>NC_071503.1:14809447-16100181 GCF_028408465.1 Anastrepha ludens
CTACCAAAAAACAAAAAATGTATTTTTGCCATATGTCATCCGCGGACCGTTTTATTGATAAAGTCTCGTTCATATTTGAGCAGAAGGTAAGTGAATTTATAACAAGAAGTATCACTATGCTATGGGAAAATGGCAACTGTTTTCCAAACAGAAGTTTTTGCAATCCTGAAAGAACGCGAATGGATAATCGAGAGGAGATGGAGCGGGAATCAGATTGGAGTTTTCAGTGACAGTCAGGCTGCACTGAAAGCCCTGGAGAACTCGAAGCAAACTTGAAAGATTGTTGAAGAATGTAAGAAGAAACTTTACTCTGTCGCAAGACAAAACAGGCTTGTACTTATGTGGGCTCCGGGACACTCCGGTGTTCAAGGAAACGAAATTGTGGATAAAACAGAGAGAGTAATAGCAAAACCATTAATTTAAACAGCTATGTTGAGTACGGCTCAGTGTGAAGTGGTGTGCTAACAATGGAGAATGTTAATCCGTTTACGCGTTGCTCCAAAATACCGAGACCACCTGAACCCACAACCTCACCACGCGTTGTCAAATCTGCTACTGACAGCATAGGAGTGCGCGAATGCTTGAACCAACCAGCAGCCACTGGTTAGCATCGCTCTTTCTCCCTGCGTTCGTCTCTCCTGCTAACGGTGACGCTCTTAGCATGCTGGGCTCCAAGATTGAAGAGCTAGCAAAAATTATGGTGCTGCAGAGACACGTAAATTAACAGATGAGAGGTGTTGTTTCATCAACCTCTGCAGTGCCCAAAAAGGTAAAGGAGGAAAGGAACAAATCGGCAACAAATAGCGAAGCCAAATTAAGTGTCTAAAAATGTACTCAAACGGCGTTGATTGATAACACTAAAGCCAATGGGAAGAAATCAAGGGTTCAATATAGCGGGAGTTCCACGACTGAAAATTCCCCGCAACCAATAGTAAAGCATACGAGAAGCATTTCCCTTAGCGTGCAAGCGTCACATTTGGAAGGCAAACAAGGAACCAATGACAGACAGCCAAGAACAAATAAATTGATACCCACTGATACTGAATGGTGGGTGAAAGTCCTCCGAGCTAAGCGTCGCACAACACTTGCGCAATCATCGGCAGCGGCAGAAAACAGAAGCGGTACCTTCTCGGAGACAGTGCGTGAAGGAAGTGAAAAGCAGCGAATTAGGGCCAGACCAGATGCTTTCATATTCGCAAACAAAGGCGGAAGGTCTTATGCAGATATTTTGCGTGGAATCAAATCGGAGCCAAGCGAATTACTGCGGATCACGAAACTAAGCTAGCAAATTTCAATTATCTTAGAAAACAGCTAAAAATGGAGATCCGGTGAAGTAGAACAGCCTCATGTAATCAACGAGGCAGCAGTGACTTTAATATGAAAAATGCCTTCAACTCAGCAGACTGGGGACAAATTCTTACCGCTCTTAAAAAGCGAGCTGTCCCAGCCTTTATTTACAATATGGTCACAAACTGTCAGACCAATCGAGTGTTAGAATATGGGACGGAAGAGAATAGGTACACATACATTTAAATTGTCTCGTGAACTGAAATATCTGGGTGTCATAATTGTTGATCGCCTCAGTTTTGGGCCACATGCGGAGTATGTAGCTGCAAAGTATCAAGAATGCTCGGTGCACTCTCTCGAATGCTCCGGAGTGTAGCGGGGCCGAGAAGCAGCAAATGCAGGCTACTGACCAGCGCCATCACATAGACTCTGCTATATGAAGCACCAGTATGGGGAAAATCCTTAGAGGTAAAGGCCTGTAGAAGACCATACGAAGCATTGTACAGACTTTGCGCACTAAGGGATATAAGCGCATACAAAACCATCTCGGCCGAAGCTGTAATAGTGATCGCAATCCTGACTCCACTCGATATATTGGCAGAAGAGCGAGCAAGGGTGTACGCGCTAAAAGAGCAGGGTCGAACTAACAGAGCAACGCTCATCAAAACAGAGAAGGTTATATCGTTACGCAAGTGGCAAGAGCGTTAGGGAAACTCTATAAAGGACCTATACGCTAATCCCAAACATCGAAAAATGGCTAAATTGAAGCTATTGTCAGCTTAACTTCTACCTAAAACACATTCTTGTACCTATGGTACATCGCCTTTGGATACGTGACTCGCCTTTATGTCCAGTATGCCACGAAGAGGAAGATGCAAGGCATGTGTTTTTCGTATGCCCACGATTTGTGACTATTAGAGGCAATTTAGCTGCACTATCACAATATCCGTTAGTACCAGGAAATATAGCCGACATCATGATGTCTTCAAAGTATGCGTGGGTTAAAATTGTGTCGGCAATCAGCGGTAACCGGCAGCTAAACAGACGATACTTGACACAGAAGGACTCTGATTCTTGCACGTAATGAAAACCGGGCCCGGTTCAAGTTTCGAGGTTTTCACAAGTATTGCGGTTTTTTCCATTCATATTAAAATATTTTTTTACTGATAACAATACAAGTTTATTTGTTTTTAATATACATATTAATGAAGTGTACTTTAAAGCGATAAGTTTCTTTTGAAACGGCTTGTGCCGTGTGGTTCATTTTATTGGCGAATAGTAACTAACTCACAAAAATGAAATAATCTTAAAGGTAACCTACGCGACGGCCTCTGTCACGTTGCAACTGCAGATAAATGCGTCGAAAGGTGTTCCCACGGGAAGTGCAGATGCGTTGTCAGCTTAACTTATCTTGCGCGGGTTTGCTGGCCTTCAGGCGGGGTTTCGCATTGCTCTATAGGTAAATGCGTCGACAAGCTTCCCGCGGGAAGTGTCGGTGCGTTGTCAGTTTAGTTTAGCTTGCACGTGTTTCCTGGCCTTCAGGTGGGGTTTCAGATGCATTATATGTCTTATACGGGATATAATGGAAACTTTGGACAGGGTTTAACTTACACACTCGCTTCTTCAGTAATGAGGTTCAACAATCCATTGCTCGATTTCAGATTAGGAAACTTACTGCATGGTTATAATTTCCGAAGCAAAGTTGCAATGAATTTAATAATGGATACAACATCTGCTATCTATAATCGTTACTCCGAAATAGGAATCATATCGTTACAATCCCAGTCAGACGATTTTTCAAACAGTTTTTGAAACGATGACTGAATTGACGCAGCAGTAAGAGATGGGTTGCTTTAGCTATAAAGCATACTGGATATATTGCATACCCTACTATACTAGCTAAAAAGCATAATTCATTTTTCAAATCGATAGCTCGCAGTGGGACCAATGTGACTTAAGAGGGATTTTTTATTATTTTTATTATTTTTGTAAGCCTTATAACGTTATGATCTATGGGCTGTATTAGAGTCGTACAGTTTGGAGGAAAGCACATTACTGATATTTGGCCGTCGAAGCTCTTTAATTCAGTTTCTTTGGGATGGCATGTATGATTATCAATAAGAAGAAGTGCCTTTTCCGGAAGATTTTGCGCAGGAAGAAACTCCTTAACCTGATTATTTAAACAATTTTTGATTTAAAGTAGGATTCTTTGTTTTCACAGAAAATGAACATGCCCCTGCCACAAATGTTCTGTGAAACCATTCTTCAAATAAAGCTAAGATCATATCAGTAAAAATTTGTAAATTTGCGGATTCGCCCAATAATTTTACTTTATAATTTCCATTTGTACAAGCAAGGAACGTTATTTTCCCCATACTGATCTTAGGCCCGGAGCTGAGATTTCGAGAAAGAAAATAAAAAATGTAGCAAATATTGAGGTAAAAAATTTACAATTTCGCAACTGTCGACTTTATTTTTAGTTTTTCCATAGCTTACATGCAAGCTAAATTTTGTGAAACACATTCCAAGTGGCGTGGAATTCAAACTTCTCCTCAAAAATTTTTTTTTTCACCAGACCTAGCGAGCAAACCTGGTAATCTATCATCCTTGCGTAGATATGAATAACGTGAAAATGATTAGCTTTACTTAAATTCGTGTTTACTTGTTTACTTTGTATATTTTATATAAGGCCTCTTCTTTTCGCCAAGCGTTATTAGCTGGCGGATAGGTGAAGCAACTGGTATAAATGAACATATCTTGGCAACGCTCTGGAATAGAGCCGTCGTAAATTGCATGTGTAAGAAAACTCAGTAGGCCATTCATTTCAGGTCGGAGAAGGTTGAATATTTGAAATTGTCACTGGATATATGCTAATTTTTTTTAAATGCCGAAGAGCGAAATAAAACGTTGATGAAATAAAGAAAACTCGGAAAACCATTCCTTTCAGGTCAGAAGTGGGATCCTGACTCTTATGGAAAAAACTATGAGCAGATTAATACGTGCGTGTTAATGTGTGGAACGCGAGAGTTGAAAGGGAGCAAGAAACAAGCAGATATACAAAAAAAAACGAGTGGTGCAAGCGTGTACGAATGTACATATTGTGCGGGGAAAATGCCGAAAATAGTGAATTTAAGAGTGGAACAACTTAAAACGCTGCTGCGTGAACGGGAAAAACCTACGACTGGTACTAAGGCAGAACTAGTCCAGCGGTTATGTGATATTGACAACAGTGACGAAATAAATATTGACGAAAGGTGTACAATGCAAGAGCAGATTAATGAGTTGCGAGAAATGATGCAAGGCATCACTACTTTGCTGCAACAACAAAACCGTGAACAACAACCAAGTAGTGTAAATAACGCACACATAATAGAACAAACGGCCGCGAGTGTAGAAAATACAACTACCCCGGTATCAATGGTAGATTTTTCAAGTACAAGGTGTTCGGTGAAAGAGATTGCTGAAACTTTACCTATCTTTGATCCAACGAATGAACTTTCTTTGCCGGTCGAAAAATTTGTAGAACGTGTTAATCAAGCGCATAGTGCCTATCAGTGGAACGAAAGAAGTTTAATGCTAGCAGTTTTTAGCAAGTTGAAAGGTGTTGCCAAACTATGGTTAGATGCTTCACCAGAGTGTTACTCGAATTGGACAATTTTCGCGGAAAGGTTAATAGAAGAATTCGGTACTAAGCCAAACGAGGCTGAGATACATTACAAAATGAACAGTTCGGTGCGTAAATTTGATGAAAAAGTCGTGGAATATTGTTTTCGTATGAGTGCCATTGGGCAGCGATATAATTTGAGTGAATCAGCGATTATAAAATATACGCGGAACGGATTACGAAATCGGGAACTGCAAGCGGCAATTGCTCCAATGCGATTTGATTCGATGAAACACTTGCGCGAAACGCTTGACGAGTATGATAAAAATCGTAATAGTACTCCAGGTTTGAAGTTTGAACAAAACAAAAATAGAAACACGAATAATGACGGGAATAAAGGTAGCGCTGAGAATAAAAGTAAGATAAAGTGTTATAATTGTTTCGAAGAAGGTCATATAGCGACCAGATGTTCTAAGCCACGACGAAAAGCGCAGTATGGTGATGGTCAGAAAGTTGACCCGAAGGTTGAGGCTGTGGAGCGTAATAAGAGAAATGCTACAATGACAAACCGTAAAGTCGAGTGCGATGAGGAATTTTGTACTAAACTGGTGTATGTTAAAAATCAAGCAATAAGAGCATTCGTGGACACAGGAAGTAATTGCAGCATGATACGGAAATCATGTGCTGATAAATTCGAAATTGAAACAGAGCCTTGCATCTTAAAAATAAAGAGCATATGTGGAGGTGCGCGGTATGCAAGTGAGTTGATGAAAACTGAAATAAAAATTGACAGTGTAAAAGTAAATGTAATACTATATATAGTGGATGACGAGTTGTTAACGTCAGATGTATTGCTTGGAAAAGAGATTTTCAATCGGAATATTGTCGTGCACATAAACAGTGGACAATTGAAATTCGAATATCTACCGATCGCGGAAAATCGAGAAACGACGGTATCTGAACGCAAAGTTATAAATGAAAATCAAATAATATATGGAGAACTTGAAAGTGCGCAGACGGGAAAGCTGATCAGACTGTTGAAAGAGTACATGATATATTTGCAAATAATATCAGTGAGATAGGACAGACAAATGCATTATCCATGAAAATTAAGTTAGATACTAATGTACCTATTGCACAAAACCCATACCGTATACCAGAGCCGAAGAAAGTGTTGGTTCAACAGATGATTAGAGAGTTATTAGTTAACGATATAATAGAAACGTCAGAATCTGAATATGCGAGTCCAATTGTGCTCGTGAAAAAGAAAAATGGAGAACCGAGATTGTGCGTAGATTATCGTAAGGTGAATCAACATACCCGAAAAGAAATATATCCAATGCCGCATATTGAAGAACAGCTTCATGAAGCAAAACGTTATAAATATTTCACAGTATTAGATATGAATAGTGGGTATTATCAGATACCGATACATCCAGATAGTCGTAGATATACTGCGTTCGTAACCACAGAGGGGTTGTATCAGTTTAAACGAATTCCGTTTGGGCTAAAGAATGCCCCAGTAGTCTTCCAACGCTTGATGGCAAAGGTAAAAGAACGAACACAGAATGGAGATATGGTGAACTTCATGGATGACATTATGATAGGGGGTTCAACTGTCGATGAAATGTTGGCCAAATTGAGGCGTGTACTTGATGCATTACGAGAGCTTAATTTGACTTTGAATTTGAAGAAATGCGAGTTTGCAAAAGAAACAATTGAATTTTTGGGCCATACATTAACTCCAAACGGAATTAGTCCACGTACAGCAAAAACAATAGCTATTACAAATTTTTCAATTCCTAAGAACGTAACTAAAGTTCGACAATTTCTGGGGTTGAGTGGATACTTTAGAAAGTTTGTGGCAGGGTATGCCATTAAATCTGAGCCACTGCGACGTTTACTCTGTAAGGAACAAAATTTCAGATGGGGCGAAGAACAGCAAAGGGCTTTCGATGAGCTGAGGTTGGCACTGGTGTCCAAACCGGTGATGACGTCATATAGAATTGAAGCCAAGCATGAGATCCATACCGATGCAAGTTCCATTGGATTAGCTGGCGTGTTATTGCAACTTGAAGAAGACGATTGGAAGCCGGTAGTATATTTTAGCCGATCCACGAGCGAAAATGAAAAAAAGTATCATAGTTACGAGTTGGAGACTCTTGCAGTAGTGGAAACACTAGAGCGATTTAAGTATTATGTCTACGGGAAAGAGGTTACTGTAATAACCGACTGCAATGCAATCAAAACAGCAATGGCCAAGAAAGAGCTCATCCCGCGCATAGCGCGTTGGCGGCTCAAAGTGCAAGAGTACGACATAAAAATAGAGCATCGTTCCGGTAAGCGGATGGAACATGTCGACGCGTTGAGTAGGTCCCCAGTAGAAGCATCGCGTGAAGTGGACGAAGCGTCCTTGTGTGTCTTGAAAACAGGTATAGACGAGCAGGACTGGTTATTTAGTATGCAGATACAGGATGTTGATGTCAAGCAAATAGTCGATAAAGTGAAGTCAAAAGATATTAAAACGTTAGATGAATATATACTCGAGAATGGTCGATTGTACAAGAAATATGAAGGTGCGAAGTTGTGAGTTGTACCAAAGGCACTTCGATCAAAAGTTCTGTATGATTGTCATAATAATGCAGGTCACTTAGGTGTTGACAAAACTATCCAGCGACTACTGAGTTATTTATGGTTTCCAAGGGTGAGAAATTATGTCAAATCGTACATCAAGTCGTGTGTAGAATGCGCCTATAACAAAGATCGAGGAGGGCGAAGAGAAGGGGAATACCATTTCGACGATATAGAACCAATTCCGTTCAAGACAGTGCACTTAGATCATTTAGGTCCATTTCCTAAAAGTACACAGAGAAACGAGCATCTGCTGGTCTTAGTTGATGTCTTTACAAAATTCACAGTCATACGAGCGGTCAAGAGTACCAAGACCAAACCTGTACTAGAAATAATAAACGAAGTTAGTAGTTACGTCGGTATGGCAGCACGAATTGTGACAGACATAGGTACCGCTTTCACTTCGAAAGAATTCACGAAATAATGCAACGACAACTGTATAAAACACATCAAGAATGCTGTGCGTACTCCCAGAGCAAACGGACACGCAGAACGAGCAAACAGAACAATTTTGTCAATGCTGTTGCCAATTACCACCGAAGATAGATGTTGGGACGAAAGGTTACGAGAAATACAGTGGGCAATAAACTCAATGAAAAACAAAACTACTACGAAGACACCTCAAGAGCTACTGTTGGGTTACGCCCCCCGAGATGTCCTACAAAATAAAATATTATTAGCAATACAAGACGAACACTGTGCAGTTAACGATACTGATTTGGAAGAGGTCCGACAGGTCCGAGGCAAGACAAAAAGCCAAACTCAAATATGACAATCAGCACAATAAACCAACAGTATACAATGTAGACGATTTGGTGCTCGTCGAGAATGAACCAATGAGTACCGGGCATTCACGAAAATTAGAACCACATTACAAAGGACCATTCATAATCACGGCATCTCTTGGTAATGATCGGTATGTGGTTGAGGACTTGCCAGGTTCACACAGGAAGCAGAGACATTATTCATCGGTGTACGCATCTGATAAGCTGAAATTGTGGTGTAACCTACCACCATGCGACGATATCGAAACAGGCGAAGATGAGACTACAGGAGAATCTACGGAACCTGAGCGGGGTCGCACCAGTATGTCAGGAGAGGCCGAGTGTAAGAAAACTCAGTAGGCCATTCATTTCAGGTCGGAGAAGGTTGAATATTTGAAATTGTCACTGGATATATGCTAATTTTTTTTAAATGCCGAAGAGCGAAATAAAACGTTGATGAAATAAAGAAAACTCGGAAAACCATTCCTTTCAGGTCAGAAGTGGGATCCTGACTCTTATGGAAAAAACTATGAGCAGATTAATACGTGCGTGTTAATGTGTGGAACGCGAGAGTTGAAAGGGAGCAAGAAACAAGCAGATATACAAAAAAAAACGAGTGGTGCAAGCGTGTACGAATGTACATATTGTGCGGGGAAAATGCCGAAAATAGTGAATTTAAGAGTGGAACAACTTAAAACGCTGCTGCGTGAACGGGAAAAACCTACGACTGGTACTAAGGCAGAACTAGTCCAGCGGTTATGTGATATTGACAACAGTGACGAAATAAATATTGACGAAAGGTGTACAATGCAAGAGCAGATTAATGAGTTGCGAGAAATGATGCAAGGCATCACTACTTTGCTGCAACAACAAAACCGTGAACAACAACCAAGTAGTGTAAATAACGCACACATAATAGAACAAACGGCCGCGAGTGTAGAAAATACAACTACCCCGGTATCAATGGTAGATTTTTCAAGTACAAGGTGTTCGGTGAAAGAGATTGCTGAAACTTTACCTATCTTTGATCCAACGAATGAACTTTCTTTGCCGGTCGAAAAATTTGTAGAACGTGTTAATCAAGCGCATAGTGCCTATCAGTGGAACGAAAGAAGTTTAATGCTAGCAGTTTTTAGCAAGTTGAAAGGTGTTGCCAAACTATGGTTAGATGCTTCACCAGAGTGTTACTCGAATTGGACAATTTTCGCGGAAAGGTTAATAGAAGAATTCGGTACTAAGCCAAACGAGGCTGAGATACATTACAAAATGAACAGTTCGGTGCGTAAATTTGATGAAAAAGTCGTGGAATATTGTTTTCGTATGAGTGCCATTGGGCAGCGATATAATTTGAGTGAATCAGCGATTATAAAATATACGCGGAACGGATTACGAAATCGGGAACTGCAAGCGGCAATTGCTCCAATGCGATTTGATTCGATGAAACACTTGCGCGAAACGCTTGACGAGTATGATAAAAATCGTAATAGTACTCCAGGTTTGAAGTTTGAACAAAACAAAAATAGAAACACGAATAATGACGGGAATAAAGGTAGCGCTGAGAATAAAAGTAAGATAAAGTGTTATAATTGTTTCGAAGAAGGTCATATAGCGACCAGATGTTCTAAGCCACGACGAAAAGCGCAGTATGGTGATGGTCAGAAAGTTGACCCGAAGGTTGAGGCTGTGGAGCGTAATAAGAGAAATGCTACAATGACAAACCGTAAAGTCGAGTGCGATGAGGAATTTTGTACTAAACTGGTGTATGTTAAAAATCAAGCAATAAGAGCATTCGTGGACACAGGAAGTAAATGCAGCATGATACGGAAATCATGTGCTGATAAATTCGAAATTGAAACAGAGCCTTGCATCTTAAAAATAAAGAGCATATGTGGAGGTGCGCGGTATGCAAGTGAGTTGATGAAAACTGAAATAAAAATTGACAGTGTAAAAGTAAATGTAATATATATAATGTAAATGTATATATAGTGGATGACGAGTTGTTAACGTCAGATGTATTGCTTGGAAAAGAGATTTTCAATCGGAATATTGTCGTGCACATAAACAGTGGACAATTGAAATTCGAATATCTACCGATCGCGGAAAATCGAGAAACGACGGTATCTGAACGCAAAGTTATAAATGAAAATCAAATAATATATGGAGAACTTGAAAGTGCGCAGACGGGAAAGCTGATCAGACTGTTGAAAGAGTACATGATATATTTGCAAATAATATCAGTGAGATAGGACAGACAAATGCATTATCCATGAAAATTAAGTTAGATACTAATGTACCTATTGCACAAAACCCATACCGTATACCAGAGCCGAAGAAAGTGTTGGTTCAACAGATGATTAGAGAGTTATTAGTTAACGATATAATAGAAACGTCAGAATCTGAATATGCGAGTCCAATTGTGCTCGTGAAAAAGAAAAATGGAGAACCGAGATTGTGCGTAGATTATCGTAAGGTGAATCAACATACCCGAAAAGAAATATATCCAATGCCGCATATTGAAGAACAGCTTCATGAAGCAAAACGTTATAAATATTTCACAGTATTAGATATGAATAGTGGGTATTATCAGATACCGATACATCCAGATAGTCGTAGATATACTGCGTTCGTAACCACAGAGGGGTTGTATCAGTTTAAACGAATGCCGTTTGGGCTAAAGAATGCCCCAGTAGTCTTCCAACGCTTGATGGCAAAGGTAAAAGAACGAACACAGAATGGAGATATGGTGAACTTCATGGATGACATTATGATAGGGGGTTCAACTGTCGATGAAATGTTGGCCAAATTGAGGCGTGTACTTGATGCATTACGAGAGCTTAATTTGACTTTGAATTTGAAGAAATGCGAGTTTGCAAAAGAAACAATTGAATTTTTGGGCCATATATTAACTCCAAACGGAATTAGTCCACGTACAGCAAAAACAATAGCTATTACAAATTTTTCAATTCCTAAGAACGTAACTAAAGTTCGACAATTTCTGGGGTTGAGTGGATACTTTAGAAAGTTTGTGGCAGGGTATGCCATTAAATCTGAGCCACTGCGACGTTTACTCTGTAAGGAACAAAATTTCAGATGGGGCGAAGAACAGCAAAAGGCTTTCGATGAGCTGAGGTTGGCACTGGTGTCCAAACCGGTGATGACGTCATATAGAATTGAAGCCAAGCATGAGATCCATACCGATGCAAGTTCCATTGGATTAGCTGGCGTGTTATTGCAACTTGAAGAAGACGATTGGAAGCCGGTAGTATATTTTAGCCGATCCACGAGCGAAAATGAAAAAAAGTATCATAGTTACGAGTTGGAGACTCTTGCAGTAGTGGAAACACTAGAGCGATTTAAGTATTATGTCTACGGGAAAGAGGTTACTGTAATAACCGACTGCAATGCAATCAAAACAGCAATGGCCAAGAAAGAGCTCATCCCGCGCATAGCGCGTTGGCGGCTCAAAGTGCAAGAGTACGACATAAAAATAGAGCATCGTTCCGGTAAGCGGATGGAACATGTCGACGCGTTGAGTAGGTCCCCAGTAGAAGCATCGCGTGAAGTGGACGAAGCGTCCTTGTGTGTCTTGAAAACAGGTATAGACGAGCAGGACTGGTTATTTAGTATGCAGATACAGGATGTTGATGTCAAGCAAATAGTCGATAAAGTGAAGTCAAAAGATATTAAAACGTTAGATGAATATATACTCGAGAATGGTCGATTGTACAAGAAATATGAAGGTGCGAAGTTGTGAGTTGTACCAAAGGCACTTCGATCAAAAGTTCTGTATGATTGTCATAATAATGCAGGTCACTTAGGTGTTGACAAAACTATCCAGCGACTACTGAGTTATTTATGGTTTCCAAGGGTGAGAAATTATGTCAAATCGTACATCAAGTCGTGTGTAGAATGCGCCTATAACAAAGATCGAGGAGGGCGAAGAGAAGGGGAATACCATTTCGACGATATAGAACCAATTCCGTTCAAGACAGTGCACTTAGATCATTTAGGTCCATTTCCTAAAAGTACACAGAGAAACGAGCATCTGCTGGTCTTAGTTGATGCCTTTACAAAATTCACAGTCATACGAGCGGTCAAGAGTACCAAGACCAAACCTGTACTAGAAATAATAAACGAAGTTAGTAGTTACGTCGGTATGGCAGCACGAATTGTGACAGACATAGGTACCGCTTTCACTTCGAAAGAATTCACGAAATATTGCAACGACAACTGTATAAAACACATCAAGAATGCTGTGCGTACTCCCAGAGCAAACGGACACGCAGAACGAGCAAACAGAACAATTTTGTCAATGCTGTTGCCAATTACCACCGAAGATAGATGTTGGGACGAAAGGCTACGAGAAATACAGTGGGCAATAAACTCAATGAAAAACAAAACTACTACGAAGACACCTCAAGAGCTACTGTTGGGTTACGCCCCCCGAGATGTCCTACAAAATAAAATATTATTAGCAATACAAGACGAACACTGTGCAGTTAACGATACTGATTTGGAAGAGGTCCGACAGGTCCGAGGCAAGACAAAAAGCCAAACTCAAATATGACAATCAGCACAATAAATCAACAGTATACAATGTAGACGATTTGGTGCTCGTCGAGAATGAACCAATGAGTACCGGGCATTCACGAAAATTAGAACCACATTACAAAGGACCATTCATAATCACGGCATCTCTTGGTAATGATCGGTATGTGGTTGAGGACTTGCCAGGTTCACACAGGAAGCAGAGACATTATTCATCGGTGTACGCATCTGATAAGCTGAAATTGTGGTGTAACCTACCACCATGCGACGATATCGAAACAGGCGAAGATGAGACTACAGGAGAATCTACGGAACCTGAGCGGGGTCGCACCAGTATGTCAGGAGAGGCCGAGTGTAAGAAAACTCAGTAGGCCATTCATTTCAGGTCGGAGAAGGTTGAATATTTGAAATTGTCACTGGATATATGCTAATTTTTTTTAAATGCCGAAGAGCGAAATAAAACGTTGATGAAATAAAAAAAACTCGGAAAACCATTCCTTTCACATGTGTTTGTAAGATAGTGAATTATACCAGTTTAATGAGGTATAACCATACCCGCTAGCGTCGAATCTTATTCGATAACTTTGTTGTAACTTTCGCAGGCATTATAATTAATTAAAAATATACATTATTTCATTGCCACAAGTTGCAATTGAATTGTTCGATAATTGTAATTCCGAATTGCCAATGTTTATGTTCATTGTTTTCAATAACCACCTGCAGTTGGAACATAACAAGGAAGCTTACCAGTCGCTTATCTACAATACTCAGTTATTGCGGCGGACAGACTGCCTTCGTGACACTGTTTAATCGCAAAAGGCTAGACTACTCATACATTTTCCTTATGTTGGATTACACGAGAAATTCGATAGTAATCGATCAGCATGAAGTATATGATTTTCTGTATGCCTTCCATGTTAACAATGGAAATATGAGAAAAGGTTAGTATGTACCTACACTTATTTATATATAATATGAACATACCTACACATGTGTAATGTTTTTCATAAGTTTGAAGTTGCACATATCCAATTAAGTTCGAGCCGTTTAAATCAACTTCTAATATTTTGATTTTCTCTATTCTGTGTCCGACATGTTACTCTGCAAACTTGAAAACTTTACTTCTAGCTTCTTCTGTCATATATGAGCAGGCAATGCGATTCCAGCTTAAAAGTGATACCATCGAATCTATGGAAAAGCGTTGTGCTTCCCTTTCAGTTTGTATCAACTCATTGCACTTTATTGATCATCGGTATCGTTAGATCGCTAAACCAGTAATTAGTTTAGGTGGCACGCATCCGCCGAGTCCGCTCAGTGATGCATAACCGATGGACTATAAATCAGACAATGATTCTTAGTATTAGGGAGCAAGTTGCAGTATTAGAAATTAAAGTCATCAGTCGTGAAATACTGCAGATGGAAGCGTTGGTTCGACTCGTTGATTTTCGAAAACACGTACAAACATTTATTGATGCAGGCCCACAAGAATTGACGGTAATTTTTCTGGCTGTGGTATATTTACTGCTGCATTGAAACTAGTTACTGGCTTCGAATTATCCATCTCGAATTATCTATCCCCTATCCATATTTGACAGTCTAGCCACAGCATGTTTGCGCATTACGAGAAAATGACTTGGCTGGTAAAAATGAGTTATAAAATTCGACTAGCATACGTAAATCTTAATATTCTCATAGACTTAGTATTGAAAAATTTGTGCGATTTCCCAATACGTGCAGTGGCTTCGAATTATCCATCTCGAATTATCTATCCCAAAGACATCAGTCGTGAAATACTGCAGATGGAATCGTTGGTTCGACTCGTTGATTTTCGAAAACACGTACAAACATTTATTAATGCAGGCCCACAAGAATTGACGGTAATTTTTCTGGCTGTGGTATATTTACTGCTGCATTGAAACTAGTTACTGGCTTCGAATTATCCATCTCGAATTATCTATCCCCTATCCATATTTGACAGTCTAGCCACAGCATGTTTGCGCATTACGAGAAAATGACTTGGCTGGTAAAAATGAGTTATAAAATTCGACTAGCATACGTAAATCTTAATATTCTCATAGACTTAGTATTGAAAAATTTGTGCGATTTCCCAATACGTGCAGTGTCTTCCAGGCGAAAGTACTGGGAAAAGGGGAAGCTTGTAGTCTACTAATTGCAGACTTCTTTTTTAACCGGAATATCGCTATTCTTTCAGATACCCAAGCTATAATCAGGCACTGAATTCAGTTACAACAACCTCTATGGTGGTGGAACAAAGTAAGAATAGGTGGTAAGGTTGAGTACATCAAATGAAACGAAAAAGCATACGAATTTGCAAGAGGGGGATCAGACAAGACAAATATTCTTGCAGAATCGGTATTCACACCACTGGGTACAATGAATGCGGAATGCAGATGGAGATAAAAGACAACTTGCAAAGTTAGCATAACGTTTTGGCCCACCCACAACCACAAACAAACGTAAATATTGATAAATATGAAACGAAAGGCTGCCTACAGACTCACGGCAGTGGTAGCTGGCTTCTGGTATATCGGAAAAGAAGCAGCCAAAATGGGCATCCCTCACAACACATACTGCCACTGTGGTAAACAACCGGAGAAAAAGGAAACAATCTTCCACTTGCTCTGTGAATGCCCTGCCATATGGAAGGAAATAATGTAAACCCTGGGCAAACCACTGTCGCACAACTGTCTGGCTTAGACGTCAACAACCTAATAAGGTTCTTAAACCGCAGAGACTGGATATAGTCATTCCGTAAACAACCTTCAAAAAAGTTGGTAACGAGGATGTGGCAACAAAATAATGCGGGAGTTGGATTCTGGCTGAATCACCATTTTAACCAACCAACGTAAATATGTGCTAAGCAAGCTGCTAAGGCTCAACGCCTTTATCCCGCAATAGCTTCAAAGTATGAAATTTGCCATAAAAACTTGTTATATCATGTTTTGAAAAAATGCATACTAACAGTTGGCGAAATGTTCAGGGCTGTTATATATGTTCGCCTAACATAATTGCTTACTTTTATTTTTATTGCTTCCAAAATATATTACACCTGTCTAAACTAACAATAAGTAATTTGTTTTAAATATATCTGTATAGTTAAGTTATACTCGTACTGTAAGGCCAGTGCACTTCAGGATCGTTTGTAAAATGTTTACTATAATATGATAATTTATATAATTACATAAGCATATTTATTTTTGTTATATTACAAGAGGTCGTCTGTTGGTGTTTTTCGCTTAGGTCTCTTCTTTTTTAATTTTTCTTCAGCAGGAAGCTTCCTCATCGTCGGATTTGTGTGCGTCAGAAGTCTGCTTATGTGCCTTCTGATCGCAATTTGTATTGCTTCGTCAACTGTGTCGATGTTTAAGTCGAGGTGAATGTCAGCGTTTGATATATACCATGGTGCATTTCTTATTGTCCCAAGTATCTTCGACTGGACACGTCGCAGTATTGTCAAATTGGATTTAGAAGCTGCGCCCCAAACTTCTATACCATACTTCCAAATTGGTGCAATTGTCGTTTTGTAGAGTAAGGTTTTGTTTTGCAGCGAGATCTTTGACTGAGGACCTAGCAGCCAGTACAGTTGCCGAAAGCGATTTTTAATTTCATTTCTTTTTTTTATTATATGGTCCTTCCAGTTTAGTTTGGAGTCAATTGTAATGACTAAGTATTTAGCTTTCGTATCAGTATTCGCGTCCAATCTTTAATGAATCTAGGGTTATCTTTCTGTTCGTGTAATTGACTTGAATTGTTTTATCGCCATTAATTTCTATATTCCATTTTTTTAACCTATCCAGAGTTTTATTTAGGTCGTTTTGTAAATTTGTTGATGCCATTATAACAGTGTCATCTGCAAATGTCGCAAGACGGTTCCGGTAAGTCAGCGGTGTAGATGAGATACTGAGTGGGTCCTAATACACTGCCTTAGAGAATTCATGCATTCGTAAGTTCAGTGTATGAACATGCGTCGTTATACTTAACATACAATTTTCTAACTTGGATGTAACTTTTCAACATTAGAAAGTAATCATTTGGAAACCACGATTGGAGTTTGCGCAGTAATCCGGGGTGCCATACTTTGTCAAAGGCTTCAGCTACGTCGAGATATACAGCCACGCATACTTGATTATTGTTGAAGTCTTTATTAATTTTGTGAGTGACTCTGTGCACTTGTTTTTGTCGAATGTTTTCGTCTAAATCCGATCTGATGTGGGGGAATTAAAATTATTTTTGATATGATAGGCTCTATGCGATTAAAGGGTAGCTTCTCAAATATTTTTAATATTGTCGACAGCAGACTTATTGGTCGGCAATTTTCCATATCTTTGGGGAGTATTTGAATTTTATAGCAACATTAAAAACGTTCCTGAAATAAATTATTGCTCTGTCGGGCATATGCTTTAAAATTATTCCAGAGATGAGGCCCTATCCAGGGGATTTGTTGCTTTTTAATGTCGAAATTAATTGCTTTATCTCTGTTAGTGAGATTTTTTTTGATGATTTGCTCGTCTTTATTGCTCGTTGTAAGAGTCAAATCGAATTCGATGTTATTTTCATTTTGAAGTATATTTTTAAAACGTTGAGCTAAATAAACCGCTTTTTCTGCTGATGCTTGGGCCCATTGTCCGTTTGTAGTTCTTTTTGGTAGGATGTATATTGTAGCTCCGACCAACTTTTTTGTTATGCAGCAGGAATCCGCATAACCCTGTGTTTAAATTTTGCGTTGTCTTTATAGAAAATACCTAAAATTGCATTTTGTTATTCCTACAGGCATTATTCATAAAATAACAGTAGAAACATCCGATTTCTGTAACCGTACAAAAAATAAGCATTGAATGTACACTTGTAATACAGTTTTAATATTTCTCTTTCTACCTTGCTTCTGCATACTGTATTTTTAATTGTAAATTTTACCTGAGCAAACGGTGTGTGCTATGCAGATTCAATGCTCGAGCTATAAATAAATGTATGGAACCTGAATTTTGCCACTCTGTTTGGTACGTCAATAAAGCAACATATTTCTACTCAAAAATAGCAGACTTCATAAGATTAGGAAACCACTTAATTCCTCTAACATTTGGTGATCCCGACGTGATCGAATAAATCATAATATATGTATGTACATATATAATTATTCGATTAACCGCATCGTATTTGAATTTTCGTGTCCCAAGTAGAAGTAATTTCGGTACGTATATTTGCACGCAGATAGCTTAATGCTGAAAACAGTCACCGACGTATCGTAGTCCCTTACCGCACACCCTAGAGGCCAAAAAATTGAGCAAAACCCATCCCGTAGAGTTCTTTTAGTTACATATTTGCACAATACATCGGTTTGTCTGTGTATGTGTTTGGTTGTATCTACACAATGTTGCCATTGATAGTTTTGCTTACACATTTCTTCACACATCCGCATTATCAGTTACAATTTTTCATTGTTTGCTTATTAAAAGCCAAAAACCAACAAATGGAAATAGTTCATTTATCTATAATTAACATTAATCAACAGTGTTTTTAAGTTATTTTAATAAAAATTATAATTTTTCTAAGATTATTTTGTAAATGATTTCGAACTGTACTGCTTGGCAGCACTGTGAGGTGAGAGAGCAACCAGCTGACAGGGTTTTACGGGAATTTTAAAATATCGAGAAATAAAATCTACGATACGGAAGGAAGGAGTTTTTCATTTACATGGGGTTCTCATTAGTTTGATCGTAACAGCTGACAGGGGACTACGTTTACTACGTTCACTGTTTTCAGCATTAGACGTGCTCCAATAAGAGCAGTATGAAGCTACCGCTTATGCTGAAAACAATGAACGACGTACGCAGTCCCTTAGAAGCCGCGTCTAACGAGCACAACAACTCATCCCTTGAGAACAACTGCGTTCTGTTAATTATATATTTGTACAATACATCGGTTTGTGTGTGTTTGTGTTTGGCTGTATCTACACAATGTTGCCATTGATATTTTTGCTTACACACTTTTACATACATCCGCGTTATTATTTACAATTTTCCATTGTATGATACGCCAAAGTCAAAAACCACCAAATGCAAATAGTTCATTTATCTATAATTAACATTATTTGACATTATCATTAGGTTATTTTAATAAAAATTAAAATTTTTCCATGTTTATTTTGTAAATGGTTTCGAAATGTACTGTTTGGCAGCACTGTGTGGTGAGAGAGCAATCAGCTGACACGGTTCTACGGGAATTTTCAAAAATCCTACGATAAAATCTACGCTACTACGATACGGAAGGGAAGTAATTTCTCATTCACATGGGGCTCTCATTAGTTTGATCGTATCAGCTGACAGGAGACTGCGTTTACGTCGGTGACTGCTTGCAGCATTAAACATATGACCAGGCGCGGCGATTTCCATAATGGACGACTTCCTGGTCAGCGTCTGTTCACCATGTTAGGAGCGGCTGCTAACTGACCGGTATATGCCGTGGCGCACTGGGAGTCGCTCATCACTTTAAAAACTATCTCTGTTGTTGAAGTGAAGGGAGTGATGTGTGTTCTGCCGAGGTGTTAGCCGCGGGGTGTATCAGTGACCAGCCCCTTCGGGCCCTAGTCAGGGAGTGTGTATTGGACGCAGAGGTAGTAGTGCGAGTGCGAGTAGTGCGTCGCCCCGGGTGAGCTTCGGTCCGTCCGTGTTTTCCGGGACCGGTAAAGCGAAGAACAGGCCTCAGGGAACTGGGCTAGAGCACTGTCCCCAAGGGTTTACCCGTTCCTGTTTATTTCGGCCGCTCCCCTACACACGATGCGCTGGTAAGCAAAAAAGAATGGAAAACAAAATTAGAAACACAAAAAACAACAGCAGCAACATTTATAGAGCCATTATGGGCAGCGGGATTGAAAGCCTTGAAGAGGCTATCAGAAAGGCACCTGGTGCAAGTGGATCGGGTGATCTACTAGTGGACCTAACTGAGGAGAACCAAACCCCCACAGGCCGTATAATCACGGGGACTAATCCCTTTAAACGCGCACCAAAGCTGAGGCGGAGTCCTACCAAGACGCTCAGTGAATGTAGAAAGGCCTGAAGAGCTAAATCGTCGCCACCTGCGTTGCAAGAATGCAACAAGAAAGCAGCACAATTGGGTAACGATACCTTAACGCTTCTTGGTGAGACGATTGGGAAGTTGACAGAAGCAATGCGTCTACCGCAACGCTGGATGAGTGTCAAGCGCAAATCAGCGCGGAAGAAAGTGGCAAATAAACCACCCCCGAGGCCGGATGCGGTTGTCATTGCGCGTGCTGGAACAATGGAACAAATTAGGGTCGTAAACCACAAAATGTTGGTGAAGATCTGTGATTTAGATGAGATCACAACCAAAGAGGACATAGGTGAGGCAATACGAACGCAAGTTAACGAGCTTAACCTATTTACTGAAAGCGCAATAAAAAGCGTTAGAGCGGCGTATGCTGGCACGCAAACAGCGGTGATAAGCTAACCAACGCTGAACGCAAGAAGGCTGCTTGATAAGAAAAAACTCAAAATCGGCTGGGCGGTATGCCGAATAAGAGAAAAGCCTAACTTGAGGAGATGCTATAGATGCCTGGAGTATGGACACCTGGCGAGAGCGTGTAAAAATGAAGACGACAGAAGTCACGACTGTCTCAAATATGGAGCGAAAGGTCACCAAGCGAAAGTATGAAAGAAAATCCCTTCTGCGGAGCTTGTAAATAAATGGAAGAGAAGATACAAGCCACCAGGTTGGAAGCAGAAAATATCCCCCGTATCAAGCAGCGTACATTAAAACGAAAAAGTTAGGATTGAGCAGATCAATCTAAAGCATTGCGAGACTGAACAAGAGCTGCTAAAACAAAAAGTATACGAAAATAAGGTGGATGTTGTGCTAGTCAGCGACCAGCACAAAAACCTAAACGTCGGAACTTGGGTCTCGGACAGGAAAAATAAAGCTGCTATATGAGCCTGTGGAGGAAACACCCTGCAGGACAACCGCACATCGACAGCGATTACTATACCCGAGCAAAAATAAGTGGCATCTATTTCTACAGTTGCTACGCGCCACCGAAGTTGACGCAAGCAGAGTTCATTCCCATGGCAGCCGGTTCTACGTTACCGGAATGACTCGGGTTTTTTCCCGACCAAGGGCTGCTGCCCCAGTATACTAGGACTGTCTAGTGTACCGTATCGTACCCCCAATCTTTCGTCACAGGAGCCACTCATTGCAGCTAGTTTGCTCCAAATACTTCTCTTCCGGGCTGGCGTCGAACCCAACCCCGGACCAGAGGTATTCCACTGCTGCATCTGACACAAACGGCTCCACGCGAACTTCACCTCGGTTAGGTGTAATCAGTGCACCGGGTGGTGCCATCTTAAGACCTGCTCAGGCCTTAAGACACACAGGGAGTGGTACACAAGGTATGTGGCCACGTGTTGCTCCCACTCACAGGCGGCCCCCGCCTCTACGGTTACAATGCCCTCAGTGCCGGCACATCACACTGCCGCCATCAACAACACCTCAACGGTAAGGAGCCTCCACGAGCAACACAACTCCCTCTCTAACCCACAAACCCTCCTGCTCCTACCCCAGTGCGGGGACAAACCAGCAGCTCTTGGTCCCCCGCACAGTCTGCTCAGTGTGTCAGACCGCAGTTCCTCGGAACTTGACAACTGTCCAATGCAATTCCTGCAGTGGCTGGTGCCATTTTCGGAAGTGCTCCGGCCTGCACACCACCCGTGAGTGGACACACGACTACGTTGCCCCCTGCTGCAGAGCTCTGCACCCGCAACCGCCCCCCGTGGCGCGGCCATCCGACAACATCAGGCCACAACCCATTTTGCGGAAGGCACAGCAGGACCAACGCAGACAACATCACGCATCCCTCACCCCCCGAATTACGACGACACTCCCGCGAAGCTTCAAGCTTTTGCAACTAAACTGCGGCGGACTCATGAGCAAGATTGACGAAATAGTCGACTTTATGAGTCGGTTTGGAATCAAGATAGCTGCGGTCCAGGAGACAAAACTGCACGCTAGCTCCGCCCTGATTACCAGGAACGGCTACAATGTGCACCGAAAGGACCGCGAGCGAGTCAACGGAGGTGGCCTAGCGTGCATAGTACACCATTCACTGCAGTATCGTCTTAACGATGAAGGCATCGACCGCAGGGACAGCACCTTAGAACGTCAAGGTATAGCTGTCCGGTCAGGCGATGCCGAGCTCGAAATATTTAATATTTACATATCCCCTGTCACCTGCTGCCCGGCAGGATATCTCCCTGATATTGATGCGCTCATCAGGGGAGAAAACCGATTGGTAGTAGGTAACTTTAACGCGCATCACGATCTTTGGCATTCAAGCCTGCCAAATGATCATAGGGGACAGCTATTGGCAGAGCAGATAGAAGATTCGACGTTCAGCACTGTAAACGACGACGCCCCACTAGGGTAGTGGGCAATTGTAGCAGCTCGCCTGATATAACAATTGCTAGCGCTGGACTGATAAATAGCATAACCTAGCGACCTATGCTATCGCTTGAATCAGACCACTTGCCCATTATCATCTCGATCGAGAGACCCGCCGATTTTGTTTCCGCGGATCACCGGTCATACATCAACTTCAACAAAGCTGATTGGACCAGATTCGCGGAATTTACTGAGAACATCTTCGCAGCCCTACCCACTCCCACCGATGTGCGCGCAGGCAAACGCGCATTCCGCAAGGCGGTTACAGCCGCCGCGGCTTGCTTCATACCTGCTGGACGGATCCGGGAATTACGTCCCAATTTCCCAGCCGAAGCAGCCGTTATGGCAAACGAGCGTCACCGCCTACGCCAGGCCGATCCCGGGGATCCTCGAATAAAGGATCTCAATTCGGAGATCCGGCAACTGGTCACCCAACACAAGCGGACCAAATGGGTAGACCATCTGAAGTCCTGTAACTTCACCTCTGGTTTGAGCAAGCTCTGGTCCATCGTAAGGTCCCTGTCGAACCCGACGAAGCACAACGACAAGGTGGATATCACCTTCAACGGTCGTACTTCGTCGGACCCGAAGAGATGCGCGAGCTATTTTAGCCGGCAATTTATACTGCATCCCCCGGTCTACAGATCCAAACGTTGTGCCACCAGACGGTTGCACAAACTGCCATACAACAGTGCACCGCTTACTTTCACCAGCGACGAGGTTCAGGGGGCCATCAAACACATGAAACCATCAAAAGCCATTGGCCCCGACGGACTAAACATGCTGATGTTGAAAAAGCTGGGTCCATTAGGAGTAGAATTCCTCACTAAGGTCTTCAACCTGTCTATGGCCACTCTCATCATTCCTGATGAGTGGAAATCCGGGAGAGTGGTCCCACTACTGAAGCCTGGGAAACCCACCAACCAAGGTGAGTCTTATCGTCCGATAACTCTCCTTTCCCCAGTAGTGAAGACGCTGAAGCCCTTCTACTCGCACTCCTCACAGAACACAGCATGGTTTCCGTAAAGTGCACAGCACCACCATGGCACTCACCGTCATAAACACCCAGGTAAACCGTGGACTAAACCAAAACCGCCCCTGCGAGAGGACTGTTCTAATAGCTTTGGACCTAGAAAAGGCTTTCGATACAGTCAGCCACGCCACGCTACTAGATGACACTTTGCAGTCGAAACTCCAGCCAGGGCTGAAGAGGTGGACCGCGAACTACCTGAGTGGTCGTCACTCGTCGGTGATATTTCGAGACCAAACTTCAAAACAGAGAAAAATAAAGCAAGGAGTACCGCGGGGTGGTGTCCTTTCACCCTTGCTTTTTAATTTCTATATTTCGAAACTCCCCCAGCCACCAGAGGGAGTCTCACTGATCTCATACGCCGACGACTGCACGATAATGGCGTCGGGCAATGACATTGATGGCCTATGCTCCAAAGTAAACGACTACCTCACCCGCCTTTCTCGCTTCTTCACTGCGAGAAACTTAAAACTTTCTCCCACTAAATCCACGGCGACCCTTTTTACCACCTGGACAAAGGAGGTCAAGCTACCACTTCAGGTACACGTCGATGATACCCCAATACCGACGATAAACAACCCCAGAATTTTGGGAGTCACCTTTGACAGTTTGCTCTCCTTCTCAGCGCACACAAGCGCTATTGCAACAAGAGTACAGAATCGCAACAAGGTCCTCAAGTCGCTCGCCGGCAGCACTTGGGGCAAAGACAAAGAAATATTGCTGTCGACTTTCAAAGCAATAGGCCGACCGGTTCTCAACTATGCCGCGCCTGTCTGGTCGCCTGGAACCAGTGATACGCAGTGGACGAAGCTCCAGACGTGCCAAAATACTGGCATTAGGACCGCGAAAGGATGTCTCCTGATGTCCCCAATTCAACACCTGCATGACGAGGCTCACATGCTCCCTGTTAAGGAGCACAACAAAATGCTCGGCAAGCAGTTTCTGCTAGGGTGTCACCGTAGGCCTCACCCATGCAGACACCTGCTCGAGCCTGAGCCCCCTCCCAGGCACATTAGGAGACACTTCCTCAACTACGTGGACGAGATCCAGGACAAAACAGACGGACCACTCCAGGATAAGACAGTGTACAGACAGGCCATTAACGACATTCATCGGGAGACCCTTACCACCTTCTTAAGCTCCCGACCTCCGAATGCCGTTATCGGAGTCCAACCACCACCTATTGCAGACGAAGAGCTCCAGCTTCCCTGAGAGTCCCGCGTAACCTTGGCACAATTACGTTCTGGATACTGTAGCAGGTTAAACTCCTACCTATCCAGAATCGACCCCGACATACTAAACATATGTCCAGCATGTGAAGGCACCCCGCACGACACCTTTTCACATGCCCCATTAAAACCCACTCATCTAACACCTCTCTCCCTCTGGACCCAACCCGTCGAAACAGTTAGTTTCCTGGACCTAACGTTAGATGAGCTAGACGAAGACGACCGGTAACTACACTACACTGACAGGGCGAAGATACTGCTACAACAACAACAACAACGCAAGCAGAGTTCGAAAACCTCCTGTATGAACTTGTGCAAAGCGCTCGTGGTACTACACCAAACGTGATTGCGGAAGATTTCAATGCGGGAGCCTTGGAATGGGGTAGCAGATACACCAATAAAAGGGAAGTTGCCTTCATCAAAGCATTCTCACTGCTTGATGCGGTTCTGCTAAACACTGGGGTAAAAAACACCTTCGAAGTGTATGGTTCTGCATCAATAATCGGCATCTCTTATGCTAGCAGAGCTCTAGTACGATCAGCAAGATGGCAGGTGTGTGATTTTTATATGATTTTTTGTATGGAAAAAACAAAATAAGGGCAGGAGGGTGGACACGCTTGACGAAGAAATGTTCCAAATCTTGCTGGAAGAGAACCCGACTAGCACCAATGATGTGGAACTACAGGCGGAGCATCTAGTAAAATATGTTAGCAGAGCCTGCAATGCCGCTATGTGCAGGAAAAGACAGAGCCCGCCCAGAACACCTGTTTACTGGTGGAACGAGGAGATCAGCACTCTAAGAAGCGAATGCAAAAAAGCAAAGGCGCCTTTCCCAAAGGAGTTATGGGCTGGCAGAATACTACAGGCTCCAAGAGAATTATAAAAAGAAGCGGAAAGAATTAAAGAAAGCCATTAAAAGTAGCAAGGCAGCCAGCTTTAAAGAACTGTGCCAGAGTGTGGACGAAAACCCGTGGGGTGATGGTTACAGAATCGTTATGGCCAAGGTCAAAGGAGGTAGAGGATAAGCACCAACTTGCCCCATTCTTTTAGAAAAGAGTGTACAGACATTTCTTCCAAAGCAAAGCATGGAACCAAGCCAGACCCAGTTCCACGCAGAAGAAAGCAGTTTAACAATCAGTGAGGCAAAGGTGATTTTGGCAACGGAAAGTTTCGGCAATGCTAAGGCACCAGGACTTGACGGCATTCCGAAAAAAGCGCTCAAGATAGCTATCAAGCGCAACGCAAAGCCGTTTGCAGAACACTTCCCTAAGTGTATAAATGAAGACATATTTCCGAAAGTATGGAAAAAGCTACAACTAGTCCGACTTCAGAAATCAAATAAGGATGACCCAAGTTCTTATCGGCCACTCTGCATGATAGATACTATGGGTAAAATCTTGGAGAAATTAATCTGCACGCGCCTGGAACAGCATCTGGAGAAAGTGCCGGCTGAACTATCCGAACATCAGTTTGGTTTCCGAAAAGGTCGTTCAACCAAACAACAAACAAACATTGACAAACGAATATTCAACTCCCAATGCCGAATGAAGTGCAAATAATAGGATACGCAGACGACATTGCGTTGACCATAGTCGCCAAAACAATCCCTCAGATACAAAGCATCTGCAGCGAGGCAACAACAAAGGTCAAACAATGTCTAACGTCAGTTAACCTTTAACTAGCAGGACAAAAAACAGAAGCAGTTCTCATTACGTGTAGTTAGAAACGACCACATTAAACATTGATGGGTTTAACGTCACAGCACAAGCAGCACTAAGATATTTGGGTGTAATGATGAGCACGCGGAAAAGCCGCCATGGTGACGGCAGCACTGTCAAGAATTATGGCCAACATTGGTGGCCCCACTCAGAGTAGAAGAGCGCTCCTAACTAAAATTACCCAATCTATACTCATGTATGCAGCACCCATATGGGGTAAAGCCCTGATACAAAAACCATACGCGAAGAAGGCGGAAATAGTTTTTACACTAAGTGCCCTTAGAGTTGCCTATGCTTTCAGGGCAGTATCTTTTGAAGCAGTATGTGTCACATCGGGTATCATGCCACCAGATATAATGGCCTCTGGGTAGAGTCTACGACAAAGCCAAAAGTCTAAACAGGCGACTAACGGCGGAAGAGCATAAGGAAGAAAGACGGGGGAGCATAATATAGTGACAAAATCGCTAGGACCTAGCGACAAAATAAAGGTAGACGCAAAAACTTATCAGAAGCGTCCAGGCTTGGGTGCAGAGAAGACATGGTGACACAGATTACTACCTGACACAGTTCCTGACGGGACATGGAGGCTATAGAGAGTATCTTCAAAGGCTCGGATACGAGGACGCAGCAGACTGCTCGTTCTGCGCCAACGGTAGTGAGAACGTGAAATATGTCTTCTTCTCCTGACCGAGATAGGCATATAAAAGAATGTCCATTGAAGAAATCATGAAAGAAAGTATAACCCCGGGCAACATTGTAAATCACATGCTGCAATCGAAGTTGGTGTGGACAAAAATGAGACAATGGTTCGGAAATGCGTTACTGGAACTGCGGAAAAAGGAATGGGAACGCAGTTAACAAAGAAGACAAAGAAGTAACGAAGGGTAAACGGAGACAGAAATATAAATGAAGAGCCATACTGGCTAGCTTGGCCCTGCGATGCAATGCTTAAACGGCGGTACCGCAGGGCAAACTAAAGCTACAGAGGTCGGAGTGAGGGTTTATTAGTACGTAGGTGTACTGTTTCGCAAGTCCAGTTTAGTAGAAATACTGACTGTGCGTAGTCCCGAATGGGGTGCAGCTTTAGCGATCAGTATGAACCGTGCATGCCGGATAAAAAAAAAACATACGTACTATTAACTATTAGTACAAACATAAAAACAACTAGTGCAGTGAAAAATAAATAGTGCAAATTAAAATATATTTAGAAAATCCCGAACGAGTAAATCGTAAAATCGCTTTCTACAAAAAGGGAGCCAATGCGTTTCAACACCAGCTGGATTCTCTCAATACCTTTCTTACGAACGACCAGCTAAAAAATTTTGATGAGGCCGAACTTTCTGCGCGACTTGAACGAATAGATTTTTACGTAGATGATTTGATATCTGGTGATGATTCAATTGAGGAGGTCATACAAATGAAGCAAGATATCAGACAGCTACTCCTACGAGGAGGCTTCCCAATTCGAAAATGTTGTTCTAATGAAGGTGATGTTTTGAAAGGAGAAGACGAAAGTAATTGCGAAAATTTCATTACATTTCATGATGGTACAGATGCTACAAAAGGACTTGGTATTGTGTGGGAACCTATCTCAGACAACTTTCTATTCAGTCTCAAACCAATTATAAAGTCGGAGATAATTACAAAGCGATCTATGCTTTCAGTCATAGCGCGGTTCTACGATCCACTTACCTTAATATCCCTAGTCATCCTAAAGTTGAAGATGTTCATGCAAGCCTTCTAGAAGGAAAAACTGGTTTGGGATGAAAGTCTGCCGAAATCGCTACAGTCCATTTGGTTGGCTTGTTTGCACTGCAAGCCCGTGTTAAAATTCACGTTTTGATGCCAGTTTATCCGCTTATGGTACTTGTGTTTACACATGCGTTGAAAATCATGGCATCAATAAGTCAATCTTCTAAGTTCCAAATCCAGAGTTGCAACTTTGAAGGTGATCGCGGTTCCGTAATTCGTGTTGCTTTGGAAAATAGGCAACTATCATACATATGACATTGTTGATCTGATTCAATGGTTGTACTGTCGTGGCTACGATCTACTCCCAGTAGCTTCAATATATTCGTATCAAAACGCGTGGCTAATATACAATCGCTTACATCAGACATGGCATGGCCTCACGTTCCTACCGAACTGAATCCTGCGGATATTCGTTCGTGTGGTTGCACTCCAAAAGAGCTTCTAAATAAAATGCTTTGGGCTAATGGGCTTTCATTCCTCCAAATTGATTCAGTTCATTGGCCAAGTAATATGGATTTCTTATCTAATCTTCCAGAAAGGCGGTTCTATGTATTAAATGCTGCAACTCTAATCGATGCAACTTACTGTTGCAAGTTCCAAAATTCATTCAACAAGTTACAGCGTGTGCTTGCGTACTTTTACAAATATTGTCACATTAAATCAAAACGAACTTTACCATCAGTTAGATCACTCACGAACGACGACATTAAAGGTGGTATACTACTGCTGATCAGCCATATCCAGCAGGTGCACTTCGCATCATAATACAAAGTACTGAAAGAAAATAAACAGTTGCCTTTCTGCAACTATTTACTGTCACTCAATCCATTAATTGACGACTTTGGTTCGTTAAGCACTAATTTTATCATCGTAAACTATATAAACACTCTACAGTGCTACAGTAGAGTTTATCAGCATCGATCCGTCAGCAGTTTTGGCCTATTGGTGGTCGCAAAACAATTTCAAAAATCATTACCAAATGCTTGAGGTGATTCTGCCGTAAGCCCAGGGTACTGTAGCAAATTATGGGGTACTTTCCAACAGACCACTTGGTGGTCCAACTGGTGTTGAGGATAGATGCGTAACCGCCCTCCCGTGATATGCTACTTATGAATATTTGTTTGTTTTTCAACGAACTCGTGTCATCTTGAACTTGTTCAATATATATAGACGTCATCGTTCATTGCTGCACTCAAACAATTTATCAGCATTAGAGGCCAACCAAGCACTATTTGGTCTGATAACGCTACAAATTTTGTTAGGCCGAAAAATGAGCTAGAAGAGCTATCGAAAAAAGACGGTCACCGATCAAAATCACAATAGAGCAGAAGCTGAAGCTTGTATTGAAAATCAAATAGAGGAGAAATTTATTTCACCCCGCTCGCCGCATTTTGGCGGCTTATGGGAAGCTGCCCTCAAGCTCGCAAAACTTCATTTCGATCGCACCATTGGTGTCTTTATTTTAACTTTCGATAAGCTTCGCACTTTAATTTGTGAGATTTGTACTATTTTAAATTCTCATCCCTTCTGTCCAATTACAGAAAATCCAGACGATCTTGACGAGCTTACACCAGCGCACTTTTTCATTGGTGGGTCATTTACCCGTTGTAACGCATCTAAATATGAAGCGTCTAAGTCCGTGGCAGTGAATTTGTCAGACGCAGCAAATGTTTTGGTAAAGGTGGAGCACTGCGTATCTATTGTTACAACAAGAGAGGTGTAAGTGGCGAACCTCTATAGCAAACATACAACAAGGTGCTATGGTGCTTTTGAAGGACTTGAACCAACCGCCTTTGAAAAACTACAAATGGTTCTGTAAAACGGTCTATAATTAAGATTGCAGCACTTCCGGATGAAACAGATTTGGTGAAAAACCTAAGCCTTCCCACGGGAGTAGTATGTATGTAGCAGGAATCCGCATAAGCTCTATTCTTAAGTCAAAACATAAATAATTATAATAATTTTTCGTTGGTTTACCTTCATAGAAAATACCTAAAATTGCATTTTGTTATTCCTTCATAAAATAACAGTAGAAATATTCCATATCTGTAACCGTACAAAAAACAAGCATTGAATGTACACATGTAATACTGTAATCATTAGAAGTGGGATTATTTTCGAATAATATTCGAATAAAACGAATAATACTATTCGTTTCAAATAATTCGAATAGTTCATTATTCGAATACCTTACTATTCGAATACCTCACTATTCGAATACCACCTCACTATTCGAATACCTTACTATTCGAATACCTCACTATTCGAATACCTTACTATTCGAATACCTTACTATTCGAATACTTTACTATTCGGATACCTGACTATATATTCATTTATATCAGGGAGAAAATGCTTTTAAAAATATAAAAATTACATTGGTCCTTCTCATGGTGCTAATCAGTTTTTCTCGATTTTTGAACATTGTGATTTTTTGATTTGACCGCTTCATGTTTCAATTAGCTAAGATAAGATATGATAAGATTTCTTTGGTATTGTTCTTGATAAAACATCGACAGGTATACATACTTATATGTATGTGCATAACTAAATGTGCATAAAAACATCAGAGCGTTTCTAAAAAAATATTTGGTTTTCCCTCGTAACAATTCTTGTGTTTAGACGCCTTAATATTGTTATTAGGGTGGCCCGCATCGCACTTTTCAATTCCCCATATAAATTGTATGGAGAAATATGATTTCACATTTTCTATGTCCGCATCGTATTATACGATAACGGATCGAAATAATGGTTTTCTCTCAAACGATAAATATGGAGCCTTAAAATCTTCTTTTGCTTAATCTACAGATTTAGAAGTTATTCAAGGCCAATAATAGGATAGAATTATATACTTATTTATGTACACATGCAGATTGCTTTGAAATTGGATTGATGCGCAAATGCATGTGTGTATGTATCTATGTATGTATGTAATTTCAAAAAATTACGCGAAAGAAGAAATTTTTTTTTTTTATTCCCCATTTATTTTATACATCTGTCCATTGACATTAAGTATGTTGTTTAACAATTTGGTCAGGATTTATATACATCGCTTAATGGCCAGTGTCAAAAAGCGATAAAATTAAAATAAACGAAATAATAGCAATTAAATAATATACAATAATACAATACAAGTTTCACTTTACATGATTACATTTTACAACTATTTTAAATTATTTGTTTTTTTTACATATTTATGGTTTTTTAGCATTTATCATTCTAGGTCGCTTGGTCGGGTTCTCTTTAAACGCCTTTTTCCGTTTCTTTCCCTTTCAAGAAGTTTGTTGATTTCTGCATTACTGTGTGTGTGTATTTTTTCAAAGTGCCTTGTTGTTATCTCTTTGATTTCTTCGTCTACTCTTGCTATATTAAAAGTCCTGTGGATGTCATAATTTTTCGTGTACCTGTCAGACATGGTCAAAATTCGAAGAATCTTTGATTGCTGTCTTTGGATTTTTTCTATATGAGCTTTTTTAGCCGTTCCCCACACCTGTAATCCATATAGCCAGATTGGTTTCATCATAGTTTTGTACACTAATAGCTTGTTTTGTGTAGTGAGCCTGGATTCAGAGCAGACTAGCCAATGAAGTTGTCGAAGTTTTTCTTTTATTTGTTTGACCTTTTGCTTTATGTGGTGATTCCAATTTAGTTTGGAGTCCAAGTGAATTCCCAGATATTTAGTAGTTGATTCTATTGTAATTGCTTTATCATTTATTCTAATTGGAACTGCGGTAAATTTTGTTTTGTTAGTAAATATAACCTGTACGGTTTTGTCTTCATTTATTTTTAGGCACCAGTTATCAAACCATTTCTTAACTGCGTTTGTATATCGCTGCAGTTTTTCAGTAGCGATAATTAAGCTTTTGTCTGACGCTAATAGTATCGTATCGTCTGCGAACGTAGCAATTGAAGAATTAGTGTCGTCAGGAGGTGGTATATCTGCGGTGAATAAAACATATAGTAGAGGGCCAAGAACGCTTCCTTGCGGAACTCCAGCAGTTATTTGATGAATATCTGAACATTGATTGTCATATTTAATGTAGAAGCTTCGGTCGGTTAGATAGCTTTTTATGATGAGATAGTAGTCAAAAGGTAGCATTCTTTTTATTTTGTGGAGTAAGCCTTCATGCCACACTTTGTCAAACGCTTTAGCTACGTCCAAAAATACTGCGGCACAGTATCGATTGTTTTCAAAGTCTGATTGGATTTTATTTGTAATTCTATGGATCTGTTGAATAGTCGAATGTTTTTTTCTAAATCCAAATTGATGATCCGGTATTATACGTTTTTGGTCCAGAAGTTGGCTTATCCGATCATGCAGTAATTTTTCAGCAATTTTAGATACTGTCGATAATAAGATTATTGGTCTATATGATGACACGGAGTTGGATCTTTACCCGGTTTTGGCAATGCAATAATCTCTGCCACTTTCCAGAGCTTCGGAAAGTATTGTAAGCGAAACATTGCATTAAAAACGTTTCGCAAGTATATATATGCCTCGGTTGGTAGCTCTGCTAATGCTTTTCCTGTTATCATGTCATATCCGGGAGCTTTTTTATGTTTTATTCCTTTTTTGATGCAAGCTATTATTTCGTGTGTATTCGTCCTTTTTATTTTTGTAAATTCATAGTGGAAGTTGTTTTGGTTGTTGATTTTCTTTTCTTCGTCATTTGATAGAACTTTTTCGAAGTAATTTGTCAATGTTTTCGCTTTTTCCTCTTTTGTAACAGCCCATTAACTGTCATCTTTTTTTAGTGGTCATCAACCACCACTAAAAAAAGAGTATTTGAGTTTTTAATTTTTTAGTACATTTCCAAAGAGAGTAGTTTGTATCTTTGTTGGGAGTCAGATTCTTCAAATAGTTTTCGATTTCTTTGTTATTTCTCTTATTTAAGGTATTCTGAAGAATTTTTGTAGCTAAGTTTAGTTTTCTCTTGTCGTCAGGTGATCTAGTTTTTTGCCATCTTTTTCTTAACTTTCTTTTTTCTATAATTTGCTTTTTAATAGTAAGGTCAGTTGTTGGTGTATTTGTTCTATTTGCTTGCTTTGGTGCCGATCTGATCCCTGCTTCTAGTACTACGTCATTAAAATGGATAATGGCATGTTCAATGTCAAGTTGCGTTTTTAATATCACATTTGGTATAAGTTGATCGTCAATATGATGGAGGAATTTTTCCCAGTTGGTTCTGTGATTAAGTATGCGAAAAGATGTATCTATAGATTTTATATGACTTACATATTCAAGTAATATCGGCGAGTGGTCAGAAGAAAGTTCATAGCACGACTGAATTGTCAATTGGTTATGGCTTATGTTTTTGGTTATGCAGAAATCGATCAAATCTGGAATTTTCTTTACGTCAGTTGGCCAATAGGTAGGTTCTCCGGTACTTATAAATCTGCAATTGTTTTTGTTAATTGCGTTAATAAGAATACGCCCCTTTTTGTTGGTGAGTCTTGAGCCCCAATCAATGTGTTTTGCATTGAGATCTCCAGCTGCAATAAATCTATTGTTAAGCGTCTTTATGTATTTGTCATATTGATCCGAGTTTATTATGTGTCTAGGTGGACAGTATATGGAGGAGATAGATACTGGTCCATTTTTGTCACAGATTTGTACTGTCGTGGATTGAAGATAAGGCGTCGAATATTGGAGTTGTTCATTGTGCGTTCTGCTTGAGTTAATAATTATAGCAGTCCCTCCGTGGGCTCTTCCATCAGGATGGTTTGTCACATACACTTTGTATTTAGGAAATTTCAGAAGACTTTTATCAGTGAAGTGTGTTTCTGCAATCAATGCTATGTCAATATCTTTTTCAACTAAAAATTGTTTCAGTTCTAAATAGTGCTGTGTTAGTCCATTTGCATTCCAAGAAGAAGAAATAAAATAAAAATATCACTTACTTTTTGTTGCTAATGTGTGTACCTAAGCTCGGTATTGAACAACAGATACATAACATATGTATATGTACATGTACCTACCCTGCTGAGTGGTCAATAGTAGGTAGATATTTCTTTGTATATTTAGTTATAAGACACTATTTGTAATAAATAATTATCATAGTAAATGGTTTTTGAAGTATTTATGTACGTATGCTTTTCCTAAAGGCAAAATACCTTAACGCTCTTCCTTTTAAAGTAAACAATTTTTTTTAATTCGATAATAAAATATATATTATTTATTTCTCTTAAAAAGAAGTCTGAAATAGATTACGTATTTCAGTGTCACATGAAGTTTATTTTTTTATTAATAAATAAATAATGAATTTAAACTTAATTAATTCTAAAATCTGTTTAAATGTTTATTTCCTTTTGTTTTGGTGTAGAAATACTAAAGCTGATACTAAGTATTGTTTTAATTTACTCCTTGAAGGTTTGACAATATTACCAGCACTAGAAAAAACTCGCTCAGAACTTGCTGATGTAGCTGGTATTGCAAGATATTTCTTGGCTAGTAGTGAAAGGATGCGATACTGCTTTTCGTGATCCTTCCACCAAACTCTCGCCTCTAAATTGTGGTTAATTTGAGGCTCAGAAATATACTTTTCAAACTCACTTTGCATTTCATTTATGTTATCCCCACCAAGAAGTATATCCATAACTGTTGAAGTATCATCTGAGACCGAAGTTGACGGCATCTTCAAACAAGACTGATAAATTTCCTTTGCCGTTGTGAAGATCTTTGTTCTAAACTCCTCGGAACTTTCAAAAAGTAAGTTCTTATGTCGCGGATCTAAGAATGATGCGATGTGAGATGGTTCCTCGCAACGTGTCTCCAACGTAGTATTCAGTCCAAACCTTTGAATTAAGTCAAATGAAATTTCATTTTTGAGATCCGTTACAAAACTGGTATCATTGCAGTTCACGTTGAGGTGTTTCCTTACTAAACTATTCATGATGGGCTGAACGAGAGATATTGTAATTTTGCATTCAGAACACAAAACAGTTGTTGCATTTTCTAATGGCTTCAGCAAAGTTGAAACCTCACTTAACTTAAGTCACTCGTCCTCCTAAATTTCTATTTTTATGGCCGTACGACCATCAAAAATTTCTCGATCTGCGAGCACTGCCACAAATGAGGGTCTCAGCCTTAAGAGCCGCTCGACCATATAAAAGCTGGAGTTCCATCTTGTCGTGCAACTTTGTATCAGCGACAGTACGGGTTTTTCAAGTTGCTGAAGGTGTTTCTCCAGTGGTGTTGTTCTTTTTGCGGAATGATTGAAGGCACTTACTAAATTTGACGCCTTTTTTAATAAATGTCTGCAGTCTTCCATCTCCATGCCCTTTTTTATGCTTAATTGCAGTGTATGTGCTGCATAAGCAACGCTGTCTATGTTGTCCAAATTCCAACTGCGTTTGTAATATTTTTTGCATTATTGTAGACTATAGCTGAAACCCTTGCGGAAATTTCCCACTCCTCTATAGAGTCCAGAATGAAGCTTCGGAAGTTTTCCGAAGTGTGGCTTGTACTCAATTCTTCTGTTTTCAGGTTCATTGAATGAAGGGCCCAGTCGGAATCAAAATAATGCGCTTCAAAGAGATTTGTTAGCAAAAAAGTACTTGTGTAATACAATTTTTTATTTTAATGTAATGGTAAATAAAGGCGATATTTCGGCTGTGTAAGAAACGAAACTTTTTTCGCTTTAACTCTTACAAAATATCGCCCGAAAACTGGTCGCAATCAAACTATAAATATATTTTATGTAAACAACTTACCTGTTATTGTGACATAGGAATCCAATGCCCTTGAAGTCCAACCATCTGTGGTCAGAGCTATATGTGTCTCAACCTTCCCAATGATACTTTGAGCTTTGACTAATTCATCAGAGTAGAAAGCCTCAATTCGTTTTCGAATGGTTTTCCGACAAGGAACTTTGTACCCTGGCTCCAAAACACTCATTAACGATCTAAATCCTTCATTTTCAACAAAGGATGTCGGCAGAATATCCATTGTTAACATTTTCGTTAACGCCTGGGTAATTAGTTCTTGGCGGTCTTGGGTAATACTTGTGGAACTGCTGGTTGAAGTACTAACCCGTGACTGCCGCTTCCGGTTTGGAGGCAAAATTTCTTCTGAATCATCTGTAGCACGGCTGCTTGAAGGTTCCGGTTGATTATCAACTCCATAACTGAGTTTATGCTTAAAGTTATAATGGTTCCATAAACAAGTGGTGGATCCCATACGTTTCAGCATATCACCACAATAATTGCAGGAGGCCTCACGGGTATTTTCCACGATTATAAAATGTTGCCAAACTTTGCTTCTGGGCATTATTATTATTTTTTTTTATTTGTCTTGATTGATGATTAGATTGGCTGAACGTCCTTGCTTGAGGTTCTTGATTGTTAATGAGTATCTAAGCGTGGGATTTAAAGAAATACACAGGAAATATGTATACATAAGCGATTAAACACCAACCAACCAACCAACTAAACACAACCCAAAGAAAAGTTTGCCTGAAATGTCCATCTATATATTTGTCTGCACTCGTTTATCGGGCTTAGGTCAGTCAGTAGCAGGTGGAGTATATGAGTATATGTATGTGCATATAATAGTACTGCGAAAAGTACTGTCAAAAAGCAAAAAACCTAAAAGAAAATAATTTCACGCCTCAAGCAAGAGTAGTCCGCTAATCTAAGTAAATATTTACCAAATTATGAAACAAAAACAAAGCGCCGACACAATAAAAAGTAGGTAGTATTTTCATTTAATATAAGCCTTTGCATGGTTTTTGAATTTGCATACATAGGTACATGCACTTGTACAGAAACCGATTAGTAGTCCGCTAATCTAAGTAAATATTTACCAAAAATATTCGAATAGTGAAGTATTCGAATAGTGATGTATTCGAATAGTAAGGTATTTGAATAGTGAGGTGGTAATCGAATAGTAAGGTATTCGAATAGTGAGGTATTCGAATAGTGAGGTATTCGAATAGCATTATTCGAATAAACGAATAAAAAATTCGAATAAATATTATTCGAATTACGAATACCTCTCGAATAAAAGATTTTATTATTCGAATAATTTTTATTCGAATAGTCCCACAACTAGTAATCATATTTCTCTTTCTACCTTCCTTCTGCATATTGTATTTTTAATTGTAAATTTTATCTAAGCTAACGGTGTCTGCTTTGCAAAACAATGCTCGAGCTATAAGTAAATGTAAGGAACATGAATTTTGCCACTCTGTTTGGTACGTCAATAAAGCAACATATTTCTACTAAAAAATAGCAGACTTCATAAAATTAAGTCTGTAACAGACTTCTTATATGTATTTATATAAACAAATATCAATATACCAAAACACTGGGAGGTTCTATGCAATATCGCCTAATTAAATTTTTATAGTTTTAAAGCTACGGCGACACGCTCATGCATTTGCTGTCCAGCAACTTACATGTGTGCATGTCGGGTGACACACGTACTTGCTTAGTGTCACACAAATTTTAGGTTTCTTCGCGGGCAGGCGTCATGCACCCGACACGCACACATATATTATAAGCTGCTGGACAGCAAATGCATGACCGTGTCGCCGTAGCTTAAGTTTACTAAAACGCACGTAATTTCCAGCAATTTTGTTTGTCAAAGAATAAACACAAACATTGAAATAAACACATTGAAAATGCTGTTGGCATTTACCCAATCTCATATTCTACCCACGTTGCACATACATACATTCATAATAGACTTCTTATATTTATATACAGAAATATCAATACACCAAAACATAATTTCCAGGAATTTCGTCTGTCATAGAAACATAGAAATGCAGTCGGCCATTAGTCAATTTGATTTTCTACAGAAGCAAAAGCAGAGAAAGTTATAATATACCGTTAGTAACACAAACAAGTTTACAGAAGCCTGATTTGTGGAATTGTTTGAAGCTAACGCTTTCCTTAATATGTAATCAAAATATTTTACACATGGTAATTGTGTACTGGCTAGTTTAGCTGTAAATTTTAGATACCGTTATCCACGCTTTGCTTTGTCTTTGATGCCAGCGAAATTTATGTCACAAAAGTTTGTATACAGCAAACGATTGTTCAGTTACCATAACATTTATTTTTATGTATTGATTAAAAAAGTTAAAGCTATTAAAAGGAAATCATTAAAGTGAGTATAAAAATTTAGGAAAGTACGTTTTGTCTTAATTTTTGCGACATTTTTAGTAATGGCACCAAGAGGAAAAGAGCTTTCTGATAATTTAAAACAACTGACTAAAATATATCACAAGGAACATAAACCATTGCGAGAAATCGGTCATTTGATAGATAGGAGATTTGCTATAGTTCAAAAGATTGTGAATAAATATAAAAGTGCGGAAAGCACCACTAATAAAGAGCCTTGTGGGCGTCCGCCGCTCTTAAGTCCCAGAGAAAAAAGCTGAGTCGCACGGAAAATCAGGACAAACCCCAAAAAAGTGCCTCCAGATTAAAATCTGAAGTTGAAAATGAGACTGGAAAACAATTTAGCACCCAAAATATTCGCCGGGTTTTGCATAGTGCTGGTTATCAGGAGCGCAATGTTAGGAAAAAGCCCCTTGTGAGTAGTGTCAATCGGAGTAAACGGATTTCATTCGTAAAAGTTCATGAAAAATATGACCAAACGTTTTGGAACCAAGTCATATTTTCTGATCAGTGTAAGTTCAGTATCTATGGATCAGATGGCCGTGAAAAAGCTTGGAGAACAGTTAACGCGGAATTGAATCAAAACAATATGACCGGCACTGTGAAGCATGGAGGGGGCTCTGTGATAGTTTGGGGATGTATGGCTGCGAACGGGGTTGGAAACTTGGTATTTGCAGCAACGTTTATCTTCTAGTAGGATAATGACCTCAAGCACACATCCAACATTGTACGAGAGTGGCTGTTATACAATGTGCGAGAACAACTGAAAACACCGCCACAGTCCCCGGATACCAACCCAATCGAACATTTATGGGAACATTTAAAGCGGAAAATTCGTAAACATTCGATTAGAAATAAGAAACAACTGAAAAACGTCCTTCAAGAGGAATGGAATAAAATACCACCAGCTGTAACTGAAAACTTGGTGAAATCAATGCCTTCACGACTTAAAGCGATTGTAAAGTTTTATGGTTATCCTACCAAATACTAGGATTTGATTTGAATTATGTTTTTGATTTCACAAATTAATAATATGATGAACTGTATACTAACTTTTGAGACATGAATTTTTATAAAGTTTAATATAAAAAGCTATAATTTTGTTCCTTTTTAAAATTTTGTCATTATTTGGATTAAATATGTTTTTTGTATTTTACTCATGTAAATAAAACAGGAATCGATTGGGGGAAAATTGAAAACGTATCCGGTGTATACTTACTTCTGTTACTAAATGTACATACATTAACGTTCTCTGCAAGCTGTGCAGAGCCAATATAGTAAAGAGAGAATTCCCTGTAATCAGCTCTGTTACGAACTTCCCCGCTGTCCAGCTGGGCGAGGTTAGACCATAGATGACTAGATGCGAAACTCTTTTTCTCGTGAGAGCGCTGTAAAATGTGCATTTTTTATAACATTCGTCAGTAATGCCACACCTGAAGAAACATATAATGGGTATTTTTTAAACAAAAATTGGGAATTTTTAGTCTCCACACCGCCGTTGAGGTTAGTATATAGTGCGCTGTTGCCCAGTAGCCTTATACCACCCGTATTCACCAACATACATATAATAAAAAAAAGCACAATCAGCATAAAATACATAAATAAACTAAAGAATCTAAAATATTTAAATGAAATTATTTAAAATTCAAATACAAATGGTATAAAATAATAATAAAGTAATGAACTCGAAAATGTATTAATAAATACATAAAATATTGCAATTTTTTTAATATAATAAAAAAGCTAAAACAGATGACTTTTACTTTTTTATTACCTAAAAATAGTTAAGCAGGTTTGCAAAATATTTCAAACTCAAATTCAATTCCCTTACCTACGCTTTTTAACCATAAAATACTTATATACATATATACAAATTTACAGACATAAACCAACACAAAGTTTTCAATACAAAAACATGTTTGCAAAATGTACTCAGATATGTACACAAGACGAGTTAAAAGTAGAAGCCGAAAAGGATATAAAAAGCTTTGGAATATTCTACAAACTCTCTTCAAATTAAATTATTAAGGTCGCTCTGAGAAGATTTTAGTCGTTATGTAAATTTTTTGATTGTTATAAAGTTTTATATTTTGAAAGTGCAAATTTAATCAAATTTAATTTCTTACTTTTTAAGTTAATTCAAGAATATTAAATATTCTTCTTTCAACTCTTCTTAACATTGACATTTTTTTACACATTTCAAAAAGCGTTTGAATTTACTGAATGCGAATGAAAACCATGGAGGTGTAATGACGGATATTTTCTTTACCGATGGGTCCAAGAATGAAATAGGGTCTGGAGCCGGATGGTACTTAAACGATAGTAATAAGTATCACTATGCTATGGGTGGAATGGCAACTGTTTTCGAAACAGAAGTTTTTGCCATCCTAAAAGAAGCCGAATGGATAATCGAGAGGAGATGGAGCGAGAAACAGATTGGAGTCTTCTGTGATAGTCAGGCTGCATTGAAGGCCCTGGAGAATGCGATGCAAACCTCAAAGATTGTTCAAGAATGTAAGAAGAAGCTTTATTCTGTCGCAAGACAAAACAGGCTTGTACTTATATGGGTTCCGGGACACTTTGGTGTTCAAGGAAACGAAATTGCCGACGAATTGGCCAACCGTGGATCAGCAGTGCCCCCACAGGGGCCAGAGCCAATAATCGGAATCAGTCCCGCAGGAATCAAGAATTGAATCAGCGATTATGTAGGCTATCTACATAAAGAGCGATGGTCCGGTCTGGAACGCTGCAGAACTGTAAAGTGTTTTGTGACAAGTCCGAACAGAAAACTGCCAAACTTTCTACTAAAACTAAGAAAGGAAGATATTCGGTTGATGGTCGGCATCATTACAGGACAAAACCCATGGGGTCAGCATATGACCACCATTGGAATCATCGAGAACCCGGTATGCCTGTCATGCTTGGAGGAGGCGGATAGCACTGAGCACTTTCTCTGTGAGTGTCCTGCCTTTGCTAGAGCAAGGCTACGAGTATTAGGTTCCGATGTCATGAGAATGAGTAATATTCGTTCTCTAAAACTGGATAATATTTACAGATTTTGCAAAGAATCTGGAAAATTCTCACAGGACTAACTATCTCTATCTCTGTCTCTATTCTTTCTTATCTCTTTCTCTGATACTTTTCTCCTTCCCTCCTTGACTATCTACCCCCTTTCCAGAGCTTTAAATACAATGAGCTCTTTTCATAGGGCATCATTCACAGTAAAAATAAGCAACCAAATACCAGAAAATACTGAAAAAGCCATAACGAAATTTTTACAAAACGAGTACCTTATTTTGCTACATAACCTCAAATATAGGAAATAAGTCGTTCGCATAACAAAAGAGTTTCTTTTATAAAAAAAAATCATAAATTAAATTGTACATATCCATAACACATTTATTTAAAAAAAAAACGCACATTTTAAAGACAATTTATCACGCATACAAAGTTCTTTATGTAATTCAATAAAAATTCGGTATTTTATTTTCTTTAAATGGGCATTTAAGTGCGTTTTTATATTCAAAGCTAGACAACACTGCAGTAGTGAGAGAGAGATTTGACTGCTGAAAGCAGAAGAACACCAACAACAACTGCAATCGCGGGTAATGCGACGAGATGTTAAAAAAAGTAAGCTAAATAAAACTGAGTGAATTATTGAACTAATTTAAAATAAATATATATTTTACAAAATTATAAACATTACTTTTAATTAGAACAGTCTAGAAAAATGGCATGAAGAAAGAACTAAAACTCCGTGACTAAATAACAAAAAAGAAATGCTGAATCAAATTACGAAAATGGTAATCTGGCCATACTTGTGCTACAACGAAGTAACTCATTGTCATTGTTTTCGTACTGTTGAATGCAGCGTTGAAATCGACGAAAGATGGTGTGTGTCGATTCTCCTTTCGTGGGTCTTTTCCAAGATTTGGCGTATTGCAAATATTTGGTCGATGGTAGACTTTCCAGGTCTAAAGCCACACTGATAAGGTCGAATCCGTTGGTTGACGGTGGGCTTCAGCCTTTCACAGAATACGCTCGCTAGAACCTTATAGGCGATATTTAGAAGACTAATCATGCGGTAATTGGCACAATTTGCAGGATCGCCCTTCTTATGGATAGGGCAGAGCACACTTAAATTCCAATCGGCAGGCATGCTTTCATCCGACCACATTTTGCATAGAAGCTGATGCATGCACCTTACCAGCTCCTCGCCGCTATGTTTGAATAGTTCATCCGGCAGCCCGTCGGCGCCCGCGGCTTTGTTGTTCTTTAGCCGAGTTATAGCTATTCTCACCTCGTCATGGTCGGGTAGCGGAACGTCAGTTCCTTCGTCGAAGATTGGGGTATCGGGATCTTCACATTCTCTGTGACATGCGCTGTTATCACTATTTAGCAGGTTCGAGAAGTGTTCCCCCCATAATTTAAGCATGCTCTGGATGTCAGTCACCAGACCGTCATCTTTTTTCTTATAGGAAAACGCCCCGGTCTTGAAACCTTCTGTAAGCCGCCGAACTTTCTAGTAGAATTTTCGGGCGTTTTTCGTATTGGCAAGCATCTCAAGCTCCTCGCACTCACGTATTTCGGCCTCTTGTTTCTTCTGTCGGATAATACGTCTCTCTTCCATTCTTAGCTCTCTGTACTGATCCAACATGGGTCGCGTTGCGCCCGATCACAGCGTGGCTCTATAGGCAGCATCCATTTTTTTCGGCATCAACATGGCATTCCTCGTCGTACCAGCTGTTTTTTCGGGCTCGCCGGAATCCGATTTCTTCTTCGGCGGCGGTACGTAGGGAACAAGAAATGTTGCTCCATTGCTCGTGCATGCCGGTTTTTTGTGGAATATTTTCTGAGAGCAGGAGTAAGAGTCGAGTAACGAATCTTCTAGTTGTCTTTTGTGATTGCAGCTTGTCGATGTCGAACATTCTTTGCGTAGGTAGATGCACGGTTTTTGCTGCACAGAGGCGTGTGCGTAGTTTGGCTGCAACAAGGTAATGATCCGAGTCGATGTAGGGTTCTCGGATCGTACGTACATCTAATACACTAGAAGCGTGTCTTCCATCCATCACAACATGATCGATCTGGTTTCGCGTTTTTTGATCAGGAGACAGCCAGGTAGCTTGGTGGATTTTTTTTGCTGGAATCTAGTGCTGCAGACTACCAGCAAAGTCGATCAGCCTCTATTCGTTACCGGATGTTTCGTTGTACAGGCTGAGTTTTCCGACTGTGGGACCAAAAATTTCCTCCTTGCCCACATTGGCGTTGAAGTCGCCAAGCACGATTTTTATGCCGTGGCGGGGGCAGCGCTCAGAGGAACGTTCGAAGCGCTCATAGAAGGAATCTTTGGTCGCATCGTCCTTCTCTCCCGTCGGGGCGTGGGCGCAATTTAGCGAAATTTTGAAAAAACGCGCTTTGATGCGGATTATTACGACACTCTCGCCCACCGGAGTGAACGACAGTACTTGGCGACGAAGTCTCTCTCCCACAAAAAATCCGACATCGAATTTGCGCTCCTTTGCATGATAGCTGTAGTAGACGTCGCAAGGTCCTATGTTTTTCTTGTCTTGCCCCGTCCATCGCATTTATTGAATGGCAGTGATGTCAGCCTTTCCTCTCACGAGGACATCAACCAGCCGGGCAGAGGCACCTTCCCCATTAAGGGACCGGGCATTCCAGGTGCATGCCCTCAAATGATTATCCTTATTTCGTTTGCAGGGGTCGTCATCAATAAAGGTAGTTCTCATCCGTGGCTTTGTAGGTATTTTCATGGGAGGATTTTTAGGTGGCGGGCCCCAAACCCAGCGCACAACCAGCTATCCTGGAATGATCCGCCTTCTCGCGTTAGCTCACTCCCGAACGGGTGTTCGGAAGCTACCCAGAGGATACGTGGGCTAATCCCAGCCGTTGTGAGCTGCTTGAACCATATGCAGAAGAATCGTCCTGGCCTCTCCCAAGTGAATGGCAATCAGTAACTTTCCCCACTTGCGTGGTCTTCTGCACATGGAACCGTCCTCAATCCATCAATCAACCATTTGAAAACAGTAATAAACAATCAATTTGAGAAAACATTAGAGAAACTCAATTTAAAAGAGCTATGTTAAATCAACATAATAACAGAAGTTTGTAATGAATTACACAATATAGCTACTTCTGTTCTGCTTCTTCTTAATTGGAGCGATAACCGCTTTCTCGAATTTGGCCGACTTTAACAAGTTTTAGACCAAAGTAGCACTTGTTGGCAAGAGACATTCTACGTTGGATTTCTAGGCTGATATTGGTATCGGTGTTAATGCTGGCTCTTAAATAAACGAAGTCTTTTATAACCTCGAAATCATAACTGTGAACAGTGCCGTGGGTGCCAATACGCGAGTGCGCCGACTTTTAGTTTGATGACAGGAGGTACTTCGTTTTGTCCTCATTCATCACCGAATTTCGAATCTCGGTGAAACACCAAATTAAGAAAAACATTTTTCTAATAGCGGTCGCCCCTCGGCAGGCAAAGGCAAACGTCCGAGTGTATTTCTGCCATGAAAAAGCTCATCGTAAAAATATCTGCCGTTCGGAGTCAGCTTGAAACTGTAGGACCCTCCATTTGTGGAACAACATCAAGACGCACACAACAAATAGGGGGAGGAGCTCGGCCAAATATATATATATGTATATATATAAAGAACATTATACAACATGAAAAAACAGATGTAGCTACTATAAATATTTTAGAATACTCTGCCACACATGTTATTAAAAATTAAAATAACATAATCCGAATGTATAAATATCCAATAGTAAACAAAAAATGTATAGGATATGAAATCGCTACTCTATCTTCATATAAAGGGAAAATATTAATGGATAATAAATTTGCAAAATGTGAAGGAAAATTCATTAGAATAAAAAATTTAAAAAAATTAATTTCTCAAATAATATGTGAACAAGATCAAGAAGACTCATGCACTATTCGAATATTAGACAAAAAGAAATGCCGAACGTAAATTTGCAAAAGATAATGATGCACCAATACAAATATGTATTTGAAAAGGGAAATATTTTATTGAAAGGAAAACATACAGTAGAAGGGAGTGAAATAGAAGGTATAAACCTCATTCAATTTAATAATAATATAACAATAGATCATGTAATTTATAAAAATCAAGCAAATATACTATCTAAAATTATACATGAACAACATGAAGAAAAATTGATTGTACTAGAATTATTAGAATCAGAATCAGTATAATATAGAATTGTTATCTACAATCTTTATACCTATTGAACAACACACCGTAATATATACATTAACACTCATTATAATAACTATTGCTTGTATAGGATTATTATTTTTAGAATTTAAAATAATAAAGATTAGGAATGAAATGGCAAGAACAAAAGTATCAGAAGGAATACAAAGAAGTTATGAAGCAGAACTTTTACGACAACTAAGATTAGGAATCGAGGACGATACATTTTTAAGGAGGAAGGGAATTAACAATGCAACATATGGCATTCCATAGAAATGAAGTAAATAGCAGAGATAACAATGCAACGTATCGCATCCCATAGAAATGAAGTAATTAACAGAGATAGCAATGCAACGTATCGCATCCCATAGAGATGAAGTAATTAACAGAGATAACAATGCAACGTATCGCATTCCATAGAAATGAAGTAATCAACGGAGGTAACAATAAGGTCATATTAAAACAAACCATACTTAAGCGATTAAAATAATGTATAAATAGAGTTACTCTCTAAGAAACCGACAGTCGAGGACCCCGACTCGGGGTATAACCGCTGTGTAGTACATAAGTCACTGTATTGCTTTGATACAAATAAAATATATTTTTTTATAATACTATCCAGGGTACAGTTTTAACTCGCGGTTGTATGTACTCGTATACATACTGGTATATATGCATGATATGTGTATACTAATAATCATAGTTTTGTTGGGAATTCAGAATACAAATATATATGTACGTATGTATATAGGTTAGCATATCAAGAGCGCATACGCACATACATACACAGTTTGTCAAGAATTACTTTTGACATAGAAAACAAATTAAAATTTTCGACTTCATTAGTAAAAAATAGCACTCTTTATTTATCTTTAACTTCTTGTTTGTATTGATTCATATTTATTCACAGCATTTAAAGGGTATTAATAAAGAAACTTCAAATTCTTTGGAAAAACAACAACTAAAGCAACAAAAACAAATAACACTATCTCGACACTGTCAATAAATTGTTTTGACATTTTGCCTTTTCAATTTCTTTAGAATGTGTTGGGCGAATAACTTTAATTAAGCGCTATCTCTGCTTAGCAATGATCACTTTGATGCTTTCGTCTTACAATTTAGTGAAAAAAATAGGGTTTATTCGGAGTTTAAATTTAACTATAGTATTTTTAAAATGCCTGGTAAAAGATTGTTCTTTAATATTTAGCAATTATTATATTATAAGTACGACTTGGGTAAAAGTGTTCAGGAATTGTCTGAAATGTTTTCGGTAAATAAATCGAGCGGAAAAAGAGGGTAGATTAGAGCAAAAGCATGCAGGTGGGTCTGGAACTAAAATTACTGGACGTGCAGAATAGAGCGGGGGCTGTATGGAGTTGAGTGTGCAAAATGTGAAGACCGCATTCTATAAATAGTTTTGAACTCAGAAAAGCTTGCAGATTATGATTCTGGATGTTGCCGGGAGATTTGATGGTCCATTTTTTGTTTTTACCCCACCCCCTTAGTATTCAAGTAAATGGACTGAACAAGTGCTTTGAAACCATTTTAATGATTGTTTTAGTAATAAAATTCAATTATTTCTTATGATTAAAGATAATTTTAGTTAGTCAATAAAAAAAAAGTAAAAAATAAAACACATATTTTTGATAAAAAATGATTTAATAGGAAAAAGAACATTTTAACATAAGTCATACAAAAAAATACAAATAATGTTGCCGGGAGATTTGATGGTCCATTTTTTGTTTTTACCCCACCCCCTTAGTATTCAAGTAAATGGACTGAACAAGTGCTTTGAAACCATTTTAATGATTGTTTTAGTGATAAAATTCAATTATTTCTTATGATTAAAGATAATTTTAGTTAGTCAATAAAAAAAAGTAAAAAATAAAACACATATTTTTGATAAAAAATGATTTAATAGGAAAAAGAACATTTTAACATAAGTCATACAAAAAAATACGAATAATTAATCTTTTTTATTTTGGCAGTTATTATTAATATATTTGCACAACGAAATACAATTTAGTTGTAACTTTATGCAAGAACAAGCTTTTGTTTGACAATAAGATGTACATTTGCAGGGTTGCATTAACAGTTCTGGTAATGGTCGCTTCGTCAATTGCCGTGGATACAATTTATCATCTTTTTTTTCATAGCCTAATAAGGAGTAATCAATAGGCTGTAGTACTGTTTGGTCAGAATTTATCCATATATATGTTTGTGCTGAAGCTCTTAATAAATGTAAATGTAGAGCATCTGATGTGCAAATTACTTTTAATAAATTCAAGCCGAAGCCGATATTTTGACAAATTAATTTATAGCGAAGTTCATCAGCAGCTAATGTTTTTTTTTTGAGAAAAGATAGGTGCAAATGGTTTCTAATTCCGTTAACTGCTCGACTGTTAGGTATGGATTTCCTAAATGCCTTAGACCATTTTGCACAAAATCCAACGATGCAGCTTTTAAACTATTTTTTTTTTTAGCCCAATCTGCTAGTCGAATCGCAACCACTTAGAGAGTGTAATGCTGGCAAAATACGAGAAATGTTTTCGCCAAGGGATTGAGCAGCTAAATCTCACCCTGAAATGTATTTTTTCTTAAAAGAACCTTCAAACCATAGACCTAAACAACCTAGACGTGCTAGATTATTCCAAAAGTAAATTCCAAGAATAAAAACATCTGTACCATCACAGAATTATGATATGAGCAGAATGTTTTTTTACTGTGCGAAATATGTGACAAAACATCCTTGAATCTGCTTCTAAATGATTCGAATTCAAATCAGTTACTTCAAAAATAAAGAGTTTCGTAATATAAAACATTTTGTTGTAACTTATTTTCAGTGCTTGAGAAGAAATTATTACAATTAGTTGGAATTTTAGTGTGATCGTTTGAAATTATGAAATTTTTAATATTTTGACCTTTACTCCGTAAAGTTGATTCCAAATATTTTATCGAAATGTTATCATATCTGTCAAATACAATATCGACTCGTTTTACATTTAGTTGCAAGAAAAGAGTATGGATATTATTGAAGAATGCGTCAGCAAAATCACCAAAGGTGTTGAATTTTTTTAATTGGATTCGATGAACAAGTGCCATACCATCAACAATATAAATTTCATGTGCAAGTTCCGATTTTGGAGATTTTCTGTAAAATCCTTACGCGTCAAAAAGGTATTTGCAGTACTCCAAAATTTCGTAAGATGCTAAAATTTTTGTGTCTAATTCTCGTTGATTAGCCAATATAAATGTTTTTTGAAAGAGACTTATATCTGTCGCATCTTGCAACTTTTTACTATAAATATCTTTACTTCCTTTCTTAGAAGCAGTTACAAAGTTATCAAATTTCGTTTTTTTAATAGGATCGGATATTTTTTTATTATTCTGAACAAATCGTTCATTTTCATACGTTCTTAACATAGCCTCACCGTTTTCTACAATATTTAACAAACATTGCGAAGATGATTCATCAGCAAGCTGACCGGTGTAGATATTTCGAAGCGCGCGGTTCTCAGTGTCATTGTAAGGATTACAAGCATTGAAATACTCGTACTTTATGATATTTTGAATATCTTTTTCGCCTTTATTGATCCTGGGTTGAGTCCATTCTTTATGATAATTAATGTTTCTTGTAAAGTCTACTTGTATTCCGAGATATGAAGAAAGAGCCTCGTGAATACTGTTTTTAAAAGGATAAAGGAGCACCCATCTCTGCACCGCATCTTCATTTTTAGTCATACCTATTAAGCCTACCGTGAAGTATATATCATGAAACACTGATAACGCTCGTCGATTGTAATTTTCACTTAATTTTTTATTTTTAGCACTGAACAAAGCTTGCATAAAAATTTTCCAATTATTCGGTAAGTTTCATCACATAAAAACCCGTTTGGTATTACTTCAGTACTTAATATTTCTTTACGAAGTTGTTTGGCCACTTGAACAATGGAGTTTGATGAAGTTCTGGTACGAATATGTTCAATGACTTCATCCAGTGGTATGTTGCCCATAAACACTAATGATGATTTCGATCGATCATTTGGATATGAAAATAAAACGTTTTCACCATACTTATCTATTAGTAGTGATTTAATATCACGATTTTCTACAACTGCATATTCTATGTCAGTGAGTTCAGCTTGTCGCTTAACTAATGATGACACTTCAAAAGAGTGAGTTGTTAATTTATGTTTTATTTCATTAATCAGCTTCTCAAATGGCTCTATAAGAATGTCATGTGGTATTTTATTTGGAGGTCTACTTGCTGGAATTGCTGAGTTTCTTAGTAGTCGTAGATAATCACGGTAACAGTGTTTATGATACCTTACTCCCATTGCAAATAAATCGGCTGGATGTTCGCAAGTGTCAATTTGTGTAAAAACATCATCTTGTCTTTTTCGGGCAGTAGTTAAGATTTGTCCCGCTGCTGACATTTCGGAGCACATATAAAGTGTTTAGTTTTTATTTCTTGTTTGTTTACCACAGATTAAACATTTTAGATCTTTATTAAACTTTAAATTTGTTCTTTATGACCTTCGAGTGCCTTGAGTACCTGACACACTAGCTTCTGCAGAGCAGGTAGAAATAGAAACATTCTCCTGCTTTTGTAGTGCAAATTCTCGACGTCTTGTCTTCTCTTCGCTAATGTAACTGGCCATACAAGTTCGATGCCAAGTACATTTGTATTCATTAAAGTCTGCATTATTTTTAATTTTCTCACTAATGTCATCTTTTCTCCGATCTGCTGCTCTCTGAATATTTATAAATGATTGTGGTTTTGGATTCATCACTAAATTACCCGTTTCTTCACAAAACAAACACGAAATTTCGTATAGTTTTCGTTTCCTTATATTTATCCCTTCTAAAGACATTGTCCATGTGTTTATTTAAACAAAACACTAATAAAACACTGAATTATAAGAAAACTTAACTAAAATAATTATGAGATTACAAAAAAATAAACCGTCATGCGCCACGAAATATTTTCTACTGACTAATACGAGCGCTATGACGCAATAACGCTTGGACAAGGTGAAGAGCTGGGGAAAGGGAAGGGACCATCACAGCTGCCAGCAACATGTTTCTTTTTTTGTGTAGGGTCTCAGGTAAAAGAATTTCAGCATTGTTGCCGGTCCTCACATTTTGCATACTCAATGTCCTTTAGCGCCTGCACTAGAGCGATTGATGATTCGAAAATTGGATCAAATCCCGAGAATTTCCTTGAGAACACTTGTAAAGAAACTGAACGAGGAGTGTGGTATTGTTGTCTCTCATGAAGTAGTGCGTCAAGCCATACAGCACCACAAATATTCATGGAGATCAGCACGCAAGAAACCATTGCTGTCTTCACAAAATGTAGAAAAACGCCTGTCTTTTGCTTTGAACCCCATTTCCGAACCTGAAGATTATTGGGACGACGTAATATTTTGCAACACAAGCCCTTGACAACTTTACAAAATCGAAATATAATTCCCACGATTAAATTTGGAATGGTTTGGGGGTGCATTTCAAGTAAAGGAGTAGGATTGACGGCACTATAAACGCCAAACAATATTTAAATATATTAAAAAAAACTTAGTCGGCGGTGCTCATAAATTTGGGAAGAAACCAAACCACTGAAAATAAACCAAATTTTATGATCCAAAGCATAATGTGCAGAGGTGGTTTGTTTAGAATTGCGGTAAATTTATAAATCTACCAGCCCTGAGTCCCGACGTAAACGTGATTGAAAATTTGTGGGCCTTTTTGAAGAAAAGAGTCCATAAAAGACATCCAAAGAATGCACCAGCATTAAAACTGTAGTAATGGAGTCATGGCAGAATATACAGAACGTATATGACATAAATGAAGTGGTCCATTCCATGAAAAAGCGCCAGCAAAATGTTATTGAAGCTAACGGTTATTCTAGCAAATATTAAATTAATCAAATTAAAGATAGAATTGAACTTTTGCTGAGGTGTCCCATTTATGCATATAGTACAGTTCTTACAAATTGGTGTTTCTTTAAGTCTGCGTGCTTAGCAGATGTTGAAAAGATGTATCAATATGAATAAAGAAGATGCTCAGTATCAGTGAATATTGTGGCGACAAAATCCAAACTACAAAATTGAAGAATATTTTTGTTCCACTGTAATGTCAATCAGCGCCCTTCCTGGCTATCCGCACCTTGCATCAATCAACAGATGATGAATCTCGGCGCTTTCCACTTGCAGTGAATGTAATCAAACATAACAACTATGTATGTAGGCTGACGATGTTTTGTCTGGTGGTGACACCATTGAAGAACCACTCGAGGTGCAGACTCAAACAAGGCAATGCTTAACAGACGTAAGCATCGTCCCGTAGAGTATCATGAGGAGCATTACAACTTAATACCAAACACACAAACAAACAATTGGATGGGTGAATCCAATAGAAAATTGTTAAAATTTTTTAAAGTAAAAGTATATCCTAACATTGATTTTTCCCAGACAACTTTTTGACCCGACTTGATGCTGGTCTTCGGTTGGATAAGAGGCAGCTCTACACGTTGGACGGTTTTAGTTGCCAACCGATTGTGTAGGATATTAGATTCTACAAGCGGCCATCAATGGCGGTACGTGTCAACGAATGATAATCCTGCTGATTGTTCAATCCGTGTTTTTACTCCATCTCAATTATCAAGGTATAGGCTCTGTGGCTCCAACAGCACCATGAAGATTGGACAAACGCAGTAATCTACACAGCCAGGTATCAGTTATTGAAGTAGAAAAAACCAGTCACAGTTTCACAGTAAATTTGAACAATACTGAGAATTAAAACCTTTTAATTTACATCAGCGAAGTCATCTGGTGCGAGTAATTACTTATTAACATAAATTCTGTTTCAGTTGTCATCACACAAGAGGTCAGAAAAAAGAAGGTTTGCCTGTGGAAGAGTTGAACCGCAGTTTAATTTCTATCATCTCAATTGTTCAACTCGATGCATTTCCAATCAAATAGAAGGCACTGTCGTCGAGTCGCAAAATTTCTGAGAATAGAATAGTATTAGAGAATACTATAGCATCTTTTCTTTGATCATCCAGAGCGAGTAATCCATTTGGGACTCCGGCTTCGCGACTCTTTACTTCCACTAAACGAAAAACATCCGTACATATTGCCAGCAAAGCAGAACTTCATCGAATTGGTGGTCAATTACAGTCATCACATGACACTGCACGGCAGAGTAGACGTTACATTAAAATACATCAGAAAGTGGTTTTGGATAATAAATTAGCGAAGCATGATGAGGCCTGTCATACAGCACTGCGTTACATCCTACCGATGTAATCCAGTAGCACTAGTGCGCCCGGCTAAACTGTGGACTACGCAGGACTATTTAACAACTCACCTCCGAAAGGACAAGGATATATTTGGTACCTACGGCCGTTCGTCTAGAACTTATCTGCGATCTTTCCGCAGATGCATTCATTGCAGCATTGAAGCGATTTATCGGGCGAAGAGGATTGTGTAATAATCTATAGAGCGACTGTGGTACAAATTTTGTTGGTGTAAACAACGACGAAAATGCCTTCCGTGCCTTAATTGAATCAAAGGTCCTTCCATGGCTCTCTTCACAGCAAATTCGATGCAACTTCATTCCACCCTCTTTGTCACATTTTGGCGGGTTGTGGGAGGCAGGGGTGAAGTCCATGAAGTATCATTTAAAGCGAGTTCTTAAAGATCCCGTCTTAAGCTTTGAGGAGTTGGCAACATTTAATTTTAATGTTATTTCCGTCCTTTATTGCCACTAACAAATGATCGTGACGACCTATTAGTCCTGAAACCGAGACATTTTTTAACTGGGGATGCTCTTCTGGCGCCTCCAACTGTTGGAATAAAAAAGATTAATATACTCGATTTTTGTGAAAACTGTCAATTTCTCGTTCAACAGTTTTGGTGTCGCTGGAGATGTGAATATCATCAAGGCTTCAATGAAGACTAAAATGGTTGCTAACTAGATCAAATTTACAAATAAAGGACATTGATCTGGTTCAAACGAGGTATTTCCGTGCAACCGATGGCCACAAGGTAGAATAGTTAAAACCTATGCAAGTGCGGACGACAAGGCTCAAGTCTTCACCATCAAAACACAAAGTTGTGTCATTAAAAGACAGGTTACGAAAGTGTGCTTATTGCCCATTCTTGATAATGAACATTCAGATACAGGAAACCGACTTCTATAGAATCAATTTGAATATTACTTTTATATCATTTTAGGCATTTCCTTTGCATAACAAGGTGATGATACAAAATTGTTCGCTGACGGCGGAAGAAGAAACAAGCACGCAGAAGATGCTTTACAAACCAATATAATAATCCTTCCGAAGGATCCTTGATACTTGAAAATGAATTATAAATTTAAATCTTTTTCTAGGAGAATCGCCTAACAAAATGAATTGTCAAATACGTTTCCCGTTGTTTTATACACAATCTTTTTGGTTCCTTACAATCCTGTAAGACGATATTTCATCAGCTAAATAAATTTGTACAATTTTTTAAGTGAATCGACAAGGTGTTTGCTTTGTGCTCATTTTTACATATATATAATTTTCGCTTTTTAAGTATATACAGTTTTGTATAATGTATAATTTTAGGTTTAATATTTTCAATATCTCATATTTAACATTAAATTAGCGATTCGATGGCATAAGTTGTTTGAACTCCATTATAGACATTAAGCTTTGTATTTTATACTTCGTTTAAAAAATAATAATAATAATTGGCGCTTACACCCTTTTGGGTGTTTGGCCGAGCTCGTCCTCCCATTTTCGGCATAAGTTTCGATGCTGTTCCACAAATGGAGTGAGCAACAGTTTTAAGCCGACTCCGATAGGCATATATTTTTTTCATGAGGAGCTTTTTCATGGCAGAAATACACTCGGAGGTTTGCTATCGCCTATATAACGAAATTATTGCACTCAACATAACAACAATACGCAATTAAATATCGAATATTAGCAAATTTTCATTGAACTCAACAATCATCAACTTTAACAATGCAGGTGGTGTTTGAAATAGATGTTTCTTTATATTGAACAACCTGCTAAGGCTTATCAATTACATTGTTCTAAGAACCTGATACCTTTTTTTGATAGCTAACAAGACATATTATTTTTTAAAGGAATTAGCAGAATATTTTTCCAAACAAAATTTTTTTAGTGATGTGAAGTAGGAAACACGTAGTAAAAAATCGTAGGCGCAAAAATTTATTAAGCAGGCATTTTTGGTTCAAATTTTATTGTTGACTTAATTGATATACCTTTTAAATAAAACAGAACGAAAATCGCGCCCTTGAACTAAAATTACAAAAAAAAATTTGGCGTACAAACTAAACTCCGGCTTCATAGAAATACACTTGGTACTCGTAGTAGTGCATTATTAAAAGCTCTTGAAAAATTTGATTCAACTAGTATTATAAAATAAATATCTCTGCAAAAATGCACAAACTGTTACTTACTTTCTTCATATCCGGCAACTGTTGCATCCGCAAGCCATCCATTACAAGTTTGAGCAGCCTTCCATTATCCTCATTATGTTCAAACTGACTCGATTGCACATTCCAATTAACGCGTTCAGAGAGATACGAATTGTCTATTGTCAGTGAGTTGTTATCAATCAGTGCTGTGTTTTTATCAATTGATTTCATAGTGTCACTATCATCGTGGTCGGTGATGCTGAATACGTCGTCTTTGCTTTTGACGTCGTTCACATTTTGCAAATTAATTTCTTCACGTTGCTGTCTGACGCCGAATTTTGGCATATCCGTTTCATAGTTGCTTAATAAACCCTCGAAATTAAGCGCGATCAAGCGGTAATGCTGGTTACTCTTGTTATTAGTGTTGCTGTTGGTATTGGTATTGCTCATGGGGTTGGCGTTGGAACCGTTACTTTGTAGCTGTGGGTTCAAATGTATTGCGCTGCGCTTGTTGCGATGTTCCCATTGCAGACGTGGAGGAGCTACACCGTTTGTGTCAGGTGCTATAATTGGGCGCATCGTTTGTCGAGTCCAACCAGTTTTTGGATGCTGGTTAAGTAAATTACTAATGTTGGATTTACCATAAATACGCATACTGTAATGTATCAGACCTTCGTCGCGAGTATAATCTTCTTGTATATTTGGTACTTCCATATCAATATTGCTGAAATTTATACTATGTTTGCTATTGAGGAGGAAAGATCTTCTCTTTGCTGCGGAAGATGAAGGCTGTACGATTTCTTGTCGATGATCGGTATTTCTTTGGCTGGTACGTATAGTTTCTGCTCTCGCGCTGTGGCCGATATTTTTGTATTGGCTTATGTTATTGCCTATTGAAAAAACATCCACTTCATAAGGCCTTGATGAATTCAAGTGCATGCCAATATTCTTTAACGACCATTGAATTGGGCGTAGTAAAGGTTCCTGCTCATATTGTTTATGTATTTGTTGTTGTTTTTTTGCTAATTGTTGTGGTATTTGTATCTTTACTGCACGATCACTACGGCTAGTTCGTCCATTGTGAAAACCAGCTTTTTCACTAATATCAACTTTCAATAATGCTCTCATCGGCTGTTCTGCAGTTTTTGTTGTTGCTTTCATGATTGTTGTAACTATCTTTATTGTATTTCTAGATTTAACAGCGAACGTAGCTGCCGTTTCCGTTGTCGTTGTCGTTGCTATTGTTGTTGAAATCAAGTGTTGTCCATTCACATGCTGCAGCGTCAACACCGTTAAGAACAAAACAACAACTAAACATGCATTCCGTACTAAACTCCATAAAGCAGTTTCCGCTGTGGATTTCGTTATTGTTGTTAACGTTATTACTTTACGTAATGTTGTGATTGGCGGGGTCGATGTATGCTTAGCAGCAATTAAAATGCTTGTCGCATCCATAATTACTTTATGCGCCAACAATTGAGCCGAAAATGTTTTTTTGCTGTTACTGCTTCTAAAGTGGTTGTTGTCGTTGTGGGTGATACGTTACCTCCTCTGCAAGCATTTGCACTTGCCCGTATAGTTGTGGCCGCTGTAGTTAGTAGAACTGACTTAGGAATTGTTGCCTTTGATATTGATTTACTACTCGTTATTAGCGTATCTGTTGACGTTATCCTCATCATCAGCGTACTGTATTTTTTCCTTATCCAATTTCAGTGATATACCGAAGCTAACTTCTAATCCACTTCTTAAATTCCGATTAAGGTTTATCGGCAATTTTTCTTTTCTATTAAGTTGCAGCTCAGAACCTTAAAAATTCAACAAAGTTTTAATACATATTGCCAGACTTAAATATATACACCTATAACAATAAACAGCAAGCAAAAGAAATTCCGACATAATTTATTTTGAAATATGATATTAAATTATGCGAGAATTAAAACTAGTAGCACATCGAAAATACCATGAGAAGATTTTTCATGTCAGAAATACACTCTAAGCCTTGCAATTGCCTGTCGAGGGGCGAATGCCGCTTGAAAAACCTTTTATATTATTATGCGTTTCATGCCTGCACTGGCTTTCGAACCCGTGCCCTACCGAATGATAGTCATGCAAAGTCCTTCTGAATGCAACAATTACAAATAACTAACGGGTGATTTTTTAGCTTTTATCATTTTAAACAGTTGGTTTAAGCAGCTGACGCACGTTTCGTGTTTTGTTTCACTGTCAAACATCATCAGTTTGGTCTAAAATTTAACCATGAATCGTCTTACATTTTATTATAAAACTGCATGTTCTGTTAAGAAAGTTTTTATCGAAAAAATGTGTTCAGCGACGAAGCTAATTTTTGGATCAATGGGTACGTAAATAAGCAGAATGGTCGATTTTGGAGTGAAGATCATCCAGAAGAATTGCAAGAGCTACCAATGTATCCAGAAAAGGACACAGTTTGGTGCGGTTTATTTGCATTGAGGTATCATTGGACCGTACTTCTACAAAGATGCTGCGAATCGTAACGTAACTATGAATGGTGAGCGCTACCGTGAAATGATATCCAACTTTTTTTTGCCCAAAATGCAAGAGCTTGACTTGCATGACATGTGGTTTCAGCATTATACATTTTACATTTTATTTCACGCTCGGGACCTGTCAATTGGCCACCCAGATCGTGCGATATAACGCCTTTAGATTATTTTTTGTGGGGCTATGTTGAAGCTCATGTCTATTCAGACACGCCTGCTTCAATTAACGCATTGGAAGACAACATTAAAGCATTTATATGTGAGATACCGGCCAAAACATTGGAAAGAGTATGCCAAAGTATGGACTAAGCGGATGGATCATTTGAAGCGCAGTCGCGGTCAACATTTGCATGAAATAATCATCAAACATTAAATTATATGGACTGTACTATCGATTTAAATACAAATTTCATGCATTTTTCTGAACTTTACGTGTGTTTTTTTGAAAAACTTTCCTATAGCTCTTAAAAAATCACCCTTTACTTTAACTTTTACTCAACGGCATTGTTCAAGAAAATTTTAATTCTGAAATGATTGTAGTCATTCATCGAAGGCTTTAATATTAGAATTACATAAATTTGCTGATCGAACCAACATATTAGCAACACTGTAATCGATTAGAGTTGATATGGCATAATTCCGTAGTCAACATCCGTAGAGACCATTTGAATTTTGGTTTCTCGCGGTAACCATAATCAGTTGCAACGTGTTGCATTGTGGTTTACATGTTGCTATCTTTTCTTTAGTTTCTGCACTTCGAAATGCACAAATAACTGATAGTATATGTAAATATCAGCTGCTTATGGCTATGGGTCCAATAGTTGATGACATAAATATCATTATGGTTAATACTCAAGGCGAATTGAGTACTGAAGGTGGCGTCATTAAACAACAGTTACTCTACTCTGACGTCAGGTCCCTTCGCAATATAAGAAAACAAACAAAAGTAGGAGAAATTACATGTTTGTAAACATTCAGTGAAAGGCTTAGTAATATTGTGGTTTGTGAGATTAAAATTAAACAAACTAATTCCACCGAAGTGCCGCGTGTTAAATTGTTAAAACACAAAAGTAGCCTCCAAATGTAATTTTTAGCGTTTTTATGCGGAAGGCGCCGTGGCTAGAAAATATGGATGTGTGTGTATAATTTTCGGTGTTTGGTTGCTTCCATTGCTTCCGCCTAATCTTCTCTTTCACAAATAAGTAGTTCCCCTTCCTTTTGTTTGTTTATTGATGGACTGTTCCGACACGGCGAGTTTGGAAGACGTAATCTTCTCTATCATTCTCGGGTCAATACTATGGTTCAGTTATCGACTGACATTCGTAGCGTATGTGTTCTTTTTCAACTCAATGTTATTTTACTCATTAATAATGTATTAAGGTAAAATGTCCCCTAAGGGACCTTCTTTTGGAGATAACAGGTTTCCCCTATTGTCCTCAGCAAGACAATCGTAAATATCTTGTAGTAGGTAAGTGTTGTTAATTTCAATAAACCACTGAACAAATATTTTTGCTTCACCGTCCACAAAGCTCTAAAGAATATTTCCTCCAAAAACATTGAAATATCTATCCTAAGAGACGGCAGCCTATTGCTGTTTGTCAAGAACACTGCAGCTGCGAAGAAATTTTTGGCTAATACTAAATTTATTGGAGTAATGTAAAGTTCCAAGTAAACCATAACCTCAATAATTCCAAGGGTACACTATTTGCACTTCATTTCAACGAGATACCTGAGGCTGAGATAGTTGAGAATATGGGCGATTAAAGGGTGGTGGCAGCATAAAAATTTGTCAAACATATTGAAGATCAAACCATTGCTAATGTTGTTACTTTGTTTACTTTACAATGTGTACTCATTACTTGAAAAAGTTGAGTTTTCATAGTATACTACCAAAGTTAGGCCAAAGTACCCCAACCCAATGAGGTGCCGAAATTGTCAAATTCTTGGCCATACAACCAAGCGCTGCAATGATACACCTTTTCGCGACTCATGCGCACTACCTCCTCACACTCCCTCGCCATGCACCCGCACGCTCGCTGCAAATTGTGCAACTTCGCTTTCTCTAATAGAAAATACCCAAAATATGTTCAAATGAAGCAGTTAATGGTCAACAAAACTGACAAGAAATTTATCATACGAGAAACAAAAAAAAAAAAACGAATGCATGTCTCTCCTGCTCTTAATGAGGGAATACTCAACAGCAGCAATACAAAATTATATCAACTAACAAACAAACCCCAACAACGAAATTAGTACTAGCAGTCTCCACATCAAAAATAACTCGACTTATAAAAGTAAAAAAACATATCTACGAGAAACTCTTCACAAGAAAATATCCCAACCACACCAATCTTGTTCTTCTTCTTAATTGGCGCTATAACCGCTTACGCGATTTTGGCCGAGTTTAACAAAGCACGTCAGTCGTTTCTTTCTCGTGCTAACCGGCGCCAGTTGAACACACCAAGTGAGGCCAAGTCCTTCTCCACCTGATCTTTCCAACGCAGAGGAGGCCTTCCTCTTCCTCTGCTACCACCAGCTGGTACCGCATCGAATACTTTCAAGGCCGGAGCGTTTGTATCCATTCGGACGACATGACCCAGCCAACGTAGCCGCTGGATCTTTATTCGCTGCGCTATGTCTATGTCGTCGTAAAACTCATACAGCTCATCGTTCCATCGTATGCGATATTCGCCGTTGCCAACGTGCAAAGGTCCAAAAATCTTACGCAGTATCTTTCTCTCGAACACTCCAAGCGTCGCTTCATCGGATGTTGTCATCGTCCAAGCTTCTGCGCCATACGTTAGGACGGGCATGATGAGAGTCTTGTAGAGTGTTAGTTTTGTTCGTCGAGAGAGGACTTTACTGCTCAGTTGCCTACTTAGTCCAAAGTAGCACTTGTTGGCAAGAGAGATTCTACGTCGGATTTCAAGGCTGACATTGTTATCGGTGTTAATGCTGGTTCCTAGATAAACGAAGTCTTTTATAACCTCGAAATCATAACTGTCTACAGTGACGTGAGTGCCGATACGCGAGTGCGCCGACTGTTTGTTTGAAGACAGGAGGTACTTCGTTTTGTCCTCGTTCACCACCAAACCCATTCGCTTTGCCTCTTTATCCAGTTTGGAGAAGGCAGAACTAACAGCGCGGTTGTTAAGGCCGATGATATCGATATCATCGGCATACGCCAACAATTGTACGCTCTTATAAAATATTGTGCCTGACCGATTAAGTTCTGCGGCTCGTACGATGCTCTCCAACATCAGGTTAAAGAAGTCACACGACAGTGAGTCACCCTGTCTGAAACCTCGTTTGGTATCAAACGGCTCGGAGAGGTCCTTCCCAATTCTGACGGCGCTGCTGGTGTTGAGCAACGTCATCTTACATAGCCATATTAGTTTTGCGGGGATACCAAATTCAGACATCGCGGTATACAAGTAACTCCTTTCCGTACTGTCGAATGCAGCTTTGAAGTCGACGAAAAGATGGTGTGTGTCGATTCTCCTTTCGTGGGTCTTTTCCAAGATTTGGCGTATTGTGAATATTTGGTCGATGGTAGACTTTGCAGGTCTGAGGCCACACTGATAAGGTCCAATCAGTTGGTTGACGGTAGGCTTCAGCCTTTCACACAATACGCTCACTAGAACCTTATAGGCGATATTTAGAAGACTAATTCCGCGGTAATTGGCACAAATTGCAGGATCGCCCTTCTTATGGATTGGGCAGAGCACACTTAAATTCCAATCGGCAGGCATGCTTTCATCCGACCATATTTTGCATAGGAGCTGATGCATGCACCTTACCAGCTCCTCGCCGCCATGTTTGAAAAGCTCAGCCGGCAGTCCGTCGCCGCCCACGGCTTTGTTGCTCTTTAGCCGCGTTATCGCTATTCTCACCTCGTCATGATCGGGTAGCGGAACGACAATTCCGTCGTCAACGATTGGGGTATCGGGATCTTCACATTCTCGGTGACATGCGCAGCTGTCACTGTTTAATAGGTTCGAGAAATGTTCCCTACATAATTTAAGATTTTTCTGTACGTCAGTCACCAGATCGCCGTCTTTGTTCTTACAGGAAAACGCCCCGGTCTTAAAACCTTCTGTAAGCCGCCGAACTTTCTGGGCGTTGTTCCTATTGGCCAGCATCTCAAGCTCCTCGCACTCCCGTATTTCGCCCTCTCGTTTCTTCTATCGGATAATACGTCTCTCTTCCTTTTTCAGCTCTCTGCGGCATCCATTTTTTTCGGCGGCAGCATGACATTCCTCGTCGTACCAATTGTTTTTTTCGGGCTCGCCGGAATCCGATTTCTTCTTTGGCGGCGGTACGTAGAGAACGAGAAATGTTGCTCCATTGTTCGTGCATGCCGGGTTGTTGGGCAGTACTCTCTGAGACCAGGAGTCAGAGTCGAGTGGCGAATCTTCTGGCTGTCTGTTGTGATTGCAGCTTTTCGATGTCGAACATTCTTTGCGTAAGTAGATGCACGTTTTTTGCTGCACAGAGGCGTGTGCGCAGTTTGGCTGCAACAAGGTAATGATCCGAGTCGATGTAGGGTCCTCGGATCGTACGTACATCTAATACACTAGAAGCGTGTCTTCCATCTATCACAACATGATCGATCTGGTTTCGTGTTTTTCGATCAGGAGACAGCCAGGTGGCTTGGACAATCTTCTTGTGCTGGAATCTGGTGCTACAGACTACCATGTTTCGGGCCCCGGCCAAGCCGATCAGCCTCTGTCCGTTACCGGATGTTTCGTTGTACAGGCTGAATTTTCCGACTGTGGGACCAAAAATTCCCTCCTTGCCCACCCTGGCGTTGAAGTCGCCAAGCACGATTTTTATGTCGTGGCAGCTGTAGTAGACGTCACAAGGTCCTACGCTTTTCTTGCCTTGTCCCGTCCATCGCATCTCTTTGATGGCAGTGATGTCGGCCTTTACTCTTACGAGGACATCAACCAGCCGGGCAGTGGCACCTCCCCCATTGAGGGACCGGACATTCCAGGTGCATGCCCTCAAATCGTAATCCTTATTTCGTTTGCAGTGATCGTATCAGTTTTTTAAACTTTTCATTGGGGGGGGATTTTTAAGTGGCGGGTCCCAAACCCAACGCACAACCAGCTATCCTGGAATGTCTCGCCTTCTCACGTTAGCTCACTCCCGAATGGATGTTCGGAAGCTACCCAGAGGATACGTGGGCTAATCCCGGCCGTTGTGAGCTGCTTGAACCTTATGCAGAAGAATCGTCCTGGCCATTCCCAAGTGAATGGCGATCAGTAACTTTCCCCACTTGCGTGGACTTCTACACATGGAACCATCCACCAACCACACCAATAGTCACCTAGAAACCAATTTCCTCTCCTCTAGCAGCAACAACGATAATATCAGCACTGACAACATACACACGAAAGAAAACAATACAAACACCGATAGTACTATTGATCTCGCAGCTATTAATACAGTCGACTACTACACCACTGCCGATTACCTTATTCTCACAGCTCTCTTCCTCGGACAATTCATCGCTAGTTAAAGATTTGGAAGATAGTTAAAGACTTGCTTGTCTTTGGAAAAATACAATATAAAAATTTAGTTTTATGAATTTAATTTTCGGATAGTTCTTAACACTATGTTAATACTGGACTGACTTGACAGTCGTATTCTTACTTATAGTATACCTCATCGTATTGTTTTAGGCACACGACTTGTACCTATATTAGTTTCTTTGTTGCTGTTTAGGAAAAATATGTTTATTTCTTGATATTCTAAAAATACATATGTTTATATTTTGTTTTTCTTAAAATGTGTTTATCTTTTGTTATTCTTAAAATATGTTTGGATTTGTTCAGCCCTGCATGATTATACTTATTGTAGAATTCACTTAACTATTTTTATTTATTATTTGTGAATGAAATCATTCCTTAACTCTCCCCTTCCTATATGAAATTCCCATACAAAATTTCTCTACCAAAATCTGAGATTATAAAATAATCCTAGATAATAACGATAATTCCTGTGTTTTCTGTGTTATCGATAATTATTATTACGAATGTAAGGAGAAACATCGAAATAAAAACTAAATTAAATGGATGCCCTATTCAACTGACACCGAAGAAATTAAACAAGAGCTAGCTGAATTAGGTCACGAAATAACAAACATTCATAACATACAAATAACCAACTCAGAACGCAAAAAACAACCACTTTCACTATTTTCACTTGAATTAAAAACAAAGGATAATAACAAAGAAATATATAGTATAACTAATCTTCTACATTGCAAAATTAGTTTTGAACCCCCCCGCCAAAAAAGAATAGTACCACAATGTACAAACTGCCAAAGATACGGCCATACGAAAAATTATTGTCAAGTAGACCCAGCGTGCGTAAAATGTGCAGGCAAACACAAAACAATTATGTGTCCAATTAAAGACAATAATAAAAATATCATAAAACGCATACATTGCGGCGAAAATCACACAGCAAACTACCGCGGATGTGCGATATATAAAGCACTACAAGTCCAGAGATATCCGGCACTACGCAAAAAAAGTATTCAAAATGAAAAAGAACAAATGAATAATGAGACAATCGAAACAAACGCAAATACAACACGAGTGGTGCCAGGCATAACATACGCCCAGGCAACAACAATCAACACAATACCAAAAGAACAGAATCAAACAAAAAATAACATCGAACATGTTCCAAAAAATAACGACGATATGATCGAACTAAAAGAAATGATGAGACAATTAATAACCCAAATGACAAGTATGATGAACATATTAACACTGCTCGTTACCAAACTCGATGAACGAAAGGAATAAAATTAATTTAGCTATATGGAATGCGAATGGGCTTGCTCGCCACGTTCTGGAACTTAAATCATTCTTAATAAATAAATCAATCGATATAATGATGATCTCTGAAACTCATGCCACTGACAAAACTTTTGTTCACATACCGAACTATAATATACATTACACAAATGAACCCGACAACAAAACACACGGTGGGACAGCAATTATTATCAAAAGAAATATTAAATGCATTGAACTGGAGGTAAACAGAGAAAAAACATCCAAGCCACCACAATAGCCATAGAAGACACTAAAGGGCAAATAGCAATATCTGCAGCCTACTGTCCCCCCAAATATACAATAACAACACAAAAGAACAATACCTGCATTATCTAAAATCGCTAGGGAATCGATACTTAGCCGGAGGAGACTACAATACTAGGGAGGCAATTATTTGAAGTCATTACAAAAAATAATATTCGGTTTATTAGCACAGATGAGCCAACCTACTGGCTAACAGATACGAAAAAACAACCGGGCTTAATTGACTTCTGCATAATTAAAAATATGCCATATGAAAATCTGACAATAAAATCATGTTTAGAGCTATCCTCAGACCATTCACCATTAATTATGACCTTACTCGGACCTATTGAAATAAAACAATCTCTGGGCCTATATAGTTCTAGAACGAATTGGACTAATGCTTGCCAAATATTAGAACAAAAACTCAAAATAAATATATCACTGAAAACTCAAGATGAAATTGACTCCGCTATTGTATATTTCAATGATAGCGTAATACAAGCAGTTGCTTTCTCTACACCCACATCGAAAATGACAAATAAAGAAAATATCCCAACTTACATTAAAGAGAAAATCGGCGAAAAAAGGAAACTCCGCAAAACATGGCAAACCACCAGACATCCAGCAGATAAAACCAAACTTAATAAAGCGACAAATGAGCTAAAAGCATTACTTACAAAACACAAGGAGAGTAAACTTCGAAATTATATGGCAAACCTGGGAGCAGCAGCATCTACAAATTACTCTTTTTGGAAAGCAACAAAACACATTAATGGCGCTGTAATACATAAACCTCCCATCAAAACAGAAGCCGGCACATGGGCAAAAACAAGCAAAGAAATAGCCGACACCCAAGCCAGACACTTCTTAGACACATTTACAAGCGAAATGGATAATCAAAACATTAACATTAAATCTGATAACATAATTAACGTTCCGCAAATCAAAACGAAAAAGACCACCATAAGCGAAATTAAAAATCAAATAAGACAACTAAACGATAAAAAAGCTCCAGGATATGATTTAATAAATGGAAAAATTTTAAAAGAGTTATCTGAAGTAGCATTGCAATTCATAAGAAATATATTTAATTGCATGTTAGAGACTAAATACTTCTCACGACTATGGAAAATTGCTCAAATTACCGCCATACACAAACCAGGATAAGATGCCAAGAAAACTGCCTCATATCGACCCATCAGCCTATTGCCAATTCTTTCAAAAGTGCTTGAAAAAATATTGTTGGACCGACTAGAACCAATTTTTACAACAAAAAAAGTGATACCAAGCCATCAATTCGGATTTAGACGGCAACACTCAACAGTCCAACAAATCCACAGAGTTGCTAACAAAATACTTAACGATATGAATGACAAAAAATATTGTGTAGCTGTATACCTAGACATTGCAAAAGCCTTTGATAAAGTTTGGCATAAAGGACTTTTGCATAAGCTCAAACGAATCTTTCCACAAAACTACTTTAAACTTTTGAAGAGCTACATAACTGATCGAAAATTTTATAAAAGATATGAAGACGAATATTCCGATATTCTACCAATGACAGCTGGAGTACCGCAAGGCAGTGTATTAGGTCCTCTCTTATATCTAATATACACCGCAGATGTGCCAACTCCGACAACAGATAATACAATGATAGCAACGTTCGCGGATGATACTGTATTAATGGCATCAAACAATGACGAAAAACTGGCGACCTTAACACTTCAAAAATTAATAAACAATACAGTAAATTGGTTTGACGAATGGGGTATAGAAGTTAATAAAGACAAAACTATACAAGTTATATATACAAACAAAAAGACATCAAAATATAATGTAACCTTAAAAAACAACAAAATAAAAATCTGCCCAGCAGCAAAATATCTTGGAATAACTATTGACGAAAAACTAACATGGAAGCAGCATATCATTAACAAAAGAAATCAAATCAAGAATAAGTACCGGCAATTAAGTTTGCTAATCGGACGAGCATCAAAACTATCTCTGTATAATAAGGTGACTATATACAAAACAATTATTACTCCTATCTGGAAATACGGAATAGAAATATGGGGAACGGCTAAAAACACAAATATTCAGCTCATACAGCGAACACAATCCAAAATATTACGAAATATAACAAATGCTGGTTGGTTCATTTCCAATGAAGCCATACATCGTGACTTAAACGTAGACACTATCCAAGAAACAATCACAAAATGTAGCACTAAGCATATACAGCGACTGCCAGTCCACCAAAACGAAGAAATGCGTAAAAGAGCACCGGCAGAAAATATCAAACGAAGATTAAAGCGACTCACACCGACTGATCTAACTATAAGATTTACAGTGTAATCACAAAAAACAATAATAATAATAACAGATTCTTCTTACATTGGTAAAAGAACATAATAGACCCTAATTGTAAAAAAATTACATATTGTTAATATATAACAGACTGTAATAAATAAAGGGGAGGTATAAAAAAGAAAAAAAAAAATGGATGCCGGCAAAGAAAACAGGTCTGTAAACATAATTCTTATGACATTGTTTTTTTAAATATTATTAATTAGAGATTCATTTTGTAGAAAAAAACGTGTGTCCATAAACGTTTTCTCCTTTTATTACTTATTATAAAATGTAATATAGAATTTCCCATGCGTATTGCTGCCATAATTTTTTTAAACCTCAGTAAACGTCGCATACGGATCTCCTCCAACTGTTCATTACTAACAGCCAATTGCGCAATTAAATTACCTATTCCTTCTCCTTGTATTTTCTTCATATCATTAATAATAATTAAAGAAACCAAAAATACCGAAATATTCGACGAAAATATTTTCTATGTCAAAACAGTATTGACAACTGATTGTCAGTTTTGCAAGTAATCTGCCATATGTGAACGGGTAGACTAATTTGGTGGATTTATAACTGATTAATGCATATGTGAACGTATGGTATTATTAGATCTAAGTGGTGTGAATTTAAATAGTTTACAATGATTATTTATGATGCGATATTTGTAAATAGCAATGATAGGATTTTTAGTTCTTATTAAATATTTGTTCGTAGGATGTGGTAATTGTTTCTCAATTATGTACGTAGAATAAGAATGTGAACTCGTCAAATAAATATGCATCGTCGGTTCTAGTAAGAATATATTTCCTGTTAGTTATGGTTGTTATTTTGGTGTCTCCTTCTGCTTGAATTGCGATTATGATGACCATCGCTAGTAATATTAGGTAATTCATTGTCCCCTCCTGTAACTGTCTTACGCTGTCTTTTTTATTTATTGTTATCATGTATGATGACTTAGCGGTGGTAGTCGCAGGGAAAACATTAAAAGAGGTCTCGCGAAGGGTAATACATTATTCGCTGTGCGTTGATTCGGACGTGTTTTAATTTCGATCCGTATTAATAATAGCTTTTCTACTGTGTTTTTTATGCAATACTGCTTAAAAGAGACAGAGACTCACCCATAGCAATTACGAATGTTACAAACATAATTACAAACAATTTCTTGCTAATAAACAAACTAGGAAAAAAAAATAAAAAAAAATAAATAAAAACAAAGTGTACAAGCAAATTATCAGGAGGCAAGATGAGTGTGCGGCACTCTCCCACGCGGAGAGGAAAGCAACCCGCGAGTGAGCCTGTAACAAAAACAATAACTTTTGAAACTGTGAGTATTCCGGCAATTACGCGCGCGAACTCAATGCAAAAAAAAGCAAACGAAATAGAGACAGCCCTCTCTATTAACTCTGCAGGATTACCGCAAAGCGTAGGGAGTGTCAACCTTCAAGCTCAGCCGTTTAATGGCAGTTTAACAGCGTGCGTGAGCACAAACGGAATGCCAACAACAACCACAACCAACTCATCATCAACAACGACATCAATTCTGTACACTAGTACTGCAACAACAACCGTATCAAACAAACCATTGCTTGCCATCTCCCCACCTTCTTATGTACAACCTCACACTTCAAATGAGCAGCCTCCCATAAAGAGATCACGAAACTCACCTTTAAAGTCCTCAACTTTGTCAACCACCAACAAAAAACAAAAAATAACAACGAACTTGAGCCAAAGCAAATTACCAACCTACTGGCTAAGCGGCGATACAAAGTCCACAAACAAATTTGCATCTCTTGTTATTGATGAGGAAAATGAAAATATCGAAAAAAATACACAAGCGAACAGTGGGCAGAACCCTGTTACTAATGCTCAAAATTTAAATTGCGAAGAGAAAAAAAAAAAAATATTAATAATAGACCACCACCATTATATGTGCAAGGTGTTAAATAATCGAGACACTAAAAAATGCTTTAAGGGCAATAGCAAAGAGCAATTTTGTCCTAAAAATGCTAGGAAATAATGAAGTACGAGTACAAGCAAATGACTTAGGAACGTACACTCAAATACATCAAAGGCTAAAACAAAAAGGAACAAAACTGCATACTTTCAAACCAAAAAATGAGAAGGGGTTTAAAGTAGTATTACGCAACATGCATCCTTCTGTGGACCAAGAAGAAATAAAGAGGGAATTAAGAGAAAAAGGCATAAAGTCACAAATATATTTAATATAACACAAAGAACAACAAAAAAAAACTATACCATTATTTTTTATTGAACTGGAAACAAACACTAATAACAAACACATTTACAACATAGACAAATTAAGGCACTGCATCGTATCGTTTGAGGCACCACATCATAAACGGATAATTGCACAATGCACGAAATGTCAGAAGTATGGACATACAAAGAATTATTGCACAAGAGACTCAGTATGTGTAACATGTGCAGGTAAACATTTAACAAGCGAATGCAACAATCCAACCATTCAAGTGAAATGTGCACTATGTGGAGGTAATCATACCGCCAATTACAAAGGCTGCGAAATATATAAAGCCATAAAAATTCAACGATTCCCACCTTTACGCAAAAAGGAAGTTATAACAAACCAAAACACAAACATCACAAAATCAACAGTAATACCAGGTATAAGTTATGCTGATGCAATAGCCTCATCAAATCCACCGGTAATAGAACCAGAACTAACTATCAAACCTCAAAACAACAAAGATATTGATGAACTCAAAGACATGAAAAAAACTTTAATCACCCAAATGTCTAATATGATGAACATAATTACAATGTTAATAAATAACTCGAATGGACAAAAGTAATAACACAAAAATTCTTATCTGGAATGCAAATGGACTAACTCGGCAATATTTTGAGCTGAAGCGGTTTTTAATTGACAGAAAAATTGATACTGCGTTAATTACAGAAACACATTTCACAGACAAAAGTTATTTAACATTTCTCGGATATAAATTATATGCAACTAATCATCCCGACGGAAAAGCTCATGGAGGAATAGCCATTATCATTAAAACAAACACAAAGCATACTGAACGACTGCCCTATGTGTCACCTCACATCTAAGCAACGTCTATACAAATTGTTGACAACAATAGACCCATATCAATATCTTCTATCGACTGTCCACCACGACACTTGATAAAGACGGATCAATATGATGATTACTTTAAGGCACTAGACAACAGATTCATTGCTGGAGGAGACTTGAACGCAAAGCATACTGACTGGTTTGACTAATAAAAAAGGTATATATTTTATTAACGCAATCCATAAAAAAAATTGCATGTTTATAAGTACGGGTGAACCAACTTACTGGCCTACGGATGTTAAAAAAATTCCAGATTTAATCAACTACTGTAAAATCGAAAACACATCTCTCAACAACTCATTCTAAGTACACCTTTGAAAACACAACGTGACATTGAGCGTAGCATCATACATTTTAATGGCATAGTTATTGACGCAGGATTCAGATTCACACCGCAGCATAAATATAGCGCACAAAACACTTCAAATGACATTTCTATTAAGAAGCAAATCAAGGAAAAAAGGAAATTGAGAAAAAGATGGCAAACAACCAGATCTCCTGCAGACAAACAGAGGTTAAACTTAGCTACAAAGAATTTGAAGGCTTGTTCATGTGACATAAAAAATAAGGAAATTGAAAAATATCTAAAAAATTTAACTCCTACACATGACACAAATTATTCTTTGTGGAAATGTACAAAAAAACTTAAAAACCAGATAAAGCATCAACCCCCACTAAGAAAAGATGACAACACATGGGCTTTTACAAATGATGAAAAAGCAGCGACATTGGGAAATTACTTTGAAAATGTCCTATCGAACGATGAACATAAACAAATTGACACGATTAGTAATGTTAATACTGATACCATCACAAAAATAAGAAAAACAAGTACACAAAAAGTGATATTATGCATCAAAACTCGAATTAAACATAAAAAAGCACCCGGATATGATATGCTGACAGGCAAAGCACTTACGGAGCTACCAATTGAGACTTACCTATTTCTTAGAAACGTATTTAATGCAATGTTTCGCTTACAATACTTTCCAAAAGTATGGAAAGTCGCAGAAATCATTGCGCTACCAAAACCGGGTAAAAACCCAACAGCTTTAACTTCATATCGACCTATAAGCCTACTTCCGGCTATATCTAAAATTGCAGAAAAACTTTTACATGACAGAATTACCCCAATACTTGACACGAAAAACATCATTCCAAATCATCGATTCGGTTTTCAAAAAAAACACTCAACTATCCAACAAATACATCGAGTTAGGACCACTGCTATATGTCTTATTTACCTCTGACATACCACTCCCAGACGAAACTAATTCTATTATAGGAACATTCGCAGACGACACAATTTTATTGTCATCTGACAAAAACCTCTCAACCGCAACAACAAAATTACAGATGTGCACAAACAATGTAAAGAAGTGGTTTGACAAATGGAGTTTAAAAGTAGACGAGGACAAATCTGTACAAGTAATATTTACGACAAGAACAGAGATTGCTGCTATGCCGATTAAGCTCAACAATAAAAATATACAAATTGAAACATCTGCAAAATATCTTGGAATTCATCTGGACTCAAAATTAACTTGGAAAGATCATATCAAAAAGAAACAAATAAAGGAAAAATTTCGACAATTGCATTGGCTAATAGGCAGAAATTCTAGGCTCAATATTTCCAACAAACTTTTAGTATACAAGGCGGTCATTAAACCAATCTGGACCTACGGACTTCAAGTGTGGGTAACTGCAAAAAGAACTCACATAAACAAAGTACAGCGACAACAATCAAAAATCTTACGTGTAATAACAATGTCCGACAGGTACACAAAAAATGATGTCATTCATACAACGTTGAATATACCCTTAATCGACGAAGAAATAAAAGCGATATCAACAAGGTATTTTAACGAAATAAACCAGCTCAAAAATAGAGAAGTCAATACACTCTCACAACTTGAAAGAAGAACTTTACTACGTCTGAAGAAAAACCGACTAATTGGCCTATTAAATTAAATATTAATTTTCGTATGCTAAAATAACTGTTCTATATAAATATAATGTAATTGTTTTCCTAAAATGTAATCGCTGCATTCGTCCTGGCACTGGCCATGATGAAATATATTTAATATTTTCCTAACTAATTGTTAAAAAATGTACTAAATGTCAGTATGACAGATGTATTATTAATGTAGGAATAACAAAATAAAAAATAAAAAAACGAATAGGATACTGTTAATAAATGGTTACAATCGTCTGGGCTAAGACTAACAGACTGAACTGGTTCTCATAACTTGTAGGCGAAAAATTTAAAACATTCAAATAAAGGTTGTTGGTCACAATATAACATCAACAGACACCATAAAATATTTAGGGGTAATGATCGACAGAAGACTCAGTTTTAAAAAGCATCGGGAATACGCAAGCTCGAAAGCTGCAAAATCCTGCGAGGCTTTATCGCGACTGATGCCCAAAACAACAAACGAGCGCATTGTTAGGAAGCGTCTGCAACTCAATCCTGTTTTACGCTGTGGAAGTGTGGGGCGACGTAGTGAAATATACCAGCTATCTGAGACCGGCTAAGCGGGTTACAGATTATGCAATGTCAGAATCCTTAGAGGCTATAGGGCCATATGAGGAAGCAGCAGGGGTAAGAGTTGGTAGAATCCCCCTCGATATAAAGGTAAAATGCATGAAACAAAAATACCAGCATGCAAAAAAACGCGCGGGTATCTGGTGGCAAAGCCTCACTGAGGGACGCACTACAGAGGATCGATGATACCGCTCTGCAAAACTGGCAGACCAAATGGAACGATAGTGGGAAGGGAAGAACCACTTTCACTATGATCCCCGACATACAGAAATGGATCCGGAGAACATACGGAAACTTTACCTTCATGCTGACACAGTTTTTAACTGGGCATGGCTGTTTCAGGCAGTATTTGTACAAATACAAGCACACAGACTCCCCGTTTTGCCTATCTTCTTCTTAATTGGCGCTACCACTCTGCTACCACCAGCTGATACCGCATCGAATACTTTCAAAGCCGGGGCGTTTGTATCCATTCGGACGACATGACCCAGCCAACGAAGCCGCTGGATCTTTATTCGCTGCGCTATGTCTATGTCGTCGTAAAACTCATACAGCTCATCGTTCCATCGTCTGCGATATTCGCCGTTGCCAACGTGCAAAGGTCCAAAAATCTTACGCAGTATCTTTCTCTCGAACACTCCAAGCGTCGCTTCATCGTATGTTGTCATCGTCCAAGCTTCTGCGCCATACGTTAGGACGGGCATGATGAGAGTCTTGTAGAGTGTTAGTTTTGTTCGTCGAGAGAGGACTTTACTGCTCAGTTGCCTACTTAGTCCGAAGTAGCACTTGTTGGCAAGAGAGATTCTACGTCGGATTTCAAGGCTGACATTGTTATCGGTGTTAATGCTGGTTCCTAGATAAACGAAGTCTTTTACAACCTCGAAATTATACAATAACTGTCTACAGTGACGTGGGTGCCGATACGCGAGTGCGCCGACTGTTTGTTTGAAGACAGGAGGTACTTCGTTTTGTCCTCGTTCACCACCAAACCCATTGGCTTTGCCTCTTTATCCAGTTTGGAGAAGGCAGAACTAACAGCGCGGTTGTTAAGGCCGATGATATCGATATCATCGGCATACGCCAACAATTGTACGCTCTTATAAAATATTGTGCCTGACCGATTAAGTTCTGCGGCTCGTACGATGCTCTCCAACATCAGGTTAAAGAAGTCACACGATAGTGAGTCACCCTGTCTGAAACCTCGTTTGGTATCAAACGGCTCGGAGAGGTCCTTCCCAATTCTGACGGCGCTGCTGGTGTTGAGCAACGTCATCTTACATAGCCGTATTAGTTTTGCGGGGATACCAAATTCAGACATCGCGGTATACAAGTAACTCCTTTCCATACTGTCGAATGCAGCTTTGAAGTCGACGAAAAGATGGTGTGTGTCGATTCTCCTTTCGTGGGTCTTTTCCAAGATTTGGCGTATTGTGAATATTTGGTCGATGGTAGACTTTGCAGGTCTGAGGCCACACTGATAAGGTCCAATCAGTTGGTTGACGGTAGGCTTCAGCCTTTCACACAATACGCTCGCTAGAACCTTATAGGCGATATTTAGAAGACTAATTCCGCGGTAATTGGCACAAATTGCAGGATCGCCCTTCTTATGGATTGGGCAGAGCACACTTAAATTCCAATCGGCAGGCATGCTTTCATCCGACCATATTTTGCATAGGAGCTGATGCATGCACCTTACCAGCTCCTCGCCGCCATGTTTGAAAACTCCTGTTCTTTAGCCGTGATATTGATATTCTCACCTCGTCATGGTCGGGTAACGGAACTACAATTCCGTCGTCATCGATTGGGGTATCGGGATCTTCACATTCTCTATGGCATGCGCAGCTGTCACTGTTTAACAGGTTCGAGAAGTGTTCCCTCCATAATTTAAGATTGCTCTGTTTGTCAGTCACCAGATCGCCGTCTTTGTTCTTTGCCTATACTGCCAAGAAAAACATGAAACGCCTGAGCATGCCCTGTTGGAGTGCTCTAGATTTGATGGGGAATGAAGCACGTGGCGCTCAAATGTCGCCGATAGCATGACAGCTACTAGCCTAGTACAATATATGCTAGAATCTGAAGAAACGTGGAACTATGGTTGTAACGTAGCCTCAGCAATTATGCGAAGGCTGAGACATGATGACAACGAACGCAGACAAATGAGTGAATAAACACATCCTGGCCCCTTGAAGGAATATCTTAACTGTTAATACCGTAGGGAAAAAGCAGAACGGCGAGGCGATGGGGTGGTTTAGTCCGCAGGCAGAACGAAACTCAGTTCAAAGATCCGGGGAATATCGCATGTGAATCGGGCATACGTGTGAGTCGGTTCATACGTATCTTTAGAAGATTCCACCTCCAAGGTCTGCATACCAAAAAAAAAAACAAAAAACGTTGTCTTTGTGAATAACTTTTCGCTCCTTAGTCAAAATCGTGTCCTCACGATCCTCCTGCTCTACGTACTTTTTGTAACGACTGTTGCTTTTACTTCTGATGTTAGTCCTTAACACCAATATCTGGTCTCCTTGCTTGAAAGTTCGGTGTCTAGTTCACTGGTTTAGACGTTGTAATGTTTTCTCCGATGCGCATTTTAATTTTACTATGTCTTCCTTGTTGTATGTTATTAGGTTACTTTTAACCCCCTTGTCTATAACCAACTTTTTCAACATTGTTCTATAACCGGGGTACCCGGGTACCCACCTTATATAAAATGCGTATATGCGTATTTACTGGTACCCACGGTTATTTTATTGTTAATATATGTATAATTGAAAGATCTGTAGCTGTTTGAACAAGTACAGTATTTTTCAAATATTTTTTCTTTGCATTTTCCCAGGTCTATTCTTATAACGTACCAGCTTTTCAGGTAGTCGCACGCTCCCCTACAAATGGTAGAACTGACATCATAAGGTAACTGGGTTGTAATGTGACCGCGTCTTTGGCGTATATTTCATTTAGTATTCGTTGAGTAGGTGAGAAATGTAGACGATTTCAGTGTGATTAAAAAAAACCCAATTGAGAAGAAAATGGAAGAACAAGAATTCGCAAGGTAAACTTATAAAAATTAGTATTTTGGTATAAATTTACGACCTTGATGAAAGTAAAATCAAATGATCTGTTATGTATTTCATTAGGTTGACTACTGTAGAGTAGTTACCGTATTTGGCCGCGTTACTGGGAGATAAGTCAGGCCCTGAGAGTTCCACGTCAGATAGTGAGGATTAGGAGTGTTTTCCGTTATTATCAATAATAATGATTTGTATGTAATTCTAACTAGCCTTTCTCCAATTTTACACTATCAATATTGATTTTATTACAATTACAGCACGAACAATACACTGGAATCAAGTGGGTCCCCGGGTACACTGGTTATTGAACAAGCGCGTTAATTAGTTTGACCCCCGGGAATCAAATGCTATTTTCATAAAAAAAAAAAGTTGAAAGAGTAGATCGATGTAGAATTGACCAAATAACGAGGATCCGGACGGAAAACATTTTTTATCAAGCAGTGTTTGAATTGAACTATCTCAATGATGGAAAAGGGTACCCAGGTACCCAGTTATTGACATAAAGGTTAATTAACATTTGCTTCTTCTCATTCCATTATCATTCTCTGCTGTAGCTAGCCTACAGCGTTAACATTCTTTCTTCCTTCATACAAACGAATTTTACTCAATTGCTGTTTAATTTGACCAGTTGAGTCTATTTCTGTTAACTTTTGGTGGAAAATATAATATGTCTGTAGTGAACTACGCGCGCAAAACGAGTACCCCTCAAAATTCCATGCGTTTCCGTCATTGAAACTTGTCTATACATTAACCTTCTCTGGAAGGCTCAGGAACTAATGGGCATGTTAAATGTCAAATGCTAACAAAACGCGGCCAAGAAATTTTTATTATTTCACCACTGCCTTGGAAAAGTTAACATAAGAGAGTTAACATAGCGGAGCGTAGTCAGCAGAATTAAATATAACGTTTGCATTGAAATGTAAGATGCCACAATTTGGTGTTAAGCAAAAGCAAAATAAAATAATAACAGACTTGTACATTTTTCTTTCATGCTTATTTGCCGTCGGCATTTTGCTTGCGTAAATGAATTATTTCTTGTGAGATGAATAAATTAATTCTAAGCATGCATGAATGTGAAATTTTAAGTTTCTAATTAACTAAATTGTATTGATATTAAGTGTATTATCAAAATTATTTCAAAATATCCTCATTACAAAATTACCTTTGTAAACCATTATTTTACATCAAGGGTTAGTATCAACAATATGTTGTACTTTTTAAATTATTATGTACTAGCTGACCCGGCGAACTTTGTTCCGCCCTAGAGGCAATAAAAAAAGAGATTTTGGATTTTATTAAGTTAATTTTTTTATTAATCAAGTATTTCAATGAAGCTTTAATAGATTGCACTCTTCAGTTAAGCACCTTGTGATACACGACATTTTTCGCTTTATTATCAGGTGCAAGAACAAGCAACGAAGATAGTTTTCCGACCCGTGAGCATGCCACATATAATATAATTGACCATGTGAGAAGCATTGATTTTCTAGATTCAGAATACAGGCTCTCAAGGATTGGCCTTGTGATTTGTTAATGGTCATGGCGAATGCAGGACGGATCGGCAATTGAAGTCTTTTATACTCAAACGGAAGATCGGTTGGGATCATCGGAATAATCCTAGATCTTTATTCTTAGCCGCTAAAATTGCTCGCTCACTCAACCATTCATTATTTTCGTAGTTAATAATGATGTTTTGGAATACTTTATTGATAAGTTTGTCTTTCGATGAGACAAAGTTACAGAAATTCTGAGGAAATGAAATCAATCCGCTCGATTCATCGACAGGTACTCGACCATTACCGATAGTCAGTAATTGCTCAGAGAAATCTTCAGTAATTGTATCATTAAGTAATGCAACTCTCGTGTTTAATGTCAGCTGATGTTTCTTCACATAGCGCCATAGATTCGATCTTGGAATTACTGGCAGCGTTTGGCGGAAGTCGCCAGACAGTAAAATCATTGCGCCTCCAAAACATCTCGAGTCGTTGCGTATATCTTTCAATGCTTCTGATGCAGGTTTATGCGCCATTGTGCATTCGTCCCAGATGATGATTTTCGATGCTGATAAAACTTTGGCCATTGCTGAGTTTTTTGAAATATTACATGTTGGTTCTTCAATTTTTTGAAGATTTAACGCAAATTTATTGCTGAATGAGCCGTATCCTTCTAATAATGTGGCTGCTATTCCAGAAGAAGCAACTGCAAGCGCAATGTTGGATCTCGCACGAACAGGGGTAAAAAGTACTGGCATGAAGAATGTCTTACCATTTCCACCAGGGGCATCAAGAAAATATAAACCACCATTTCCATCATCAATTGCCTTCATTAATATATCATATACTTTTGGCGATTCAACAGTGGTACATTCGTTTGAACTACTAAATCTAGTTCCTGGTGATCATATTCACGTTCCTGTTCCAACTCTCGATTAAATGCGTCATTCATTTCACGATTTGGCGCTGGCATTCCTAACCTGACTAATAAACTACCGCACATAAGGTAACACATGTCTTCGATCAAGAGTAAAGCCCGATTATGTATCTCCTCATTCATCTCAAGATCCGGATTTCTGGAACTGACACTGTATTTATGCCATAGGTTAGATGGGTTCGATGGAAAGCATGTCCAAATGATGATAGCAAATAATGTGCGCATCTGACTTGGAGATGCAGAGATAATGGCTTCAACGATTGCCGTATCCCAATGGGTATCGTTTTCTAGTAAATTGAGTTCTTCACATGCAGCACGATATGTTGGGAATATTGTTCCATTAACAGTCCGTAGTGACTCAAAAGACGTTGGCCCACACACATTTACCAGCAACAACCGCAAATAGAAGCATTCATCATTCTTTGGATGAACTGTATACATACGACCAAGAGCATGAGTAGAACGCACATACGGATAACCAGTAACCGTATCACCTTGCTTCCGTCGTTGAAAATTCTTCGATGAAGCATTCCAAGTGTAATAATAATAAAAAGGGTTTTTCAGTTGGCGCGGGTCGATTTTGGCGCCCTGTGGCAGCCATTTTGTTTTAGTGACATCTGTCAAATCTTTTGTTTATTATTCAGTTGTTTATGCCAAATCATCATGGCAAGTTACACGATTGAACAGCACGTTCAAATCATAAAACTTTATTATCAAAATCAGTGTTCATTAACGCAAACGTTGCGCGCATTGCGCCCATTTTTCGGTAGACGTGGTGGCCCTTCAAAGTCGACTCTTCAACGTTTGGTGGCCAAATTTGTGACGACCGGGTCAGTAGCCAACACTGGTACGTTCAAGGAACGCAAGATCAGCCGAGAACATTGCCGCGGTCCATGAAAGTGTACAGCAGAACCCGAGGCAGTCTATTCCTCGCCGTGCACAAGAACGTGGCCTTTCGCAGACTTCAACTTGGCGAATTTTGCGTCGGGACAAGTCCCTACACCCGTACAAGATCCAACTGACCCAGGAGCTCAAAGTTGATGACCATAGACAACGCCGTTTGTTCGCTGAATGGGCTTCGAGGCGCATTTTTGGATGAATGGATGTGTTAACAAACAAAATTGCCGTATATGGGACGACATCAATCCACACGAGGTTCACCAGGTGATAATGCATCCTCAAAAAGTTACCGTTTGGTGTGGATTTTGGGCCGGCGGCGTCATTGGTCCGTACTTTTTTGAAAACGACGGACGTTGGTGTGGCGGTCACCGTCAACAGCGAGTGCTACACAACGATGATAACCAATTTCTTATGGCCCATATTGAACCATATGGACCTAGACGACATGTGGTTCCAGCAGGACGGCGCTACGTGCCACACTGCAAACGCCACGATTGACATTCTGCACATCTACCCGCCCTTATTGAAAAACCCTTTATAATATTATCCAATTTTCTACTTAACCATAGACAAAATTATGTTCAGCTGTCATTTGCGTTTTGTTATTCCATATTAGATGCGTTTTTGTTATACCAAATTTTATAGTGACTTCACGGAAACGCGTTCGAATGGGATAAAAAGTATCCTATGTCCGTCTCCTAGTTCTAAGCCACCTCTCCACCAAATCGGTTCAGCCGTTCTCGAGTTATAAATAGTGTAACTAAGGTTGGCCAAAAAGTCTTGCGGTATTTCCGCAAGCTTGTCTTTGCAAGCGCGTAGTTCTAGTTGTATTCGTCGCATCGGTTCACGCTAGAACTTTTTGGAAAGCTCTTTTCACGTGCTAACACGTGTTTGATTAATTGTTGTTTGCTTTTAGTCGTTCGTGAGTTATAGCGTCGCAAACATGGAGCAAAATAAAGAGAAAATACGGCATATTTTACAGTACTACTACGATAAAGGCAAAAATGCATCTCATGCTGCCAATAAAATTTTCTGGCGATGAAAAGTTGGTTACTTACGACAACGTGAAGCGCAAACGGTCGTGGTCGAAAAGCGGTGAAGCTGCCCAGACGGTGGCCAAGCCTGGATTGACGGCCAGGAAGGCTCTTCTGTGTGTTTGGTGGGATTGGCAGGGAATCATCCACTATGAGCTGCTCCCCTATGACCAAACGCTCAATTCGGACCTGTACTGCCAACAACTGGACCGCTTGAATGCAGCACTCATGCAGAAGAGGCCATCTTTGATCAACAGAGGTCGAATTGTCTTCCATCAGGACAACGCCAGGCCACACACATCTTTGGTGACGCGCCAGAAGCTCCGGGAGCTCGGATGGGAGGTTCTTTTGCATCCACCGTATAGTCCGGAGCTCGCACCAAGTGATTACCACCTATTTCTGTTCATGGCGAACGAGCTTGGTAGTCGGAAGTTGTCCACAAGAGAGTCCTGTGAAAATTGGCTCTCCGAGTTTTTTGACAATAGGGAAGCGAGCTTCTATAAGAAGGGCATTATGAAGTTGGCATCTCGTTGGGAACTCGTCATCGAACAAAACGGCGCATATTTGACTTAAATCGCATTATTATAACCAATTTTATGAACAATTGAAAATTCAATAAAAATACCGCAAGACTTTTTGGCCAACCTATATATATAATAGATATTCATATACTATAGAGCAGTGGTCGCCAGCCCGTTGATCGCGAGCTCCCGGTAGCTCGCGCTGCTCACGTTGCAAAAAATCCGAAAGTCTGAAAATCATACCAGTATTAGCAAATTTCAGAAATTTTCATAATAAATAGATAAACAGCGGCAACCGACAAACAAGACGCGAAGTGGCGTCTCCGTTCTAGGATCGGCTGGAACCGATTAGCGTGTTCGAGAATTTTTTGGCTTTATATATACGCAATGCACGTCGACATTGCGCTCAGTTTAATACTGAACGGCATTATCAACGTTCTGCGTGCATCGGTTGGGTTAGAGTTCGAAACATTATGGCAAGCAGTAGTAAGAAGGCGAAGACATACCATTTCCATTCGGAATGGGAAGAACAATACTTCTTCACAGAAGTTAATGGCAAAAGTGTTTGTTTGTTATGTAATACATCTGTGTCAGTTCCTAAAAAATCATAAAACTGTACATTCGAATTTTGAGAAGGCATTCCCGTTAAATTCTGCCACCAGAAAAGAAAAACTCAAACATTTAAAAATCCAGTTAATTGGACAACAGTCAATATTTTTGAAAACAATCGACAAAAATAAGGCTGCAACTGAAGGATCTTATCGTGTTTCCCAGATAATTGCACAAAAGAAAAAACCTTATGAAGACGGGGAAATCATAAAGCAAGCATTTTTGGAAGCTGCTGATTCTTTATTCGCCAACTTTAGAAATAAAGACGAAATAGTGTCTGCTATAAAATCTATGCAACTTTCTGCTAATACAGTGATGAGGCGAGTAGAAGTAATGAGCAATGATATTTTTTTACAGTTAAGAAGTGACATAGATAACTGTATTTATTTTTCACTGCAACTGGATGAATCAACAGATGTAGTTGACACCTCACAGATGACCATATTTGTCAGGATGGCTTTTAGTGATTTTACAATTAAAGAAGATTTTTTGAAGTTTATTCCACTCAAAGGACATACTACTGGGCTAGAGCTGTTTTCTCATTTAAAAAATCTCATCTCTTCTGAGAAAATTCGGATGAAAGTTTTCCACAATTTCTTAGTTACTACTGTATTATATATCAGCAAGCTTTATGTGGAAATTTTCTAAACTTGAACAACGTTATGAAACTGGTGGTGAAAATTGTGAACAAGATTAGAGCTCAAGCGTTCCAAAGAAGATTATTTAAAACCTTGGCTGAGGAAATTGACTGTCAATACGGAGAGCTACTTCTTCACTCTGAAGTGCGATGGTTAAGCAGAGGACGAGTGCTCAAACGTTTCAATGATGTCCTGCCTGCTATACTCCAATTTTTCAAAGAACGCGATGAACCGATTCCTGAACTGGAAAATTCGACTTGGCTCAAAGATTTTGGTTTTCTTGCTTGGTTTCTTTAACTTGCAGCTTCAAGGCAGGGATAAAGAATTAGCGGAAATGATTTCTGATATAAATGCATTTATTACAAAACTTGAATTTTGGGAACAAAACCTATAAAACCGCGATACTAAGCATTTTCCTATTCTTTCCGAAGAGATATCCAAAAATCTATTAGAGCCCTATGACAGTAAATATCATATGGAAATAGTTTCTAACTTGAAAAAAAACTTCAAAAATCGTTTCAAGGATTTCAGCAAAATTGCTTTAGTGACGCAATTTGTTGTTTCACCCTTCATGGACATTGATATAAACCAGTTTGCAACTTGTGTTATGAACAACTTTGGCGAAGACATTGCTGTGACAGAAATGGAACTGATTGCTTTTCAAAGTGACTTGACTTTAAAATCTTTAGGTTCAAATACAAAATGTATATGGACTTTAGTAAGTAAAGATAAGTATTCAGTTTTATGTCGTGTTGCGTTGAAAGTGAAAGCGTTATTCAGTTCAACTTATTTGTGTGAATCTTCTTTTTCCAATATGAAATTTATTAAAAATAAATACCGCAATCGGCTTACAGATATACATTTGGATAACTGTATTCGAATGACTGTATCAAATTATACTGCAAATATTAAAAAAATTATCGATGAGTCAGAATGTCAACCTTCTCATTAAATATGCTCTTTTTATCTGCCCATATTTTATTTATATAATAATGTACTATTACTGTTTTGTTGTTTCTTTAAGTCGCTTGTGATTTGCCATTATGACTGCAAACAAGTTTGTTACGATTTATAGGTGTGAGCATGGATGTAGTTATGCATAAGTATAAGCACTATAAGTCATAGGTTTATTATATATAGAACGTATATTAGTAAAATAAATACATGTATTGTATGTCGAATATTACTGTGTATTATTTAATTTATGTTGGCTTGTGCAAATAGCTCGCTGTTTATTTCAAAATCTTGAAAGTAGCTCAACACATTGAAAAGGTTGGCGACCACTGCTATAGAGAGTTGAATACATATAACATATTTATGTGGGCAGAAAAACATCTTGACCTGCCTCATAACACAGCTCATATGCATACATATGTAGAGTAGAATGGGGTAAGATAGGTATGGGGGCACAATAGGTAGGTGGGGTTTTCGTCGCACTGTTTCTGCAGAGGTCACTCGTCTTATGTGAATTGAATACGTGGTGGGGAACAACGTTCGCGACTGTCATTTCGGCCGTCACCATTGCTTAGTTATCCTAGTTCTGGCGTCGTTTAGTTTTTTGTGAGCTTTTCTCCGACATAGCATTTTTTTTTATTTTACGGTGCAGTGCATTTAATTTATGTAAATATTTGTCAGGTGAGTTTTATTTTACGTAGAAAATAATGCTGAACACGAATAATGTGTTAGTTTTTTGATATTTTTGTTTTTAAAAAAAATATCGACACTAACATAAAACATGTGCTTGGGGGCACTATAGGTCAGCCGTCTGGGGCATTATAGGTCACTACTTTTAATTGAATAAAATAAATTTTAATTGTTTTTGCAGCAAAATGGTGCGTAATTATGTGCGAAAAACGCCGAAACGAAGTGAAGAGGACGTAAAAAACGCAATCGCGGGAGTCCGAGATGGCGCTAGTGTTCGATCAGCCTCTAAACAATTTAAAATTCCGTTCGAAACATTACGTGCTCGCGTGATGAATTAAAGAAAAATTCCTAACTTTTGTAACATGTGCAGTGTTCATACTCTATAAATAAAAGTTAAAAGGTTAATTTCCAAGCCATGTACATTGTTCTTTTCCCCTCACATATAGTGACCTATCGTGCCACCCGATTTTGAAAATATCGAAAAAAAGTACCTTTGTCTTATTGAATGCAGCTTCCAAAATATTAAGCCAAACATAAGTCAGTATAACCAAAATGTTAGCAGATAAATAACCTTTCAAAATCTTGCTTATTTTTCAAAATCAATGCAAAAACACCGTAGCAAGAGCTCTAAAAAAAAAAGTGACCTATCTTACCCCATTCTACTCTACATATAAAAAATTCAAGAGCAAATATACATAATATATGTATATACAAAATATACATATGTGTGTATGCACACATGAATATATGTGTATGTTGGGACAATGTATGTACGTAGATGTTTCTATTCTGAGCAAAACATTGCATATTCGTATATACATACATACATATGTATGTATATATAACCGCACACACCCACTTAACGCCGCTACATGCACATGTTTCCAAAACTAAAATTCTAAGCCTAGCGACTACCAGAAAAAAAGCATTATTTACCCGCGACGGTGCGGGTATTGTAAAGCTCAAGAAAAACAAATTCTTGATACGTTCGAGCTCATATTTCTACGAGCACAGTATCATTCATAAAACGAGCCGCCCGTATGCCACTTTTTCTCAACGATGAAAAAATTCTTTAACTAAGATTGAAGATATCCCAGACGTCCATTCGAAAAAATAGCAGTAGTGAAATATTTTTTACAGAAATATTTGCCAATATTTGGTAAATCCTGAATTTTTGTCAACTCGCAAAAAATAAATTAAAATAGTTAAGTAAATCCTTAGTGTAATCATGTAGAGCTGAACAAATACAAACATATTTTAATAATGCCAAAATATAAACATATGTATTTTAAGGATAACAAAAGACAAACATGTTTTTCCTAAACAGCAAACAAAGACACTAATACACAAGTTGTGTAAAACAGTAAGGTGAGGTATAAGTATAAATATGTTAGCAGTCAGTCCAGTATTTACATAGTGTTAAGAACTACCCTAAAATTAAATTTAAAAAAATAGATTTTTATATTTTTTTAAAGACAAGCAAGTCTTTAGCTATCTTCCAAGTCTTTAACTGGCAATCCTGCTAGGAGTATCATATACATTAATGCTCCAGTGATCGGACCAAAAAATAGTCAACCTTGTCGCAGCAAGGACATACATACATTCATAATAAAGCACAAAATCTTATGTAAAAAACTAAATGCTGTAAGGAAAAGAAGTGAAAATACAGAGAACAAAGAAATAAAAAACTTATTGATAGAAAAACTATTCGAGCTTCTTCTATTAAAAAAATAAAAACAGTGATCTAATTCTCATAGAAAGGAGCAGATGAGAAAATCGTTGGAGAAACATAACAAACCTAATGCACCAAGAAATTTGGACACCATTGACGTTATGGAACAAATCGACGTGAGCACCCTGATTCAGCAGATGGCCAATTTGCAAGTAATGCTTCAGAGTATCCAAGCAGAAAATGCAACATTAAGAGCCCGGATAGATCAGATCCAAGTTAACCCAGCAATGATTCGACAAGCAGCAGAACGATTGAAACCTGTCAACGTAACTTATTCCAATTCAACCGATATCAACCTGGACGTTTTTAAAGCACTACCGGTATTTGACGGCAACATTTCCAAATACCGCGTACGGAGGGAAGATGTCTCTAGACTTATGGATGGAATTAATAATCATAGGAATTCCAACAGATATGTAGAAGCTCTATCAATTATAGAAACTAAAATACAAGGTGCAGCAGCTGACGTGTTGACTAACCATAACACAATCTTTAATTTCGATGCAATCAGGAATAGATTGGACTATACTTATGCTGATCAACGACCTTTATATGTGTTGCAGGAGGAGATGAAGAGACTCACACAATTTAAGTGAATTCCATGACAACGTGAATAGAGCCACGACGCTAATCAAAATATATCAAAAATGAATATGTCTGGTCATAGCTAAGAAGTGAGCAACGTAATGACTGATGAGACAACACAGGAAGGGGTAAGAGTGTTTAAGGATGGAATAAATTACTCATATATTCGTTACACCCTTTACGGAAATCATGTTAGGGAATTAGAGCATGCATTTGCAGTAGCCCATACCATAGAGCACCATGACAAGGATAAACATATTTTAAGAAAAACAAAAGATAAACATACATATGTCTTCTAAGAATAACAAAAAATAAACCTATGTATTTTATGAATGACAAGAGGTAAACATGTTTTTCCTGAACAAAAAACAAAGAAACTAATATACAAGTCGAGTACCTAAAACAGTAAGATGAGGTATAAGTATAAATACGACTGTCAAATATGTTGGCAGTCAGTCCAGTATTTACATAGTGTTAAGAACTACCTTAAAATTAAATTCATAAAAATAAATGTTTATAGTTTTCCAAAGACAAGCAAGTTCTTAACTATCTTCCAAGTCTTTAACTGGCGATCCTGCCAGGCGTATCATATACATTGATGATCCAGTGAACCGACCAAAAAATAGTCATGCTTGTCGCAGCACGGACATAGGTACTATATCCACAATCCTTCATAATAAAGGACAAAATTTTATGTAAAAAAATAAAGGCTTGATTTAATTCTCATAGAAAGGAGCAGATGAGAAAATCGTTGGAGAAACGTAATACACCACGAAATTTGGACACCATTGACGTTGTGGAACAACTCGACGTGAACAACCTGGTTCGGCAGATGGAGAATTTGCAAGTAACGCTTCAGAGTTTCCAAGCAGAAAATGCGACATTAAGAGCCCGGATAGATCAGATCCAAGTTAACCCAGCAATGATTCCACAAGCAGCAGAATGATTGGAACCAGTCAACCTAGACGTTTTTAAAGCACAATGGGTATTTGACGGCAATATTTCCAAATACCGCGTATGGAGGGAAGATGTCTCTAGACTTATGGATGGAATTAGTAATCATAGGAATTCCAACAGATATGTAGAAGCTCTATCAATTATAAAAACTAAAATACAAGGTGCAGCAGCTGACGTGTTGACCAACGATAACACAATATTTAATTTTGATGCAATCAGGAATAGATGGGACTATATGCTGATCAACGACCTGTATATGTGTTGCAGAACAAGACGAAGAGACTCACACAGAGTAAACACAATTTAAGTGAATTCCATGACAACGTGAATAGAGCCCCGACGCTAATCAAAATATATCAAAAATGTCTATGTCTGGTAATAGCCAGGAAATGAGCAACGTAATGACTGATTAGTCAACACAAGAAGCGGGAAGAGCGTTTAAGGATGAAATAAATAACTCATACATATATTCGTTCCACTCTATACGGAAATCCTATAAGGGATTCAGAGCATGCATTTGCAGTAGCCCGTACCATAGAGCACGATGACGAACATCGAAAGTTAAATCTAGGCTATGCACAACAGAACATTCATCCAACCAACAATAAACACTACTATGAGGAACAACATCACCAGAGACGTCCCATGTATCAGCAGAAACACAACTATAATCAGCCGCCATCACAATTACCAAAACCAAAATCCGTGGACACAACGTCTGGAAACACAACATTCAGGCAACCAACTCAGCATCAAAACAACTAGTACGACGTGAATAGAAACAATAAAAATTGGAAAAGACCACGAGGTAACAGTGGCCAGTTCACCAATCAATACTAACAACCAAAACTCAAGCGGAACAACAGCTTAACATACGAAGAAGACAACTCTAGCACAATTGTAGAGACAGGATGGAACGGAATAAAGAAATTGAACGCGGTTATACATTTGAACAAGATGACATTGGAGGTGTTAAGGAAATCGGAAATTAGTGAAAAAATTATGCAAATTATAATATACTATAGGGATAGACACGTTTAGAGCAGAAAGTGATAGGTTAATGAAGGACAATAATGTCCTAGGACCGTTACCCTTTACTACAAGGATTGAAGCTAGTGTACGGACAGATACAAATGATCCTATATGGACCAAGCAATATACAAGTAATACAAATGACGTAAAATTCGTAAATAAGGAAATTGACAAATTATTGAAAGAGGGAATAATACAAAAAAGATACAGCCCATGAAATTCATTTAAACGAACATACGATCACAGACAGATACGTAATACCAGACATAAATATTACGCTGCAAAACTTAGGGAAAGCCAAATTTTTCACTACACTTGATTTAGAGTCCGACTTTCATCAAATTAAGATAAAATAAAGTGCCAGACAGAAAACAGCGTTTTGTGTGAATGGAGGTAAATATGAGTTCATTCGAATGCCATTTTCCAAAGACTTGTAGATGGCATCCTGCGCGACTTCATAGGTAAATTCGCATGTGTTTACGTTAATGATGTAATCATTTGATCCTCATCCTATGAAGAGCATATGAAACACATGCGAACTATTTCTAACGCATTAAATAATGCCTCTTTAAAAGTTTCCAATGAAAGGTCAAAATTTTTCATGGAAGAGTTAGAATACTTAGGTCATATTATAAAGCACAATAGAATGTCAACTGATCCAAATTAAATAAAAACGATAGCAAATTACCCTATACCAGAAACCCTCAAAGACCTTAGAGGATTCTTAGGACTTACTGGATACTATAGAAAATTCGTAGAAAACTATGCAGCTCTAGTTAAACCCTTAACTTTACATCTTAAAGGAGATAATGCTCATATCGGTAAAAATAAAAGTAAGACACAAAAATTAGTTTAGACCAAATGCCATAGAAGCCATAAATAAACTGAAAAAATGCTTAAAGGAGCAGGTGGAATTATACTAGCCAAATTATGAGAAAGCTTTTTAACTCACTACAGATGATTCCAATAAAGCCATTGGAGCTGTATTGAGTCAAAATATAAATCTAATTAATTTTTTATCACGCACACGCAGTACCACCGAAAACAAACGAGAAAGAGTTACTCGCTATTATATGGTCGCTACAAAAATTACGAAATTACATATACGGCATAGCCGACTTAACCATACCTACCGACCATCAATCGCTTACTTACGCCATATCGGATAAGAATCCGAATCATAAACTAAAGAGATGGAAAAATATTATATTATCGAAGATTATGGAGCAAAAGTCGTTTATAAACCAGGCGCACAGAATGTTGTATCTGACGCCTTGTCACGACAAATAATGAACACATCTTCTATAGGTACTGTACACTCATCTGATAGTTCATACAACGACATAATCAAGGCAGTACGTCAACCGCTAAATGCCTTCGGTATCCAAATTGAATTGATACCATATATATTTCATAATATTTCAAAGTAAAATACGTCACACAATAACATTTGCTGACGAAAAATATCTGATATCCGAATTAAAAAGGTTTTTGCAGCCGAAAAAATCGCACCAATACATACAACTGCTGAGGGTTTATTTAAATACGGACAAATTATAAAAAACACGTTCACAGAAATAAAATTCATATAAACACCAAATAAACTCGAAGACATAACACAACCAGATAGACAGTTAGAATTAGTTAAACAAACACACGAGAGAGCACACAGGGGATACAAACATAATGTGAAAGAACTATTAGAACAATACTATTGGCCGAACATAAAACAACAATGTAAGGCATACAACAAAAAGTGCACAGCTTGTCTTTACGGCAAATACGAACGAAATCCCACAAGAGAACCATTAAAAGAATCAGACGTACCAACACAACCAGGGGAATACATACATTTAGATATTTATTTTAATGAGCACAAAACATATTTAGTAGCAGTAGATAAATTTTCAAAATACATAACTATCAGACAATTAGACTAAAAATCAGAAATGGACAAAAGAGTAGAAGAAATTCTTATTAACAATTTCCCGAACTGTAAACGTCTCATCACAGATAACGAAAGTTGTCTGAATACACCAATGTTAAAACAACCCTACAAGACAGTGCTGAGCACTTTTGACAAAAATTCCAACGCATTTACAAGTATTTTATTAGTCTCTAATACATGCTAATTATCAGAATAGCATATACAACATTTTTTAATGGGGAAATCAAATATTTCATTTGATAATCTTTTCCCCTGTTCGGTGTGACTTCTATCTCTCTTTTACCAATAGCAATTTTATATAAGTGAAAAATATATCAACTGTACTTTAAATGCCAAGGCATCAGAGTTGATTAATTTTAACGAAATAATGTGGCTGCTCTGAAAACAGTTCTAGTGTGAGATTTAGCTATCTTTTTTTCACACTTGTTATAGCCGAGCGAGTGGATGCTTGGCTAAGACTTGAAAATTTGTGAGTTCGAATCTCAGTGGATGAAACACCGAATAGGTGTGAAAAATTTTTTTTAATGAAAACCAAAAAATATTGAAAATTCGTGAGTTCGAATCTCAATGAAAACACAATAACATAAATTTTATAATTTCTAAATAAAACATTTTAAGTAAACTCCGCAGTCTGATTACTACGAAAATGAGGAGCTTTTGTCATCAATGTTGATTAATTTTAACCAAGTAATGTGATGCTCTGAAAAAAGTTCTAGTGTGAAATTTAGCTGTACTTATTGTATGGTTGTTATTGCTGAGCGAGTAGATGCTTGGCTAAGACTTGAAAATTTGTGAGTTCGAATCTCAGTGGATGAAACACCGAATAGGTGTGTACAAGTTTTTTAATGTAAACAAAAAAATATTGAAAATTCGTGAGTTCGAATCTCAACGAAAAATATAAATTTTATAATTTCTAAATAAAACAATTTAACGAAACTCATCAGCCTGATTACTTTTTAATGAGGAGTTATTGAGGAGTTTGTGCTGATTACTTTTTGATGACGAAAATGAGCAGTTTAGAGCACAGTAGATATATTTTTCAGTTATAAGAAATTGCTATTGGTAAAAGAGAGATAGAATATCACACCGACAAGGGGAAACTATCAGAACTTTCCCATGGCTAGAACAAAAATGTGTAGTTGGATGAGGATAGTGATGATGATAATATGAGTGCTTATATGATAGTCAGCTGTCTTGTAGGGAAATGTGTATAAAATACAATATCAACAAAATACAGACACCAATATATAGATCAAAGGCAAACGGTCAAGTAGAACGAACGCACAATTCCATCAGAGAATGTTAATGCAATGAGAAGGTGCAAATGTTACTGTGAGCTTTTTTTAGTACAATTGAGATTTGAAAGATTTGTAGTAAGGTCATTTAGCACACCGAGTTTATAGACACCTCACTGACTTTTGCCCACACAAAAATTAGAAACACCACACATTTTTCACCTCAACACACAACACATTTCTCACCTCGACATTAAACCAATTAAATTTTTACTATTTTCGTATTTTTGAAATAATAAGCGAATACGTAAAATTTATTACATAATTTTTTTTTTCAATTACATTAAAAAAAAAACGATTTAAAAAAAAAAAAATTTATAAAAAAAAGTTTGCGCCGGGAATTGAACTCGAGTCTAACATGTGGCGAGGAAAAATAGGCGGTGCGTTTATTTCTTCGAATGCTTATTTTTTGACCATTTTGTTACTTTTGAAATGATAAGCGGATACATAAAATGTATTACAAATTTTTTTACGATTACATTAAAAAAAAAAAAAATTTAAAAACGAAAAAAAAAATTTGTGCCGAGAATTGATGGCGAGTCACGTCGGGAGGATAAATACGCAGAGCGTTTATTTCTGCGCCTGTGAACAAAAGGGTTTGTGCATGCGCGCGACGCGAATAAATTTTAATAAAGTTCTGAAAGTAATTCGTGAAGTTTTTCATTACACACATATGTACATAAATGAACGTATACTTTATATGTAAATAAATGATGGTATATGAAATATACATAAGTACATAATATGTATGTACATGTCAATAGGAGGTATTTGCATTCAGAAAAAAAGAACGGTTTAAGATAAATCAACACTTATTTTATATTGTATGTCAATTTATAGTTTATGTATTCGACAGCATTTACATACATATGTATGTATGTACATTTGTATATGAAAAACAATAATGCGCAAGCGCAAGAACATCATATCACATATGCAAGTATGCCCAAATAACCTTGACTTATGTATGTACACATGTCATACCACATCACATTCTTACAAGAAATCAAATACACATGCGCACTAGTGAACGAGTTTCTTCCTAACAAGTGCAAAAACAATTCTGCTCTATGTATGCATATATACCGACTTTATGTCCTAGCATATATACATACATACATATATACCTACTTGCCTTCTAAACTTCCTACAAAATAATTGTATTCATATGTTACAACATCCATGCACGTTCATACATTCAAGCATACATATATGTACATATGCGCGAGCACAGCGCTCCCTTCTTGCTTCCTTGTACTTTTGTCTTTCACCAGTCGATATTCCTAATATTGTACTTACAAAAACACAATACTTTGATAGACGCAAAAGCAACAGCAAGCACAACGCGATGGCCGCTTTGCCACCACACATTCTAAAATGTTCTAGAACACAACAAAAACACATACATACCTCACATGCGCATGTCGCCCAAAGCTAAAGTCTAAGCCTAGCGGCTACAAAAACAAAATACATTCGTAGACGCAGTTGCAGCGGCCATGATTCTTTTAGTCGCGACGGTGCTGAACAATTTAGAATATTATATCGTACAAAAACAAAAAACTTCATTCATAAGTTCGAGCTCATATTTCAATTTCATTCATAAAACGAGCCGTCCCTATGCCAATTTTCGCGACCATTCGAAAATAGTCAATATTGGAATATTTCGCGTGGAATTATTTGCCAATATTTGATAAATCTTAAATTTTTGTCATGTCGAGTGGCCGCGGCTCCGTATGTATGTATGCACCCTTATATGTATGTAAATATGTCGCGAGTTAATGCGACTTCCAGCGAATCACACATTGCTGTCCGCAAAGCCGCATATATGTACCTTATGATCAGAAAGTACCGGGAATGTTTAAATTAAACAAAACAGAGTTAAATTTAAGGCAAATTTATATTATCTCCTTCAAAATTTGACCCGTCTGAAGCAACACACATGTGCCAACGTTTAACCCAGTCCTCCAAACACCCCCGGCAGGCCGATTTGTATTCTCTTTGATCAGTGCGATGGCGCGTTATCATCATGCAAAATCTGAGGATTGGTTGCTCACATTTCCGGCGGTTTGCAACACACAGCATCTCTCTAAGGTTTCAAAACGGATAAATAATATTCTCTATTGACTGTCTGGCCCGATGGAAGGTACTCATGGTGGACTATGCCTTGGCAATCGAAGGAAGCAGTCAACATCACCTTCCCGGTTCTTTTTGATCATAGGGTATACATATCCCATGTGTCAAGTGTGCGCAGAAGCTTGTGTTCTGGGTTTGTTAGAATGGTGGTAGTTTGTACATATATTTATACACATATGTATGTGAGTATGCGCGTTAGGCTTCCTGGATGGATATTAGAATATTTTCTCATCAATATGTGTATGTAAGTAGTTCAGATTTGACTGAAGAGATTAAATATAGGAATGCATATTCATATGATTGGCTTTATGGCTGTTTTACATATAAATTATTTCAAATGAAGTATGAATAATGTTATATAGAAAATAAATTTCTAAATAACAGGTATTAGAAAAACCTGAATACACTATTTTAAATCAATTCTAATTAAACCAAATATAAAAAATGAAATAAAAATATCGAACAAAAAACTGTGCACAGGATTTGAACCTGAGTCAAATATGAGACGATGTACTGCATACACGACACGTCTTCCACGATTGCGCTAATCTACAATTATTAATGATGTTTTCTAAATCACTCATTTATTCGATTCGCAGTTTTATATGCACATATTCTGCGTTAGTTGAAAGTTTGTATGCGTAATTATATGAATATGCATGTGTGTATGCGCGTTTGGCTTTCTGGACGGATATTAGAATGATATTTTCTCATCAATATAATTTGGATTTGATGAAATAGATTATAGATATATGTACATATTTTCTGTTTTGATTGATTTATATAAAAGTCAGGTCATATCCAGTATGAACTATTTTATACCGAAAAGAAATTTCCATTTATAAAATACAAAAAAAACAGTATTTTAAAGAAATTTTAATTAAAATAAACTCAAAAATTTTACCAAACTTTCCTGGTTTGAATTGTAAAAAAAAAATGTGCAAGAAAAAAAATATGACTTCAGGACTTGAACCTGAATTATATACGTGCCAAAAAACAAAACGAATAATTCCGCCGACTTTAGCTTCTGCACCACAAACTAACTGCCGCGCGGCCTTCTTAATCGCAAATTTATTCGCTTCGATTTCCTTAGTAGTGTGCCGAAAAATCTTATGAACTTCCTCAGTAGTCTGGTAAACGCAGAAAATATCTGAATTCTTGTCCTAGCGTGGTAAGTAAATATAGAAACCCTCCACTCGCGTCACTCGCATGGTAAATATCTGCAATTCGCCACTCGTGAGCAAAGTTGAATTTGAAATGACCTTATTATGAATCTACAAATTAGAACTCGAAAAAAGCTCGTTTAACATTTGCTCCTTCTCATTGCATTAACATTCTCTGATTCCATATCAGAATTGGCAAGAATATTAACATTTTTTCGGGTACTAATTTGTAGATTCATAGTAAGGGACTTTCAAACTCAACTTAACAGACTAGTGGAAGAATTCAGATATTTACCACGCTAGTAGAGGATTTCAGATTTTTTTCTGTGTTTACCACAGTAGTAGAGGATTTCATATAATTTTTCACCTCAGTAGTAGGGGGTTCAACACACTAGTAAGGGATTCGTCGGATTTCATGCTCACAGTGAAGCGAATGAATTTTTTGTAATTAGAATTTGCTTTAAAATAGTGTTTTAGGTTTTTTTATATTTGATATTTAAAAATTTCTTTTCGGTATAAAATAGTTCATATGTACATATAACATGCATATATTTAATCTCTTTAATCAAATCGAAGCTATATTGATGAGAAAATATCAATCTAATATCTGTTGAGAAAGCCAAACACGCATACATACATATGTATATGAATATACATACAAACTACCACCATTCTAACAAACGCTGGTCACAAGCAGAGAACGTTAATGTATAGAGAAGTCTCAATGACAGGAACGAATGGAATTTCGAGGGGTACTCCTTTCGCGAAGACTAGTCACCACATACACATTTTTCACCAAAAGTTAACAGTAACGGAATGAATTATGTAAATTTAGCCGCAATCAATAAGAATTTGTTGGTGATTAGAAGCAAAGAATGTTAGCAGCTTTTTAATATGAACTACTTTTATATTTGAATTTTTTCCAAATCATCCAAAATTATAGGTATACATAGTATATTATGGTCTGCCTGTCTGTCTGGTGCTCCGTAAACACTTTGTTGAATTCCCTTCAACCAAATCAAAATCCTCTACAGAAAGCGCTTCATTACCAGGCAGACAGGAAGATGGCATATGCAAATTTAAATGTGTGAATTTATATAAAGCGTTTTTCAGTAAGAGCGCTTCAACTTTTTTTTTTAATAAAACACAAACGGTTTGACTTTTTTAACTAATTTTTTTTTTATTATCAAGTTTGAACATGTACATTTAAGTGTGAAATTCGATTTCTTTTGCATGACCACCGCGTGCACGTTTTACGAAGTCCAATCGTTGAACCCAATTTTCGACCACTTTTTTGCATAAATCGGCCGAAATTCCAGCAATTTCGCGTTCACTATTGGCTCTGAGCTCACAAATCGTCGCCGGCTTGTTACTGTAGACCAATGACTTCACATAACCCCAAAGAAAATAGTCTAGAGGCGTCAAATCACACGAGCGCGGCGGCCATTCGACCGGTCCATTTCTGGAAATAATGCGCTCATCGAAGTTACTCTTCAACAAATCAATTGTAGCGTGTGCTGTGTGGCTTGTGGCCCCGTCCTGTTGAAACCACATGTCGTCTTAGTCCATACCATTCAATTGCGGCCAAAAATAATCGTTTATCATGTCGCGGTATCGATTTCCATTCACAGTAACGTGGCGATCGTTCTCGTCAACGAAAAAATATGGGCCAATTACGCCGCCGGCATGTAAACCGCACCAAACAGTGATTTTTTCGGGATGCAACGGTGCCTCATGAATCACGTGTGGATTGTTTTCTGCCCAGTAACGCATATTTTGCTTGTTGACAAAGCCATTGAGCCAAAAGTGAGCTTAATCACTGAAGATGATATTTTGGAAAAAAATCTGGATCATTTTCGAGTTGATCTTCAGCCCAATTTACGAATCGACGTCGCTTCAATTGGTCAAATGGCTTCAGTTCTTGTGTCAGCTTGATCTTGTATGGATGTAGGCCAAGATCTTTTCGCAAAATTTGCCACAATGACGACACAGAAAGGCCCAATTGTTGAGAACGTCGTGTGAGCGACACATTTGCGTCTTCTTGGACTGAAGCCCTGGCGGCAGCAATATTTTCAACACTTCGTGCACTTCTTGCTCTCACTGGCACCGGAACATTATGTAGCGAAAACGTGATACCAATTTGTTCCCTAGACGGTCGATTGTCGAACGGGATGGCTTGTTAAATGGACCGTAAAGTGGCCGTAATGCTCTTAAAGTAGCAGCAACAGAACGATTATTTTCATAAAAAATTTGCACGATTTGCAATCGTTATTCAAGTGTGTAGCGTTCCATGATGAAATACATACTAATGAAGTTTACAAATGACAAGCGAAAAATAAAAAATATTGCGTCGTTCGCCCTCCCTATCGGAAAAAAGTTGAAGCGCACCTATTGAAAAACGCCTTACATGTGCGCATATACATATATATGATGTGCAGAGAACGTTAAATATAGAGAAGTCTTAATGACAGGAAAGTGTTCATTTTCGAGGGGTACTCGTCTCGCGAAGACAATTTCACCACAGACAGATTTTTCAACAAAAATTAACAGTAAGGGGCTGAATTATGTAAATTTAGCAGCAGTCGATAAGAATTTGTTGGTGATTAGAAGCAAAGAATGCTAGGTAGCTTTTTAATATGACCTATATATTTGAATTTCTCCAAATCATCCAAATTATGTACATATGTTATGTCTGTCTGTCTGGTGTCTGTAAAACTTTGTTGAATCCCTTCAACTGAATCAAAATCCTCTATAGCAAACGCTTCATTACCAGGCGCACAGGAAGATGGCATATGCAAATGTAAATTTGTGAATTTATATACATTTGTGAATTTATATACATTTGCGCATATGTATATGCTGTGTGTATGTATGCTCACCAGCCACAGCACAAGATAAAACGGTAAAACTTCTCAAGAAATCCAGCGCGCATTCATAGGCGCAGCGCACATTCATTGGCACAGCATTGTATGTACAGTAAGCGTGAAATGTTTACAGGCATCTTCAAATGCTCTGATTTCAGAGTAAGTTTCTAACTGCAGATATATGCATATGTTTTGTGCACTTTTTATCAATTGAAAAACTACATACGTAAAGTAATCTACTAATTAACTATTTGCCTACTATCAGTTAACATAAAATAATTGTTTCCAAATTTTATCTTAGTATTAAAATGTCCGAATCAGACCTTTTGTTTAAGCTACTTGTTTTCTTCTGCAACTTACTGTATGCTCATGCGCGCACTTGACGCACAGCAGCTGCGGCTGTCGAGCATTTAGAAAGACATATTTACATACATATATTTTTGCATACATATGTACGATGCCGCGGGCACTCGACTTGACAAAAATTGAAGATTTATCAAATATTGGCAAATAATTCTACGCGAAATATTCCAATATTGACTATTTTCGAATTGTCGAGAAAATTGGCATATGGGCGGCTCGTTTTATGAATGAAAGTTCTTGCTCTTAGAACTATGAGCTCGAATTTATCAATGAATTTTTTGAAGATGAGTTTTTGTTGCACAGTACAATAGTTGAAACTGTTCGGCGCCGCCGCGACTGTTCAGCGCTATGGCAACTAGAATGATGGCCGCTACGCCTGCGTCTATGACTGCATTTTGTTCTTGTAGTCGCTAGGCATAGAATTTTAGCTTTGAACGACATACGCATTTTGAGGAATAAAGCGAATGCCCTGTGTGTGCGGTTGTATGTACATGCATATGTGTATATTAATAAGCATTGTTTTGCTTGAATTCAATATTTATATTTGCATATGCCATCTTCCTGTGTGCCTGGTAATGAAGCGTTTCGTATACAGAATTTTTTGATTTGTTTGAAGGGACATGGGCACCAAGTGTACATACGCACATATAAATATGTACATGAGTATTCAAAAGAAATTTGTTTTAGCATTTGTGAGGCAGGAATTTGATCATTAGGTTATTTACATGAAATATAAGGCGATGCTCGTGAGGTATGTAGGTCATGTTGCTTCAGTGCACACATATGCGTGCAACATATACATATTTAATAAAGATGCAATTGAATTTAGTTGTCCCATATATGCAAATACGTTTCTTTGAAGTTTTCCTTTATTTATTTTAAAGTTTTATACTATCTAGAAAATGCATACATACAAATGTATGTATATTATTATTCCCTGTAATAAAATGTAAATTGAAAAAGATTTGGTTTGCCAAAGGAACAAATAAATGCATGTTCAAATGTAAATACATATGTCGATATACCAAAACACTTGTATGCTATGAATTAATTTCGACTCAAAAAATTAGTAAAAATTTTCATCAAATTTGTTTAGTTTTAAATTTACTAAAACGCACATACCAAAATGTGAGAGGTCGTTTTATAATGTATTTTTTTAAATTAAATCAAAATATTAAAGTTACTTTGATTTGATTTGGTGCATATAATAAATTCAATCATTTTTTCTTCATCACCTTTGTTTGAAAATACAAATTGAATAAATTTTCGTTTACCAAGGGAACATAAAAATGCACAAGCAAATGCCTTGCAAAATGCCGTCGGCATTCGTCAGTTTGATTTCATACAGAAACCAAAAACTGAGCAGAGCCAATGTACTTGTACATAATTCACTGTAATCAGCCCTAGAACTTCCCCGCTGTCGAGTTAAGCGAGGTGAAATAGTGTTCGCGGTTTCACTTCATTTTTGACAATTCACACTATTCGTAGCTCGTGAGACTTCTCTATATTTAACGTTCTCTGTGATGTGTGTATGTATGTGCACTTTCCACAGCAAAAAATATTACGGTAAAACTTCTCAAGAAATCCAGCGCGCATTCATAGTTACAGTATTGTATGTACAGTAACTTTCAATTATGTACAGTAACCTTCAAATACTATGATTTCAGAGTAGGCTCCTAACCTTTCAGATATATGCTTATGTTTTTGTGCACTTTTTATCAATTGAAGAACTACATACGTAAAGTAATATACTAATTAACTATGTAACTATTTACCTACTATCAGAGAATATAAAATAATTGTTTCGAAATTTTCTCCTTGCATTGAAATGTTCGACACAGAACTTTTTTATAAGCTACTTACAGTTAGTAACATAAATAAGTATACAGTATTATGGAATTGTTTGACGCTAACACTTTCCTTAATATGTAATCAAAATATTTTACGCATGGTAATTATCTACTGGGATAAGCTTTCATATGCGCCTTTATTTAGCTGTAAATTTTAGGTACCGTTATCCACGCTTTGCTTTGTCTTTGATGCCAGCGAAATTTATGTCACAAAAGTTAGTATACAGCAAACGATTGTTTTTTTTTTTTATTCCCCATTTATTTTATACATCTGTTCTTTTGACATTAAGTATGTTGTTTAACAATTTGGTCAGGATTTATATACATCGCTTAATGGCCAGTGTCAAAAGCGATAAAATTAAAATAAACGAAATAATAGCAATTAAATAATATACAATTATACAATACAAGTTTCACTTTACATGATTACATTTTACAACTATTTTAAATTATTTGTTTTTTTTACATATTTATGGTTTTTTAGCATTTATCATACTAGGTCGCTTGATCGGGTTCTCTTTAAACGCCTTTTCCCGTTTCTTTCCCTTTCAAGAAGTTTGTTGATTTCTGCATTACTGTGTGTGTGTATTTTTTCAAAGTGCCTTGTTGTTATCTTTTTGATTTCTTCGTCTACTCTTGCTATATTAAAAGTCCTGTGGATGTCATCATTTTTCGTGTACCTGGCAGACATGGTCAAAATTCGAAGAATCTTTGATTGCTGTCTTTGGATTTTTTCTATATGAGTTTTTTTAGCCGTTCCCCACACCTGTAATCCATGTAGCCAGATTGGTTTAATCATAGTTTTGTACACTAACAGCTTGTTCTGTATAGTGAGTCTGGATTTGGAGCAGACTAACCAATGAAGTTGTCGAAGTTTTTCTTTTATTTGTTTGACCTTTTGCTTTATGTGGTGATTCCAATTTAGTTTGGAGTCCAAGTGAATTCCCAGATATTTAGTAGTTGATTCTATTGTAATTGCTTTATCATTTATTCTAATTGGAACTGCGGTAAATTTTGTTTTGTTAGTAAATATAACCTGTACGGTTTTGTCTTCATTTATTTTTAGGCACCAGTTATAAAACCATTCCTTGTGTGTATCGCTGCAGTTTTTCAGTAGCGATAATTAAGCTTTTGTCTGACGCTAATAGTATTGTATCGTCTGCGAACGTAGCAATTGAAGAATTAGTGTCGTCAGGAGGTGGTATATCTGCGGTGAATAAAACATATAGTAGAGGGCCAAGAACGCTTCCTTGCGGAACTCCAGCAGTTATTTGATGAATACCTGAACATTGATTGTCATATTTAATATAGAAGCTTCGGTCGGTTAGATAGCTTTTTATGATGAGATAGTAGTCAAAAGGTAGCATTCTTTTTATTTTGTGGAGTAAGCCTTCATGCCACACTTTGTCAAACGCTTTAGCTACGTCCAAAAGTACTGCGGCACGGTATCGATTGTTTTCAAAGTCTGATTGGATTTTATTTGTAATTCTATGGATCTGTTGAATAGTCGAATGTTTTTTTCTAAATCCAAATTGATGATCCGGTATTATACGTTTTTGGTCTAGAAGTTGGCTTATCCGATCATGCTGTAATTTTTCAGCAATTTTAGATATTGTCGATAATAAGCTTATTGGTCTATATGATGACACGGTAGTTGGATCTTTACCCGGTTTTGGCAATGCAATAATCTCTGCCACTTTCCAGAGCTTCGGAAAGTATTGTAAGCGAAACATTGCATTAAAAACGTTTCGCAAGTATATATATGCCTTGGTTGGTAGCTCCGCTAATGCTTTTCCTGTTATCATGTCATATCCGGGAGCTTTTTTATGTTTTATTCCTTTTTTGATGCAAGCTATTATTTCGTGTGTATTCGTCCTTTTTATTTTTGTAAAATCATAGTGGAAATTGTTTTGGTTGTTGATTTGCTTTTCTTCGTCATTTGATAGAACTTTTTCGAAGTAATTTGCTAATGTTTTCGCTTTTTCCTCTTTTGTAACAGCCCATGAATTGTCATCTTTTTTTAGTGGTCATCAACCACCACTAAAAAAAGAGTATTTGAGTTTTTAATTTTTTAGTACATTTCCAAAGAGAGTAGTTTGTATCTTTGTTGGGAGTCAGATTCTTCAAATAGTTTTTGATTTCTTTGTTATTTCTCTTATTTAAGGTATCCTTAAGAATTTTTGTAGCTAAGTTTAGATTTCTCTTGTCGTCAGGTGATCTAGTTTTTTGCCATCTTTTTCTTAACTTTCTTTTTTCTATAATTTGCTTTTTAATAGTAATGTCAGTTGTTGGTGTATTTGTTCTATTTGCTTGCTTTGGTGCCGATCTGATCCCTGCTTCTAGTGCTACGTCATTAAAATGGATAATGGCATGTTCAATGTCAAGTTGCGCTTTTAATATCACATTTGGTATAAGTTGATCGTCAATATGGTGGCGGAATTTTTCCCAGTTGGTTCTGTCATTAGCGAAAATCCTCCACTGAACCCTCCCCGAGGGTGCCAGCTGGTAATAAGTACCACAGTTTTCCTATTTTAAGGAGGTACTTAGTTAAGTTAAGGGTACTATGGGTAGGGTTCGATACTCCTCAATAGTACAGCACTACTCAAAGTACTTTTAACGTGGTCGGGGGTGAAGGGCTGGAATAAGGTGTGATGCGACCCGTGCCGAGAATCTGTCAGGCTTGGGGCCCTTCTAATAAATAACCAAGTCTCGAACGGAGCTGACGAATAACTGGCGCCCTCCGTAATAACTAGCCTTACCCGTGTAGTTCGGAGCTATGCACGGGCGGACATCCTTTCTCCGACACTCGTGGGTCCAAAATGCAAAGAGACTATCATAAAACAAATAAAAAAAGGAGATCGGTCCTCTTTCTAATAGACCTACTGGAACAAACAGTTCCGCAACAAGAGCAACGGTCGCACCGAGCTCAAAGAAAACGCCATCCATCGGCTTAATAAGTCGATCGAAACATATAGCGACAGCCTCAGCGAAAGCGAGAACAGCTGACACACTCTCAGAACTGGACACAGGTCCAAGTACAAGTAGGGGGGCACTAGCCCGGCAGTCAACTGCGATTCAGCCCCCAAAAACGGTCCCGATCGGAAGCAATGCTACTGCTAGCTCCGGTACCGAAGGATGGCCGCTTGTGAGGGTGGTAGACCCAGCGAAAGCGAGCTACCAGGATCGCAGAAACGCAGCTAGGCTCCTAAGGAGGGTGCACGAAACTCACCCAAAGGAAGGTGAAATGTCACAGGAGTTGAAAGAGGCGATTGAAAGAGCGAAAGCGATCATTCCTGATTTCAACCCCGACTTCAAACCAATACAATCGGCTCCAAAACGACAGCGGTCCTTGGAGGATAATAAGCCAAGCGCGAAAAGGCACAAATCAATGGGTGTGACGCCCAAAAGATCATTTGCGGAGGTTGCAAAAGACCGCCTTATCATAGGAGTCCTGGACGAGAACCACCCGGAAGGTATGATCCCCAAGGCCCAGCGGAAATGGATCGAGGCCGAGCTAACGAAAGTGGCACTGAAGGTTATTCTGAAGAACCCCAGCCCCCCGCCTGCGTGCGAAGACTTAGGCTGGCACCAAGGCCAGATAAAAATAATTGCGTGCGACGATGAGAGATCGGTTCAACTGTATAAAGAGGCCATCTCCAAAGTCGGCGAACTGTACCCAAATGTCAAGCTAGTGGTCGTGGACAGGAAGTTCAGTTCCGTCCAGGCCGCGAGCAAGGGTTTGGTTACCTTCAACCGTCGAAGACCCGGAAGAGATTATCAAGCTCATTCGGGTCTGCAATCCGGATATCCCAACGCAGGAGTGGAGGTATGTCAAAACTCTTACCAACAAAAACAGCGTGAAAGAATCGAAAGAGCAGAAGCGCGCCACCATGCAGGCTCTCCTGCTCCTCACAGAAAACTCAATCGAACCATTAGCGAAATGCGATGGGCAACTGAGATACGGTTTTGTAAAGCTAAAGCTTCACATTTATAAAACCGACACGGATGCAATTGAGATCCTCACCACGAAGGAAGGTGAAAAGCCCATGAGCGAACTAGAACCCATGAGCGAAACCGAGCCAATGAGCGAAGACGACCAGCCCACCGAAGAAGAATACGCCTCTTCAGGCTCAGAAATGGGCTTAGGGAGGTTATACTTCGAACGGGAGGGTAAGTATTCCACACAACAGCGTAAGTATTCCGAAAGGGAACTTTTATGCGAAAGCAAAGAAGACTCAGACATAACGCTAACAGCTGATGCATCTTCTGCAGATAAACCTACATCACTGTAAAGAAGCCTGCCTTGCCTTCCTGGATTGTCTGGCAGAAGATCAGCCGGATGTAGCCCTCATCCAGGAACCCTGGGTACGGAATGGCGAAATCTGCGGTCTGAGGACATTAGGTTATAAAGTATACAAGACCAATTGTGAAGGTACTAAAAGAGCATGCATAATGGCAAAGGCACATCTTAATACATTTATGATTCAAAATTTCAGTAACGCAGATACTACGACGGTTAGCTGGGAAGTGAGCGGAAGCAACATCTGGCTAACCTCGTTTTATTTTGCCGGAGACGACACAGGTCCACTGCCGTCGCCGCTAATAAGAAGCCTTGTGGAAACTACAAAGCACACAACCGCAAACTAGCCCTAGGAGGTGATGCCAATGCCCACCATACCGTATGGGGGAGCTCAGATACAAACGAAAGAGGTGAGTCTCTCTTTAATTATATTATATGTAGTAAGCTTTTAGTGTGTAACAAAGGCAACTAGCCTACATTTATTACGCGCAATAGACAAGAAGTTCTTGATATTACGCTAGCATGTCAAACCCTCTACGGAAAGATGACGCAGTGAAGGGTTCTGAATGAACACTCTTACTCCGATCATCGCTGTATAGAAATAAAATTTGGGGGAAACAGTTCACGGGCCCCGCCCGCCCGCAGGAACTTGAAAAAGACCAACTGGCATATATATAAATGGGAGCTTAAGGAAAGACTTCCAATTTCCCAAAATATTACTATTGAAGACAGAGAATCATCGAACGAACAACTACAAATCCTTACGGAGGTCTGTAGAACTGCGCTAAACAAGGCTTGCCCTTTAATTAAGTATAAGGGGAAGAAAAAGCCGCCCTGGTGGTCAGAAGACCTGTCTACATTAAGAAACGACAGCAGAAGACAGTTTAATAGAGCGAAAGCGACACGAGAGAGTGAAGACTGGGACTGCTACTACAGTAAGCTAAAAATTTACAAAAAAGAAGTTAGGAAAGCGAAAAGGTCTGGTTGGAGAACGTTCTGTGGAGAAATCGAAGGAACCACAGAGGCTTCCAGACTGCGTAAAATCCTTTCAAAAAAACACTATCCCACCGGATACATCCAAAAACCGGACAGGAGTTGGACTACTTCGAGTGACGAAACTCTGAAGTTGCTACTGGACACACACTTTGCCCGCAACGAATCATCTAACGTATTAATCAACAATGGTACAGAAAGACCAAACTCTGACATTGAAGAAATAATCACTGAAACTAGGATAACCTAGGCAGTGAACACGTTCAAACCATTTAAGTCACCGGGCCCAGATTACAATACAACATTCACTCAACTACATCATGGAGTGGTTCACGGCCATATTTAAGGCCGCTCTGAAACTGAAAAGTGTCCCATCAGTATGGAAAGAGGTAAAAGTGGTCTTTATCCCTAAAGCGGGAAAAAGTTCACACACAACACCTAAGGATTTCAGGCCAATTAGCCTATTCTCCTTTCTGCTAAAAACATTAGAAAGAATTTTAGAAGAGCATATTAAGGCTTACATCAGCCCTAATAAGCTCAGCATCTCACAACATGCGTACTGTAAAGGGAAATCAACTGAAACAGCACTTAACTAAATGTTACAGAAATCGAGAAGTCAATGTATAATAAAGAATTCACACTGGTAGCCTTTCTAGATATCAAGGGCGCATTCAACAACATCCTACCGGATACCATAATAAAGGCACTGACGGATTTCGGGATCTCTGGCGCTCTGGTTCAGTTCATCAAAAACATGCTCTTGAGCAGATTTGTGATCGCAACCCTAGGGGCCTCAGAGATCAAGAAAAAAGTTAGCAGAGGAACACCTCAAAGCGGTCTGCTGTCCCCTCTCCTATGGGTGCTGGCACTAAACTCATTGCTAAAGAGCCTAGAGGAGAGAGCACAACACGTCGTAGCATATGCGGACGATGTTGCAATGGTAGTAAGAGGGAAATTCCCCAATACACTTAGAGAAGTCATGCAAGATTTACTAAACATGGTTGAAAACTGGTCAAAAGCAAATGGGCTAAGCGTCAACCCCAATAAAACTGAACTCATCCTATTTACCAGGAAACATAACATTCCAAATATAGCTCCTCCGATTCTAGGTGGAACGGCACTGTCATTTAGTGATGAGGCCCGCTACTTAGGTCTAATACTAGACCGAAAGCTAACTTGGAAGGCAAATGTCGAAGATTACTCTAGCGACAATAGCACTATACTCTTGTAAACAGCTGATAGGACTAAGTTGGGGTCTCTCCCCATCTATCGTATACTGGCTTTACACGGCAATTGTCAGACCAATCCTAACATACGGCATATTAGTATAGTGGCCAGCTTTAGATAAATTGTACATTAAAAGAACTATGGCACACGTACAAAGAATGGCCAGTCTTTGCATCTGCGGGGCCCTCAGAACCACACACACACATGCACTAAATATTATGCTTAACATTTTACCAATAGAGCAGTACGGTAAGCAAACAGCTGCCAAAGCAACTCTCAGACTAAGAGAAATCGGCCTACTCAGAACGTACCAAAGAGGACACTCCTCAATTTTAGAACAATTCCCCTGCATTCCCAGCACAACGGATTTCTGTACGACCAAGGACATCAATTTTAATAAATCCTTTGTCACAGTATTTCCTTCCAAAGAGGAATGGGATAACGGGCTTGTTAAGATAAATGACTTAAATATCGACACAGATGGCTCAAAACTGGACAACAAAGTAGGTGGAGGGGTCTACTCCGGCAAACTCGGGGTATGCCAATCATTTCGCTTACCTGATCATTGCAGTATATTTCAGGCGGAAGTCACTGCCATAAAAGAGGGACTTAAAGAAATAAAAACGAGAGTATTATCCACAAATGAAATCTTCATTTACTCGGACAGTCAAGCAGCAATAAAAGCGGTGGAATCAAAAACGCACTCGTCAAAAACAGTTCTAGAATGTTTTAAACTACTAGATGACGTATCTAAGTGCTACAAGGTGCACCTTATCTGGGTACCAGGCCACAGGAACATCGCAGGAAATTGTAAGGCGGATGAACTTGCAAGAACCGATACAACGCTCGATCTCGAACCGGATAAGGCGCTGATACCCATGCCCATAGCCACTTGTAAATTACTTATAGACAGGGAAACCATCAAAAAGGTAAATACAATCTGGCAAAACCTCACAACATGCGAACTAAGCAGGCAGACATGGCCGAACTGGAACAGCGGTCGATCGAAGATCTTGCTAAAATTCAACAGAGAATCTATAAGAAAAATGATAGGTGTTTCAACTGGTCATTGTTTAATAGGCAGCCACGCTAGAAGGTTAGGACTCCCTTACTTCTATTTCTGTAGAAGCTGTCTTAATACAGAAGAAGAGGAAACAGTCAGACACCTTTTATGTGAGTGTGAAAGCCTAGCTATGAGAAGGTTGCGCACTCTCGATACAGCATATAGCCCATCTAAAACTAACGAAGCTCTGCTCGGTTATTAAAGAAACCGTATGGTTTGAAAAGGAACACATAGAGTAAGGAGAAGCTCCAGTGGTATCACAATGGACCTGCCGAAGGTCTAAATGTGTCTTACGACAACCACCCTACCTACCTCTGTCATTAAGTATGCGAAAAGATGTATCTATAGATTTTATATGACTTACATATTCAAGTAATATCGGCGAGTGGTCAGAAGAAAGTTCATAGCACGACTGAATTATCAATTGGTTATGGCTTATGTTTTTGGTTATGCAGAAATCGATCAAGTCTGGAATTTTCTTTACGTCAGTTGGCCAATAGGTAGGTTCTCCGGTACTTATAAATCTGCAATTGTTTTTGTTAATTGCGTTAATAAGAATACGCCCCTTTTTGTTGGTGAGTCTTGAGCCCCAATCAATGTGTTTTGCATTGAGATCTCCAGCTGCAATAAATTTATTGTTAAGCGTCTTTATGTATTTGTCATATTGATCCGAGTTTATTATGTGTCTAGGTGGACAGTATATGGAGGAGATAGATACTGGTCCATTCTTGTCATAGATTTGTACTGTCGTGGATTGAAGATAAGGCGTCGAATATTGGAGTTGTTCATTGTGCGTTATGCTTGATTTAATAATTATAGCAGTCCCTCCGTGGGCTCTTCCATCAGGATGGTTTGTCACATACACTTTGTATTTAGGAAATTTCAGAAGACTTTTATCAGAGAAGTGTGTTTCTGCAATCAATGCTATGTCAATATCTTTTTCAAATAAAAATTGTTTCAGTTCTAAATAGTACTGTGTTAGTCCATTTGCATTCCAAATTAGAATTTTAATTTTTTCACTTTTGTCCATTCATATTCTTTAAAAGCATTGTAATTATATTCATCATATTTGTCATTTGGTTGACTAGGAATTTTACCATGTCTTTAAGCTCTTCAATATCATTGTTTTTTTCAGATCTGTTAATCAGTTCCTGCTCTGCTTTATGTTCCCTTGAAGAAGATGCTACGTCAGCATAGCTTACTCCGGGAATTATGTTTGTTACGGCTGTTGTTATTGGTGTATTATTTTTATTTGTGTTTAATATTGGTTCTTTATTACGCAGAGATGGAAATCTTTGCATTTTAAGTGCTTTATAAATTTCGCATCCTTTGTAGTTGGCGGTATGCTTACCTCCACATAAAGCGCATTTGACTTCCTTTATTTGGTTTTTGCATTCCATTGTAAGATGTCTACCAGCGCATTTCACGCAAACTTGATCCCTTGTACAATAATTTTTTAAGTGCCCATATTTCTGGCATTTCGTGCACTGTGAAATGGTGCGCTTATGGTGAGGTGCTTCAAAAATGACTATGCAGTTCATTAGCTTGTTTATATTGTAAATGTCTTTGTTGTTATCACTTGCTTGTAGTTCGATGAAAAATAATGGTAGTGGTTTTTTTGTTGATCTTTGCATTATATTAGTAATGTTAAGTACTTTGTGGCCTTTTTCGTTTAGTTCTTTTTTAATTTCTTCTTGGTCTGTAGAGTGGTGCATATTTCGTAAGACTAATTTAAGTCCTCTTTCACTTTTTGGCCTAAATGTATACAGTTTCGTACCTTTTTCTTTTAGCATGTGGTGTAATCTGTTATATATTTCTAAATTTTCTGCTTGAACGCGGACTTCATTATTTGCTAAAATTTTTAGAGTGAAGCTGTTATTTGCTATTTCATTTAAAACACTCTTCAATGTTTTTATGCATTCTACACCTTGAACATATATTGGCGGTGGCTTATTATTTTTTTCTTTTTCGTCTTTGTTTAAATTTTGTGAGAGTGAATCTTTAAATTACCCACTGTTTGCAGTTTGAGTAAGTTCTTCTCCACCATCCACATCTAAAGCTGCAAATTTGATTGCAGAAGAAGTTCCACTCAGCCAGTAGTTTGGCAGCTTACTTTGATTGCGGGCAAGAATGATAGAAAGAAGATTGCGCCCATCAGGGCGTACGTGACGTCACGTTTGCTGAGTTGTGCAGTATTGCCAACCATTTGCTCTTCGCAATAAATTTAGTTCTTTTTTATACCGAAAATGCGAAAATTTTGAAGTTTCGTGTTTGTTTCTTTTTTTTTTAATTTAAAGCTACCGAAACTTTAGGTTAAAAAACAAACTATTTTATTAAACAAAAAAAAGTTAAAAAAGGTCACTCTGAGAAGATTTTAGTGGTAATGAAAATTTTCTTACTCTGTGTGTGTGTACTTACTCTTAAAAGTGTGTACTCTTGTACTCTTGAAAGTGTGAATTTAATTTTTTGCTCCTTTTAAGGTTATGGAAGAATATTAAATGTCCCTCTCTCAACTCTTTTTAAGATTGAAATCCTTTTTACACATTTTAAAAAGCGTTTGAATTTAGAGGTGTAATCGTTTCTTCTGGCCATCAATCCTTAGTGAGACATAGGACATTAAGAGTTATATTCATTGTAAAAATAAACAACAAAATACCAGAAAATACTAAAGAAACCATACTGACATTTTTACAAAAAGAGTACCTTATCTAGATACATAACTTCAAATATAGCAAAAAAGTCGTTCCCTTAATAAAAGAGTCTCGCTTAACAAAAAAACTCATAAATTAAATTATACATAAGCATAACACATTTATTTAAGAAAACCCACATTTTAAAGACAATTTGTGACGCATACAAAGTTCTTTAAGTGATTCAATAAAAATTTGTTGGGTTATTTTCTTTGAATGGGCATTTTAGTGCGTTTTTATATCCAAAGCTAGGCAACACTGCAGTAGCGAGAGAGAGATTTGACTGCCGAAAGCAGAAGAACACCAACATTACCTGCAATCGCGGGCAATGCCACCAGATGTTAAAAAAAGTAAAGCTAAATAAAACTGAGTGAATTATTTAAATAATCATTACAAAATCCATATTTTACAAAATTATAAACATGATATTTTAATTAGAACAGCTAAAAATTGTCATGAAGAAAGAACTGAAACTCCGAGACAAAAAATAATAAAAATAACAAAAAAAAAATGCTAAATCAAGTTACGAAAATGGTAATCTGGCCATAATGGAGCTAAAATCACGTAACTAGTTGTCAAATTCGCTGAGCGCAAAGTAACGGGACCACGATAGGCGCCATCTCATTGTTCTTTCCATCATGGATTGAGGGTTGATGTTGCTTTTATTTTTTTGTTACTATCAGTCAATGTTGAGACCTTTGTGGGTGAGTTTCGTGCTCTTTTAACCACAGGTTGCTTTTTTAGTGCAGCTGATTGTGTAGACGCTGACAAATGAGTCGCTAGCAGTAGTTCTGTTGATGCAGTTGTTGTTGTTGTAGAATTTAAAGAGAGGTTGAACAAGTTGTAGATGTATTTGTAGTCGTAGTTGTAGGCATACCAGTTGTGCTCACGCATGATGCAGAGAATACGGGACTATACGGGACTGCTGATATGAGAACTTATGCTCCCTGCGCTGAATGGCGATAATATAGAGCGCATATTGTTGTTGCAGCTTATGGGAGCTGACTGTGTTGACCCGTTTGCGTTTGATCCGCTCTGTGCTAAATTCGTGCGCGGCATTGAGAACGAGTTTTTGGTATTCTGTTCTCTCCCAAGGGGGAGAACGTAACACACTCATATTTATTTTTATTTATTTTGCCAGCTGCTTTGCTTGGTTTTAGTTTTTTTGTTTTTTTTGTTTTAATTAAAATGTTTGTTGGCTTATCGAGTTTGATAATGCACTTTGCACTTTCTATGCAGTTTGCTATGAGTCCTATCTCTTGTTAGCAATAATGCACTTATTAACTTTTATTAACACTTTTATTAACACGGATCGACAGTAAAAAACGTCCGATACGCACAGTATAAAAATACGATTGTTCAGTTACCATAACATTTATTTTTACGCATTGATTAAAAAAGTTAAAGCCACTAAAAGGAAATAATTAAAGTGAGTATAAAAATTTAGGGAAGTACGTTTTGTATTGATTTTTGTGGCATTTTTATTAATGGCACCAAGAGGAAAAGAGCTTTCTGATGATTTAAAAAAACTGATTATAAAATATCACAAGGAACATAAATCATTGCGAAAAATCGGTCGTTTGATATATAGGAATTTTGCTAGAGTTCAAAAGATTGTGAATAAATATAAAAGTGCAGGAAGCACCTCTAATAAAGAGCCTTGTGGGCGTCCGTCGCTCTTAAGTCCCAGAGAAAAAAGCTTAGTCGTACGGAAAATCAGGACAAACCCCAAAATAAGTGCCCCCAAATTGAAATCTGAAGTTGAAAATGAGACTTTAAAACAATTTAGCACCCAAACTATTCGCCGGGTTTTGCATAGTGCTGGTTATCATGGGCGCAGTGTTAGGAAAAAGTCCTTCGTGAGTTGTGTCAATCGGACTAAACGGATTCCATTCGGAAAAGATCATGAAAAATATGACCAAACGTTTTGGAACCAAGTCATATTTTCTGATCAGTGTAAGTTGAGTATCTGTGGACCTGATGGTCGTGAAAAAGTTTGGAGAAAAGTTAATGCGGAATTGGATCCAACCAATATGACCGGCACTGTGAAGCATGGAGGGGGCTCTGTGATGGTTTGGGGATGTATGGCTGCGAACGGGGTTGGAGACTTGGTATTTATCGAAAATATTATGGACCTATTGTAACTTAAATATTTCGAAAAATATTTTAAAAGAAAGCGCTACGAAATTGGGCCTTGGAGCAACGTTTATCTTCCAGCAGGATAATGACCCCAAGCACACATCCAACATTTTCCGAGAGTGGCTGTTATACAATGTGCGAAAACAGCTGAAAACACCGCCACAGTCCCCGGATACCAACCCAATCCAACATTTATGTGAACAGTTAAAGCGGCAAATACGTTAACATCCCATTAGAAAGAAGGAACAACTGAAAAATGTCCTTCAAGAGAAAGGGAATAAAATACCACCAGCTATAACTGAAAACTTGGTGCAATCAATGCCATCACGACTTAAAGCGATTGTAAAGTCTAATGGTTATCCTACCAAATACTGGGATTTGATTTTAATTATGTTTTTGATTTCACAAATTCATAATATGTTAAACTGTATACTTACTTTTGAGACATGAATTTTTATAAACTTTAATATAAAAAGCTATAATTTTGTTCCTTTTTAAAATTTTGTCATTATTTGGATTAAATATGTTTTTTGTATTTCATTCAAGTAAACAAAACACAATTTTGTTATAACTTAGGATGTTTGAAGGAATCGGTTGGGGTGAAATTGAAAACGTATCCGGTGTATACTTGCTTCTGTTACTAACTGTATGTTGTTTTCTGCAACTTACTGTATGCTCATGCGCGCACTTGACGCACAGCAGCTGCGGCTGTCGAGCATTTAGAAAGACATATTTACAAACGTATATTGATGCATACATATGAATGGAGCCGCGGGCACTCGACTTGACAAAAATTCAAGATTTACCAAATATTGGCAAATAATTCTACACGAAATATTCCAATATTGACTATTTTCGAATGGTCGAGAAAAAGCCGCCCACATGCTTTGCTTTTAGAACTATGAGCTCGAATCTATTAATGAATTTTTTGATGATGAGGCTTTGTTGTACAGTACGATCAGAGAATGTTAATGCAATGAGAAGGTGCAAATGTTACTGTGAGCTTTTTTTAGTACAATTGAGATTTGAAAGATTTGTAGTAAGGAAATTTAGCACACCGAGCTTATAGACACCTCATTGACTTTTGCCCACACAAAAATTAGAAACACCACACATCTTTCACCTCAACACACAACACATTTCTCACCTCGACATTAAACCAATTCAATTTTTACAATTTTCGTATTTTTGAAATAATAAGCGAATACGTAAAATTTATTACATAATTTTTTTTTTTCAATTACATTAAAAAAAAAACGAATTAAAAAAAAAAAATTAATAAAAAAAAGTTTGCGCAGGGAATTGAAATCGAGTCTAACATGTGGCGAGGAAAAATAGGCGGTGCGTTTATTTCTTCGACTGCTTATTCTTTTACCATTTTGTTACTTTTGAAATGATAAGCGGATACATACAGTTTATTACTTTTTTTTTTTAGATTACATTAAAAAAAAAAAATTTAAAAACAAAAAAAAAAAAATTTGCGCCGAGAATTGATGGCGAGTCACGTGGGGAGGATAAATACGCAGAGCGTTTATTTCTGCGCCTGCGTTGTGAACAAAAGGTTTGTGATGTCTGCGTAGATATGTATGCGCGCGACGCGAATACATTTTATTAAATGCTGAAAGTAATTCATGAAGTTTTACATTACATACATTCATAAATGAACGTATACTCTATATGTACATAAATGATGGTATGTATATGACAATATACATAATATGTATGTATGGACATGTCAATAGGAGACATTTGCATTCAGAAAATAAAACGGTTTAAGATAAATCAACACTTATTTTATATTGTATGTCAATTAATAGTTTATGTATTCGACAGCATTTACATACATATGTATGTATGTACATTTGTATATGAAAAACAATAATGCACAAGCGTAAGAACATCATCTTCCTTTCATACATATGTACATATGCATGTATGCCCAATAACCTTGACTTATGTATGTACATATGTACACATGTCACAGCACATCACATTCTTACAAGAAATCAAATACACATACGCACTAGTGAGCGAGTTTCTTTCTAACAAGTGCAAAAACAATTCTGCTCTATGTATGTATATATACCCACTTTATGTCCTAGCATATATACATACATATATACATATATACCTACTTGCCTTCTAAACTTCCTACAAAATAATTGTATTCATATGTTACTACATCCATGCACGTTCATACACTCATGCATATACATATGCGCGAGCACAGCGCTCCCTTCTTGCTTCCGTGTACTTTTGTCTTTCCCCAGTCGAAATTCCTAATATTGTCCTTACAAAAACACAATACTTTGATAGACGCAAAAGCAATAGCAAGGGCAACGCGATGGCCGCTTTGCCACCACACATTCTAAAATGTTCTAGAACACAACAAAAACACATACCTCACATGCGCATGTCGCCCGAAGCTAAAATCTAAGCCTAGCGACTACAAAAACAAAATACATTCGTAGACAAACAAAAAGTTCATTCATAAGTTCGAGCTCATATTTCAATTTCATTTATAAAACGAGCCGCCCATATGCCAATTTTCGCAACCATTCGAAAATAGTCGAAATTGGAATATTTCGCGTGGAATTATTTGCTAATATTTGATAAATCTTGAATTTTTTTCATGTCGAGTGGCCGCGGCTCCGTATGTATGTATGCACCCTTATAGGTATGTATGTAAATATGTCTTCTAACTGTTCGACAGTCGCGAGTTAATGCGACTTAGATTCCTTGAAAAAATCCAGCGAATCACACATTTCTGTCCGCAAAGCCGCATATATGTACCCTATGATCAAAAAGTACCGGGAATGTTTAAATAAAACATAACAGAGTTAAATTTCAGGCAAATTTATATTATCTCCTTCAAAATGTGACCTGTCTGAAGCAACACACATGTGCCAACGTTTAACCCAGTCCTCCAAACACCCCCGGCAGGCCGACATGGCCTTCAGCTCCTTTGTCGTATTCTCTTTGATCTTGTTGATCGGTGCGATGGCGCGTTATCATCTCGCAGAATCCAAGAATTGTTTGCTCCCATTTCCGGCCGTTTACAACATACAGCATCTCTCAAAGGCTTCAAAACGGATAAATAATATTTTTTATTGACTGTCTGGCCCGATGGAAGGTACTTATGGTGGACTATGCCTTGGCAATCGAAGAAAACAGTCAACATCACCTTCCCGGTTATTTTTGTTCATTGGGTATACATATCCCATCTTTTCACTGACGGTCAAGAAGGCGGTCGCAGTGGTTGTTTTTTATATGCATACATTTTGAGTTCATTGAAGACTTATATATATTTATAATATATACATATGCGTGTATGCGCGTTTGGCTTTCTGGATGCTTCCATGGATATTAGAACATTTTCTCATCAATATGTGTATGTAAGTAGTTCAGATTTGACTGAAGAGATTAAATACATACATACATATATGAATGGACATTCATATGCATTGCCTTTATGGCTGTTTTACATATAAATCAATTCAAAAGAAGTATGAATAATTTTATATAGAAAATAAATTTATAAATAACAGGTATTAGAAAAGCTGAATACACTATTTTAAATCAATTATAATTAAACCAAATATAAAAAATGAAATAAAAATATCGAACAAAGAAAACTACCTAAGGGACTTGAACCTGAGTCAAACATGAGACTATGTACTGCATACACGATACGTCTTTCACGATTGCGCTAAACTATAATTACTAATGAAGTTTTCTAAATCACTCATTCATTCGATTCGCAGTTTTATATGCACATATTCTGCGTTAGTTGAAAGTTTGTATGCGTAATTACATACATATATGCATATTTATGTGTGTATGCGCGTTTGGCTTTCTGGACGGATATTAGAATGATATTTTCTCATCAATATAATTTGGATTTGATGAAAGAGATTCAAGACATATGTACATATTTTCTGTTTTGATTGATTTATATAAAAATCAGGTCATATCCAGTATGAACTATTTTATACCGAAAAGAAATTTCCAACTATGATATACTAGCGACCCGCCCCGGCTTCCCACGGGTGCACAGCCGATACTAAATATATCTCTATTAGAACTAACTAAAGAACCGCCCGCAAAGCGCTAACTAAGTCTTGCTCCCGGCAAAAGTGTTCACTTCTGCCTGTCCCGCAGTGCAACCTGTTGTTTTAGGATACATAACTAAATTATTGTAGAGCTTGTCTATAAACAACATTTGACGTTAAATTATTTTCAGCTAACAAAATATACTGATGGTCGGGAGCCCCGACCCGTGATAGGGCAACGTAAAGTTGCCCATGCGTAAAACATTCTTTTCGTAAATCAATTCCTTTTAATTTGAATGTTTGGCCTTGAGATATGTTTATCGTTAGTGCGAAAGAAATTTTTACTGGAAATTGGAGCCTTTTGAAAGGTATTGGCAAATCAGTAGGGATCATATGTATTCTTGGTATATGAGCTAATTCACCAGCTGCAGGGCCGGTGATAATCTTCGCTACTATTAAATTATCTTTTAGCTCCTTGATAAGAAGTCTCGTACCATTGCACATGTTGGGGGGGCTCAAATTTCTGAGAAGCATTATCGGCGTGCCAACTTTTAACGATAGTTCATGAGGTGGTAGCCCAGCGGGGTTCAGGGAATTTAAAAACTCCTGGGGGTAGTGCACTGCGTCCTCGATGTTAGTGACGGTGTCTATGGATTTATAGCACTTAACTTCACCCGGTACTTTCTGCATAATTAAATTGTTTATTTCATTCACTGTTTCATCCCTGGGAGAAACTATTGCTCTACCACACAGCCGACGAAAATCATTTTGATCTAAGTTTTCGATGTCAGGATATATAGCATCTATCAGACTATCAAAATTATGGACTATTTGGCCTAGATACTCATCCAAAGTAACCGCATAATCGGTGCCCAAATTTAAAGATGGAAAAATTCCTTCTCTTTTTTTAGTACAATTGAGATTTGAAAGATTTGTAATAAGGAAATTTAGCGCACCGAGTTTACAAACACCTCATTGACTTTTGCCCACACAAAAATTAGAAACACCACACATCTTTCACCTCAACACACAACACATTTCTCACCTCGACATTAAACCAATTAAATTTTTACTGTTTTCGTATTTTTGAAATAATAAGCGAATACGTAAAATTTATTACAGATTTTTTTTTTTCAATTAATATACATTAAAAAAAAACGAATTAAAAAAAAAATGAATAAAAAAAGTTTACGCCGGGAATTGAAATCGAGTCTAACATGTGGCGAGGAAAAATAGGCGGTGCGTTTATTTCTTCGACTGCTTATTTTTTTACCATTTTGTTAGTTTTGAAATGATAAGCGGATACATACAATTTATTACAATTTTTTTTATGATTACATTAAAAAAATAAAAAAATTTAAAAACGAAAAAAAAATTTGCGCCGAGAATTGATGGCGAGTCACGTGGGGAGGATAAATATATTAAGCCAATTAAATTTTTACTATTTTCGTATTTTTGAAATAATAGCATATGTACATACATATATACCTACTTGCCTTCTAAACTTCCTACAAAATAATTGTATTCATATGTTACTACATCCATGCACGTTCATACATTCATGCATATATGCGCGAGCACAGCGCTGCCTTCTTGCTTCCGTGTACTTTTGTCTTTCACCAGTCGATATTCCTAATATTGTACTTACAAAAACAGAATACTTTGATAGACGCAAGAGAAACAGCAAGCGCAACGCGATGGGCGCTTTGCCACCACAGATTCTAAAATGTTCTAGAACACAACAAAAACACATACCTCACATGCGCATGTCGCCCGAAGCTAAAATCTAAGCGTAGCGACTACAAAAACAAAATACATTCGTAGACGCAGTCGCAGCGGCCATGATCAGCGACGGCGCTGAACAATTTAGAACAAAAACAAAAAGTTCACTCATAAGTTCGAGCTCATCTTTCAGTTTCATTCATAAAACGAGCCGCCCATATGCCAATTTTCGCGAGCATTCGAAAATAGTCAATATTGGAATATTTCTCGTGGAATTATTTGCCAATATTTGATGAATCTTGAATTTTTGTCATGTCGAGTGGCCGCGGCTCCGTATGTATGTATGCACCCTTATATGTATGTAAATATGTCTTCTAACTGTTCGACAGTCGCGAATTAATGCGACTTAGATTCCTTGAACAAATCCAGCGAATCACACATTTCTGTCCGCAAAGCCGCATATATGTACCCTATGATCAAATGTTTAAATAAAACGAAAAAAAAATTTGCGCCGAGAATTGATGGCGAGTCACGTGGGGAGGATAAATACATTAAACCAATTAAATTTTTACTATTTTCGTAGTTTTGAAATAATAAGCGAATACGTAAAATTTATTACATAATTTTTTTTTCAATTACATTAAAAAAAACGAATTTAAAAAAAAAAAAAAAAAAAGTTTGCGCCGGGAATTGAAACATGTGGCGAGAAAAATAGGCGGTGCGTTTATTTTTACGACTGCTTATTTTTTTACTTTTGAAATGATAAGCGGATACATAAAATTTATTACAAATTTGTTTACGATTACATTAAAAAATTAAAAAAAAAAAAAAAAAAATTTGCGCCGAGAATTGATGGCGAGTCACGTGGGGAGGATAAATATATTAAGCCAATTAAATTTTTACTATTTTCGTATTTTTGAAATAATAGCATATATACATACATATATACCTACTTGCCTTCTAAACTTCCTACAAAATAATTGTATTCATATGTTACTACATCCATGCACGTTCATACATTCATGCATATATGCGCGAGCACAGCGCTGCCTTCTTGCTTCCGTGTACTTTTGTCTTTCACCAGTCGATATTCCTAATATTGTACTTACAAAAACAGAATACTTTGATAGACGCAAGAGAAACAGCAAGCGCAACGCGATGGGCGCTTTGCCACCACAGATTCTAAAATGTTCTAGAACACAACAAAAACACATACCTCACATGCGCATGTCGCCCGAAGCTAAAATCTAAGCGTAGCGACTACAAAAACAAAATACATTCGTAGACGCAGTCGCAGCGGCCATGATCAGCGACGGCGCTGAACAATTTAGAACAAAAACAAAAAGTTCACTCATAAGTTCGAGCTCATCTTTCAGTTTCATTCATAAAACGAGCCGCCCATATGCCAATTTTCGCGAGCATTCGAAAATAGTCAATATTGGAATATTTCGCGTGGAATTATTTGCCAATATTTGATGAATCTTGAATTTTTGTCATGTCGAGTGGTCGCGGCTCCGTATGTATGTATGCACCCTTATATGTATGTAAATATGTCTTCTAACTGTTCGACAGTCGCGAATTAATGCGACTTAGATTCCTTGAACAAATCCAGCGAATCACACATTTCTGTCCGCAAAGCCGCATATATGTACCCTATGATCAAAAAGTACCGGGAATGTTTAAATAAAACATAACAGAGTTAAACTTCAGGCAAATTTATATTATCTCCTTCAAAATGTGACCTGTCTGAAGCAACACACATGTGCCAACGTTTAACCCAGTCCTCCAAACACCCCCGGCAGGCCGACATGGCCTTCAGCTCCTTCGTCGTATTCTCTTTGATCTTGTTGATCGGTGCGATGGCGCGTTATCATCTCGCAGAATCCAAGAATTGTTTGCTCACATTTCCGGCCGTTTACAACATACAGCATCTCTCAAAGGCTTCAAAACGGATAAATAATATTCTTTATTGACTGTCTGGCCCGATGGAAGGTACTCATAGTGGTCTATGCCTTGGCAATCGAAGAAAACAGTCAACATCACCTTCCCGGTTCTTTTTGCGCATAGGGTATACATATCCCATCTTTTCACTGATGGACAAGAAGACGGTCGCAGTTGTTGTTTTTTATATGCATACATTTTGCGTTCGTTGAAGGTTTGTATATATTTATATATATTTATATACATATGCGTGTATGCGCGTTTGGCTTTCTGGATGCATCCATGGATATTAGAATATTTTCTCATCAATATGTGTATGTAAGTAGTTCAGATTTGATGTTATAGTGCATATATATTTACAACTTTATTAATTGTAATATTTTCCGAAAATATGAATATTTGCCCAAATGCATGCAATTGTAAGCAGACATAAGGTCAGCATAAAATATTTAAGCGTGCCGGAAATGCAAACAAAGCATTTATGTATGTAATTACCAATGGGAATACAAACATAGCATTTATCATATTTATTAATAAGTTTAATTAGGCAAAATAATTGTATTAAATTTCATATTTGTCCAAATGCATTTCCGCTAACGAAAATGCAACAGAAAGCAAAATAATAATATTAAACTTCTTAACTTTATTTAATTGTATTTTTTCCCCCAAAATATGTATATTTGTCCAAATCCATTTCCGCTAACGAAAATGCAACAGAAACAAAATAATTGTATTAAATTTCAAAATTTTATTAATTGTATTCTTTTCCCACATATATGTATTTATCAATATGTAAAATTATTTGTCCAAGTGCATTTCCGCTAACGAAAATGCAACGGTAAACAAAATAATAGTATTTAAGACAGTGTAAAATAAAGAAAGACAGCTCATTATTGACTCAACTTTAAACCCGTGTGTTTTATTTTTTTTTGTTGTTCTCCGCTCCGGGAATAAAAGTGGCGCAGTCGGTAGGACCCGTGTATCCTTATGTGAATCATTCAGTTTCGAGGATATTGGATATTTTAATATCTGTAACGGGAATTTTTAGTTAAAGTAACATTTTCGAATCCTTTAAAAGATTAAAGGAAATTCTTTGTGAAAAGAAAAGAACTTCAATTAAAAGTGACATTTCCGAATCCTTTAAAAGATTAAAGGAAGCACAAATTTTTTGTGAAAAAAGGAAAAAATAACTTTAGTTAAATTTCCAAATCCTTTAAAAGATTAAAGGAAACACAAAATTTTAATTGAACTTCAAAAAAAAAAAAAACACAACAACAGCAGAAGATACCTAAGAGGAGAGGACTTCCGCGACAACGACATCGTCTAAAACAAATTAAGCAGTACAGAAAAACAGCAAACACCCAGGAACCAGAAATTGTTCATCTGAGGCAAGAAACAATAACAGAAGATACAGAAGTAAGTTCTATTAATGCACAAAAACATCAAATTCACGACAACAGCAGAAGATACCTAAGAGGAGAGGACTTCCGCGACAACGACATCGTCTAAAACCGATTAAGCAGTACAGAAAAACAGCAAACACCCAGGAACCAGAAATTGTTCATCTGAGACAAGAAACAATAACAGAAGATACAGAAGTAAGTTCTATTATATGAATGCACAACAACATCAAATTACAAAGTGAAAGATAGCTTTAAGAAAAAGATACATAAAAAAATGTTCTGTATTTAAAGAAGAAAATAGTTTTATATGAAAGTAGAAGCAAAGAATATAAAAACAAAAAAAAACAAAAGTGAAAATCATTAAGGAGGAAGCTAAGAAATTAAGCAGAAACAAGCAAATATTCATACAAATTCCTTTTTAGTTAAGCAAGTATGCCTAGTTTAAGTCATTACATATGAGTGACTCCGAATCAGACTATTTTACTGATTCAGAAATTGAAACATTAGAAACCGTTAGATACCTTCCTGATTCAGGGTTCGACTCGAAGGACGGTTACAGCACTGACGAATTCATACCTACCAGACAAATCGATAGACCTCAATTAGTTAGAAGAAGACGTAGGACACACATACGAATGATTTACGAATTTATCGTTGAATACATATAGACATCGCAGAAGTGAGTCAATTAAGTAAAATTATCAAAAGTTATCATTAAATTATATAGTAATTGTAAAATACCGAAAATGGCTCAAATAAATTTCGACCCTCTTAAGTATTTAGGGACTCTTTCCGAATTTAATGGAGATTTTAGGGACCTCCGGACGTTTTTAAGTTTGATAGACAAAATCCACCCGTTACTCCAACAATATGACGAACTGTCACAATCCCTCTTTTCGGATATAATAAAAAACAAACTGAAAGGAAAAGCTAGAGAAGTTGTCGAAATCAATTGCCAAGTCATTTCGTGGAGCGATATAAAGGATGTACTACAAAATAATTTCGGCGATAGGTTAAGCTGCGACGATTTATTTGATCTACTCAGGGCAACAGTCTTCAAAAGTACTAGCGTAGAATTTTATGAAGAAATAAAAAATAAATTAAGACGGTTAAATAACAAAACGTTTTCGGTTCTCGGGCAAGAACAAGGAGGACTGAACTTAGCAGCCCAAAATAATTGTAGAGCCGCGTTGAATGTATTTAAATCTAAAATACCTGAATCGATGAAGACAATATTAGCTTGTAGAAACCCAAACAGTTTGGAAGAAGCGATGAACATCTTATTCGAAACAGGATATGCCCACCAGAAGATAGAAAATCTCCTTTATTTCAATAAAACAAAGTTAGAACAGAATCCTCATACACAAAGGTCCAATCCTACCAGTAGGCAAAATTACAACCAACCAGATAGAAGACAGCACTATCAAAACAGGAGAAATTTTCAACCACAAAATAGTGGACAATTTAGATCGAATTTCTACCCACGAAATAGTGAAAATGGCCGTCTACAAAATAACGGACAATTTAGACCAAATTTCTATCAACAGAATAATGGACAATATAATGGAAATTTCCAACCAAATAACGGACATCTGAGAAAAAATAATTATTACAGGCATAACGAACAAAGAAATAACTTTACTCAACCAAACCAGAATGGTTACAATAAACAACTGCCACCCGAACCAATGGACATAGGAAAAATAGAAGCGTCTGAAAATTTTCAGGAATCAGCCTCAAGGGTAAATTACCATTTATAACAATAAAAACGAAGATAGGTTTTATAAAACTTATAAGAGACACAGGAGCAACAAACTCAATTTTAAATCCGGGGATCTGTGACCCCAAAAGAATTCATTCAACCAACCCACTTTTAATTAAAACTCTTCAACACCAAATTTACGTTAACGAAAAAGCCATAATACCTATTTTCGAGGAATTTAGCGATATTGGAACAAATAAAACACTAGAATTTTATATAATAAGATTTCATAATTTTTACGATGGTCTAATAGGTAACGATATATTGAGACCACTAAATGCCTGTATCGATTATAGAAAGAAAGAAATGATCATCGGTAACAAGAAACTCACAATGCACTTTGAAAAGGAAAACCTAAATAAGAAAAGGATAATAGCACCAGATACCTCCGACCTAGTATATTTTAAGGAGGAAAACGGCGGAAATATTTTAAGAGAAGGAATTTTAAATGTAGAAAATGGAGAAGTAGAGATAAACTTACTATCTGTAACTAATCGCGTGACTACGCAGAAGGTAGATCACGAAAATTTTAGCATAATCGAAAATAAAGAATTGAAACCATTGAAAGACCAAATTAGAATAGGACACTTGAACCCTGAAGAAAGATCACAACTATTACAGATAATGAATAGATATCATAATGTTTTTTATCAAGAAAATGATAGACTTTCATTTACTTCCGCAAAAAAAAGAAGTTGCAGATCAAATCCAAGAGATGTTGGAAAATAAGATAATTAGGAATAGCAGTTCTCCCTATTCAGCCCCAATTTGGATCGTGCCAAAGAAGGCCGATGCCAGTGGAAAACCAAAGTGGAGACTCGTAATCGATTATCGTAAACTGAACGAAGTAACGATCGATGACAAGTTCCCAATCCCGAACATAGACGAGATACTTGAAAAACTGGGAAGAAGCCAGTATTTCACTACACTCGATCTGGCAAAAGGTTTTCACCAAATCGAGATAGAGGAAGAAGATATCCACAAAACCGCTTTTAGTGTCGAAGGAGGACACTACGAATTTTTGAGAATGCCTTTCGGACTAAAAACAGCCCCTGCAACATTCCAGAGATTGATGAACAATATCCTTCAGGATTACATCAATAAAATCTGCTTAGTATACCTGGACGACATAATCATATTTTCAACATCCTTACAAGAACATATGAACTCACTCAAACTTATATTCGCAAGGTTACAGGAGGCAAACCTGAAAGTCCAGCTAGATAAATCAGAATTTCGGAAAAAGGAAACAGAGTTCCTTGGGCACATAATTACAACAGAAGGAGTCAAGCCCAATCCTAAAAAGATAGAATGCGTTGTTAACTTTCCAATACCTAAAACGACAAAACAGATCAAACAATTCTTAGGGCTCACAGGGTACTACAGAAAGTTCATAAAAGACTACTCATCTATCGCTAAACCAATGACTAAATACTTAAAGAAGGATTCAAAGATAAACATAAATGACCCAGAGTACGAAAAAAGTTTTAACACCCTTAAGATTCTGCTAACACATGATCCAATATTAGCATATCCAGACTTTTCTAAAACATTTACATTGACAACGGACGCGAGTAATTACGCTTTGGGAGCCGTACTTTCGCAGGATAATCACCCAATATGCTATGCAAGTCGCACCCTTAATACACACGAAATAATTTATAGTACAATAGAGAAAGAATTATTGGCTATCATATGGGCTACAAAATATTTTAAACCCTACCTCTTTGGTCGCAAATTTGTGATAGAAACAGATCACAAGCCACTAACATGGCTCTTTTCTATAAAGGAACCCAATTCAAAACTTGTTAGGTGGAGATTAAGATTATCCGAATACGATTACGAGATTAGGTATAAAAAAGGAACAAAGAATGGTAATGCCGATGCTTTGTCAAGGATTGAAACTGAACCCAGCATAAATACACTAGAATGTGATAATGTTACAATAAAAAGTACTACTTCACCAATTAATATGTTTAAAAACCAAGTAGTTATAATGAAAACAACCTCTGGATCATTAAGAATAAAAAATAAATCTGTTTTTAAGAATAAAAGAAAATTAATTTCTATGAAAGAAATGGACAGAGAAACGACAATTACAATAGTAAAGAATCATTTTAATCCAACACAGCTTAACGCTATTCTTATTCAAGATGAATTTTATACAATGCTTAAAAATGTTTATGAAGAACTATTTTCAAATAACACAAATTTTAAGGTACTTAGATGTACACTCATGACAGAAGACATAGAAGATGAAAATCGGTTAACCGAAATTATTAAGAATGAACACCTTAATAAAAACCATAGAGGAATTCAGGCGGTTTATGAGGAATTAATTACGCGAATTTACAATCCGAAATTGAAACAAAGAATAACTCAGTTCATAAATAATTGTGAAATTTGCAACTTAGAAAAATATGACAGGAACCCTCCAAAGATCCCTTATAAAATTACGGAAACCCCACATAAACCTCTCGAAATATTACAAATAGACGTATTTTATACCTTAGATAAGAAACTCTTTATGACAGCAATCGACAAATTTTCAAAATTCGAAGGCTATACCAATGCAGGAATTTTTGAAAAAAGAGAACATAGATATTCACTATACCTCAAATAGTAATCATACGTCCAACGCTGACATAGAAAGACTTCATAACACAATCAATGAGCACATACGTTTGCTAAGACATGATAGAGAAAACAAAGACGAAAGTATGGAAGATAAAATGATTAGAATAATAGGTTTTTATAACAATACCATACATAGCACGACCGGCATCAAGCCGATTGATTTTGTAAATGGCAAAGTTCATGAGGGTAGATATATGGAAATTCATGACCTTATAAACGCAAAAAAGGAAAAATATACTCAGAAGTTAAATGAAAACCGGAAAGATTTTGAACTGGAAAGCGGACCAAATTATATTAAAGAGATAAGAGGTGGAAAAAACCACAGAAAATATAGGAAAGTTAATGCAGAAAAAATAGACGACGACCACATACAGACGACAGAAACTGGACATAAATACTATAAAACTCACGTTAGACCTACGAAGAAATACCAAGACAAATATAATCCCAAAATCAAGGCAACAATTAAATAAATATATTTTTGTTTTAGATGATTAAATGGATCATAATAATAGTAACAATTGTTCCAACATTCAAGGCTCAAACATTAGACTTTCAAGATCTATCGAACACTACACAAAAGTACTGCATATAATAAACACCACAGAATACGAACGAACTATGGAAATAATCAAAACCAATATTGACACTCTAAAGACATCCAGTAGCGAATCAAAAAAATTAATAACTACAGTAAACAAGAACTTTATGCTACTAAGGGCAAAAATAGAGAATCTTAATCCTCACTTCCGAAAGAAACGGGCCCTCTTAAACATTATAGGTAAAGGTCTTAAAATCATTGCAGGTACAATGGACAGCGACGACGAAGAACAAATAAGTAAGACTCTTAAATTATTACACGCAAGTGACGAAAACATAACAAAAAAGGTGGACAAACTAACTTATATAAGCAATGCCATGAACTCCCAAATCCAGAACATAACTAATCATATAAACTATCAACAAAAAACTATCGGAGATTACTTAATTAAAATCAAGAATATTATAGGGAACAAAATTTCAACCATAGAAGACGAGATAATATTTATAGAGCACATATATCAGATTAACAACGACATTTCACTTTTAAGGCCATCGCTAACGAAAATGCAACGGTAAACAAAATAATAGTATTTAAGACAGTGTAAAATAAAGAAAGACAGCTCATTATTGACTCAACTTTAAACCCGTGTGTTTTATTTTTTTTTGTTGTTCTCCGCTCCGGGAATAAAAGTATTTGACTGAAGAGATTAAATATAGGAATGCATATTCAAATGATTGCCTTTATGGCTGTTTTACATATAAATCAATTCAAAAGAAGTATGAATAATCTATATATATAAAAATTAAGCCGAAAAAAAGTGTGCATTTGTCCGGGGTAATCTCAGCAAGGCGTGTAAAGAAAACAATGAAAGTTTCACACATTGTTGGTGTTGCCTTGGCAAAGGTTTCTGTGGAGCTTGGTTGAAATCCGATAACGCGTGTGTGTGCGGTGCGTCGGTTAAGTGAGTGTATTTTTGCTATTTGCCGCACGTATTTTTTGTACCGCACATAGCATTCATTAGAATTGAATACATTTTGGTCGTGTGTGTCTGGGCCGATTATTATGAAATTTGGTATATATATATATTTTTCCCCGGTGAAGGTTAGTATAATATGCTTATTGCTTTCACTCGCCACCAGGTGGCGCTGCCGAAGGCCAAAACGAGGACCCGGGTAACCCTAGAATGTGTTTTTACATTGTGGGTATCAAATCAAAGCTACTGATGAGTGCTTTAATACAGAGTATTTTTTAGATCTCTGAGTGACCAGGGTCTCGAGATATAGCCGAAAAGGTGGACCAAGGTACCCTTGGATGTGTTTGTACAATATGGGTATCAGATAGAAGCTGTTTAAAGTTTTTAAGTGAAGCAATTTTTACTGCCCGTTTCCGGGATAAAGAAAGGAGATGGAGCTGGAGGTGGAAGAGGAAAAGGAATAGCTACAGGAAGAGGAAGAGGAAGACCACTTATTATTAAAAATTAAAAAAAAAATTGTAAAAAAATTTTAAAATGTTACATATACGCTTATTAAATAAACGTTAATCTGAAGTCAATTATAGTGAAAAATTCATTGTATCATTGCCGGCGTGATTGGTGATCGTTTCCTTAATTTTTTGCAGAAAGGTTATGCTAATATGAGATATTACTTATATCATTCATATATTTGCGTATTACCTGTGTACTCACAAATATACGATTGAAGCAAATATATGTCAGTTTTTTACTTCGCCTGGAAAAGTTTATATAAATTTAAGAAGAGTAAATAGAACTTATTTTATATCAGACTTCACGCAAAAAAGTCATTTGTACCTGAACACATAGCTGGGTTAAAGCGGAGGGGAATAGAAGAAGATATGTGCGTAGCCATTGCGAACAAAGGCTTAGGACAGTTAGGAATGATTGCTCCTAATCGTCCAATGTATGATATTTCCAATCAAGATATTAATCGTGAGCAGCAATATAACATCAATGGACTATGTCAATATATCCGAGTGAGTACGCCTAAGCTTTTCCCGTGTGGAGTTGCCTGATCTCCCATCGGGCGCGTCCGATAATGGCCCTGGCATTACAAGGGTGGCCTTCCCTGATGGGGTTGGTTCAACACTCGTGTGATGACTCAAAGTTGGCATAGAATCAGGGTGCCATCCGCGAACCAAACTGGCTAGGGAGGAGTCCCGAAAAAAAAACCAAAAAAGGTAATGGAAAACAAAGGGTCTATTACTCCAGGTGGAATCCACACAAGTGGCAATCCACCCGCTTCGGCGGCAGGGGCATGGATTCTGGAGGCCCCAACCATTACCCAAGTCTCTCAGCTCTACGAGCGAGAGCGCATCCTGGAGGAGACGGGGGTTGCTATCGCAATCTCCTCTACTTCAGAGTCTGAGAAACGTTTCCCTGCTTCGGAGGGCCTGAGTTGTGAGGTCTCTTCGGTGGCACGACCTCCCAAAGAAGCAGGGAAATCGAAGAGCGCGGCAAGGAGGAAGAGAAGAAAGCGGCGGGCAAGGCTCATGCGGGAGAAATCCTCATGTGGCTCTGCCGGCCCTTCTGCGTCTGTGTCTTCCAAAAGACCTCGGTCAGCGGAAGTGACACCCACGGAAGCTACCGAATCCTTGGTGGGCACGGGCACTCCCAAGTTGTCTCGCTCTCGAGGTAAGCGGAGAAAGACGGTGGCTGAAAGCGGAACACCTCCCTGCCCTGCGGTTGCCGCCAATGGCCGAGCCACGACCCCCCAAGGTACGAGCGCGGTCTTGGCGCCAGTCAATGCGGCGGGAAAAGGTTCTGCTGAGCCACGTCCCTATCGGCGCCTCGACAAAATGTCCAGCACAGTTGCCTGCCCGGCGAAATCTTCGTCAGTGGAGGATCGGGAGCTGGATCTTCGCCCAAGCACATCCAAGGGTGCGGCCAAGCCATCCTATAGCGAGAAGGCAGCTGGCCCACGACCTGTGGCCGTGATTGGAAAACTGGGGCCTGACCATCAGCTGACGGATGCAGAAATCAAACACTGCAAAAGTCAACTGATGAGTCGGGTTATTGCCTCCGGTCCTGAAGCCAACGCGAAGGGCTATGAGACAAAGGACGGCACCATAAAGGTGACGTGCGCGTCTCTGGCCAACTTCGAGTGGATCAGGACCGTGGTCAATAACGTGCCCCCCATGGGGACCACTCGCTTCGCAGTCTACAGCGAGGAGAGTGTACCCCTCAGGAAGGCCATCTGCTGGATTCCGGATCCAGACCTGTCTACGGCGGATGTCCTCTCCTGTTTACGTGCCCAGAATCCGGGCACCAACACGAGGCTTTGGCGAGTCGTCTCGTACACCAAGAGCAAAAACCGGGAAGGAAAGGAAGGGGCTACTCTTGTGGTGCGAGTTGATGACCCCAGTGTTGATGTCATGGGCTCACGGTACGGGAACCGTCTGAGTCTCTTCTTTGGGACGGTCAGTTTCCATGTCTTTCCCAAATGATTGGCTCGGACGATTCCTGTAGCTACCTTCCCTTGACGGTGACGCAAATTAACTTGCAGCATTCCAAAGCCGCTACTGCACTACTAAGTAGAAGGCTTTCCCAGCTGCACACATTACCCCATATAACAGCAGTGCAAGAGCCCTGGGTCTTTAGGGGCCGTCTCTGTGGCTTAAGTGCGCTGAAAGGGGCCACGTTACTATATGACAGGAGTTCGAGTAGACCTAGGACCGGTCTTATAGTATCATCCCATCTCACTGTGACGGGTCTTGAGCAATTCTGTTGCCAAGACCTGGTAGCAGCTGAGGTATGTTACAGAGGTAGACGCGGATGGTCGAAGTTTGTGATTGCATCCGCTTATTTTTCTTACGATGCTCTGGAAGGGCCACCACCCGGGAAGGCCACCAGTCTCGTGAGGTTCTGTGAGCGGAGCAGTCTGGGCCTCATCTTATGTTGCGATGCTAATGCCCAGCATACAATCTGGGGCAGCAGCAAGTGCAATGGACGGGGCTCTCGACTATTCGAATTTATCGCGTCCTCCTGCCTAGACATACATAACAAGGGCTCACAGCCAACGTTTGTAACGGCTAGAAGGCAGGAGGCGATTGATCTAACCCTATCAAACTCAAAACTTGGGTGGTCAATCAAGAACTGGAGAGTCCTTGCCGAAGATTCGTGCTCGGACCACAGGTACATTGAGTTTCAGTGTGGCGAGGAGGCACAAATGCCATTGCCCTCTAGAAACCCAAGAAAAACAGACTGGCAGAAGTTTAGGGAGGTGTTGCGGGAGGTGTTGCGGGACCTTGACGTTGCGCCACCAAGACTTCGAAAAGAACAGGCCATTGAGGCGGCTGTTGAGAAACCCAACGCTGCCCTAACCGAATGTTTTGAGTCAGCCTGTCCAATTCGACCTCTCCCTAGCCGGACTCCCGTTCCTTGGTGGAATCGAGAGCTCCAGATGCTGAGGCGTGAGTCGAGAAAACTTCTAAACCGGGCCCTTAAGACTAACGTTGCAGAGGACTGGAAGCGATACCGTGAGGTTCAGAAGAACTACAAGAGGCTTATTCGGGAATCGAAAAGAGCCTCATTTAGGGAATTCTGCAGCGGTATTGAATCTCTGAGTGACACGGCGAAATTGGTTAGGATCCTGAAAAGGGACCCAACTGCAAAGCAGGGGGTCACTTAGGAAATCTGATAGCTCTTTCACGGAGCGGAAAAGTGAGACACTCAGCTTGTTGATGGAATCTCACTTTCCTGGTAATCAGATAAGAATCAGCCGGCAACAGCCCTTATTGATAGAGGCAGTAGTCAGAGCTGTTACACCTTCTCGGCATGACTGGTTCGTTGCCAGATCTGTGGTGAATGAGGCCGCCATTCGATTCGCCATCAAATCTTTTGGCGGCTACAAGTCGCCCGGACAAGATGGCATATATCCTGCCATGCTGAAGGAGGGTGCAGAGTTCGTGACAGCAGCCCTAAAGAAAATCTTCTCGGCATGCCTGGCACTGGCTTACATACCACGCTCTTGGAGGATGGTGAGGGTCGCTTTCATCCCAAAGGTTGGAAAAGACGACTACACCAGCCCCAAAAGCTTTAGACCCATCAGCATGACCTCTTTCATGCTGAAAAGTTTCGAACGACTGGTGGAACTACGCATACGTCAGAAGTCGCTGAAGGCTCACCCTCTGTCTCTATTTCAGCATGCCTATCAGAGTGGAAAATCCTGCGAGTCGGCACTGTAAAACCTTGTTGCTAGGGTAGAGCTGGCCATCGACAGGAGGGACTACGCTATGGACATCTTTTTAGACATAAAGGGGGCGTTTGATAATGCCACTTTTGATAGTATGTGTAACTCTGCCAGTAGGCACGGCGTAGACCGCGTGCTAGTAAATTGGATTCGTTCGATGCTGGCCCAAAGAATCGTTTCGGTGCGAGCACAGGAAGATCTGCTGGTGTCATCTGGGGTTAATAGAGGCTGCCCCCAAGGCGGTGTGCTGTCTCCATTGCTCTGGTGCATGGTAATCGATCCTCTACTCACCACCTTAAACGATTCGGGAGTCTACGCACAAGCATATGCGGACGATGTTGCTTGTTTTGTAACAGGCCCTTCGCTTATGAACATCTGCAGGGAAGTGCAGAAAACTCTGGATCGGATTGACACTTGGTGCTGTGCGAACGGGCTATCGGCAAATCCCGCCAAGACTGGTATTGTCCTCTTTACCAGAAGGAGGAAGCTTGATGGACTCACTCTGCCAAAGCTAAAAGGAGTCACAATCCAGCTATCCAAGGAAATTAAATATCTTGGAGTAATCCTCGATAGTAAGCTCCTATGGAAATCACACGATGAAACAAAGGCATCCAAAGCACTGACAGCTTTCTGGCAGTGCAAAGGTGTCTTTGGGAAAACGCGGGGTCTCTCTCCTGGCAAGGTCCTATGGATATACACGGCTATGATAAGACCCATTATCACCTATGCATCAGTGGTCTGGATGAGCAGACTCTCTCTAGTGGGAGTCAAGAGGACCTTATCGAGACTACAACGCACTGTGGCCATCTGTTGCACCGGAGCTTTTCCGACTACTTCAGGCCCGGCACTAGATGCTCTGATTGGTTTACCACCACTTGATGCTTTCATCCAAGGAGAGGCCGTGAAGGCCATCTGCAGACTGAAACACAGTGGGAACTGGTACGGCCCTTGTCCGGCATTGGAACACAGAGAAGGCATGGGCATCGATCCAACGATTCTCTCCATGCCCCTTGACTCCATGCCATCAAGGGTCGTACTTGAAAAGAGATACAGTGTAGTGTTACCAGAGGCTCAGTTGTGGGGAGACTCAGAAAATGAGCCCGGCAAACACTGTTTTCGCATTTTTACGGATGGCTCCAGGACCGAGCATGGCTCCGGCTCTGGGGTCTACGTGGAATCCAGCGGGACAAAACTGCACTTTGCTCTTGGAATGCATGCATCTGTGTTTCAAGCGGAGGTGTATGCAGTTCAAGAAGCGATGAACTTTGTTGTGGAAAAACGATGGAGAGGCAGATCTATATGTGTCTGCAGCGACAGCCAAGCTGCGCTTATGGCCTTAGACAGCCCTCCAACCACATCAGGGGTAGTAAAGTCCTGTAAATCCAGGCTGAACTATGTCGGTAGACATAATAGCCTGATGCTAACATGGGTCCCGGGACACGTGGGTATCGCGGGTAACGAGACCTCTGACTCCTTAGCTAAGATGGGCTCTGAGGCCAACTTCTTTGGCCCAGAGCCCGTTTTGCCACTCCCCTCTGCGGCCATCACGGCCACGGTTAGCAAATGGGTAACTACCACCCACAAGCGAGCTTGGCAGGCTGAGAGAGGCTGCAGATGGACAAAACTGATGTTACCTGTCATGTCCGATCGACTGTCGGAAACCCTTCTGTCATTAAGCAGAGGGGCGTGTGGACGGCTGGTTGGACTGATGACGGGCCACTTTCTGTGGGCAAAGCACATGGGAAGGTTGGGCATCTCAGACAGTGTACTCTGCCCAGCTTGTGAAGAGGAGGATGAGACGGCGGACAACTTCCTTTGTGTCTGCCCCGCCTTCGCTCGAATCAGGTTTGAGGTCTTTGGCACTGATGTGTTAAGAAGTGACCATCTTGGCTCCTTGGCACCACAAGATCAACTCAGATTTCTTCGGAGATCGGGTAGATTTAAAGAAAATTAAAAGGGAATCCAAGTGTAGTACAATGGACTCAATTAATGTCTGAGTGCTGCACTTGCTAGTTGTCCCGACAAAAAAAACAAAAAACGCCTTAGCTAAACGATGACCAGAAATTCGCATATAGTAAAATAACACTGTGGAACAAATTCAGGTTAGGAAAAGTTAGGTCCATTCTGAGAGTGGCGGGTGAAAATAGAGGCGAAATTAGAAGACCCGTATCGCGCCGTTTTTTTATGTTAGTTCGAATTTTTTTTTAATCGGCCTTCGAAGTTTGCAGTCAAATGCCGATTTTCAGTATATTGTTTCATAAGTACCACAAAAATTTTCGAAATCAATTTTTTCAAAAATTGTAATTGTTGCACAGGTCTCTAGCAATGATTTGGCTTTTACAGATTGAAAAAATATCAATTAGTCGACGAGTTATAGCCAAAAAACCATATAAACAATTTTGCTCGGATTTCGAACTTCGAAGGCCGATTAAAAAAAAATTCGAACTAACATAAAAAAACGGCGCGATACGGGTCTTCTAATTTCGCCTCTATTTTCACCCGCCACTCTCAGAATGGACCTAATTTTTGCTAACCTGAATTTGTTCCACAGTGTAATGGAAGCAATAAACAACGAAAGTGGTGGTTTGTACTTTTTAGATGCACCTGGAGGTACAGGAAAGACTTTTTAACTTTCAATAATTTTGGCAACCTTAAGATCGCAAAATAAAATAGCCTTAGTACTTGCTTCATCCGGAATTGCTGCCACTTTGCTGGATGGCGGTCGAACGGCGCATTCTGCTTTAAAATTGCCGTTGAATATGCATACAGAAGAAACGCCCACCTGTAATATATCGAAAAACTCTGACATGGCTAAAGTTTTACAACAGTGTAAAATATTTGTATGGGATGAGTGAACGATGGCACATAAAAAGTCACTGGAAGCGCTTGATAGGACATTACGAGATTTACGTAGTAAAAATGAAATGGTTGGTCGTGCCTTAGTGCTGCTGGCAGGTGATTTTAGACAAACACTGCCTGTTATTCCTCGAGCAACTGTAGCAGATGAATTGGCTGCATGTTTGAAATCATCATATTTGTGGAGACATGTTTAAACACTCAAACTAACTACAAATGTACGTGTTCTAATGCAAAATGATCCATCAGCTGCTGAATTTTCACAGCAATTATTGGATATTGGAAATGACAAAGTTCCTGTCGATAACTTAACTGGCTTAATAACTTTACGACAAAACTAATTCAAAGTATTTTCCCAAATTTGCCTCAAAATTACAAAAATCATGATTGGCTTAGTGAACGAGCCATCATGGCTGGCAAAAATAAAGATGTGAACGAAATGAATGCGGCTATTTTGGCTAACATACCAAGTCCAGAACAAACATATCGATCCGTTGACACTGTTACAAATCAAGATGATATTGTAAATTATCCCACTGAATTTTTTAACTCCCTTGATTTACCTGGATTACCGCCACACATGCTAAACTTGAAAATAGGACCACCGATTATTATGTTGAGAAACATAAATCAACCACCACTATGTAATGGCACTCGATTAACAGTTAAGAGATTGATGAATAACGTCATTGAAGCAACAGTTTTGAATGGAAAATACTCTGGTGAAGACGTTTTAATACCGTGAATACCAATAATACCATCGGATATGCCGTTTGAATTCAAACGTCTTCAATTTCCTGTTCGCCTTGCATTCGCGATTACTATTAATAAGTCACAAGGCCAAACTTTATCAATTTGTGGTATTGATTTAGAATACCCATGTTTTTCTCATGGCCAACTTTATGTTTCATGCTCAAGAGTTGGTAAGCCATCGGTATTGTTCATTTATTCAACAACGCATGAAAAAACGAAGAATATTGTATACCAAAGAGCATTACATTTGCATTGCATTAATAAAGTAAATCACATCAAACGTTTTTTAATTGCTACTACTATTTAAAACTTCTTTCATTACTATTCATGAGCGAGAATTTTTATAAAATACACACAGTATTTTTCGGCTTAATTTGATTAATTAATCTAGATTTTTTTAAAGACGACCAGAGGAACGGGCGGGTTTTCGCTAGTGTTATATAGAAAATAAATTTCTAAATAACAGGTATTAGAAAAACTTGAATACACGACACGTCTTTCACGATTGCGCTAAACTACAATTACTAATGAAATTTTCTAAATCACTCATTTATTCGATTCGCAGTTTTATATGCACATATTCTGCGTTAGTTGAAAGTTTGTATGCGTAATTATATGCATATGTATGTGTGTTTGCGCGTTTGGCTTTCTGAACGGATATTAGAATGATATTTTCTCATCAATATAATTTGGATTTGATGAAAGAGATTAAAGACATATGTACATATTTTCTGTTTTGATTGATTTATATAAAAAGCAGGTCATATCCAGTATGAACTATTTTATACCGAAAGGAAATTTCCATTTATGAAATACAAAAAAAACAGTATTTTAAAGAAATTTAAATTAAAATAAACTCAAAAATTTTACCAAACTTTCCTGGTTTGAATTGTAAAAAAAATGTGCAAGAAAAAAAATATGACTTCAGGACTTGAACCTGAATTAAATACGTGCCAAAAAACAAAACGAATGATTCCGCCGACTTTAGCTTCTGCACCACAAATTAATTGCCGCGCGGCCTTCTTAATCGCAAATTTATTCGCTTCGCTGTGGGCATGAAATAAGTCGATTTCCTTAGTAGTATGCCGAATCTTATGAAATTCCTCAGTAGTTTGGTAAACGCAGAAAAAATCTGAATTCCTGTCCTAGCGTGGTAAGTAAATATAGAAACCCTCCACTCGCGTCACTCGCGTGGTAAATATCTGCAATTCCCCACTAGTGAGGAAAGTTGAATTTGAAATTACCTTAGTATGAATCTACAAATTAGTACTCGAAGAAAGCTCATATAACATTTGCTCCTTCTCATTGCAATAACATTCTCTGCTATGGCAACAAGAATGATGGCCGCTCCGGCTGCGCTTATTAATGCATTTTGTTCTTGTAGTCGCTAGGCATAGAATTTTAGCTTTCGACGACATACGCATTTAGAGGAATAAAGTGAGTGCCCTGTGTGTGATAATCATTCCCTACAAGACAGTGCTGAGCACTGAGCAAAGATTTCAACCCATTTACAAGCGCATTATCAGAGTGGCATATACAACATTTTTTTAAGGGGAAAATCAAATATATCTTTTGATATTATTTTCCCCTGTTCGGTGTGAATTCTATCCCTCTTTTACCAATAGCATTTTTATATAAGTGAAAAATATATCTACTGTACTTTGAACGCCAAGGCAACTCATTTGTATGCTTATAATGTGGCTGCTCTGAAAAAAGTTGTAGTATGAAATTTAGCCGAATGAGTAGATGCTTGATGCTTCTCCGAGGACGAAACATCGAATTGATATGTAAGAGTTTTCTTATGAATACAAACAAAATATTTATTTTGTATAGTTCTAAACAAAACATTTTATGATAACGAAAATGAGGAGCTTTTGTCATCAGTCTGATTACTCTTTACGAAAAGGAGGAGTTTGTGCTGATTACTTTTTGGTAACGAAAATGAGTAGTTTGCCCATCAGTGCTGATTACTTTTTGATAACAAAAATGAGAAGTATGATTATTAGTGCTGAGAAGTTTGTGGTGACAACAATGAGGAGTTTAGCTGTCAGCAGTTAATACATTGTAAGAATAAAAATGATTAGTTGTCTTGCCTTTAGAGCATAGGAGATATACTTTTCAGTTATAAGAAATTGCTATTGGTGAAAGAGAGATAGAATATCACACCGACAAGGAGAAACTATCAGAACTTTCCCATGGCTAGAACGAAAATGTGTAGTTGGATGAGGATAGTGATGATGATAATATGAGTGCTTATATGATAGTCAGCTTTCATGTAGGGTTGTCTTGCTGGAAGTTCAGAATACAAATATACACGTACATAGGCTAGGGCATCAAGTGTACATACGCAAATACAAATATGTACATGCATATGCAAAAGATAATTGTATTAGCATTTGTTAGGCAGGAATTTGATTATTAGGATATTTACTCCCTAATTATTGCATGAAATATGAATAGGGCGATGCTCGTGAGGTAGGTCATAGTTACTTCAGTGCATACATATACCTAGTCAACACTATATTTAATGAAGATGCAATTGAACTTAGTTGTCCCATAGAAGCAAATACGTTTCTTTGGAGATTTCTTTTATTTATTTTAAATTTCAAAGTTTTATACTATCTAGAAAATGCATACATATGTTTTATTCCCTGTAATAAAATGTAAATTGAAAAAAATTTAGGTCACGATTGCTGCAGTGCGTATGCACATACTACATATAGAACACTATAAGAATTGAAAATGCAATTGAACTTTTGGACATACATAGCTAACATAATATATGTATATATACATATATATCATTATACCAAAACGCTTGTGTGCTCTATGAATTCTCTTTTAAAACGAATTTCGACTCGAAAGCAAAAAGTGAGGTCGTTTTTCAATTAAATCAACAAACATTAAAGTTACTTTAATTTTAAATGTTGGCGCATTCAAACTTTTCTCAATCATTTAAGTAACCAATATTTTTGTCTCTCAGCGAGCATATAATTTTTAAAGAACGTATGGACAAATTGAGTAACCGATTCACAGATTGGCATTACTTCAAGAAAATTCTACAAAATAGCAAAAATAATGCAGCACAAATAGTTAATGAGGAACAATTAGATATTGAAGTTCAAAATTTTACGTCCAACGTGCAACTCGCCGCATGGAAAAGTACTCCAACTATTAAAAAAACCGCAGTCATTACTCAATACCCAATCACTCCTACCAGTGATCTCAAAGTTGTTTGAAAAGCTGTTAATTAAAAGACTCAATAAAATAATAGAACGAAAAAAAATTATTCCAGCACATCAGTTTGGTTTTCGAAGTAAACATTCTGCAATCGACCAGGTACACAGGATCACGCACGAAATAGAAGAAGCACTCGAAAATAAAAAAGTGTGTTCTGGCGTATTCCTCGATGTGGCAAAGGCATTCGATAAAGTTTGTCACACAGGTTTGCTTTTTAAACTAAAATTAATACTTCCTAACCAATACTACGAAATCTTGGAGTCGTACTTATCATATCGCTATTTTCGAGTCAAGCAAGATGATTATTATTCAAGTCTTCGACAAATAAATGCAGGAGTACCTCAAGGCAGCGTTCTTGGGCCTCTACTGTACCTTACCTTTACACATGACCTACCGTCTGATCCTAATTACGTCACAGCAACGTTTGCAGATGACACCGCCTCGATTGCAGTTGGTGAAACTGAAAACGAATCGACAGCCACATTACAAACCGCGTTAAATAAGATCTGCCAGTGGACTAATACATGGAAAATTAAACTTAACCAAACAAAATCTGTACACGTAGTTTTCACAAACACTAAAATACAACATATACCACTATACATAGATGATCAACAGGTCCCATACTCAAACTATGCGAAGTACCTAGGTATGACACTTGACTGCAAACTTCGATGGAAAGAGCATGTCAAGAAAAAGAGGCAAGAATTGGACATCAAACTCAAAAACATGCAATGGCTCATGGGTAGCAGATCAGCTCTCACGATAGAAAACAAGCTGTTAATTTACAAGCAGATACTAAGGCCAGTATGGAGTTATAGTGCGCAGCTATGGGGGTGCGCCAGTCAAAGTACGAAAAACGAAATCCAACACTTCCAAAATAAGGTCCTTAGGTGCATTGTCAAAGCACCATGGTACTGCAGAAGTTCCGACATTGAGCGCGACCTTAAAATAAAATCCGTTAACACTGAAATCGCAAAGATTGCAGTTGCCCACAAAGAAATACTATTAAACCACATCAATGAAGAAGCATTTAATTAATTTGAAACCAACGGATTAATACGAAGGCTCAGACGCACTAAACCTAGCGATCTCATACCTCCATAGAAATGCTTTGTGTCATGTAGAGTGAAAATTGTGTAATGGTATCATAATTAAGTTGCTTGTTAGTCATTTGTAAATATTTATGAACTAGTTGCAATAAAAAATTAAAAAAAAAAACAAAAAACAATAATTTAATTTTGTTTGAAAATATAAATTGAATAAAATTTCGTTTATAAAGGGAACATAGAACTGCACAAGCAAATTTCTGGCAAAATGCCGTCGGCACTGCGCAGAGCCAATGTACTTGTACATAATTTACTGTAATCAGTTCTGTTAAGAAGTTCCCGGCTGTCGAGGTGAGCGAGGTGAATAAGTCTTCACGATTTGTTTTCATTTTTGACAATTCACACTATTCGTAGCTCGTGAGACTTCTCTATACAAGCTTCTCTGTCACAAGCTTCTCCGCACACTTGACACAGGGCATATAAAAAACAACAGCCATTCGCTGTGGCCGCCTACTCCTTACTCTTCAGGAAAATACGGTATATGTACAATACATATGCGGCTGTTCGCACACGATTCGCTAAAAATGCTAAAAAGGAATCCTCGCGCATGCAAAGGCACAGCATTGCGCCGAAAATTATGAATTAAGAAGCGTATTAAAGTCGAAAAATATGTGTTAAAGCTTTGAAACAAAAAGTACATATTGATTGAAAAATGTTGGTTTAAAAGTTTGAGGCATCGGTCTCTGTTGTTATGAACAATATTGCACATCAGCACAACTCACAGAAGCTGCAGTGATTTCTTCAATATTAAATGTTAGGACTTTGGGCTACATCCGAAGGCTGAATCTATGCACAGTAGCCTACAAAAAAACCGCCCTTTTGTTTTAGAGTAAGTTTATTACTTTGCTTAAGTTTTTATACTTATGCTTTTGTGTACTTTTGATCCATTGGAGAACCACATACGTAAAGGAATCTAATAATTTAGTATTTAGTCGTTTTTTGGCGGCCCCCGTAGCCGAATGGGTTGGTACGTGACTACCATTCGGAATTCAAAGAGAGAACGTAGGTTCAAATCTCGGTGAAACACCAAAATTAAGAAAAACATTTTTCTAATAGCGGTCGTCCCTCGGCAGGCAATGGCAAACCTCCGAGTGTATTTCTGCCATGAAAAAGCTCCTCATAAAAAATATCTGCCGTTCGGAGTCGGCTTAAAATTGTAGGTCCCTCCATTTGTAGAATAACAAGACGCACACCACAAATAGGAGGAGGAGCTCGGCCAAACACCCAAAAATATATATATATTTATATACCATGAGAGAACCCAAAATAATGGATTCGAAATTTTCCCTAGCACTAAAATGTCCAGTACAGAACATTTTTATAAGCTTCAAGTTGCTGTTTTGTGCATTCTACAGTGGACCGGAGTGAATTACGTAAATTTTTTCAAATCATATCGTAATAGCAGGGAAAAGTTGCTACATATCAATACAAATTCAGGAAAAAAAAAAGAAATTTCAAATCGGTTAATATCTTCCGTTCGCGCATTGCATTTAAAATTTAAAAATTTTATAATAAATTGAACAAATATTCGAAAAATTGTAAAAGCTGGAAATGATGTTAGATAAAGTTCATTTTTTGTAGACTATTACAACATCAGGTATAGGTTGAAAAGAAAAACGTATACCGCTCTATCAAAGCCCCTACAGCCCCTGAAAAGAAGTGGAAAATGGCATTTTTTGTATAAATTTACGTAATTGCGGGTGGTTAGTTTCTCTATTTTAATTTTTGTATAAGTCTTCTTGAGTATATAAGTAGAATAAATTATTCCTCTCTTAGCGCGCCCACTAACCACTCTGTCTTAAAGAAGTTTTGTACAGCTCTTGGCCCGCCCTTTTTGGCCAACTCAGAACTCACCGCGTGAAGGTGACTGTACTACGAGTTCCACCCACTCTCTTCCCAACCAACCAGCCAAAGATGAAAAATTATTTATTCGGGAGTGGCAAAGTCTGCTTTAGTGTCAAATTGAGGCATAACTGTACGAGAAGTGAATGTCGCTCTTTCCCATACACTTTTGAGGACGTTTGAGTTACTAGTTTTACACAACGCTCCACAGCTTGCGTATGGCATGGAATATTTGTTAAATCTGTGGTTAATTTTGGTTCTTCTTTATCAGAAATTAATTGCAATATATCTTCAGAAGAAAGTCTGTCTAAAATTGTGGGGCAGGTAAGTTTCATTTCAGACCAATTAATTAATTCAAAATATTCATTTGCTTCAAAGTTTAGTTTAGGAACCAAAAAGTTTCTAATATTTTTGTCTTTTGAAGGGATTTCTTTTATTTTCAGAACTCGCCTCAATCCAAGATCGCGGATCTGGATGGGCAAAAAAGGAATTTGTTTGAATGACCTTATGAACTACTGCCTAGACTTCTGAAGATAAGATTCTACATTTTTTAATACATTCTAAAATATGTTTAGGTCCGTCAACTATTGAAGAATTTGTTTTGATTTCGAACCATAGAGGTACGTATACACTCAAAATGTATTTTACAATTTGAATAAGATTTTTAGATGGCTCTTGCAAAGAAATGTATAATCGTAGGAACCTGTTTGCAATTGTCAACGAACGAGGGTGTGATATTGGTCCCGGATCTCGTTTTGCTAGATCTGGGGAGCAAAAACCAGCATCAATAGCAATGGCAATGTCATGTAAGTATTTCTGATGTTTACTTAAGCTTATTGCGTCAAGCGTTCGTGGAAGAGAGCATTCAATCCTCTGAAAAGCAACAATGGGCAAAGATTCACATTAAACCAGCTATTTGCCAAGAAGCCCACTGAAAGACTGAGGACCTGTTGTTTTACCATCAAGTATTTCAACTAGATGCCTCAAAGGTAATTAACTAAAATGGAGGAGACAGATAGCCCATTGTAGTGGTCTTTTTAAACGCGTTTCAATGAATTTTATTGCACCATTCTTCCACCCAGTATTTGTTGACGTACAATCACATCCAATCACTACAACATTAGATTGATTTATACCATTTTCTTCAAAATAATTTACAATGCTGTATGCTGTGTTCTTTCCACTTTTTGAAGTAGGTACTAAATGACAAAGGTACTTTGAGCCTGGTTCTGTTATTACTGAAATGTGCTCTTCTTTTTTTATAGATTGATAACGTTTGTTCCTTTTTCAACTAAAAAACTAAAGTGTCATCCATCCTGTCATTAAAATACACACACATCGGGTCGTTTAATTGCTTTATTGCATTCCCCGATTCGAGAAGTTTTAGTCTACATTTTTCTTTTTCTCTTCTAATTTTGCTTCGATCAACAACAAAAGAAGTATCTTTGTCCGTTATAAGATCAACGTCTTTAAATGCACTAGACACTATAGCTGCTGCTGCTCTATCAGATTCTCCAAAACGATCACTTGTTAAAGCCGTTGCGGGAAGTGATAAGCGCATCTGTGCATTTTTTGAACTTGCTGAACTTCTTATCATTGTCAACTTCAGGAGTTATCTCTGTTTCAGAATCAATGCTACTACAAGAAGGTCCAGGTAAGTTGGTCTGACTTAAGTGACTAGCTTTTCTCTGCAACTTTAATGTAAGCTTTTGAGTTTCTTTGGTATCTACTGTCCCAATCTTACCTTGTCCGAGATATCTTTGAGCATATAAAAATTTGATTTCTAATAGCGGTATCTTTCTATCTTTAGGGCATGTGCAGTTGATAGTTACCGGCCTAGGACAAATATGACGAAATGTCAAATAATGTACTTGAAGATTGTTCAATAAAATCATTGTACTTCTTCTGTTTCTCAGGTGTGTCTTTGTCCCTTGAATAAGATTTACGAAGAGTGTAGTATCGATCATATAGATGTTTGATCTTTTGTACAACTCTTGTGTGGGAAACTATTGGAATCGAAGCCTTGGAATAAAGGGACTCAGTCTGTTGACAGCAGTGGTTTAGGTGCACCAAAAAATGGGCAGTGTAAGTGTTATACACATTAAGAAAATACATAGTATGTGCATTCATTTGTTCATTAACGAAAAAACTTCGTGAATTACAATACTTTTGAGAAAATGTATTAAAACTTATCACCGTCGCACGTAAGATACTCGTATGGATCTACAGCTTGTTATCACAACGCACCGCACCTTTATCCCTGCCACATTTTTTTTTATGTAATCGAAAAAACTTGTGTAAGAAATTTTATGTATGCGCGTGTCATTTCAAAAGTAACAAAATAGTAAAAAAATAAGCAGTCGCAGAAATAAACACACCGCGTATTTTTCCTCGCACATGTTAGACTCTATATCAATTCCCGGCGTGAATTTTTTTTTCTAATTGTTTATTTTTTTTTATTTTTTGTTTTTGTTTAATGTAATCGAAAAAAAATGTATGTAATAAATTTTACGTATTCGCTTATTATTTCAAAAATACGAAAATGTGAAAAATTTAATTGGTTTAATGTCGAAGTGAGAAATGTGTTGTTAGTCTTCATGGGACAAGTACCGCTCAAAATTCCATGCGTTCCTGTCATTGAGACTTCTCTACACATTACAGAGAACGTTAAATATAGAGAATTCTCACGAGCTACGAATAGTGTGAATTGTCAAAAATGAAGTGAAACCGCGAACACTATTTCACCTCGCTTAACTCGACAGCGGGGAAGTTCTTAACAGGGCTGATTACAGTGAATTATGTACAAGTACATTGGCTCTGCTCAGTTTTTGGTTTCTGTATGAAATCAAACTGACGAATGCCGACGGCATTTTGCAAGGCATTTGCTTGTGCATTTTTATGTTCCCTTGGTAAACGAAAATTTATTCAATTTGTATTTTCAAACAAAGGTGATGAAGAAAAAATGATTGAATTTATTATATGCACCAAATCAAATCAAAGTAACTTTAATATTTTGATTTAATTTAAGAAAATACATTATAAAACGACCTCTCACATTTTGGTATGTGCGTTTTAGTAAATTTAAAACTAAACAAATTTGATGAAAATTTTTACTAATTTTTTGAGTCGAAATTAATTCATAGCATACAAGTGTTTTGGTATATCGACATATGTATTTACATTTGAACATGCATTTATTTGTTCCTTTGGCAAACCAAATCTTTTTCAATTTACATTTTATTACAGGGAATAATAATATACATACATTTGTATGTATGCATTTTCTAGATAGTATAAAACTTTAAAATAAATAAAGGAAAACTTCAAAGAAACGTATTTGCATATATGGGACAACTAAATTCAATTGCATCTTTATTAAATATGTATATGTTGCACGCATATGTGTGCACTGAAGCAACATGACCTACATACCTCACGAGCATCGCCTTATATTTCATGTAAATAACCTAATGATCAAATTCCTGCCTCACAAATGCTAAAACAAATTTCTTTTGAATACTCATGTACATATTTATATGTGCGTATGTACACTTGGTGCCCATGTCCCTTCAAACAAATCAAAAAATTCTGTATACGAAACGCTTCATTACCAGGCACACAGGAAGATGGCATATGCAAATATAAATATTGAATTCAAGCAAAACAATGCTTATTAATATACACATATGCATGTACATACAACCGCACACACAGGGCATTCGCTTTATTCCTCAAAATGCGTATGTCGTTCAAAGCTAAAATTCTATGCCTAGCGACTACAAGAACAAAATGCAGTCATAGACGCAGGCGTAGCGGCCATCATTCTAGTTGCCATAGCGCTGAACAGTCGCGGCGGCGCCGAACAGTTTCAACTATTGTACTGTGCAACAAAAACTCATCTTCAAAAAATTCATTGATAAATTCGAGCTCATAGTTCTAAGAGCAAGAACTTTCATTCATAAAACGAGCCGCCCATATGCCAATTTTCTCGACAATTCGAAAATAGTCAATATTGGAATATTTCGCGTAGAATTATTTGCCAATATTTGATAAATCTTCAATTTTTGTCAAGTCGAGTGCCCGCGGCATCGTACATATGTATGCAAAAATATATGTATGTAAATATGTCTTTCTAAATGCTCGACAGCCGCAGCTGCTGTGCGTCAAGTGCGCGCATGAGCATACAGTAAGTTGCAGAAGAAAACAAGTAGCTTAAACAAAAGGTCTGATTCGGACATTTTAATACTAAGATAAAATTTGGAAACAATTATTTTATGTTAACTGATAGTAGGCAAATAGTTAATTAGTAGATTACTTTACGTATGTAGTTTTTCAATTGATAAAAAGTGCACAAAACATATGCATATATCTGCAGTTAGAAACTTACTCTGAAATCAGAGCATTTGAAGATGCCTGTAACATTTCAAGCTTACTGTACATACAATGCTGTGCCAATGAATGTGCGCTGCGCCTATGAATGCGCGCTGGATTTCTTGAGAAGATTTACCGTTTTATCTTGTGCTGTGGGTCGTGAGCATACATACACACAGCATATACATATGCGCAAATGTATATAAATTCACAAATTTACATTTGCATATGCCATCTTCCTGTGCGCCTAGTAATGAAGCGTTTTCTATAGAGGATTTTGATTCAGTTGGAAGGGATTCAACAAAGTTTTACAGACACCAGACAGACAGACATAACATATGTACATAATTTGGATGATTTGGAGAAATTCAAATATATAGGTCATATTAAAAAGCTACCTAGCATTCTTTGCTTCTAATCACCAACAAATTCTTATCGACTGCTGCTAAATTTACATAATTCAGCCCCTTACTGTTAATTTTTGTTGAAAAATGTGTCTGTGGTGAAATTGTCTTCGCGAGACGAGTACCCCTCAAAAATGAACACTTTCCTGTCATTAAGACTTCTCTATATTTAACGTTCTCTGCACATTAATATTCCCTGAAAGACATCGCAGAGAACGTTAATGCATAGAGAAGTCTCATGGGCTACGAATAGTGTGAATTGTCAAAAATCAAGTCTAACCGCCGCCGTGGTGTGGTGAAGCTTTTAACATTGCTAGACTGTGCATTCTCTCTTATACTGGCTGTGCACAGTTTTGGGGCTCTGTAGGAAGTCAAATTTACGAATCGCCGACGGCAAGTTGCTGGTCATTTGAATAAGTTTATTTCTATGACTTCGTTGACAAACGAAATTTTATTCAATTCATATGATGCAATTTAGCGATGCGGATAACGCAATGTTATCAGTGGAGTCCTGCGGATGGACAATATGGCTTGCCTCGTCCTACATGGCACATGACGCGGTGCAACCACCCCCATCACTACTCCTAAGAGGTGCAGCCGAGGAAGCCGCGGGACGTGGTATCCCATTTATACTGATGCGCAGATCCCAATGCTCATCATCATGTCTGGGGTAGTTCAGACACCAACGAACGGGGTGAGTACATTTTTGAATTCATCATGTGTAACAATCTTCATATTAGCGATATAGCCGACACCCCTACCTTTGTAACAGCTACTAGGAGGGAAGTTCTGGACATTACATGTGTCAACGAACAGGCACAAATTATAAAAGATAGGGAGTGTCTAAAGACAACTCCTTCTCAGACCACAGGTACTTTACGTACAGCATTGTATAACCAACTAAATTGTGCAATCGGGTTGTGACCCGCAAACGCACATTGTTGCCGACTTAAGCAACCCGTAAAAATTTACGAAATAGAGCAACTCTGCGCGAAATTATGACTTGTCACTATAACTAAGCTTTACTCTTTTATATCGCTCATTTCATTTTTATCGGTGCACGCGGACACTTATAAGGCATAATTGAAAGAAATAAAGAATAAGAGAGGAAAACTAAGGTAAAGAAAAACTGAAATATAATTAAATTATGAATTGTAAAAAATATGTAAAAACTAAAAGAATAAAATAAATAAATACCTTTACATGTTTTTTAAAGCATCAATCAAAGAAGCTATTAAAAATTAGAATCCTCTTTTCTTTACAACAAAATCTTTAAAAAACCTTATTAAATGATGGCGGAATTAAACGGTGCTCCAGCAACGCTAAACACAGTGGCTGAAGAAGTTGTAGTGCAAAATGATTGTGAGTATAACGTCACTAGTCCTGCACCGCCTGCAGATCAAAATTTACAAATAAATCTAGATGGCGACGGTGGCAGTCTCAGCGCACCACAAGAAATGCTAATCCATAGCAGAAAAAAACAGCTCCGTTTACAGCAACTAGAAGAGACCATGCGTTTAAGGGAAGAGTATTTACGGGAAAAATTTCGCATTTTAAACGCAGAAGATGCAGACGAGGAAATAGAAGGTCCATGTGTTATTGGCCCCACCAAAATGTGTGGAACTAATGTGAGCGGTAACACAGCATTTTCTCCTATTCCAGTGCAGCCTGTACAAAATAACAGAACCAACATATGTCCAGCGCGTGAGGTACCGGTACATACAGTTATGCAGTCACCACGTCAGCCGTCGACGCGGACTGCGGCAGAGCGTAGTCAGGCCATACATGTAGACTGCAACGGTAATTCGCCAGACATATTTACAACGTTCACAGCACCAACAAGTACAGCACGTTCGCCAAATCAGGTATTCGCAACTCAATCAGCCGATACCTGTAATTTGACGACTTCGCAGTTTGCAGCGCGGCAATGCGTGCCAAAAGACTTGCCGGTATTTAGCGGTGACCCCCAAGAGTGGCATATTTTTGTTAGTGCATATGAACAGAGCACACAAATGGCTGGTTACTCTCATCATGAGAATTTAGTTCGCCTTCAAAAATGTCTACGTGGTAAGGCTAGGGAGGTCGTGCGCAATTTACTGGTATTACCGGAGATGGTACCTGATATTATAAATACGCTCAGAATGTATTTTGGACGTCCTGAGCAAATACTTAGAGTACTTATTGATAGGGCGCGTCAATTACCATCGCCTAAGGGTAAACTTGATCTACTCATCGACTTTGCATTTGCTATCAAGAATATAGTAGCAATAATTCATGCAAGCAAACTAAGCGGTTACCTCAACAGCCCATTACTATTGCAGGAATTCGTTGAGAAGCTCTCTCAGGAGTCAAAACTTAACTGGGCAATTTATTCAACTGGCATGAATAACCCTTGCTTGGAAGATTTTTCTACCTGGTTGTCCACATTGGCTGAAGCAGCTTGCCGTGTTACGAATCCGGCATCACTCTCAGAGAAACTTAACAAGCGTGACGCTCATTTGCACACGCATAAATCTGATGCCGTTTTAACACAATACGAAGAAGCAAAATCTATGCCTAGATGCGCAGTATGTAATAACCCGCATAAGGTTCCTCAGTGTGACCGGTTTAAAGCACTCACTATGAATGAGAGATGGGACTTTGTTAAGAGGAAAAATCTATGCCGCCAGTGTTTGGGAACACACTCTCGCCGCTGCTGGAGTAATAAGTCGTGTGGGGTGGATAGCTGCACAGTACGTCACCACAGTCTCCTTCACAATTCTGATGTTAACAAAAATAGTGAAGTTTCAACGATGCTGAATAACCACCGTTCGATTTCCAGCAACAACACCACATATTTTCGAATCTTGCCGATAGTTTTGTATGGAAGAAATAAAACAATATCCACATACGCGTTTATGGATGATGGATCTACACTAACACTTATAGATCAAACACTTGCAGATGAATTGGGTGAAACTGGCGTTCCCGATCCTCTATGCATTCACTGGACTGGAGACATAAACCGGTATGAAGCTGATTCGCAACGACTCGATTTACGAATTTCAGGTAATATTCAAGGTGCGAAAATATATCCACTCCGAGGTGTTTACACGGTTAGTAGATTAAATATGTCATCATCAACATTGATTGCTGACCAATTGAAAACAAAATATGCACATTTAAAAGGCATTTTGATAATGGCACAGAAGGTACGTGAAGGTGGATGGCAAGATCCCGTAGGGGCGAAAACCAGATTAGGGTGGACAATTTTTGGTGGCGGTAATAATCAGAGTAAAGGTAACGGATTAAACTTACATAAATGCGACTGTGAGAGCGATAACAACTTGCATGAACTCGTAAAGTCTTTCATGTTGAATGAAAATATTGGAATTTCAGTGCCAAAGGTAAATCCAGTTTCAATGGAAGATCAACGAGCCATAGAAATTTTGGGTAACTGCGAGTTGCTTGAGGGTCAGTACACCGCGGGCTTGCTGTGGTCAAATGACAATATACGATTGCCAGACAGCTTGCCAACAGCTCTTAGGCGCTTTAAATGTCTGGAACGTAAGTTATCTAGCAATCCTGAACTACAACGCAATATGCAGCAACAAATTGACAACTTAGTTAAGAAAAATTATGCGACCAAGTTACCGAACGAAGCTATAAATGATCATGGTGACAAAATTTGGTATTTGCCGGTTTTTATTGTCCGCAATCCGCACAAGCCAAATAAAATTCGACTTGTGTGGGATGCAGCCGCGAAATCTAGAGATGTGTCCCTAAATAATTTCTTACTGAAAGGGCCAGATATGTTAACTCCACTAGTAAATATATTGTTCAACTTTCGAATGGGTAGAATCGCAATATGCGGTGATATCGAAGAAATGTTCCACCGCATTAAGTTACGATGCTCAGCGTTTTCTCTGGCGTACTAACATGAATGATCCGATAAACGTTTACAGGCTCTACGTTTTAAGTTTTGGTGCTTCTTGTTCTCCATGTATAGCGCATTACGTGCGAAACCTAAATGCTTCGGTACACGCTGCTCAAAATTCTCAGGTAGCGTGTGCAATAAAGAATCACCATTACGTCGATGATTTTATTGATTCGACTCGAACCGTCGACGAAGCTATCAAATTGGCAAAAAATGTTCGAGATGTTCACTCTAAATGTGGTTTCAACATGCGTAATTGGTCAAGCAATTCGCCAGATGTTTTAGCAGCGCTTAATGGAGATGGGGAGCCAAAACTTAAATCATTTGACTGCAGTAAGGATGCCATAAATTTCGAAAAAAATACTTGGTATGTACTGGGAACCAAAATCCGATACATTCAGCTACGTGCTCAAATTTGTTCGGCTTAAGCGCAATATATTCGCGGACAGGGTCGTCCCTACAAAGAGAGAAGTATTGCAAGTGCTCATGTCAGTTTTCGATCCGCTGGGACTAGTAGCTTGCTTAACTTCATATCTAAAGATTCTTATTCAAGATATCTGGCGAAGTGGAATAGACTGGGATCAACCGTTAAATTATGAACTTTCATTGAAATGGAAAACTTGGATTGAATACATTCCCGTTTTTACTAGCGTGTCGGTACCGCGTTGCTACTCTCCACTCCTTTACGAGGATGACTGTAAAGTACAACTGCATACGTTCGTAGACGCAAGTGAAAATGCATACGCAGCCGTATCATATTTTCGTATTGAAGCTGGAGGTCACATCGTCAGTAGGTTGGTAGCAGCTAAAGCAAAGGTCGCACCGTTGCGCCCGCTCTCAATACCACGACTGGAACTACAGGCTGCGGTAATTGGTGCACGTTTAACAAACATGGTTGAGGAAGCACATCGTATAAAATTTGAGAAGCGTTGCATCTGGAGCGACTCAAAAACCGTTCTAAAGTGGCTTCATGGTGATCCGCGTAAATTTCAACAATTTGTAATGTTTCGTATTGCTGAAATCCAAGAAGCAACTGCTATCAGTGAATGGCGTTGGATACCAACAAAAATGAATGTCGCTGATATTGCTACGAAAACGAAGCCTTGCATTGAGGTAGCTCATCAATGGATAAATGGTCCCGCTTTCCTTACTTTACCTACTAAAGAGTGGTCGGCACAAGAAGATCTGGGTACGGTGAACACTAGCGAATTTCGAACTAAGCTTCTAATTCACAACGTGCGAAAGGTAAATATCAACTTTGAATATTTTTCGAATTGGCTTCGACTATATAGAGCTATAGCAAACTGTGTGCTTTACATCGAAAAACTTAAACAACGGCTCCAAATCAAGGCAGTCATCTAACCGCATGTCATTTTCGGCGTGCAAAACTGTTTATTTTTAAGACAATCCAAATGGAACATTTTGACGACTGGTCATTGCTTAAAGTTGGTAAGCCTGTATGTAAAACTGGTCCGCTACGAAACCTGCAAGTTTATATGGACGACGAGCATCTCATTCGCGTGAAAAATAGGGCAACATATTTTCAGTCATGCGACCAGCCTCAACGTGATTTCATTGTTCTACCACCTGGTCATCGAGTAACCTATCTTATAGTAGATCACTATCATCAACGCTTTTACCATATTCAGCACGAGACAGCCTTGAATGAGGTAAGACAATTGTTTTTTATACCAAAACTGCGATCGTTATTTAAAGCTGTGAGGCGAAATTGCCAAGTATGTAAAATCGCGAACGCCGCTCCGCAAGCTCCACAAATGGCACAATTACCCATAGCCCGGTTTGCCGCATTCTCTCGTCCCTTTACGTATGTTGGAATCGATTATTTTGGGCCGATCTTAGTTACTGAAAACCGCAAGGCGAAGAAGAGGTGGGGAGTATTGCTGACCTGCCTGACAATAAGAGCTATACACATAGAAATAGCCCATTCTCTAAGTACTGACTCCTGTCTAATGTGCTTGCGAAATTCCATTGCTCGCCGTGGCTGCCCTGTTGAAATATATAGCGATAACGGTACGAATTTTCGCGGGGCTGATAGCTTTTTAAAAGACGAGTTGCTTAAACTGAATGCTTCTATCGTAGAACGTGAACTTGCTCACAAAGGTATCGCCTGGAAGTTTAATCCACCAGCTGCACCTCACATGGGGGGAGCATGGGAACGCCTAATAAGAACAACAAAGGCAGTGCTGTATAAGATCTCGCCGTCGCAGAGATTCTCTGATGAAAGTTTACGTTCGGCTTTGCTGGAGGTGGAGATGATCATTAATTCTCGACCGCTGACATATCTATCGCTCGACTATGAGGACCAGGAACCGATTACCCCAAACCATTTTTTATTGGGCAGTTCAAATGGAGCCACGCCGTTTTGTAAACCTGAAGAAATTAGCTTAAAAATGAATTTACGTCAAAGCGAGATGTTTGCGAATTTATTCTGGCGTCGATGGGTACGTGAAATGATTCCATCACTTACACGTCGCAGTAAATGGTTTGAAAAAGTGAAACCCATAAGCGAGGGTGACATCGTATTGATTGTCGATGAAAACGCAGAAAGGAACACTTGGCTAAAAGGTATAGTCGTCGAAACAACGATGGCAAAAGATGGACAAGTAAGGCGTGCTAAAGTAAAAACGAGGCAAGGTGTTTTAGAACGACCAGCAGTAAAGCTTGCAGTGCTCGACATCGGCAAAGACAAGGCAAGCTCCGAAGATTCGTCCGCTTACCGGGGGGACATTGTTGCCGACTTAAGCAACCCGTAAAAATTTACGAAATAGAGCAACTCTGCGCGAAATTATGACTTGTCACTATAACTAAGCTTTACTCTTTTATATCGCTCATTTCATTTTTATCGGTGCACGCGGACACTTATAAGGCCTAATTGAAAGAAATAAAGAATAAGAGAGGAAAACTAAGGTAAAGAAAAAATGAAATATAATTAAATTATGAATTGTAAAGAATATGTAAAAACTAAAAGAATAAAATAAATAAATACCTTTACAGGTTTTTTAAAGCATCAATCAAAGAAGCTATTAAAAATTAGAATCCTCTCTTCTTTACAACACACATACTGGGGAATGTTTGAAAACATAGTAGCCAGCAACCTCTCTGGCAGGACATACCAAATTAACTCCGAGCTACAACTCGATTCTACTGTTGATGAACTGACTTCAGCCTTTCAACGAGCTGCGAAAATAGCACGTGCTCCGAGGACGCAAAGAGGAAAACCGAAACCTCCATGGTGGTCCAAACCTAAGAGAATGCAGAACTAGGTATAATGAAGCGAGGAGAACCAGCTGGCGGGATGGACAGTCTACGCAGATTTAAGTATTCCATTATCGCAGAAAAAACGGCGTCTTGGAGAAACTTCTGTCAAAAGATTGAAAGCACTTTTGAGACCAGCAGACGCAGGGAAGTCGTATCAATGAGCCACAACAATCCTAGTTACCTCACGAAAGAGAACGGCAATTGCACAAATAATAGTGAAGAAAACACAAGAATTATTATTGCAGACACACTTTCAAGGTTTTCTATCACCGGGACCAGATGGAATCATCCCCGCTGACCTGCAACACACAATTAGTATGATTTCACCTAGACTCGCCTTAATTTTTGAGCCAGCAGTATGACTTAATTATATTCCCAAGAAATGGGCTGAAGTAAAAGTGGTCTTCATTTCCAAAGCAGGAAAAATCACACATACGAAACCGAAGGACTACAGGCCGATCAGTCTATCATCCTTCCTGTTAAAAACGTTAGAGCGATTGCTAGATAGGCATATTAAAGGAAAGATTAACAACAAGCTACCACCTTCTAAAAACGCAGACAGCAAAGGCCAATCAGTAGAGACAGCACTCCGCTAGTTGACACGATTGAGAAATCACTTCACTATAAGGAATACACTCTTGCTGTCTTTCTGGATATCGAGGGTGCTTTCAATAACATACACCCGGAGGCAATTACCAAATCGCTAACGGAAATGGGAGTAAGCAGAGCGCTCGTCATGCTCATAGAACGAATGTTAGTCGGGCGGGCGATGCGCGCAGATTTGGGTCAAACATCCATTAAGAAATTTCCGATCAGCACCTCAGAGTTTGGTAATCTCTCCACTTCTGTGGTATCTGACCGTCAATAATCTCCATCAGAAACTGGAAAAAATGGGAGGTAAGATAATTTCATATGTCGATGATATTGTAATAGCAATCTATGGCAGGGTGGCCGCCGTAGCCGAATGGGTTGTTGCGTGACTACCATTCGGAGTTCACAGAGAGAACGTAGATTCGAATCTCGGTGAAACACCAAAATTAAGGAAAACATTTTTCTAATAACGGTCGCCCCCTCGGCAGGCAATGGCAAACCTTCGAGTGTATTTCTGCCATGAAAAATCTCCTCATAAAAAATATCTGCCGTTCGGAATTGGCTTAAAACTGTAGGTCCCTCCATTTGTGGAACAACATCAAGACGCACACCACAAATAGGAGGAGGAGCTCGGCCAAAGACCCAAAAAGGGTGTAAGCGCAAATTATCTATATATATAAATGTGAAAATCTGTCCCTATGTTCGCTTATAACTCGAGAATGCCTGAACGGATTTATCTTATCTTGGTCTTGAATTATTCGTGGAGGTCTAGGGAAGGTCTAAAAGGTGAGAAAAATTCGAATAATTGCCGGGAAAATGGTCAAAACGTGGACCCGGGTAACCTTCGGATGTGTATATACAATATGGGTATCAAATGAAAGCTGTTGGGGAATGCTTTAGTTCAGAGTATTTTTCATGCCGCTCCGTGACTAGGGTCTCGAGATAGAGACCAAAACGTGGACCCTAGAATGTGTTTGTACAATATGAATATCAAATTGAAGCTGTTGGTGAATGCTTTAGTACAGAGTATTTTTCATGCCGCTCCGAGACTGGGGTCTCGAGATATAGGTCAAAACGTGGGCCCGGGTAACCTTCGGATGTGTATATACAATATGGGTATCAAATGGAAGCTGTTGGTGAATGCTTTAGTTCAGAGTATTTTTCATGCGGCTCCGTGACTAGGGTCCCGAGATAGAGACCAACACGTGGACCCTAGAATGTGTTTGTACAATATGGATATCAATTGGAAGCTGTTGGTGAATGCTTTAGTACAGAGTATTTCTCATGCCGCTCCGTGACTGGGGTCTCGAGATATAGGTCAAAACGTGGACCCGGGTAACCTTCGGATGTGTATATACAATATGGGTATCAAATGGAAGCTGTTGGTGAATGCTTTAGTTCAGAGTATTTTTCATGCCGCTCCGTGACTAGGGCCTCGAGATAGAGACCAACACGTGGACCCTAGAATGTGTTTGTACAATATGGATATCAATTGAAAGCTGTTGGTGAATGCTTTAGTACAGAGTATTTCTCATGCCGCTCCGTGACTGGGGTCTCGAGATATAGGTCAAAACGTGGGCCCGGGTAACCTTTGGTTGTGGATGTGCAATATGGGCATCAAATGAAAGCTGTCGATAAGTGCTTTAATGTGGGGTAATTTTCATACCTATTGATGACTAGGGTCTCGAAATATATGCCAAAACGTGGACCCGTCGTGTCTTTAAACCGAATTAAACCAAACTTACACACATTGTTAAGTAGGTATTGAAGATGGTTTCCGTATAGTTTGAGTACCTATTGGTGGATAGGGTCTCGAGATATAGGTCAAAACGTGGACCCGCGTAACCTTCGGACGTATATGTACAATATGGGTAGCAAATGGAAGCTGTTGATGATTTCTATAGTATAGAGTATTTTTCATACCGTTCCGTGACTAAGGCCTCGAGATAGAGACCAAAACGTGGAGCCTAGAATGTGTTTGTACAATATGGATATCAAATGGAAGCTGTTAGTGAATGCTTTAGTTCACAGTATTTTTCATGCCGCTCCGTGACTAGGGCCTCGAGATAGAGACCAAAACGTGGAGCCTAGAATGTGTTTGTACAATATGGATATCAAATTGAAGCTGTTGGTGAATGCTTTAGTTCAGAGTATTTTCCATGCCGCTCCGTGACTAGGGCCTCGAGATAGAGACCAACACGTGGACCCTAGAATGTGTTTGTACAATATGGATATCAATTGGAAGCTGTTGGTGAATGCTTTAGTTCAGAGTATTTTTCATGCCGCTCCGTGACTAGGGCCTCGAGATAGAGACCAACACGTGGACCCTAGAATGTGTTTGTACAATATGGATATCAATTGGAAGCTGTTGGTGAATGCTTTAGTTTAGAGTATTTTTCATGCCGCTCCGTGACTAGGGCCTCGAGATAGAGACCAACACGTGGACCCTAGAATGTGTTTGTACAATATGGATATCAATTGGAAGCTGTTGGTGAATGCTTTAGTACAGAGTATTTTTCATGCCGCTCCGTGACTAGGGTCTCGAGAGATAGGTCAAAACGTGGACCCGGGTAACCTTCGGATGTGTATGTACAATATGGGTATCAAATGGAAGCTGTTGGTGAAAGCTTTAGTACAGAGTAGTTTTCATGCCGCTCCGTGTCTAGGGCCTCGAGATAGAGACCAACACGTGGACCCGGGTAACCTTCGGATGTGTATGTACAATATGGGTATCAAATGGAAGCTGTTGGTGAATGCTTTAGTTCAGAGTATTTTTCATGCCGCTCCGTGACTAGGGCCTCGAGATAGAGACCAACACGTGGACCCTAGAATGTGTTTGTACAATATGGATATCAATTGGAAGCTGTTGGTGAATGCTTTAGTACAGAGTATTTTTCATGCCGCTCCGTGACTAGGGTCTCGAGAGATAGGTCAAAACGTGGACCCGGGTAACCTTCGGATGTGTATGTACAATATGGGTATCAAATGGAAGCTGTTGGTGAAAGCTTTAGTACAGAGTAGTTTTCATGCCGCTCCGTGTCTAGGGCCTCGAGATAGAGACCAACACGTGGACCCGGGTAACCTTCGGATGTGTATGTACAATATGGGTATCAAATGGAAGCTGTTGGTGAATGCTTTAGTACAGAGTAGTTTTCATGCCGCTCCGTGTCTAGGGCCTCGAGATAGAGACCAACACGTGGACCCGGGTAACCTTCGGATGTGTATGTACAATATGGGTATCAAATGGAAGCTGTTAGTGAATGCTTTAGTTCAGAGTATTTTTCATGCCGCTCCGTGACTAGGGCCTCGAGATAGAGACCAACACGTGGAGCCTAGAATGTGTTTGTACAATATGGATATCAAATGGAAGCTGTTAGTGAATGCTTTAGTTCACAGTATTTTTCATGCCGCTCCGTGACTAGGGCCTCGAGATAGAGACCAAAACGTGGAGCCTAGAATGTGTTTGTACAATATGGATATCAAATTGAAGCTGTTGGTGAATGCTTTAGTTCAGAGTATTTTCCATGCCGCTCCGTGACTAGGGCCTCGAGATAGAGACCAACACGTGGACCCTAGAATGTGTTTGTACAATATGGATATCAATTGGAAGCTGTTGGTGAATGCTTTAGTTCAGAGTATTTTTCATGCCGCTCCGTGACTAGAGCCTCGAGATAGAGACCAACACGTGGACCCTAGAATGTGTTTGTACAATATGGATATCAATTGGAAGCTGTTGGTGAATGCTTTAGTTCAGAGTATTTTTCATGCCGCTCCGTGACTAGGGCCTCGAGATAGAGACCAACACGTGGACCCTAGAATGTGTTTGTACAATATGGATATCAATTGGAAGCTGTTGGTGAATGCTTTAGTTCAGAGTATTTTTCATGCCGCTCCGTGACTAGGGCCTCGAGATAGAGACCAACACGTGGACCCTAGAATGTGTTTGTACAATATGGATATCAATTCGAAGCTGTTGGTGAATGCTTTAGTACAGAGTATTTTTCATGCCGCTCCGTGACTAGGGTCTCGAGAGATAGGTCAAAACGTGGACCCGGGTAACCTTCGGATGTGTATGTACAATATGGGTATCAAATGGAAGCTGTTGGTGAAAGCTTTAGTACAGAGTAGTTTTCATGCCGCTCCGTGTCTAGGGCCTCGAGATAGAGACCAACACGTGGACCCGGGTAACCTTCGGATGTGTATGTACAATATGGGTATCAAATGGAAGCTGTTGGTGAATGCTTTAGTTCAGAGTATTTTCCATGCCGCTCCGTGACTAGGGCCTCGAGATAGAGACCAACACGTGGACCCTAGAATGTGTTTGTACAATATGGATATCAATTGGAAGCTGTTGGTGAATGCTTTAGTTCAGAGTATTTTTCATGCCGCTCGGTGACTAGGGCCTCGAGATAGAGACCAACACGTGGACCCTAGAATGTGTTTGTACAATATGGATATCAATTGGAAGCTGTTGGTGAATGCTTTAGTACAGAGTATTTTTCATGCCGCTCCGTGACTAGGGTCTCGAGAGATAGGTCAAAACGTGGACCCGGGTAACCTTCGGATGTGTATGTACAATATGGGTATCAAATGGAAGCTGTTGGTGAAAGCTTTAGTACAGAGTAGTTTTCATGCCGCTCCGTGTCTAGGGCCTCGAGATAGAGACCAACACGTGGACCCGGGTAACCTTCGGATGTGTATGTACAATATGGGTATCAAATGGAAGCTGTTGGTGAAGGCTTGAGTACAGAGTAGTTTTCATGCCGCTCCGTGACTAGGGCCTCGAGATAGAGACCAACACGTGGACCTTAGAATGTGTTTGTACAATATGGATATCAATTGGAAGCTGTTGGTGAATGCTTTAGTGCAGTGTATTTTTCATGCCGCTCCGTGACTAGGGTCTCGAGATATAGGTCAAAACGTGGACCCGGGTAACCTTCGGATGTGTATGTACAATATGGGTATCAAATGGAAGCTGTTAGTGAATGCTTGAGTACAGAGTAGTTTTCATGCCGCTCCGTGACTAGGGTCTCGAGATAGAGACCAAAACATGGAGCCTAGAATGTGTTTGTACAATATGGATATCAAATTGAAGCTGTTGGTGAATGCTTTAGTTCAGAGTATTTTTCATGCCGCTCCGTGACAGGGGTCTCGAGATATAGGTCAAAACGTGAACTCAGGTAACCTTCGGATGTGTATGTTCAATATGGGTATCAAATGGAAGCTGTTGGTGAATGCTTTAGTTCAGAGTATTTTTCATGCCGCTCCGTGACTAGGGTCTCGAGATAGAGACCAAAACGTGGTATTGAATAAATAAATAAATAGTATGAGAATAAAGAAATAAATAATATGAAAACCATATCTTTTCTGTTCTAAACCATATCTATTCTACTTTAGTGTGCCCAGCGAAGCGGGCCGGGTTTGCTAGTATATGTATATAATCTATGGCAAACACCTCCCATCTCTGTGTGATCTTCCACAAAGAGCTCCCAACAGACTATCACTATGGTGCAAAAGTCGAGGACTAGAAGTAAACCCGAAAAAAAATGGAACTGATACGGTTCAGCAGAAAACATAAAACACCTGCTCTTCAACAAATACTTTTGGAGGAAAACCCCGTAAGGTAACAGAAAACGCTAAATATGTAAGACTTGTGCTGGATAGGAAGCTAAATTTGGGGCTCACAGTCACAGATAGAGTACGTAAAGCTACGACGGCGCTATACTCCTGCGAAAGGCTCAATGAGAAAAAATGGGGTTTGAAAACCAGAATGATACACTGGTTGTACAAAGCGGTGATTAGACCAGTTCTCTACTACGGTATTGCAATATGGTGGAATGCCCTGGAAAAGGGCGTGAACATTAAAAGAGTTGACAGGGTCCAAAACTTGCATCTGTTCTTATAACCAGTGCAAATTTAACAAGCACTATATGTGATATTAAACTTCCTTCCCGTAGACCTGCAGGCAAAGTATATTGCGCCCAGTGGAGCAATAAGGCTGAGCACTTTAAGTAAGTGGTCAAACACAGACTATGCCCACGGTAAAATCCTGGATGGCAAGTTGGGGCTTCCCAACCAGGTGCACTATACAGTTCCGTCTATACTTCCCACTACCACGTTCGTGACCCTCCTACCCTCGAGGGAAGAGTGTGAACAGGACGTGGTAAGACAGGGCGAGTCCATTCATGTATACACAGATGGCTCAAAGCTCGATGGCAGGATGGGCGGAGGTGTATATTTCGAGCATCTGGGGATCTCCTTCAGTTTTCGGCTCTCCGACTACTGTAGTGTCTTTCAGGCTGAACTGATAGCAATAATGAAAGCTATGCCACTGGTACAGTGTGATGCGAAGCCTAGAGATGTTATCTACATTTTCACTGATAGCCAGGCGGCGATAAAATCTCTCACAAAACAGTCGACAACCTCCAAGGTAGCCATGAAATGCCGCGTATCTCTTAACGAGGTGGCTGAGTCATTTCACCTAATGATAACATGGGTTCCTGGCCATTGTGACATTGAGGGAACTGCAAAGCCGATAAACTAGCAAAAATCGGTACCAAATTCACTGATGAGTACATAGGCAGTGATATAGGCATACCATTGCAAACATGTAGACTACGTATCCGCGAGGAAATTGTAAGAGCAGCAAATGAAGATGGCGTAACGAGGCCACTTGCAAAATAGCCCGACAGATGTGGCCGACTCTCAATGCTAAACTCACAGAACTTCTGCTAAGAAGAGATTAACATAGTCTTAACACACTGATTTCAGTTATTACGGGGCACTGCCTAATCGCTAGGCACGCCCCGAGAATGGGTGTATAAACACATGACTTCTGCAGAAGTTGTCTAGACGAGGAAGAGGAAGAGACGATCCCGCACTTTCTGTAGCACTGTCTTGTTCTATTCAGACGTAGACTCGCCATTTTGGGCGAACATTTCTTCAACAAATTAGAAGACCTCGGCTCTACTTTTAGACGAGAATGCATAGAGCGTCCATCGTATAAAGATGTAAGAATATGTGTATATTATTTTAATTATATTTGCACAAAAGTTCAATTGCATCTTAAATTCTTACAGTGTTACATATGTACTGCAGCAACCATGACCTATGTTTCTCACGACTCATCGCCTTACCATATCTACATGCAATAATTAGGGAGTAAATACGCAAAAGTTCGGATTCCTGCCAAATAGATGTATGCTAAAACAATTCTCTCTTGCGTATGCATGTACATATTTGTATGCCCACTTGATGCCCTATATAACCTATATAATATATATAACTTGATGCCCTGTATAACCTATAAACGTACATACATATTTTTATTCTGAACTCCCAGCAAAACAATATACACATTATATACACACATTAATATACACATATGCATGTACACGTAGGAACATACGTATGGAGGTCGCGCTCCCCAGGGATCGGGCGACTAAGCTGGACTCTAAGCTACCGTGGGGGTCGGCAGGTTGCGGATAGCCGGACGGCCTGTAGTAGCAGGTTAGTTGCGAATAAGTTCTAACAAATAAGCAGCCCCCGAAAATGAGCGGCAGAAACGGAGGAAGCGGTCTAAAAGCTAGCTAATCCGAAGAGGTTTCTGTGACAAAGGCGAAACGACACCGCCTTTAATAAAATAAGTGTCCCCCTCACCATGCAAAGGCATGGTGAAAATACAAAAACCCAGAAGCGACTGACTCATATTGGGCGGCTCCCTGGTCAGCGTCTGTCCCCCATGTTAGGGGCAGCTGCTAATTTAATATGATCTACATTAAGACCGAGCCCAGTAAGGTCTTAATTACGATATACTGGAAAATGTTTGGAACATACTGCCACGAGCTGACGGCTGCACTATTCTGTTTCTTTAGTAAGCAGAGTGAAATCTAGCTGAAATGGCATTCAGGTTAATGGTGCAGCCGCCCCCACCCCGTTAAAACTATGGCAAATCTCTAAGAACGCTCCATATCCCGTCGCCATTAAGTGTCGGCGTAGGTCTAGATGTAACATTCCTAGTTAGCACTGATTCGGCTCTGAACTTAGGCTCTCATAAGGAGCCTTCGTCAACCCTCGCATGGCCTCCCTGCTTGCAAAGATAACCATGGGATCATGAATAAGTGACTACGCACCGGGATAGGGATAACGGTTTACGAGTTGGGGTCCAACAACATGAATTCAAGCAATCAGAATATAAATATAAATATCTTAGAAGAAGCTAAAATAGCAACAATCAATCCATCATTGGATTTGCCAAAGGAGACTGCAGACGGCAGTAACAGCAGTGGGGAGCTGGTAAAAAACCCCTTTCAAAGGAGCTCGAGATTGGCTTATTCGCCTCCGTTGATTGGAAGACCCCGATCTGCGTCACCATGCATGCAGTACAGCAGTGTCGCAAAGGAGGCCACAACAGAAGAGCTCAACCGCAGCATCAGTGCCAAAATTAAAGAGCTAACGGAGATGATGGAACTCCCAAAGAGTAACATTAACCAGCCAATGCGTGATCTGGTTTCGAGCATTTTTGAGCTCCATAAGAATTTAGAAAGGTCGATTCTGACTTCTAGAATAAGGATGCTAAAAAGGTCAAAAAGTGTGGTTCTCGAAGCAAAAAACGAATGCACGCAAACATCGCCTCTTATAAAGTGCGTTACGGATGGTACGCCAAAGAGATGTATAGACACAGCCGCTGCACGGAAAAGCCCGAGAAAAAAGAGCAAAAGTGACCGCGATGGAACACTGAAGGCAACGCCGGTATCAACAAAAGAGCAAACCAGCTCCGAAGGATGGAACACGGTAATAAATAAGAAAAACCGTAAAGGAAACAACAATAAAAGTCCAAAAATAGACGGGAAACAAAGAGACGAAGCAAACACGAAGGGAAATCGCAGGCGACAGAGACCGCCCCGTAAAGACGCGATCGTTGTGAAAAGCGTTGGCAATGTCTCATACGCTGACATTCTGAAACATGTGAAAACAGAGCCATGTTTACAGGAGTTTAACTCAAAAGTATATGGTGTTAAGAAAACTGCAAATGGGGACTTGCTACTGGAGCTTGAGCGATCATCTGATCCAAACACTCAGAAGATCAACGAAGCAGATAAAGCTGCCTTACGAGATGTAGTGGAAGTAAGGACACTAACTGAACTACGCCAAATCGAAATTCGTGATCTCGACGAAATCACGACGAAAGACGAAGTCCATGTAGCTATAACTAGCCAATTCAGGGATCTAAATGTGCCTTTGTCTGCAGTTGCTAACTTGCGAAAAGCTTATGGTGGGACGCAAACGGCGACCCTTAAAGTTACACCAGAGATCGCCACTAAGCTTACAGCAGCAGGCAAAATACGGATTGGCCTAGTTATCTGCCGTATTAGACAAAAACTTGACCCGAAAAGGTGCTTCAAGTGCATGGAGTAGGGGCATGTCGCAGCGAGATGCAAAAGTACGGACGACTTCACCAAGTCCTGCTTTAAATGCGGCAGTAAAGATCACCAGGCGAAGAGTTGTACCCAAACAGCAAGTTGCTTAATTTGAAAAAAAGAAACAAATAAGGGATACCGCACACGCGATGTCTAGCAACAAGTGCCCTTTATATCAAAGAGCACTCAAAGAAATGCGACATAAATGAAGTTTCTCCAACTGAATTTAAATCACTGCGAGAAGGCTCAAAGCCTGCTCGAACGGTCTGTACGAGAGCACAAAATAGATATTGCAATACTCAGCGAACCCTATAAATACGGAAATGGGAATGATTGGGTATCCGACACAACAGGCAAATCGGCTATATGGAATTGTGGAATGATTAGGTCACGAATGACGAATATAAACGGAACACGTGGCTATGTACGAGCCCGTGTTGGTAAGCTGTTTGTTTACAGCTGCTATCTTCCACCTAGCTTAACCCTAGCGGAAGCCATACACGCACTGGAAGAACTTGCACATGACATTAAAGATCATAGTTCGGTCATTGTAGCTGGCGACTTTAACGCTTGGGCAGTGAACTGGGGATGCCCTCGAACCACCCCTAGAGGTAAAGCCCTTTTAGAAGCGTCCGCTATGCTTGACATAGCGCTTATGAATACCGGGAACCAGCAAACATTTCAAAGAGCAGGGAAAGGGTCAATAATCGACCTGACATTTGTTAGCTCTAGCCTCGTGAGTAGTACGAGATGGTCCCTTAGCCAGTATTACACTGGTAGTGATCACTTTGCAATACTTTGCGTTATAGGCAAACATGATAGGCCGAAGTCATCTAACTCGCACGAGGTCAGATACCGGGTTGGAACTTTGGACCCGGAAGTGTTCGAGATAATGATGGCAAATTTTACACCTACTGGAAATGCGGCTGAAAAAACTAACCAAGTTATGAGGCAACTCACTAAAGCATGTGATGCAGCTATGAGTAAAACAAGGCCCAATAAAAACCACAGAGAGCCCGTTTACTGGTGGACGGAAGAAATCTCTGCAGCACGCGAAAAATGCAATAGAGCAAGAAGAACATATCAGCGGTCGAGAGGTACGACCAGCTTTGAAAGGAACAGACTCCTATTTAAACAAAAAAGGAAAACGCTAAAAAATGCTATTAAGAGCAGCAAACGCCAGTGCTTCCAAAAACTATGCGAGGATGCTGACAGCAATCCATGGGTTTGCATACCAGCTGGTGATGAAAAAAACAAAAGCTTTCAAACCGCTGCCCACGACGTGCTCGGTTATTCTGCGCAACGTGGTCAAAACATTGTTCCCCCAACAGCAAGGCATCGCAGCCAACGCTGACGAAATTTTGCACATTTGCAAACAGATCAAAGGCAATAAGGCACCCGGGCCCGATGCGATCCCGAATGAAGCTCTTAAGTTGGCAATCCAAAAGCATTCAGAAATCTTTGTGAATGTTTACAACTCCTGCTTAGAAGAATGCACATTCCCGAAAGAGTGGAAACTACAAAAGCTAGTGCTAATACCAAAAGGGTCTAAGCCGGCGGAAGATCCCTCAGGATACCGCCCACTATGCTTACTGGACACGGCAGGGAAAATACTAGAGAGGCTAATTGTAAATCGCCTGGAATCTTCCATCGATAGTGCCGGAGGGTTATCGCCGCACCAATATGGCTTCCGTAAAACATGCTCTACCACAGATGCTGTTATAGCGGTTAAGCGCATTGCTCACAAAGCGATTGAAGGTTCTCGCTGGCTCTACGGAGATAAAGAGTATTGCCTAGTCACAACGTTAGATGTAAAAAATGCATTTAATACAGCAAACTGGGGCAAAATCCTAAATGCGCGGGAGAATTTCCGAGCCCCGGCCTACATTCGGAGAATTGTTGCAAGGTACTTCACTAACAGAGTGCTGCAATACAAAACCGACGAAGGAATGAAAAGGTGCAGAGTAACCGGGTAGTACCACAGGGGTCAGTGTTGGGTCCACTCCTCTGGAATATAATGTACGATGGAGTTTTGCGTCTCCAACTACCTCCAGGATCCCAAACATAGGGTTTGATGATGACATTGCAATCGTAGCCGTTGCTAAATTCCTAAACCAGGCCGAAGCGATTTGCAACCAAGCGGTCGAAATCACAAAAGATTGGCTGCGCATTAGTGGTTTAAGCCTTGCAAACCATAAAACAGAGGCAGTTCTCATCAGTAGCAGGAAAATAGTTGAAACAGCAAATCTCAGAGTAGGTGACCACGCACTAGAATCTAAGCTGTACATCAAATATCTCGGGGTAATGATTGACCTCAGGTTAAGCTTTAAACAGCATCTGACATACGCTAGCGACAAAGCAGCGAAGGCTGTAACCGCATTGACACGCATTATGATGAATACGAGAGGACCTAGGCAGGCTTCTAGGAAGTTGCTTAGCAGTGTGGTATCATCTATCTTGCTATATGCGGTACCAGCCTGGGTCGAAGCAACTAACTGCAGCACATTCATGAAAGGTATTAAATCAGTATACCGGTTATGTGCCCTCAGGGTGTGCTGTGCATTCCGCACAGTATCGGAAGATGCTGTATTAGTCCTCGCGGGTAGCTACCAGTTAAACTGACTGCACTAGAATTCGCCGAAATAAAAAAACATCGAGCGGATCCGGCACAGCTGACTAACCGAAGGACTGAACGGGAGCGAAGCATCCGTACTTAGCAGGAGGAATGGAGGAACTCCATGAACGGACGATGGACATATCGATTGATCCCGAATATCACAAGATGGATAAATCGAAAGCATGGTCAGATAGATTTCTACCTGTCCCAAGTACTTAGTGAGCATGGATGCTTTAAGGCTTATCTGCATAGATTTAAGCACGAAGATGACCCGTACTGCACATTTTGCGACAGTCTAGTTGAAGATGCAGAACATGTTTTCTTTGTCTGCCATCGTTTTGAGCTGGAAAGAGTAGAATTGAGTGATAGGGTGGGGAAGCCAATAATGGTTAGCAACCTAGTAGATATCATGCTTGACTCAGAAGAACATTGGTCCGCTGTCAGTAACATGGCAAGGATAGTAATTACCAAGCTGCGTCGCAATGAACAACAGCGCAGATTGTTGCGTAGAGGCAATAGGCCACACCCCCTCCCGTGAAGTAGTACCTAGTAATACTTAACGGTATTAGGAATCACCAAATTGCGTCACGCTGAACAGCAGCGCAGATTTTCAAGTAGAGGCAATAGGCCGCTCCCCTCCTAGAATTAATACTTAACGATAAGTAAATACCAAACTGCGACGTGCTGAACATCAGCGCAGATTTTCATGAAGAGGCAATAGGCCGCTCCCCCTCCCGTGAAGTATTACCTAACGGTCGTCCCGCGGGAGGGAAACGGAGCTGGGGTGGGGTTTTTAGTGGGTGAGTCGAAAGACAAGTCTCACACTTTTCGGCTTTCAATGCTTTTTGCCACCTCCATAAAAAAAAAAAAAAAATATATGCATGTACACACAGGCCACTCAATTTATTCCTCAGAATGCGTATGTCGTCCAACGCTAAAATTGTAAGCATTGCGATTTCAAGAAGAAAATACATTTACAGGCGCAGATGTAGCGGCCATCATTGTAGTTTCCATGGTGCTAAACAATCTAAAATAGTAGCGGCGCCGAACAGTTTCAACTATTGTACAGTACAAGAAAAACTCATCATCACAAAATTCATTGCTAAATTCGAGCTCACAGTTCTAAGAGCAAAGTACTTTCATTCATAAAACGAGCCGCCCATATGCCAATTTTCTCGACCGTTCGAAAATAGTCAATATTGGAATATTTCGCGTTGAATTATTTGTCAATATTTGGTAAATCTTGAATTTTTATCATGTCGAATGGTCGCGGCTTCGTAGATATGTTTGCACCCATATATGTATGTAAATATGTCTTCTAAATACTCGACAACCGCAGCTGCTGTGTGTCAAGTGCGCGCATTAGCATAATTAAGTAAGTAAGTTGCAGAAAACAACATACTAAGTACATAGCTTATAAAAAAGTTCCTTGTCGCACATTTCAATACTAGGAGAAAATTTCGAAACAATTACTTTATTTCACTGATCCTACTATAATAGTTAATTAGTATATTACTTTACGTATATACAGGGTGAACGATATGAAGTGTTACCTATTCAAAACACCATCACTTTTTTGTGTGAAATTAGTTTTTATTGATTTCAAAGACAAAATTGTTCAAAAATGATTACAATTTTAACATATATTCACTTTAGCTCGATATGACCACCTTGACTATAGCCTTCAAACGGTCAAAAAATGAGCTGCATTCTCGTATAATCGCTTTTTTCAGTGCATCCATATTGGCATATTTTTTAGTCCTCACCTTGCTCTCCAAAATGGACCAGATGGAATAGTCCATCGGATTTGCGTCTGGCGAATTCGAAAGCTATTGTGTGGACCAAATGAAGTGTGGAACATGATTTTTGAACCATTCTTGGTTCACACGAGCTTTATGAGACGGTGCCAAGTCCTGTTGGAACGTCCATGGTCTACGACCGAAATGTTTGCGTGTCCACGGCTGTAAACCAGCTTCTAAAACCTTTTCCCGATTATAAGTCGCATTCACTTTGACACAATGTTAGGAAATTCGTCACGTTCGTGCAAGCGCAACAACTCCATTGCTCTTTCACACCGAACTTTTTTTGCTGGGGTGAAAGATCGTGTTCTTTTTGGAACTTGTAAGCCTTGACCTTGAGCTCATTTTTCAATATGCGTCGAATGCTGTCTTGCGATATTTTCAGTTCTTTGGCCATTTTTCTTCCACTTCGACGTGGATTCCGTTCAAGTCGAGCCTTCACTTTCCGAACCATTACTGGCGTTGTTGCGGTTTTTTTTGGTCCACCTCCATAGCGTTGTGCAATGCTACCAGTATCATTGTAACGTTTTATAGTGCGATGCACAAACATTTTATTCACTTTGAGGTGACTGAGCTCACGAACAATGGCTGGCTGTGATTTTCCATTCAAATATAACGCAATCACACTATTACGTTAGAGTTCCATCACAGAAAAATAAATTCAACAAAACGCAGACGCAAATACTTTTGATGACTTATAAACAATATATTGAACTGTCATTAGAACTGTCATTAGAACAATTTTGACGTTGATGTCATGAACTGTTTTACAGATACAAGCAGTGTGAAGCTGTCTTATCGTTCACCCTGTACAGCAAGCCAGAGCTGTAGATATAATGGCGCACTGCCCCAGGCTGTCAAAGAAAGGAGGGCCCAGTGACCTTAGTCGTTTAGCTGCCACATCCGAAAACTATTTTGTTTTCCACATATAAAAATAAAATAAATGCAATAAATTTACCGGGTTGTAAGGCATGAAATACCAACGATCTTATTCTGTGATGTACATAGGTAGGTGAAATGGGTGAAGTGCCGGTCTGACACTCCTCAAATAGCACTAAAGCGCCGTTTCGATACTATTATGAGACGTAAAACAGGCAGATATCTAAATACATAGTTCTTCAATTGATAAAAAGTGCACAAAAACATATGCTTATATCTGGAAGGTTAGATACTTACTCTGAAATCGGAGTATTTGAAGGTTACTGCACATATGTGAAAGTTACGGTACATTCAATGCTGTGCCTATGAATGTGCGCTGGATTTCCTGAGAAGTTTTAGGGAATCATAATATTTTTTTGCTGTGGCAAGTGCACATACATACACACAGCATATATGTATATATGCGCATATGCATATAAATTCACATATGTTTTTAAATTTGCATATGCCATCTTTCTGTGTGCCTTGTAATCAACCAATTCTCTATGAAGGATTTGATTTGGTTCAAGGGAATTCAATAAAGTTTTACAGAAGATTCCTTAGACAGACATAATATACGAATATATTTTTGAATAGCTTGATCTTTTTAAGTCACTATTGAACTTAGCATATGTTTTTGTTTTCTATGATAAAGTGCCTGTAGCTAGCCTACAGTGTTAACATTCTTCTTCCTTCATACAAACGAATTTTACTCAACTGCTGTTTAATTTGACCAGTTGACTATATTTCTGTTAACTTTAGGTGGAAAATATAGGGTTGTTCAATAGGTGCGCTTCAACTTTTTTCCGATAGGGAGGGCGAACGACGCAATATTTTTTATTTTTCGTTTGTCATTTGTAAACTTCATTACTATACATTTCATCATGGAACGCTACACACTTGAGCAACGATTGCAAATCGTGCAAATTTTTTATGAAAATAATCGTTCTGTTGCTGATACTTTAAGAGCATTACGGCCATTTTACGGTCCATTTAACAAGCCGTCCCGTTTTGGGGTTATGTGAAGTCATTGGTCTACAGTAACAAGCTGGCGACGATTTGTGAGCTCAGAGCCAATATTGAACGCGAAATTGCTGGAATTTCGGCCGATTTATGCAAAAGAGTGGTCGAAAATTGGGTTCAACAATTGGACTTCGTAAAACGTGCACGCGGTGGTCATGCAAAACAAATCGAATTTCATACTTAACACGCTGAGTGACATGTGAGTCCAGGTTGGTCTCACAGTGCGAAGGGACTTTCAGGCCTCGTGGTGACACTTGGTCTCACGGTATAATGTGTGAGATTTCGGTTTGTGCTGATGCAGCTGCTTCGTAGAGGCTATTAGTAGTAGTGTATTCACGCCATACTAGAGCCATTGCGTTGTTTATGCTGCTTGGCCTATGGGTATGAGACCAATGTGGCATCATATGGCCTATTCAAAAATTCAAATATTCTATTGTATTATGTAAAAAAAAATCGTGGCCGGACGAACCCCATTTTTGTTGTTGTATGGTGGCACTCAACGTGTTAAATGTATATGTTCAAACTCGATAATAAAAAAAAAATTAGTTAAAAAAGTCAAACCGTTTGTGTTTTATTCAAAAAAGTTCAAAAGTTGAAGCGCTCTTACTGAAAACCCCTATATGTCTGTGGTGAACTACGCGCGCAAAACGAGTACCTACCCCTCAAAATTCCATGAGTTTCCGTCATTGAGACTTCTCAATACATTAACGTTCTCTGGCCAGTACGACTAAGAATGATAGAATAAGAGATTGCGCATTCCGAATTTGCAGTGTGATCAGGTTCTGAGAATATACAAATTGACGAATGGCCGACGGCATTTTTCAAGGAATTTGCTTGTGCATTTCTATGTTCCCTTTACTAGTATATTTTAATATAAACGAAATTTTATTCAATTTATATTTGCAAACGAACTTAAATGATTGATGATGATGATTGATTTGAATATTATATGGGCCAACATTTAAAATCAAAGTATCTTTAATGTTTGTTGACTTAATTTAAAAAGAAGAATTTAAACAAAATACATAATAAAACGACCTCACATTTTGGTGTGTGCGTTTTACTAAATTGAAAACTATGCAAATTTGATGAAAATATTTACTGAGTTTTTGAGTCGAAACTAATTTTGGACGAGAATTCATAGAGCATACAAGTGGTTTGGTATATTGATATGTATATTAAGATATATTATGTTAGTTATGTTTGTTCAAAAGATCAATTGCATTTTCCATTCTTATAGTGTTACATATGTATAGTATGTGCATACGCACTGCAGCAACCATCACACACAGCCATCCACACCCATCGCGTGTGGATGTGAATATGTGAATTTGAAAGTGGTGCTTAGTTTTTAAAATATCAGTGGTGTGAAACGAAATTAATGAAATTAAGTAAATAATTGTGTGGCATCTAAGTGTGCTTTAGTGAGCCTGCTGAAATATGGAAGCTAAGCATGATGGAAAGAATAATGAGATGGCGCCTATCGTGGTCCCGTTACTTTGCGCTCAGCGAATTTGACAACTAGTTACGTGATTTTAGCTCCAGTAAGGCCAGATTACCATTTTCGTAACTTGATTTAGCATTTTTTTTGCTATTTAGTATCGGAGTTTTAGTTCTTTCTTCATGACATTTTTCTAGCTGTTCTAATTAAAATGTCATGTTTATAATTTATACATTTTTTATTAGTTATTTAAATAATTCAATAATAATTTTATTTAGCTTTACTTTTTTTTAACATCTGGTGGCATTGCCCGCGATTTCAGGTGTTGTTGGTGTTCTTCTGCTTTCGGAAGTCAAATCTCTCTCTCGCTACTGCAGTGTTGCCTAGCTTTGGATATAAAAACGCACTAAAATGTCCATTCAAAGAAAATAACCCAACAAATTTTTATTGAATCACTTAAAGAACTTTGTATGCGTGATAAATTGTCTTTAAAATGTGGGTTTTTTTAAATAAATGTGTTAAGCTTATGTACAATTTAATTTATGAGGTTTTTTTGTTAAGCGAGACTCTTTTGTTAAGGGAACGACTTTTTTGCTATATTTGAAGTTATGTAACTAGATAAGGTACTCTTTTTGTAAAAATGTCAGTATGGTTTCTTTAGTATTTTCTGGTATTTTCTTGTTTATTTTTACAATGAATATAACTCTTAATGTCCTATGTCTCACTAAGGATTGATGACCGGAAGAAACGATTACACCTCTATGGTTTTAATACGCATTCAGTAAATTCAAAGACTTTTTAAAATGTGAAAAGGATTTCAATCTTAAGAAGAGTTGAGAGAGGGGCATTTCATATTTTTGCATAACCTTAAGAGTAAAAAAATTTTCGTTAGCACTAAAATCTTCTCAGAGTGACCTTTTTTAACCTTTTTTTGTTGAATAATATATGTAGTTTGTTTTTTAACTTAAAGTTTCGGTAGCTTTAAATTAAAAAAAAAGAAAAACAAACACGAAACTTAAAAATTTTTGCATTTTGGGTATAAAAAAGCACTAAATTTATTGCGAAGAGCAAATGGTTGGCAATACTGCACAACTTAGCAAACGTGACGTCACGTACGCTCTGATGGGCGCAATCTTCTTTCTATCATTCTTGGAAGCTAAGTATAATAAATATCATTTAATATTACTTAGCCATTTGTTTCCTCTAAATTGTTACCTATTTCATTCGTCAAAGCCTTCACAAAGCCACTCAGTGCCAATTAAGCGGTCACATCTCTCTCTAAATTTCTGTTTTTATTGAGCGGTCAATGTTCTGCTTGTTAAGTCAATACCTCACGTTTAGGCTTGGTCTGCCTCCTCCTTGTTCGCATCCTTACACATATGTATGTTTGTCAGCATTATTATTTGCTCGCTCCCAAATAGCATGACAACCAAAGAGAGCTTGTATTATTGTTTTAAAATTTGTTTGCCTCGTACACCCACACGTACATACGTAAATATGTTTATATACAATGACGAATTGTTGTCCGAGTTACCCAGTAGGAATCGTGCACGACATCCCGGTAGGAAAAGTAGCTACGGTGGTATATACACTGCTGGTCTTAGGTTAGACGCACGTTTAGTTGCATATAACTTTGCTTCATATTTATTTATTAAAGGACGATAGAAAAGAAGTGGAAATGCAAAAACATTTCTTAAGTAATGATACTTTAAATATAATATTCAAATGATTATACATATTTAACAAAATTGTGTTTTTCAAACATTTTCTTAAAGCTAATCAAAATAAGGCGAGTTTTTCTTGGTCATTAGAATAGACGCACTTTGGCCTTTTAATTTTTATAAGAAAAGTATTTGGATTTTAACTTAAATTACTATTTGATTTATTTGAAATAAAAAATAATAATAATTTCAGTAATGAGTACCTTTGTTAGTAATAACTTCATAAATCCGGTCCTTCATAGAATGATACAAGGAATCTATGTAGTTCAAGGAAATCTCGCTCCAAGCACGTTTAATATCTGCAGTTAATGTTTCCTTATCTTCGTATTGCTTTCCTCCTTCGTATACCTTCCGTGTCAGCCAGCCCCAAACATTTTCAATTACGTTAAGATCTGGAGAATATAGTGGCCAGGTCATGATATTAACGTTTTGACTCGAAATAAAAGATTTTACTGCTCGAGAGTTATGAATAGGAGCATTGTCTTGTTGAAAAATCCAAGGAATTGGTCCAAAGAGATCTTTTAATTTTGGAAATACGGACTCCAACAATGTTTTGAAGCGATCGCCGATCATCTTTTGATCGATAAAAATCAAGTCAATTGTTCCATAAAACGTGATAGCACCCCACACCATTATTCCCCCTTCTCGGCTATGGTGGCGACTTAAATATAGCTCATCTTTCCGCAAATCGTGATAATAATATTGAAATCCATCAGGGCCATCTAAATTAAAACGCTTTTCATCAGTAAATACAACTGAACGCCTATCATTTAGTCGAGTGTCAGATTGGACAATCCACGTCATGTATTCTTTCGCGAATTGAAGCCGGTTTTCTTTGCGTATTGCATTTAAAGGGGGGTTTTCTTGATTTTTAGACGCTTCAGGTGTTCTGCATTTCTGATCGTACGCTGAACAGTTGATAGGCCTGCTTTTACTCCAGCCAATTCCTTGATCTTAGCAGCAGATTTAGTCGAATTCGAAGCAATTCTAACAATTTGGCGTACTGCTTGTTTTGATAGTGCCTTTTTTTCCCTTTGAAGTTATTTCCATATGCCTCTGGATCCTTCAAATATCTGTCAACAGTTCTGGAGCTGCGATTTTTTGTTTGGCAATGTTCCGATTGGACAGTCCTTGGGAGTGAAGAAAGTCTACTTTTTGACGTTCCAATAAGCTCATAACAGCAGCTTTTCCAATTTTTTTCTTCAAATGTAGCTCGAAAACACTTTATTTGTTTATTTTTGATATTTTTTCACTACGAAAGTTTACACTTGTCCACGCAATACGAAGAAATGTTAGCTGCGTCTAATTCAATGACCAACCGAAAACACGTGTGACTGCCATAGAAATTTCTATAATCTCCGAATGTACAGTTATTTTTTCGCAAATCAACCAGCTGTCAGCATTTTTTTTTCGAACAAGATTCGCACTTTGATAAGAAAAGCATTTTGGACAATTAGAACAAGCATGATAATAAATAATTGATTTTGTTTAAAAAAAAACGATGGTGCGTCTAACCTAAGACCAGCAGTGTACTCTACATAAGATATTTATAACGTCTGCCTGTACACCGCTTCAGTTACTGTAGTTGTGGTTGGTAAAAAAAAAATATATTATATATATATTGTTCGTGTTAACTGCATCACCATTGCTACTTAGTGGTCAATGTTGGGTTTGTTGGGTTTTCTATGTGAATTCCTGACATTAAGTTTAGCAGTACTAGGTTGGGAAGTGATACAATATCAATTCCTTCCGGTAGGAATCCTCGAAATGTGGACTAGGACAGGTATGGTGAGCTTGTAACAGAGCGATTACCAAACCTGAAAAAACTCAAATCAGTAGAAATGATTGAAAAAGCTACTAAGAAATTAGAAGGTACTTTAATCAAATGGCTTGGTGGAACCCTGTACTGTCAAAGCTTTGTGTACGGTCCAGTAAACTTCTTAATAAGGCCTTAAAGACCCAAACAGAAGAGGACTGGGCCAATCATCGACTTATACAGAGAGAATATAAGAAAAAAGTACGGAAAGCCAAACTTGAATCCTATAGAAATTTCTGCAGTAACGTCGAAGAAATGAGGTAAACAGCGAGACTTTGTAAGGTCCTTCATCTAGACCGCTCAGTAAGGCTGGATTCCATTCCAAAGCCTGATGGTTCATACACCATTTCCAAATCGGAAACGTTTATGCTGAAAACAGTGAAGCCCGTAAACGCAATTCCGACCCAGCTGTTTCAATCAAACTAATGAGAACCCCATGTAAACGAAAAGTTCCTTCCTTCCGTATCGTAGTACCGTAGATTTTATTTCACGATTATTAAAAAAATTCCATAATTTTGACCCAGCTGATTGCTCTCTCACCACGCAGTGTTGCCAAGCAGTACATTTCGAAATCATTTACAAAATAAACTTGGAAAAATGATAATTTTTGTTAAAATAGCTTAAAAATACTGTTCAATAATGTTAATTATAGATAAATGAACTATTTGCATTTGTTGGTTTTTGGCTTTGGTTTATTAAACAATGAAAAATTGTAACTCATAACGCGGAAGTGTGAAAAAGTGTGTAAGCAAAAATATCAATGGCAACATTGTGTCGATACAAGCAGATGCATATGCATATATATTTATAAATTTGTGTACAAACACATAAAACACGGAAATGGCGCTGAACGATGAGCATTTTGTATCCCTAGTACTAGATAAAAAGGAACTCTACGACAAGAGCAACCCTCTATATAAGTTGCAGGGAAGAAAAACGATGATATGGGAACAGATGGGAAAGGAGCTGGGCACAAGTGGTGAGTGGGAGCTATATTTACTAGTATTTCAAATTTCATAACAAAGTTATTTTAAAGGTGAGGTATGCAGACGGAGGTGGTTAGCTCTTCGCGATCGATATGGCAGAGAAGCCAGAAAATCAGAAGCACCATCAGGCAGAGGCGCAGACTACCAGAGGCTGTTGTTGTTGTTGTTGTAGCAGTATCTTCTCCCTATCAGTGTAGTGTAATTACCGGTCGTCTTCGTCTAGCTCATCTAACGGTAGGCCCAGGAAACTGGCAGTTTCGACGGGTTGGGTCCAGAGGGAGAGAGGTGTTAGATGAGTGGGTTTGATGGGGCATGTGAAGAGGTGGTTAGTGTCGTGCGGGGTACCTTCACATGCTGGACATATGTTTAGTATGTCGGGGTGGATTCTGGATAGGTAGGAGTTTAACCTGCTACAATATCCAGAACGTAATTGTGCCAAGACTACGCGGGACTCTCGGGGGAGCTGGAGCTCTTCGTCTGCGATAGGTGGTGGTTGGACTCCGATAACGGCATTCGGGGGTCGGGAGCTTAGGAAGGTGGTAAGGGTCTCCCGATTAATGTCGTTAATTGCCTGTCTGTATACTGTCTGATCCTGGAGTGGTCTGTCCGTTTTGTCCTGGATCTCGTCCACGTAATTGAGGAGGTGTCTCTTGATGTGCCTGGGAGGTGGCTCAGGCTCGAGCAGGTGTCTGCATGGGTGAGGCCTACGGTGACACCCAATCAGAAACTGCTTGCCGAGCATTTTCTTATGCTCCTTAACCGGGAGCATGTGCGCCTCGTCGTGCAAATGTAGGATAGGGGACATCAGGAGACATCCTGTCGCGGTCCTGATGGCAGTATTCTGGCAGGTCTGAAGCTTCGTCCACTGCGTATCACTGGTTCCAGGCGACCAGACAGGCGCGGCATAGTTCAGAACCGGTTGGCCTATTGCTTTGAAAGTCGACAGCAACATTTCTTTGTCTTTGCCCCAAGTGCTGCCGGCAAGCGACTTGAGGACCTTGTTGCGATTCTGTACTCTCGTTGCAATAGCGGTTGTGTGCGCCGAAAAGGAGAGCAAACTGTCAAAGGTGACTCCCAAAATTCTGGGGTTGTTTATCGTCGGTATTGGGGTATCATCGACGTGTACCTGAAGTGGTAGCTTGACCTCCTTTGTCCAGGTGGCAAAAAGGGTCGCCGTGGATTTAGTGGGAGAAAGTTTTAAGTTTCTCGCAGTGAAGAAGCGAGAAAGGCGGGCGAGGTAGTCGTTTACTTTTGAGCATAGGCCATCAATGTCATTGCCCGACGCCATTATCGTGCAGTCGTCGGCATATGAGACCAATGAGACTCCCTCTGGTGGCTGGCGGAGTTTCGAAATATAGAAATTGAAAAGCAAGGGTGAAAGGACACCACCCTGCGGTACTCCTTGCTTTATTTTTCTCTGTTTTGAGGTTTGGTCTCGAAATACTACCGACGAGTGACGACCACTCAGGTAGTTCGCGGTCCACCTCTTCAGCCCTGGCGGGAGTGTCGACTGTAAAATGTCATCTAGTAGCGTGGCGTGGCTCACTGTGTCGAAAGCCTTTTGTAGGTCCAACGCTACTAGGACCGTCCTCTCGCAGGGGCGGTTTTGGTTTAGTCCGCGGTTTACCTGGGTGTTTATGACGGTGAGTGCCGTGGTGGTACTGTGCACTCTACGGAAACCATGCTGGTGTGGGGCTGGAGTCAGGTGTTGTGTGAGGAGTGGGAGTAGAAGGGCTTCAAGTGTCTTCACTACTGGGGAAAGGAGAGTTATCGGACGATAAGACTCCCCTTGGTTGGCGGGTTTCCCAGGCTTCAGCAGTGGGACCACTCCCCCTAATTTCCACTTATCAGGAATGATGAGAGTGGCCATGGACAGGTTGAAGACCTTTGTGAGATATTCTACTCCCAATGGACCCAGCTTTTTCAACATCAGCATGTTTAGTCCGTCCGGGCCAATGGCTTTTGATGGTTTCATGTGTTTGATGGCCCCCTGAACCTCGTCGCTGGTGAAAGTAAGCGGTGCACTGTTGTAGGACAGTTTGTGCAGCCGTCTGGTGGCACAACGTTTGGATCTGTAGACCGGAGGATGCAATATAAATTGCCGGCTAAAATAGCTCGCGCATCTCTTCGGGTCCGACGAAGTACGACCGTTGAAGGTGATATCCACCTTGTCGTTGTGCTTCGTCGGGTTCGACAGGGACCTTGCGGTGGACCAGAGCTTGCTCACACCAGAGGTGAAGTTACAGGACTTCAGGTGCTCTATCCATTTTGTCCGCTTATGTTGGGTGACCAGTTGCCGGATCTCCGAATTGAGATCCTTTATACGAGGATCCCCGGGATCGGCCTGGCGTAGGCGGTGACGCTCGTTTGCCATAACGGCTGCTTCGGCTGGGAAATTGGGACGTAATTCCCGGATCCGTCCAGCAGGTATGAAGCAAGCCGCGGCGGCTGTAACCGCCTTGCGGAATGCGCGTTTGCCTGCGCGCACATCGGTGGGAGTGGGTAGGGCTGCGAAGATGTTCTCAGTAAATTCCGCGAATCTGGTCCAATCAGCTTTGTTGAAGTTGATGTATGACCGGTGATCCGCGGAAACAAAATCGGCGGGTCTCTCGATCGAGATGATAATGGGCAAGTGGTCTGATTCAAGCGATAGCATAGGTCGCTAGGTTATGCTATTTATCAGTCCAGCGCTAGCAATTGTTATATCAGGCGAGCTGCTACAATTGCCCACTACCCTAGTGGGGGCGTCGTCGTTTACAGTGCTGAACGTCGAATCGTCTATCTGCTCTGCCAATAGCTGTCCCCTACGATCATTTGGCAGGCTTGAATGCCAAAGATCGTGATGCGCGTTAAAGTCACCTACTACCAATCGGTTTTCTCCCCTGATGAGCGCACCAATATCGGGGAGATATCCTGCCGGGCAGCAGGTGACAGGGGGTATGTAAATATTGTAAATTTCGAGCTCGGCATCGCCTGACCGGACAGCTATACCTTGACGTTCTAAGGTGCTGTCCCTGCGGTCGATGCTTCATCAGTAAGACGATACTGCACTGAATGGTGTACTATGAACGCTAGACCACCACCGTTGTCTCGCTCGCGGTCCTTTCGGTGCACATTGTAGCCGTCCCTGGTAATCAGGGGGGAGCTAGCGTGCAGTTTTGTCTCCTGGACCGCAGCTATCTTGATTCCGAACCAACTCATGAAGTCGACTATCTCGTCAATCTTGCTCGTGAGTCCGTTGCAGTTCAGTTGCAAAAGCTTGAAGCTTCGCGGGAGTGTCGTCGTAATTCGGGGGGTGAGGGATGCGTGATGTTGTCTGCGTTGGTCCTGCTGTGCGTTCCGCAAAAAGGGGGGTGGCCTGATGTTGTCGGATGGCCGCGCCACGGGGGGCGGTTGGGGGTGCAGAGCTCTGCAGCAGGGGGCAACGTAGTCGCGTGTCCACTCACGGGTGGTGTGCAGGCCGGAGCACCTCCGAAAGTGACACCAGCCACTGCAAGAATTGCATTGGACAGTTATCAGGTTCCGAGGTACTACGGTCTGGCACACGGAGCAGACTGTGCGGGGGACCAAGAGCTGCTGGTTTGTCCCCGCACTGGGGTAGGAGCAGGAGGGTTGTGGGTTGGAGAGGGAGTCGTGTTGCTCTTGGGGGCTCCTGGCCGTTGAGGTGTTGTTAGTGGCGGCAGTGTGATGTGCCGGCACTGAGGGCAGTGTAGCCGTGGAGGCGGTGACCGCCTGTGAGCGGGAGCAACACGTGGCCACATACCTTGTGTACCACTCCCTGTGTGTCTTAAGGCCTGAGCAGGTCTTAAGATGGCACCACCCGGTGCACTGATTACACCTAACCGAGGTGAAGTTCGCGTGGAGCCGTTTGTGTCAGATGCAGCAGTAGAATACCTCTGGTCCGGGGTTGGGTTCGACGCCAGCCCGGAAGAGAAGTATTTGGAGCAAACTGGCTGCAATGAGTGGCTCCTGTGACGATAGATTTAGGGTAAAATACGGTACACTAGACAAGGCTAGTATACTGGGGCGGCAGCCCTTGGTCGGGAATAAAAACCCGAGTCATTCCGGTAACGTAGAACCGGCTACCAGAGGCCGTGGGGTCTGCTTGAAAGCATGTCGTTTTTAAGGCCGCATGTTATTCCTCGACCGTAAGTATAGTTGGAATATTTTTATAAAGCGATAATTAATAATGTTTTTTTAAAGAATTAGGTGCTCACAAAATGTGTGCCCAGCAGTAGCTTCGCTTACGCCTTCAATTGCTACTACTACGCTCTCACCGTTGCCACCAATAGTGCCAGAAGAAGAGTTTTTTGATGATGTAGATTCACCATTCCCATCAACATCAGCGACATCTCCACCCCAGTCACAGCGACCCAGCGGAAAAAAACGGGACAGAAGTGCTGAGGTCGAGAATGGCATCTTGGAAGCAATCGATCTCTTGAAAAAGAGATGCCTAGAAAAAGAAAATAAACCAAACAACTCGGCGGACTCCTTCGGTTACATGATTGGCTCAATGGTTGCCAAAATGAGTGCAGCAAAGCAAGCCCGGCCCATGCAAGGAATCCTCGAGGTTATATTTAAAATAGAGCAGGAGCCGGAATGAGGGTTTTTTTTAGTTTGAATTTTTTTTGTATTTTTATCTTAGTTTGAATTTTTTTTAATTTAGCTTTATAATTCGTTGAATTTTTTTTTATTTTTATCTTTTATTTCATTTTTTTAAGTTTATTTTTAAGAATCTATGAATTTTATAGCATACGAAAAGAAAGAATGTGGAATATGAATACTGTGATTTTGTAAATATATAAACTTTGTACTTTGAAATAATAAAAGAACTACTTGATGAATGAAAATATTTCCAAATATTTTTAACTGCATAAATTTACAGTTGGACTTTATATTTGTAAGTATATTTATGTATATAAATTGCATAACTAAAAGTTCGTAAATAAAATTCATAAATAAATAAACATAAATAATAAAATAATTCATTATAATATATTTATATTTGTTTCACTTCACATGTCTTTCAATTTTATATTTAGGGTCCGCCAATGGAAAGGTCTATGTCATCTTGGTATGGTAAAGCTCCTTCATTTATGAAATAATCAGCAAGCCTATCGCGGATATTAAATGCATTTGTTGAGGCTCTCCGAATTGTAGTCCGTATACGTGGTAATGACAATTCACTATTAATTTCTCGTCGCCATTCCCCACAATGAACGATGTTGCCTGGTTCTTGTCGATCAACATAATTTTCAGGGCAATACCAACGATTGTGATCGTTTAAAATTATAAAATTGTGTAAAACAATGCAGGCCAGCACTATTTTTTCGCAATTTTTAGGGTCACATTCAATCGTGGTGCGAAGAATTCTCCATCGCGCCGTTAATATTCCAAAGCTGTTCTTTATTACTCTACGCGCCCTTGAAAGGCGATAATTAAAAATCCGCTTGGTTCTTGGTAAGTTAAAACCGGGATATGGACGCATCAAGTTTGTTCTCAATGGGAATGCAGCATCACCAACGAAAAAATGTGGTAATGGTTGGGGCGATTCCATAGATATACGCGCGGGAGGCGGTAGTGGCAAAGTATTTTGCATCAAGTTCTGTCCAAACGATGAAAGTTGAAAAATGTCTGTAAAATATACATATGTATTAGGTGAAATAACTTATTACATTTAAATTTTATTACCTCCGTCACTCTGACTACCATAACTCCCGATGCTTACTGCAGTGAAAGTATACTTGGCATCACAAACGGCCATCAGAACGATGCTAAAGAATTTTTTGTAGTTGTAATACTTGGCTGGACATTTGATTGCAACATGCTTGCCATCGATTGCACCAACACAATTTGGAATGTTCCACATATCAAAAAAATCCTCCGCAATATCCCTGTACTGGGATTTTGTAGGTTCGCTAACGTAAACTGGAGAAAGTAGCCGCCAGATAACTTCACAAGTTTCCTGTATTATTTCGCGCACAGTCGTTGCACCTAACTTATAACTCCATGCAATGCTCTTCACAGATACACCTTGTGACAAATATCTAAACAACCAACAAGAAATAAATATTAATCGACTTGAAGCCTCGCTTTCTCAATATGCATACAGCAAAACTAAAGATAGTCTTCCCGCAGGACCAATCCGCTGTTTTGGCTTCCTCAAGGAACTGTTCACTAATTTTAAAAGCAGCTCATACACAGGCGGGGGACATCCTTGTGTGTGAAAACAATTCATCAGGCTCCAATGTTTTCATTCGGCGGAACACTTGGATTTGATAACCACTTGTGCCCCAATTCCTATTTAATGGGCGAACTTTATACCTTCTGCACTTTTTTTGGTCCTTTATTTTTTTATATAAAATATATAGTTCAAATAAATTCAGAAATAACTCGCAAATTTCGATGACTTCTTCGTCCATTTTGTCACTGATGTATTTTGTAAATATTGTTTGTATGTATGTAACCAACTAGAACAGCTGTTATCTACGGGAAATAGTTTTGCTCAGTTTTGTGCACGGTAAGGGCATGCATTCCGTGCGGGCTTCACTGTTTTCAGCATTAATGCTCTACTCGAAACTCATTTTCCGGGTAGTAGAACTCTCTCTGTATTGCCGAGAAGTCCACTTAGTAAAAATCGCTATGCTTACCAGAGTGGAAACTCATGTGAATCAGCCTTACACGATCTTGTTGGCAAGATTGAAGCCGGGCTGGAGGCTGGCGAATACACAATGGTCGTGTTCGGGGACATTGAGGGGGCTTTTGATATTGCCACTTTCGGCTCAATATGTTCTTCTGCCGAACGACACGGAGTTAATCAAATCATCGTAAAATGGATACATTCCAAGCTCTCTGAGAGGCTTTTAGCCGCTGGTGAGAACAGTGACGAACTAATCACCGTCAGGACCAAGCAAGGATGTCCCCAACGGGGTGTTCTTTCTCCGCTGCTGTGGTGCTTCGTCGTAGACTATCTACTAGCGGAGATGTAGGAACTCGGTTTTCATGCCCAAACATATGCGGACGATGTCTGTGCGCTAACATTGGATTAATCCTTAAGGAGGCAAAGTGCAGAGGATTCTGGACAAAATCGATGACTGGTGCATGAGACAAAGTCTTTCCGTTAATCCGAACAAAACAACCATAGTCTTGTTTACGAGAAAACGGAAATTGGATGGACTCAGTCTTCCAACACTGAAAGGTGTGACACTTGATCTTTCCGATGAAGTTAAATATCTAGGAGTAATCTCGGATAAGAAGCTGACTCGGGAGATACACGTTTCACTGAAGGTGAATTGCGCACTGAGGATTTTTCAGCAATGCCGTAGAGCCTTTGGTAACACCTGGGGTATGAAACCTGCTGTGGTCCTACGGATATACACAGCACTAATCAGATCAATCATCACTTACTAAAGACGACCTAATACCCGCAGTTTCATTTGGAAGGAAATTTGAGTGGAGCAATCCAGAATGCATGCAGGGAGGTTTGACGGATATTTTCTTTACCGATAGGTCCAAGAATGAAATAGGGTCTTGACCCGGATGGTACTTAAACGATGGTAATAAATATCACTATGCCATGGGGGAAATGACAACTGTTTTTCAAACAGAAGGTTTTGCCATCCTGAAAGTAGTCGAATGGATAATCGAGAGGAGATGGAGCGGGAAACAGATTGGAGTTTTCAGTGACAGTCAGGCTGCACTGAAGGTCCTGGAGAATGCGAAGCAAACCTCAAAGATTTTTCAAGAATGTAAGAAGAAGCTTAATTCTTTGGCAAAACAGGACAGGCTTGTACTTACATGGGTTCCAGGACACTCCGGTGTTCAAGGAAACAAAATTGCCGATGATATGCGGTTCCCCCACAAGGGCCAGAGCCAATAATCGGAATCAGTTTCGCAGGAATCATGAACTGGATCTGCGATTATGTAGGCAATCTACATAAAGAGAGATGGTACGGTCTAGAACGCTGCAGAACTGCAAACTATTTTGTGACAAGCCCGAACAGAAAACTGTCGAACTCTCTACTAGAACTTGGAAGGAAAGATGGTTGATGGTCGGTATGATTACAGGACACAACCCATGGGGTCAGCATATAACCACCATTGGAATCATTGAGGAGCCAATGTGCCTGTCAGGCTTAGAGGAGGCGGATAGCACTGACCACTTTCTCTGTGAGTGTCCTTCTTTTGCTAGATCACGGCTACGAGTTTTGTGCTCCGATGTCTTGAGAATGAGTAATATTCGTTCTCTAAAATTCTCACAGGACTAACTATCTCTCTCTTTGTCTCTATTCTTTCCCATCTCTTTCTCTGATACTTTTCTCTTTCCCTCCTTGACTATCTACCCTCTTTGCAGAGCTTTAAGTACAATGGGTTTTTAGCCTGAGTGTTTAAGGAGCCACCAAATCTCCTGGTGCTCCTTGGCTCGACTTTTTCAAATTTGAATTTCAAAACTAGGTCGTTACTCTTAACACTTGACCGTGTTCATATGCGTGCGTAGCGAAGCATGTATACCGCTTAAGTCGCTGAAGTTGTTGTAGGTAAAAATACCATACACAATCTATGCAGGCTGATGGCGTTATTATATCGCACCCTAAATACAAAAGGGTCACAACTCAAAATTTTCCACACTCGAGCTTGACTTGTTTACAGTAGCACAGAAAACAAACTATGTGACATATCACGCTGAAATTTGCCATGTGAGCTTATAACAGTCTTACCAAAAAACAAAAAAATGATTTTTGCCATATGTCATCCGCGGACCGTTTTATTGATAACGTCTCGTTCATATTTGAGCAGAAGGTTACACATTAAAACAATAGCTACTTGCAGCGCGGTGAGACTCAGAGACATAGGAAACTGGACAACAAGGCCGTACGGTCACAGTAAGATCCTCCTACAGGGACCTCCGCTGCTCACAAACGGATCAGGCTACACAGTCCCCGACCTTAGCTTCAAGAAAGGCTTTACGGTACGTTTTCCACCGAAAGCCGAATGGAGCAAAGGAGAGGTGATTGGAAGACACGATATCGAAATTTATACCGATGGTTCTAAGATGAACGGTGGTGTGGGAGCTGGCTTCCATTCGGAGCCAGTCAACCTATCTCAGTCAATTCGTCTTCCTGATTATGCCACCGTGTTCCAGGCAGAACTTTTAGCGATCAGAGAAGCATGCAAATCCCTAGAACTCTACAAGGAAGTTGGTGCAAGAGTAGCTATCTTCTCAGACAGTCAAGCAGCTATTAAGGCCTTAGACTCCAACTACATTTCATCCCGGTCATAGGAACATACGGGGCAATGAGATAGCGGATGAGCTAGCAAGAAAGGGCTCGACAATAGACATAGCAGAGGCGGTGGCAGTCTCCACCCCACTGAACACACTAAAAGCATCCATTGCTTCATACTATCATGCTTTAGCCGAAAGAAGATGGAAGCAAATACCTACATGTATTACAACAAAAAACACATGGCCGTCATACAAAATCCAAAGGACGAATGACCTCCTAGGATGTTCTCGGCCAAACATTTCACGTATCACTGCAACCCTTACAGGACTTTGGAAAGTAGGGGATCATACAGCTAGACTCAATCTACCCTTCAATCCTATCTGTAGAAGCTGTCAATCGGAAGGGGCGAAGGAGAGTCTGTTCCACTATTTATGTGAATGTCCGGGACTAGCCAGGGCACGGCTCCGATCCTTCGGTAAGCCTTTCTTACAGCAAATTAAAGAAATCTCAGACATAGAGATAAAGGATTTGCTGCTATACTTGGACCTCACTAAATGGATCTGACTTGGAAACAAAAAAAAAAAAAAAAAAAAAAAAAAAAAATAACAACATCATCTTCACACGAGATAGTGGTAGTAAAACGGTGCTGGTCACTAATTAGGAGCATTTTCAGCTCAGAAATGTTCAACCACCTCAACAACAACAACAACAACATTGCTTTGTTAACACACACGTACATACGTACATACGATTAAATGTAGGAATCATGCACGACAACCCATTAGGAAAAGTGGAAGAAGTTGCAATTAACTAAACTGTTACCTAAAGAAGATATATATGTTATTAGTAGAACATAATAATACATTTATTTGATAACCAAAGTTGTCATAAAGTTATTTAACATGTTAGAATCGAGCCCAGTAAGGTTTTAACTTAATGGCATGCTGGAAACCCACTTCTGAAATGTACGCTTTGAGCTGGTGAGTTTGAACTAAAATATGGAGTAACTAAACACAAAATAAATAACCGAAACCATTGATCTAAACAATAAAGAAAAACAAAACAAGCTTGCCTCGGAGGACACAGATCCCTTCAGGAAAAGCTCACGCCTGGCTCATTCGGGTGCTGGCTCACCCAGTAACAGATCAGCGCAGAAACAAGATCTGGAAACGAAAAACTCGTTAAGCAAGCTTTGGGAACAAGTAATAGCCCTCGTGAACATGGAAAACGCCGCACCATCCAGCAACCTATGAGGGACATTAGGTTGCATAAAATACCTCTTCCAACCGGTTGCCGCAGAAAAGTGTCGTTGCAACTCAAGTGGGATACCCTGCCATGAGAATAGTACACAAACGTCGCCCAGCCCAAGAAATACAACAGGGACTACACGCCAAAGGCTGCCATTCAGGATTCTCCGAGAAGTAAAACGGAAAAAGCAGAAGCAGTGAGAAAAATGCAGCCGTTGGGGAAAGTTCATATACCAGCTTCTTCTCACCCAGTCCAGCCGAAGCCAACAAATGAGTGGACACTGGTAAAAAGAGACCCAAAAGGCCAAACAGGCTATTAATAAATGGGAATGGGGTCAGTCATAGATATTGCCCTGGAAAGTGATTTCCTTGCTCAAAAGATCAAATGGAGGGTGAGCGAGGGTTACGCCCACAGTGACCATCAAGCTACCATAATGGACATCACTGAAAGAAGGCTTAAAATTGCACCCAAGCCGACAGGTCCAAAGTGGAAGGACGAGAAGCTGGATAGCGAAGCTTTATTAATATATGATTGAGCAACTTCAACTCCCTGCTAGTTCTGCCGACAATAGGACGAAAATCCTAGTAGAAGGTCTAAGAGATGCTTGCGATGCCTCCATGCCCAGGCGATTACCGCACCAACACATATACCCATGCTACTGGTGGAACGAAAGCATTAAATCACTAAGATCTCAATGCCTCTACGCTAGACACAAGATGCAGCGCAGTAGAAGGAGACCTGACTTTGTTGAAAATGTTCAAAATCTTAGATCAGCAAGGTAAGCGCTAAAAAAAGCCTTTAAATTTAGCAAGCAAGAAAGTTTCAGGAAGCTTTGTGAGGAAGCTGATATTAACCCCTGCGGCACCGCGTACCGGGTGGTATTATCCAAACTGAAAAGCGTGCACACACCCCAAATTACTTGCCCAATAAGGCTGCGCAAAATTGTTACTACTCTTTTTCCTCAAAGATCTGAAAAAAGGTGATCCCGCGTGTCACCGAGCAAGAACTTCAAAAGGCGTGTAATAAAATAAAGTCTTAGAAAGCTCCAGATCCATATGGTATACAAAATAGAGCCCTGAAATTAGCGATTGCCAAACATCCAGAGATATTTCTAGCAGTATTCCAAACCTGCCTTAACAACGGCACTTTTCCGAAGAGGTGGAAGAAGCAAAACCTTATGCTTTTACCCAAGGGCAACATAAAGCCTGGGTAACCCGAGTCTTACCGACCAATATGTCTTCTAGACACAATGGGAAAAATTCTCGAGAGCATTACTTGCAACAGATTGTCATCTTTCGGGATAAAGGTATTCTATCCACATACCAGTTTGGCTTCAGGAAATCCCGTTCAACAGTGGATGCCATCAAATGCGACAGAAGCCACTGATGGCAACAGATGGTGCGGCGGGAAAAAAGAATACTGTGATGTGGTAACCCTGGACGTTCGAAACGCTTTTAATACATCTAGCTGGCAACGTATACTGGAAACCTTCGCAAAAATAGGTTCGCCTAGTTATGTTATCCGAATAATTGAGAGCTATTTCACGGACCGTAATCTGCGGTTTAGAAGCGACAAAGGCGCTGAAGAGTATATCGCGACAGCAGGGGTCCGTCAGGGATCAGTTCTCGTTCCTCTGCTATGGAACTTAATGTATAACGGGGTCCAAATACTAGATATGCCACCTAGAACTAAAGTCATTGGATTCGCGGATGACATCGCGATAGTAAAGCAAATCCACATAATTGAGCCAAATGCTTAGCTAAGGTCTATCAAGTTTGAATTAGCTGAGCATAACACCGATGTAGTCCTAATAAGCAGCAGAAAGATATAAGAAACTATATATGTAAATGTTGGGACAGTAACTATTAGCTCACAACCCGCTATTAAATACCTAGGAGTGATGATTGACATGCTTGAAAACGCATCTGGAATATGCTGCAAAGAAGCCATCCAGTCTACAGACCTGTCGATCGTCAATAATGCCAAACAACAGCGGACCTAGCCACAGCAAGAGATTCCTATATAGCAGAGTAGTCAGCTCGGTTCTCTTATATGCCACACCGAACTGGGCTGACGCACTGAACATAAGTAGCTACACAAAAAAACTGAAAGCCGTCTATCGGCTAAGCACTTTGCGGACTATCCGCGGCTTCCGTACAATTTCGGACGATGCTTCCTTCGTTATAGCCGGTCTAGTCCTTGTAGACATTTTGGCAAAAGAAATGCGGATAGTGTATTTAAGGCTTTCCGAGCCCGACGGTAGAGCAAGTTGTAAAACTATTGCAGAAGAAGAAAGGCGTCGTTCGATCGCCTACTGGCAAGACCGGTGGAACAGATCATCGAAAGGTAGATGGACGCATGAGCTAATATCCATTCTTGCGACGTGGTTAGAAAGGAACCATGGGGAAACAAACTTCCATCCAACCCAATTCCTTTCAGGTCACGGGGTGTTTCGAAAATACCTCCATAGATTCGGCCATGAAAGTTTACCAAACTGCCCAATCTGCAAGGAGAGGGAAGAAGACGCTGATCGCGCCTTGTTTCAATGCACACGCTATGCTCCCGAAACCTGTAGCATATTAAACGGAGATAACATAACAGATCTTATGCTAAAATCTGGTGAAAACCTGAAGCGAATCAGCGCGCATGTAAAACATATCGTAAACATAACGTAACGTAACGTAAAACATAACGGGCATAACGTTGGTAGGCGAAATAACTAGCAGCCTATGAGCTAACCAGCTCCGTGAGGTAATTCCTTTTTGGCCAGTTGCGCGGGAAGAATGGAGAGGTATTTCGTACGTAGGTGTAGCTATGAGGCTTCAAGTCGTGCATACTGCTATGCAGGTATAGCAGTACTCATGAGAGTTCCCTTTTCACGGGCTTCATCGCGGAAAAAAAGACATCCGCGTTATCAGTTACAATTTTTCATTGTATTGTATTGTATAATAAGCCAAAGTCAAAACCCACCAAATGCAAATAGTTTATTTATCTATAATTAACCTTATTTAACATTGTTTTTAAGTTATTTTAATAAAATTAAAATTTGTCCAAGTTTATTTTGTATATGATTACGAATTGTACTGTTTGGCAAAACACTGTGTGGTGAGAGAGCAATCAGCTCACACGATTCTACGCAAATATTCCAAAATGCTACGAAAAAATCTACGATACCACGGAACGGAAGGGTGGTGAGAATTGATTTACATGGGGCTGTCATTAGTTTCATCGTGTCAGCTCGCACGGGCCTGCGTTTACGTTGATAACTGCGAGCACCGTATCGCACTTGTTACGTTAAAGCGTAACAACTCAAAATTTCCAAATTTTAGTTTTTTGCAAGAAAACAATGTACAGTGGTCATCTCTACCCACTGTAAAAATCGTTCAGTGGTTTGTCTAGTCTTTCATTAAAACAACCGTTATGACTCTCTCTTTGTTTTCAGAATGACTTCTTCTGTCTCAACTAAAGAGTTACATTTTTAGTTGTCTCCAAGTGTTTGAAGAAATTTGTGTCACATAAAGTGTAACATTTTGAATTGTGCCTGTTTACAACCAAACGGTTTGTTTAAAATATACCACTAAGTGTATAAAAAATTTCAGGAAAAGAGTAACAACTCAAAAATTTGTTATTTTAGCGCAACTACTAAACAAATAATAATGAAACAACCATTATATTGTTTTTAATGATATTTTCGTGCAATTACATATTATTTTCCTTGTAATATATTATTAATATTTACGGAAACAGTTTTCGTCTCTTCTGAAAATGTTCAGATTTTGAGTTGTTACGCTTTAACGTAACAAGTGCGATATATATAACAAATATCCAAAACCTCATATACACACATAGATGCTAAAATTTAAACAAACATCCACGTCTGTTTCTCTTTTATTATATAATGGCGTTAAAAATAGTTCAATGGAACATAAACGGTTATGTCAATAATTACCATGAGCTTCAGTTGCTTATCAAAGAGAAAACTCCATATGTAATCGGTATTCAAAAGACACAGATTCCTATACCACCCAACAATCCGATATAATATAATGGTTATGTTTCTAGGGGTCGGTATACTCTTAAAAAGGTCCATTCCGCGCGAGGTAATAAATATAACATCTGCCTTATCTACAATAACTTTAAAAATAAAATTAAATCATACACTACGTATAGCAAATACATATATTCCACCTTCTCAAGGTTTGAACGAAACTGGGCTGAGGATCTCATTTCTCCAACTCCCAGCACCTATCTTGTGAGCAGAAGATTTAAATGAGTGGCTCCCACTTAGGGGCGCCCCCAAAACAAACAAAAGGGTTATATTTACTGAAAATTTCGCAGTAAATCATAATTTGACCATAATTAATAATGGTTTGCCAACCCACTTTTCAACACACTCTTCCTCTACAAGAGATATTACTCTATGCTCTCCACAAATTTCAACTAGGATTTAATGGCAAGTATACTCTGACTGTTGAACATTCTCTCTGTAAATGTCCGGGTTTGGCAGCTAGACGACTAAGGTCACTGGGCCCTCCTTTCTTTGACAGCCTGGGGCAGTGCGCCATTATATCTACAGCTCTGGCTTGCTGTACAGGGTGAACGATATGACAGCTTCACACTGCTTGTATCTGTAAAACAGTTCATGACATCAACGTCAAAATTGTTCTAATGACAGTTCAATATATTGTTTACAAGCCATCAAAAGCGTCTTAGTTTTGATGAATTTTTTTTTTCTGTGATGGAATTCAAACGTAATAGTGTCATTGAGTTATATTTGGCTGGAAAATCACAACCAGCCATTGTTCCTGAGCTCAGTCACCTCAAAGTGAATAAAATGCTTGTGTATCGCACAATAAAACGTTTCAATGATACTGGTAGCATTGCAAAACGCTATGGAGGTGGACCAAAAAAAACCGCAACAACGCCAGAAATGGTTCGGAAAGTGAAGGCTCGACTTGAACGAAATCCACGTCGAAGTGGAAGAAAAATGGCCAAAGAACTGAAAATATCGCAAGACAGAATTCGACGCATATTGAAAAATGAGCTCAAGGTCAAGGCTTACAAGTTCCAAAAAGCACACGATCTTTCACCCCAGCAAAAAAAAGTTCGGTTTGAAAGAGCAATTGAGTTGTTGCGATGGCACGTACGTAGCGAATTTCCTAACATTGGGTTTCCTGATGAAAAAAATTTCCCAATTGAGCATTTCATACACACTCAAAACGATCGTGTTTACTTATCGAGCCTGGTGTCAAAGTGAATGCGACTTATTATCGGGAAAATGTTTTAGAAGCTCCTTTAGTGCCGTGAACACGCAAACATTTCGGTCGTAGACCATGGACGTCCAACAGGACTCGGCACCTTTTCATAAAGCTCGTGTGAACCAAGAATGGTTCAAAAATCATGTTCCACACTTCATTTGGTCCACACAATAGCTTTCGAATTCGCCAGACGCAAATCCGATGGACTATTCCATATCTAAATACCTAAATACGCACGCCGTAACAAAAACGATTATAAATATATTCTCGGATAGCCAGGCGGCCATCAAATCAATGAATGCGGCTTTACTAAGATCGAAGGTTGCACAGGAATGCCGGGCAGCTCTAAATGATATTAGTGACGTATTCAAAGTCAGCCTTATTTGGGTTCCGGGACATAGAGATATTGAGGGAAACTGTAAAGCAGAAGAGCTAGCCAGAAAGGGTACCGCTCTCCAACTGCTGAGTGATAAAAGTACCATTGGAATACCCATGGCCACGAGTAAACTAATAATGAAAAACCACTTTATCCAAGAGGCCAATAGGTCATGGAGAAATGAAGATACGTGTCTAACAGCTAGGCTACTATGGCCGCAAATAAACAAGAAAAGAACAAAGGAATTGCTTAGTCTCTCAATAGACAATATCTCGAACGTCGTGGCTTGTTTAACCGGTCACTGGCTATTTGGCAGGCATTCCTCGAGACTAGGAGTTTTCTCCCATGAATATTGCAGAAGTTGCAGAGATGAGGAAGAGGAAGAAACAGTTGAGCACTTCCTTTGCAATTGTCCAGCCCTAGCTAAAATCAGAGCAGGTTGTCTAGGTAAATACTTTTTTAATTCTCTTACAGAACTGTCTGGCGTGGGGTTGGCATCAATACTACGCTTCATAAGAGCCACGAAATGGTTCCACGAAGGAAGATAAATGAAGTTCCCGTGTAGCACAGTGGTATCACAAAGGACCTGTAAGGTCTAAGTGAGTTGGTCGTGCAGACCGACTACCTCCATAACCTAACCTAACCTATTCCATCTGGTCCATTTTGGAGAGCAAGGTGAGGACTAAAAAATATGCCAGTATGGATACGCTGAAAAAAGCGATAATACGAGAATGGGCCAAAATACCCCAAGATCACATACGTGCATCATGCAACTCCTTTTTGACCGTTTGAAGTATAGTCAAGGCAAAAGATGGTCATATCGAGCTAAAGTGAATATACATATGATAAAATTGTAATCTATTTTGAACAATCTTGTCTTTGAAATCAATAAAAACTAATTTCCCACCAAAAAGTTATGGTGTTTTGAATAGGTAATACTTCATATCGTTCACCCTGTACATCAGTGAATAAGAGCACTGGTATTCATGCTTTGCAACCCGGTAAATTTATTTTATTTATTTTATTTTTATATGTGGAAAACAAAATAGTTTTTTGTTAATCGGAATCAGCTCTTAAGGATGGGGACCTTTTTTTTTTATTTATTCCCCATTTATTTTATGCATCTGTCCTTTGACATTAAGTATGTTGTTTAACAATTTGGTCAGGATTTATATAAATCGCTTTATGGCCAGTGTCAAAAGCGATAAAATTAAAATAAACGAAATAATAGCAATTAAATAATATATTGTACAATTACACTGTGCGACAATTTTGGGGTCATCAAAATCAAACCACACCGGACCCTTTTTTTCTGAAAATATACCTATTCAATAGCAAAACCCTCGCTGGGTTTTTACAAGTTAGCTCGATTTTTTTTTTATTGCGTTTTGAAGTTTTCTATTTTCATGAGATTTTGGAGTTTTACCTGTACGCTAAATTTGACTTATAAATGGACCTTTGATTGATTTAATCGATTTATTTTGTCATAGCTTGATGCAGAAATTTCGTACATGTACAAATAAACTTATTTTGAGAAGAACCTATATCTCAATACGCAATTTTCAATACCAAAATTTCGAAAAATTGTATGTTTTTACCATTTTTTACTGTAATTATGAAAATAATTAAAATTTCTCACTATTTCTTCTATCAAAAATGTTGCAAAATGTACTAAAAAAGTCATTTATAAGATAAAAACATAAAACTGAACTTTAAGTTTGTTATTTTCTAAAAAAATAAATTTTTAACAAGATTTTTCTTCATAAAAATAATTTTTTTATACTCTGTTGTGAAACGTCCACAACAATAGCAGAAAACGTTAATATTTGCAGGACAATTGTACATTTTTTATTTTCTTAATTCATAAAAAATTCACGTAAATGAAATTAATAAATTCAAATATGTTAACAAAAACCATATTGTTCACAAAATATTTAGCGCGTCAAATGTGTTTTAGGAGTTGTTATGCACGAACCTGATCTCGCAAGACTGCTGCGATCTTAGAACAGGTAAAATCGTTGGGAACAAATTTTGGAATTTCTAAAACAAACATTTCCTGATAAGACAGACTACAACCTTCTTTATACTTTTTATTTTGGAATGTGCGCTAGCCACTTTTCTATGTACTTAACAGGCTAAAAGTCTTGTGAGACCAATCTTGCTTTTCACTACTCACGATCACATTTTGTTACATCCAATATTCATTGGAAAACCGTATCTGGAAAAAATACTAGCAAAAATAGAAAAATCTGAAAATGTGTATAACGGGTGGTTACGTATAAAATTATTTTCATAATTACAGTAAAAAATGGTAAAAACATACAATTTTTCGAAATTTTGGTATTCAAAATTGCGTATTGAGATATAGGTTCTTCTCAAAATAAGTTTATTTGTACATGTACGAAATTTCTGCATCAAGCTATGACAAAATAAATCAATTAAATCAATCAAAGGTCCATTTATAAGTCAAATTTAGCGTACAGGTAAAACTCCAAAATCTCATGAAAATAGAAAACTTCAAAACGCAATAAAAAAAAAATCGAGCTAACTTGTAAAAACCCAGCGAGGGTTTTGCTATTGAATAGGTATATTTTCAGAAAAAAAGGGTCCGGTGCGGTTTGATTTTTGATGTCGCACTGTGTTATACAATACAAGTTTCACTTTACATGATTACCTTTTACAACTATTTTTAATTATTTTTTTTACATATTTATGGTTTTTTAGCATTTATCATACTAGGTCGCTTGGTCGGGTTCTCTTTAAACGCCTTTTCCCGTTTCTTTCCCTTTCAAGAAGTTTGTTGATTTCTGCATTACTGTGTGTGTGTATTTTTTCAAAGTGCCTTGTTGTTATCTTTTTGATTTCTTCGTCTACTCTTGCTATATTAAAAGTCCTGTGGATGTCATCATTTTTCGTGTACCTGTCAGACATGGTCAAAATTCGAAGAATCTTTGATTGCTGTCTTTGGATTTTTTCTATATGAGTTTTTTTAGCCGTTCCCCACACCTGTAATCCATGTAGCCAGATTGGTTGAATCATAATTTTGTACACTAACAGCTTGTTCGGTATAGTAAGTCTGGATTTGGAGCAGACTAACCAATGAAGTTGTCGAAGTGTTTCTTTTATTTGTTTGACCTTTTGCTTTATGTGGTGATTCCAATTTAGTTTGGAGTCCAAGTGAATTCCCAGATATTTAGTAGTTGATTCTATTGTAATTGCTTTATCATTTATTTTAATTGGAACTGCGGTAAATTTTGTTTTGTTAGTAAATATAACCTGTACGGTTTTGTCTTCATTTATTTTTAGGCACCAGTTATCAAACCATTCCTTAACCCTAGAACACACACCCAGAAAATATCACGTAAACACACACCCGGGATACGTTTGTACCCGGGACCTTATTTTGCGGTTTTTTTAATGCTTATTCAACCGATTTCTATGATTTTTTTTTTTGAAATGTATATTTTAATATATAAAAAGTATTTTGTCTTTTGTTTCATTCGAATATTCCTACTGGTTCCAGCGATATGGGCAAATAAAGTCAGGACATGCAACAGTGGATTTTTGTTTTTGTTGTTGTCCTGATAAATGCAAAACAAAATAATATAATTTATAATAATATACTTGTAGAGTAACAACGAATACACATTTTGGTTTTTATTTCATTGAAATATTCTACCTGGTTCAAAAGATATGTGCAAAAAGGTCGCCCAAGGTATGGGTACGTAGGTAGCAAATACACTGGTATAACTGGTTTTTGTATTTTATATGCAGCTGCAAGGGTTGTTTTCACACAAGGTGTTGTTATAAATGCTGCCTGTTGATATTTTCGTTATTGTTTTGGTGCTCAAAAGTGTAAGAAGTGAAAATAAATATAACTGAAACTATAAATAACTGGATACGAAATGACTTCAAGAAGAAACGAATATTTATCAAGTGCAGCATATAGAAGGTAAAAAATTTAAAATAAGCAACAATGTAAACATATACTAATTTTTTTTATTATGCAGGCTAACTGAGGAACAGCGAGAATCATATATACAATCTTTATTTGATGAAATTTGTGACGATGACGCTCCCTATGACTTTGACTCAGAAGATGAAGAAGAAATTCAATTCAATGACATTGAAATGGCTGATGACGATGATGAAGTTTCGCAAAGTGCCGCAGAAGTATTACCTGATTATGCGGACTATGAGGATGATGAAGAAGACGATGAAGAAGAAGAAGTAGAAGAAAATAATGAATTACCTGCTAGTGGCGAAAAATTTGTTGCACGTGATGGTACTGAGTGGATGAAAGAACCAAATGTAAGTCGTCAGGTACTCAGACAAAATATTATAAGAGAACGTTCTGGACCAGCTAGATGCACTGAAATGTTGTCAATAGAGCAAACATTCAAATGTTTCATGAACGTTGAAATGGCTGATATAATAATGCGCCACACAATTAAGTTAGCAAAAGAAACTTATAATGCTTACAACAATGCGCATCCAAACACAACTCCTAAATCAGGGACGCCTGTGTCAATAACAGAGCTGTATGCATTTTTTGGCATACTTATTATGACTGGTGCGAACCATAGCAATAGAGAACATGTTCGAGATTTATGGAGCGTCAAAAACTATCCTTCATATCGCGCCAAAATGGGAGTCAACCGTTTCTGTTCGATATTGCGGTTCCTAAGATTTGACGATAAAAACACTCGTGCAACACGCTTACTAACTGATAAAGCAGCACCGATCAGTGAGTTGTGGACGATGATGAACAATAATCTTGCTGCACATTACAAGCCCAGCTCATGCTTGACGATTGATGAACAATTATTTCCTTACCGTGGACGCACACGGTTTACGCAGTACATACCGTCAAAACCTGCTAAATATGGTGTCAAGGTTTGGTGGATTTGCGATGCCACAAATGCATATCCACTGCATGGACCAATATATACTGGCCAAGCAGAAACTGGTAGGGAAACGAACCAAGGCGAACTAGTGGTGAAGGATTTGTCTGCCAAATACCAAGGAAGTGGCCGAAACATTACAATGGACAATTTTTTTACGACCTTGCCAGTTGCAGAACTGCTTCTCACCTGGAAACTCACGATCGTTGGAACTTTGCGCAAAAAAAAATCATATATTCCTTAAGAAATGAAGCAGAACAAAAATAGGACAATTGGTTCAACGACATTTGGCTTCAAAAATAATGTGACAATGTGCTCTTATGTCCCCAAAAAAAAATAAAGCAGTAATTTTGCTTTCGACCATGCATAATGATGCTGAAATAGCTGACAGTGGGAAACCTCAAATAATTGAATATTATAATCGTACCAAAGGTGGTGTTGATCGAATGGACCAAATGTTTGCGGAATATCCAACACAAAGACAAACAAAACGATGGCCACTAGCGATGTTCTTCAACATGTTGGACATTACCGCTCTTGCAGCCTACATTGTCTACGATTTGAATAACCCTATGTTGCCTTGGAGAACAAACAACAAGCGTAAGCAGATCCTGCGCAGCTTGGCTGAAGCATTGTGTATGCCCATTATTAAAGCCAGAGCCATAAATCGTCAAGTGACGCGAAATTTTTCGACTAAAATTGCTATTGAAGCATATTTCAACCGACCGCTGGAATCAATGGTGTCAACAGCAGCATCAACATCTGCCGCAGCGCGCACGCCAAAACCTGTGTCCGGATCTTGCTATTTATGTTACGCACAAGAGGAAAAACGCCGTAGAAAAACCAGAAAGCTGTGCGCCAAATGTAAGAAGCCAATGTGTCTTGAACATTCGGTCACATCAACAAATTGCTCTATTTGCCATGATTTTCCTTAGATATAAGATGCATTTTTATAATTTTTATAATGAAAGTCAATAATGTAATGTGTGAAATGAATATTTTTAATTTTTCAAATAAAAACATAATATAAAAAATGTTTTTTTTTTGATTATTATGAGGATTTTTACTATTGGGGTACAAACGTATCCCGGGTGTGTGTTTACGTATATAATGTGTTGGGAAGGCTGTAGCTCCTGAACCAATAGTCCGATCTGGTTCAAATTTTGAATTTGAACTCAAAACTAAATAATCTTCCTAGATCCGAAGTAAGCGGTATAGAGGTATAGCGGTTCAAAAGCTACAACACTTCAAAGTTGAAGTGGATACATTTGTACCCGGGTGTGTGTTCTAGGGTTAACTGCGTTTGTGTATCGCTGCAGTTTTTCAGTAGCGATAATTAAGCTTTTGTCTGACGCTAATAGTATTGTACCGTCTGCGAACGTAGCAATTGAAGAATTAGTTTCGTCAGGAGGTGGTATATCTGCGGTGAATAAAACATATAGTAGAGGGCCAAGAACGCTTCCTTGCGGAACTCCAGCAGTTATTTGATGAATACCTGAACATTGATTGTCATATTTAATATAGAAGCTTCGGTCGGTTAGATAGCTTTTTATGATGAGATAGTAGTCAAAAGATAGCATTCTTTTTATTTTGTGGAGTAAGCCTTCATGCCACACTTTGTCAAACGCTTTAGCTACGTCCAAAAATACTGCGGCACGGTATCGATTGCTTTCAAGGTCTGATTGGATTTTATTTGTAATTCTATGGATCTGTTGAATAGTCGAATGTTTTTTTCTAAATCCAAATTGATGATCCGGTATTATACGTTTTGGGTCTAGAAGTTGGCTTATCCGATCATGCAGTAATTTTCCAGCAATTTTAGATATTGTCGATAATAAGCTTATTGGTCTATATGATGATACGGTAGTTGGATCTTTACCCGGTTTTGGCAATGCAATAATCTCTGCCACTTTCCAGAGCTTCGGAAAGTATTGTAAGCGAAACATTGCATTAAAAACGTTTCGCAAGTATATATATGCCTTGGTTGGTAGCTCCGCTAATGCTTTTCCTGTTATCATGTCATATCCGGGAGCTTTTTTATGTTTTATTCCTTTTTTGATGCAAGCTGATATTTCGTGTGTATTCGTCCTTTTTATTTTTGTAGAATCATAGTGGGAATTGTTTTGGTTGTTATTTTCTTTTCTTCGTCATTTGATAGAACTTTTTCGAAGTAATTTGCTAATGTTTTCGCCTTTTCCTCTTTTGTAACAGCCCATGAATTGTCATCTTTTTTTAGTGGTGGTTGATGTTTTATTTGAGTTTTTAATTTTTTAGTACATTTCCATAAAGAGTAGTTTGTATCTTTGTTGGGAGTCAGATTCTTCAAATAGTTTTTGATTTCTTTGTTATTTCTCTTATTTAAGGTATCCTTAAGAATTTTTGTAGCTAAGTTTAGATTTCTCTTGTCGTCAGGTGATCTAGTTTTTTGCCATCTTTTTCTTAACTTTCTTTTTTCTATAATTTGCTTTTTAATAGTAATGTCAGTTGTTGGTGTATTTGTTCTATTTGCTTGCTTTGGTGCCGATCTGATCCCTGCTTCTAGTGCTACGTCATTAAAATGGATAATGGCATGTTCAATGTCAAGTTGCGCTTTTAATATCACATTTGGTATAAGTTGATCGTCAATATGGTGGCGGAATTTTTCCCAGTTGGTTCTGTCATTAGCGAAAATCCTCCACTGAACCCTCCCCGAGGGTGCCAGCTGGTAATAAGTACCACAGTTTTCCTATTTTAAGGAGGTACTTAGTTAAGTTAAGGGTACTATGGGTAGGGTTCGATACTCCTCAATAGTACAGCACTACTCAAAGTACTTTTAACGTGGTCGGGGGTGAAGGGCTGGAATAAGGTGTGATGCGACCCGTGCCGAGAATCTGTCAGGCTTGGGGCCCTTCTAATAAATAACCAAGTCTCGAACGGAGCTGACGAATAACTGGCGCCCTCCGTAATAACTAGCCTTACCCGTGTAGTTCGGAGCTATGCACGGGCGGACATCCTTTCTCCGACACTCGTGGGTCCAAAATGCAAAGAGACTATCATAAAACAAATAAAAAAAGGAGATCGGTCCTCTTTCTAATAGACCTACTGGAACAAACAGTTCCGCAACAAGAGCAACGGTCGCACCGAGCTCAAAGAAAACGCCATCCATCGGCTTAATAAGTCGATCGAAACATATAGCGACAGCCTCAGCGAAAGCGAGAACAGCTGACACACTCTCAGAACTGGACACAGGTCCAAGTACAAGTAGGGGGGCACTAGCCCGGCAGTCAACTGCGATTCAGCCCCCAAAAACGGTCCCGATCGGAAGCAATGCTACTGCTAGCTCCGGTACCGAAGGATGGCCGCTTGTGAGGGTGGTAGACCCAGCGAAAGCGAGCTACCAGGATCGCAGAAACGCAGCTAGGCTCCTAAGGAGGGTGCACGAAACTCACCCAAAGGAAGGTGAAATGTCACAGGAGTTGAAAGAGGCGATTGAAAGAGCGAAAGCGATCATTCCTGATTTCAACCCCGACTTCAAACCAATACAATCGGCTCCAAAACGACAGCGGTCCTTGGAGGATAATAAGCCAAGCGCGAAAAGGCACAAATCAATGGGTGTGACGCCCAAAAGATCATTTGCGGAGGTTGCAAAAGACCGCCTTATCATAGGAGTCCTGGACGAGAACCACCCGGAAGGTATGATCCCCAAGGCCCAGCGGAAATGGATCGAGGCCGAGCTAACGAAAGTGGCACTGAAGGTTATTCTGAAGAACCCCAGCCCCCCGCCTGCGTGCGAAGACTTAGGCTGGCACCAAGGCCAGATAAAAATAATTGCGTGCGACGATGAGAGATCGGTTCAACTGTATAAAGAGGCCATCTCCAAAGTCGGCGAACTGTACCCAAATGTCAAGCTAGTGGTCGTGGACAGGAAGTTCAGTTCCGTCCAGGCCGCGAGCAAGGGTTTGGTTACCTTCAACCGTCGAAGACCCGGAAGAGATTATCAAGCTCATTCGGGTCTGCAATCCGGATATCCCAACGCAGGAGTGGAGGTATGTCAAAACTCTTACCAACAAAAACAGCGTGAAAGAATCGAAAGAGCAGAAGCGCGCCACCATGCAGGCTCTCCTGCTCCTCACAGAAAACTCAATCGAACCATTAGCGAAATGCGATGGGCAACTGAGATACGGTTTTGTAAAGCTAAAGCTTCACATTTATAAAACCGACACGGATGCAATTGAGATCCTCACCACGAAGGAAGGTGAAAAGCCCATGAGCGAACTAGAACCCATGAGCGAAACCGAGCCAATGAGCGAAGACGACCAGCCCACCGAAGAAGAATACGCCTCTTCAGGCTCAGAAATGGGCTTAGGGAGGTTATACTTCGAACGGGAGGGTAAGTATTCCACACAACAGCGTAAGTATTCCGAAAGGGAACTTTTATGCGAAAGCAAAGAAGACTCAGACATAACGCTAACAGCTGATGCATCTTCTGCAGATAAACCTACATCACTGTAAAGAAGCCTGCCTTGCCTTCCTGGATTGTCTGGCAGAAGATCAGCCGGATGTAGCCCTCATCCAGGAACCCTGGGTACGGAATGGCGAAATCTGCGGTCTGAGGACATTAGGTTATAAAGTATACAAGACCAATTGTGAAGGTACTAAAAGAGCATGCATAATGGCAAACGCACATCTTAATACATTTATGATTCAAAATTTCAGTAACGCAGATACTACGACGGTTAGCTGGGAAGTGAGCGGAAGCAACATCTGGCTAACCTCGTTCTATTTTGCCGGAGACGACACAGGTCCACTGCCGTCGCCGCTAATAAGAAGCCTTGTGGAAACTACAAAGCACACAACCGCAAACTAGCCCTAGGAGGTGATGCCAATGCCCACCATACCGTATGGGGGAGCTCAGATACAAACGAAAGAGGTGAGTCTCTCTTTAATTATATTATATGTAGTAAGCTTTTAGTGTGTAACAAAGGCAACTAGCCTACATTTATTACGCGCAATAGACAAGAAGTTCTTGATATTACGCTAGCATGTCAAACCCTCTACGGAAAGATGACGCAGTGAAGGGTTCTGAATGAACACTCTTACTCCGATCATCGCTGTATAGAAATAAAATTTGGGGGAAACAGTTCACGGGCCCCGCCCGCCCGCAGGAACTTGAAAAAGACCAACTGGCATATATATAAATGGGAGCTTAAGGAAAGACTTCCAATTTCCCAAAATATTACTATTGAAGACAGAGAATCATCGAACGAACAACTACAAATCCTTACGGAGGTCTGTAGAACTGCGCTAAACAAGGCTTGCCCTTTAATTAAGTATAAGGGGAAGAAAAAGCCGCCCTGGTGGTCAGAAGACCTGTCTACATTAAGAAACGACAGCAGAAGACAGTTTAATAGAGCGAAAGCGACACGAGAGAGTGAAGACTGGGACTGCTACTACAGTAAGCTAAAAATTTACAAAAAAGAAGTTAGGAAAGCGAAAAGGTCTGGTTGGAGAACGTTCTGTGGAGAAATCGAAGGAACCACAGAGGCTTCCAGACTGCGTAAAATCCTTTCAAAAAAACACTATCCCACCGGATACATCCAAAAACCGGACAGGAGTTGGACTACTTCGAGTGACGAAACTCTGAAGTTGCTACTGGACACACACTTTGCCCGCAACGAATCATCTAACGTATTAATCAACAATGGTACAGAAAGACCAAACTCTGACATTGAAGAAATAATCACTGAAACTAGGATAACCTAGGCAGTGAACACGTTCAAACCATTTAAGTCACCGGGCCCAGATTACAATACAACATTCACTCAACTACATCATGGAGTGGTTCACGGCCATATTTAAGGCCGCTCTGAAACTGAAAAGTGTCCCATCAGTATGGAAAGAGGTAAAAGTGGTCTTTATCCCTAAAGCGGGAAAAAGTTCACACACAACACCTAAGGATTTCAGGCCAATTAGCCTATTCTCCTTTCTGCTAAAAACATTAGAAAGAATTTTAGAAGAGCATATTAAGGCTTACATCAGCCCTAATAAGCTCAGCATCTCACAACATGCGTACTGTAAAGGGAAATCAACTGAAACAGCACTTAACTAAATGTTACAGAAATCGAGAAGTCAATGTATAATAAAGAATTCACACTGGTAGCCTTTCTAGATATCAAGGACGCATTCAACAACATCCTACCGGATACCATAATAAAGGCACTGACGGATTTCGGGATCTCTGGCGCTCTGGTTCAGTTCATCAAAAACATGCTCTTGAGCAGATTTGTGATCGCAACCCTAGGGGCCTCAGAGATCAAGAAAAAAGTTAGCAGAGGAACACCTCAAAGCGGTCTGCTGTCCCCTCTCCTATGGGTGCTGGCACTAAACTCATTGCTAAAGAGCCTAGAGGAGAGAGCACAACACGTCGTAGCATATGCGGACGATGTTGCAATGGTAGTAAGAGGGAAATTCCCCAATACACTTAGAGAAGTCATGCAAGATTTACTAAACATGGTTGAAAACTGGTCAAAAGCAAATGGGCTAAGCGTCAACCCCAATAAAACTGAACTCATCCTATTTACCAGGAAACATAACATTCCAAATATAGCTCCTCCGATTCTAGGTGGAACGGCACTGTCATTTAGTGATGAGGCCCGCTACTTAGGTCTAATACTAGACCGAAAGCTAACTTGGAAGGCAAATGTCGAAGATTACTCTAGCGACAATAGCACTATACTCTTGTAAACAGCTGATAGGACTAAGTTGGGGTCTCTCCCCATCTATCGTATACTGGCTTTACACGGCAATTGTCAGACCAATCCTAACATACGGCATATTAGTATAGTGGCCAGCTTTAGATAAATTGTACATTAAAAGAACTATGGCACACGTACAAAGAATGGCCAGTCTTTGCATCTGCGGGGCCCTCAGAACCACACACACACATGCACTAAATATTATGCTTAACATTTTACCAATAGAGCAGTACGGTAAGCAAACAGCTGCCAAAGCAACTCTCAGACTAAGAGAAATCGGCCTACTCAGAACGTACCAAAGAGGACACTCCTCAATTTTAGAACAATTCCCCTGCATTCCCAGCACAACGGATTTCTGTACGACCAAGGACATCAATTTTAATAAATCCTTTGTCACAGTATTTCCTTCCAAAGAGGAATGGGATAACGGGCTTGTTAAGATAAATGACTTAAATATCGACACAGATGGCTCAAAACTGGACAACAAAGTAGGTGGAGGGGTCTACTCCGGCAAACTCGGGGTATGCCAATCATTTCGCTTACCTGATCATTGCAGTATATTTCAGGCGGAAGTCACTGCCATAAAAGAGGGACTTAAAGAAATAAAAACGAGAGTATTATCCACAAATGAAATCTTCATTTACTCGGACAGTCAAGCAGCAATAAAAGCGGTGGAATCAAAAACGCACTCGTCAAAAACAGTTCTAGAATGTTTTAAACTACTAGATGACGTATCTAAGTGCTACAAGGTGCACCTTATCTGGGTACCAGGCCACAGGAACATCGCAGGAAATTGTAAGGCGGATGAACTTGCAAGAACCGATACAACGCTCGATCTCGAACCGGATAAGGCGCTGATACCCATGCCCATAGCCACTTGTAAATTACTTATAGACAGGGAAACCATCAAAAAGGTAAATACAATCTGGCAAAACCTCACAACATGCGAACTAAGCAGGCAGACATGGCCGAACTGGAACAGCGGTCGATCGAAGATCTTGCTAAAATTCAACAGAGAATCTATAAGAAAAATGATAGGTGTTTCAACTGGTCATTGTTTAATAGGCAGCCACGCTAGAAGGTTAGGACTCCCTTACTTCGATTTCTGTAGAAGCTGTCTTAATACAGAAGAAGAGGAAACAGTCAGACACCTTTTATGTGAGTGTGAAAGCCTAGCTATGAGAAGGTTGCGCACTCTCGATACAGCATATAGCCCATCTAAAACTAACGAGCTCTGCTCGGTTATTAAAGAAACCGTATGGTTTGAAAAGGAACACATAGAGTAAGGAGAAGCTCCAGTGGTATCACAATGGACCTGCCGAAGGTCTAAATGTGTCTTACGACAACCACCCTACCTACCTCTGTCATTAAGTATGCGAAAAGATGTATCTATAGATTTTATATGACTTACATATTCAAGTAATATCGGCGAGTGGTCAGAAGAAAGTTCATAGCACGACTGAATTATCAATTGGTTATGGCTTATGTTTTTGGTTATGCAGAAATCGATCAAGTCTGGAATTTTCTTTACGTCAGTTGGCCAATAGGTAGGTTCTCCGGTACTTATAAATCTGCAATTGTTTTTGTTAATTGCGTTAATAAGAATACGCCCCTTTTTGTTGGTGAGTCTTGAGCCCCAATCAATGTGTTTTGCATTGAGATCTCCAGCTGCAATAAATTTATTGTTAAGCGTCTTTATGTATTTGTCATATTGATCCGAGTTTATTATGTGTCTAGGTGGACAGTATATGGAGGAGATAGATACTGGTCCATTCTTGTCATAGATTTGTACTGTCGTGGATTGAAGATAAGGCGTCGAATATTGGAGTTGTTCATTGTGCGTTATGCTTGATTTAATAATTATAGCAGTCCCTCCGTGGGCTCTTCCATCAGGATGGTTTGTCACATACACTTTGTATTTAGGAAATTTCAGAAGACTTTTATCAGAGAAGTGTGTTTCTGCAATCAATGCTATGTCAATATCTTTTTCAAATAAAAATTGTTTCAGTTCTAAATAGTACTGTGTTAGTCCATTTGCATTCCAAATTAGAATTTTAATTTTTTCACTTTTGTCCATTCATATTCTTTAAAAGCATTGTAATTATATTCATCATATTTGTCATTTGGTTGACTAGGAATTTTACCATGTCTTTAAGCTCTTCAATATCATTGTTTTTTTCAGATCTGTTAATCAGTTCCTACTCTGCTTTATGTTCCCTTGAAGAAGATGCTACGTCAGCATAGCTTACTCCGGGAATTATGTTTGTTACGGCTGTTGTTATTGGTGTATTATTTTTATTTGTGTTTAATATTGGTTCTTTATTACGCAGAGATGGAAATCTTTGCATTTTAAGTGCTTTATAAATTTCGCATCCTTTGTAGTTGGCGGTATGCTTACCTCCACATAAAGCGCATTTGACTTCCTTTATTTGGTTTTTGCATTCCATTGTAAGATGTCTACCAGCGCATTTCACGCAAACTTGATCCCTTGTACAATAATTTTTTAAGTGCCCATATTTCTGGCATTTCGTGCACTGTGAAATGGTGCGCTTATGGCGAGGTGCTTCAAAAATGACTATGCAGTTCATTAGCTTGTTTATATTGTAAATGTCTTTGTTGTTATCACTTGCTTGTAGTTCGATGAAAAATAATGGTAGTGGTTTTTTTGTTGATCTTTGCATTATATTAGTAATGTTAAGTACTTTGTGGCCTTTTTCGTTTAGTTCTTTTTTAATTTCTTCTTGGTCTGTAGAGTGGTGCATATTTCGTAAGACTAATTTAAGTCCTCTTTCACTTTTTGGCCTAAATGTATACAGTTTCGTACCTTTTTCTTTTAGCATGTGGTGTAATCTGTTATATATTTCTAAATTTTCTGCTTGAACGCGGACTTCATTATTTGCTAAAATTTTTAGAGTGAAGCTGTTATTTGCTATTTCATTTAAAACACTCTTCAATGTTTTTATGCATTCTACACCTTGAACATATTTTGGCGGTGGCTTATTATTTTTTTTCTTTTTCGTCTTTGTTTAAATTTTGTGACAGTGAATCTTTAAATTGCCCACTGTTTGCAGTTTGAGTAAGTTCTTCTCCACCATCCACATCTAAAGCTGCAAATTTGTTTGCAGAAGAAGTTCCACTCAGCCAGTAGTTTGGCAGCTTACTTTGATTGAGGGTTGATGTTGCTTTTATTTTTTTGTTACTAGCAGTCAATGTTGAGACCTTTGTGGGTGAGTTTCGTGCTCTTTTAACCACAGGTTGCTTTTTAGTGCAGCTGATTGTGGAGACGCTGACAAATGGGTCGCTAGAGTTAACGACGTTGACACATACACTACCCTACATACATACACTGCAAACATACATTATCATTGTTTCCAAACAATAATGATAAACAATATAAACATGGTCTTTGTCCCTTCATACAATAAACACATGTAAGAATTAAAATACAAATATATGCAGAGACTAAACAATACCATGATAACAGCTAAATATAAAAACATGTAAACATATCTCAAACCAAATTGTATTTAGAAATAGTATAAATAGATCTAAGATCTAATAAAATATAAGATTAATTCTGAAAGCTGGGGATATAATAGTGTTTTAAGTGAAAATGGTGATGCGATGAAGGAGATATTCACGGGAATGCTCATTCAAAGAATAAAACAATTGGCGGCAGGTACGTTTGCTTGCACCATAAGAAACATAGTGTCATGGCCGCAGATGTCGGCTTGTATATACAATTTTATTGGCTTGGATGCTGGAAACCTGAATCCAATGCTCATATCCAAAAATATAAACAGACAGTCTGGAAATTTTAATCCTCGCCCTGTTTATAATAATAATAATATTAGACAGAATGCCAATTTTAGGCATAATAACGGCAACAATTCGCAAGCCAATAATTCAGGCAGGTATAACAGCCGTTCGCAAAATAGCGCTGCTCAAAACAATTACCGTGCACCCAATTTTTCACGACAAAATAATAGACAAAGTAATTCGCAACAGGTAAATGGCCGTCCTGTATATGAACAAGGCCAATATTATAGGCAAGGTAGCCAACAATTAAACAATCGACCACAAAACACTCCAAATAGACTTAATACATCTCAGCAAACAAGGCGTTCAAATGGGCCTCAACCCATGGACGTCGATGCTGCGAGTCAAGGGGAGGCTGTAAACATAAACGAAGAGTTTTTTACAAACTAGCCTCGGGTGGTTAGAATAAAATTCTAATAACATTGACGTTGGATCCAGGATCTACAATTAGTATTATGAAGAAGAAAACTTTCGATGAATATAATTTACCGGTTATTAAAGGAAATAACATAATAGTGAGTACCTTAAATGGTAATATTAAGGGCACAAATGAAAGAGTTAGTTCTCCGTGCCCATCAGAATTTCAATATGTTGCCAATGGTAGAATAAAGTGGGTGAAGATGGATTTTGATAAACCATACGATTTGTTGTTGGGAAATGACTTTATATTTAAAAATGTCAAGGTAATTGATATAGAAAAGGAGGAAATTGAACTCCTTAATGGTGTAAAAATACCATTCCTCTCAAAGACGATCCAAGAGCAGGTTTATGCATTGGAGTCTGGGAAATTGCAAAATATTCAACTTGATCATCTAAAATCAGATGAACGTAAAGGAGTTGAAAAATTGCTAAAAAAATATGAAAAATTAATTTTTAAAGATGGGGACACACTGACTAATACAAAATCAGTGGTCTATGAAGTAAAGACAGTCACAAACCAACAAATAAATTCAAAAATTTATAGGTTACCTCCGAAACATGAAGAGGAGGCGGTCAGGCAAATTAAAGAATTGGAAAAGCAGGGTATAATTCAAAAAAGCAGGAGTAGGTATAGCTCTCCTATTATAATAGTTCCGAAAAAAGAAGATAAGTCCGGAAATAAAAAGTTTCGTTTAGTGGTTGATTATCGTAGGCTTAATCAAATAACCATTGACGATAAATATCCCTTGCCAAATATTCATGGAATCTTAGACAAGTTGGGCAAAGCACAGTACTTTAGCCCTATTGATCTTGCAAAAGGTTACCAAATTTTAATGGCATCTAAGGATATAAATGAAAATAATGATAAAGAATCGAATTTTGAAATGTCCGATACGATACATTCCGCAGAGGAAGAGTTATTGGAGCACTTTGCTATAAAAGAAGAGATTGTTAATAAATATAAGACACAAATTATAATAACATATAGCCCTGAAGCTGAAATTAAGATATCGCATGGTAGGAAAATAATCGAGGTTGACCCACTGAATAGTGAAAACATATTAAGAACTATATTTGAAAGGCACATTAGGAAAGGTAAGGTAGGAATATTTTCTGAAGTTGAAGAGCAAGATTATCATAGAATTCAACTGTTGCTGATGTCCATGTTCTCCTGTAATAGCAAACTGGAATTCATAAAATGTACAAAAAGAGCAACAGAGATATCGCAGGAAGAAGAACTGCATAGACAAATCTCTTTGTATCACAGTAAGGAGTCGATGCACAGTGGCATTGCAGAAACATTTAATACATTGAAAGACAAAATATTTTATCCGAAATTCAGGGAGCATATTCAGTTAATAATAAATAACTGTGAAAAATGCCAACAAATAAAATATGATAGAAAACCTATAAAACCTAAGTTCAATTTGACAGAAACCCCTACGGATAAAAACGAAATTATCCATATTGATATATTTCATTTCAACAAACATTCGTTTGTTACGACAATAGATAAATTGACCAAATTTGCAGCAGCATATATAATAACTGATAGGAATTGGAGGTCAAAGAAAACTATATTGCTAGAACAGTTCGCAAAATTCGGAAAACCGAAGAAAGTAATAATGGATAATGAGTTTAGAGCAGAACAATTGATACAATATTTAAATACCGAAAATATTGAGGTCCATTTAACAAAACCCAATAATCACACTGGTAACGCAGACATTGATAGACTTCACTCAACCCTGTTGGAGAAATTAACAGGAATTGATGATACAAGTCTTTCAACGGAAATGAGGATGCAGATCGTTATAGCGAACTATAATGATCGATATCACTCAACCATCAAATGTTCTCCAAGGTTCGCCAAAGATAGCATTTGCCCATCCATATTACAAGATAGAATTAATTTGACAAAAAGAAAAGTAATAGCAAAACATAATAGCAATAGAGAAGAGTATACAGAATACAGAGAATCAGGACCCATAAAAAATTACAAAAGAGTAAGACATAAGGACCAACCATATTTCCGAATTAATCCGTTGCAAAACGTCCATCCGTCTAATATAAAAAGACCACAAAAATTTGCGAACATACCTAATTTGGACACAGAAAATAATTACAATGATGATAGGTTTAGTATCATAGTCCATAATGGAGATACTGGTTAATTTTTTAGAAGTACAGAAAGAAAATGACCATAATATTATTGAAACAGTTAATAAGCAAATAGCAATAAATAATCATTTTAATGATAGTATAGATTTGATTAGAAAAACAATAAATGAAGATAGGGAGGAAATAAAGGAATTTGTAAAAAGTATGAATGAACAGAACAAAAAATTTTTACGAGCACATCCTATTTAATAATTTGATAAATAAATTGAGATATTTGGAAAGTAGGGTCAATGATATACAGCACAATATTGCTGCGGCTAAATACAATATGGTCCATCCGGGAATTCTAACTAAGGAAGAAATTGATCACTTCCAAATAGATTTTTACAAATTGAAAATGGCAAAAATGGGAGTATTAGCATATAAAAATCAATCACTTGTAATAGCAATAAAGATACCAAGAAGTTATGTTATAACTGATCTAAAGATGATCACTCCATTGCCGAACAGAAATAAATTACAAATAAAAACAGAAAATGAGTATTTAATTACAATTAATGAAACAAATTTAAGTTATAAGAAAGACATTGCCTTGAAAGATCTAAAACGAAGTAGAAATTGTATATTTGAAAATGATTGTTCTTTTGAAATAAATAATAAAACTAAAATATTAAACATTGATGACGATACGATATTGATCGTCAATGCATACGAAACAATCTTAAAACAAAATTGTGACAATAGAAATATCGTATTAAAAAATAATTTCCTGATTACGTTTACAAATTGTAAAATCGAATTAAATAATGAAATGTTTGAAAATAATAAAGTGGAATTTGCAGAAAAATTCCATTACCCAGTAAAAATGTTAAACCAAAGTTACGAACAGGAATTAAAGTTTAAAATGATTGAAGAAAAAAAAATATGGAAAACATTAAAGAAATTAAAGAACTAAAATACCATAAAAATGTTTCATATGGTATGAATGTAACAGTAACAATTATGTTTATTGCTCTTATTGATTATAATAATTGTATATTGGAAAAGGAAGAATATAAAAGTAAAAATTGTTAATAAAAAGAATTATAATGAAGAGGGAATTATGTAATGGAAACTAACCCCAAACAAAATGTACTTATTAATGAAAGAACTCAGGAGAGTTCTAACTCTAACGGTGGGGGAGTTATGTGGAATGGCCCCGCTCCCACACATAAAATTATAAAAAAGAAAACAACCATATTTTAATAGAATTTATGATTGTAAAATGAGTATTAATGAAAAAGAAAACAATCATATTCCAATAGAATTTATGATTGTAAAATGAGTATTAATGAAAAAGAAAACAATCATATTCCAATAGAAATTTATGATTGTAAAATGAACCTTAGGAATGCCACTCAGCACTTTAGAGTTAGAAATATAAATATACATATGTATGTATATGCTTAAGTGTAATCCGTTCATTGCATATACGAATGACGTGAAGTCATACGTATATGCAGATAACAAACATACTGGTGTCAACACTCAAGTATGCAAAACATACTTGAGTGAAATAAGAGGACACAGTAAAACAATTGCAACTATGCTGCAAGACTAAACAAAAAGTAGACTATTTGTATGGTGCTGAGTAGCATCACAAACACACATATTTACAATCTAAATATGTATATTCTGAGGCTATATTTAAGACCTAAAGATTTAAGAAAAGGCAGTTGTGGCTGAACCGCGAGGGCGACTGGCAATAGTCGCAGAAACTCCTGTACTCAAAAATAATAATAAAAGTTTCTTTAAACATCATCAAGAGTATTATTCATTAGAGGAAGGATTTTTAAAAAGGGTGTTGGCCGCAACTCAAGGTTTCTCAAACAGACAGAAACCATAACTTGCGCGGCATTGAGAACGAGTTTTTGGTATGTAGCGGCATTTTTTGCGGAGTAAGAACTTTCGTCTCACTTTTGGATTCTGTTCTCTCCCAAGGGGGAGAACGTAACACACTCATATTTATTTTTATTTATTTTGCCAGCTGCTTTGCTTGGTTTTAGTTTTTTTGTTTTTTTGTTTTAATTAAAATGTTTGTTGGCTTATCGAGTTTGATAATGCACTTTGCACTTTCTATGCAGTCTGCTATGAGTCCTATCTCTTGTTAGCAATAATGCACTTTGAGTTTGTTGAGAAAACTTTTATTAACACGGATCGACAGTAAAACACGTCCGATACGCACAGTATACAAATTGCAATTGACCTTTTAGAGACCTTTTAGAGAAGGAGTCTGTAGAGCATTCTCTCTGTAAATGTCCGGGTTTGGCAGCTAGACGACTGAGGTCACTGGGCCCTCCTTTCTTTGACAGCCTGGGGCAGTGCGCCATTATATCTACAGCTCTGGCTTGCTGTACAGGGTGAACGATATGACAGCTTCACACTGCTTGTATCTGTAAAACAGCTCATGACATCAACGTCAAAATTGTTCTAATGACAGTTCAATATATTGTTTACAAGCCATCAAAAGCATTTGCGCCTCAGTTTTGATGAATTTTTTTTTCTGTGATGGAATTCAAACGTAATAGTGTCATTGAGTTATATTTGGCTGGAAAATCACAACCAGCCATTGTTCCTGAGCTCAGTCACCTCAAAGTGAATAAAATGCTTGTGCATCGCACAATAAAACGTTTCAATGATACTGGTAGCATTGCAAAACGCTATGGAGGTGGACCAAAAAAAGCCGCAACAACGCCAGAAATGGTTCGGAAAGTGAAGGCTCGACTTGAACGAAATCCACGTCGAAGTGGAAGAAAAATGGCCAAAGAACTGAAAATATCGCAAGACAGAATTCGACGCATATTGAAAAATGAGCTCAAGGTCAAGGCTTACAAGTTCCAAAAAGCACACGATCTTTCACCCCAGCAAAAAAAAGTTCGGTGTGAAAGAGCAATTGAGTTGTTGCGATGGCACGTACGTAGCGAATTTCCTAACATTGGGTTTCCTGATGAAAAAAATTTCCCAATTGAGCAGTTCATACACACTCAAAACGATCGTGTTTACTTGACCGAACGCTCATACGAGAATTTGAGCCTACGTATGGCCAATCTTTTTTATCGAGCCTGGTGTCAAAGTGAATGCGACTTATTATCGGGAAAATGTTTTAGAAGCTCCTTTAGTGCCGTGAACACGCAAACATTTCGGTCGTAGACCATGGACGTCCAACAGGACTCGGCACCTTTTCATAAAGCTCGTGTGAACCAAGAATGGTTCAAAAATCTTGTTCCACACTTCATTTCGTCCACACAATAGCTTTCGAATTCGCCAGACGCAAATCCGATGGACTATTCCATCTGGTCCATTTTGGAGAGCAAGGTGAGGACTAAAAAATATGCCAGTATGGATACGCTGAAGAAAGCGATAATACGAGAATGGGCCAAAATTCCCCAAGATCACATACGTGCATCATGCAACTCACTTTTTGACCGTTTGAAGTATAGTCAAGGCAAAAGATGGTCATATCGAGCTAGAGTGAATATACATATGATAAAATTGTAATCTATTTTGAACAATTTTGTCTTTGAGATCAATAAAAACTAATTTCCCACCAAAAAGTTATGGTGTTTTGAATAGGTAATACTTCATATCGTTCACCCTGTACATCACTGGTATTCATGCTTTGCAACCCAGTAAATTTATTGTATTTATTTTATTTTTATATGTGGAAAACAAAATAGTTTTTTGTTAATCGGCATCAGCACTTCCTTTTAGAGAAGGAGTCTGTAGAGTATTTTCTCTGTAAATGTCCGGGTTTGGCAGCTAGACGACTGAGGTCACTGGGCGCTCCTTTCTTTGACAGCCTGGGGCAGTAAGCCATTATATCTACAGCTCTCTCTGGCTGTAGATATCTGCAAGTTGGAGGTCTCATAATAGTATTAAAACGGCGCTTTAGTGCTACTTGAGGAGTGCCAGACCGGCACTTCAACCATTTCACCTACCTACATCACAGATAAAGACCACTGGTATTTCATGCTTTGCAACCCGGTAAATTTATTGCATTTATTTTATTTTTTTATGTGGAAAAAAAAATATTTTTTTGTTAATTGGCACTTAAGGCACTTAAGGTCGCCAAAGGTAAAACTCACAGCATGGATCGTATATCATATACTATGCTCTCTAATTTGGCGCTAGCGGCAAAACAAAAGTCACTTTCTCGTGACAACGCTATCTTCTCCAAAAGCTCATACCCGTATCTTTGCCGCATAGCCACAATTGTCCTGATGACAGGATACATGCGGGTATGAACCAAGTAAACCTACTAGCTTACCTTTAAAAAATGGGGACTAAAATCTGGGGCATCTATCTTCATCCCAAAATGCAAGTTACGGCATGTTTTCAAAAAGAAAAAAATGTATACATATGTATATCTTTAACTAGTTTTTGATAATACTATAATAGAATCTGTGAATAACTAAAAAAGGTGTTAGGTTTATGTAGTAAAACATCTTTTATGCACTACAATACACTCACAAACATCACAAAAGCCATTATACTCTAAAAGATCGACTATGGGCTTCCTATTTTTGGTTGATGTGCAAACACAAATATCAAACAGTTAGAACCTATATATCATGCTGCGATTCGACGCAGCATAAACGCATTCCCAACATCACCTGTGAAATTCATTTTGGGCAAAACTGGTTTACCTTCATTGAGAGAAATGATGTACGACACAACGATCCAACTGATACCTAAGCTACTATATTCTCCTAATAATACGTTCACATATGGATTAATCACCTATAAATCCACCAAATTAATCTACCTGTTCACATATGGCAGATTACCTGGAAAACTGACAATCAGCTGTCATTACTGCTTTGAGAGATTTTTCTTCATAGAAATTATTTTGGTGGAATATTTCGGTGTTCTTGGTTTCTTTAATTATTACTAACGATATGAAGAAAATTCAAGGAGAAGGAATAGGTAATTTAATTGCACAATTGGCTGTTAATAATGAACAGTTGGAGGAGATCCGTATGCGACGTTTACTGAGGTTTAAAAAAATTATGGCAGCAATACGCAAGGGAATTCTATATTACATTTCATAATAAGTAATAAGAGGCGAAAACGTTTATGGACACACGTTTTTTCCTATCTCTAATTAATAATCTAATTAATAATATTTAAAAAAAAAATGTTATAAGAATTATGTTTACAGACCTGTTTTCTTTGCCGGCATCCATTTAATTAAATTTTTTTTTGGATGTTTCTCTTTACATTCGTAATAATAATTATCGATAACACAGAACCCTGTGTTGTATGTAAAAAGGATCGTTATTATCTAGGATTATTATATAATATCAGATTTTGGGAGAGAAATTTTGTATGGGAAATCACGCTTTTTAGTTACGGATTTTGAGTTAAGCGCGAAAAGTAGATCATCTACTTATATGTGAACGTATTATAACTCTAGTCTCAATAAAATCGCAATTAGTACTTCTAAACACAGAGTAAACTATAAACTTAGATATACACTTCGACGCTGTGTAAGGTACTGCAAGTTTTTTGATATAAATATACCGTTTAAATGCTATAAAATCAGTATGCAACCCGAGTGGCTGATAAGTGAATTCAAAATTGATACATCGCGCTTTAAAGATATCCAACACCAGTAATGAAAGTTTTATCAAATTTTTTTGAAAATCGTCAATAACTACAATACAAGCAAGTAAATTTTTTAACTATTTTTACAGACGGTTCTAAAGCAACAAACACTGCCTGCGGTTACCTTATCGAACGGCAGCACCATCACAGGTGGTACGCTCCCTTCACACGCATTTACGGCCGAGGGTTTTGCTATCCGCAAAGCTCTAGAAAATATCATTCATCAAAAGGTAAAATTCGTTATATGTTCCGACAGTTTTTCCTGCTTAAATGCAGTTCAAACATACGCAACAGCTCAACAATAATAGTCAAGATCCGTGGCCTTTGCATTAAATATAGGAAAAAATTGCTTTGCTCTGAGTGCCTGACCATGTCGGCATTCCTGGTAATGTACAACTGTTAATGCAACGAAATACTTTGGATTGGCACCTACTTTTCAATATGAGACATATGATTATAATGACCTGAAGAAAATGTTACGACACACTCCCACCAAGAGAGACTCACAGAATGGAAAAATTACCCGACTCGCAATGAATTTCTCTACACCAGCAATATCACTCGTCCACACAAGCAATCATTTTCACACATTTAACGATAGGGCATGCGCAAATAACTCACTATCTTCTCACCGGGAGTCCAAAACCAACATGCCCCTTTTGCAGCAATATTGTGTCCGACGATCATATATTCAATATGGTTTTAGAGGGTATTTAATTACTAATCAGTTTCAAAAAGATCACATGTGTACATATATGTAAATATTTTGAGAATTTATAGTTTTTTAGCAGAATGTAACTTGAGTAATTTAGTATAATTTTAATGCTAAAAACTTACTTATATATTCGTAGCCGATGGCCAGGGCGCTTGCAATTAGGTTTAATATATATATATTTTCTAAAACATAATAATAATAATAATTTCTGACGTCTTTTGCGTGTGCGCAGTGTGAAGAAAAAATGTTTCACTTTATTTTTGACGATTTTACTCCACTTATCTAAAACTAGAGGAGCACATGTTAAGAAAGGTGAAAGTGAGATGGCTTAGTGTAACCATTTGCAAAGTTGCCAGGATCATGTGTAAACACGCATATGATAACAGGTATGTATACTAAATCGGTTATATCGTTCGATATAAGGAACTGAAGGACTTTAATTCTTGTACTAACAGGGAGTGCGTAGTTGCAGCACATTGCTACAAGCTAAATCTAACTTTTAACGATGCTTGCAGGAAATGTAAGGAGAAGGGTACTATAGACACCCTAGGACATCTTCTATGCTACTGTTTGGCTCTCTTGAAAACTAGAATATGCTACCTGGCTGCTCTTAGGTTGGAAAGACTAGGATTTATCCGCTAGCTAGAGCTTGAGGGACTCCTAAAATTTGCGAATAGTACGTGCATTTTTTTCTCTCCAAAAAAAGGAAAAAAAAAATGGACTCTGTTCTAGTATTGCTACGGACCAAACTGGTTTCTGCATGGCTGCCAGCCAGTATAACCTAACCCAACACATCCCACTAGGCTGCCTGTTTGCCTTCATTTCAAGATTTGCCTTTATAAACATACTGGATTTTTATCCCCAATTTTTCAGAGATATTTTATTTGCTTTTCTTCAAAGCCCTCGCATTTTTTATTTATTGTCCTTTAATAATTATAAGGATATTTTGGCTACAGTCAGAAGTAAGACCGGTTTAAATCCTCGGTTACTTAGGTGGTAAATATGAGTGCAAAATAATATTTTATTTGGCATCGCCGAGGTGATTGCGTGTATTGATATTAGGTATCTTCTTATCGCTAACCGTTAGCCAGTGACGAATAGATGAAACAACTGGTATAAATGAACATATGTAAAGGGTGGTTAAACTTCAAGGGCCGATGTTGAATGTAAACCACACCTAAACGCCAAGTTTTTTTCTGCATCTTATTCTACATTTTCCAATTTCAGACTAACTCAATTTGAACCAAGGAAAGGTACACAATCGAGAAGCGCGTTAAAGTTATTCAGGCTTACTATGAAAACGGGCGTTCAAATCAAAATGCATATCGCGCACTTCGTAAATAAAATCGTCTTCAGTGATGAGGCACATTTTCATCTCAGGGGATTCGTCTATAAGCAAAATTGCCGCATTTGGGCGAATGATAATCCAAGAGTGATTGCCGAAAAACCAAAGAGTGACTGTTTGGTGCGGTTTATGGGCCGGCAGCATCATTGGGCCGTATTTTTTCCAAAATGAGGCCGGTCAGGCAGTTACTGAGAATAGTGTTCGCAATCGTGAGATGATAATGAACTTTTTATGGCCCAAATTGGAAGATATGGATGTGGACGATATGTGGTTTCAACAGGACGGTGCCACTTGTCACACAGCTAACGAAACCATTGCTCTTTTGCGCGAAAAATTTGATGACCGAGTAATCTCACGTCGCGGCGATGCCAATTGGCCGCCAAGATCATGTGATTTGATACCGCTGAACTTCTTTCTTTGGGGTTATTTGAAAGGAAAGGTGTACATCGATATGCCAGCAACAATTCAAGAGCTAAAGGATAAGACAATTCGGCACATTAACGGCATAGAACCTCAATTATGCCTCAGCGTTATCGAAAATTTGGACCATCGGATGTGTCGCCGAGATCGCGGCGGTCATTTGGCCGAGAGTTTATTCCACACATAATTGCGCCATACCAATATTATCATAATAAAGAGAAATGACAATTTCTTAAAAAAATTGTATTTTATTCAAAACAACACCGGCCCTTAAAACTTAACCACCCATTATATTGGCAACGCGGGAATAGAGCTGCCTTAAATTACATGTATTTGCAAGATGTGAATTATACTAGTCTAATGAGCTATAACCATACTCACTACCGGCTAGTCTCACCCACGTGAATCGCAGGCCCTTGTCAGCTGTTACGATGAAACTAATGAGAGCCCCACGTAAATGAAAAATTACCACCCTTCCATTCCGTAGTATTGTAGGATTTTGGAAATTTCCGTAGAATTGTGTCAGCTGATTACTCTCTCTCCACACAGTGTTGCCAAACAGTACATTTCGAAATCATGTACAAATTAAACTTAGAAAAATTACAATTTTAATTAAAATAAACAGCAAAGGCAAATGTAAACAGCGCTCTATGCGCTAGTTGACACAGTTGAGAAATCACTTCACTATAAGGAATACACCCTCGCTGCCTTTCTAGAAGCGAGGGAAATTACCATTTCGCTAACGGAAACGGGAGTAAATAGTGCGCTAGTCTCGTTTATAGAACGAATGCTAACTGGGCGAACGATAAGCGCAAATTTGGGTGACACATCCGCTAAGAAATCTCCGATCAGGGGTACAGCCCAAGGTGGAGTAAAATCTCCACTTCCGTGACTTCCTGACTATCAATAAGCTTCTTTAAGAACTTCAGAAAATGGGAGGTAAGATAATTTCATATGCCGATGATATTGTAAAAGCAATCTCAAGAAAACACCTTCGAACATTATGTGATCTTCAACAAAGATCTCTTAACAGACTATAACTTCGGTGTAAGATCCGAGGACTAGAAGCCAATCTAGAAAAAGCGAATCTGATACTGTTTCGCAGGAAACAAAAAACACCTGACCTTAAACAAATATTTCTAGGGGGAAAACCACTTAGAGTATCAGAAAAGGCGAAATATCTAGGACCTGTACTGGATGGAAGCTAAATCGGGGGCTCACAGTCGCAGATAGAGTAAGCAAAGCTATAACGGTGTTGTTCTCCTGCGGAAGGTTATTTAGAAAGAAATTGGGGTTGGAATCCAGAATAATCCTCTGGCTGTACATAGCAGTGGTACGGCCTATTCCCTACTATCGTATTGTAATAAGGCTGAACACTCTAAGTAAGTGGTCAAACACGGATTACGGGAACTATGCACTCCCTCCTACACTTGCCACTAAAACGTTCACGACCCTCCTACTCTAAAGGAAAAAGTGGGAAAGGGACGATGTAAGGTAGGGCGAGTCCATCCATGTATACACAGATGGATCTAAGCAAGAGGGCAGGTAACATGGGTTCCTGGCCATCGCCACAATGAGGGTAGCTGCAGAGCTGATGAACTAGGGAGCCTCCGCACCAAATTGACCGTTGAGTATATTGACAATGACATAGGCATACCCTTACAAACATGTAAGCTACTTATCCTTGAAGAAATCGTAAGAAGGACGAACGACAGTGGCGTATTCAAACCACCTGCAAAATCGCTCTCAATGCTAAACGCACACTGATTTTAGTCAGAACGGGGCACTGCCTAAGAGGTAGGCACGCCCAAATGATGGGTGTGCAAGCACATGACTTCTGTAGAAGTTGTCCAGATGAAGAAGAGACAATCTCGCATCTTTTGTGCTGTTGTCCTGCTCTATCCGACGCAGATTTATCATTCTAGGGAGACAAGTTTTTAACGAATTGAAAGATCTCAGTTCTGCAGAAATCGGAGATGTTCTAAAGTTTTTGGAAAGCACTCACTGGTTTTAGGAGAGATAGGGAAAGTTCCCTATGCGGCATCACAATGGGCTATGAGCCTGAGTGTGTCCCACAGGACAACCGCTCCAACCTAACCTCACCTACCGTTTGCAGGTCGCTGCTAGTGTAGTATCCTTTGCAGCATTGAGTAAGTAATAACACAGAGACGTTGTCTTGAATAAAAATTATTTTGTATGTGGGATGCAGATACTGGCTCTCTATTTCTACTTAAACATATTGTACGTCTCTTTTTTGTGAAGTAAGAAGTATGGAAAGAAGAGGAAAGGCAAATCATCTCGACAAGTTATAGAGACGAATAACGATATCTTTGCCCATATGCAATGTAAAAAGAACGATTAAACGACGCACAGTGCTACAATTCCCTACAAAAAGTGGGCAAAAATGCACTCACTTGTTGGTACTATTGAGAAATCTTTCTCCGTTAAATAATATACTCTAGCAGCCTCTGGGTGCTTTTAATTATGTCTCTCCAGAGAAAACACTCTTGACCCTTAGTAAGGTTGGAGTTGATATGTCCATTAGACTACAAGTTCGTAGCCTAGTAGTTAGTCGGAAAACAGTTTACAAATAAGATGCATCTTGCAGCGATAGTGCTCGATGGTAAGGGCTGTAAAACAATTTCGTACGCTTATGAAATAGTTTGTAACATGGGACAAATATTTTTCAACTCTAAGCCATCCAAAGCAGACCGCTCTTAATAAGCTGTCTAGATGAGGTCTAAATAACGGGTATGAACCCTCAGAAAACAGAATTAGTGTTGTTTTCGAGTAAATATAAAACTCCACAATTTGTGAAACCGTCATTAAATGTTGTTAGGCTAGAAGTAGGAGATAGCGCCAAATATTTGTTTCATTTCGCTTCATTTTTTAAAGTCTACGATTACAAGACCTTTACAGAGTAAATACATATGTATGTATACCTATTTACTTAAAATTAATTTTTACATGCTAACATAAGAGAGCTATAATGAATAGTGGACGTAATTCTCGAATGGAAAATAAATATTGGCATAGCTAAATCTAGTTCGAGTAATGTGTAGATACTATTTAATTCAATTGGAGGGCAAAAATTATAGTAGTTTGCAAATGGGTAGTAATTTCGTAAAGTTTTGTGAGGAACATTGAAGCCAACTGCTCATGAATTTCGGAGGATTTAAAATACCCATAAATAACATTAAAAGCCAACATTAGCCAGAGAAGTAGATACATACATAGAAAAGGTTCAGTCCTAACCCGCCCCTCATTTTGGGCAGAAACAAGGACAAGAAATTCAACTCAGAAATTACATCACCACAAGTCAATAGTAAAAAATTAATTAATATGGGTGCCGGAGAGAAATGAGAGGGAGAGAGTGACACGCAAGTATGAAAAAATGTAGTTTACATTAGCTTACATTTGCTTGCGTACATAATAGATTTGATCATTTGATATGTACATATGATTTGTAGGCGTATTTACATATTAGATTTGTTCCTTTTGGTTTTTTATGAAAATTGCACAAAATATTGGAAAAATGTCTGACTCTATGTATGTATGTTTATATATGTATATATATATGTATGTTTATATATGTATATATACATATATGTAAGTATAAATCCTGATTATTTAAATTCTTGAAGCAAATCAAATTCCTTCATAGAGAAATGATTCATTACCAGGTGCTCAGAAAGATGGTATATGCAAATTCAAATATGTGAATTCATATGAACATATGTATGCGGCTGCATGCCTTGGCACAGGAAAAATATTACGATTCGCACAAAATGTCCAAGGAATCCAGCGCACATTAATGAATTATGAATCGTCAACAAAATTGCTTCATAACTAACTTAAACATCTTTTTCGGTCTTTACCATGAAATATTATATTATTATTCGATATGAGAATTTTAGTATTCAAAAGGAAAAGTATGTAATAAGTTTCAGAAATAAAAAGTGCATATTCATTGACAAATTTTAGTTTAACAATGAGAGGACTTGGTCTCTGCTGTTATGAACAATACTGTAGGTAAACACAGCTCAAAGAAGCTTCAGTGATTTATTCAATATTAAATGTTCGGCACTTTCGGCTTCATCCAAAGGCTGAATGTGTCTACAGTAACCTCCAAAAAAGACGCATTTGGTTTCTGAGTAAGTTTCTAACTTTGAAGGTATGTATATACACACCTTGTTATCAATTGGAGAACTGCATACGTTAAGTAACATACTAATTAATTATTTACCTACTATCAGAGAACAAACAGTAATTGTTTCGAAATTTTCTCTACTATCGAAATGTCCTGGACAGAACTTTTTCATAAGCTACTTGTTGCTATTTTCTACATCCTACTGTGCACTCCTACGCACACTAACGTTTCGCGCAAACTAACAAAGCATCGTGTATGATCGCTCGAAGTATACTTTTTGTACCTGGCCGCGTTCTTTTGTTCTCTTGTTTATCGCATGCGCTTCACACACATATACGCACTCATATACAACTAAATCAGTTTTCACAAAATGCCGCCCGGGGCCAACAAAAGGCCTGAATATTAAAGGCTGGATCTATTCCGGAACTGCCGAAGACAAACAGGATGACCCGAACTACTTAATAATCAAGTCCCTGCACGCCTACAAAACACTTGCATACGCCTCCTGCATTCTTGCATACAAAGGTAAACAAGCTATTAGCAAAGAGGTAAACAACATTTAATTACTACGCGATGGCAGTCTTCTACTCCTCATAACAAACCATGAAATACCCGAAAAATTCTTGGCAACAAAATATCTTTCTAACGCAGGCGAGGTTGAAGTTACTCTTCACGCCACGCTAAACTCCGTCAAGGGCACTATTTGCGCCCCCTTCATCTGCCACCATCCGGATGACGAAATCATTGATGGCCTCAGAGAACAAGGTGTAATCGCAGTGCACAAATTTACACGATTAGAAAAAGGCTCCCGTGTAAGTATCAGTGCTTTGCTATTAACATTCGATAAGTATACACCTAGCCGAATAGAAGTCGCCTGGCGAACCCTTCACGCCCGTCCCGACTACTCCAATCCCATGCGCAGCAAAAATTCTAATTTGTTAGGACACACAGCCAAACGCTACAACAATACTCCAGCTTGCGTGGTTTGCAACCTGCCTCCCAACTACTCCTCCCCTGCAGAATACTCTAGAGTATAATGTGCCAACTGCGCAGGTGAACATACCTCATCATCGAATACTCGTACTTGCTCCACATTTATTGAGTCAAAATATATACTAAAAATTAAAACTATACATAAATGTACTATAAGAGAAGCCATTACCACTTACAAAAAATAACTTCCCAGCACATCTGTATCCTCCTCTTTCGCCCGAGTGATAAATACAGCCATCGGCAACGCCAACACCTCAAATATAAAAAAACCCAATGGTACTTTCGCCAGAGTGGCTAATACACCTTCCAACAACGATAACACTGTGGAACAAATTCAGGTTAGCAAAAATTAGGTCCATTCTGAGAGTAGCGGGTGAAAATAAAGGCGAAATTAGAATACCCGTATCGCGCCGTTTTTTTATGTTAGTTCGAATTTTTTTTTAATCGGCCTTCGAAGTTTGCAGTCAAATGCCGATTTTCAGTATATTGTTTCATAAGTACCACAAAAATTTTCGAAATCAATTTTTTCAAAAATTGTAATTGTTGCACAGGTCTCTAGCAATAATTTGGCTTTTACAGATTGAAAAAATATCAATTAGTCGACGAGTTATAGCCAAAAAACCATATAAACAATTTTGCTCCGAGTTCGAACTTCGAAGGCCGATTAAAAAAAATTCGAACTAACATAAAAAAACGGCGCGATACGGGTCTTCTAATTTCGCCTCTATTTTCACCCGCCACTCTCAGAATGGACCTAATTTTTGCTAACCTGAATTTGTTCCACAGTATAATATATACAAATATAAACAAAATTTATAACATAGAAAAATTCTCAAAGACAAAAAATAGAAACCTAGTACACAAATTCTACAAAATTATCCTCCAAGAATAATTCATTATCCCGAGAAGAACTTCTTGAAAACTCTAAGCAGACTGCTCTCCCCACCTCTCACCCCTTGAATCCTTCCCCTTCTTCACCTTTCTCACCTATTTCTCTCAATCCATCCCCACCCCTCCACAACTCCTCTTCCAATGGACCATTCGAGTTTACCATGTCTCCCCTTACTCATAACCCTAACTTGCCATCCCATCCCTACACCTCACCATCACCATAAATAATGGAACAGTAATTACTGATATTATACACTTTTCTTCAGAAATATTTACAACTTTCTATTCTTTTCAATAATCAATATGCTATCCATACTTCAATGGAAAATTACTGGTTACTTAAATAATTATATCAAACTAAAACTATTAATTAAAACAGTTAACCACTCAGTGATACTATTAAACGAAACACTTCTCCCCAGCAATATTTCAGCGCACACCTCCAAAGCTTTTATCGGTTACTTCCGCAAGGGAGGTTGCAATACCTCCTGCAAACAAGAATCGCCGTCCTAGTTACAAGAAATATACCTCATAATATCCTCACCGTACTTCCTTCAAATATCTCCTCCCTTTCAATAGAAATTCCTTCCCCCAATAAAATCATAGTCACTTGCGCTTATATTCCTCCCAATCAAACCTTCACTTCAACCGACATCTGTAGTCTCTTCCCCTCTGACCACAGCTCCTTTTTAATGGCCGGTGGCCTTAACGCTTGGATCCCTCTTTGGGGATCTCCCTCAGCTAATCCTAGAGGGCGATTAATTGAAGATGCTATACTCAGTTCGAACTGCGTTATTCTTAATGACGGTTCCACCATCCACACTACTTTTATATATATTGACCTCTCACTATGACCTGCAACACTCTCCCCCAAAGCGATTGACACCGCATCGATGGCATTCACGGTAGCGATCACTTTCCCATCCAAATTAAAATCTGGGTTTAAGGAGGGGTATCCCCAACCCTCACCGCTCCTTAAACCCAGAATATTCTTCAAAACAGACAAACCCTTTTCCTTTCCTTCCAACATCAACCAGGAAACCTCCAGAATACAAAAAAATTATTCGTACCGCAGCTAATCAATCCATCCCGCAATCCTCCGTCAAACTACTCAAACCATTTCCCCTCTGGTGGAACAGCGAACTCTCGTTACTAAGGCTAAATAAACAACGAACATGGCAACAATTTAAACGAAGCCGCTCACCTATAAATCTTGTCGCCTATAAAAAAGCAAAGCGAAAAAAATTTGGGCTAATATAAAAAGGCTATCTGGTTTGCCCTCTTTTTCCCCCATTTCTTCCTTAAACACCCTACTATATTCTCCAGACATATTCCGATAATTCGCCAATAATTTCAGTAACTCCTCCTCTGATACCAATTTCTCCTCAGAGTTTGCTGCTAACAAACTATCCTTACTATCATATACTCCCTCTCCCACTCATCAGTGGCCCTTCGGCCAAACGGCTTGACTCTGGACTTTCCTTACTCGAATTAAAAGTGGCTCTGTCCTCAGTCAATGGTAAAACTCCTGGTATAGACAAAATATCCCGCCGCATCGTCCATTAAAACAATACTTTCCGTACTGGCATCTTCCCCCAACGTTGGAAAACAAGCGCTATATTCCATATTAAAACCTGGAAAGCCTGCTTGCGAAATCACTAGCACCCTCTGAAAAGTACTTTATTATCGGGGAAGAGCTTTAGAGCAAACCTGCCGACTAAACGTTCGCCATGAGAAGTCTTTATTATCCGGGAAGAGCTTTAGAGCAAACCTGCCGACTAAAGGTTCCTTTTAAATAAAATATTTTTTTTTTTATTTAGTTAGGGCAAATGACTGCCTTCCAACTACCAGGCTAAGACTGAATTGCCCGCCTTCTGATAGAATGGCTTTATTTTATACTTTCTTTTTGTCTTCTCATCAATAAAATATATAATTACAACTAAACATTATTACAAGTAAAAATCAATAACAAAATTATAAATTCATAAAAATACTATACAATAAAATTTTGCCTAGACAGACTTACTTGACAGTAAGCTATGGTTTTGCTTTGGAGTGAGGTATCATATGACCGAAAAAATGTATTTGGTGTGTGCCATGTGTTTACTTATGTTTCGGGTTTCAAAAAAAAGGAAAAGAATCTCGTCATTGAAATTAAAGTGTTTATTTGACAACAATGGCATTGACATTGAAATGGTTTACATAATTTTAGTTTGAGTTCATTTACCTATTAAAAATATATTTAAAGAATTCGAAAGAAGTTTGAAAGTGAAGTGAAGGTACTCTACACCCCTATGGTTAAGATTGCAAATTACTGTGCTAAAAAAAATTTGGTTAAAATTTGCAAGTTCAGTAGTTTTCAATAAAAATAATTTTATGACTTTAAAAGTTTCTTAGTATATTTAAATTTATTTTTAATTGTATGTTTTATAGTAAATTTTTCTTTAATTTCTTTAATATGATAATATTTTAGGTGATTTTGTATTTCCTAAGGATATTATTATGATATTCCTTAAGCTTATTGTTAATTTGTAATACAGAATTGACTCCTTTACGCTCCACTATGAGATAAGGGCCATGATATGGACTTTGCTGTTTTCTTCTAGTTTCTAGTTTTACAAATACCTAGTCACCTACTTTTAATTCTGATGTGTTACTGTTCTTGTCATATTGTTCTTTTCTCTTTTGTTTTGTTAGTTTTATCAGCTCTTGTGCCCTAAGAAGTGACTCTTTTAGTCTAAGTTTCATCTCATTTGCGTAATTGTTTAACCCTTTCGACCCCAATGTTGCCTGTGAGCAACTTCGGCAGTTTAACAGCTTACGGAAAGCGTTCGTTTTGTTTTTGTCTGTTCGTTATAAATGATAACGGTACTTTTATGTATCTACTCAAAATATGAGCAAAAAAGATATCAGTTGTAGATCATTTAGCGAAGTTATGTTGAATAAACAGCAAGTGCAGCGCAGAAAATATTGTTGTGAAATTCAAAAGAGTTTTTAAAGTGAGTGATTAACTTTTATAATAATGAAAAAAATTAAAAAGTTTATATGACATGTTTTTTAGCAAGGATTTAGCTTTCTGAAACTGAATTTAAATTTGATTAGTTAAAAATATTAACCAGGTGAGTAATTTTCAAAGTTGCAATGTTGCCTGTGGGCAACCTTGGGCCATTGAAGTAATAAATATTTTTGTACTTAGTTATGAGACCGAAAGAGAAAGGATTGTCAGATGACGACATTGAGAGGATTGTTAACTTTGATTGGGATGCCTCTTCTGACGACGAAAGTGATGACGAGATGTATGACATTTCTGCAGTGCTAGAGAAGAATTTGGAAGGGATCGTGCAAAGAGGGGAAACTATAGAGATTGACCTTCTCGAAAATATGATTGCAGAAGAATGTGAGCCGAAATCTTGTGTGGCTGATAATTGCTTTGAAAAAGTTGACCCCAAGACACTAAAGTGGGAAAAAAGGCCATTTGCACCTTTGGAGACCAGTTGGGAAGAAAATACTTTGAAGGTCGACGATGTGATGATGCCAGTAGAATATTTCTGCACTTTTTTTAATAGCCAAGTTTTTGATTTGATCACACAACAAACAGATTTATATGCGCTGCAAGAACACGGCATTGGGCTCAAATGCACTGTTGAAGATATTAAACGCTATATTGGTATTTTGTTGTACATGGGTGTTTTAAAATTGCCTCAACTCAAAATGGCATGGTCAAAAGATTTAAATCTTACCGCTATAACAGATTCAATGCCGCGCGGAAAGTTTGAAAAAATAAAACAATGTTTACATTTCAACGATAACACTAAACAATCCAAAAAAGGCGATTTGAACTATGACAAGTTGTACAAAATACGTCCTTTACTAGACAGTCTCAAAGAAAATTTTGGAAAGCTACCCCAGGAAGAACATCAAAGCATTGATGAACAAATCATTGCGTTCAAAGGTATACATTCATAAACGTCATAATGAACATTTTAGTTTAAATTTTTGTTACAGGTCGATCGTCATTTAAACAATACAACCCTGCTAAGCCTCATAAGTGGGGTCTGAAAATGTTTACGCGTGCTGGAACCTCTGGATTAGTGTACGACTTTACGTTGTATGTTGGTGAAGGTACCTGTCCTGCTTATGGGTTGGGCCTATCTTCGGATATAGTTTTATATTTGGCTAAAGGTCTTCCTAAGGACAAACATTTTAAGCTTTATTTCGATAATTGGTTTACGTCAGTAAGCCTTCTGATCTCGTTGAAAGAAATGGGCATATTTGCAACAGGAACTGTACGTAAAAACCGCATAAGCAATTGCCAACTACTTTCAGATGCTGAGTTAAAAAAGCGTGGAAGGGAATCTTTCGATATGAAATGTGAAATCAACAATAATATTGCATGCGTCAAGTGGTTTGACAATAAGCCAGTTCAACTTATATCTTCGTGTGAAAGCAATGAACCTGTTGGTATATGCAAACGTTGGAATCCAAAGGAAAAAGCTTATATTGATGTTGCAAGACCTGCGATTGTTGCTTCTTACAATAAGGGTATGGGAGGAGTAGATTTGGCTGACATGCTCATGGAGCTCTACAAGGTCAATCACCGTTCAAATAAGTGGTTCATACGAATCTTCTATTGGTGCCTCGGAACATCCGTAACAAACGCATGGCTATTGTATAGAAAGCATTTAAACTTGATAAACCCGAGACAAAAGCATATTCCTCTAATAAAATTTCAACTAGAAATTGCTCATGAGTTGCTTACTGCCACTACTTCGCTCGGAAAAAGGAAAGGCAGACCATCGAATGTTGAAAAAGCTACCTCGATAGTATCCCTGAGCTCCCCATCAAGCAGCGTATCTTCCCAACAGTCCAAAAAGTACAGGTTCCAACCGAATCCTTCAGTCTCACAGCGTTACGATAAAATGGAACATTGGGTAGTCTTTAGTCAAAAGGGACGTTGCAGATTGTGCAAGACAGGAACCCCAATGTCCAAATGCCTTAAATGCAAAGTCCACCTTTGCTGTAATAACAATAAAAACTGTTTTTTGTCATATCATACCTAATTTTTCAAAATAAATAAAAATCATTAAAAGTTGTTCGAAAGGAAAAATTTGTTTATTTTGTATACCACCATTGCCCAAAGTTGCTCACAAGCAACTTTCGGTAGCGCTCAAACTGTGGGGCGTGACGACTCAAAATTTTGGGCAACTGCTTCTTAAACAAATACAAAAGGATTAAAATTAAAAAAAAAATTTTCGTTCCACAGGAAAAAAGTTGGGGTCGAAAGGGTTAAGTTATATACTGGTAGATTGTCCTCGATTATGTCAATTGGTAAGCGTGGACGTTTTCCGTATATTAACTCGTACGGTGAAAATTCCGTCTCTATGTTCGGTGTGGTATTAAAAGCAAATGCAAAATAAGGTAGCCATTGGTCCCATTCGTGATTTTCTACGAAGTGTAACAGAAATTCATTTAGGACTCTGTGACTCCTTTCAACTGTTATTGTCTGATGGTGATAGGGTGCTGAAAAGGTCTGCTTTATATTTAGTATTTCGCATATATTTTTCATTAATTCATTTGCAAACTCTGTACCTCGATCAGATTTTAATGTATTAAAAAGTCCGTATTTTAGTATTACCTGTTCTACTAGTGTCTTTGCGATAGAAATTGCTTCTTTAGTTTTCATTGGGAATAAGATTACGTATTTTGTCAGTTCGCATTGTACCGTTAAAATATATCGGAAACCATTTGATATAATCAATGGTCCTATCGTATCTATGCTTAAATTTTCAAAGCTTGTACTAGGTGTGTCCGTTAATGTCATTTTTTCTTTTATGTACTTTGTCATTCTTTACAACTGTTTATATATTGTTTTATTATTTTTCTCATGTTCTTCCATATGTATTTTTGTTTTAATTTTAAGATAGTTTTTCTTATACCCAGGTGTCCTCCTAGTGCTGAATTGTGATACTCAAAGATAAAATTTTTTATAATTTCTTCGTCATTAATTTGTTTTGGGGCTTTATATAAAATTATTTTTAAGGGTCTTAAATTTTGTTCTAATCTTTCAGTTTGCAACTTGTTGAATGCTTTCTTAAAATTTTCAATATTCATTTCTCTTAATAAATTATCTTTTTCTAGCGCTACTAGCTTTTCTATTGTATATTTCTTTTAGTCGCTATTGATGATAGTTTCGCCATGATTGAAACGTATTTCAGAGGCTCCTCACTATATTGGACTATTATATCCCCATTTTTATTTATCTGTGTTTTGGATCCTTTTATTTTTTCTTCGTATACGAATTTTAATCTTTTTATATTTCTTATATCGGCTGTGGACGTACAATCCCAAATGTTAAGTTGGCCTGACTTCGAATGAGAGTTGTAGTTCTCCTTGTCTACCCTGGTGTTATTTTTGGCAGACATTCCCCTTGTTATTACAAACATTTTATTATTGTCATCACAATCCGTTGGTATCATTTTTTTTAGTATGTTTGGGTCTATCTTTATTCGTGATAATGCATCGGCATTTGTGTTCATTTTGCCTTGCTTGTAGACTATTTCGAAATCATAGTCTGACAAATCAAGTCTAATCCTTGTCATCTTGGACGGAGGATTTTTGTGTGAAAATAAGGAGATAAGAGGTCTGTGGCCCGTTACCACGGTGAATTTTCTACCCATTAGGTATGGACGGAAGAAATTTATTCCCCAGTGAATCGCGAGTAGTTCTTTTTCTATGACCGATTTATTTATATCATGTTTTACTAAAGTTTTGCTTGCATACGATATAGGCAAATCTTTCCCTATTTCTCCTTTACTAAGTACTGCACCGAGTGCGAAATTAGATGCGTCTGTTGTGTGCACAAATGGTTGCTCGAAATTTGGATATTGTAAGATAGGTGGATTGATTAGTTTGCCTTTTAGTGATTCGAATGCTTTCTGACATTCGTCAGTCCAATCAAATACTTGTCCATTCTTTACAAGATTATTTAGGCACTTGGTTATTTGAGCAAAATTGTGTACAAAACGTCTATAATAATTGCAAAAAGCTACAAATCTCCTAACCTCGTCACTACTTTTGGGTACGGGGTATTTTTTTATCACTTCAAATTTTGATGTGTCTGTTTCTATGCCATCTTGCGTGATCAGATGTCCTCGGATTTTAAAAATACGCACTTTCTCGCATTTAGTTTTAAGTTATATTTTCGTAGTCTTTCAAAAACTGCAATTAAATTACTGTTGTGGTGTTTTAGACTACAGCCAAACACTATAATATCGTCTACGTATAAAAATGCATTGCTATCTAAACCACTCAAAGCTATTGTAAGCATTCTTTGAAAGCTATTGCTAGATATTTTGAGTCCAAATGGTAAGCGTTTAAATTGGTAATGACCTTGTCTTGTGGAGAATGCAGTCAAGTGTCTTGAGTGTTTGTCTAGCGTTATCTGGTGAAAAGAGCTTGTAGTCTAAGAGCTGGCTACATGAAAATGCCCGCATCAGGTACATGGCTAATTTATTTTTAAAATAATAGTATTAGTGTAGACGAATATAAAAATGAATGTCTGCCATTGCAAAACTGGGGCGCAAAGGGGGATACGCAGTGAAAGGGGTGAATTTTGGGTGGGAAAAAATTCATAAGGTACAGGGATTCTATTTACGGGAAAAGTTTGGTTATATATTTGAGAAAGTGTAAAAAATTGGCAGACATTTTGCGAGGGGCTAACTCGCCGGCAGACTGCGCTGAAGATTGCAAAAATTAATTTAAAAAAAATCATAAGGTACATGAGTTCCAATTATTGTGTTTTAAAGTTTAAACATTCCAAAAGTCATTTACAAAATGGCAGACAAAAAATTGAGGGCTAAGGCCGCGGCAGACGACGTTAAAAAGTGCGCTACACATCAACATTTTTTGTCACATTCGCAATCGGAATCTGATTCGGGCGTGATATCTCCTTCGCTATCGCTATATTCATCTTCATTTGATTCGCTTTCTGCATTAACGTCTTCATCGCCTGTAACAAAGCACAAAGCAAAATGATTTTTAGACATTTAATAGAATGGAATAGTTATATGTTCTGTGGATAAATATATTACCTTCGTTTGTTCCAGGATCAATAATATCTTGTATTGTACTAGGCAGCTGTGGTCCGTAGAACCATTTAAATGTATACTTTCCCTCTACTAATATCCATCCGCAAGTTTCTGGTCGTAAATATGATGGAATTTTCTTATGAGCATTTTTCCATATTGTAGCAATATATTTGGTCATCATTAAATGCTGCGTTAATTCAGCCTGGCTAGGAGGCAAAGTGGATGAGTCAAAATTCTGAAATTTTTTTTTCTGGAAAGGCTCCTCCAAATCGTTGACCTTATAGGTTTTTAAAAATAAGGCGAATCGTGCATCATTTACGGAGCTCAACAACGGAAAGTTGTACAAATTACAGATAAACTTTTCAAGAGTCGGGAAAACAGCGGTTTCATCACAGTCTTCATGTCCAATTTGACCGAATGCTTTTTGTAAGTCTTCATTTTTCTTTAAAATCTGTAAAGGACGTTGCTTTCCCTTGCGAAATAATGCGGGATTAAAATCGCAGCCAGTTAAAGCATGAAATCCTGGCAGAGATTGACACATTGGGCCTTATGCATAATAAGTGAGCATTTGCTCGAGTAAAGTCTGGTGAGATCTATCTCAAGTAGGTGAGTTCGAGCAAACCGACCGAGCTCATGCTCAATTTGGTATGCATAAAAATGAGATAGAGCAAATACCTTGAACTCGAGTTAGCTGAGATCAAACCGCTTGTTTGATTAGTTGCAAAAATGAGTTCAGATAGTGAAAGTGTAAAAAATAAAAAAAATAAATAATTAGAAAACTTTGTGGCGAATATAAAGAAAAAACTGGTGTGGAAATAAGCGAAAAAAATGTAATGAAGAAAATTGCTAATATGAAGTGCCGAGTAAGGTCAAAAAGTGGCAAAAATAAAACGGGGAAAAAAAAAATTTATTTAAAAAAATGGGAACATAAATTATTTGAATTACTTTCTGCTAAATCGAATCCAGCTATCGGAAAAGTTACCAGTAAGCGTGCCGTTATAATGCATGGCTTTTTTTGGTGAAAATAAATTGTTTTTGTTTTTTTATTTTACTTTTTCCACTGGAGGCGATTTTTCGGTAGGCGTTAATGCTAATGAGAGTTCCAGCAGCAACTTAGAGAGTGCAGTGGGCATTAATAATGACAGCTCCACCAGCAGCGCGGCAGTACAGGGCACACCCGTAGATATCCCATCTGTGCCACCACAACAAACATCAAAAAGAAAGCTAAATGATAACGAATATGATATTCGGCCGGTAACTCTTCGTTAGGCTAAGGAGCATAGAGCTAAAAAAGTCCCTTAGTTGAGCCGTTTTTGTTGTATTATTTCTTGATTAGCAAAAACAAAGTATAAATACAAAAACTATTTGTTACATAAAGCTTTTAAATAAAACCCTAGGTATAGGAGTAAGAATAAGTTAGAATTGAGAGTACTCTTAAAATAAAAACCAACTTTATTATTATGGAACTGCATTAAAAGCAGGATTAATACCGCTAATATGATTGCTTAAATCTGATAACTTAATTTAATTACAGGCCAAACGAATCTTCGATGAGTATGAGACAGAGGAAACGAAAAGTTTAAAATATTCGGCCATCTTTATACTTGTAAACACGCGAGTCAACTAAAAGGCAGTCTCACCTTTTTGTGAGATCGATCCCAAAAAAGTGAGCAACTTATTGCTGTTATGCATACCAAAGTGAGCTCCAACTCACGAACATTTCATGACTTGAGTTCAAACTCGACATGTGAGATCTATCTCACGCACCGAGTAAAAGCAAGCGAGTTCAACAATTTTTATGCATACCTAACCTACCTTTTACTCCAAAACTCGAGTCTGAGCAAATGCTCGCTTATTATGCATAAGGCCCATTATCTCGCCTAACTTTTCATGCAACGTCGATACGTCAATTATTCGTTGCTTATTCCAAACCCTTGTTTGAATATAAACTTTGCTATTGTGTTGTACGTGAATCATATTAGCCAACATAATAATTAAAATATCCGTATCTGAGCATTTTATTAGAATGTTCGCTGTTGACTCGATATTGCACGCATGATATACTATTTTTGAATCCGCCTCTTCATGCAAATCGAGAGTAAACTTATCATTTTTTGAAAATAATATGCTTTCATTCACAGCTTCATATTGATAACAGTTATCAAAATTGGGTAGCATTTTTTTATTTTGAAAGAATGGAATTAATTCTTGATTTTGCCAGTTCACGATTAAAAATTTCACGAGTGCCTCTTTGAAAAAGCTATTTCGGAGTTCTTTATTAAAGTCTGATGGTCTTGATTGTTCAGGTCCAGAAATCACGTACATACGATTACCAGAGGAACCGCTTCGCTGAGATCTTTCGTAATATTTGATAGATGGTGACCAATATCTATCAAAAATTACATGAATTTCACGGGCTGCATTGTTAGTCACCATTTGAAGTATTTTTTTGGAGATACTTCCAAATGTTTTTGGTAAGTCCTTGATACAATGTATGAGAAAGAATCCGTCTATTAAACAAATGTCAGTGTAGCTTGGGGCTGTACTTTGAACATCTTTTTCCAACGACTTCAACAAAACAGATTTATCTGTTTTATAAATCGATCCATCGAAGTGACACATACACATTGGAACGGGTGTTAGAGGATAAGTCAATATTTTTTCAACATTAGCATTGTCATTCATTGAAATAGCTAACATTCGGCCGAACAAGTCACGCTGTAGTCGTACTTCTTGAACTTTATTATTTATCGAGACAAATCTTTTCTGGGTTGAAGTAGCGAAATTCAGTATTTTATTTTGTTTAATAGTTAATTCGAAACGATCATCAGACGCAGCACATTCAGAAATAAACTTTTCTCTTAAACCACGGCCAGTTCTTTCCACATTTAATAAAAAGTCGCTCACTTCTTTCGATGCTGCTCGTCCAGTTGGAATATTAAACAATTCATTGCTCCGAGTATCTTCGCTGCTCTGAGTGTCTTCGCTGCTCTGAGTATCTTCGGTGTTGAAAGGATTCATATTTTGTTTTAATATAGTTATAAAATTCTGTAACTGAGTATTATCTTTTTTAATTTGGTGTTTTTCTAAGTCTCTGGTGATATCTTGACTTCTTTTTAAGCGTGTTACATCGAATGTATGTGATACAATAGTTGATCGGATGCCATGGCTTTTAGCCCATCTTTGCTGCGCTGAGATAGAGTTTGTAAAGTGCATTATACCAATTAATCGTCTTGAAGCAGTAGCATTAACCGTTTGCTCTAACGTCAAATCAACAGGCATTCGTGAAAATGGCTTTTCTGTCCTCTTCACACCAAAAAATCCATTTTTAAAATCTTCCTCGAGGCCTGGATGTGTTATTTGCACTCTTAAGAAATTATCATGATATTTTAGTAGCCATCGAGAATAATTTCCTTGATTGAAAACAAAAAATAAGTTGACTAGCTTTGGTATGACTTTTTTCAAAAGTTCAAAACCACTGAGACGAATGCTTCTTGAAAACATTAGATAGTAATTGACAAAGCGAATGTACATCGCGTAATACTGTGCAGTTTTACCGTGTTTTCCGTTTAACACTTGCGATTCAAATATCAAGTATTCATTTAGTAAATCATTCAATGATGTATTTTGAATTTCCAAAGTCGATAAAGATGTTGATTGCAATTGATTAACAATCTCGATCAAATCATCGTCGATGGTTTTATCTTCTTTTCGCAGGAATTCTTCGAAAAGTAATGATCTCAATCCTAATGTCACTAACGGGTGCAATCGTTTACAGCGATTGAAATGTTTGCCAGTGAAAAATCCGTTTACTGATCCTGAAGCCAATAACCCACTTTCAACCATCATATATATTAGACCACTCTCATCTATGAATTTTCCAACAGCTTTAAAATAAGCCATCATTATATGGAAACTACCAAGATGAATGAAAAGGTTATTGAACTGTGATTTCTCCGTACACTGAATTTGATAAGCTACTTTAGCGATTGCCAAATCATACGTCACTTGTATATTTTTTGGCTTTGGCGCATTGTTTCGATGACAACAGATACGTTCGTATGTGAAATATTAATCGGTGTAAGATAAGATACCTTTTGTTTAACTGACTGATCATCTACAATTTTACTATTATACCCGACCCACATAGGTGTATTAGGAATTTTTAGGTAATGTGAAATTACCCATGTTACATCTAACTTTTCGTAAAAAACATAATTACTGGCTTCAACATCACGTAAATTGCTTTCAAGAGATAATAATCGATCAGTGAGCTTTGTTTTTTTCAAGTACGGAAGTATCTCCGTCGATATAACTTCATATGTTCTTCTTCTTTTCGCAGGAACGAATAATAATGTTTTCAGCTTCGGGTTTGTCAGAACGGAATGACCTGCTATTATATTTTGATATATAATTCCCACTGTATCATGCAGCGTATCTTTTCCGCTACACGTTTCAACAAATCGATCGTAGTTGTCAAATGTTATTTCTGTGCAGTAGTGAGGGGATAATTCAATGCTTTGAGGACAAATTACTGATTTATTGAGGGATGAAAATGTCGCTTCCGTTTCCAACTCCTCAACAGTATTGTAACTTACACATTGACCGTATTTATTAAGTAAATCTATAACTTTTCGGCTACTTGTCATGCTTTTTAAGGTCATTCCAAGCGTGATCTGCTTGGACGTTTTGATTTTACCATTATGAACAGCATAAACTAAATCTTGGGCTATAGAGTTGACTTTTCGAGTACAATTGGAACTTTTCACAGTTCTGGGATCATTTTCGCAGATTAAAGAAGTTAAAAATTGTACAATATCAGTAGGAATTTTATATTCACCTTTGATCAGGTCCTCTGAAGTCAGCTGTTGAGGTAGTGGATCTTTTTTTATGGCCATAATTTTTTTCCTCAAAACATATGCAGCTCGTTGCAATGTTTCAGTATCTTCAAATTCGCTAAATGTTTCTGCCGATATAATAAATTTTCTGCTCGGTGCAATAATTTGACGGTTATGCAATTCAATTATTTGTAACTGCTTGGCAATTTTTTTTCAATCTTTTGCAGCAATTTCGTACTCGTTATTAATAGTTCGAAACTATCATATTTCTCCGAAAACAATTTATACAACGCACTTTTGGCGTACTGTACTAAAAATTTCAAAGAATAGCATTGCTTGCTTCCTATCGTATTTTCAGCGATAAAAGAATACAGTTCATTGTCAACTAACTCATGAACGTTTCTTGCACTATGCCAATCTGACTGTTTTGGCTTACATGTATTATGGTAATAAACAACACGATTATCTCCTAATCTCTCGATTTTCGATAATATTTTATAGTCATTTAAGGCAGTTGCATTTGTGACAATTTTTTTAATTAAAATTTCACTATCAGATCGTATCAAAAGAAGCGCTTTTTGCCCTTGCTTCTTCCTTTGCTTGATTACAAAACAAACAGATACCTGCATTCTTTAATTTTGAATTTCCAGGTTGTCGTTCCACATCTAATTGTTCATGTGAAAGTTGACTGTCACTGAATACATCAGACGACCGTCATTGTTTTCTGACACATTTATATATATTTAATTGATCAATTAATTCTTTAAAAATATTTTTAAATACCGATGCACATTTTGAAAATTATTTTCTATTAAAAGTATGTGCATACTATATACCATATAAACAAAAAAATTATTACCAGCTGAATTGTCACATTGTGAAATAATAGATGTGGAACCTTGCGGAAAATCATCCCCTATGGATTGATTACTCACTGTAAAAATTAATAAATCGTTCGATAATTTATTTCGCTTGTAAATATATACGTACACAACATAATGTATGTAAAATATATTATTACCTGCCGAATGTTCGGCTGCGGAGACGTAGATGCCTCAATGGACGTGTGGCCTTGTGGTGATTTTGCTACTTCCAATTGATTGTTCTCTGTACAAATTGATAATAGTTCAATTATTTATACCGAGGCGTAATTAAATTTCTTATAATAACAACTTTCAACGAATATTGCAAACTTACCGTTATATTTATCCAAATATTTATTTTGGATGGATGTAAATGCTTTATAGCAAAGTCAATGATAACCACTGACACCGTCCACTATTTCTGGTAACACAATATCACTGTATTTCAAATCAAAAGCGATACGAACTTTCGAAATATGTTGGCACTTTTTTAATTTGTCTTCTTCGAAAATTATAATTTTTTCACTGATCATGCTACAGTTAAAAACGCACTTCTTCCCACTCGTAGCCATGATGCAAACAAAATCAAAAATATTGAAATATAACGTCTACTCTCTTCTACGTTTTGGAATATACTAAACTCTCAGTGGTCTTGTGCGGCATCACTTTGTACTGCGTCACTTGCTCTATTATACACGAAAACATCTGCTTCTCCCCATCAACATTTACATTATATTCCGCTCCCAAATATACCTATATACAAATCTGGGACCTTATACCTGCGACAAGTTATTTGGCTACTTTCGCTTTCAAAATTTTGTGAGCATTTACCTTCACTTTTCACAAGTGAAGAAACCAAATACTGACTAATATTAATTAATCGTTTAAAATAAATTGATATATTGTACTTATAAACAACCATAATATTAACGTTGAAAAAAACAAATTGTTTATAAAATTCCCTAAAAATAAAAGTTATAAAATAATGAATTTCATTGATATATTTCATAAATATCGATAATAATTCTTCTGCACTTAAATATCAAGAATGCGACTAAAAATGTTGATGTGTAGCGCACTTTTTAACGTCGTCTGCCGCGGCCTTAGCCCTCACTTTTTTGTCTGCCATTTTGTAAATGACTTTTGGAATGTTTAAACTTTAAAATACAATAATTGGAATTAATGTACCTTATAATTTTTTTTTAATTAATTTTTGCAATCTTCAGCGCAGTCTGCCGGCGAGTTAGCCCCTCGCAAAATGTCTGCCAATTTTTTTACACTTTCTCAAATATATAACCAAACTTTTCCCGTACATAGAGTCCCTGTACCTTATGAATTTTTTCCCACCCAAAATTCACCCCTTTCACTGCGTATCCCCCTTTGCGCCCCAGTTTTGCAATTGCAGACATTAATTTTTATATTCGTCTACACTAATACTATTATATTCAATATAAATTAGCCATGTACCTGATGCGGGCACTATCTATATAGCCATCTATTGTCATGTCGAGCGTTGAAAAATATTTTGCGCGACCCAGTTTGTCTAGTACGTCTTCTATTCTTGTCAACGGAAATTTATCATTAATAATCTTTTTGTTTAGTTGTCTATAGTCTACTACAAGCCTCCATTTTTTTTTGTCTCCGCTACTTTTCTTTGGTATAATCAAAAGAGGTGAATTATAGGGGCTCACTGATGGTTCCACTATGTCGGTTTGCAATAAATTTTCTACTTGTTCTTCTATTTCTTCAATATTTTCCATTTAAAATGTAATTATAGAAATTCATTTTATTGTATGATATATATATATTTTTTTTTTTCTTAATACATTAAAAATTTGAAAAAAAATTTTATTTTATTGTAATATTTTTTTTTTTGTTTTTTTTTCAACGCCATTGTGCATTTTATTAAAGTTAATACAAATTCTACACTTTTTTTATTTTCATTAAGGTGCACGAATATTCAATTTTATGTTTGTTTAACTGAATGGTAGGTAGGTAGGTTTGGCAGCCGCATCGCACATAGAGACAACGATGCCACTTAGACCATGGAATGGGTCCGTTGTGAGCCGCGGGGGCTGGGCTACATTTCCCCTTCCATATTGAACCATCCTGAGCTTTTGACAAAGCGTAAAAGGTTGTTGATACCTAAAGTGTATAGATTATCTATGTTCGTTAAGAAGTAGGACTTTAAAAATCGGTTTCTGCTTCTGGATAGAGCCGGGCATGTGCAAAAAAGGTGTTGAATTGTTTCCAATTCCTCCTCATTTCTGCAGCTACGACAGAAATCATGCGTGTATACGCCTAATCTCCTTGCATGATTTCCTATGAGACAATGTCCTGTGAGGGCCCTTACTAAGGTCCTGATTTGAAGTCTACTCAGTCTTATAATACTCTTGGACAGACGTAGGTTAAGCCTTGGCCATGTTTGCCTAGCAATTTCGCAGGTGTTAGCGCTAATCCATCTCTGATTTGCAGAGTTGATTAGTGCGTCCTTAATGAGAAGCTTACAAGTTGCGAGAGGTATCTCCATAAAATTATTTATGTCTGGCATACAGGTACCTTCTCTTGCAAGTTGGTCTGCCCTACAGTTCCCTGGTATATCTCTGTGGCCTGGGACCCAGCATAATATTATACGATATTGTTTGGCCATCTCATTTAGAGATTGGCGACAACGTAAGACACTCCTTGATGTTGTTTGGAATGCATCCAGGGCTCGTAGGGCAGCTTGGCTGTCTGATAGAATGCAGATATCCGTTGATGATATTCTGTTTATCTTTAACCATTTTTAGGCTTCATGAATAGCGTTTATTTCCGCTTGAAAAACGCTACAGTGATCCGGTAATTTAAAGGATTCACTAATAGAAAGCTCTTCGCAAAATAACCCTGATCCTACACCGGTGTCCATTTTGGATCCGTCCGTGTAGATCTTAACGGGTGTGTTGGGTGTTGGATCTTCTTCAAGCCATTCCAGTCTAGAAGGGATTTTCATTAGGAAATTCCTTTCGAAGCAAAGAATGGGAGGGTGATAATCACAGTCACCGGGTATATCCGTGTAGGAGTCTAAAATGGTTGAATGTCCATGTGTGACAGTTCTCCATTGTGAGCTCGCTTTGAGCCTTAAAGCGGCGCAGGCCGCTGAGTATTTGCAGAAGAGATCTAGGGGTGGCAGATGTAGCATGATGTCCAAAGCCATGGATGGCGTGGTTTTCATAGCGCCACATATTGCTAGTTCCGCTGATCTCTGCACCTTATTCAATAAATTAGAATAGGTTTTTTTCTGCAAAGCACACCACCAGACAACATTTCCATATAGAAGAATGGGTCTGACGACAGCAGTGTAGGTTTAATTCCCCAGGTCTTCCCTAAAGCTCTCTTACAGGCATAAAAAGCTAGGTTCGCTTTCCTGACCCTTTCTAAGGTGTTTGACTTCCAAGTGAGTTTCCTATCTATGTTTAGTCCCAAGTACTTGGTTTCTTCCGAAATCACAAGAGCTTCCCCTTTGAGCGTAATTGGACTTAGCTGAGGGATTCTGTGTTTCCTAGTGAACAATATGAGTTGTGTTTTGTCTGGGTTGACTCCTAGACCACACTTTCCTGCCCACCTAGAAAGTATATCTAGAGCATTTTGTATTAGGTCTCTTAATGTAGATACAAATTTACCAGAGACAGCAATAACAACATCGTCGGCGTAAGCTATCACCTTACAGCCCACCGATTCCAGTATTAACAGAAGTTTATTTACAACTGCGTTCCATAAAAACGGTGAGAGGACTCCACCTTGCGGTGTACCTCTACTTACCGATCTCCTGAGCACCGATTCTCCTAGTTCCGCTTCAATGATTCTGCTATTTAGCATTTTGCCAATGAAGCCTACCAAGCCCGGTTCTACCCTAAGATCAGTGAGTGCTGCAGTAATTGCCCCCCCTTCAACATTGTTAAAGGCCCCTTCAATATCAAGGAAAGCGGCTAAAGTAAATTCCTGTTTGTGCAGTGAACTCTCTGCCGTGTAAATAAGGTTATGTAGAGCTGTCTCTACCGATTTCCCTTTCATGTAGGCATGTTGTGACGTAGAGATAAGATTTCTATCTATAGTTAGGCTTAAGTGAAATTCTATCAACCTCTCCAAAGTTTTCAATAGGAAGGAGGAGAGAGATATCGGTCTTAAGTCTTTTGGATGGGTATGTGAGTTTCTACCAGCTTTTGGAATGAAAACAATTTTGACTTGTCTCCACTTCAGAGGTATATGACCGTAGAGAAAGCAACCTTTGAAGATTGCTAGTAGTCCGTGTGCTAGATATCCGGCGGCCTTTTGCAGTTCCACCGGGTAAATGCCATCTGGGCCCGGTGATTTAAAAGGTTTGAAACTTTCAATCGCCCATAAGAGCCGATCCTCAGAAATAGCATCTATTCTGACTTCACGACATTGTGCTGTATCTTCCATGTCATGCCCAGTAATGTCTGAGCAGCCTGGAAAATGAGTGTCGAGTAAAAGTTCTAGAGACTCTTTACTGGTTGTAGTGAAAGTACCATCACTTTTCTGTAGCAGTTCCCAATTTTGAGGGCTTCCCGCTAAAATCTTACGAAGTCTGGAGGCCTCAGTTGCCCCCTCAACCTCTTCACAAAAGGATTTCCAAGATTGCCTTTGGGCAATTCTGATTTCCTTCTTGTAGATTCTCAGAGCATCTTTATAGCCTTTCCAATCTTCATCGAGACGTGTTTTCTTTGCCTCAACCGTCCACCACTTAGGCTTGGGTTTACCCCTCAGTCTTCTTATGGGACAGGCTACCGCCAAGGCAGCATTCATGTTGTAGGTAATCTTGTCAACCAAATTTTCTAGTCCTTCTATGCTTTGTGGCACCGCTGATGGACATGTTCCTAGGGTAGCCCCGATACAATCTATATACCTATATACCCATATAACTGAATGCAAAAAGTCACATTTGTTCTTATACCAGTTTTGTGCTTAAATACTTGTCAATGATAAAAATTTTAAATTAAATGTTAATATATTTAAATGCATTAGCGAAAAATCTCTATTCAACAATATTTATCATAGCATGTGTGAACAATTTGGTGCGCGTCGTTAATAATATTGAGAATTATTTCACTTTAATTAGCCGCCTAATCACATAAAAATAGTTAATTGTTACCTAATAACAACTTCATACATTTAATTACATTATTTTATGCGTTAATCAGCAAATAACACAGGCCAACAACCAAAAAACTTTTTCGATAATTTTAACTAAGGTTTTAAGGTTTTTTTATGCTGAAAACGAATATGACCTTGAAAATGCTCCATCACGTCAGGATTTTTGGCAATTTGAGGTTAAAAAATCAAAAATGCAGATTTTGGCCATTTTTTTAATTTTTTTTTGGGCAAGGTAAAGTTTTTTTTAATTTTCCACAACGGCATCGCAAAGTACTAGTCTTCAGCTTTAAAATGCATTTTTTAAATATTTTTACGATTGATATAAAAAAAGTTATTCTATTTTGAATTGGAGACTTTTAGATATGCAAATTCAACCTTTCTAACTCTCTAACGCCCCTGTAAAGGGCGAATTCAAAATAGAATAACTTTTTTTATATCAATCGTAAAAATATTTAAAAAACTGCATTTTGAAGCTGAAGACTAGTACTTTGCGATGCCGTTGTGGAAAATTAAAAAAAAACTTTACCTTGCCCAAAAAAAAATTAAAAAAATGGCCAAAATCTGCATTTTTAGACTTTTTAACCTCAAATTGCAAAAAAACCTGACGTGCTGGAGCATTTTCAAGGTCATATTCGTTGTCAGCATAAAAAAACCTTCAAGAAAAACCCATAGCCGTTTTAAAAGTTGTGAAAAAGCGAGATTTTGTTGGCCTGTGTAATCAGTCATAAACAAAATTGGGATATTCACAATCCAAAATATATATATATGTATGTGTAGTTATATAAAGTACAATGTATGCTGTATGATAGTTAGTTTTTCAATCATTAGTTTATCGCAAGAAGTGGCATTTTTTATTTTAAATTACTTTAGCTTTTTGTTACTGTTGTTTTGAACTTCGCATGTAGCGCACTGCGTATTTATACAGCCTTGTAGACTCTGACGGACTTCACGTCGTTGAGGGTGAGAGTAGTCACTAGCTCGGAGTCAGTGAATTCACGAATAATGGTCGATGGTTTGTCACCCTTCTGTTCTTGCACCAATTTGTTGCCATCTAGAGTGAAGACGCTCTTCACTTTGCGACCATCAAGTGTCTCTTCATCGAATTCCTCGCCCAGCTTGAAGTTGACCGTAGTTGTCTTAAAGGTTGAGGTAGTGGTGAAAGAGTAATTATCACCATCCTTCTTCAGTTCAACGGTGGGGCTGACACTGTTACCCATTTTGCGTAGAACCATACCGACACCTAATTCCTTCATGTATTCGTCGAAGTTTTCACTCTTTTCTGATTTGTATTTCTTTCCTTCCGAGACAGCCATTTTTACTAATGATTTATTTAGCGTTTACTTTAAAATTGAAAACTCGAAAAAAATGGAGCACACACGCGATACTAGAGAGCGACACTTGATGACCTGGCAGGATCGCCATGAAAAGTACTTTATTATCGGGGAAGAGCTTTAGAGCAAACCTGCCGACTAAAGGTTCGCCATGAGAAGTCTTTATTATCCGGGAAGAGCTTTAGAGCAAACCTGCCGACTAAAGGTTCCTTTTAAATAAAAGATTTTTTTTTTATTTAGTTAGGGCAAATGACTGCCTTCCAACTACCAAGCTAAGACTGAATTGCCCGCCTTCTGATAGAATGGCTTTATTTTATACTTTCTTTTTGTCTTCTCATCAATAAAATATGTAATTACAACTAAACATTGTTACAAGTAAAAATCAATAACAAAATTATAAATTCATAAAAATACTATACAATAAAATTTTGCTTAGGCTGACTTAAATTTTGCTTAGGCAGACTTACTTGACAGTAAGCTATGGTTTTGCTTTGGAGTGAGGTATCATATGACCGGAAAAATGCATTTGGTGTGTGCCATGTGTTTACTTATGTTTCGGGTTTCAAAAAAAAGGAAAAGAATTTCGTCATTGAAATTAAAGTGTTTATTTGACAACAATGGCATTGACATTGAAATGGTTTACATAATTTAAGTTTGAGCTCATTTACCTATTAAAAATATATTTAAAGAATTCGAAAGAAGTTTGAAAGTGAAGTGAAGGTACTCTACACCTCTAATCCCTTGCCTGGGAAAAGTTATGGAAAAAATCGGTGCTACTAGGCTCTCCTGGTATCCTTATTCCAACAATCTAATCCATCCAAATCAGTTAGCCTTCTAAAAGGGTCAAAGCACTATCGATGCACTCTTATATCTAGACCAATTCATATCTGACGCCTTATTCAACAAAAATCATGTTACGTTACCTTCACTCAACTTTGAAAAGGCCTTCGATCGTATTGGTACACAAGTAATCCTAGGTTGGGCCTCGCATCTACAACTTTGTTAAATCGTTCCTTTCCAAACGCAAAATCAAAGTCCTTATTTCTAATATTTCCTCCTCCACTCTACCTCTTGATAACGGCACTCATCAAGGCTCACCCCTCTCAGTCATTCTCTTCACCATAGCATTTGACGAAATAAGCTCCATCCTGTCTAACTTCTCTAATATCCGGCATCAAACATAAACCGATGACATTCACCTATTTTCAAAATTGTCTGACCTTAACTCGACAGTGTCTATTTTCGAGGAAATTCTCTTCAGCTTATCCTCATGTTCCCTTGCCTCCGGCGCTTCCAATTCCCATACTAAATCCAAGTTACAACATATTTGTAAAAAACATAATTGTAGTTTCCCAATACTCACATACAAATATCCTATGCTCACATACACTCAAGTTTCTTGGAATTGTTATAGACAGAAAGCACTCATGTAAATACCATTGCCAGTACCTCAGAGATAGACTGGTTATAAACTCAAACATTGTAAAATACCTGTCATCCAAACGTTCGTTCATGGGCCCAGCTTTACTAACGTTGTAAGAGATCTTACTCTTTCTGTCATCAAGTACGCTCTTGAAATCTACGGTCATCAGGCAAAGAATTATATATTATAAAAATGCTTGCGGCGAAATATCACACTGCTATTCGCAGAGCACTTCGGGCATTGCCCATGTCACCCATAAAAAACATTCTGGCGGAATCCGGGCTACTGTTCTTGAAAGACAACATGGGGGACAATATCTGCAAACTTTACCCTAAGCTCACCCTCAGCACCAATATTGCACGCTAACCAACACGCAATAACATCAAGGGTACCAAGCCACACCGGCATCGACGGCAATACCTACGCAGACAAAATGGCCAAAGAAACCATTTTCATCCCGACAGTCACATCCAGCCTCTTAATCAATAGCGATATACAGTTTGTCAAGAATATCTTTGCATAGTGAAGAAAAATTAAATATTTTATCTTTGATCGAGAATTTCAACAACAAAAAAAAAGCAAACAAAAAATGTATACTATTAGGCGCCAACAGTTATTAAATAAACACACACACATTACAAAAACAACAACAAGAAAAGATATTTACTCCATTAAAAAATGCCAGGAAAACGAGTTTCAAAAAATATTATTCAGTTAGTGTATTTCAATCACTACAAAGGCAAATCAGCCAGAGAAATCGCCGATATGTTCTCCATCAACATTAGAACTGTATATAATATAATAAACCGTGCTGAAAACGAAGAAAGACTCGAGTTGAAAGGGTCTACAGGCAGACCAAAACAAGTGACGCAGCGAATTGAACGTAAAATTATTAAAACTATTTATAATAGCCTGCAAAGCAGTACAAGAGGATTAGCTCTTCAAGTGGAAAAAGACTACACGTTAAGAGTTTCTCATGAAACTGTTCGAAAAGTGTTGCAAAAACACAAATATTCTTCAAGAGTGGTTAGGAAAAAACTCCTGTTATCAGCACAAAACGTTGATAAAGGGTTGCGAATTGTCACCGAGCACATAGCACTTCCCACAGAGTACTGGGATGACGTTATTTTCTCAGATGAGACGAAAATGATGCTCTACTACCATGATGGACCCCAGAGAGTTTGGCGTAAGTCTTCACAGCACTACAAAACAAAATTATTATCCCTACCGTAAAGTTTGGAGAACTGTCAGTAATGGTTTGGGGTTGTATATCAAGAAAGGGAGTGGGTGAAATCAAAACTTTGGACGAAATAATGACCAAGGAAGTATATCTAGATATTTAAAAAATCGAATTGACTTCCAGTATTAGAAAATTCGGCTTTGTTGACCCGGAAAATTCGAACAAATTTAAATACAAATACTATCAAGATAATCATCTCAAACATAAATCTTATTTATGCAGGTCCTGGTTACTCTACAACTGCACCAAAGTTATTGATACTCCCGCCCAAAGTCCCGACATTAACCGAATCGAAAATTTGTGGTTTAATTTAAAAAGAAAAGTAGGGAAAAGATCGCCAAGTAATAAAACTGAATTAATAAGATTCATCAGAGAAGAGTGGTAAAAAATACCATTGGAAATGATATTCCGAAACTAATTAAATCAATGCGAAATCGTCTTCAAGCGGTAATTGATGCCCAAGGAAGACATACAAAATATTAACCCCAAAAGACTGCATTTTTTTTTGTTTTCATCAGTTATGCAAAGATTTTTTTGACACCTTTTAAATAGAGTAAACATCTTTTGTTGTTGTTGTTTTTGTAATGTGTGTGTTTATTTAATAACTGTTGGCGCCTAATAGTCGTAGACAAGTACAGTAATGGAATGTGTGTATAAATTTTCTGTTTGCTTTTTATTTGTTGTTGGAATTCTCGATCAAAGCTAAAATTTTAGATTTTTCTTCACTATGCAAAGATATTCTTGACCAACTGAATATCGTCTAGTTAACCAAAAAAGACACACCAAACTGGCGCTTGATTAGATAGATTACTCCAGAATCAACCTAACCCGGACCCAACCTCACTACCCTTCATCCATACCAACAAACATGCTCACATGCTTTATATGGCTCCGAATCGCACACACCATATTCACACATGCTCATTTCCAAGAAAAGGGCCGGACCCACCAATGTCCCTTCTGTAATGCTTCAACAAGCGTTCTCCATCTTATTGCTTTCTGCCCAGGAGTCGATGACAAAAGACAACAGAATTTCGTTTGAACTGACCCCACCGTACTTCTTATGAACCCATCTGAGAAAACATAAGAACAATGTATGGATTCCTAAAAGACGCCGACCTACTCCGAAGAATTCAAAACCGTTGATACTTCCCAGAGAGCTGATAGCCTCTGATGCTAGTCCTGCATGACAACTCCAGTTTATATAATAGTTATTAACATTGTATAAGCTTAATTTAAAACAAAATCAATTTCTAAAGGGTGATTTGTTAAGAGCTACAGGAAAGTTTTTCAAAAACACACACGTAAAATTCAGAAAACTGCATGAAATTTTTATTTAAATCGATAGTACAGTTCATATAATTTAATGTTTGAAGATTATTTCATGCAAATGTTGACCGCGACTACGCTTCAAAAGGTCCATCCGCTTAGTCCAATTTTGGCATACTCTTTCCAATGTTTCGGCCGGTATCTCACATATAAATGCTTTAATGTTGTCTTCCAATGCGTTAATTGAAGCAGGCGTGTCTGAATAGACATGAGCTTTAACATAGCCCCACAAACAATAATCTAAAGGCGTTATATCGCACGATCTGGGTGGCCAATTGACAGGTCCCGAGCGTGAAATAAAATGTATAATGTAAAATGCTGAAACCACATGTCATGCAAGTCAAGCTCTTGCATTTTGGGCAAAAAAAGTTGGATATTATTTCACGGTAGCGCTCACCATTCACAGTTACGTAACGATTCGCAGCATCTTTGAAGAAGTACGGTCCAATGATACCTCCAGCCCATAAACCGCACCAAACTGTGACCTTTTTTGGATACATTGGTAGGTCTTGCAATTCTTCTTGCTGATCTTGACTCCAAAATCGACAATTCTGCTTATTTACGTACCCATTGATCCAAAAATGAGCTTTGTCGCTGCACACAATTTTTCGATAATAAGTGGATCTTAAACTTTCTTAACATAACACGCATTTTTATAATAAAATTCAATGATTTGCAAGCGTTGTTCGTTTGTAAGACGATTCATGGTTAAATTATAGACCAAACTGAAGATGTTTGACAGTGAAACAAAACACGAAACGTGCGTCAGCTGTTTAAACCAATTGTTTAAAAAGATAATAGCTAAAAAATCACCCTTTATAATAAAATACTTCATGATTGCATCTATCCGCATTCCTGGTTATCTACTTTTGTCCTTCCGATTCCGAAACCAAATAACCCCCAGAACTTATTAATAGCTATAGACCGATTTCCCTCCTTTCATGTCTTGCAAAAATACTTGAAAAAATGCTAACACAACGTCTAATGTGGTTTATCTCTAAAAACACCCCTGTTAGTCATAACCAAGTAACCTTCAAAAGAAAACATGGCATTCTTGACGTCATCTACGTAGACCAAACACACTTTTCCGAACAAGCTACCCAGTACTACGATCATTAAGCGCTGGAACGTGGCTGGTGCTGTGTTAAAGCCGAAAGGCATTCTTAAAACTTCATAGTGGCCTCCTTCCACAGAGAATGCTGTTTTATGCATATCTATATCGTCTATTTCAACTTGAAGTAGAATGTAGGTGAAGTAGAATGTCGGATTATATTATTATTCAGCATCTCTTGAATTTGTTTCTTTACCTCTTGTTTGTGGATATAGGGGTACGATATGATTTTGTAGATATAGGTTTATCGTCGACTGTGTTTAATCGATGTTTAATAACGTTTTGGAATGTTAATTTATAATTGGAACCATAGAACAAATCCACATCTTCTTTTAATAGTTTGTAGAATTTTCGTTTTTGCGTTCTTCAGAGTTCATGTGGTCAATTCTGATTGGATACTAGTTTTGTCATTTAGTTTACGATAGTCGATTACGACACGCAATTTCTTCTCGCCACTTGCATCGTCCTTTTTGGTACGATCCAAATAGGGGCTGAGTACGGTGAAGTAGAATGACGGAGTATATTACATATTATCCAGCATCTCTTGGATTTGTTTCTTTACCTCTTGTTTGTGGATATAGGGGTAGCGATATGATTTTGTAAAGATAGGTTTATCATCATAGATGTTAAATAGCGTTTGTAAATGTTAATTCAGAAATGGAATCAGAGAATAAATCCACATATTTTTTATAAATTTGCAGACTTTTCGCGCTCATGTGGTCCATTCTGATTGGCTAATTGGAGGGTGGTTCCCTTGGGAAATCCTTGTATGATTTTTTATCATAAATGTAGTAAGCAGAGCAGTGATGACAGGTGTCAACAGTTATGGCAAAATTTTGTGAATCATATATACCTTCTTTAAGTATAAGTTCCCCATTGGTCTTTTACATGAACCAGACCATTTTCGGTACTGGTAATGAATTTTATAGTATTTAGACGCAGAAAGTTTAAGTGGAATAATTGTATTGTTCATAATCAAATGATTTTTGTCGTAATTTAATATGGCTTTGTAATTTTCAGTCCAGTCCAATTTTTTATTTATTTATTTATTTATTTAAAAGAAAAACAATTATAAATAATTGTTCCACTTAAATACTAAAGCACTGGCTGTCAGGACCTTCGGCTTAAGTAAAAATTAATTTATATTTATTATACCTATACAGAGATCGTTTAATATGAGTTAAGACAATTTATAACTAAAGAAGAAAATATTAACATTTCTGGCAAATAAAAATATTTGGAAACGGACATTATAACTGCTGGGCATATTAAGTCCAGGCTCTTAAATCTAATTAAGTTTTGTTAAGTATATATTTGTTTTTTATTGTTAGAAAAAATTATGGAGTTATACTAATATATATTAAGTTTACAAATTGTAAAAAATTTTGCAATCAGCTCTATATGACAGTCTACTGTTTGTGCAAGATAATCCGATGGTTTGTTGTTATCAAATATCGATGATCTGATTGAATCCAATAGTTAGTATCTCCCAATTCTGCAAATAGTGGTACTTTGTATATTGCTTCAGTTATAACTGTATTTTGTAGAGATTTCAGGTGATATTGTGGTGGATTTCATTTTCCATTTTGGATCACAAAGTTCAGGATTGACTTCAGTGTGTGGCGCCAATGTCCACGATAAAAGTGAGTTGTTCCTTTGTTTTTATATAGCGTAATTCCCCTGTGAGACCTGAGACTGAAATTTTTCTAAATATCTGTTTCAGTTAACTGCATTTGTCTGTCGTTGGACGTTAGGGCTACTAATGATATTTCGATTACTATTTGTTTGGATCATGTTCACGTCCATAGGTTCTACAGGTGGTTGATATTGAGGGTTGAAAGGTCGGTATGGCATATTTTGTAATTTGTGATTGTTCAGATTTTCAGCCGGTAATAATTGAGTTGTTAAAAAATTTATTTCGACACGTTTCGCAGCATCCCACGCACGTATCCACCGCTACTGGACCAGCTGACGGTTGGTTTCGTCATCCATTCGATGGCGTCTGCCTTCAGTATTAAAATCAGTCGGCATGAAATGATGAAGTCAAATGACCTTTGGCTCTCGGACTATAAAGTAGTTTTCCTTTCACTATTTTTTACAAGTTCACCTGTTCAGCTGACGTGTTTTCCCCCCTCTACCGCGCAGTTGACTATTGTTTTTTATTCTACTAAATATAGGGTGGGCCATGTAAATTTTCCTTTTTGAATCAACTATAAAAAAAAAAAAACTAATCAATATTTTTTCAAACTTTTTTTTTATTTTGAAGATTGAACATTGTCGTTTATGAATGAAAAATAATGTCGTTCAAATGACTGCCACGACTGGCTTTACAGAAGGCCATTCGATCAACCCAATTTTTAATCATATTTTCGATTGTTTGGGCTCTAATTTCATGAATGGCAACTTCCATTTCGTGTTTTAAAGCAACAATTGCCTTTGGATGGTTCGCATAGCATTTGTCCTTAACGGCTCCCTACAAAAAATAGTCCAACGGGCTTAAATCACAGCTCCGAGGCGGCCAATTGATATCGGAACTCAAAAACGGTAGCCAAATGTTCGAGTGTACCTTTGGGAGTGTGACAAGTTGCACCGTCCTGTTGAAACCAAATGTCGTCCGTGCCATCCTCTTCAATTTTTGGAAACAAAAACTCGTTGAGCATGTCACGGTAATGCTCGCCATTTACTGTAACCGCGGAAGAAGAAGAAAACTCATCACTTTGAAAATAGATTTTCAATATTTCCCAATTTTTATGAACACATTTGACATGCCATTTGAGTTACCATTCTCAAAAAAATAGGTGGTTCAAAAAGCAAACGCTATATGGCCCACCCTGTAGAATCGTGTCAGCTGATTGATCTTTCACCACACAGTATTGTCGAACAGCTCATTTCGAAATCATTTACAAAATAAACTTAAAAAGATTTGAATTTTTATAAAAATAACTTAAAAACAATGGTGAATAATGTTAATTATAGATAAATGAACTATTTTCATTTGGTGGTTTTTGACTTTGGCATAATAAACAATGAAAAATTGTAACTGATAAGGCGGATGTGTGTAAAAGTGTGTATGCAAAAATATCAATGGCAACATTGTGTTGATACAATTAAACACAAACGAACACAAACCGATGTATTGTGTAAATATGTAACAAAAAGACCGCAGTTGATTTCTACGGGATAAGTTTTGCTGAATTTTGTGTAGCCGGAAGGCCTGTAGTAACAGGTTAGTTATGAATAAGTTTTAAGCAAATAAACCATTCCCGACAATGAGCGGCAGGAACGAGGGATACGGTGAAAGAGCTAGCAATTCCAATGACGTTTCTGTGTCAAAGGCGAGTCGACACTGCCTTATTAAATAAGTGTCGCCTTCCCTATACGTGGTGAACAATACTAAATCCAGGAGTGACGACAGTTTACGCTGCCTGGTCACCGTCTGTTCCTCATGTAAGGGGCGCCTGTTTGATAATGAACATTAAGACCGAGCGCAGTAAGATCCTAATTATGGCATAATCTCTAAGAATTTCATCTTTTGTTCTAGCCAAAGAGACTGCGGGCGGCAGTATCAGCAGCGAGTAGCTACTAAAAACCCCCTTTCAAAGGAGTTCCATATTGGCTCATTCGCCTCCGTTGACTGGAAGAACCAGATCTGCATCCCCACTCATACGTTCACAACGGAAGAGTTCAATCGCAGCATCAGCGCTAAGATTAAAGAGCTAACAGAGGCGATGGAACGCCCAAAGCGAAATATTAACTAGCCAATGCGGGATCTGGTTTTGAGAATTTCTGAGCTTTACAGCTAGGAAGATCCACTCTGACTTCTAGAATAAGGATGCTAAAAGGAACAACAAAAAGTGCTGTACCCGAAGTTAAAAACTGAAATAGGCAAACATCGCTCCTTATAAAATGCGGCACGGAAGGCACAGCAAAGAGCCAAATAGATTCCGTCGCGGCAAGGAAAAACCCGGCGAGAAAGAGTAAAAATGGCCGCGATGAAACTCTGAGGGCAACGCCGATATCAACTAACGAGCAATCGAGTTCCGAAGGATGGAACACTGTAATTGCTAAGAAAAATTGTAAAGGAGCCCCAAATAAAACTCCAAACCTGACGGGAAACAAACAGACGTAGCAAATAAGAGAGGAAATCACAAGGACACAAACGGCAACCCTAAAAGTTACACTGGATACTGCTACTAAGCTTACAGCAGCAGGCAAAATACGGATTGGCCTGGTTATCTGCCATATTAGAGACAAACTTGATCCGAAGAGGTGTTTTAAGTGCGTGGAATACGGGCATATCGCAGCGAAATGCAAAAGCACGGACGACTTTACAAAGTCCTGCTGTAAGTGCGGCAGTAAAGATAACCTGGCGAAGTGTTGCACTTAAACAGCAAACTGCATAATCTGCAAAAAGAAAACAATAAGCGATACCGCACACGCGATGACTAGCAGCGAGAGCCCTTTATATCAAAGAGCACTCAAGGAACTCCGACATGAATGAAGTTTCTCCAACTGAATTTGAATCACTGCGTAAAGGCACAAGACCTGCGAACCTTATAAATGCGGAAATGGTAACGATTGTGTCTCCGACACAGCAGGCAAATCCGCTATTTAGAACTAAGGAATGAATGAACGAACATAACCACAACTCGTAGCTTTGTACGAGCTCGTGTGGGAAAACTGTTTGTTTGCAGCTGCTATCTTCCACCTAGCTTAACCCTGGCTAAAGCTATACAAGTCCTGGAAGAGCTCTCACATGACATTAAATATCATGGACCGGTTATCGTTGCTGGTGACTTAAACCCTTGGACAGTGAATTGGGGATGCCCTGAACCACCCCTAGAGGAACAGCCCTCTTAGAAGCATTCGCTATGCTAAACATAGCGCTTATGAATCAAGGGAATCAGCAAACATTTCAAACAGGCCTAATAAAAACCACAGAGAGCCCGTTTACTGGGGGACGGAAGAAATCTCCGTAGCACGCGAAGAATGCAATAGAGCTAGGCGAACATACCAGCGGTCAAGAGGTGCGGCCAGTTTTGAAAGAAATAGACTCGTTTTCAAACAAAAAAGGAAGACACTTAAAAATTCAATTTAGAGCAGCAAACGCCTGTGCTCTCAAAGCGTATGCGAGGATGCTGACAGCAATCCATGGAGATTTGCATATCAGCTTGTGATGGGAAAAACAAAAGCCTTCAAACCACTGCACATGTTCGGTTATACTGCACAACCTGGTCAAAACATTGTTTTTCCAACAAGAAGGCCTCGCAGCCAACGTTGCCAAGTGTGTGGATGACGATGAAGATCGATGTTTGACTAACAGTGACGAACTTTTGCACATCTGCAAACAGATTAAAAGCAATAAGGCCCCCGGACCCGATGCGATCCCGAATGAAGCCCTAAAGCTGGCAATCCAAAAGCATCCAGAGATCTTTGTGGATGTTTACAACTCCTGCTTAGAGGAATTCACATTTCCGAAAAAGAGGAAACTGAAAAAACTAATCCTAATACCGAAAGGGTCTAAACCGGCGGAAGATCCCTCAGGCTACCGTCCACTATGCTTGCTGAACACGGCAGGCAAAATATTAGAACAGTATCCGAGGATGCTTTATTAGTCCTCGCGGGTATGCTACCGGTTAAGCTGACTACACTCGAGTTCGCCGAAATAAAAAAACATCGAGCGACGGCTGACTAATTGAAAGGCTGAACGGGAGCGAAGCATCCATATGTGACAGGAGGAATGGAGGAACTCCACGAATGGACGATGAACGTATCGATTGATTCCGAATATCCAAAAATGGATAAATCGAAAACATGGACAGCTAGATTTCTACCTGACCCAAGTACTTAGTGTGCATGGAGGCTTTAAAGCTTATCTGCATAGACTATGAGGATGACCCGTACTGCACCTTTTGTGACGGTGCAGTTGAAACTGCAGAGCATATCTTCTTTGTCTGCCCCGGTTTGAGCTAGAAAGGGAAGACTTGAGTGATAGGGTTGGGAGGACAATAATGGTTCGTAACCTGGTAGATATCATGCTTGAATCAGAAGTACATACATTAGTCCGCTGTCAGTAATATGGCAAGACTAGCAATTACCATACCAATAGGGCATTCCCCCTCCCGTGAAGTAGTACCTAGCTGTTGCCCCGCGGAGGAAAAAGGGGGCTGGAGTGGCAGTTTTATTGGGTGAGTCAAATGGAAAGCTCCATAATTTTCGGCTTTCAATGATTTTGCCGCCTCTAGAAAGAACAAAACAAAAAAAAAAAACACATCGGCTTATCAGTTACAATTTTTATTGTTTACTAAGCTAAAGTCAAAAGCCAACATTATTCAACATTGTTTTTAAGTTATTTTAATAAAAAATACAAAAAATCTTAGTTTATTTTGTAAATGATATCGAAATGTACTGTTTGGCAACACTGTGTGGTGAGAGAACAATCAGCTGACACGATTTTACGGAGCTATCCAAAATTCTACGATAAAATCTACGATACTACGGAACGGAAGGGTGGTGATTTTTCATTTACATGGGGCTCTCATTAGTTTCATCGTATCACCTGATACGGGCCTGCGTTTGTGTTGGTGACTGTGAGCACCATTATGGTCGCGGTATTGTCAGAGAATGTTAATGCAATGAGAAGGAGCAAATGTTAAATGAGCTTCTTTCGAGTTCTAATTTGTAGATTCATAATAAGGTAATTTCAAATTCAACTTTCCTCACTAGTGGGGAATTGCATATATTTACCACGCGAGTGACGCGAGTGGAGGGTTTCTATATTTACTTACCACGCTAGGACAGAAATTCAGATTTTTTCTGCGTTTACCAAACTACTGAGGAATTTCATAAGATTTTTCGGCACACTACTAAGGAAATCGACTTATTTCATGCCCACAGCGAAGCGAAAAAATTTGCGATTAAGAAGGCCGCGCGGCAGTTAATTTGTGGTGCAGAAGCTAAAGTCGGCGGAATTATTCGTTTTGTTTTTTGGCACGTATTTAATTCAGGTTCAAGTCCTGAAGTCATATTTTTTTTCTTGCACATTTTTTTTACAATTCAAACCAGGAAAGTTTGGTAAAATTTTTGAGTTTATTTTAATTAAAATTTCTTTAAAATACTGGTTTTTTTGTATTTCATAAATGGAAATTTCCTTTCGGTATAAAATAGTTCATACTGGATATGACCTGATTTTTATATAAATCAATCAAAACAGAAAATATGTACATATGTCTTTAATCTCTTTCATCAAATCCAAATTATATTGATGAGAAAATATCATTCTAATATCCGTTCAGAAAGCCAAACGCGCATACACACATACATATGCATATAATTACGCATACAAACTTTCAACTAACGCAGAATATGTGCATATAAAACTGCGAATCCAATAAATGGGTAATTTAGAAAAGTTCATTAGTAATTATAGAGTAGCGCAATCGTGAAAGACGTGTTGTGTATGCGGTACATCGTCCCATATTTGACTCAGGTTCAAGTTCTGTTCACAGTTTTTTGTTCGATATTTTTATTTCATTTTTTATATTCCGTTTAATTAGAATTGATTTAAAATAGTGTATTCAGGTTTTTCTAATACCTGTTATTTAGAAATTTATTTTCTATATAACATTATTCATACTTCTTTTGAATTAATTTATATGTAAAACAGTCATAAAGGCAATCATATGAATATGCATTCCTATTTAATCTCTTCAGTCAAATCTGAACTACTTACGTACAAATATTGATGAGAAAATATTCTAATATCCATGGATGCATCCAGAAAGGCAAACGCGCATGCACGCATATGTATATAAATATATATAAATATATACAAACCTTCAACGAACGCAAAATGTATGCATATAAAAAACAACAACTGCAAGACGGCCCGTCAGTGAAAAGATGGGATATGTATACCCTATGAGCAAAAAGAACCGGGAAGGTGATGTTGACTGTTTCCTTCGATTGCCAAGGCATAGTCCACCATGAGTACCTTCCATCGGGCCAGACAGTCAATAGAGAATATTATTTATCCGTTTTGAAACCTTAGAGAGATGCTGTGTGTTGCAAACCGCCGGAAATGTGAGCAAACAATTCTCAGATTTTGCAAGATGATAATGCGCCATCGCACTGATCAAAGATAATACAAATCGGCCTGCCGGGGGTGTTTGGAGGACTGGGTTAAACGTTGGCACATGTGTGTTGCTTCAGACGGGTAAAATTTTAAAGGAGATAATATAAATTTGCCTTAAATTTAACTCTGTTTTGTTTAATTTAAACATTCCCGGTACTTTCTGATCATAAGGTACATATATGCGGCTTTGCGGACAGCAATGTGTGATTCGCTGGAAGTCGCATTAACTCGCGACTGTCGCACAGTTAGAAGACATATTTACATACATATAAGGGTGCATACATACATACGGAGCCGCGGCCACTCGACATGACAAAAATTTAAGATTTATCAAATATTGGCAAATAATTCCACGCGAAATATTCCAATATTGACTATTTTCGAATGGTCGCGAAAATTGGCATATGGGCGGCTCGTTTTATGAATGAAATTGAAATATGAGCTCGAACTTATGAATGAACTTTTTGTTTTTGTTCTAAATTGTTCAGCGCCGTCGCTGATAGAATCATGGCCGCTGCGACTGCGTCTACGAATGTATTTTGTTTTTGCAGTCGCTAGGCTTAGATTTTAGCTTTGGGCGACATGCGCATGTGAGGTATGTGTTGTTGTTGTGTTCTAGAACATTTTAGAATCTGTGGTGGCAAAGCGGCCATCGCGTTGCGCTTGCTGTTGCTTTTGTGTCTATCGAAGTATTGTGTTTTTGTAAGTACAATATTAGGAATATCGACTGGTGAAAGACAAAAGTACACGGAAGCAAGAAGGGAGCGCTGTGCTCGCGCATATACATATGTATGCATGAATGTATGAACGTGCATGGATGTAGTAACATATTTTTTTTTTTTTTTTTTTTTTTTTTATTGAAACGTTATAAAATTTGTATACATTTCATGGTATTACGCCTAGCATAAGCTAACAAGTAACATTATTCTATCCTTAACATTGAAATTTAAAAACAATTATAAATATTTTACAAACAATTATACAGCGTTGGCGACTAAATCTCGTGGCTTAGTTCTTCGAAGTCTTCTTGTGCAGACTGTTTTGGTAAGCTCTGCGGCCTCCGGGTTTATGTGCTCTTTCAGCCTGGTTTCATGGTTACTTGCAAGAATTTGGATTATATCAGCGACTTTTTTCACCGACAGATCCTTGTGCAGGTCGTGATTTCGCACATACCAAGGTGCGTTGACCATGTCTCTGAGAATCTTATTCTGCAGGCGTTGTACAGCTTCAATGTTTGATTTAGTGGTACATCCCCATAATTGAATGCCGTATGTCCATACCGGCTTAACTACTTGGTTGTATATTAATAATTTATTCTGTATTGACAATGTAGACTTTCTGCCAATTAACCATTTCATTTTTTTAATTTTTAAGTTGATTTCAGTTGCTTTAATTTTGACATGTTCTTTCCATTTGAGCTTTGCATCCAAAGTCATACCCAAGTATTTTGCTGTATTACTATATGAAACAGTAGCAGATGATATTTTCACTGGGTTATAGGCTATTTTCTTGTTTGTAAAGTCTACGTGAACAGACTTGCTTTCATTTAGTTTGATTCTCCAGTTTTCAGTCCATGCGACAACTTCGTCTATCGATGCCTGTAACTTTCTAGTTGATTCATTTGCGTTATTTCCATAGGCTAAGATACACGTGTCATCAGCAAAAGTGGCTATCTTACTTGTATTTGAAACAGGTAGATCTGCAGTATAGAGCAAATACAGTACCTGGTTTGTGGTACACCAGCTTCAATTTTTTTAATGTTTGAGTATGCTTGTCTTTGTTTCACTCTAAAATATCTGTCTGTGAGATATGATTCCAATAGCAAAGTATATTGATATGGGAGCATCGCTCTGAGCTTACGGATTAGACCTTCGTGCCACACTTTATCAAACGCCTGTGCGATATCAAGGAATATTGCTGAACACACTTGATTGTTTTCTATGGCCTCTTCTATGATGTGTACTATACGATGTATCTGATCTATCGTTGAATATTTTTCTCGAAATCCAAATTGGTGAGATGGTATTAATTGTTTATTAGAAATTATATCCTTTAATCGTTTGGAAAATAGTTTTTCAAATAGCTTTCCGATGGCTGGGAGTAATGCTATTGGGCGGTAAGATGTGACTTCGTTGGGATTTTTCCCTGGCTTTGGGATCATTTTAATTTCAGAAATTTTCCAGTGCATTGGTATGTATTTAAATTCAATGCATGCATTCATTATTAAAGTGAGTTTGATTAGCGCTTTGTAAGATAAGTTCTTTAGCACTTCGGCTGTGATTAAGTCAAATCCTGGACTTTTCTTTTGTTTTAGTTTGGAGATTTCATTTGCTACCTCATCAGTGGTAAAACTTGTAATTTCAACAGATTCTTGCACAGTATGGGGAAACAAAGTGTAATTTATCGTTTCAAATGGCTTAAAAACTTTGGAGGTGTTGTGCAAATAACTCAGCTTTTTCCGAATCGGTTTTTGCCCAAGGTTGGTTGCTATTTGGCTGTTTAATTGGGGGATTATGTTGAATTGGTCTTTTCATATGTGCCGTAGTCCGCCATAGAGAGTAATCAGAGGTTTTATCTGCAGATAGGTTTTGTAGCTTTATATTTAAAGTTCTGTTTTTATTTTCTTGAATAGCATATTTCACTGTTTTGGTGAGGTTGTTTAATTGTGTTTTAAGTGATGGAGACCTAATCGACTGCCACTTTTTTCTGATTTTTCTTTTTTCCTTTATGAGTTCAATTATATTCGAAGGATATCTTTGGCGATTAATTTTTTGGACTCTTACAGGTGTACTTAACCAAGCAGCTTTTTGTATCTGTGCTGACAGCTTTATTGTTTCCTTCTCAATTTCGTCAACATTATCGATTTCATTTGTCGTGTTTACATATGTGTCTAGTTTAGTCTTGAAGTATTGCCAATCTGTATATTTATTTGAAAGGAGCAGGTTACTTTCATTGATTTTTGGTTCACCATCAAGAATCATGAATATAGGTGAATGATCTGAATTAAGATCTAAACCATCCTCCAGAGTTATGATGTTGTATGGTAGTTGTTTGACTACGAAAAAATCAATCAAATCTGGAGTCTTATTAATGTCTGTTGGCCAGTATGTTGGATTGCCAGTTGAGAATATTTCACAACCACATTGTTGTGCCGCTTTCCACAGTTCGCGACCTTTAGTTGTCGTTAGGCGAGATCCCCAGTTAATGTGCTTTGCATTGAAATCGCCTCCCATAACGAATCTTCCTTTATGTTTATTTAAAAGTTGTGTGTATTCTGTAGACTTTATGTTATGTCTCGGCGGACTATATACTGCTGTTACCGACAGTTGGTGATTGCAAAACTTGATTCCAACTGTTGTCGCTTGAAACTCAGTGGAGCTGATCTTTTCTTCTTCGAAATGTTCAATCGAATTCTTAATAATAATTGCGCTACCTCCTCTTGCGTTGTTTAGAGGATGATTTGAGCAATACATTATAAATCCGTTGAATGTAGAGTACATTTGGGTGGTCAAATGAGTTTCAGATACTAAGCAAATATCAATTCTTTTTTGATTAAGTACAAGCTCAAGTTCATTTTTGTGCTTTAAGATTCCATTCGCGTTCCATGCCATTATCTTTAAACTTTTTCTTATTGTGTTTTTAGACATTTATAATTTGCTCAAGTTTTTCAACGCGATTCAGTAGATCCTGGTTTAAGGTTAACTGCTTTTCAATTTTAAATAAAATTTGTGTCAATATATCTTTATCTGTCGTATTTTCCTTTTGGGCTGCTTCGTCTGCATATGTTTGTTTACCCGGTATTAGTGTTGGTTTCTTAGTCGTTCTTGGTTCTACAGAGTGTTTTGGCATAGCTAATGCTTGACGTATTGCTGTTGGGGGTTTTTTGCCAGTTTCTTCTTTGTGCTTAACTCCGCTTTTGTTACGGAGCTTTTGCAACTCCTTGGCAACATGACATCCTCTGTAGCTTGCTGGGTGGTTTTGCCCGCAGTTGCAGCATTTTGGTGGTTCTTTGTCTGGTTTCTTGCATTCAAGAGTTGAATGATTACCAGCGCACTTAACACATTTTGGAGGCTTGCAACAATAGTTCTTGGTGTGCATAAAACCCTGGCAGGACTTGCATTGGGGAATTAAGCTAGATAATTTTAATGGCTCAATTTTTACGATTGTGTTGAGTATGTTTATAGTAACATATGAATACAATTATTTTGTAGGAAGTTTAGAAGGCAAGTAGGTATACTCGTATATGTATGTATATATGCTAGGACATAAAGTGGGTATACATGATGCAAAGAATAATGAGATGGCGCCCATCGTGGTCCCGTTACTTTGCGCTCAGCGAATTTGACAACTAGTTACGTGATTTTAGATCCAGTATGGCCAGATTACCATTTTCGTAACTTGATTTAGCATTTTTTTTTTTTGTTATTTTTATTATTTTTTGTCTCGGAGTTTTAGTTCATTCCACATGACATTTTTCTAGCCTATTCTAATTAAAAGTAATGTTTATAATTTTGTAAAATATACATTTTTTAATAATTATTTAAATAATTCACTCAGTTTTATTTAGCTTTACTTTTTTTTAACATCTGGTGGCATTGCCCGCTATTGCCGGTGTTGTTGGTGTTCGTCTGCTTTCGGAAGTCAAATCTCTCTCTCGCTACTGCAGAGTTGCCTAGCTTTGGATATAAAAACGCACTAAATGCCCATTTAAAGAAAATAAAACACGAAATTTTTATTGTGTTAATTAAAGAACTTTGTATGCGTGACAAATTGTCTGTAGAATGAGCGTTTTTTTTTAAATAAATGTGTTATGCTTATGTACAATTTAATTTATGAGTTTTTTTTGTTAAGGGAGACTCTTTTATTAAGGGAACGACTTTTTTGCTATATTTGAAGTTATGTAACTAGATAAGGTACTCTTTTTGTAAAAATGTCAGTACGGTTTCTTTAGTATTTTCTGGTATTTTGTTGCTTATTTTTACTATGAATACACCTCTTGATGCTCTATGTCTCACTAAGGATTGATGACCGAAAGAAACGATTACACCTCTATGGTTTTAATTCGCATTCAATAAATTCAAAGGCTTTTCAAAATGTGTAAAAAGGTTTTCAATCTTAAGAAGAGTTGAGAGAGGGGCATTTAATATTTTTGCATAGCCTTAAATGGAGCCAAAAATTAAACTTGCACTTTCAAATTATCAAATTTTATAAGAGTAAAAAAATTTTCATTAGCACTAAAATCTTCTCAGAGTGGCCTTTTTTAAACTTCTTGTGTATAATAATACAGTTTTTTTTTAACCTAAAGTTTCTCTAGCCTTAAATTAAAAACAAAAAGAAACAAACACCAAACTTAAAAATTGTCGCATTTTCGGTATAAAAAAGCACTAAATTTATTGCGAAGAGCAAATGGTTGGCAATACTGCACAACTCAGCAAACGTGACGTCACGTACGCTCTGATGGGCGCAATCTTCTTTCTATCATTCTTGGTGGGTATATATACATACATAGATCAGAATTGTTTTTGCATTTGTTAGGAAGAAACTCGTTCACTAGTGCGTATGTGTATTTGATTTCTTGTAAGAATGTAATGCTGTGACATGTGTACATACATAAGTCAAGGTTATTTGGGCATACTTGCATATGTGTTATGATGTTCTTGCGCTTGCGCATTATTGTTTTTCATATACAAATGTACATACATACATATGTATGTAAATGCTGTCGAATACATAAACTATAAATTGACATACAATAAAAAATAAGTGTTGATTTATCTTAAACCGTTCTTTTTTTCTGAATGCAAATACCTCCTATTGACATGTACATACATATTATGTACTTATGTATATTTCATATACCATCATTTATTTACATATAAAGTATACGTTCATTTATGTACATATGTGTGTAATGAAAAACTTCATGAATTACTTTCAGAACTTTATTAAAATTTATTCGCGTCGCGCGCATGCACAAAACCTTTTGTTCACAACGCAGGCGCAGAAATAAACGCTCTGCGTATTTATCTTCCCCACGTGACTCGCCATCAATTCTCGGCGCAAATTTTTTTTTTTTCGTTTTTAAATTTTTTTTTTTTAATGTAATCGTAAAAAAAATTTGTAATAAATTTTATGTATCCGCTTATCATTTCAAAAGTAACAAAATGGTAAAAAATAAGCAGTCGAAGAAATAAACGCACCGCCTATTTTTCCTCGCCACATGTTAGACTAGAGTTCAATTCCCGGCGTAAGCTTTTTTTTATAAATTTTTTTTTTTTTAAATCGTTTTTTTTTTTTTTTTTAATGTAATTGAAAAAAAAATTATGTAATAAATTTTACGTATTCGCTTATTATTTAAAAAATACGAAAATAGTACAAATTTAATTGGTTTTGTCGAGGTGAGAAATGTGTTGTGTGTTGAGGTGAAAGATGTGTGGTGTTTCTAATTTTTGTGTGGGCAAAAGTCAGTGAGGTGTCTATAAACTCGGTGTGCTAAATTCCCTTACTTCAAATCTTTCAAATCTCAATTGTACTAAAAAAAGCTCACAGTAATATTTGCACCTTCTCATTGCATTAACATTCTCTGGTATTGTATAGCATAACAAAAACTAATTAATTCTTTAGTTCGAGCTCATATTTCTAGGAGCAACGTACTTTCATTCTTATAACTACCCGCCCATATGACAGTTTTTCTCAACGATGACAAAACTCTATATCTAGAAATCACTGACGACCATTCGAAAATAGTCCATACTGGAATATTTTTTAAGGAAATATTTGCCAAAATTTGGTGAATCGTGAATATTTGTCACGTTATGCATATTTGCACCCGCATAAGTAGGTAGGTTTGGCAGCCGCATCACACATAGAGACAACGATGCCACTTAGACCACGGATTGTGCACCCGCATATGCATGCAAAAATGTATGATATATCTTCTAAATACTTGACAGCTGCAGCTGCCGTGCGTCAAGTGCGCGTAGGAAGGCACAGTAAGACGCAAAGAACCACAACAAGTAGCTTATAAAAAAGTTCTGTCCCGGACACTTCAATACTAGAGAAATTTTCGAAACAATTATTTTTTGTTCTCTGATAGTAGGTAAATATTAAATAACATGAAGACATACATATATATACAGGGTGGGCCAAATAAGACCTACTAATGTTAAGCACAAATAACTGTTTTTTTTTTGGCATATTTATTAATTTTCTTTTTGTAGGTTATAATTGAATTGGAGGAAATTTATTATGGAACCCTACCGCAAGACCACCAACAACGACTACAATACGCTATTCGTTTTACACAATTAGCCACACAAATTGATTTTTGAAGTAATGTTTTGATGTCGGATGAAGCGCATTTCCATTTAAATGGTTATGTCAACAAACCAAACTGTAGATTGTGGTGCTCTGAAAATCTTGGGGCAACACAGCAACATTAGTTGCACCCATCTAAATGTACTGTTTGGTGCGGTGTTATGGCCACTAGAGTTATCGGTCCATATTTCTTCGAAAATGAGGATGAAACGCCGGAATCGATTTCAGCAGCTTCTTACAGAACATTGATTGAAAATTTTTTGCGGCCAATTGCGGAGCAGTATCCTAATATGTGGTTTCAACAAGATGGAGTAACTACGCATACTGCTAGGCAAACTATGGACCTGCTGCGTGAAATTTTTAGCGAACGTCTGATTTCCAAAAATTCAGATTTCCCTTGGCCCCCTCGTTCGCCAGATTTGACTGAGCCCGACTTCTTTTTATGGGGATATTTAAAAGACAAAGTGTATCTTAATAAACCAGAGACTATTAGACAGCTGAAGCAAATTATTCGAGACGAAATACTGAACCTTCAACCAGAAACATTATGTGGTGTAATGGAAAACGCGTTAAAAGAGCCAATCTTTGTATTGAGAAAAGTGGTGGACATTGGCCGATGTAATATTATGTGTCATACATAATTTCCATAAAATATATTCCATGTATAAAAACAATTAACCGAAAGATTATTGCAAAAGTTATTTGTGTTTAACATTAGTAGGTCTTATTTGGCCCAGCCTGTATATATAATATATGACATAGCACATATACGAGTATGCTTATGACATATAGCCGCAAAGTTAGAAACTTACACTGAAAGAGGAGTGCGAATTATTTGGATGTTACTGTACATACAATCAGCCTTCGGATAAAGCCCAAAGTGCCAAATATTTAATAATATTTAATATTGAAGCGTCTGTGAGCTGTGTTCACATACAGGGCTTTTCATAACATCAGGGACCAAAGCAGCAAATCGTTAAACTGAAATTTTTCAGTCAATAAGCACTGGTTATTTTTAAAATGTATTACATACTTTTCTTCTTGAACATTAAAATTCACATATCGAATAATAATGTACTAATTTATGGTAAGGACCTAAAAAGTTGTTAAAGTAAAGTGTGAAACAATTTTGTTGACGCTAATAATTTATAATTTTTAACATTATGATGTGCCTATGAATGTGCCCTGGCTTCCTTTTAGGGAATCGTAATATTTTTGCTGCGGCAAGTTCACACAGTCGCATATGTATGTATATACATACATACATATGTATAATTCACATATATGAAAAAAATTTCAGCCGGTATAAAACGAGTTGGTAGAAATTTTTTTTCGACACGTTTCGTACCCTGCCACAATCACACTCTCCGCGGGTGCGCCAGCTGGCGTTCACTTTCGTTATTCATGAAAGCTAAATCACAAGTATAGTCAAAAATTTATCGGTATAAAAACGCAGTCCAAAATCGACCCCTGGCTCCCGGACTACTACTTCTTTTATCTGATCTTATTTCACTGCCTTGATTTGCATTTGTATTTTCTGTTGTTACAATATTCATAAAACGTAATTGCTGGCAGAGGCTGTCCACCGTGTCATAACACTTTAACTAGTGTAACAATTCTCCTTTTTGATACTGTTGATCAATTGAATTTTGCGGATTCTTTTCTTTAAGGTCGATTGTAGGTGATGAACTTTGCCGCTGAATATTTGATCACTTTAGTACCTATTTAAAGTTCATCAATATCACATTTTACCACGATTCGACTTATATTTAATATCACCATAGTCCAGGACTTCACTTATACTTATGTATATATTTTAAATTTTTTATACTTTTTGCTTTTTAGGTTCTTATAGGATCATTTCCGTTGATCCTACCAAATGCGCCAGTAAAGGATCTTAATTTACTTTATGAATAAAAAAATATTTATTAGTTTATTTATTTATTACTACATGATTGATAAACGAAGACTGAACTCAATTATTATTAATTCAAAGTCTTTTATTAAGAAAAAATGTCATTCTTAGCATTTTCGTTAATTATTTTGGTAAACAATTCTAGTAAACTGGTAACAATGGAAACGTAAAAAAATTGAACTTGCAATTTGGTAAACAGGAAACGTAAAAAAATTGAACTTGCAATTTGGTAAACGGGAAACGTAAAAAAATATGTTGGCGCGTTTACCTCACTTTCCGGAGGTGTTTATTTATAAGAAAAAATAGGGTGGTACTATATTATATTATATAGAGATTAGGTGTCACTAAGACAGAAAATCTCGTTGATGAAAGGTTTTTTTCGTCCAACTCTTCGATTATAATTATTCTTTCGCAACACTATACGTATACTTTCGGAGTTGAAGTTAATATTCAGGTGCAGGGCGACATCTGTTGCGAGCATAGGAGAGCTCAAATTTGAATTTTTCTCAATTTGTTGCACTATCCACCGTTCATCTTCATCCGAAAACAGTTTTGGTCGTCCCGATTTCTTCTTATTTTCCACGGATTTTGTTTCTTTGAAACGTTTTATCACGTCGTATACACACTATTCGAACGGTTTTACCCTTTTCATGATGACAAATAATTAAATTTCTGACTTGAATTGAGCTTTGCCCACGCTGTTTACCCCATGCTATGATTTCTTTATTGAACCAGTGTACATACTGTTACGCTAAATGGCTTGTAGTTTTAATTATTAATTTAATTTTATATATTTGATTTAATTTTAATCAATATTTTCATAATTTGCTAAATTCCATAATTTCTCGTAACTTATCAATTAATACATTAAGCTTACTGTTTTCTAAAAATACTGCTTAATTTTTGTATATGAGTTTAAATTTACCACTACATATGTACAAGCACATAACTTAACTTAGCAATACATATTTACTTTAATTATATAAATTTGAACTTAATCCGTTAGGCTAAGAGACTATAAAAACTTGAACTCAGGAATAAATAAACAACTTGTAAAGTTACACCGAACGCGCTCGCAGTTTATTTTACTTCTGTGTGATAGAAAGTAGTCAACAGGCAATTGTAGTATTCGCGCATTTCCCACATAAAATAACTTACAATCTTAAAAACGCTTAAGATTTTTCACATACACTTTGCCCAATGGATGCGTGACCGGTAAAATTCAAACTTATAGTTACGTTATCAGAAAAATTAAATGCTGCTTTAAAACGAGTCCTAAAGCATTCTGGCGTTATAAATTTAGGAAGTCCAGCTTTAGCATCCCTTTGAAGTGTTCTTCAATGGAAACTACGCTTACTCTACCAAAGAGGCTGTTGATCGTTTCGCGGACTTTTTCAGGTCCAATTTTGATAGAGAGAATACTGCTTCTTCTGTTAATTTTTGGTTCTCTCCGGTTAAGTGTTGATTATATTTGGGATGGTATTGAGCACATAAAAAGTTCATGTCAAGTGGACTTTGATGGATTATCATAATTTTGTGAAAAAATGTTTAGCTCTTGCGTATCCACTTCTGCTAATTTTTAATAAATCGTTAGCTTGTGGACAATTCATAGATCCTTGAAATGTTACGTCTATCACACCTATATTCAAAGCTGGGAATTGAAACGACATCGCGAATTACAGACCTATTTCCAAGCTTTCAACAGTTTCAAAGCTCTTTGAGTTTATTAGTAATCAGCATGGTTTTATCAGAGAATGTTAATGCAATGAGAAGGAGCAAATGTTAAATGAGCTTTTTTCGAGTTCTAATTTGTAGATTCATAATAAGGTCATTTCAAATTCAACTTTGCTCACGAGTGGCGAATTGCAGATATTTACCATGCGAGTGACGCGAGTGGAGGGTTTCTATATTTACTTACCACGCTAGGACAAGAATTCAGATATTTTCTGCGTTTACCAGACTACTGAGGAAGTTCATAAGATTTTTCGGCACACTACTAAGGAAATCGAAGCGAATAAATCTGCGATTAAGAAGGCCGCGCGGCAGTTAATTTGTGGTGCAGAAGCTAAAGTCGGCGGAGTTATTCGTTTTGTTTTTTGGCACGTATTTAATTCAGGTTCAAGTCCTGAAGTCATATTTTTTTTTCTTGCACATTTTATTTTACAATTCAAACCAGGAAAGTTTGGTAAAATTTTTGAGTTTATTTTAATTAAAATTTCTTTAAAATACTGTTTTTTTTGTATTTTATAAATGGAAATTTCTTTTCGGTATAAAATAGTTCATACTGGATATGACCTGACTTTTATATAAATCAATCAAAACAGAAAATATGTACATATATCTATAATCTATTTCATCAAATCCAAATTATATTGATGAGAAAATATCATTCTAATATCCGTCCAGAAAGCCAAACGCGCATACACACATGCATATTCAAATAATTACGCATACAAACTTTCAACTAACGCAGAATATGTGCATATAAAACTGCGAATCGAATAAATGAGTGATTTAGAAAACATCATTAATAATTGTAGATTAGCGCAATCGTGGAAGACGTGTTGTGTATGCAGTACATCGTCTCATATTTGACTCAGGTTCAAATCCTGTGCACAGTTTTTTGTTCGATATTTTTATTTCATTTTTTATATTTGGTTTAATTAGAATTGATTTAAAATAGTGTATTCAGGTTTTTCTAATACCTGTTATTTAGAAATTTATTTTCTATATAACATTATTCATACTTCATTTGAATTAATTTATATGTAAAACAGCCATAAAGCCAATCATATGAATATGCATTCCTATATTTAATCTCTTCAGTCAAATCTGAACTACTTACATACACATATTGATGAGAAAATATTCTAATATCCATCCAGGAAGCCTAACGCGCATACTCACATATGTGTATAAATATATGTACAAACTACCACCATTCTAACAAACCCAGAACACAAGCTTCTGCGCACACTTGACACATGGCATATGTATACCCTATGAGCAAAAAGAACCGGGAAGGTGATGTTGACTGCTTCCTTCGATTGCCAAGGCATAGTCCACCATGAGTACCTTCCATCGGGCCAGACAGTCAATAGAGAATATTATTTATCCGTTTTGAAACCTTAGAGAGATGCTGTGTGTTGCAAACCGCCGGAAATGTGAGCAAACAATTCTCAGATTTTGCAAGATGATAATGCGCCATCGCACTGATCAAAGATAATACAAATCGGCCTGCCGGGGGTGTTTGGAGGACTGGGTTAAACGTTGGCACATGTGTGTTGCTTCAGACGAGTCATATTTTGAAGGAGATAATGTAAATTTGCCTTAAATTTAACTCTGTTTTGTTTAATTTAAACATTCCCGGTACTTTCTGATCATAAGGTACATATATGCGGCTTTGCGGACAGCAATGTGTGATTCGCTGGAAGTCGCATTAACTCGCGACTGTCGCACAGTTAGAATACATATTTACATACATATAAGGGTGCATACATACATACGGAGCCGCGGCCACTCGTCATGACAAAAATTTAAGATTTATCAAATATTGGCAAATAATTCCACGCGAAATATTCCAATATTGACTATTTTCGAATGGTCGCGAAAATTGGCATATGGGCGGCTCGTTTATGAATGAAATTGAAATATGAGCTCTAACTTATGAATGAACTTTTTGTTTTTGATCTAAATTGTTCAGCGCCGTCGCTGATAGAATCATGGCCGCTGCGACTGCGTCTACGAATGTATTTTGTTTTTGTAGTCGCTAGGCTTAGATTTTAGCTTTGGGCGACATGCGCATGTGAGGTATGTATGTGTTTTTGTTGTGTTCTAGAACATTTTAGAATGTGTGGTGGCAAAGCGGCCATCGCGTTGTGCTTGCTGTTGCTTTTGCGTCTATCAAAGTATTGTGTTTTTGTAAGTACAATATTAGGAATATCGACTGGTGAAAGACAAAAGTACACGGAAGCAAGAAGGGAGCGCTGTGCTCGCGCATATGTACATATATGTATGCTTGAATGTATGAACGTGCATGGATGTTGTAACATATGAATACAATTATTTTGTAGGAAGTTTAGAAGGCAAGTAGGTATATATATATGTATGTATATATGCTAGGACATAAAGTCGGTATATATGCATACATAGAGCAGAATTGTTTTTGCACTTGTTAGGAAGAAACTCGTTCACTAGTGCGCATGTGTATTTGATTTCTTGTAAGAATGTGATGTGGTATGACATGTGTACATACATAAGTCAAGGTTATTTGGGCATACTTGCATATGTGATATGATGTTCTTGCGCTTGCGCATTATTGTTTTTCATATACAAATGTACATACATACATATGTATGTAAATGCTGTCGAATACATAAACTATAAATTGACATACAATAAAAAATAAGTGTTGATTTATCTTAAACCGTTCTTTTTTTCTGAATGCAAATACCTCCTATTGACATGTACATACATATTATGTACTTATGTATATTTCATATACCATCATTTATTTACATATAAAGTATACGTTCATTTATGTACATATGTGTGTAATGAAAAACTTCATGAATTACTTTCAGAACTTTATTAAAATTTATTCGCGTTGCGCGCATGCACAAAACCTTTTGTTCACAACGCAGGCGCAGAAATAAACGCTCTGCGTATTTATCCTCCCCACGTGACTCGCCATCAATTCTCGGTGGAAATTTTTTTTTTTTCGTTTTTAATTTTTATTTTTTTAATGTAATCGTAAAAAAATTTGTAATAAATTTTATGTATCCGCTTATCATTTCAAAAGTAACAAAATGGTAAAATAATAAGCAGTCGAAGAAATAAACGCACCGCCTATTTTTCCTCGCCACATGTTAGACTCGAGTTCAATTCCCGGTGCAAACTTTTTTTTATAAATTTTATTTTTTAAAATCGTTTTTTTTTTTTTTAATGTAATTGAAAAAAAAAAAAATTATGTAATAAATTTTACGTATTCGCTTATTATTTCAAAAAATACGAAAATAGTACAAATTTAATTGGTTTAATGTCGAGGTGAGAAATATGTTGTGTGTTGAGGTGAAAGATATGTGGTGTTTCTAATTTTTGTGTGGGCAAAAGTCAGTGAGGTGTCTATAAACTCGGTGTGCTAAATGACCTTATTACAAATCTTTCAAATCTCAATTGTACTAAAAAAAGCTTACAGTAACATTTGCACCTTCTCATTGCATTAACATTCTCTGGTTTTATGGCTGGTAGGTCAACGTTGTACGTTATCACTACATATTATAAAACAAAGTCGCTTTTTCTGTCCCTATGTCCCCGTATACGCTTAAATCTTTAAAACTACGCAACGGATTTTGATGCGGTTTTTTTTTAAAGATAGATTGATTGAAGAGGAAGGTTTATATCTATATAATGTGAAGAAATATATAAAGGGGGCGTGGCAATCGGTCAAAATGTGGCAAAAAAACATAATTTTTTTGTTTTCACGGCCATAAATCATAAACGAATCAACCAATTAAAATGAAACTTTCTTGAAGTTTAACTTTGAAATATTTACTTTCGTTCTTCATCAAAAAAAAAATTGATTTATTTGTTATTTAACCAAAATTGTTTAAACAAAAGCAGCTCTTTTTCCAAAAAAGCTGTTTGTGTGTGTGTTCGCTGTCAACCGAATGAAGCAACAGGCGTTAAGCGATAATCTCACCACACCTCATTAATGTTGAATTACATCGTATGGTGACGTATGTATGTATGTATTTACGAATCGCTCGCATTATTTCATTTCGGACATATGTACATATGTATCTATGTATGTACTGAATTCCATGTAATTATATGTACATACATACAATTTTACAGCGAAATAAAACGCTATTTTCAGGTTCTATATTGCAATAGTAAATCGCACATAATTAAAATACAGTTTTTGAATAGTTTTTATTGATTCGGAGCGCGTTTAGTTTGCTATCAATTCCATACAATAACATTTTTTGTCATTTACTTTTTACGACAACTAATAGCTTATTTTCGAAGCGATTTCAACAAATGGGTACAACATTAATCCTTATCCAATTAAATACCTTAAATACATTGTTGTTTTCATATAGATCTATGTATATGGCTCTTTACAGCATATAATTCAAAACAATATTTTTCAAGATATTACAACAGTAATTAGTAATTGAGATCTACCGGAAAAATTGCGTTAGCTGTTGCGTCATCCGGCATTGCCGCTACTCTTTTGGAAGGAGGCCGAACCGCACACTCTACATTCAAGCTCCCGCTGAAAATCGCAACCGATGATGATAATAGCGTCTGTAGTGTTTCTAGACAGAGCAATACAGGAAAATTGATGCGTGACTGCTCATTAATAGTCTGGGACGAAGCTATCATGTCAAACAAGACGTCTGTGGAAGCATTGGATAGGACAACACGCGATTTGCACAACAAAAATTCACCTATGGGTGGATGTACAATTCTGTTCTCAGGAGATTTCCGTCAAATCCTACCAGTTGTGACTCGAGGAACACGTGCTGACGAAATAAATGCTTCGCTAAAAAGATCCCACCTTTGGTCGCATGTCAATAAATTAGATCATAAAACTAATTTGAGGGTTTCGTCATCTTCACGTGAGAACAGGCTATTTCCAGAGATGCTGCTAAAAGTTGGCAATGGAGAATTAACACAAAGTGAGGGAAGGATTAACCTAGAAAACCTTTGTGTTTTGATAGACAACATCCAAGAGTTAGTCAACAATGTCTATCCAGACATTGATAACATAAGTTATAAGACAATATCTTGGTTTAAAGAAAGAGCTATTCTGTCACCAACTAACGAACAAGTAGATAAAGTAAATAACTTGATTATTTCAAAGATTGATGCGCCGACGAAAATATACTACTCGGTCGATACTGTTCTCGATTTGGAAGAAGCTGTTCAATTTCCTACAGAATTTCTAAATTCTTTGAACCCGTCTGGACTCCCTCCTCACAAAATGGAGCTGAAAATAGGTTGTCCTGTTATTTTATTAAGAAACCTAAGTCCACCTAAACTTTGCAATGGCACGCGTTTGATGGTAAAATCACTGAAAACTTTCATAATAGAGTGCACAATACTCACAGGATGTGGTACCGGAGAAGATGTATTGATTCCCCGAATCCCTCTGATACCATCGGATCTACCACTCCAATTTAAACGCTTACAATTTCCGGTAAAGACATCTTTTGCAATGACCATTAATAAATCTCAGGGTCAAACCTTCAACGTTGCAGGCTTAGATTTGAGTGTTGACTGTTTTTCACATGGCCAACTGTATGTCGCTCTTTCAAGAGTAACCTCTAGAGAAAACATGTTTGTATTGTCTAATGACAATAAGGCTATGAACGTTGTATATAAAGACATTCTGTAATATAGTATTGTAATTGTTGTAAAATAAAATAAATACATATGTAAAAATGCAAAAAGTTAATATGCAAAAATGTAGGGTATGAATTTAGATATCCCAAAGATAGCAGGAAATCTTCATGCTATAAAGAAAGGAGAATTGTTTTACTCCAAATTTAACGCGTGCGGGCCACGGGCAATAATGAATAAGCCAAAACTACTGGATCGATTTTAATCATTTTTTCAATGAGTGACATAGGGTATATATTTTATACCCGTGCGAAGCTGGGCGGGTTGCTAGTATAATATAAGCGCTTACCATTAGCGAAAGTGTCAAACATGTCATTGACACTTTGCTAATGGAGGAAGTGGACATCACATATCACGTATGGTCCGCTTTCAATAGAATTAAGACATACGTAGAATTAACCTAAGATTTAAGCTTCACTTATGAATGTAGTTGTAAGCAGATTCTGTATAAATATTGAAATAAATAAAGTTTGTTTTTTAGTTTTTATCCGTTGTGCATTGCGCGACAAGCATCACAATGAAGACTCACATTTTTTAAAAAGCTTTTGCTATTGAAGCAAAAGTTAATTGGCGATCCTGCCAGGAGCTGTTTAAGTTCTGGTGGACCAAATAAATTAAAGTTGTGTACTATAACAGCCTATAAAAAGGCAGTGCATAATTTAAATAAATAAGTACCCCTAAACCGGAAAAGGGAGAAAAAATTTAATAAACAAATCATTACAGCAATTTACAGCTGCAAAAATTATTTTTTATTGTGCCAAATGAAGTGCAATTAAAAGATTGTGTAAAGACTAAAAAAGGAGAAAACCAAAAAGTATCCTAGTCTAAAAAAATAATAAAACAAAAAGGAAGAGATTGTGTAAAGACTAAAAAAGGAGAAAACCAAAAAGTATCCTAGTTATAAAAAAATAATAAGAATAAAATATCGAGCAATTCTACAAAATATAATATCAAACAATTCTATATTACAAGGAAAAAAGGCAAATGAGGAAAAACACACTCAATTGAGGGAAAATCAAATAGAATCCATCTGTATGCAAACATTTTAGCAAGCAAACGGCATCACCAAGTTGGACCTGAAAGGATCTTCCAATAATGAGTAAGAAATTAAATAATTTTAAGAATTAAAAGTTGTAAAGTATTAATTAATTGAGAATAAGTATAGCATATGGGCAATAGACCTAGTAGCTTAGGTTACGAGAGATTACACTATTGTGAAAAGTGTAAAGAAAACCACAAAAATTGTGTAAAAAATAAAGAAGTGATTAAAAATTTTTCAAATTTTATCAAAAATAAAGCTGGAAGAGTTGAGAAGTAGATTTGCAGATATGTCTATAGTGAATAATAATAACAGCACGTCCAATATGGATGTTGTGTCGCGACTTATAGCTGCTAGCACCGCCTCGCTGCGTAGCGAGGTAGAACAAGTTAGACGTCAGTTGCAGGCTTTAAGTAATTCCGATAATGTTGCTGAATATGCAACAGAATCAATAGATTCAACGATCAATTGTGAGGAAAGTTTAGATGTCATAAAATCTCTTCCTGAATTTCGAGGAAAAATCAACAATTATGTTAGCTGGCGCGAGGCTGCTAGCAATTCAATGTCATAGTATACTAGGGGAAGCAAAAAATATTTTGCTGCCTTGACTATCTTGCGTAACAAAATTACGCAGGACGCTAACGATATTTTAACGAACCACGGTACGGTTCTTAATTTCGATGCAATTCTGAGTAGGCTAGATTTTGCCTTCGCTGATAAGAGGCCGTGTCACATAATAGAACAGGAAATGAGTGTGCTTAGGCAAGGACCTGGTACCCTAATAGAGTTCTACAACGAGGTCAATAAAAAACTGACGTTATTAATTAACAAAACGATAATGACGCACGGAACGAATTCCGCAATTACAAAGGAGCTTAATACCAAAAACAGGGAAACAGCTCTTCGAACTTTCATTACAGGTCTTAACCCTCCGTTGGACCAGATCCTCTTCACGTTGGCACCACGTGACTTACCAAATGCTCTTGCCAAGGCGCAGGAGCTCGATGCCAATCAAATGCGAGCACAATTCGCATTGCATTTTTCAAGGAGTAATGATAATAGTAATAATAATAATACAATAAACAGAAACGCTTCTCAGGGCGTTCGTAGGGGTGCGAATTTTCAGAACAATTTAAGGTATCCACCAAGGAATACCCAAGCAAATGAGGTCAAACAAAATCGTCCAGAGCCAATGGACGTTGATCCATCATTACAGATCACAAATAGGCCCAAACCGGTACAAACGTACCAGCAACAGGTGAGAGGCAATAGAAATAATTGGCAGACCAATTATAATTATCTGGCAAATGCTGTGCCAAAGAGGTCGAATGATAGTGCGCAAATAAGTACGCAACCTCAACAGAAGGTGCAAAAAATTAATAACATGGGAGAAAACCATTTTTTAGAGTAAGGTCTGATTTGCCCTACATTGTCAAGACGGGGCAAATCTTCAAAATCTTAGTTGATACGGGAGCAACAAGCTCATATATACGGGCCGGGCTCTTTGTAAATAAAAATGTTTTAGAAATTAAGAAGAGGGTAAGAACCATTCATGGTTCGACCATCATAAACTTTTTCCATAATATCAATTTATTTGATGTTCAGGAGCGATTTTACGAGATTGAAAATTTGGAAAGTGATCTCTTAATTGGAATCAATTTCTTGAGTAGAATCGAGGCCAAGATTGATATTCCAAATCGTGTGTTGATCTATGGTAATAACAAAACAGAAAAAATTCATTTTCTTGATGATTTTGATATACCAAACCCCTCGGGACAAGAAGGTCCTGAAACGTCTGTCGAAGATGTTATCAATAAACCAAAAGGGAAAAATAATGAAAGAAATACCAAAAGCGGTGTGAAGAAAATTAATCAGAAACCAGTAGAGAGAAAAGGTCAGAAGGGGCCTGCCAAAAATTATACTAGAAACAAAAAAAATAATAAAAATTTGCAAAAAAATATTTCGGAAAACCTAACTCCTAAAACGTTAGCTGAGGTAGATACCGCGAAAATAAAAAAATTGAAAAATCAAGATAAGAATGAAGATTCCCAAATTGGAAATTCATTGAATAATTTAAGGTCGGAGTCCTCAAAGATATCCTTTGAAGTAGATGGGAAAGGGGAGTTGATCGAAGGTTTGCAAAATAAGGTGATTGAGGAAATTTCAATAACACATAGTGATGTTAATTTTCGTACCGACGTAAAGGCGGAAATACGAACTTTTGCAGAAAGGCCAATTTGGTCAAAACAATACCTTTACCCAATGTCAGTGAATGATTTTGTTAATAATGAGGTTCAAAGCCTGTTGCAAAAGGATATAATTAGGGAAAGTAAAAGTCCATACAATTCTCCAGTATGGGTGGTTCCAAAGAAAGGAGTAAATGATGACGGAAGTCCTAAATTGAGATTGGTCATCGATTTCAAAAAAATTAATGAAAAAACCACATCTGATAGGTACCCAATGCCTAATCCGGAGGTTATACTTTCGAATTTGGGAAAGTCTAATTATTTTTCTACAATAGATTTGGAGTCTGGATTTTACCAGATATTAATGAAAGAAGGTGATATAGAGAAAACGGCATTTTCGGTAAATAACGGGAAGTACGAATTCCTACGAATGCCGTTCGGATTGAAAAATGCACCAAGTATTTTTCAACGAGCTATGGATAATGTATTAAGGGAATATATTGGAAAGTTTTGTCACATTTATGTCGACGATGTTATAATTTTTTCAAAAAATTTGGAAGACCATAAAAAACATTTGAGTTTGGTAATTAATATATTAAGGGAGGCAAATATGAAAATATCCTCTGAAAAATCTAAGTTTTACCAAAGAGAGGTGGAATTTTTGGGATATATAGTGACAAAGAATATAATCAAAACGGACCCAAGAAATGTTGAAGCCATACAGAATTATCCTATACCAAAGACATTGCGTGAATTGCGGGGATTTTTGGGGCTGACAGGCTATTATAGAAAATTTATACACAATTACGCGGTTGTGGCAAATCCATTAACTAAGCATTTACAGGGGGAAAACGGAAAAATTTCGCAGTATTTGTCAAAGAAAAAGATAGTTAATCTAGATCAAGACGGAGTGGCTGCTTGTGAAAAATTGAAGAATTTACTGGCTCAACAGGTTGAATTGACACAACCTCATTATAACAAAAAATTTGTTTTAACAACCAATGCATCAAATGTAGCTTTGGGTGCAGTATTGTCACAAGAGGGGAAACCTATTGTCTTTATATCAAAAACATTAAATTCTACGAAGCTTAATTATGCTACAAATGAGAAAGAGTTGTTCGCAATAGGCTGGGCTTTGAAAGCATTGCGTAATTACCTTTACGGTGTTAGTGATCTGGAAATACACACTGATCATCAACCTTTGTCATTTGCGATTTCGGAAAGAAATCTGAATATTAAGATTAAGAGATGGAGATCATTTTTTGAAGAATTTTCTCCAAAAATTATTTACAAACCAGGTGCAACCAATGTCGTTGCTGATGCATTGTCGAGGCAAATGCTTAATAATTTGACGAATTCCGAAGAACATAGTGGCTCCGGTGATTCGTTAGCGTACACACAACATTCTGCTGAAAGCAGTGATGAATATCAGATTCATGAAACAAAAAAGCCATTAAATCATTTTAAGCAACAAATTTTGATAGATAACGGGGCGAAAATAACCGTGTTAGAGACAATTTCTTATTTTAATAATAAACGATTTTTGATCGAATACGACATACCGGAAAATATTGTTGGAGTTTCAAAAGAATATATTAACCCAAAGTTGGTTACGGGAATATATTGCACACCTGAGGTGCTTTACGAAATAAAGAACGTATTGAGGGAGGCATTTCCAACTGTAAAATTTTTTCATACGAAATTGTTCCCAAACGATATTACTAATAGAGAGGATCAGGGAGCGATTATTGAGCAAACTCACAATAGGGCACATAGAAATTATAGGGGAAATTTGGCCCAAATTAGGCAACAATATTATTGGCCATTGATGATAAAACAGTTGAAGCAATATGTAAAAAATTTTAACATATGCAGCAGTAATAAATATGAAAGGCACCCAAAACTTATTCCGATAGGAGAGGCACCTATTCTGGAAAGGGAGGGAGAACAACTCCATATTGATATTTTTTTCGCGCAAAAATTAAAATTTTTAACTTGTATAGATTCTTCTTCTAAATATTTAATTGTAAAATATATTGGGGACAAGTTTAATTTGGAGGAAAAAAATTTCGAACTTCTGCAAACATTTCCAGATGTTAAAAGTATGGTTATGGATAATGAACCAGGTTTAGGTACGATACAATTCAGGTCTTTAATGGAAAGACTCAACATACAAATCTATTATTGCACACCACGTCATAGTACGAGTAATGGTCAAATAGAAAGGGTTCATTCCACACTTATAGAAATATCTCGATGTTTAAAAGAGGAACACAGTTTAGTTAGCGATTTCGTATCGATTATGAGGGCGGTGCAGCAGTATAATAAAACTATACATTCAGTAACAGATAAACAACATGTAATATTTTGTTTAATAAAGAGAAGCATGAGAATATAAGGGATATATTAAGAAATAATCAGGAAAAAATGTTAGAATACCACAACAAGAAAAGGCTTCAAAAAAATTACCATAGGGGTGAAATTATATATGAAAAGGTATATGGGGAACGAAATAAATTAAAACCCAAATATAAGAAGCAAGTAGTAGTAGAAGATTTAGGAAATAAAGTTAAAATACAAAACAGAAACAGAATAATTCACAAAGATAACATTAAAGTTTAATTGCATTATTTTTAGGAAAAATGGGGAAATTAGTGCCACTTATATTGATATTTTCATATATCAATATCATTACAACAGATATAATTAATTACACAAGAGAAAATTATATACTTGTAGAAGAAGAAGATGCAGGAATTTTTGAATATTATGGATCATTATACCATTTAACAAATTTATCATTATTTGAAAATGTTGTAAACAAATACAAAAGCATTGAAGAAATAATATTAATTGATAATTCAAGTATGGATTATGAAATACGAATGATAGAAACATTACTAGGACAATTGAAGGTTGATAACAAAAGATCGAAAAGAGGTATTAATGAATTAGGTACTGCTTGGAAATGGATTTCGGGTACGCCTGACCATGATGATTTTATGAAAATAACGAATAAAGTAAATGATCTAATAGAAAATGATAATAAGCAGTTTACAACAAATTCACAAATATTCAAAACAATCACAGAATTAACGCAAATCCTTAAGCAATTACAGGGCAGTTCTAATGAAAAAACTGTTTTAAGGCAAAGAAATAAATTAATATTGTAATTACAGAGCTTGAAAATATAGTGGAAACAATTACCTTGTCAAAAGTAGGAATATTAAATCCTTTAATTTTAGATATGTCAGAAATAAAAGAAATAATAAGCAATGAGCAAGTAAATGTAACAATATCAGATCTTATAGATGTTTCGGAATTTAAAATTGTACAAAAAAGTAATTTAATAGTTGTTTACATTAAATATCCAAAAGTAAAAAATGTTTGTAAATTGTATGAAGCAATAGCTGTAGCGCAAAATGATGGAAAATTGTTGATTGAAAATGAAATAATAAAATGTGGAGATAAATTTTATTCAGTCAAATTTTGTAAAAAGGAATTAAATAATGCTTTTTGTATGATAAAAGGAAATAACACATGTTTGTCCAATATGTTAAATAATAAACATGCCAACTGCACAAAAATAAATGAAGCAAACGAATCAATAAATATTGTAAAAGATGGTGCTATAATAGCATCAGGAAAGCATAAAATTAATAATCACACTATAGAAGGAGTTTATTTGATAACTTTTCAAGATAATGTTATAATTGACAATAGAAAATATGAAAATCCTACAGGAAAAATTTTAAGATATTTAAGGGAAGGAAAATTAAAATCTTTTTTTGTAAATAAATACATTGAAACAAAAACTATAGATTTAAAACTAAACAATGTTAATATACTCACACCATTAAAGCAAGAAATAAAACGAAATCCTGTTTGGTGGACATTTACCACTTTAATTGTAATAATAATTATTATCTGCATATTTTGTCTTTAAATTTATCATATACATTAATCTGAAAATTAAATTAAAAAATGCAAAAGAAAAAGAAGAATTTTTATTGCAATTATCAAATAGAATTAATCATTTAACAGCTTTATATTCGAAGACCGGACGCTTCGATTTAGAAGGGGCGAGTTAACGCCTCCTATACCACGCACCACTAACCCAGTATGTAAACAATTAACCATAGATTAAGGCCGGCGCACAGTGGTCAAGTAGCCAGACGTTTTGGTCATAAAACAATAAGTCAAAGAGAAATAGTACGATTTTGATGAAATTTTTACATATAGGGTTTTTTGTGTCGCTGATTCTGAAAATGAAATCAAAATTTCAAAATTCAAAATGGCGGACCCAAAATGGCGGACATTTTTCGCGAAAAGTGTTCAGATTTTACTAAAATTCACATTACCAAGGTTTTTGGGGTCGCTGATTGTGAATATGAGATCAGAATTTCAAAATTCAAAATGGCGGACCCAAAATGGCGGACAGTTTTTGCGAAAAGTTTTCAGATTTTACTGAAATTCACATTACCAAGGTTTTTGGGGTCGCTGATTGTGAATATGAGATCAGAATTTCAAAATTCAAAATGGCGGACCCAAAATGGCGGACAGTTTTTGCGAAAAGTTTTCAGATTTTACTGAAATTCACATTACCACGGTTTTTGGGGTCGCTGATTTCGACAGTAGACGTACGATTTTCAAAAGAATATGCCACATTAAAAGGAGGGAAAATATGTCTTGAAAAATAATACACTTTAACTGAAAGTGACGTATCATACATTTATTTACGAAATAAACTTAAATTTTAATTTCATATCTCCTCGTCATTGTTTACATCAAGGATGCTGTCTGCCTCAGCATCTGCGAAATCATGCCTATCATAACTGACAAAGTGACAAACTTTTTCCTATTTTGGGAGGAGTCTTTCTTAAACTAGAAATCAACGGATCCGAAGAAGCTAGAAGTCGGAGAAAAATGTCTTCAATATTTTTTTCTCTCGAACATTTGCGGGAGAAGTGTTCGCGATAATTTCGTACGTCTTTGTTTCGTGACTCCTGAGCTTCTTCGGAGAGCTGTCCTATTGGCAGAATAGCCAGTTCTACTATTCGCGGGCCATGCAACAGCACTTTGTGCACAGTTGTTGACATACAGTACCACGGATATAACTTTACAAATAAATCGGCGGTTTCATCGCAATATTGGCCGAAGCTATCTACTTTTACATGAAACCCGCTAGAAACGACTTGCAAAATTATATGAAATCGTTTGATGAGTTCAACATCGATTCCTAGAATGCGAGCAGACGTCTCAGTGTTTTCAAAAAAACGCCGAGCCGTATTCCCATCATTCGAGTTACCCATGCCTTGCTTTGGGCGATCAACGAGGAGGTTTAATTCATCTTTGAAAGCCTTTTGAATGAAACTTTTTCTTTCCTTCAAAGAAAGCTTAACATCTTCGCCACGACCTTGCCATTTTTCGCTTTTCAGTTTATAACCAACATGAAGTAAGCATTCAAAAAATCGGATCCAACAGTGCAATGTAGATAATCCGTAAATTAATTTTGAATCATCAACTTCCAGCTCTCGCATAGCCTCCAAATCATTAAAATTTTTCGATGTCGCATTGCAAATATAACATCTCATTGCAGACTTTGCCATCAATCATTGTAAAAGTCAATGTAAAACCTACTTTACAATCTTTTCCGTCTATCACTGCCTGCAAAGGTTTCAGATTTGAGATTTGTTCGTCGACAATATTTTTCTCTTCAAGTGTGGATTCTTCGGTTTCGCGTATGAATTGCAATCTAATAGGTCTGCAATACCATGGAGAGGAGGGTCGCGGGTTTTTCCAAATAACAACATCATCGTATTCGTCCTTGTCGTAGCCAATGAGTTGCAGGGGCACGAGGGAAGTGAGGAGAACATTTGTGTCGCAGTTATTAGGGTCGGAAAATTTTTGCTTATACTCCTTTTGCCCGGAATTTCCGTCGAACCCCCACTTTACAACGAGCGTTAAATTTTCATAAATGCTGGCTTTCATGGTATGTAAGACATCGTTTTGGAGTTCTAATATCCGTTGCCCTGTATGATTCAAAAGTGATTGCAATCTAACTTGTGCGCAGTTTTCGGAAATAGAAATATCCTCGGGATAGCATAGTTTTTTCGCGTTTAAAACGGAATTGTAACTGGGGAAAACTTTACAATTATGCTATTGCGTGATGTGTCTCATATTTATGTACTGAGACTTAGTAAATTTCGAATCAAATACGAGTGCTAAAGCGGTGTTTGGGGACATTTGTGTTTCCGTTTTAGCCTTCATGGTACGATAGCTCTTGTGCACTGTAACTGTCACGCAATTTCTGAGCTTTCCTTCTCTTTGAGCGATCACTGGATTCCGAAAAAGAAGTTTCTGGACGCCCGCGCCCACCACTGTTCCCTGGTGTCGTTGACTTCAAACTGTCATCAGCACTGACTTCTAGATCATTAATGTATATAAATTACTATAAATATATTTATATTAATGTAAATTTATCTAAACTATTCACCGTTACGCTCGTTGAATCGTCCAACCAGCTTTTATTACTCTCCAGAAAACGATTTTCCGTACTGCGAGCATTTTTCCATTTCTTTTTCAAAACCGAAATAACTTTTATCAAAGCCATTTTTGATTTTTTTTCGATAACAAAGGAAGGTGTTGCGTCGTCCATTAGTTTATTACAGAGAATTTCTATTAAATTATCAAATTTTTCTGACAGAAAAACATCATGGATGGCATCGAATATTTTCATCCGTGTCCATGAAAAAATTTTGCTCCTGAATCCTATTAAAAAAAAATTACTTAAAAATAATAATTTAATTACCATTTAAAAATACTTATTACATTAATTATTTTATTATTATTATTATATGATTTTTGAATATAATCAAAACATGATTTTTAGCACTCTTTTGCATTTATTAATAATTATTTATTGTTTTAATAACAATATTCACTACAGAAATTGGGATAAAAGTAGAAATAAACACTCTGCATATATTACATTCATTCCTAACATTTCCCAGGCATACACACAAATAAAGCCAGTTTCGATCGCCCCCCGCGGCTCAAATGCCCCAACACGCGCTTCAAGCTCGGCAGCGACCTGCTGCAAAGAAAGCGTATTTTTGACGAGCGGGGATAGCGCGGGAGCAAGATCTAAACGGATTCGAAATCTGTATACTTTTCTGCACTAGGAAACGTAAATATCTCCGTGGCAATTCGTGGCAATAAAAATAATTATCTACGAGAAGAAGTGCAATTGAAAAAAAAAGGGGGAAAAAAAGCTTGTATTGCGTCATTAATATTGCCTCTAAAAATACAACAATATGGCTACAGTAAAGTATTTTCGTAATGTACGTACCTTTCCGAACAACATCCATTTTAGTTTGCCCTTTTTCGTTGAAAAATGGTGAATTTGCAACTATTTTTGTGTGGCGCTCGAAAACGTGCATGCGTACTGTCGCGCGCGATTCCCGACAAATGTCAAGTTTGAGCGTTCACCACGGAACATCTGTTCAATGTAAACATCTGTCCCTTTGGATTTTAATGCTCCAGTGCCATCTGTTGACGAATATATGAAGCTTTACCTCAAACGGTAACTTTCGATTTTGGGAATTTTGGCCAGAACGCCGGGCTACTTGACCACAGTGCGGCGGGCCAATTAGATGTCCTAAATTCAGTAGTTTTCGCGAAGCGTTGCAGGATGAGAAAAAAAAACAATTAGCCAAATGAAGTTTTGGGGATAGTTTAATATATATTTGAACTAAAAAAAAAACATTTGTACAATCTCCAACAATATATTGTAAGCCGAGTTATCAATAGATTCCCAGAGCGCCTTGCCACTGAAGTATCCAACTTCTGTACAAGATACAACTTGCAATTTTCATCTGAAAACAAAAAAAAAAAAGATTATTAATTTTGATGTAATTATCTTCGATGTGAACTAAGAAAATTGGGAGAAACACGTAAAATTCGAATTTTTGGGGAAGGTAGAAAAAAAAGTGGGTTTTCAAGGAAAAAAAAAACTCTTCAACTGGGTAAAAAAGTCGCTTAAAAAAGTTGTTGGATGTTTTTTTTTAGTTCACATAGAAGAGAAACAATACTGAAGATAACGCATTTTGAATGAAATGGATAGCTCGTTTAGTTTTTTTGCAATCGTGTACATAAATTAGGTAAAATCGTGAAAATGAAAAGCCGAGAAAACGCTCTTCAAAGTTACAACAATAAGCGCACGGTTGCTCGACGCCGCACTACGCTCGGCTCTGTAGCTCTGCAAATACTTGGAATTTAACTCTGAAAATTTGTGTCTCATGTTCTTGAATATCTAAGCTATTGATTTCAGGAAAAAAAAAATCGATTTTTTTGACCTTATAATTGGCCCGCCGGCCTTAATAGCGCAAGCCACTTCCCAAAAAAATAAACAATAAATATAAGCGCTTACCATTAGCGAAAGTGTCAAACATGTCATTGACACTTTGCTAATGGAGGAAGTGGACATCACATATCACGTATGGTCCGCTTTCAATAGAATTAAGCCATACGTAGAATTAACCTAAGATTTAAGCTTCACTTATGAATGAAGTTGTAAGCAGATTCTGTATAAATATTGAAATTAATAAAGTTTGTTTTTTAGTTTTTATCCGTTGTGCATTGCGCGACAAGCATCACAATGAACACTCACATTTTTTAAAAAGCTTTTGCTATTGAAGCAAAAGTTAATTTGCACGCGGTGGTCATGCAAAAGAAATCGAATTTCATACTTAAATGTATATGTTCAAACTCGATTATAAAAAAAAAAATTTGCTAAAAAAGTTAAACCGTTTGTGTTTTATTCAAAAAAGTTGAAAAGTTGATGCGCTCTAAGTGAAAAACCCTATATAAGCAAAAACCGCAATACTGGACCAATTAGAAGAACTGCAAAGAGTCCAACCGTTTTGTTTTTTTTCTGTCGGGACAACTAGCAAGTGCAGCACTCAGACATTAATTGAGTCCATTGTACTACACTTGGATTCCCTTTTAATTTTCTTTAAGTCTACCCGTTCTCCGAAGAAATCTGAGTAGATCTTGTGGTGCCAAGGAGCCAAGATGGTCGCTTATCAGTGCCAAAGACCTCAAACCTGTTTCGAGCGAAGGCGGGGCAGACACACAAGAAGTGGTCCGCCGTCTCATCCTCCTCTTCACAAGCTGGGCAGAGTACACTGTCTGAGATGCCCACCTTTTTCAAGTGCTTCGCCCACAGAAAGTGGCCAGTCATCAGTCCAACCTGCCGTCTGCACTACCCTCCGCTTAATGACAGAAGGGTTTCCGACAGTCGATCGGACATGACAGGTAACATCAGTTTTGTCCATCTGCAGCCTCTCTCAGCCTGCCAAGCTTGCTTGTGGGTGGTAGTTACCCATTTGCTAACCGTGGCCATGATGGCCGCAGAAGGGAGAGGCAAAGCGGGCTCTGGGCCAAAGAAGTTAGCCTCAGAGCCCATCTTAGCTAAGGAGTCAGAGGTCTCGTTACCCGCGATACCCACGTGTCCCGGGATCCATGTTAGCATCAGGCTATTATGTCCACCGACATAGTTCAGCCTGGATTTACAGGACTTCACTACCCCTGATGTGGTTGGAGGGCTGTCTAAGGCCATAAGCGCAGCTTGGCTGACGCTGCAGACACATATAGATCTGCCTCTCCATCGTTTTTCCACAACAAAGTTCATCGCTTCTTGAACTGCATACACCTCCGCTTGAAACACAGATGCATGCATTCCAAGAGCAAAGTGCAGTTTTGTCCCGCTGGATTCCACGTAGACCCCAGAGCCGGAGCCATGCTCGGTCCTGGAGCCATCCGTAAAAGTGCGAAAACAGTGTTTGCCGCGCTCATTTTCTGAGTCTCCCCACAACTGAGCCTCTGGTAACACTACACTGTATCTCTTTTCAAGTACGACTCTTGATGACATGGAGTCAAGGGGCATGTAGAGAATCGTTGGATCGATGTCGGACAAGGGCCGTACCAGTTCCCACTGTGTTTCAGTCTGCAGATGGCCTTCAAGGCCTCTCCTTGGATGAAAGCATCAATGGTGGTTAGCTTTGGCAGAACGAGTCCATCAAGCTTCCTCTTTCTGGTAAAGAGGACAATACCAGTCTTGGCGGGATTTGCCGATAGCCTATTCGCACAGCACCAAGTGTCAATCCGATCCAGAGTTTTCTGCACTTTCCTGCAGATGTTCATAAGCGAAGGACCTGTTACCAAACAAGCAACATCGTCCGCATATGCTTGTGCGTAGACTCCCGAACCGTTCAAGGTGGTGAGTAGAGGATCGATTACCATGCACCAGAGCAATGGAGACAGCACACCGCCTTGGGGGCAGCCTCTATTAACCCCAGATGACACCAGCAGATCTTCCTGTGCTCGCACCGAAACGATTCTTTGTGCCAGCATCGAACGAATCCAATTTACTAGCACCCGGTCTACGCCGTGCCTACTAGCAGAGTTACACATACTATCAAAAGTGGCAGTATCAAACGCCCCCTCTATGTCTAAAAAGATGCCCATAGTGTAGTCCCTCCTGTCGATGGCCAGCTCTACCCTAGCAACAAGGTTTTGCAGTGCCGACTCACAGGTTTTTCCACTCTGATAGGGCTGCTGAAATAGAGACAGAGGGTGAGCCTTCAGCGACTTCTGACGTATGCGCAGTTCCACCAGTCGTTCGAGACTTTTCAGCATGAAAGAGGTCATGCTGATGGATCTAAAGCTTTTGGAGCTGGTGTAGTCGTCTTTTCCAACCTTTGGGATGAAAGCGACCCTCATCATCCTGCAAGAGCGTGGTATGTAAGCCAGTGCCAAGCATGCCGAGAAGATTTTCTTCAGGGCTGCTGTCACGAACTCTGCACCCTCCTTCAGCATGGCAGGATATATGCCACCTGGTCCGGGCGACTTCTAGCCGCCAAAAGATTTGATGGCGAATCGAATGGCGGCCTCATTCACCACAGATCTGGCAACGAACCAGTCATACCGAGAAGGTGTAACAGCTCTGACAACTGCCTCTATCAATAAGGGCTGTTGCCGGCTGATGCTTATCTGATTACCAGGAGAGTGAGACTCCATCAGCAAGCTGAGTGTCTCACTTTTCCGCTCCGTGAAGGAGCCATCAGATTTCCTAAGTGACCCCAGCTTTACAGTTGGGTCCCTTTTCAGGATCCTAACCAATTTCGCCGTGTCACTCAGAGATTCAATACCGCTGCAGAATTCCCTAAATGAGGCTCTTTTCGATTCCCGAATAAGCCTCTTGTAGTTCTTCTGAACATCACGGTATCGCTCCCAGTCCTCTGCAACGTTAGTCTTGAGGGCCCGGTTTAGAGGTTTTCTCGACTCACGCCTCAACATCTCGATTCCACCAAGGAACGGGAGTCCGGCTAGGGAGAGGTCGAATTGGACAGGCTGACTCAAAACATTTGGTGAGGGCAGCGTTGAGTTTCTCAACAGCTCCCTCAATGGCCTGTTCTTTTCGAAGACTTGGTGGCGCAACGTCAAGGTCCCGTAACACCTCCCTAAACTTCTGCCAGTCTGTTTTTCTTGGGTTTCTAGAGGGCAATGGCATTTGTGCCTCCTCGCCACACTGAAACTCAATGTAACTGTGGTCCGAGCACGAATCTTCGGGAACGACTCTCCAGTTCTTGATTGACCAACCAAGTTTTGAGTTTGATAGGGTTAGATCACTCACCTCCTGCCTTCAAGCTGTTACAAACGTTGGCTGTGAGCCCTTGTTATGTATGTCTAGGCAGGAGGACGAGATAAATTCGAATAGTCGAGATCCCCGTCCATTGCACTTGCTGCTGCCCCAGATTGTATGCTGGCATTACCATTGCAACACAGGATTAGGCCCAGACTGCGCCGCTCATAGAACCTCACGAGACTAGTGGCCTTCCCGTGTGGTGGCCCTTCCAGAGCATCGTAAGGAAAATAAGCAGATGCAATCAAAACTTCGACCATCCGCGTCTACCTCTGTAACACACCTCAGCCGCTACCAGGTCTTGGCAACAGAATTGGGGATGATACTAAAAGACCGGTCCTAGGCCTACTAGAACTCCTGTCATACAATAACGTGGCCCCTTTCAGCGCACTTAAGCCACAGAGACGGTCCCTAAAGACCTAGGGCTCTTGCACTGCTGTTATGTGGGGTAATGTGTGCAGCTGGGAAAGCCTTCTATTTAGTAGTGCAGTAGCGGCTTTGGAATGCTGCAAGTTAATTTGCGTCACCGTCAAGGGACGGTAGCTACAGGAATCGTCCGAGCCAATCATTTGGGAAAGACATGGAAGCTGACCGTCCCAAAGAAGAGACTCAGACGGTTCCCGTACCGTGAGCCCATGACATCAACACTGGCCTCGTCCACTCGCACCACAAGAGCAGCCCCTTCCTTCCCTTCCCGGTTTTTGCTCTTGGTGTACGAGACGACTCGCCAAAGCCTCGTGTTGATGCCCGGATTTTGGGCACGTAGACAGGATAGGACATCCGCCGTAGACAGGTCTGGATCCGGAATCCAGCAGATGGCCTTCCTGAGGGGTACACTCTCCTCGCTGTAGACTGCGAAGAGAGTGGTCCCCATGGGGGGCACGTTATTGACCACGGTCCTGATCCACTCGAAGTTGGCCAGAGACGCGCACGTCACCTTTATGGTGCCGTCCTTTGTCTCATAGTCCTTCGCGTTGACCTTCGGACCGGGGGCAATAACCTGACGCATCAGCTGACTTTTGCAGTATTTGATTTCTTCAGCCGTCAGCTGGTGGCCAGGCCCCAGTTTTCCAATCACAGCCACAGGTCGTGGGCCAGCAGCCTTCTCGCTATAGGATGGCTTGGCCGCACCCTTGGATGTGCTTGGGCGAAGGTCCAGCTCTCGATCCTCCACTAACGAAGATTTCGCCGGGCAGACAACTGTGCTGGACATTTTGTCGAGGCGCCGATAGGGACGTGGCTCAGCAGAACCTTTTCCCGCCACAGTCACATTAGCAGCACACAAGTGGAGCGGCAATCTACACATCGCATCAATTTTCCAAAATTGCAGTAAACGAAATTCAGCGGGGAGCAGTCGCAGTGGTTGGACTTCTACAATGCCTTTACCACCCTTGTGCGCAACAACAAAGACTTGACAGATGTTGAAAAATTTCAGTACCTCCGGTCGTGTCTCACTGACGAAGCCTCGCGACTAATACAATCACTCGAAGTGACAAGCAAAAACTATAATACGGCGCTGGACCTCATAGTCAGTCGTTTCAACAACAGCCGTTTAATCTTCCAATCACACATGCAGCAAATTTGTGACCTCACGAATTTGTCGTCATAGAATACATATTTGCTTCGCAACTTCATCGACACAATCAACGTCAATCTTCGGGCCATGCAGTCACTAGCAACTTCGGAGCAAATCGTGGAAGCAATTTTATTACACGTCATAATAAGCAAGTTAGATTCAGCAACTTGAACAAAATGGGAAGAAGAAGTGGGCACCAACTGGAAGTGCAGAAGTTCATCACCTTTAAATATACCGACTTGGTATTCCTGACAAGCGGAAGGTTCATTGTCCGCCTACCATTCAAGGAAAAGTCAGTCGCATTAGGCCAGTCATACGATATAGCGTTTCGAAGGTTAGTAGCGCTTGAATATAAATTCCAAAGAGTCCTTCTCTTTTAAAGAGTTATCGTGAGTTCATACACGTGCATGAGCAGATGCAGCACATGAAGGTTATCGAAAACGAAATTTCATTCCACACCACTGCGTTATGAAGACTGACAGCTGCACCACAAAACTACGAGTTGTTTTTGATGCATCATGCCAAACTTCAAATGAGAAATCCTGATGCAACAACTCTGGGAACTGAAGTTAGATTGGGACGAAAGCGTACTTCAAGACATTTACACACAGTGGCGCGCATTTCAGGATCATCTGGGCGCTATTAACAACATTCAAGTACCAAGGTATGTTCCCATGGGTAGAAAAACTCAAATCCACGCCTTTGCAGATACCAGTACTAAAGCGTATGTCGCGTGCATTTACCTTGTGACGCGCATGGCGAAAGAAATATCGTCCGCATTGCTTACCACGGCTTCAGTTGTGTGCAACAATGTTATTGGCCGAGCTTCTACAAACCGTTGTTGCAATATTTTCACCGAACTTGAATAATATTCACTGCTGGACCGACTCAACGATTGTATTGTGTTGGATTCGAGGGGAACCAAATCGGTGGACAGTATTTGTGTCAACCGCGTCTCCAAAATCCAACAGTTGGCATCTAAGTACCAATGGCATCATGTACCATCCGAACTCAACCCTGCTGATCTTGTTTCTCGTAGCACAACAGTGGCTGGCATCCGGGAAAATCAAGTTTGGTTTCAAGGCCTGCAATTTCTGAAGCTTGGGCAAGAAAAGTGGCCCATATCCTCATTCGACACTGTTTCAGATGTACCTGAGCAACGCAGACAACGAGTAGGGTTAATCAGCGAACGGGAAGTAGATATCATTGCTGAAAACAAATACAGAAATAGATTCAACAAATTTCTGCGTATCTTCACGTATGTAAGATGCTTCATCACAAAGGTACGTAGGCCTTCGTTCACCCCTAAGGAAATAACCCGAACACTTTATCTAGTATGTAGGAGAATTCGGCAAATGTATTTTCGCAATGAATATTCTAAACTTTTGAACAATCATTTCATTAATAAAAATTCTAGCTTGCTTCGTTATCACCCTTTATGCATAATCAAATAATACGTGTTGGAGTAAGAGTAAGAGTAAGGAACTCGACCTTAAGTTTCGATGCTAAACATCGTGCATCGTGCTGCCACATTCGCACCCTTTCGTATGTTCACTTATAACGCATGTACATCGCACAAACCTTCATGCTGGTGCTCAAACACTATTGAACATCCTTCGCGACAAAATCTGGGTAACCTGCCCACGGACAGTTATTAGGAAAGTTATTCACAACTGTATCATCTGCAACCGTTTTCGCCCAGTTGTTGCAGAGCAAATCATGGGAGCTTTGCCAACAAGCCGTGTTACCTCATCGCATCCGTTTGAAACTACAGGTGTTGACTACTACATATCCTTTACTAGTAACTCAAAAAATTAGAGGTAATTCACCAATAAAGGTCTACATTTCAGTTTTCGTCTGCTATACTACAAAGGCTGTGCACTTAGAAATTGCTCCTGACCTGTCGACCGTTGCATTCATCGCGACACTCAAGCGCTTCATAGCCAGACGTGGGAAGTGTCCCGTTATTGTCTCAGACAACGCAACAAACTTCATTGGACCTAAACAGGAGTTACGAAAACTTCTTCAGTCATTCGTAACACATGCACATATATAGGGTTATTCAATAGTTGCGCTTCAACTTTTTTCCGATAGGGAGGGCGAACGACGCAATATTTTTTATTTTTCGTTTGTCATTTGTAAACTTCATTAGTATACATTTCATCATGGAACGCTACACACTTGAGCAACGATTGCAAATCGTGCAAATTTTTTATGAAAATAATCGTTCTGTTGCTGATACTTTAAGAGCATTACGGCCATTTTACGGTCCATTTAACAAGCCGTCCCGTTTTGGGGTTATGTGAAGTCATTGGTCTACAGTAACAAGCCGGCGACGATTTGTGAGCTCAGAGCCAATATTGAACGCGAAATTGCTGGAATTTCGGCCGATTTATGCAAAAGAGTGGTCGAAAATTGGGTTCAACGATTGGACTTCGTAAAACGTGCACGCGGTGGTCATGCAAAAGAAATCGAATTTCATACTTAAATGTATATGTTCAAACTCGATAATAAAAAAAAAAATTAGATAAAAAAGTCAAACCGTTTGTGTTTTATTCAAAAAAGTTCAAAAGTTGAAGCGCTCTTACTGAAAAACCCTATACAACGCGTTGAAGAATTTTGCAGAACCGAGGAGATCGAATGGAAATTCATTCCTCCAAGGTCACCGCACTTTTGAGGTTTGTAGGAGAGTGCTGTGAAACTTGCTAAATACCATTTGCGCCACGCTATCGGCTGCAACGTGCTATCACACGACGAACTTCACACCATAGTTTGCCAAGCAGAGGCCATAGTAAATAGTACGCCACTAACTCCAATATCTAGTGACCCTAATGATCTTTGTTCGCTTACACCGGGCCATTTCCTTATCGGCCGATCTCTTCTAATCGTTCCGGAACCAACAATAACCAGTTCAACTATGTAAGGCCGCTATCAAATCATCCAATACAGATGCTTTCCATTTCAATTCAACCGGGCCATTCGGGTCATGTTCTTCGATTTCGATGTAACTCAAATATGTTGCTCTCTAGTAAAAATAATGAGACACGGAAAATAAAAAATTTTCAATTACTTTTTTGCAATTGTTTCCACATGAAATCATTTGTGTAAGTAATGACGATCATTTTGAACCCAGAATCATTAAAATCGGTGCATTTTCGACTAGGTTATGGGCATTTAAAAAAAAAATTCTAATATAGAAGCTTTCCATTTCAATTCAATAGGGCTATTCGGGACATGTTCTTCGATTTCGATGTAACTCCAATATGTTGCTCTCTGGTCAAAATAATGAGACACGTATTTGTTTGTTCGCCCGAAAAATTTTTTTTTTCAAGATTTATCGGCAATTTTGTTCTTCGGCTCAAAATCGATTTTTTTTTTATTATATTAGAATTTTTTTTTTTTTTAAATGCTCATAACTTACAAAAAAGTAGTTCACAATTTTTTATTTTCCAAAAAACAAAAAGTGTTAAAAAGGTTTTTTACTCAAAAATTCATTACTCAAAAACAACTCATTTTGTCCTCTTGATTTGGAAAAAGTTAAAAAAAAAAAAAAAAAAACACTTTTTGATTTATTGAATTTCAATTTTTTTCTTTTTTGCTAAATACAAAATTTTCAACCACTTTTTTGCAATTGTTTCTACATTAAGTCGCTCGTGTAAGTAATGACGATTATTTTGAGTCCAGAATTATTAAAATCGATTCATTTTTAACTAAGCATTTTTAATGAGCATTTAAAAAAAAAATTCTTATATAATTAAAAAAAATCGATTTTGAGCTGAAAAACAAAATTGCCGATAACTCTTGAACAAAATTTTTTCGGGCGAACAAAAAAATACGTGTCTCATCATTTTGACTATAGAGCAACATATTTGAGTTACCTACATCGAAATCGAAGAACAGGACCCGAATAGCCCGGTTGAATTGAAATGGAAAGCATCTACATTCAGCAGCAGTTCTAGTGTTGTTGGCAAGAAGATAATTTAAAGGAGCTGCAAAAACGTTCAAAGTGGAATACTGCCTTACCAGATCTTAAGGTGAATGACTTAGTGCTACTAAAGGACAAGCTTTTGCCACCACTTAAAAGGGCCATGGGTCGCATTACAGCTACTGTGCCAGGTACTGATGGTAAGGTTAGATTAGTAGAAGTGAAAACAGCCAATGGCGTTTACAGACGGGTTAACGCAAAGGTATGCAAACTCCCAATTGAAAATACAAGTCCACTTCAGTAACATTGGAAGGCATGCTTTCAAGGGGGGGCGTATGTTCGCGCCCCTCTTTATAATTCATCGTCGCCGCCCCTGTGCTTCCAATTGTCGTTACAGCTATCAAATTTACATTAACACTCTCTCATCAGTGCCGTTGTTGTTGTCGTCGCTAACGTCGCTATTGTCTTCGCTGGAGCTTCCGTTTACGTACTTCCACTATCTTCGCACCTTCCTTTATGCATTGTTTTTGCCCAATAACCAACAGCATTAGCATAAATTTGGCGAACTATTTTCGCTCATTGTATCTTTTCCTTCATATTGTAACAGGTGAAATAGCAGGACCTTTCCAATATACCATAAGCGTCTTGGCTTATGCATATACTTAATTTAGTAATAAGAATCATTCTATTGTCAAAGCCCAATAAATAAACGTCGTGAAATTTTTAAGCGCTTGTTTTTTTTTATATTTAAAATCGTGAAAAGGCTTCACGATTCACCAGTAAATTTTAAATCGTTACGAAGTAAATTATATATGGAACAGTTGAATCGCCTTTACTTTTAGAGCGCATTCATTTTCACGTACATACCTCGAAAAAATCTTCAGAGTAAAGATTTGTTATTTCTGATCGGTTTAGAACTGTTTATGCCTCGAAAGCACTTTGAATTAGAACATTGCATGAGTTGAATCAGATTTCAGCTTCTTTGGCTCTTGATTTATCATTATCTGAATATAAATTCAAATTATCACTCAATGAATTTTTAAATTTTAAATATTAACCCTCTAGTACCCAAGACCGCCTGTAGACGGCCTAAGTTTATTTCACGCTTATTCCATTGTAAAATACCATTTCGTTACTTTTTAAACTCTTTCTAATTCGGGGAAGTCCCAAAATTAGTGCTGGTGCATTTGCAGCAGCGTCTTGTTTTTTAATCATCCGTCATAGTCATTTGAAGTCGGAAAATAGTGAAGTGCGGTCAAATTAATTATTCTGCAAAAGTGGTGTATTTTAAAAATTAAATAAAAATATTAGAAGTGTATTTAGCTTATAATAAAAATTATCATAGTGTTGCTGGTTGTGTTCAAAATACGCAAGTTAAAAATAATAACAAAAAAAAGGGTTTCCTGTATTTTATAAACCTTTGAAGACAGCCCGTCTAGAGGCGATCCTAGGATAACTCGGAATAAATAACACTATGCGGTAAGTTTGAAATTTTGATATTTTTAGACGAAGATGTGGACGATGCAGAATTACCTATCGACACTGGAATTGGCGAGGTGATTAACAGGGCGGTAAATTTGTCAGATTCTATGCTGGAATCAGAAGTGTGTGTTAATTTAAATGGAAGTCCCGCGTCGTTTGCACATGTATTATCCCCGTCTACTTCGACTTCCTCAAATATTCCGCAATCACAGAATCGCAAACGCAAAGCTCCTGGTGAGCAGGTTGTCGGTCAACGTATTGAAACTATCATAACCGATCCAGGTGAGTTTGTTGGGTCAGTTAATGATATCGATCCTAAATCGCAGACCTTTAAGAAAATGTTGTGGCGAAAGAAGAACTTAGTGCTAGATAAATCAGCGATTGGTTTTTCTGAGCCCGATTTGGGAGATGATATAAAAAGTATTGACACTCCCTTTAAGCGCTTCGAGGACTTTTTGGGCGACATTATCATCGACCATATCGTGGAACAAGCCAATCTCTATAGCGCTCAAAAGAATATTAGCACTACCTTTTCAACAACCAACTCGGAAATACGAAAATATATTGGTATTTTATTTTATATGTCCGTGTTTCGCTACCGAAACGTCAGTTCATACTGGGGTGAATATGCGTTCCAAATAATTCAGTACACAATGTCACGAAATTGATTTGATCTAATAAGAAGCAACTTGCATTTCAATGATAACGATAAGTTACCTGATAAAAATGCTCCAGATTACGACCGTTTGTATAAAATAAGACCTATCGTGGATCATTTCAATAACAGGTTTCAGTCCATTCCGATGACTCAACGTTTATGTGTCGATGAACAAATGTGCGCAACGAAGATGAGGACTTTCCTTCGACAATATCTGCCAGATAAACCACATAAATGGGGCATAAAACTCTTCGTTTTGTGTGACTCCATCGGATTTTGTTATAACTTCGAAATATATTGCGGCGCAGGAGACAATGCTGTTCTGACTGATACACCAGATCTTGGGGCATCAGCGAATGTGGTGGTCGGATTGTCCCGTAATATTCCAGATTTTAAAAACCATATAACATATTGCGACAACTATTACACGTCACTGCCATTTCTGGTTTATCTACAATCAGGCGGAATACATTCGCTGGGAACTATTCGTTCAAATCGAATTCCGAATTGCAAACTTCCGACACATCTTGATCTCAGGAAACAACCCCGTGGATATTCAACTGAATTTTGTGGATCTGTTTAAGGAGTTGACATTTCTTTATCAGTTTGGAAGAACAATAAAATAGTGCGACTCCCATCGAGTTACGCAGGCGAAAAGCCCTTCCAGAATGAAACAAATGTTATAAACAAGGTGTCGCGGTTCGTCCGCTCAGAAAAAAAAATTTATTGATGTCGATTGCCCCAATGTAGTCCGTGAATATAATAGTCATATGCGGGCGTCGACCTCATGGATGGACTAATTGGGCGATATAGGATTCCGGTAAAGAGCAATAAGTACACAAACCGACTTTTTATACACCTATTTCTGTTAAAAACTTTCTGTTTTGTTCAATAAAAGTACGTAATACACTGAATTTGCAAGTTTTTCATTTAGATTGTTTTTGGCGTTCTTTCCCAAAGCCGCCTGCAGGCGGGGTAAGGTTTTTTTCCCTATATAATCGGATCAAGGAACAAAATTTCACTTTCTTGATAAAGAACCTATAATTTTACCATAATCCCCACCCAAAGCAATTTTTTTCATTCAAAAAAAAAATTTGGGCAGTAGAGGGTTAACGAAACATGCATAACTCTAACAAACAATGTTAGTTCTATGCAGTCTGTAAGAAACGTTGTATTTCTAGATTTACTAAATGATTAAATAAATAAATACGCGGATTCTTTTCGCAATACGTGTTGTGCAATTTGTTAGTTTCATGAAGAATTCGGAAAGCGTACGAAATTTTTAGTATGAAAAACGATTTGAAGCAGTGTTCCTATATACACACTGAATTGTTCGAAAGGTAATATAATACAAACGTCACATGCATCCGTAGCAAAATATTTGAAGAAGTTGAAGACTTTCGTAAATAAATGAGTGTAATGGTATACCGAAGATAAATATGTTGACGACTTTGCCCGACGAGGTCCGAAAAAACCTCTCCAAAGCAACGTCAGAAGATTTGTTTGTGACGAAGCCATTGCATGAAGCTAAAGCAGTTTTAAGAAAAAGTGGTGTTAATGTATCCAAATAAACGATTCGAGGACGTTTACGTGCATTGCACATTAAACTCCGGAACACATTGAAAGCAGCGCTGACATTATTATAAGGCATAGAAAACAGACTTGCATGGGCTAAGCGAAATCCAGAACATAACTGGGCAAACGCACTATTCACGGATGAATCTTTCTTTTAATCGAATAGTTGTATGTGTCGGTTTTGGTGTACTGCTGATAATCGACAACTTCAACAAACTGTTAAGCATCCAGTTAAGGTTCATGTTTGGGGCTGCTTCTACGTAAAAAGTATTTGGCTGCCTCTTGCGCAGATATGATCACAAAGTCTGACTCGAATATGTGAAGCCATTATACGTAAATATTGCGTAAATCGGTTGTTGCGTTGGCTGTATGGCATGTAGCGCCGTCTTGTTGGAACCAAAGGTCGTCCACATCAACATCGTCCAATTCAGGCACGAAAAAGTCATTAATCATGGCTCTATAGCGCTCTCCATTGACTGTAACATTATGGCCGGGTTCATTTTTAAAGAAATATGGACCAATGATTCCCTCTGCCCATAGAGCACACCAAACAGTGACTTTTTTAGGATCTAACGGCGTCTCAGCAATGGCTTGTGGATTATGTTCACTCCAAATGCGACAATTTTGCTTATTGACATACCCATTCAACCAAAAGTGAGCTTCATCGCTGAACAAAATTTTCTTGTGAAAATCGGGATCGGTGGCCATCTCGTTTTGGGCCCATTCACCGAACGTGCGACGCGCTTGATCAGGTGTAAGTCTATTCATTATGAAATGGCAAACCAAACTGAGCATAAATCAAGTGACAGCTGTCAAAAAGGCCATCTACGAAAAAAGTAGTGCCAACTTGAAAACCTAACCTCTAAAAAAAACACCCTTTATTTAGTATTTCACATATATTTTTCATTAATTCATTTGCAAACTCTGTACCTCGATCAGATTTTAATGTATTAAAAAGTCCGTATTTTAGTATTACCTGTTCTACTAGTGTCTTTGCGATAGAAATTGCTTCTTTAGTTTTCATTGGGAATAAGATTACGTATTTCGTCAGTTCGCATTGTCCCGTTAAAATATATCGGAAACCATTTGATATAATCAATGGTCCTATCGTATCTATGCTTAAATTTTCAAAGCTTGTACTAGGTGTGTCCGTTATTGTCATTTTTTCTTTTATGTACTTTGTCTGTTTGTTTCGAGTACATTCTTTACAACTGTTTATATATTGTTTTATTATTTTTCTCATGTTCTTCCATATGTATTTTTGTTTTAATTTTAAGATCGTTTTTCTTATACCCAGGTGTCCTCCTAGTGCTGAATTGTGATACTCAAAGATTAAATTTTTTATAATTTCTTCGTCATTAATTTGTTTTGGGGCTTTATATAAAATTATTTTTAAGGGTCTTAAATTTTGTTCTAATCTTTCAGTTTGCAACTTGTTGAATGCTTTCTTAAAATTTTCAATATTCATTTCTCTTAATAAATTATCTTTTTCTAGCGCTACTAGCTTTTCTATTGTATATTTCTTTTAGTCGCTATTGATGATAGTTTCGCCATGATTGAAACGTATTTCAGAGGCTCCTCACTATATCGGACTATTGTATCCCCATTTTTATTTATCTGTATTTCGGATCCTTTTATTTTTTCTTCGTATACGAATTTTAATCTTTTTATATTTCTTATATCGGCTGTGGACGTACAATCCCAAATGTTAAGTTGGCCTGACTTCGAATGAGAGTTGTAGTTCTCCTTGTCTACCCTGGTGTTATTTTTGGCAGACATTCCCCTTGCTATTACAAACATTTTATTATTGTCATCACAATCCGTTGGTATCATTTTTTTTAGTATGTCTGGGTCTATCTTTATTCGTGATAATGCATCGGCATTTGTGTTCATTTTGCCTAGCTTGTAGACTATTTCGAAATCATAGTCTGACAAATCAAGTATAATCCTTGTCATCTTGGACGAAGGATTTTTGTGTGAAAATAAGGAGATAAGAGGTCTGTGGTCCGTTACTACGGTGAATTTTCTACCCATTAGGTATGGACGGAAGAAATTTATTCCCCAGTGAATCGCGAGTAGTTCTTTTTCTATGACCGATTTATTTATATCATGTTTTACTAAAGTTTTGCTTGCTCGAAATTTGGATATTGTAAGATAGGTGGATTGATTATTTTTCCGTTTAGTGTTTCGAATGCTTTCTGACATTCGTCAGTCCAATCAAATACTTGCCCCTTCTTTACAAGATTATTTAGGCACTTGGTTATTTGAGCAAAATTGTGTACAAAACGTCTATAATAATTGCAAAAAGCTACAAATCGCCTAACCTCGTCACTACTTTTGGGTACGGGGTATTTTTTTATCACTTCAAATTTTGATGGGTCTGTTTTTATGCCATCTTGCGTGATCAGATGTCCTAGGTACACGACTTCGGATTTTAAAAATACGCACTTTCTCGCATTTAGTTTTAAGTTATATTTTCGTAGTCTTTCAAAAACTGCAATTAAATTACTGTTGTGGTGTTTTAGACTACAGCCAAACACTATAATATCGTCTACGTATAAAAATGCATTGCTATCTAAACCACTCAAAGCTATTGTGAGCATTCTTTGAAAGCTATTGCTAGATATTTTGAGTCCAAATGGTAAGCGTTTAAATTGGTAATGACCTTGTCTTGTGGAGAATGCAGTCAGGTGTCTTGAGTGTTTGTCTAGCGTTATCTGGTGAAAAGAGCTTGTCATGTCGAGCGTTGAAAAATATTTTGCGCGACCCAGTTTGTCTAGTACGTCTTCTATTCTTGTCAATGGAAATTTATCATTAATAATCTTTTTGTTTAGTTGTCTATAGTCTACTACAAGCCTCCATTTTTTTTTTGTCTCCGCTACTTTTCTTTGGTACAATCAAAAGAGGTGAATTATAGGCGCTCACTGATGGTTCCACTATGTCGGTTTGCAATAAATTTTCTGCTTGTTCTTCTATTTCTTCAAGCTGAGTCTGAGGTAATCTGTAATTTTTTATGTATACAGGTGTTTTATCGTTCATACTCAAATGTTGGGTATAAAAATTATTAGTGCTCAAAGTTTCCCCTTCTATATGAAAAATGTCTGGGAATTGCTCGAAAATTTTATATAATGAATCCCTTGCAATTTTGTCGTCTGAATCTAAATTTAAAATTTTTATTAATTTTTGAAAACGTGTTTTGTCAAAATTATCTTTATATTTCTGGTTAATTACGTACTAGTTATTTAAGGGTTCTGTTTCAAGATTTAGATTTTTTATACGAATTTCACTGTCGTTAACGTTAAGTAGTCTTATGTGAGCATATCCTTCCTTGGGTACTATGGAGTTTCCTAGAAATACGCCTTTTTGAATTTCTTTATTGAACACGACGCTGTCTTCTGTTAGATCTAATTTTATTCGGTGAATTATTTCCGATCTTGCAGGAATAATTATATCCGAAACTTCAGATAAATCTGAATGAATGGGTAAAATGATCTCTTCATCATCAACAACGAGTGTTATAGTATATGTTTCTAAATCGATTTTGCAAAGGCAATCTTTCAGAAAATCCTGTCCCAATATTCCGTCAGTTTGTATAGGAAATTTGTCGTCTACTATATTGAATTTTTGGATATGCGATTTCCCTCCAAAATCTAATTTTATGTCTGTTACTCCTTTTGAGTAAATAATTTCGTTTGATATCCCTGTTAATTTACATTTATCTTGGTCATTGAAAAATAAGTCGCCATTTAGATTTTTTGGCTTTATGATAGATACGTCTGCTCCCGTGTCTATTATGAAAGTTAGCTTTGTATTTGAGTCTGCACATCTTAAAGAAATTATATTCGTAGCATTATTTGAAAATCTAAAAATATTTAATTTTGGGTACCCGGGGATTGACTCTCGTTCGTTTGTCCTTCCTCCGGGGCAAACTCGTTTCCCTGTTGCATTACTATAATTCTGTTATTATTATTATTAAAGTTTCCGCGGTTGTAAGTGTTCCCACGGTTATTGTTTTGCTCCCTGTTGTGCCCACGATTGTACTGATTTCCAAAATTATTATTGTATCTAAAATTATTGTTATAATTATTTCTATTATAATTGTTATTATTAGCTCCAAAATAGTTATTTGCATTATGATTTTGTCCACGGTGTCCATGATTTCCTCTGTAATTATTTCCACGGTGTGAACTTTGTCCAACATAGTTTTGGTTAAAGGTATTACGTCCTTGTTTATTTGTGTTATTATGTCCTCTGTAATTGTTTCGTCCTCTGACATTGTTTTGACTAAAAAACATAATTTGTCCAGACGTACTGGTAGTCCTTTCTAGGTTTTTTGCCAAGTTTATGGCTTCTTGTAGTGTTTTCGTTTGGGTTAAGCATATCGCTTGTCTTAGGTTGTCGTTTAGATTATTTTTAAAAATGGTTAAGCCATATTTTTGGTTATTTCTAATGACGTCGTCTTTTCTTTCGTTCGTTACTGTTCCTTCCATCTCTGCGATGTGTAATGTATTCAATTCAGAAATAAGTTGCAGAATATGATCACTGAATGTAGCTACATTTGGATTTTGTTTTTAAGATCGTGAGTTCTTTGTAATCTATATCAGGGCTAGTTTCAAGTTTTTCAAATTCAATTTTCAAGTTCTCTATGTCTTTTAATTTTTGTAATAAAGTTTCTACTTTATATTTTTTTGTTCCCTGTTTTTTTATGTTTTCTAATATCCCTGACAGAGTCCTTACAATTTCTTCAATATTTTCCATTTAAAACGTAATTATAGATTTCTTTTTATTGTACGATATATATTTTTTATTTTATTAATGCATTTTTTTTTTTTTTTTTTTTAATTTTTGCTTAGCATTTTTGTTTTATGTTTTTTTTTGTCTTAAACTATCTGCCTACTTCTATTCAAGTGTTTGTGTAAGTATGTTTTATAATATTTGTTAATTCTGTGTACAATGTATAAAATTATGATAAAGATAGTGAATAAAATGATTACATCAAGTGTTATTAGTTCTTAAGTTCTTTGTTTACTTGTTCTAGAGCATGGTCAGCTGCTTTTGAGAAGTTATTGCTTGCTTGTTGGTTCACTGTTCTTCTTTTTATGTAATGAAGTTTAGCTTTTTCCACTCTAAGGCGTTTTTTATATCCTCCTCGGGTTTTAAGTTTCAGATTTTCCTTGGGGATAGCCACACGATGGGTATCTTTGTTATCCTCAATTCTGTTTCTGTACTAATGTATAAAAAGCTTCTTTGGACCTTCCATGAAGTTGTTAAAAAATTTTAAGTTTTTGGTTGAAAATTGAAAGGTATTTCAAAATTTAAGGATCGTCCGTAGGATCGGCATGAAAAGTACTTTTCTTCAGGGAAGAGCTTTAGAACAAACCTGCCGACTAAAGGTTCACCACGAGAAGTCTTTACTATCCGGGAAGAGCTTTAGAGCAAACCTGCCGACTAAAGGTTCCTTTTAAATAAAAGATTTCTTTTTATTTAGTTAGCGCAAACTGCCTTCCAACTACCAGGCTAAGACTGAATTTGCCCGCCTTCTGATAGAATGACTTTATTTTATACTTTCTTTTTGCCTTGCAATCAATAAAATATACAATTACAACCAAACATTGTTACAAGTAAAAATCAATAACAAAATTGTAAATTCATAAAAATACTACACTGTGTGACAAAAAAAAAAATTAAATATACTTTTATGGAGACCTAGCACAACTTGTAGGTATAGAAAAACAAAAAAAACAGGGTATAGGAGAAATTTCCAATACACCCCCAAAATCTCATTTTATGGCCATAAAACCGTTTTTCAGTAGGTTGATGTGAAGAATCACTCCTAACTTCGCCAATTTCCATCCGATTTCGAATTTGTTTTTTTAGTTCGAAAGAATAAAAACAAACCTTTTTGACAGTGTGTTGACAATTTTTCTGAAATGACAACTGACGAGACTGTAGACGGAAGAATTTGGAATTTTTTTTATTTTTTCTCTATTTTTTCAACTTTGACATAATTTTTACGATATTATCCGTTATTGAGGATTTTTTTAGTACACCACTGTTATAGTAAATTTAATTTTGCGTCGAATGAGTTATATTTGACTGCAATTGAATTAAAATTAATAGAGTTGTGTGAGTTTTAAGATTTTATTTTTTTTTAATGGGAATAAGGACGTGTTTTGATGCGTTATTATAGATACGTATTGTAATATTTATTGGAGTATATATGTATACATAAGAGTACACTGTACTGCATACAACAGAACTGGTTAGAACTTACGAAAATATCTGACATATTATAGCACTTTTTTTTTTCAATAGAAATATGAGAAAGCTCCCAAGTGTACTAAAGTTCACACTGTACATTGATTAACAAAAGAAGTTTGTTATTATAATTTAACCTTATTAAAACGTCAACGTTTTATTGTTTGTTTCATTGAAATTCAAGAGATATAAATCAAAACGTTGCCAGAAAAGTCGAATTTCTCAATATTCTCCGATGATGTGGCATCATCAGCCTTATCATAAACCAGATGATTGTTATTTTTATAAAACGGACGTAAACGGTCATCATTATAAAGCTCGAAAGCACATAAAGTATGCTGATGTTGCAACTGTTAAGAACCCCGTAGTCTTGGACGATATGATTGACTCAACTGCAGGTCATGAACTGAAGCAAGTTCAACTCATTGCTGATGATGATCAAACTGAAAACAATAAACCTGATGATGAGAAAGAGTACTTTCCGTCTAGTTCTAAGTCTTCAGAACGACACACTTTATCAAATTCAGATTTTCAGGATCTTTCTCGTGATTTACTTCTATCGGGAAGACAATCTGAAACGTTCGCTCCTTGATTTAAACAATGGAATTTAGTTGATGACAACTTCAGATGAATGATGATGATCGAATTTCTTACAGAGAAGTATTCAAAACTGATGAAGAGAATGACAAATGTACCGTACCATACTAAACTCCAAAGGGCCGTTTCCAATGCATTTTTAAGTTTGGAACCAGTTCCGTTGTGTACTGCACCGTACCGCACCGTACCATACCGTACAGTGCTGCACTGCACAATACTCCAATAAATATTATGTGTTTATAATGACACTTGTTATCATTTTCGTGCTTCGAAACGCGCCCTTATTCCCATTTAGCGTTAGTTATACCTACATACCAAATTAGTAAAAAAAAAAAAAAAATCTTAAAACCCACACAACTCTATTACTTTTAATTCAATTACAGTCAAATATAGTCATTCGACGCAAAATTAAATTTACTATAACAGTAGTGTACTAAAAAAAATCCTCAATATCGGATAATATCGTAAAAATTATGTCAAAGTTGATAAAATAGAGAAAAAATAAAAAAAATCCAAATAGTTCCGCCTACAGTCTCGTCAGCTGTCATTTCAGAAAAATTGTCAACACACTGTCAAAAAGGCTTGTTTTTGTTCTTTCGAACTAAAAAAACAAATTCGAAATCGGATGGAAATTGGCGAAGTTAGGAGTGATTCTTCACATAAACCTACTGAAAAACGGTGTTATGGCCATAAAACGAGATTTTGGGGGTGTATTGGAATTTTCTCCTATACCATTTTTCTTAGTTTTTCAAAACCTACAAGTTGTACTAGGTCTCCATAAAAGTATAATTTCACTGTCGCACAGTGCTATACAATAAAATTTTGCTTAGGTTGACTTAAATTTTGCTGAGGCAGACTTACTTCACAGTAAGCTATGGTTTTGCTTTGAAGTGAGGTATCATATGACAAAAAAAATGTATTTGGTGTGTGCCATGTGTTTACTTATGTTTCGGGTTTCAAAAAAAAAGGAAAAGAATTATGCCATTGAAATTAAAGAGTAGAGTAAATTGAAATGAAAAAAAGGAAAAGAATTATGTCATTCAAATTGAAGAGTAGAGTAAATTGAAATGGCTTACATAATTTAAGTTTGAGTTCATTTACCTTTTAAAAATATATTTAAAGAATTCGAAAGAAGTTTGAAAGTGAAGTGAAGGTACTCTACAAGATGTACGAACGATCCGAGGACCCAACGTCGACTCGGATCATTGCCTTGTTGCAGCCAAACTGCGCACACGCCTCTGTGCAGCAAAAAATGTACATCTACCTACGCAAAGAATGTTCAACATCGAAAAGCTACAATCACAACTGACAGCCAGAAGATTCGACACTCGACTCTCACTCCTGCTCTCAAAGAGTACTCCCCAACAAACCGGTATACACGAGCAATGGAGCAACATTTCTCGTTCCCTACGTACCGCCGCCGAAGAAGAAATCGGATTCCGGCGAGCCCGAAAAAACAGTTGGTACGACGAGGCATGTCATGCTGCCGCCGAAAGGAAAAATGCCGCCTATAGAGCCACGCTGCGATCGGGCGCAACGCGACCCATGTGGGATCGCTACAGAGAGCTAAGACAGGAAGAGTGACGTCTTATCCGACAGATGAAACGAGAGGCCGAAATACGTGAGTGCGAGGAGCTTGAGATGCTGGCCAATAGGAACAACGCCCGAAAATTCTATCAGAAAGTTCGGCGGCTTACAGAAGGTTTTAAGACCGGGGCGTTTTCCTGTAAGAACAAAGACGGCGATCTGGTGACTGACACGAAGAGCATGCTTAAATTATGGAGGGAACACTTCTCGAACCTGTTAAACAGTGACAGCTGCGCATGTCATAGAGAATGTGAAGATCCCGATACCCCAATCGTTGACGACGGAATTGTCGTTCCGCTACACGACTGTGACAATATCGATAACGCGTCTAAAGAACAACAAAGCCGCGAGCGGCGACGGACTGCCGGCTGAGCTATTCAAATATGGCGGCGAGGAGCTGGTAAGGTGCATGCATCGGCTTCTATGCAAAATATGGTCAGATGAAAGCATGACTGCCGATTGGAATTTAAGTGTGCTCTGCCCAATCCATAAGAAGGGAGATCCTGCAATCTGCGTCAATTACCGCGGGATTAGTCTTTTAAATATCGCCTATAAGATTCTGGCTAGCGTATTGTGTGAAAGGCTGAAGCCCACCGTCGACCAACTGATTGGACATTATCGATGTGGTTTTAGACCTGGAAAGTCTACCATCGACCAAATATTTACAATACGCCAAATCTTGGAAAAGACCCACAAAAGCAGAATCTACACACACCATCTTTTCGTCGATTTCAAAGCTGCATTCGACAGTACGAAAAGGAGTCGTCTGTATGCCGCGATGTCTGAATTTGGTATCCCCACAAAACTAATACGGCTTTGCAAGATGACGGTGCTCACCACTAGCAGCGCCATCAGAATTGGGAAGGACCTCTCCGCGCCGTTTGATAGAGAGCATCGTACAACCCGCAGAACTTAATCGCTCAGGAACAATATTTTATAAGAGCGTACAAGTGTTGGCGTATGCCGATGATATTGACATCTTAACAACCGCGCTGTTAGTTCTGCCTTCTCCAAACTGGATAAAGAGGCAAAGCGAGTGCGTCTGGAGGTGAACGAGGACAAAACGAAGTACCTCCTGTCTTCAAACAAACCGTCGGCGCATTCGCGTATCGCCACTCACTTCACTGTTGACAGTTATAATTTCGAGATTGTAAAGGACTTCGGGTACTTTTTCCCCCGGGCCCGGAGTTTTCAGAGGGGCCCAGACCCGAGATTATACGTGTTTATATGAATTAGACATCATTTGAAAGGGCCCGCATTTGCAATTTTCCCCCGGGGCCCGGATTTTCCCCCGGGCCCGGATATGCTCTCTACGGCCCTGTATGTGTGTATATACATACATATGCGACTGTGTGCCCTTGCCGCAGCAAAAATATTACGATTCCCTAAAAGGAATCCAAAATATTAAAATAAAAATTATAAATTATTACCGTACTTCACTTTAAAAACTTTTTAGGTCCTTACCATCAATAAGTACATTACTATTCGATATGTGAATTTTAATGTTCAAGAAGAAAAGTATGTAATACATTTTAAAAATAACAAGTGCTTATTGACTGAAAAATTTTTGTTGTTATGAAAACCACTGTATGTGAACACAGCTCACAGAAGCTTCAATATTAAATATTATTAAATATTTGGCACTTTGGGCTTCATCCGAAGGCTGAATGTATGTACAGTAACATCCAAATAATTCGCACTCCTATTTCAGTGTAAGTTTCTAACTTTGCGGCTATATGTCATAAAAATTCTCGTATATCTGCTATGTCAGATACATATATACAGCGTGGGCCAAATAAGACCTACTAATGTTAAACACAAATAACTTTTGCAATAATCATTTAATTCGGTTAATTGTTTTTATACATGGAATATATTTTACGGAAATTATGTATGAAATAGTAAATCGGACAAATGTCCACCATTTTTCTCAATACAAAGATTGGCTCTTTTAACGCGTTTTCCATTACAACACATAATGTTTCTGGTTGAAGGTTCAGTATTTCGTCTCGAATATTTTTCTTCAGCTGTCGAAAAGTCTCTGGTTTATTAAGATACACTTTGTCTTTTAAATATCCCCATAAAAAGAAGTCGGGCTCAGTCAAATCTGGCGAACGAGGTGGCCAAGGGAAATCTGAATTTTTGGAAATCAGACGTTCGCTAAAAATTTCACGCAGCAGGTCCATAGTTTGCCTAGCAGTATGCGTAGTTACTCCATCTTGTTGAAACCTCAAATTAGGATACTGCTCCGCAATTGGCCGCAAAAAATTTTCAATCAATGTTCTGTAAGAAGCTCCTGAAATCGATTCCGGCGTTTCATCCTCATTTTCGAAGAAATATGGACCGATAACTCTAGTGGCCATAACACCGCACCAAACAGTACATTTAGATGGGTGCAACTAATGTTGGTGTGTTGCCGTAGGATTTTCAGAACCCCACAATCTACAGTTTGATTTGTTGACATAACCAATTAATGTGTGTGGCTAATTGTGTAAAACGAATAGCGAATTGTAGTCGTTGTTGGTGGTCTTGCGGTAGGGTTCCATAATAAATTTCCTCGAATTCAATTATACTACAAAAAGAAAATAAATAAATATGTCAAAAAATAAAAAAGTTATTTGTGCTTAACACTAGTAGGTCTTATTTGGCCCACCCTGTATATATATGTATGTCTTCATGTTATTTAATATTTACCTACTATCAGAGAACAAAAAATAATTGTTTCGAAAATGCCTCTAGTATTGAAGTGTCCGGGACAGAACTTTTTTATAAGCTACTTGTTGTGGTTTTTTGCGTCTTACTGTGCCCTCCTACGCGCACTTGACGGACAGCAGCTGCAGCTGTCAAGTATTTAGAAGATATATCATACATTTTTGCATACATATGCGGGTGCAAATATGCATAATGTGATAAATATTCACGATTCACCAAATTTTGGCAAATATTTCCTTAAAAAATATTCCAGTATGGACTATTTTCGAATGGTCGTCAGTGATTTCTTTAAACTTAGATATAGAGTTTTGTCATCGCTGAGAAAAACTTTCATATGGGCGGGTAGTTATAAGAATGAAAGTACGTTGCTCCTAGAAAATATGAGTTCGAACTAAAGAATGAATTTGTTTTTGTTATGCCAACATAAACGCAGGCCCGATTCAGGTGATACGATGAAACTAATGAGAGCCCCATGTAAATGAAAAATCACCACCCTTCCGTTCCGTAGTACCGTAGATTTTATCGTAGAATTTTGGATAGCTCCGTAAAATCGTGTCAGCTGATTGTTCTCTCAAACAGTACATTTCGATATCATTTACAAAATAAACTAAGATTTTTTTTATTTTTTATTAAAGTAACTTAAAAACAATGTTGAATAATGTTAATTATATATAGTGAACTACTTGCATTTGTTGACTTTTGACTTTAGCTTAGTAAACAATAAAAATTGTAACTGATAACGCCGATGTGTTTTTTTTTGTTTTGTTCTTTCTAGAGGCGGCAAAATCATTGAAAGCCGAAAATTGTGGAGCTTTTCATTTGACTCACCCAATAAAACTGCCACTCCAGCCCCCTTTTTCCTCCGCGGGGCAACAGCTAGGTACTACTTCACGGGAGGGGGAATGCCCTATTGGTATGGTAATTGCTAGTCTTGCCATATTACTGACAGCGGACTAATGTATGTACTTCTGATTCAAGCATGATATCTACCAGGTTACGAACCATTATTGTCCTCCCAACCCTATCACTCAAGTCTTCCCTTTCTAGCTCAAACCGGGGCAGACAAAGAAGATATGCTCTGCAGTTTCAACTGCACCGTCACAAAAGGTGCAGTACGGGTCATCCTCATAGTCTATGCAGATAAGCTTTAAAGCCTCCATGCACACTAAGTACTTGGGTCAGGTAGAAATCTAGCTGTCCATGTTTTCGATTTATCCATTTTTGGATATTCGGAATCAATCGATACGTTCATCGTCCATTCGTGGAGTTCCTCCATTCCTCCTGTCACATATGGATGCTTCGCTCCCGTTCAGCCTTTCAATTAGTCAGCCGTCGCTCGATGTTTTTTTATTTCGGCGAACTCGAGTGTAGTCAGCTTAACCGGTAGCATACCCGCGAGGACTAATAAAGCATCCTCGGATACTGTTCTAATATTTTGCCTGCCGTGTTCAGCAAGCATAGTGGACGGTAGCCTGAGGGATCTTCCGCCGGTTTAGACCCTTTCGGTATTAGGATTAGTTTTTTCAGTTTCCTCTTTTTCGGAAATGTGAATTCCTCTAAGCAGGAGTTGTAAACATCCACAAAGATCTCTGGATGCTTTTGGATTGCCAGCTTTAGGGCTTCATTCGGGATCGCATCGGGTCCGGGGGCCTTATTGCTTTTAATCTGTTTGCAGATGTGCAAAAGTTCGTCACTGTTAGTCAAACATCGATCTTCATCGTCATCCACACACTTGGCAACGTTGGCTGCGAGGCCTTCTTGTTGGAAAAACAATGTTTTGACCAGGTTGTGCAGTATAACCGAACATGTGCAGTGGTTTGAAGGCTTTTGTTTTTCTCATCACAAGCTGATATGCAAATCTCCATGGATTGCTGTCAGCATCCTCGCATACGCTTTGAGAGCACAGGCGTTTGCTGCTCTAAATTGAATTTTTAAGTGTCTTCCTTTTTTGTTTGAAAACGAGTCTATTTCTTTCAAAACTGGCCGCACCTCTTGACCGCTGGTATGTTCGCCTAGCTCTATTGCATTCTTCGCGTGCTACGGAGATTTCTTCCGTCCACCAGTAAACGGGCTCTCTGTGGTTTTTATTAGGCCTGTTTGAAATGTTTGCTGATTCCCTTGATTCATAAGCGCTATGTTTAGCATAGCGAATGCTTCTAAGAGGGCTGTTCCTCTAGGGGTGGTTCAGGGCATCCCCAATTCACTGTCCAAGGGTTTAAGTCACCAGCAACGATAACCGGTCCATGATATTTAATGTCATGTGAGAGCTCTTCCAGGACTTGTATAGCTTTAGCCAGGGTTAAGCTAGGTGGAAGATAGCAGCTGCAAACAAACAGTTTTCCCACACGAGCTCGTACAAAGCTACGAGTTGTGGTTATGTTCGTTCATTCATTCCTTAGTTCTAAATAGCGGATTTGCCTGCTGTGTCGGAGACACAATCGTTACCATTTCCGCATTTATAAGGTTCGCAGGTCTTGTGCCTTTACGCAGTGATTCAAATTACGTTGGAGAAACTTCATTCATGTCGGAGTTCCTTGAGTGCTCTTTGATATAAAGGGCTCTCGCTGCTAGTCATCGCGTGTGCGGTATCGCTTATTGTTTTCTTTTTGCAGATTATGCAGTTTGCTGTTTAAGTGCAACACTTCGCCAGGTTATCTTTACTGCCGCACTTACAGCAGGACTTTGTAAAGTCGTCCGTGCTTTTGCATTTCGCTGCGATATGCCCGTATTCCACGCACTTAAAACACCTCTTCGGATCAAGTTTGTCTCTAATATGGCAGATAACCAGGCCAATCCGTATTTTGCCTGCTGCTGTAAGCTTAGTAGCAGTATCCAGTGTAACTTTTATGGTTGCCGTTTGTGTCCCACCATAAGCTTTCCGCAAATTAACGACTGCAGACGAAGGCACATTTAGTTCTTTGAATTGTTTGGTTTAAGCTTCATGAACTTCTTCTTTGGCCGTGATTTCATGGATATCATATCATTTCTATCTGTCGTAGTTCAGTTAGTGTATTTACTTCAACTTCGTCTCCTAGGAAAGCCTTAACTGCTTTGTTGATCTTCAAGGTGTTTGAATCACTTGATTGCACCAGTAGCAAGTATCCCCTTGCTGTTTTTATAACGCCATATACTTTCTGAGTGAGCTCCTGTAAACATGGTTCTGTTTTCACGCGTTTCAGAATGTCTGAATATGAGACATTACCAACGCTTTAACAACTATCGCGTCTTTACGGGGCTGTATCTGTCACCTGTGATTTCCTCTCTTATTTGCTACGTCTGTTTGTTTCCCGTCAGGTTTGGAGTTTTATTTGGGGCTCCTTTACAATTTTTCTTAGCAATTACAGTGTTCCATCCTTCGGAACTCGATTGCTCGTTAGTTGATATCGGCGTTGCCCTCAGAGTTTCATCGCGGCCATTTTTACTCTTTCTCGCCGGGTTTTTCCTTGCCGCGACGGAATCTATTTGGCTCTTTGCTGTGCCTTCCGTGCCGCATTTTATAAGGAGCGATGTTTGCCTATTTCAGTTTTTAACTTCGGGTACAGCACTTTTTGTTGTTCCTTTTAGCATCCTTATTCTAGAAGTCAGAGTGGATCTTCCTAGCTGTAAAGCTCAGAAATTCTCAAAACCAGATCCCGCATTGGCTAGTTAATATTTCGCTTTGGGCGTTCCATCGCCTCTGTTAGCTCTTTAATCTTAGCGCAGATGCTGCGATTGAACTCTCCCGTTGTGAACGTATGAGTGGGGATGCAGATCTGGTTCTTCCAGTCAACGGAGGCGAATGAGCCAATATGGAACTCCTTTGAAAGTGGGTTTTTAGTAGCTACTCGCTGCTGATACTGCCACCCGCAGTCTCTTTGGCTAGAACAAAAGATGAAATTCTTAGAGATTATGCCATAATTAGGATCTTACTGCGCTCGGTCTTAATGTTCATTATCAAACAGGCGCCCCTTACATGAGGAACAGACGGTGACCAGGCAGCGTAAACTGTCGTCACTCCTGGATTTAGTATTGTTCACCACGTATAGGGAAGGCGACACTTATTTAATAAGGCAGTGTCGACTCGCCTTTGACACAGAAACGTCATTGGAATTGCTAGCTCTTTCACCGTATCCCTCGTTCCTGCCGCTCATTGTCGGGAATGGTTTATTTGCTTAAAACTTATTCATAACTAACCTGTTACTACAGGCCTTCCGGCTACACAAAATTCAGCAAAACTTATCCCGTAGAAATCAACTGCGGTCTTTTTGTTACATATTTACACAATACATCGGTTTGTGTGCGTTTGTGTTTAATTGCATCAACACAATGTTGCCATTGATATTTTTGCACACACACTTTTACACACATCCGCCTACAGTTGCTACGCGCCACCGAAACTGACGCAAGCAGAGTTCGAAAACTTACTGGATGAACTTTTGCAAAACGCTCGTGGTACCACACCAAACGTGATTGCGGGTGATTTCAATGCGTGGGCCCTGGAATGGGGTAGCAGATATACCAATAAAAGGGGAGATGCCTTGATTAAGGCATTCTCACTGCTTGATGCGGTTCTGCTAAACACTGGGGGAAAAAACACCTTCGAAGTGAATGGTCGTGCATCAATAATCGACATCACCTACGCCAGTAGGGCTCTAATACGATCAGCAAGCTGGAAAGTGAATGATTTTTACACAGGCAGTGACCACCTTGCCATTACGGTGGACTTTTCGCATGGAAAAGAAACCGTACAGAAAAAACAGAATAAGGGTTGGAGGGTGGAGACACTTGATGAAGAAATGTTCCAAATCATGCTAGAAAAGAACCCAACTAGCACCAACGATGTGGAACTACAGGCGGAACTGCTAGTAAAATATGTTAGCAGAGCTTGCGATGCCGCTATGAGCAGGAAAACACAGAGCGCTCCCAGAAAGCCTGTATACTGGTGGAACGAGGAGTTCAGCACCCTAAGAAGCGAATGCAAAAAAGCAAGGCGCCTTTCCCAAAGGAGCTATGGGTTGGCAGAACACTTCAGGCTCCGCGAGAACTATAAAAAGAAGCGGAAAGAATTAAAGAAAGCCATTAAAAGCAGCAAGGCAGCTAGCTTTAAAGAACTGTGCCAGAATGTGGACGAAAACCCGTGGGGTGATGGCTACAAACTCGTTATGGCCAAGGTCAAAGGAGGTAGAGGACAGGCGCCGACTTGCCCCATTCTTTTGGAAAAGATTGTACAGACACTCTTTCCAAAGCAAGACATGCAACCAAGCCAGACCCAGTGCCACGCAGCAGAAAATAGTGTCACAATCAGTGAAGCAGAGGTGATTTTGGCAACGGAAAGTTTCGGCAATGCTAAGGCTCCAGGACCTGACGGAATTCCGAACAAGGCGCTGAAGATCGCTATCAGGCGCAACACAAAGCCATTTGCAGAACACTTCACCAAGTGTATAAATGAAGGCACGTTTCCGAAAGTATGGAAGAAACAACAACTGGTCCTACTTCAGAAACCAAATAAGCCAGCGGGTGACCCAAGTTCTTATCGGCCACTCTGCATGATAGATACTATGGGTAAAATCTTGGAGAAACTAATCTGCACACGCCTGGAACAGCACCTGGAGAAAGCGCCGGCTGAGCTATCCGAACATCAGTTTGGTTTCCGAAAAGGTCGTTCAACCATCGATGCCGTCAGGAGGGTGACAAACATTGCAAGTAAGGCTATTGAGGGTGACAGGTGGATGCATGGTGATAAAGAATACTGTGCAGTTATCACTCTGGATGTCAAGAACGCCTTCAACTCGGCATACTGGCCACATATTATAAAGGCTCTTGAAGGGAAAAAAACCCCAGCATACTTAGTACGGGTTATAAACAGTTACCTGTCGGAAAGAGTACTTCTGTACAATACAGATGAAGGCCCTAAGAGATATGCAGTGACGGGCGGAGTACCGCAGGGATCTGTGCTGGGCCCGATCCTATGGAATGTACTATATGATGGGGTACTGCAACTTCCAATGCCGAGGGAAGTGCAAATTATAGGATACGCAGACGACATTGCGTTAACCATAGTCGCCAAAACAATCCCTCAGATTCAGAGTATCTGCAGCGAGGCCACAACGAAGGTCAAACAATGGCTACCGGCGGTTAAACTACAGCTAGCAGGGCAAAAAACAGAAGCAGTTCTCATTACGAGTAGAAAAAAGTTAGAAACGACCACACTAAACATTGATGGGTTTAACGTCACAACACAAGCGGCACTACGATATTTGGGTGTAATGATCGATGCTCGACTAAGCTTCAAGGAGCACATTAAAAAAGCATGCGGAAAGGCAGCCATGGTGACGGCGGCACTGTCAAGAATCATGGCCAACATCGGTGGTCCCACTCAGAGTAGAAGAGCGCTCCTGGCTAAAGTTACCCAGTCTACACTCATGTATGCAGCACCCATATGGGGTAAAGCCCTGATACAGAAAACATACGCGAAGAAGGCGGAAATAGTTTTTAGACTTATTTCCCTTAGAGTTGCCTGTGCCTTCAGGACAGTGTCGTTTGAAGCAGTATGTGTCATATCGGGTATCATGCCACCAGATATAATGGCCTCTGAACTGGGTAGAGTGTACGACAAAGCCAAAAGCCTAAACAGGAGATTAACGGCGGAAGAGCGTAAAGAAGAAAGACTGGGGAGCATAACTGAGTGGCAAAATCGCTGGGACCTAGCGACAAAAGGAAGATGGACGCATAAGCTTATCAGAAGCGTACAGGCTTGGGTTGAGAGAGGACATGGTGACACAGATTACTACCTCACACAGTTCCTGACGGGGCATGGATGCTATAGAGAGTATCTCCAAAGACTCGGCCACGAGGACGCAACTGACTGCTCGCTCTGCGGCAACGGTAGTGAGAACGTGGAACATGTGTTCTTCTCCTGCCCGAGATACGCATCTGAAAGAATGTGCATTGAAGAAATAATAAAAGAAAAAATAACCCCAGGCAACATTGTAGATCACATGCTGCGGTCGAAGTTGGTGTGGGCCAAGATGAGAGAATGGTCCGCAAATGCGTTACAGGAACTGCGAAAAAAGGAATGGGAACGCAGTAAAGAAAGAAGACAAAGAAATAATGAAGGGTAGACGGAGAGAGAGATATAAGTGAAGAGCCATAATGGCTAGCTTGGCCCTGCGATGCAATGCTTAAACGGCGGTACCGCAGGGCAAACTAAAGCTACAGAAGTCGGAGTTAGGGTTTAGTACGTAGGTGTACTGTTTCGCAAGTCCAGTTTAGTAGTAATACTGACTGTGCGTGGTCCCGAATGAGGTGCACCCTTAGCGACCAGTATGAATCGTGCATGCCATCTATATTGACGGTATCTATGTAAGATTCCCCCTTCGGATAAAAAAAAAAAAAAAAAAAAAAAAAAAAAAAAAAAAAAAAAAAAAAAAAAAACACATCCGCCTTATCAGTTACAATTTTTCATTGTTTAATATGCCAAAGTCAAAAACCACCAAATGAAAATAGTTCATTTATCTATAATTAACATTATTCACCATTGTTTTTAAGTTATTTTTATAAAAATTCAAATCCTTTTAAGTTTATTTTGTAAATGATTTCGAAATGAGCTGTTCGACAATACTGTGTGGTGAAAGAACAATCAGCTGACACGATTCTACAGGGTGGGCCATATAGCGTTTGCTTTTTGAACCACCTATTTTTTTGAGAATGGTAACTCAAAAGGCATGTCAAATGTGTTCATAATTTACTTAAAGGTCTGACATTTACGAAATGGGACGCTATACGCTTGAACAAAATTGGGAAATATTGAAAACCTATTTCCAAAGTGGTGAGTCTTCTTCTTCTTCCGCGGTTACAGTAAATGGCGAGCGTTACCGTGACATGCTCAACGAGTTGTTTCCAAATATTGAAGAGGATGACATGGACGACATTTGGTTTCAACAGGACGGTGCAACTTGTCACACTCCCAAAGGTACACTCGAACATTTGGCTACCGTTTTTGAATTCCGATATAAATTGGCCGCCTCGGCCCACCCTATACCCAAAAATTGATCCTACGATAAAATCAACGATACTACGGAACGGAAGGGTGGTGAGAATTCATTTACATGGGGCTCTCATTAGTTTCATCGTGCCAGCTGACACGGGCCTGCGTTTACGTTGGTAACAGTAGGGACCATAAGAATCATGGCCGCTACGGCTGCGCTATGAATGTATTTTGTTCTTGTAATCGCAAGGCTTAGAATTTTAGCTTTGGACGACACACACATATAGAAGAGTAAAGGGAGTGTCCTGTGTGTGCGATTATATGTATATGCATATGCGCATACTAATAATTATCATAGTTTTGCTGGGAATTCAGAATACAAATAAGTATGATACATAGGCTAGGGTATCAAGTGTGAATACGCACATACAAATATGTATATGCATATGCAAATGAGAATTGTTTTAGCATTTGTTAGGCACGAATTCGACCATTTGGGTATTTACTCCCTAATTATTGTAAGTAAATATGATAAGGCGATGCCTCGTGAGGAAGGTCATCGTTGCTTCAGTACATACATATGTGTGTAACACTATACGAATTAAAGATGCAAATGAGCTTTTGATTAGTTTGATTATATGTACACACTCGGACAAAATTCTTTACACAACCAATAATTTTACATTCGATAAGTTGTATCTTGAGACAATACACAAATGTATTGTGTATTTCAAACTAACATAAACTTTACAAAAACTTACTCGGCAAATAAAAAATTAACAAAACATACAGAATTCTTCATATTTTTAAGGGGCAAAATTATTTACACAATTACATGAGTATGTCATCCAAAGTTAAAATTCTAAGCCTTGCGATTGCAAGGACGAAATACATTGACAGGCGCTAAAATTCTAAGCCTTGTGACTACAAGAACGAAATACATTCATAGCGCAGCCGTGATGGCGCTGAAAAATTCCAAATATTGTATAGCACAACAAAAACAAACTCATTTGTTAGTTCGAGCTCACATTTTTAGGAGCAAAGAACTTTCATTCATAAAACTAGCCCACTATATGACAATTTTTCGGGTCGGCAGCTACTCTTATGCTGAAAACAGTGACCGACGTAAACGCTGTCCCCTGTCAGCTGTTACGATCAAACTAATGAGAGCCCCATTTAAATAAAAAATTCTTTCCTTCCGTATCGTAGTATCGTAGATTTTATTTCACGATTTTTGAAAATTCCCGTAGAACCCTGTCAGCTGATTGCTCTCTCACCACACAGTGTTGCCAAGCAGTACATTTCGAAACCATTTACAAAATAAACTTAGGACAATTACAATTTTTATTAAAATAACTTAAAACCACTGTTGAATAATGTTAATTATAGATAAATGAACTATTTGCATTTGTTGGTTTTTGGCTTTGGTTAATTAAACAATGAAAAATTCTAACGGATAACGCGGATGTGTGAAAAAGTGTGTAAGCAAAAATATCAATGGCAACATTGCGTAGATACAACCAAACACATACACACACAAATCGATGTCTTGTGTAAATATGTAACTAAAAAAACGCAGTTGTTCTCTACGGGATGAGTTTTGCTCAGTTATGTGCTCGTTAGGGGCTGCGTCACTGTTTTCAGCATTACTCGTCACAGCAAGCATGCAGCGTGACGCTTATCGTACAGCAGAGTCGTCAAATATCCGGCACGCTTGTAGTTCGTTTTCGATTTTCAGTGTTAGTTTGTTGTTTTTGTGTAGTCGGCTTCAAAATTTTTACAAGCTCCTTAAAAGCATTTTTCAACAATCTGTAAAATGTCTGAAATTTATAATCATTGTAATCATTTGTGTAAGCAAAAGTTTGAAATTTGTAATCATCCTCTTGTAACTCCCTTGTGGCAATAAATAATCTGCTGTTTGAATTATTCCTAATTTTCGGATGCATCCAGTGCCTCCTTTTTTTTTATTTCTGCTCCGATGGAGAAGATAATATAATAAAATAAATTCCTCTTCATCGCTGGACATATTGACAATTCGTACTTTTACGATAGGTAGTTGCATTTCCTTAAAATATTATATAATGAAGTGCCGCTGACGATACGACCCTTGTGCGGAGGTCCTAAGATGCAGAAAACGGCAAACAAGTAGCTTTTAAAAAAGTTCTGTCCCGGATATTTTAATACTAGGGAGATTTTCGAAACAATAATTTTTTGTTCCCTGATGGTAGTATATATTTATTTACGCATGGGGCTCTCTAATTCATAAAAAGTGCACAAAAACATGTACATACCTATATAGCCGCGAAGTTAGAAACTTACACTGAAACAGGAGTGCGGCTTATTTGGATGTTGCTGTATATACAGTCAGCCTTCGGATGATGCCCAAAGTGCCAAAAATTTCTGTTAATAACAACAGGGACCAAAGCCGCAAATTGTTAAACTAAAATTTTTCAGTTAATAATATTTTTATATTTTATTGAATAAGTACGTAATATGAAATAATTCAAAAAGAAAGATTTATAAATCAAATGAAAATTAAATAGAAAAAAAAATCCAATATATTTTTAATGTCCATATTCGCATTAAAAAAAATTATAGAAAGGGTATTCCGAAAACTTAAGGGGGTATTCTACTTTAGTGGCATGAATTTCACCCGGTTTTTGAAAAATTTTACTTCCACTTTTTACCATTTGTTTATTGATTATTAATTAGTACATTAAAAACTAACCCAAAAAAAATTGGAATTGACAAAATTATGCGCAGTCAAAGTAGGGGGTCCAAAAAAAAGAGTGCCCTGGAGTGCATGATTCCAATCCTCCTGGTGATCTGAAAAATAAAAACCAAACGGGTTCTTAATTACTGTAGATGCCGCTATTGAATGAGCCTTGGATAAGTTATTATATTATATATATTTTTTCAATAATTTCCGAGCAAGGCTCACCCGATGAAGGAATGTATAAAGAAGATCCTCCCCAAATTTAAAGTAAATTGGTTCATTAGAACTCGAGATATCCTTACCGCCAGCTCGAAAAAAGTAGTTTTGAGAAAAACGCGTTCAAAGTTTTCAGAAAAGACGGATTGGAACCGATGCGATGTCACCAAAAAGGCTTTAACTCATATTCTTAAATGTCTAAGCTTTGAAAATATGCAAAAAATGAAAATTGCGATTTTTTCAAATTTCTACACCTTTAATATTGTATATCCTAGCATGCATTTGTTCAAAGCCGCAGAAAATTCATTTGAAAGTCGAATTTGGCAGTGACAAATTTATTGAAACAGTGATTTTTATAAAAATAAAAAAATATTGTTTATTTTATCGTACAGAGCTAAAAAATACTGGTGAGTAGGAAATTTAAAGCATTTATTAGAAGACTAGCTGACCCGGCGAACTTTGTTCCGCCCTAGAAGCAATAAAAAAGCAGAGTTTTCATTTTATTAAGTTAATTTTTTTATTAATCAAGTATTTCAATGAAGCTTTAATAGATTCCACTCTTCAGTTAAGGTCCTTGTGATACACGACGTTTTTTGTTTTATTATCAGGTGCAGGAACAAACAACGAAGATAGTTTTCCGACCTGTGAACATGCCACATATAATTGGCCATGTGAGAAACATTGATTTTCTAGATTCAGACCAAAAACTCTCAAGGAGTGGCCTTGTGATTTGTTAATGGTCATGGCGAATGCAAGACGGATCGGAAATTGAAGTCTTTTAAATTCAAACGGAAGATCGGTTGAGATCATCGGGATCCTCGGAATGAGAACTTCTTCACCTTCGAATTTTCCTTTGAGTATCGTCGCGTGAATCACATTGTTCATCAATTTTTTTACCACCAAACGCGTACCGTTGCAAAGTTTTGGTGGGCTTATGATTCGAAGCATTGGATAGTTGGTGGCTTCATCTTCATTTGTTACACAGTCAATGGATTTAAATGAATGCATTGTTCCAATGATATCATTTTGAATTATGTAGTTTAGGTCATCTACATCATTAGTCTTAGCCGCTAAAATTGCTCGAAAATTGCTTATTATTTTTGTAGTTATTAATGATGTTTGGGAATACTTTATTGATAAGTTCGTCTTTCGATGAGACAATGTTACAAAAATTCTGAGGAAATGAAATCAATCCGCTCGATTCGTCGACAGGTACTCGACCATTACCGATAGTCAGTAATTGCTCAGATAAATCTTCAGCAGATGTATCATTAAGTAATGCAACTCTCATGTTTGTGGTCAGCTGAAGTTTCTTCACATAGCGCCATAGATTCGATGATTTGAGGCAAGCGTTTATTTCGTCAGCAGCCGTTGATCTTGGAATTACTGGCAGTGTTTGGCGGAAGACAGTAAAATCATTGCGCCTTCAAAACATCTCAAGCCATTGCGTATATCTTTCAATGTTCGGTTAAGTGCTTCGTTTATGCGCCATTGCGCATTCGTCCCAGATGATGATTTTCGATGCTGATAAAACTTTGGCCAGTGCTGAGTTTTTTGAAATATTACATGTTGGTTCTTAAATTTTTTGAAGATTAAACGGCAATTTTAATGCTGAGTGAGCCGTACGGCATCCTTCTAATAGTGTGGCTGCTATTCCAGAAGAAGCAACTGCAAGCGCAATGTTGGATCTCGAACGAACAGTGGCTAAAATTACTGACATGAGGAATGTCTTACCAGTTCCACTAGGGGCATCAAGGAAATATAAACCACCATTTCCACCATCAATTGCGTTCATTAATGTATCATAAACTTTTGGCGATTCAACAGTGGTACATTCGTTTGAACTACTAAATCCTACTAATTCCTGGTGATCATATTTACGTTGCCGTTCCAACTCTCGATTAAATGCGTCATTCATTTCACGATTTGGCGCTGGCATTCCTAACCTGACTAATAAACTACCGCACATAAGGTAACACATGTCTTCGATCAAGAGTAAAGCCCGATTATGTATCTCCTCATTCATCTCAAGATCCGCATTTCTGGAACTGACACGAATTTGATGTAAAATATTTGCTGACATATTATCCTTGTATTTATGCCATAGGTTAGATGGGCTCGATGGAAAGCATGTTGAAATGGTGATAGCAAATAATGTGCGTATCTGACTTGGAGATGCAGAGATAATGGCTTCAACGATTGTCGTATCCCAATGGGTATCGTTTTCTAGTAAATTGAGTTCTTCACATGCAGCACGATATGTTGGGAATATTTTACCATTAACAGTCCGTAGTGACTCAAATGACGTTGGCCCACGCATATTTACCAGCAACAACCGCAAATAGAAGCATTCATCATTCTTTGGATGAACTGTATACATACGACGAAGAGCATAAGTAGAACGCACATCCGCAATGTTTCGTATCCTTCTTGCATTACGGGAAAGATTCAATCGGCTTGGTCGCGGCATTTATAATGATGATTCACAGGGAATACAAATTACTGTGATTATATATTTCTGACAAAATTTATATTATCAAATTTTCTACTTAACCATAGACAAAATTACGTTTAGCTGTCATTTGCGTTATGTTATTCCATGTCAGATGAGTTTTTGTTATACCACATTTTATAGTGACTTTACGAAAACTTCAGGGTATTTCCCTTCTATATCATCAGACGATATTCTTTCAATTTCTTTTACTAGAAGTACACTAGCGCCGCGAAAATTGGTGCCGTTGTCCGAAATAAATCGCTTCGGTACTCCACGGCGACTCACAAATTGTTTAAAACTCAGCAAAAATGACTCGGTAGGTGAGATTTCAATGTAAACTGCGAGGATGGTAAGGCATGTGAATAAAGCACCCCAACGCTTTTCACGCCTGCGGCCAATTACAACATCCATAGATCCGAAATAGTCCACCCCTGTAAAGGTGAACGGCCTGGCAAAAGGTGACACGCGTTCCATTGGCAGATCTCACATTTGAGGAGGTTGAGGGGAAGCCCTACGGTTCCGGCAGGTTTGACATTTTGCAGCATATTCTTTTACCAGCCTTCTCAAGGCGGATATGCAGAACCTTTGCCTCATCTTGTTGACGACGACCTCGTTGTGATGATAGTGAAATTTCCTGTGACAGAAATCGACGAGTAGTCGCGTTACGTGCAACTGATTATTTTGGTTTCCGCAGGCAAGTGAAAGGCAACGGGGAATTTTTATGCCGTTGATCGCAGGAATGCGTTTTCCCCAACGAAACCAATTGGAACGTTCTTCTTCTTTAATTGGGTCATCCCAACCTACTCCGGAGCACCAGACATCTTGTAAAATAATTTTTACCTGTACATATAATGGCAAAACCGTCAAACCTATAGGATCGAAAATCGTCATTATTGTGCGCAAAATTTGTCGCTTCGACAAGATCGCATTTTCATTAAAAACTTCATTTAGAAAGTTTTCAATGCATGTTAACTCATCCGAAATTGGCAGCCACCCCGTCCCTAGTACCTTTTCTATAACGGCTTCTGGGTCTTCAAAACATTTGGCGGCTGGAACGTCGTCAGCGTCTAATGGAAATAGTACGTCTTTGGAGTTAGATATCCAGTTTCTCATTTGGAATCCATCCACCTGATGAACCCAACGAACTTTAGTTGCTAGACGAGCCAATTCATTTTCAGAGTCTGTACTCTGTAGCCAGTCGTCAACAAATGTTTTAATATACTAACGATGGCCCCTTTGGCATCGGGATGAAGATCAGCGAATCGATGAGCGTTACGATTTTTTATGTAATTCGCCAAGGCAGAACACGGAGCGCCGAATGTAATAACCCTCATCACGTAGACATCGTAGTCGCGAGACGAGCCACCGTTTCGCCACAAAAATTTTTGCGCCACTTGATCTTCTTTTATAATTGTAATCTGGTGGAACATTTCGCGTATATCTCCACAAACTGGTATACGTCGTTCGGAGCAGTGCTCCCAATAGAGACTTTAGTAGATCGGGCCCTTTCAACAACATATCATTAAGCCCGACACCTTTTACCCCTGCTGCAGTATCCCAAACCCATCGTGTTTTCTTTTTATTGGTATTGAGAACAGTAAATATAGGGAGATATCAACCCCTAGCACTATCTTTTATTTCGTTTTTGTTCAACTTACTTACGTACCCTTTTTTCTCATAATCATGTATTTATTTCGCTTATAAGAAATTGGCGAGTTGACGAATCACGCTTCATTTTACTTTCTAAGCACGAGAGTCGCTGGATTGCTATAGGCAGCGAATCGGGAAGCTTGACAGCTTCGTGCTTCGAAAGTAACCCCATTTCTTTTTAGCGGAGATAAGGCGTGTGGTCTTTTCCAGCGCGCGTTCATTATCTTTAGATATCAACGGCTTAATTGGTGCATATGATCCAATGGTATCAATAGAAATATATGTTTTCAGTTGCTGGTCCATACGATCGCCTCTTGTTGCATCACATTCGCAGGTATGCAATATTCTCGGCTGTTAAACGCAGTTAGTTTTATCGCGCCCATATACGCTATATCCCCTATCTTCTATTATTTCGATAGGGATTCCTATTTTGGCGGTGTCCAAACCTATCCAAGTTCACGCTCTTGCTTTATTATAGGGTCGAATCAGCAGACCCTTAATGTGTGCGTGCTTACTAATCGTAGAGCCGAACAGCGACTGCTGAGGAAGTAGAAGATTACCAACGGTTCGAACGTTTCGAATACTGTATTTTTGAGAGACTCAATTAGCGTGCAGGAGGCTCCTTTGTCGATAAGGGCGAATGTACATATTGCTTTGGTACCGCTATGTAAAATAACCTCCACATACCTGAAAAGCGCCCTGTGCGTTTCTTTATCAGCTGCTGTGCCCAACTCGTGGTATAATGTTGCTTGTTGTTGTTTTCCAATCGCCAACGAAGTGCCATTGTGAGGCAGAGGATGATGAGCCATTTTACAATCATGTACGCACAGCACCTTTTCGAATTACATCGACGAATGAAATGACTTTTGAAGCAGCGTAAACAGAGTTTATTTTCCCGTACAAATTTCCATCTGTCACTTTACGATAGGCCGCGAAACTCATAGCAATCGGACAGCGAGTGGCTCGCACCTAATTTCAGGCAATTCATCGACTTTTCACTCTGCTCGTTATTTTTCGCAACCACATCGTAAATCATTATTATGCCCTATAGTAATCCGCGATTTCCCTTTTTTGCTTCGACGTTGCTATTACACGATACTATCGCCGATACCGGCTAGACCGAAAAGCCAATCAAAGAATGCAGCAATATCAACGCGTCTCAGGGACATACATTGCAGACCCCAACTCAACCTTTGGTTACATGGTAGTTTAGCTACCAGCTCGTTTAATAGCACTGGATCATTTAGATAATCGTTTAGACCGACCGCCTGCATAGAAGCTCGATCATTTTGTAGCGCCAATGAAAATGTTACTACGGTTTCTAAATTGTCTGGCTTTACAGATGGTTCCTCTCTTAATCTACGCAGCATTACTTGGTGAATCACATCTTGTATACCATACAGCATGACACTCCGCATTAATGGCCAATCCAACCGTAGACGGCACCATAAGCCTACCACGAACTGCCTCTAATGCTTGGCCCTTTAAGCATTTCAGCAACCTTCTTGGTCCATGAGTCCGCACCGTATGGTAGACTGCTCGTAGTTAGTAATAAATTCGGGCCAGTCCTCAAGCCTACCTGTAAAGGTTGGCAGATCTTTTATAAGCACTTGACAACTAGCTATATGTGCCGCAGTCAAATTTAGGTCGGCTGTCATAGAGTAACTATATGGATTGGTAACGGTCGGATACCCTCCATAAGGCATATTTAAGTTAAAGTTAACATTTGGATGTGAAAATCCTGAAGCAATCGATTTTGGCAAACTGTGCAAATTGTGCATTGATGTATATGCAGAAAAGTGTTAAGATGAAGATATAGCCGAGACTGTTTTGCTGTTTGAGGTTAAGTTGGGCAGCATGGTCGTCATGCCGTTTGTAGTGGAAGGATCATATACAGAAATGTTATCACGTTAGCAAGGTTAGGGACGACATTGAATGTGGTCGACGGAATGTGTGTTCTTGTTATACCTGCAGTTTGGTTGCATTGTAGTTCTATAGGTTGTGGAACGCTACATGCGTATGGCTATGCTGCACTGTAAAAGTGTGTAACCATAATCCCCGAGGTGCCTGAAGTGCAAATGGTGCAGTTTGACGGACAGGTGTAGATGCGTGTCGATCTGGCACGGTGTCCGCAGTAAACGTTTGGGTGCCAATTGTTACAGCATGGCCAATTTTGTCAGCCTCATCTAATAGAAACTCGACTGCGCTTATTGTAGCAGCGTCCGCGTTTCCCCGCGGCGATGCAGCTTTATACACATCATCCATTTTTACAGCTTATTAAACGGAAATCTCTTGAAAACAATTTTTTCACAATGTTGACTACGGCAGTGTGACGCGCGGCTAAATTCCTTTTTTTCCAAGCTCTTATGCAGTAAGTAAGAGTGCGTTTGTTTGTTTCGAAAGGCTGAAAACTTTATACAAATAAATAAATTTAAAATTAATATATGGAAAATACAATTACAATTAATATGTGAAAAATTTGTCTCTTACAATGGTTTTATGCGCACCCATGCGCTCTCATTCTCCCTTCACCCGCTTCAAAACTTCATTTATGTTTCTTCGTGTTTAGTCTTTGGCCGAGCGAATGAGTTTATATGCTCGTCAAAAAGATTTCGGGCGCTGTTTGTAACAGCTGGAGCTGAACTTCAAAAATTTATTGGCATTCTGTTCTTCACGTCAGTCTATCGACATACATTTGCTCGCTCATATTAGGGAAAACATTGATTTGAAATAATAAGGAATACGATGAGTGGAAATAAATTTGATGAACTTCAAAAGCGACTACATTTTAACGATAATTCGACCGCCATTCCCCAAGCTCAGCCTAGTTATGATCGATTATTTAAAGTGAAAACACTCTTCAAACACTTTAATGAAAGATTTCAAGCTGTTCCCATGCTTCAAAGGCTGTACGTTAATGAATAATGGGGAACAAAACATTTCTCTATATGCGAATTGACTATGCGAGTTAATCGTGTGCCAAACTGCAAGTTCTCTTCTAATGCTGCACTTGCTACAAAAAATGGTTGTGTGCCTATTCCGAATTAACCAATTCTTGTCTCGAGATACAGATCCTCAATTGCAAAGAGGGACTCGTGGGGATCGAAAAATAAGGGAAATATCGAAATAGATTGCCCAAATGTTGCGTGGATTTGATGGCCTTATTGGCCGTTACCATTTACGTATGAAGAAAGTGGAAAAATCGCATATTTTATCATATCTTGGATACGGCAATGGTAAATACGTATATTTTATATCATACATTAAGGATACACATGCTGTCAGCTGCCTAACTTTCGTAGTGAAATCACTGAATCAATGTTTTTATTTGGTTCTATTTCGTAGTGAAGTCACTTAATCAATATATTTATTTGGTTCTCCCCAGTCCCCTGATCGGTGTCGAAGAAAACCTATGACCGAACATATGTATGTTCCTTGTTACGACCAAATTGGTCGCTGGTGTAAAATGTTAGATCGATAGTCCGAAAAAATGTCAAAAATGAGCGGTTCAAGTCTGAAGCTCGGGCATTATGTTCAAAATGTAACATTGATTTATGCAACTCAAGTACAAAAACAAATATTTTGGAGTGCCACAACCAAAAATAAAGAATAAAATAAGAATTAAAACCCAATACAAAAAAAAGCGCTAAAAGGCGCTTTAGGTATTTTTACTAGTACAAGGTAAAGTGAGAGTCTAATAAAGAAATGGACCTCATATTCGTTCATTTTGACCCAAAATTAGTCTAAAATGATTTTTGGAACGTAATAGAAAAATCGGAATATTTGAGGGGCCGTCACGCTGCACATGCTGCTGCTTCTGCGCCTATAAAGGTATTTTGTTTCTGTAAAATTTGGAAGCATGAAGAAGAATATTTGGAATATTGACTTCTTCTTCCTCTTCTTAATTGGCAGGATAACCGCTTACGCGATTTTGGCCGAGTTTAACAAAGCGCACCAGTCGTTTCTTTCTCGTGCTAACCAGCTCCACTTGAACACATTAAGTGAAGCCAAGTCCTTCTCCATTTGATCTTTCCAACGCAGAGGAGGTCTTCCTGCTGCTACCGCATCCAATACTTTCAGAGCAGGAGCGTTTGTATCCATTCGGACGATATGACCCACCCAACGTATCCGCTGGATCTTTATTCGCTGCGTTATGTCTATGTCGTCGTAAAACTCATACAGCTCATCGTTCCATCGTCTGCGATATTCGCCGTCGCCAACGTGCAAAGGTCCAAAAATCTTACGCAGAATCTTTCTCTCGAACACTCCAAGCGACGCTTCATCGGATATTGTCATCGTTTACGTTTCTGTGCCATACGTTAGGAAGAGCAAGATGAGAGCCTTGTAAAGTGTTAGTTTTGTTCGTCGAAAAAGGACTTTACTACTCAATTGCCTACTTAGTTCAAAGTAGCACTTGTTGGCAAGAGAGATTCTACGTTGGGTTTCCGGGCTGACATTGTTATCGGTGTCAATACTGGTTCCTAAAAAAACGAAGTGTTATCTTTCTTATAAAATATTGTGCCTGAGCGATTAAGTTCTGCGACTGGTACGATCTTTTCCAAAATCAGGTTAAAGAAGTCACACGACAGCGAGTCACCCTGTCTGAAACCTCGTTTGGTATCAAACGGCTTGGAAAGGTCCTTCCCAATTCTGACGGCGCTCCTGGTATTAAGCAACGTCATCTTGCATAGTCATATTAGTTTTGCGGGGATACCACATTCAGACATCCCGGGATATAGGTAACTCTTTTTCGTGCTGTCCAATGCAGCGTTGAAGTCGACGAAAAGATAATGTGTGTCGGTTCTCCTTTCATGAGTCTTCTGGTCGATGGTGGACTTTCCAGGTCTAAAGCCACGCTAATAAGGCCGAATCAGCTGGTTGATGGTGGGATTCAGTCTTTCACACAATACGCTTGCTAAAACCTTATAGACGATATTTAGAAAACTAATCTCCCGATAATTTGCACAGATTCGACTATATTTTGCATAGAAGCTGATGCATGCACCTTACCAGCTCCTCGCCGCCGTGTTTGAATAGTTCAGTCGGCAGTCCGTCGACTCCCGTGGTTTTGTTTTTCTTTAACCGCGTTATCACTTTATCGACTGGGGACAGCAAATTTCATTTTATAAATAATGAATAAAGGGCATACATTTATGTACGAGGAGTGTTCAAAGAGTATCGCAAATTTTGTGTTTTTTCAAAAATTATTTATTTATTCATTAATATCTATTTTGTCCCTTTCAAAGTAATCCCCATGTCATATTATATACTTGTGCCAACGTTTTTTCCAATCTTCGAAGCACTTCAAAAAGTCATTTCTTTTAACTTGTTCAGCTCCTCCTTCGATGCCGTCTTTATCTCGTCAATCGTAGCGTAACGTCGTCCTTTCATGAGTCTCTTTAGTTTCGGGAAAAAGAAAAAGTCACAGGGAAAAAGATGGCTGCGGCATCATAAGTGTTGTTTTTCGCCAAAAAGTCACGCACAAGCAATGATGTGTGAGCAGGGGCGTTATCGTGATGCAAGAGCCAATTTTTGTTCTTCCACAAATCCGGGCGTTTCTGGCGGATTGCTTCGCGCAAATTGCGCATAACTTGTAGGTAATATTCCCTATTGACCGCTTTACCCTGTGGCAAGAACTCATGATGCACAACGCCCCTGCAATCGAAGAAAACGGTAAGCAAAACTTTTACATTCGACCGAACCTGGCGCGCTTTTTTCGGTCTTGGTTCGAGCGGCAACTTCCATTGAGATGATTGAGCTTTGGTTTCCACGTCATAACCATAAACCCACGATTCGTCACCAATTACGACCCTCTGGAGCAACATCTCATTAGCAATGTTCATGCGATGCTGCTTTTGGTCGAAATTGAGCAGTTTTGGTACGAATTTGGCGGCGGCCCGTCTCATGCCCAAATCTTTGGAAAAATCGAATGGCACGAGCCAGTCGATATGTCTAGGTCCTCAGCAACTTCTCTAACGGTGATTCGACGGTTGGCCATTACTATTTTCTTCACTTCATCAGTTTTTTCGTCTGTTGTTGAAGTGCTCGGGCGTTCGGCACGCTTTTTGTCGTTCACATTTTTTCGGCCTTCTGAGAACATTTTGTACCACCAAGAAACGTTGCTTTCGTCCAAAGCAGCTTCCCCGTATGACACAGTCAACATTCGGAATGCATCCGCGCACTTAATTTCGGTTTTCACACAAAATTTGATACAGGTCCTTTGATCCATCTATTTGAATAGGTAAAAATCGAAGACGAGCCAAAACACGTGCAAGCAAAACAGCTGTCAATAATTAACTGAAATACGCAATACGTTTTGAACACACCTCGTACATATATTTATAAGATCTTAATATGTCTGCAGTAGAGGAACCTGCACGCGTCTTCGGACATAAACGCGGCTCTACCCAGATGCTATACTTTTGTGCGGGGATTGCTATAGTGGAGGGCGATAGGGAGGGCGAACGACGCAATATTTTTTATTTTTCGCTTGTCATTTGTAAACTTCATTCGTATACATTTCATCATGGAACGCTACATACTTGAGCAACGCTTGCAAATCATTGAATTTTATTATAAAATTGCGTATTCTGTTAAGAAAGTTTAAAGTCGAAAAATCATCTTCAGTGATGAAGCTCACTTTTGGCTCAATGGCTTTGTCAATAAGCAAAATATGCGTTACTGGGCAGAAAGCAATCCACACGTGATTCATGAGGCACCGTTGCATCCCGAAAAAATCACTGTTTGGTGCGGTTTACATGCCGGCGGCGTAATTGGCCCATATTTTTTCGTTGACGAGAACGATCGCCACGTTACTGTGAATGGAAATCGATACCGCGACATGATAAACGATTATTTTTGGCCGCAATTGAATGGTATGGACTAAGACGACATGTGGTTTCAACAGGACGGCGCCACAAGTCACACAGCACACGCTACAATTGATTTGTTGAAGAGTAAGTTCGATGAGCGCATTATTTCCAGTGATTTGACGCCTCTAGACTATTTTCTTTGGGATTATGTGAAGTCATTGGTCTACAGTAACAAGCCGGCGACGATTTGTGAGCTCAGAGTCAATATTGAACGCGAAATTGCTGGAATTTCGGCCGATTTATGCAAAAGAATGGTCGAAAATTGGGTTCAACGATTGGACTTCGTAAAACGTGCACGCGGTGGTCATGCAAAAGAAATCGAATTTCATACTTAAATGTATATGTTCAAACTCGATAATAAAAAAAAATTAGTTAAAAAAGTCAAACCGTTTGTGTTTTATTCAAAAAAGTTCAAAAGTTGAAGCGCTCTTACTGAAAAACGCTTTATTAGTGCGTGCCCACATACCATTCGTGTGACGGCACCTTTGAAATGTTTCTGATATTTTAATTTAAACCTCCTTATAGATAAATACAGATATGTATGTAAATGTGTGTATATGTATGAAGCTTTATCTAAGGGAAAAGCTTAATTTGTATAAATATATACAGCAGAAACTCGATTCTTGCGCGTAATGAAAACCGGGCTCAGTGCAAGTTTCGACGTTGTCGAAAGTACTGAGGTTCTTTTTTCCACAATTTAATTTAATAATGCTTTTATTATAAAGGGTGGTTAAGTTTCAAGGGCCGGTGTTGATTTTGAATAAAATACAATTTTCAAGGAAATTATTGTCATTTCTCTTTATTATGATAATATTGGTATGGTTCAATTATGCATGGAGCAAAATATTGGCCAAATGGCCGCGGCATACCTCCATCCGATGGTCCAAATTTTCGATGACGCTGAGGCATAATTGAGGTTCTATGCCGTTAATGTGCCGAATTATCTTATCTTTTAGCTCTTGAATTGTTGCTGGCATATCGATGTACACCTTTCCTTTCAAATAACCCCAAAGAAAGAAGTTCAGCGGTATCAAATCACATGATCTTGGCGGCCAATTGGCATCGCCGCGACGTGAGATTATTCGGCCTCAAATTTTTCGCGTAAAAGAGCCATGATTTCGTTAGCTATGTGACAAGTGGTACTGTCCTGTTGAAACCACATAGCGTCCACATCCATATCTTCCAATTCGGGCCATAAAAAGTTCATTATCATCTCACGATAGCGAACACTATTCACAGTAACTGCCTGACCGGCCTCATTTTGGAATATATACGGCCATGAACCGCACCAAACAGTTACTCTTTGTGGGTGCATTGGTTTTCGGCAATCACTCTTGGATTATCATTCGCCCAAATGTGGCAATTTTGCTTATTGACGAATCCACTGAGGTGAAAATGTGCCTCATCACTGAAGAGGATTTTCTTCGAAAATTGGTCATTCACTCTTGCCATTTCCTGCCATCATTCTGACCATTGGCGACGCTTGAAATGGTCAAGAGGCTTTAGTTCTTGAGTCAATTGCACCTTGTAAGAGTGTAAATGCAAGTCTTTATGCATAATGTTCATCAACGACGAGCGTGAGAGGTGCAATTGTTGGGCACGCCGACGAGTTGAGGTGGACAGCTCTTCAACCACACTATCGCAAGCAGCAGCAATATTTTCTGCAGTACGAGCTGTAAGAGCATGCACTGGAGTTTTCACATCTCCTACAGACCCGGTTTGCTCAAACTTTTGCACAATTTTTCCGATTGTACACACATTTGGACGATTAAATGACCGAAAAAATCACGAAGTGCGCGATATGCATTTTGATTTGAACGCCCGTTTTCATAATAAGCCCGAATAACTTTAACGCGTTGCTCGATTGTACATCTTTCCACGGTTTAAATTGAATTAGTCTGAAATTGACAAATATCAAATGAAATGCAGAAATAAACTTGACGTTTAGGTGTGGTTCACATTCAACATCGGTCTTTGAACTTTAACCACCCTTTTTAATTAAATACACTATAAGGGAATAAGTCACATTTTTTTAGTTTCTTTTGTTTTGGTATCCCTTAATTATTGTTTCTATCTAAACTTAAAATATTTAAAATTTTTCTTTCTTTTGGGGTTTGAATAATATTTAGAAGTCAAGACCAGTCGAGCTCACGAACACCCGCTGGTTGGGATTTTCCAGCCAAATATAGGGTTTTTCAGTAAGAGCGCTTCAACTTTTGAACTTTTTTGAATAAAACACAAACGGTTTGACTTTTTTAACTATTTTTTTTTTTATTATCGAGTTTCAACATATACATTTAAGTATGAAATTCGATTTCTTTTGCATGACCACCGCGTGCACGTTTTACGAAGTCCAATCGTTGAACCCAATTTTCGACCACTCTTTTGCATAAATCGGCCGAAATTCCAGCAATTTCGCGTTCAATATTGGCTTTGAGCTCACAAATTGTCGCCGGCTTGTTACTGTAGACCAATGACTTCACATAACCCCAAAACGGGACGGCTTGTTAAATGGACCGTAAAATGGCCGTAATGCTCTTAAAGTATCAGCAACAGAACGATTATTTTCATAAAAAATTTGCACGATTTGCAATCGTTGCTCAAGTGTGTAGCGTTCCATGATGAAATGTATACTAATGAAGTTTACAAATGACAAGCGAAAAATAAAAAATATTGCGTCGTTCGCCCTCCCTATCGGAAAAAAGTTGAAGCGCACCTATTGAACAACCCATAATGCAATCACACTATTACGTTTGAAATCCATTACAGATTTTGTTTTTTCGCGTTTGTTCGGTAAAATGTCGTGCATCAGCTACGCGAGCGGTCTGAAGTTGGTTACACTTTGAATGCCGAACCCTGTAATTTTTATATGTGTACTGCTTGCATTTCCCCAAAACTCTGAGCCAATTTCTATATTGGTGTTATACGAGTAATTATTTTGTACTTATATATTAGTATCTTATTTTCTAGTAAAAGCGCTGCATTTTTTCACAAAAGCCAATGAAGTTGTTAAAATCTAGTTTTGATTTCGCGTCGTTTTTGTCCGATGTGTAACTTCCAGTTATAATCATACCCAAGTATTTTGCTTTGTGTCGTGGAAAATTTTTTCATTTTTTATGAATGTTGGATTGTTTTTTCTCTTGTTAGTGTATGTGATGTGCACTGTTTTATATTCGTTTATTTTAATTCCCCAATCCTCGAACCATTAAATGGTGTTGTTAAGTAAGTCCTGAAGTTTACAAGCAGCCATCCTTGGATCGGTGTCTGATGTTAGCAAGACAGTGTCATAGTTTCACAAATGGAGTGACCTACAGATTGTCTGCCGAAGGGCAACCGCTATTAGAAGAATATTTTTCTTTATTTTAGTGTTCCACGGAGATTTGAACCGACGTACTCCGAATTCCAAATGGTGGTCACGCACCAACAAATTCGGCCACGGCTTTTCATTTATTTTTAGTAGTTTTTTGGGAAATAATTTAAGGATAGTTGAAGAAGTCCTGTAGGCCATACTGTGTCAAAAGCTTTGGCTACGTCGAGTACAGCTTCACACGTTTTTGCCTGAATCCGAATTGGTAGTAAGGTATTATTTTATATTTTTGTATAATGGGCTCGACTCTGTCAAAAAGCAGCTTTTGAAATATTTTCGATGGAACTGGCAGTAGACTTGAAAAAGTTCCTTATATATTAGTAGAAATGCCCCTTCTCTGGAAGTTATCTTAAAATTTTACCAGTTATTGCGTCGTTTCCTAGATACTTCTTACGATCGTTGCTCTCCCATATGCATTATTTTATTTCTTCTAATGAGACATTTTTTAGTTTTCATGAATTTTTTTTTGCGTTAGTCGGAGAAAGGTTTCCATTGAGCGTATTATTGGAGAAAGTACTTTTGAAGTATTTTGCGAGAACTTTATCCTTGTCAAGATTCGGTCTAATCCAGCGACCATCATCTCTCCTGATAGGTGGTTCGTATAAAATTTTATTTTCGATTTTATGTGTAGCCTTCCATAGTGAATAATTTTTGGTTATACCAAGATTTTTGATGTGTCTCTTAAGCTTTGGGTATTTATTGTCAAATAGCATTTGTTTGACTTCTTTTGCTGCTGCCTTCAGCTAGCTTATTTGCCACCGTTTACGTAAGCGGTTTGATTTTGATTTTTTCTTGGATGTGTGCAGTTATCTTATAGCTCGCGGAACTAAATATATCCCAGCAAGTTTTTTTCCTATATATGTTTCTGTTTGAGAACTCCTGCGTATATGTGCTCTGATATATCACTATTATTGGGAAATGGTCAGCTGACAATTCAGTGAACGATTTAATTGACATACCTCCGTGGTTAACTTTTTTTGTTATAAAAAAGTTGATCAGTAGTGCGGTTCACTATCTTTTAACGATTCTTTTAATTCATTGTATACCTACATGTATATAAATTCATATATTTGTATTTGTGCAATATGATTATAAGTTGAACTTGCCTAACGTAGTATACTCAGTTGTTTTTAATTTAATTAATGCATGCTTCATATTTCATGAGCTGCACAAGCTGACAACAAGGATTTTTCGGCTTGTGCCTACATTGTTTGTCCGCACACTCAGTGGAATCAAATTACATTTCTCTTTGTTGCTAAAATTTGTTAAATAAACGTTAAGTAAACATGTGTTATAGAATATGTAGAAATAAGTAAAATAAGTGTAAAAATTTCGACCATACCTTAATGATCAATCAATAAATATTTGACAATACAACCTGCCGGTTATCCAGCATTGGTTATCAAACATAAAAACGTCTTTTATTTATTACATGGCGATCCTGCCAGCTTGAACATTGATTTTGCTAAGCTGTTAAATGCAAGTTTCTTGCACAACCAAAGTGCAAAACGTTGCATGAGTGCTTACCATATCTGCACCAAAAATTGCAATATATTTGCAAGTGCCCTAAAAAGCAACAAAAATTCTCAAAATAAATTCACTGATCCTGACGTGATCAGCCAAAACGATCCGTCAGTTGCGGAAGGAAGAACCTGATTAAGCCAATACAACCAGAAGAAACATAGATGTCCAACCCAGCGCAAGGGCCGCAACCAATCTCTTTGGAGGAATACAGAAGACGGAACGGCCTTAACATAAAACCAACAGAAGTTTCCATCCCAAAGGTGAGCAAACCAAAAAGAAGAGGAGGCTACACCACCAGACTAAAGAGGGAATTAAGCTTACTCATCAGGGAGATAAACCAGCAACCACCACCATCCTGGGAGAAATCTAGCGCAATCTGGGGGCGCATAACCCAACTAGAATTCCTGCTCCAGCAGAGAAAACAAATCAAGTAAATGTATATCTTTTAAATAAAACACTATGCATGATTGAATAGTTAGAGTCTGTAAGCGTTAACCGCTCGAGACAAAAATAATTCTCCAACAAATTTTTTTTCCTATTAATATAGAAACAATTTAAAAAAAAAAATGTATTGTATATAAAATTAAAACTTTCGACATTTGGCAAAGCTAATAATAAATAAATCCAAAATTTTTTCTCTATAAAAGAATTACCCAAAATGTTTTTAAAATAAATTAAATATGAAATAATGAAAAATTATTTTTAATTAAATTGTTTATATAACTATATAAGGCTCCCCATAATAATTTATTGTTCTGAACATTCCAATACTAATTTTAAAGACATATCCAAATATGGGACTTTTGGATGTAAAGACGTAGACTCAACAGCAAACGTTATTAACAAGGTAGACGTTATTTCGCCGGACTTAGAAATAATCACAATTTTATTAATTATAATGGTAGCTTTAAGTAATGAGTGCAAACATTTGTATAAAAATTTATAGAATGCACAACAAGTGCTTAAAGAAAAAATACAGTAATAGCATAGCAAGCAACTTAGAACAAGTCTAAAAACTATAATATTTTTTTAGAAAAAAAAAAAACTTAACAGATGGACAAATGGTTAATTAGACAAAAAAAATTACATTTAGAAAGGGACAACTTTACAAAAGCACATAAATGCATAAGTCAGAATAGATATATTATTAGATAGATATTAATACATTAGAATCAATTATTGTAGAAAAATTATCCAAGAGAATTATAGCAAATTTACTAATATACATCAAGAAGAAACACGTGACTTATTTTGGTAATTAAGAGACTTATTGGTAAAAATAATAGCCAAGTATAATATATATTAAACAAGATATATCTCATTCACTAAGTGAACCAATAACACTTAACTTCAACGAAATTATGTTAACGATCACATTAGAAGCAGTTTCAGAAGAAACAACAGATTCCGATACGAACATAGATTCTGATCAAGAAGTCGAAATGGCACAAAACATAGTAGAATTTCTAAACACAGCCGCAAGGCTAGTGACTGATTTCGACGGTAAGCCAGAAAATTTAAGTTCATTTCTAGATGCTCTAGCACTTCTAGATACAATGAAAGGTGAACACGAAACCACAGCTATATCACTTATTAAAACAAAGTTAAAAGGAAACGCGAGAAACCTAATTGCAGCGGAAACCACTATTGCAGCAGTTATTGCCACACTTCAAAGGACAGTCAAAGGACGGCCAAAATAATGAATATAAGCAAAACAGTAAGCCAGCTAACAATTACTGTAACGAGATCGAGACTCTTACAAAATCATTAGAAAATGCTTATATTACGGATGGATTATCTACTGAATTAGCCAGCAGGTATTCTATTCAAATAGCCGTAAAAGAAATGACCAAAAATTGCAGACTTGAAAAAGTGAAATTGATTATGGAAGCAGGTCAATTCAATAACATGAATGAGGCAATAAGTAAATTTATAGGAAGTTGTACCGAAACTACTGGTCAACAAAATACCAAAGACCATTTAATAATAGATTTCCAAGAAACGCCAGATTTTAGAGAAGAAACAATTTCTCAAATAATCAAAATAGAGCAAAATATAATGGCAACTACAGCAATAACAGTTTTGGCAATAGTAACCAGAACTACGGAAATAGCAATAGAGGTCGCCTCAGACCAAATAGACAAAATCAAAACCGGAACGTAACAAACAATGTCAGATGTACTCAGTCCGAAGAAATTAATCCGGAAAACTACAAATTTCCTCAAAGATATATTCACTCAACCTTAGTTATAGTATTTTCGTACAATTGAAAATATCATACTCAAATACAGTTAAAACATTATTAGTAATCACAGGAGCTGATATATCCTTATTAAAATATAATAAATCCACTTTTCAAAAAATCAATACTGGACAAATAACAAACTTAAGCGGTATAGGACAAGGCAAAATTAGATCCATTGGTACGATATTTTTCGATTTAAAATTCAGAAACCACCTAATACCGCATGGATTTCACGTTATACATGACAATTTTCCAATACCTTGCGATGGCATAATAGGCATGGATTTTATGAAAAAATTCAATTGCATATTGAACTTTACACAAAACCATGATATCCTAATATTAAGACCGGATAATTTGTCACATAACATAGAAATACCGATATCAACAACGTATAACGATGAAATAACCATACCACCACGGTCAGAAGTAATACGCAAAATTAATTTACCATATTCTCTAGAAGACACACTAGTCCCTGGTAAAAACAAACAATGCCTATATCCGTATGATGAATACCTCTCATAACTGATAGCACAAATGACAGACATAGAAAATCGGAAATTCTTAAAAAATTGACAAAAAATTTTCCGACACCACATGAAAAACAGTTAACAAAACTTTGCTCCGGATACAGCGACATTTTTGGGTTAGACGCCGAACCAGTTACAACTAATAATTTTTACAAACAAGAATTAACGGTTAGAGACACACAACCAGTATTCATAAAAAATTACCGTATACCCCACACACACAAGGAGGAGATCGAAAAACATGTGAACACACTCATAGAAGACCAAATAGTTGAACCATAATTTTCTGAGTACAATAGTCCAATCCTACTAGTACCAAAAAAGTCACTACCAAATTCAGTTGAAAAAAGGTGGAGACTAGTAATCGACTATAGACAAATAGACAAAAAGTTAAATTCCCATTACCAAGAATAGACGATATTTTGGATCAACTCGGAAGAGCTAAATACTTTTCCTGTTTAGACTTAATGACCAGATTTCATCAAATAGAACTTGAGACAAAATCTTGGGATATAACATCTTTTTCAACCAATTCATATAGATTCACTAGATTACCGTATGGTCTAAAAATAGCCCCTAATTCATTCCAAAGAATGATGACGATTGCTTTCAGCGGCTTAAAACCTCAGCAAGCTTCTTATATATGGATGATTTAGTAGTCCTTGGTTGCTCTGAACAACATATGCTTTCGAATTTAAAAGACGTTTTCAATTTATGTCGAAAACATAATCTAAAATTACACCCAGAAAAATGTTCATTTTTTATGCACGAAGTAACTCACCTCGGGCATAAATGTACAAATAAGGGCATACTTCCAGACGATAACAAGTACTCTGTAATTAAAAATTATCCAACAGCCACAGACGGAGATAGTGCAAAAAGATTTGTAGCATTTTGCAATTACTACCGAAGATTCATTAAAAACTTCGCAGAATATTCAAGACACCTGACAAAATTGTCAAAAAAGGGAGTTGTCTTCGAATGGACAAAAGAATGCAATGATGCATTTAAATATCTAAAAAAGGCACTAATGAGTCCTACACTATTGCAATATCCCGATTTTAAAAAACCGTTTTCCTTAACAACAGACGCAACCAAAAACACCTGTGGCGCAGTACTAACTCAGGAGTATGAAGGAAACCATTTTCCAATAGCATATGCCAGAAGTTTCACAAAAGGAGAAAGCAACAAATCGACTATAGAACAAGAATTAGCCGCCATACATTGGGCAATAACATATTTCAGACCCTATATCTTCGGTACAAAATTTCTCGTAAGGTCTGATCATAGACCACTGTCTTACCTATTTGCTATGAAAAATCCAAGTTCTAAATTAACATGAATGAGACTAGAAGAGTACGATTTTATGAGTATCTTAGAGGAAAAGACAATCGCATTGCGGAAACTCTGTCGCGCATAACAATAACTGATTTAAAACAAATAAATGAGAATAATAACAAAATATATAAAATAGTGACAAGATCTATGTCTAATAAAAACGCTAGTCCAAATACACAGCAGCATAACAATCATAATAATGATAAGCCCAGTATATATGTTCCTATAAACAACACTGACGTCAGGAAATTTTTTAAATTAAAGATCACTCCCACGAGATGCTACATCAAACGGGGAAAATCTATAAAAGTATATATACAAATTAATGACTTGTTTGTTAACGGAAAAATGTCTTTCGAGACACTCTTTTCTAGGCTCGATAAAGTGGCCGACATACATGGAATTAAAAATTTGCAAGTGGCACCAAGCGAGAAAATTTTCGAATTTATCTCGGTAAATGATTTTAAAAATAAGGGCAATGAAATATTAAATAAAGTAAAAGTAGCGCTACTAAACGAGGTGAACGACATTAAAGACACTAAAGCTGTAAATGATATTCTAAGACAATATCACGACGATCCAATTCTTGGAGGACACTGCGGAATCTTAAGAACACTCATGAAAATAAAAAAACATTACTTTTGGAAGGGTATGGCAAAAGATATTACTAAATACGTGAAGACTTGTGACAAATGCCAGAAAACAAAAATAACAAAGGACCAAAAAAGTCCAATGACTCTAACACCAATACCGTTAAGTTACGATAATATGGGATTTGACAAAATATTTGGTCACAATACCAATACAAAACAAAAACGCAACAACGGTTGCAAAAGCAATCTTTGAACATTTTATTCTTACCTACGGTCCAATGAAGACGTTCATTTCAGACATTATTGTCCATACGAATTAGTTTTCGGAAAAATACCCAACGAATTTCGTCAATTCAAAGATATATACAAAATAAGACCACTCTATAACATATACAATTACGCTAAGGAAGTTAAATTTAAATTAAAAATAGCACATAGGAGAGCTAAAATTATGTTAGAACAATCTAAACTTAAGCAAAAAACTAATTATGATTGGAATACATTAGATTACAACTTTAGTATAGGAGACCAAGTTTAGCTTCCTAAACTAGAACCCCAATATGGAGGGCCTTATAAAATTAAAACAATAGATAATAATAATCATAATGTAATAATAGTTTATAAGAAATCCCTAAAAGAACAAAAAGTTCACATAAATAGACTTAAGATATACCAACAATAATTATATATACACATAGTACCGCGCGGTCCTCAACAAATAAATAATATAATGTTAATTACAATATAATTATATTATAAATCTTTCATTAGAACACTTAAACTTAAATTTGTACATAATATTAATCATTTTTTTAAACGAATGTTCATACAATGCAGTTGTATGAGCATTCTTCTAAAGAAGGGAGGTGTAGTATGGTTATAAGTTGAAGATGCCTGACGTAGTATTTTGTTTGTTGTTTTAAATTTAAATTTAACTAATGCATGCTTCATATTTCAAAGGTTCATTACATGAGCTGCACAAGCTGACAACAAGCATTTTTCGGCTTGTGTCTAAATTGTTTGTCCGCACATTCAGTGGAATCAAATTACATTTCTCTTTGTTGCTAAAATTTGTTAAATAAACTTTAAGTAAACATGTGTTATAGAATATGTTGAAATAAGTAAAATAAGTATAAAAACTCGACCATATCTTAATGATCAATCAATAAATATTTGACAATACAACCTGCCGGTTATCCAGCATTGGTTACCAAACAGAAAAACGTCTTTTATTTATAACATTTGCATATGCCTTCTTCCTGTGTGCATGGTAATGAACCATTTCTCTGTAGAGAATAGGACGATGATAGGAAAAGTAGGAAATGAAAGGGAGTGTTTCGAGGGTAATGTGTCTTGAAAAAGTCAAATCGATGATGGTGCTTCTTAGTGTTGTTGACTTATTAACGTCTGATGCACAATCGAAATTGAACATATCTTTCATGAATTTGATATACGTTTCGTAATTTTTCGCGTTTGTGTAAATGTAACTTGATCAATTCCACTGCAATTCCATTTACCTCCTTCTCTATATCCATACAAAATATCTATCAAACAAATAAAATAAAAATTTCTTTTGAAAAATGCAACCATTCCACTAGTATTGTATTTTCTTATGACGTTGTCACGTTAAACTATCGTCAGTGAACCGACTTTACAGACAACCTCTTTTTTTGTCTACAGTATTTGCCGTTTGCCCTAACGATTTTCCTATTCACTAGCTTATGTTAACTAACACTAAACAGCTGCCTTCTTCTATTTATTCAACTTATGGAGAGTAGCTTCTTTGTCAAATTAAATATCAGAATGAGCAAATAGTTGTGTGCTTGAGTGTTTCTTCAATTCTTCAAGAATTGTCTAAAGATTGGATCTCGTTAAATTCGTGCCACTAGATCGACGAAAATTCTTTATTTCGCGGTACAAATTGGCACCAGATTTGCCGGAAATGTTGTACATTTTTTATAAACTGGCCATTTGTTGTACGCTTATTGCGCAATATTGTTTGTTTGAAATTTCTATTTTTCCCTTTTTTTGTACTGCATGTAGGTATGCGCAAGTCACGCCCATGTCCCCACGCAGCCAGTTTGCGAGCTATGGAAAGCAGTGTTCCTGTGCCGAATACAATTTTATCATAATCCAGCCAACGTAGCGAAGTGCCTGCCACCACCGTCACAGCCAGTGATGTACAGATCGCCGGAGCCACCACTAGAGCAACGGCGGCTGCCGCTTCACGCTAAGACAAAACGTTGTGGTCCTACAGAAGCGCCTAACCGTGCTGGGGAACAGCTTGTCGACCGTACATGCCGTAATAAGGGAACAAAATTTGCGTAATGAAATAGTCAGAGTAGATGAACCAAACAATTAAGTGCACCGAACAATAATATTGCCGCTAAGACTTCAGTCTCACAGGTAGGGAGGACAACAAGTACACAGCCTGGAACTGTACAATTGCCAGAGTTGCAGTCATCATCGTTAGCTAACTGCAGTAGATTACCGATTCCCGTTATTCCACGCCGTTCAGTGTTACACAGAGGTCAGGTCCAAGCTGTTGATTTGTCTTTATCATTGCCATTTGGTTTTGCCGTCAATAACCATGAAGATGAAAAACGGTGGTCCTTTTGTTGCGCATTCGAAACTCGAATTGTATGAAACGACGTGCAGTTTCAAAGCTGGCCGTGTTAGACGTTGATGAAGGTGAATCAGGCTGATTCACGAGGGTGGGGAGTCTGCTTATTCAGTTACGCAGTCTACTTATTTAAGTTATTTTTCGTTAAGTTTTGCTCTTGTAAATTTGCCGTTTATCATTTATCCACGTTATGTAATTCGTTCTAAATCGTTCTTAATGTACCGTAAATGCAATTTGTGAAACCGTTCACTTAACATTGTATATAAACAGGACGAGAACATACTTTAAGCAGTCGCCGGTCAGCCAGGAAAGTGGAAGAACGCATCACGGTAAGTATTTATTAATTATTATATGTGTAATCTATGTATATGAACTTGTGAATTTCAAATTTTTAGAAATAAACGGAACCATAGCGGAATTGTCTATAGATTGGATCTCGTTAAATTCGCGCCACTAGATCGGCACACAATTAAAGATTTCTTTTGCCGCTTGGGTCATAGAAAACGTCACCCTTGCGTAAAACATTGGACCTACCCCTGAAGAGCCCCTAACGGAATTCGAGAGGCATTTGTCTGCTCTTATAAGGGAAGTATACATGAATGGGCACGATTCAACAGCTGAAAATATTTCACTAGAGGCGGTAAGTTTCATGAAGTGTATGTTTTTAAGTTTAAACCCCTTGTAGGTAAATTTTTACGAAATTTAACTGGGATGGAAGTGGGATGTGAAAGCGTGATTTCGGAAGACCCGTTGACTTTGCTACCGCGGAAGTCTTCAACAATCGTACGAATGCTATCTATCGTATATAGATGAGAAAATAATTCCCCAGTTTCATATTTTTATGTATTTATCTTAGTACTTGAAGTTCCTTTTTATTTAAATTTATTGAACAAGTTATGCTAATGTGACTTAATTAAATGAATTGAAATTTATTGTTTGCGGTTTTAAAACTTTTGAATCTCCGTAAAATTATTATATTTAAACTTATATACATACATTATATACACATATGTACATAGACATACCTATATAAAAGCTAACGCTGCCAAAATTAACACTGCTTAAATCCATACTTCCCACAATATCCCAGTCAACAGCCCATGTAACACCAAGAAATCCGAAAATGCACTTGAAGGCCAGCAAACACGAGCAACCTAAGTTAAGCTGACAACGTATCTGTACTTTCCGTGGAATCGCCTTCGGTGGCGTAGGTTAGCTTTAAGATTATTAAATTTTTGTGAGTTATTTCTTTTTTAGTCAATAAAGTGCACACAACGGCATAAGCCGGAAAAAAAAAATTTTGTGTTTTTGTTTATTAATAATACTTGTAAAAAGTTAACTTAAATAAGTATAAATATGTACCTGTAACCTAAAAACTCATGTAAATTTAATTTAAAGACTGAACTCTGGTTATTTAATCTGTATGTAATTTTATTCTGTAAAATGTTTTAACAATATACAATATATAAAAATATTTTAGTTTTATATTCGAGTGTTCGTATAAATGTATATACAGAATAATTATAAGTAATAATAGTATTATATTTATGTAAAAATATAGCAATAAGTCCGTCTTGGATACGTTTAGCTGTTGGGGATGGTGCATGTTGATTTCAAAACTGCTGTTTGTTATGGGCTCTGTGAATTCATTTTCGGTCTGGTATATTCCTTCTCTTAAACGAATGTTATGCATAACTGAGCACGCGTTCACAACTGGTCCAGTAAATCCTGGATCATACGTATATAAAGGTCCTTAGTTGAGATAAGCACCGCCAAATTGCCTTGAGAACGAGACAAATTCTCTCAACGGGGTTACTAGTTTTGCACAATGCATTATATAGGAATTTCGAACTGCTTTCTGGTTGGTTTGTTAGAGAAGTCATCAGCCAAGGCTCCAAAGGGTACCCGGAATCACCTGCAACCAATTTTTGATTTTCAATTCCCCTATTTTTGTTTAAATATATTTACTGATAGATTAAAAAGCCTACCAGTCAAAAATATGTTATGGCTTCTATTTTCAAAATTCCGCACTGCAGAGGGACTCCAAATATATAATCCGTAAAACGGTGAAGTTGCTGAAGTAAAAATTTTTTTGCCGCTTGCCGCTCCACTAGGGTCATAGGAAACCTCACCTTTGCGCAAAACATGGAGCAGTTGATTGCATCTGTTACGCAATGTATGCTACGGCTAACGGACGACTGGCTCATGGATATTCCCCATTGCTCACCTACGGGTCGTTGATAACATCCGGTTGCAAAAAATCGCAGTGGAGCCAGAACCTAGTAATTAAAAGACAGAATTTGTAATGGAATTAACTTGAAGATTACAAAATTTACCTGTTTTTCAGTCGAAATGGCGGTTATTCTGGGACCCCTAAGATGGTTGTCAAGCTGAAAAATTAGGTCCTCAGTCAAGTCTGGAGTTAACCGGAATATTTTTAGAACTCTCCTGCAGCCAAATGGAAAGGATTGGTCACATCCCGGAGCAAACGTCGATTCACTGTTTGCGGTTTCATTACCTCCTCTCCACGCGATAAGCCGTTTTTTTAACAAGTTTTTATTAATGTAATTTCAAAATTTTTATTTAAACTACTAATTCTTTTTTCTCGTTTAATTGGACCACAAAATAGTTGTTGTTGTTTAGTTTGAGATAATCTATTACATGTTAATCAAACAGCTAATTTTTTCTTGTCGATTTGGCTTACCGAATAGCAAAATCGTTAAAATTGTCGTTAAGGAAAGATAACAATGCGAATATTGTCAAAATGTGTTAGTGAATCGCACTACAGTTCCTTCAAATGTTGGCGCCAAGCCGTTTTCATTGCAACCGATTATTTTCAGTTTACTTGTGCTTTCCATCTATTTTGTTAACGAGCAATATCATAATATTCATTATATTTGACATTTGTGTGAAAACCTGCTTCATTATTTCCTTTAATTATTTGATGTCGTCATTTGATGTTGTTTCAGAATTTATCACGCCCGTTTGTAGTTTTTGAGATGTAACTTGGACATATGACATTGTCGTTTTGACATAATGTGAATCAATTTGCCGGTTTAAAGAGTTTTGCTGTTTATCAACATTCAATTCTTTGTTGCGCTGCTCTGAGTATTACTTGATTTTGCATGCTTTGTACACTCCGCATCCTTGTAGCTCGCTGTGTGCTTGCCTCCGCAAAGGGCACATTTTATGTTGCTGCAGCTTTCACACAATCTATAGTTTTGTGATTACCTCTGCATTTTACACAAACTGGAGTTTTTGTGCAAACGTTTTTAGTGTACCTGTATTTTTGACAATTTGTATATTGTGGAATTGTGTTCTTTTGATGAGGCAGTTCAAACCTGTATTTATTCAATTAATTTCTTTACAGGTATTATTTGCTCCTTACTTCATCTCCAATGAGAACAAAGGCAGCTGTTTCTTGGTGCCTTTTTGCATAATACTTTAAATATTTGTCACTTCATAACCTAATTCCAATAATTTCCTGCGTAATTTCGTCTTTATTATGAATACTCTTTCTTCCTTTCATTTAAAAGTAAAATACTAGGTTTCATTCTGCTTTAATAACACTAGTTTACAATTTTTCACTTTCAAAAATGGTCCTCGACCAAAAAGCGTTTTTTAAACTAATTTAAGGTCGCTGAAACCAAAAATTAATTAAAATTTTTTTTTTCAAAGAACGGTTTCCGAGATATTCCCAAAAACCCTGTTTTTCGGGCAATAGTGCAGTTATTACCTGCAATATCGAAAACAGTGCGCGCTATTTCTTTGAAGTGCATAAAATTCGAAAGGCAGACATATAACCTATAACACAGAATTTCAACAATGCCTTGACAGTTCCGAAGCTAAAACTTGGAAAGCTTTCCAAAAAGTTGTTCATGCATTCTTGGGAAACAACAGCGGCAACAACGACCGTCAATTGAGTCATACAATGATGAAATTCTTTAAAACTATTGGTTAGTATTGTAAAACGTACATACTCCAAAATATATTGTATTTATCATGTATGTAAATTGATTGGAAAATTGTTGTAAAATTTACAATTAACTCTGTTTTTGCTAACATGTGCTCGCATGTCGTTAAAAATGCATCTACTTCTCAGTCTTTGGATTTTTTTCCTCCGAATTTGGGGCTGAAAGTGATGAACAAAGCGAGCGATTTCATCAAGATATTGCTACGATTGAAAAGGGATCACGGAATGATGAGCGACTACTGCTGGATGCAACTTCGTGAAGATTCCGTGCAACATAAAAGAAGAAGTTTGAGAGTAAAAACGTATTTTCGACCTCAAACATAGCCAAGTCAAAAGCTGCAAAATCACACGTGTTGACTTTATAGGTCATAACTTCTACAATTTTTCGTCGATTCAGACAAACTTAGGCTTAAAATGTAGGTGAGAAAATTGTATTTCAGAAAACCTATCTTTTGTCGATATAAAAAATTTTTTGTTCCAGAAAAAAGTTAATAAACTTTGATAATTTAGTAAAAAACGTCAAAAATGCCTTTTTTTTAACTTTCAACAGCTGTTTTGCGAAAACTACGACTTCCATTGACACGAATTATATATTGTCATGTAGGTTATATGTGTGCCTTTCGAAATGTATGCACTTCAAAGAAATGGCGCGCACTGTTTTCGAGATTGCAGGTATTAACTGCACTATTGCCCAAAAACCAGGTTTTTTGGGAATATCTCGGAAACCGTTCTTTGAAAAAAAAAATTTAATTAATTTTTGGTTTCAGGGATGCTTCTCTGCCAGCGTCGTGGACCATTCGTGAGTAGGAGTTAAGTTATACGCAGAACTTTGTGGTGTTTTACTGACTAAATTGCTTTGTTTGGTGTATGATGATTTGGAGAACTTAGCAGAATGCATCTGCGCATCTGTACTCTTAGCATCACAATATCAGAGCAGCTGTACTCTCAGATTCACAAGATCAGGAAGGAAAATACATGTGAGGAGCAGGAGTTTTTATGGGTAAATTACCTCACCGTAGATGGTTTATCAAAACTCAAGCAAGCAATGATAAGAGTCAAGTCTGGACTTAACCGGAATATTTTTAGAACTCTCCTGCAGCCAAATGGAAAGGATTGGTCACATCCCGGAGCAAACGTCGATTCACTGTTTGCGGTTTCATTACCTCCTCTCCACGCGATAAGCCGTTTTTTTAACAAGTTTTTATTAATGTAATTTCAAAATTTTTATTTAAACTACTAATTCTTTTTTCTCGTTTAATTGGACCACAAAATAGTTGTTGTTGTTTAGTTTGAGATAATCTACATGTTAATCAAACAGCTAATTTTTTCTTGTCGATTTGGCTTACCGAATAGCAAAATCGTTAAAATTGTCGTTAAGGAAAGATAACAATGCGAATATTGTCAAAATGTGTTAGTGAATCGCACTACAGTTCCTTCAAATGTTGGCGCCAAGCCGTTTTCATTGCAACCGATTATTTTCAGTTTACTTGTGCTTTCCATCTATTTTGTTAACGAGCAATATCATAATATTCATTATATTTGACATTTGTGTGAAAACCTGCTTCATTATTTCCTTTAATTATTTGATGTCGTCATTTGATGTTGTTTCAGAATTTATCACGCCCGTTTGTAGTTTTTGAGATGTAACTTGGACATATGACATTGTCGTTTTGACATAATGTGAATCAATTTGCCGGTTTAAAGAGTTTTGCTGTTTATCAACATTCAATTCTTTGTTGCGCTGCTCTGAGTATTACTTGATTTTGCATGCTTTGTACACTCCGCATCCTTGTAGCTCGCTGTGTGCTTGCCTCCGCAAAGGGCACATTTTATGTTGCTGCAGCTTTCACACAATCTATAGTTTTGTGATTACCTCTGCATTTTACACAAACTGGAGTTTTTGTGCAAACGTTTTTAGTGTACCTGTATTTTTGACAATTTGTATATTGTGGAATTGTGTTCTTTTGATGAGGCAGTTCAAACCTGTATTTATTCAATTAATTTCTTTACAGGTATTATTTGCTCCTTACTTCATCTCCAATGAGAACAAAGGCAGCTGTTTCTTGGTGCCTTTTTGCATAATACTTTAAATATTTGTCACTTCATAACCTAATTCCAATAATTTCCTGCGTAATTTCGTCTTTATTATGAATACTCTTTCTTCCTTTCATTTAAAAGTAAAATACTAGGTTTCATTCTGCTTTAATAACACTAGTTTACAAATTTTTCACTTTCAAAAATGGTCCTCGACCAAAAAGCGTTTTTTAAACTAATTTGAGGTCGCTGAAACCAAAAATTAATTTAATTTTTTTCTTTCAAAGAACGGTTTCCGAGATATTCCCAAAAACCCTGTTTTTCGGGCAATAGAGCAGTTATTACCTGCAATATCGAAAACAGTGCGCGCTATTTCTTTGAAGTGCATAAAATTCGAAAAGCAGACATATAACCTATAACACAGAATTTCAACAATGCCTTGACAGTTCCGAAGCTAAAACTTGGAAAGCTTTCCAAAAAGTTGTTCATGCATTCTTGGGAAACAACAGGGGCAACAACGACCGTCAATTGAGTCATACAATGATGAAATTCTTTAAAACTATTGGTTAGTATTGTAAAACGTACCTACTCCAAAGTATATTTATCATGTATGTAAATTGATTGGAAAATTATTATAAAATTTACAATTAACTCTGTTTTTGTTAACATGTGCTCGCATGTCGTTAAAAATGCACCTACTTCTCAGTCTTTGAATTTTTTTGCTCCGAATTTGGGGCTGAAAGTGATGAACAAAGCGAGCGATTTCATCAAGATATTGCTACGATTGAAAAGGGATCACGGAATGATGAGCGACTACTGCTGGATGCAACTTCGTCAAGATTCAACATAAAAGAAGAAGTTTGAGAGTAAAAACGTATTTTCGACCTCAAACATAGCCAAGTCAAAAGCTGCAAAATCACACGTGTTGACTTTATGGGTCATAACTTCTACAATTTTTCGTCGATTCAGACAAACTTAGGCTTGAAATGTAGGTGAGAAAATTGTATTTCAGAAAACCTATCTTTTGTCGATATAAAAAATTTTTTGTTCCAGAAAAAAGTTACTAAACTTTGATAATTTAGTAAAAAACGTCAAAAATGCCTTTTTTTAACTTTCAACAGCTGTTTTGCGAATACTACGACTTCCATTGACACGAACTATATATTGTCATGTAGGTTATATGTGTGCCTTTCGAAATGTATGCACTTCAAAGAAATGGCGCGCACTGTTTTCGAGATTGCAGGTAATAACTGCACTATTGCCCAAAAACCAGGTTTTTTGGGAATATCTCGGAAACCGTTCTTTGAAAAAAAAAATTAAATTAATTTTTTGTTTCAGCGACCTCAAATTAGTTCAAAAAACATCTTTTGGTCGAGTACCACTTTTGGTGTAAACTAGTGTAATTTAATGATTACAGTATAATTGTGTGAGTCGAGTGGCTGTAATTTAACTTAATTTTTATTCAAAGCTTTAAGTTCATATTTGCAATCTGGAATGGTGCTTAGTGTCTGCATTAACTTGCCAATGCATTCTACACTTTGTATGTAAACCGGGGGAGGCTTTCGTTTTTAAACTATAGGGCGTCAGTTTTCTGCAGCGCTTGGATTTTTTCTGCTACTGTTAACGGCTTCTTTTATATTTTCCTGAGCTCTGTATAGAATCATTTCGCTTACTTGGAGAGTTGCGTTATCGCTTTTGTGTAGTTTGATGTGAATACCACTCATGTAGTTATTGCAGCTGAGCAGAATGACGTGGAGTGGTTATACGTGTGCTTGTTGTTGGGAGTCGGCTCGCGTAGTAGCAGTGCTTTTAATGTTGTTGTATGAGTTACAAGTTGTGTTAAATGTAGACCAGTGATCGCTTCGTTATCGCGAGGTAGTTAAGGAATGATTTTAGTCCCAAATAATAAATAAAAATAGTTAAGTAAATTCTAAGTATAATCATGTCGGGCTGAACAAATCCAAACATATTTATTTTAAGAATAACAAAAGATAAACATATGATAAACATATGTATTTTAAGAATGCCACAATATAAACATAGTGTCAGAAAAACAAGAGATGAATATGTTTTTCCTAAACAGCAAACAAAGAAAACTACAAGACGTGCACCTGAAACAGTAAGATGAGGTATAAGTATAAATACGACTGTCAAATATGTTGGCAGTCAATCCAGTACAAACATAGTGTTAAGAACTACCTTAAAATTAAATTCAAAAAAATAAATTTTATATTTTTTCAAAGACAAGCAAGTCTTTAACTATCAACCAAGTCTGTAACTGGCGATCCTGCCAGGAGTATCATATACTTTAATGCTCCAGTGATCGGAGCAAAAAATAGTCATCCTTGTCGCAGCAAGGACATACATACGTAATCCTTCATAATAAAGGACAAAATTTTATGTAAAAAAATAAAGGCTGTAAGGAAAGGAAGGGAAAATACAGTGAACAAAGAAATAAAAAATTTAGTGATGGAAAAACTATTCGAGTTTCTTCTATTAAAAAAATAAAAACAGTGATCTAATTCTCATAGAAAGGAGCAGATGAGAAAATGTTTGGAGAAACGTATTAAACGAAGAAATTTGGACACCATTAACGTTATGGAACAAATCGACGTGAACACCATGATTCAGCAGATGGGAAATTTGCACGTAATGCTTCAGAGTAGCCAAGCAGAAAATGCAACATTAAGAGACCGGATATATCAGATCCAAGTTACCCCAGCAACGATTCCACAAGCAGCAGAACGATTAGAACCAGTCAACATAACTTATACCAATCCAACCGATATCAACCTGGACGTTTTTAAAGCACTACCGGTATTTGACGGCAACATTTCGGTCTACCGCGTATGGAGGGAAGATGTCTCTAGACTTACTTATGGAATTAGTAATCATAGGAATTCCGACAGATACGGAGAAGCTCTATCAATTACAAAAACTAAAAAACAAGGTGCAGCAGCTGACGTGTTGACCAACCATAACACAATATTTAATATTGATGCAATCAGGAATAGATTGGACTATACCTCTGCTGATCAACGGCCTTTATATGTGTTGCAGGACGAGATGAAGAGACTCACACAAAGTAAACACAATTTAAGTTAATTCCATGACAACGTAAATAAATCACGTCAAAAATATCTATGTCTGGTCATAGCCAAGAAGTGATTAAAGTTATGACTGACGAGGCAACACAAGAAGCGGTAAGAATGTTTAAGGATGGAATAAATAAGGCATATATCTGTTCCACGCTATACAGAAATCCTATAAGGGATTTAGAGCATGCATTTGCAGTAGCCCGTACCATAGAACACGAAGACGAACATCGAAAGATACGTCTAGGCTATGCACAACAGAACATTCATCCAACCAACAATAAACACTACTATGAGAAACAACATCACCAGATACGTCCCATGTATCAGCAGAAATACAACTATAACCAGCCGCCATCACAATTACCAAAACCAGAGGCCAGGACACAACGTCTGGAAACACAACATTCAGGCAACCAACTCAGCATCAGAACAACTACTACGACGTGAATAGAAACAATAAAAATTAGAAAAGAACAAGAGGTAACAGTGACCAGTTCACCAACCAATACCAACAACCAAAACTCATGCGGAACAACAACTTAACAACCATGAGGAAGACAAAGATCATAAATCGGATAAGGATGCAGATAAAGATAAAGACAAGAATGCAAAAGATAAACCGAAACACAGTGCCAAGTACAACAAAGATAAGGACAAAGAAAAGGAGAAGGTGAAGGAAAAGGAGAAAGAAAAAAACAAAGATAAAGAGAAGACAAAGGAAACCAGCAAAGATTATGAAAAGAGTAGCGGAGACAAAGGCGTCAAGGAACTAACATTAATTCGGTATAAATCGGGATGATTTAATTTAGGAAGGGGAGAGTTAAGGAAAGATTTCATTCACAAATAAATAAAACTAGTTAAGTAAATTATAAGTATAATCAGGTGGGCCTGAACAAATCCAAACATATGTATTTTAAGAATAACAAAAGATAAACATATGATAAACATATGTATTTTAAGAATATCAAAACGTAAACATATTGTAAGAAAAACAAGAGATGAACATGTTTTTCTTAAACAGCTACAAAGAAACTAATATACAAGTCGTGTACCTGAAACAGTAAGATGAGGTATAAGTATAAATACGACTGTCAAATATGTTGGTAGTCATTCCAGTATTAGCATAGTGTTAAGACCTACTCTAAAATTAAATTCATAAAAATAAATTTTTATATCTTTTCAAAGACAAGCAAGTCTTTAACTATCAACCAAGTCTTTCACTAGGTTCGCTAGAATTGGGTTTTGACGCAAGTTTTATCGAATTTGCTTGCTCTTTTGGTGGACTGCAGTAATTTTTCCAGAAGATTTTCCGCACAATGGGATTATTTTACCTGTTTATTTAAACAATTTTTTATTAAAAGAGGATTCTTTGTTTTGACAAAAAATGAACTTACCTCTGGAGCCAACGTTCTGTGAAAATATTCTTGAAATAAAGCTTAAGTCATCCAAGCACTTTTATTTACTTTGTACACAACAATCAGTAAAATTTTTTAATGAACGCGGATTCCCCGATTTTCCAACAACCATTATTTTTACTTTTGAAACATAATAGTTTTGTTAAATTTGTCCAAAAATGGGTCGATGGAATTACTCTTATTTGATAATTTTCTCTGCAAATTTTTTGCCATCGTATTCCATGCCCCGTTTTTAATTTTGCAACCCAACCACTGCTAGCGTCGAAACCTCCAGGCTTTTCCTGAACTTTGGCATGTAATAACTCGGTTTTCTCTTTTAGCATATCACTTGTAATTGGTATGTGTTTGGCCTTTGTTTGGCGGATTCGAATCGCGTAAAAAACTTCTTTATGGACTGTTATTGGACAGTATTGTATTTATAGACAGCGTAAATATTCGCTTCGCCATTATGAGACCACACCATGCACAAGTTAATGCAAAACTGTCATTTCATCAGCAAATTAATTAGACGGTACTTCCCCCATATTCTGAGTCAGCTGATTCAACTAAAAAAATGTCATTACCAGAATGACATCGTCAATACCAGAATGACGTGAAAAGAGCAAAAGAGAAAGACAAAACAAAAAACGTTGGAAGTATCGAGGTAACATTTTTTTAATGTCGCAGGTTACGAGTATGTTCAAGTTTTGAGTTTCTACTATAAAGGGTGATCAGATTGGAGGTACTTTTTTCAATAGGGGTTTTTGACACATCACGCGTGACTCCTGCTAAACTAATTACATAATTTTTTTAGTATTCAGTGACATTTCATAATAGAAAAAACTTTTACAACGTTTACAAATCCTACAATTGTATTATGAAAGCGACGCTATGTGAAAAGTGTTCATCGCGCGCTAAGGCCAACTTACGATGTACATAATTGTCCTACTTGTTTGGCTTAATAACTACGTCAATAAGCAAAATTGCCGCATTTGGAATGAAGAGCAACCCGAAGCGAATCAAAAACAGCCATTACATCCATTGAAAACCACCGCTTGGTGCGCCCTATGCCCTGCGATGGCATTGATCTTCAAAGACCAGGCTGGCGCTAATGTAACATGAAAGGCGAACGCTATCGTGCCATGATGAATGACTTTTCAATGCCGGAAATTGCTATTTTCCATACAGCCCGTGAAACAATGGATTTACTGCGTCATCCTTTCGGTGAGCAATTTATCTCTGGCGTCGGACCAGTGGATTGGCGAACTAAATCGTGTGATATCACACCTTTGGACTTTTAATTGTCGGCATACATATGGAAAAGTTTAAATGCTTTGTGGATAAACCAGCTCCGATTGAGGCATTGGAAGCCAACATTCCCAAAGTTATTTACGAGACACGGACCGAAGTCCTTTAGCTAGTCATTCAAAATTGGTGTTTACGGATGGCCGAATTTTGGCGCAGTTGTGGCTGATTGCGAATGTCTGCAGAAAAAATAATAAAAGTTACTCAATCAATTTGAATTTTCGTTGTTTTATTTAAATTTAAAATCCGATAGCTAGATGCAACCTAAACATTTCGTTGAAATTTTAATGCTCAGTTGGACTGGATTAGTTCTAAAATGTACTTATTGCTCTTAAGTTAAATGAATTTGTTTTTAATAAGACATTCTTTTAAGAATTATGTTTTGTTTAGAAAAACATTTTGTGTTTTGAGGTTCATGCAAGTACGAAAATTTCGTGTTAAAAAGTTTTGTAGTGAACCGTGTTATTTCAAAATAGTGTAAAACAAAACGTGTAAAAGGAGAGATGGATGTACAATTAATAGTTGGGATGCTCCCCTGCCAGCGTCGTGGGCCATTCGTGAGTAGGAGCTAAGTTATACGCAGAACTTTGTGGTGTTTTACTGACTAAATTGCTTTGCTTGGTGTATGATAATTTGGAGAACTTAGCAGAATGCATCTGCGCATCTGTACTCTTAGCATCACAATATCAGAGCAGCTGTACTCTCAGATTCCCAAGATCAGGAAGGAAAATACATGTGAGGAGCAGGAGTTTTTATGGGTAAATTACCTCACCGTAGATGGTTTATCAAAACTCAAGCAAGCAATGATAAGAGTCAAGTCTGGACTTAACCGGAATATTTTTAGAACTCTCCTGCAGCCAAATGGAAAGGATTGGTCACATCCCGGAGCAAACGTCGATTCACTGTTTGCGGTTTCATTACCTCCTCTCCACGCGATATGCCGTTTTTTTAACAAGTTTTTATTAATGTAATTTCAAAATTTTTATTTAAACTACTAATTCTTTTTTCTCGTTTAATTGGACCACAAAATAGTTGTTGTTGTTTAGTTTGAGATAATCTACATGTTAATCAAACAGCTAATTTTTTCTTGTCGATTTGGCTTACCGAATAGCAAAATCGTTAAAATTGTCGTTAAGGAAAGATAACAATGCGAATATTGTCAAAATGTGTTAGTGAATCGCACTACAGTTCCTTCAAATGTTGGCGCCAAGCCGTTTTCATTGCAACCGATTATTTTCAGTTTACTTGTGCTTTCCATCTGTTTTGTTAACGAGCAATATCATAATATTCATTATATTTGACATTTGTGTGAAAACCTGCTTCATTATTTCCTTTAATTATTTGATGTCGTCATTTGATGTTGTTTCAGAATTTATCACGCCCGTTGGTAGTTTTTGAGATGTAACTTGGACATATCACATTGTCGTTTTGACATAATGTGAATCAATTTGCCGGTTTAAAGAGTTTTCCTGTTTATCAACATTCAATTCTTTGTTGCGCTGCTCTGAGTATTACTTGATTTTGCATGCTTTGTACACTCCGCATCCTTGTAGCTCGCTGTGTGCTTGCCTCCGCAAAGGGCACATTTTATGTTGCTGCAGCTTTCACACAATCTATAGTTTTGTGATTACCTCTGCATTTTACACAAACTGGAGTTTTTGTGCAATCGTTTTTAGTCTACCTGTATTTTTGACAATTTGTATATTGTGGAATTGTGTTCTTTTGATGAGGCAGTTCAAACCTTTATTTATTCAATAAATTTCTTTACAGGTATTATTTGCTCCTTACTTCATCTCCAATGAGAACAAAGGCAGCTGTTTCTTGGTGCCTTTTTGCATAATACTTTAAATATTTGTCACTTCATAACCTAATTCCAATAATTTCCTGCGTAATTTCGTCTTTATTATGAATACTCTTTCTTCCTTTCATTTAAAAGTAAAATACTAGGTTTCATTCTGCTTTAATAACACTAGTTTACAATTTTTCACTTTCAAAAATGGTCCTCGACCAAAAAGCGTTTTTTAAACTAATTTAAGGTCGCTGAAACCAAAAATTAATTTAATTTTTTTTTTTCAAAGAACGGTTTCCGAGATATTCCCAAAAACCCTGTTTTTCGGGCAATAGTGCAGTTATTACCTGCAATATCGAAAACAGTGCGCGCCATTTCTTTGAAGTGCATAAAATTCGAAAGGCAGACATATAAAAAATAAAATAAATAATTGGCGCGTACACTTCTGTTAGGTGTTTGGCCGAGCTCCTCCTCCTATTTGTGGTGTGCGTCTTGATGTTGTTCCACAAATGGAGGGAGCTACAGCTTCAAGCCGACTCCGAACGGCAGATATTTTTATGAGGAGCTTTTTCATGGCAGAAATACACTCGGAGGTTTGCCATTGCCTGCCGAGGGGCGACCGCTATTAGAAAAATGTTTTTATTAATTTTGCTTTCACCGAGATTCGAACCAACGACCTCTCTGTGAATTCCGAATGGTAATCACGCACCAACCCATTCGGCTACGGCGGCCGCCAGACATATAACCTACATGAAAATATATAACTCGTGTCAATGGAAGTCGTAGTTTTTGCAAAACAGCTGTTGAAAGTTAAAAAAAGGCATTTTTGACGTTTTTAACTAAATTATCAAAGTTTATTAACTTTTTTATGGAACAAACAATGTTTTGTTTTGGCATAAGATAGGTTTTCTGAAATACAATTTTCTCACCTAAATTTTAAGCCTAAGTTTGTCTGAATCGACGAAAAATTGTAGAAGTTATAACATATTATGTGAATGAAGACAATTTCATCGTCTGTCGTATATCCTTTTGATGTATACAATACGGTTTCGAACAAAAGTAAATCATGCGAGCCTGCGTATTGAGTCACGCAAAATAACTGTTCTTAGGCTCACTATAATTAAAAACAATATTTATTTTATACAAATAGTATAGTATTGTGTCGCAGAATAGGCTTATTTGCCCATTGTACCAATTCCAGCTAAATAAGAGGTATGACCATTGTACGTCTGTATATATTTTTCGGTGGCGCCATATTTCTGCAAGTATAAATTTGTGCACGACGACAGAGGAAAAGAGACGGACTCTGTTGTCGAGTAAGGTCTGGTCGTAAGGCGCGGAATACATAAGTGAAAGAAAGAGAGCAATAGAATAATAAGATGATGAAATTATACAGGCTCCCTTTCGTAAGTCCGTGAGGCGGTCGGGCAGTTGAGATTGCGCCTTGCACTAGAGCAGAACTTACGTTGTTTTTCTTTGTTTATATCTGTGTTATAAGAAATGTGCAAGCACGCACCAGATAAATTCTGTTTTATTTGTGGTTTATATATCTTCAAATAAAGTACTCGAAAAAAGCTGACCATGCATATATTAGCAGCTTACGAGCAATATTTTGGTTTACGAGCAAAAAGTATGGAGAAAACGTGGACTCCAAACGTGAACCACCAACACCAAAAGCAGAGTCCCTCAGTTATCAAGGAATAACAGCTTCGATTTCGAATGTCAGCAGTTCCCCAAGCACATCGAGTCAGAAGGCAGAGCCAATTAATCAGAGAACATTAAACCATTTATGTCTACGAATATCAAAGAAACTTATGAGACAATGAAAGAGCTACTTCCATTAATTGACTACAGTTCGTATAACTGGAAAATATACTGTGACTTGAAAGTTGTCGCTCTACTTACTGATCTGCAGGGTGGCTATACCAAATACAGTTGTGTTTTGCGTCTTTGGGATAGCAGAGCGGATGACAAACATTTCACTCAACAAGTTTGGCCGAAGCGTGTGGAGCATGTCGTGGGAAAAAACAACGTTATCAAAAAAGCACTTGTTGAGAATTTTTTCCCCCCCTTTGCATATAAAACTTGGGCTAATGAAGAATTTTGTGAAAGCTTTGGCAAAAAAACCGGAAAACACAGCCCTTAAATACTTGAAAACCAAGTTCCTAAGATTGTCAACAGAGAAAATCAAAGCGGGTATATTCGTCGGTCCATAGATAAAGAAATTGTTTACGGACACAAAATTTCAACAATGCCTTGACAGTTCCGAAGCTAAAACTTGGAAAGCTTTCCAAAAAGTTGTTCATGGATTCTTGGGAAACAACAGGAGCAACAACGACCGTCAATTGAGTCATACAATGATGAAATTCTTTAAAACTATTGGTTAGTATTGTAAAACGTACATACTCCAAAATATATTGTATTTATCATGTATGTAAATTGATTGGAAAATTATTGTAAAATTTACAATTAACTCTGTTTTTGTTAACATGTGCTCGCATGTCGTTAAAAAAGCACCTACTTCTCAGTCTTTGGATTTTTTTCCTCCGAATTTGGGGCTGAAAGTGATGAACAAAGCGAGCGATTTCATCAAGATATTGCTACGACTGAAAAGGGATCAAGGAATGATGAGCGACTACTGCTGGATGCAACTTCGTCAAGATTCCGTGCAACATAAAAGAAGAAGTTTGAGAGTAAAAACGTATTTTCGACCTCAAACATAGCCAAGTCAAAAGCTGCAAAATCACACGTGTTGACTTTATGGGTCATAACTTCTACAATTTTTCGTCGATTCAGACAAACTTAGGCTTAAAATGTAGGTAAGACAATTGTATTTCAGAAAACCTATCTTTTGTCGATATAAAAAATTTTTTGTTCCAGAAAAAAGTTACTAAACTTTGATAATTTAGTAAAAAACGTCAAAAATGCCTTTTTTTAACTTTCAACAGCTGTTTTGCGAATACTACGACTTCCATTGACACGAACTATATATTGTCATGTAGGTTATATGTGTGCCTTTCGAAATGTATGCACCTCAAAGAAATGGCGCGCACTGTTTTCGAGATTGCAGGTAATAACTGCACTATTGCCCAAAAACCAGGTTTTTTGGGAATATCTCGGAAACCGTTCTTTGAAAAAAAAAAATTAAATTAATTTTTGGTTTCAGCGACCTCAAATTAGTTTAAAAAACGTCTTTTGGTCGAGTACCACTTTTGGTGTAAACTAGTGTAATTTAATGATTACAGTATAATTGTGTGAGTCGAGTGGCTGTAATTTAACTTAATTTTTATTCAAAGCTTTAAGTTCATATTTGCAATCTGGAATGGTGCTTAGTGTCTGCATTAACTTACCAATGCATTCTACACTTTGTATGTAAACCGGGGGAGGCTTTCGTTTTTAAACTATAGGGCGTCAGTGTTCTGCAGCGCTTGGATTTTTTCTGCTACTGTTAACGGCTGCTTTTATATTTTTCTGAGCTCTGTATAGAATCATTTCGCTTACTTGGAGAGTTGCGTTATCGCTTTTGTGTAGTTTGATGTGAATACCACTCATGAATTGTTGCAGCTGAGCAGAATGACGTGGAGTGGTTATACGTGTGCTTGTTGTTGGGCTTTTGAAGCTTGCCGTGCTTGTTGGATAGGTCGCACGGGTTAGGGTTTTGCTTTCTTCACCCCATGGAGTCGGCTCGCGTAGTAGCAGTGCTTTTAATGTTGTTGCACGAGTTACAAGTTGTGTTAAATGTGGATCAGTGATCGCTTCGTTATCGCGAGGTAGTTAAGGAATGATTTCATTCACAAATAATAAATAAAAATAGTTAAGTAAATTCTAAGTATAATCATGCCGGGCTGAACAAATCCAAACATATTTATTTTAAGAATAACAAAAGATATACATATGATAAACATATGTATTTTAAGAATGCCACAATGTAAACATAGTGTAAGAAAAAAAGAAAAGGTTGTCTGTAAAGTCGGTTTACTGACGATAGTTTAACGTGACAACGTCATAAGAAAATATTGATGGAATGGTTGCAATTTTCAAAACAAAATTTTAATTTTATTTGTTTGATAGATATTTTGTATGGATATAGAGGAGGAGGTAAATGGAATTGCAATGGAATATATGAAAGATATCTTCAATTTCGATTGTGCATCAGACGTTAATAAGTCAACAACACTAAGAGGCACCATCATCGATTTGCCTTTTTTAAGACACTTCTCACTCGAAACACTCCCTTTCATTTCCTACTTTTTCTATCATCGTCCTATTCTCAACAGAGAAATGGTTCATTACCATGCACACAGGAAGAAGGCATATGCAAATACAAGTATGTGAATTTATATACCTACATATTCGCATATACATACATATATATGCTCACTCAAGTAGAACAGAGCCAGATGTCGAACGTTGCCGAACGCGGGGTCCGATTGTGCTCTTTGTCGTTCGTTCCGCGCTCTCGCTTGCAGTTCAAGCACATTAGCTTACATTTGCTTGCGTACGGAATAGATTCGTATATTTGATATGTTCACATGACTTGTATGTATCTTTACATATAGATTTGTTCTTTTTGAAAATTGCGCGAAATTGTATATGTATATGCATGTTTATATACATATATTAGTATACAACATATCTTATTAGGTATATGGTAAATATTACCAACCATTTTTTCCTTCATATATAATAAAAAAATAATAATAATAACATTAAAACAACAGGTATTGTTAACAAACTTGGTTTTATTTTAAATTCTTCAAGTAAATCAAATTACTGGAAAAATATAAATTTATTTATTCTATTCGCTATAGTAAGCCACCTGGAGTGAACAATTTTTTTGGGGTTTTTCTTTTTTAAGCTGTCGTTGCAATGTCCACTTATAATAGCACTACAAATATCAAATAGGTATTTTTGATCCGTACTTAAATCTTTTTCACTGGATATATCTAGTAGTGTGAATATAATTGGTTTATAATTGACGAAAGAAAGCTTCTCACAATCCTTCAATTTTTTCTCTATTTCACCGTTAAAGCTTTCAGACGTAGAGCCATCAATCTATTCAAATAAATGTCTAAGCGGTAGTTCATTGGCGTGTAATTGGCATATGAACCATTATAAGGGTTTTTGAAGACAATCTCCTCCAAAGGTTCAGACGATATCACTGGTATATGTATATAGGTTCTCAACGAACGCACAAGCACTAGATAGGAAACGGAAATAAGCACCAAAATGTGGGCAGTGTTATTTCTGACTAGAAATTGGCAACCACAAGGAAATATATATTTCCTACAAGTTTGCACCAACAACCAAGCGCTACATGGCAGGCAGTGCTATTTCTCACTGGAAATTAGGAACCACAAGGAAATATATATTTCTGACAAGTTTGAGCCAACAACGAAGCGCTACAAGGTATGCAGTGCTATTTCTCACTGAAAATTAGGAACCACAAGGAAATATATATTTCCTACAAGTTTGCACCAACAAACCAGCGCCACAAGGTATGCACTGCTTTTTCTCACTAGAAATCAGCACCCACAAGGAAAATTTATTTCCTACAAGTTTGCACCAACAACCAAGCGCCACAAGATATACAGTGCCTTTTCTGACTAGAAATTCGCACCCACAAGGAAAATATATTTCCTACAAGTTTGCACCAACAAACAAGCGCCACAAGGTATGCAGTGCTTTTTCTCACTAGAAATTAGCACCCACAACGAAAATATATTTCCTACAAGTTTGCACCAACAAAGTAGCGCCACAAGGTAGGCAGTGCTTTTTATCACTAGAATATAGAAAAAGGGCAACGCGTCACTTCCGTCAGCGTACACTTCCGGTGATTCACACGATTTTACTACCCATATTTTTCATACCATGGGCCTTATATATCGTTTCTTAAGGAGTAAACTCCAACAAGAGATGAATATGTTTTTCCTAAACAGCAAACAAAGAAAACTACAAGTCGTGTACCTGAAACAGTAAGATGAGGTATAAGTATAAATACGACTGTCAAATATGTTATCAGTCAATCCAGTACTAACATAGTGTTAAGAACTACCCTAAAATTAAATTCAAAAAAATAAATTTTATATTTTTTCAAAGACAAGCAAGTCTTTAACTATCAACCAAGTCTGTAACTGGCGATCCTGCCAGGAGTATCACATACTTTAATGCTCCAGTGATCGGAGCAAAAAATAGTCATCCTTGTCGCAGTAAGGACATACATACGTAATCCTTCATAATAAAGGACAAAATCTTATGTAAAAAAATAAAGGCTGTAAGGAAAGGAAGGAACTATTCGAGTTTCTTCTATTAAAAAAATAAAAACAGTAATCTAATTCTCATAGAAAGGAGCAGATGAGAAAATGTTTGGAGAAACGTATTAAACGAAGAAATTTGGACACCATTGACGTTATGGAACAAATCGACGTGAACACCATGATTCAGCAGATGGGAAATTTGCAAGTAATGCATCAGAGTATCCAAGCAGAAAATGCAACATTAAGAGCCCGGATATATCAGATCCAAGTTACCCCAGCAACGATTCCACAAGCAGCAGAACGATTAGAACCAGTCAACATAACTTATACCAATCCAACCGATATCAACCTGGACGTTTTTAAAGCACTACTGGTATTTGACGGCAACATTTCCGTCTACCGCGTATGGAGGGAAGATGTCTCTAGACTTACTTATGGAATTAGTAATCATAGGAATTCCGACAGATACGGAGAAGCTCTATCAATTACAAAAACTAAAATACAAGGTGCAGCAGCTGACGTGTTGACCAACCATAACACAATATTTAATATTGATGCAATCAGGAATAGATTGGACTATACCTCTGCTGATCAACGGCCTTTATATGTGTTGCAGGACGAGATGAAGAGACTCACACAAAGTAAACACAATTTAAGTTAATTCCATGACAACGTGAATAAATCACGTCAAAAATATCACCGTCTGGTCATAGCCAAGAAGTGATTAAAGTTATGACTGACGAGGCAACACAAGAAGCGGTGAGAATGTTTAAGGATGGAATAAATAAGGCATATATCCGTTCCACGCTATACAGAAATCCTATAAGGGATTTAGAGCATGCATTTGCAGTAGCCCGTACCATAGAACACGAAGACGAACATCGAAAGTTACGTCTAGGCTATGCACAACAGAACATTCATCCAACCAACAATAAACACTACTATGAGAAACAACATCATCAGAGACGTCCCATGTATCAGCAGAAATACAACTATAACCAGCCGCCATCACAATTACCAAAACCAGAGGCCAGGACACAACGTCTGGAAACACAACATTCAGGCAACCAACTCAGCATCAGAACAACTACTACGACGTGAATAGAAACAATAAAAATTAGAAAAGAACAAGAGGTAACAGTGACCAGTTCACCAACCAATACCAACAACCAAAACTCATGCGGAACAACAACTTAACAACCATGAGGAAGACAAAGATCATAAATCGGATAAGGATGCAGATAAAGATAAAGACAAGAATGCAAAAGATAAACCGAAACACAGTGCCAAGTACAACAAAGATAAGGACAAAGAAAAGGAGAAGGTGAAGGAAAAGGAGAAAGAAAAAAACAAAGATAAAGAGAAGACAAAGGAAACCAGCAAAGATTATGAAAAGAGTAGTGGAGACAAAGGCGCCAAGGAACTAACATTAATTCGGTATAAATCGGGACGATTTAATTTAGGAAGGGGAGAATTAAGGAAGGATTTCATTCACAAATAATAAATAAAACTAGTTAAGTAAATTATAAGTATAATAAGGTGGGCCTGAACAAATCCAAACATATGTATTTTAAGAATAACAAAAGATAAACATATGATAAACATATGTATTTTAAGAATATCAAAACGTAAACATATTGTAAGAAAAACAAGAGATGAACATGTTTTTCTTAAACAGCTACAAAGAAACTAATATACAAGTCGTGTACCTGAAACAGTAAGATGAGGTATAAGTATAAATACGACTGTCAAATATATTGGTAGTCATTCCAGTATTAGAATAGTGTTAAGACCTACTCTAAAATTAAATTCATAAAAATAAATGTTTATTTCTGCAAGTATAAATTTGTGCACGATTGGTAGTCAAATATATTGGTAGTCATTCCAGTATTAGAATAGTGTTAAGACCTACTCTAAAATTAAATTCATAAAAATAAATGTTTATTTCTGCAAGTACAAATTTGTGCACGACGACAGAGGAAAAGAGACGGACTCTGTTGTCGAGTAAGGTCTGGTCGTAAGGCGCGGAATACATAAGTGAAAGAAAGAGAGCAATAGAATAATGAGATGATGAAATTATACAGGCTCCCTTTCGTAAGTCCGTCAGGCGGTCGGGCAGTTGAGATTGCGCCTTGCACTAGAGCAGAACTTACTTTCTTTTTCTTTGTTTATATCTGTGTTATAAGAAATGTGCAAGCACGCACCAGATAAATTCTGTTTTATTTGAGGTTTATATATCTTCAAATAAAGTGCTCGAAAAAAGCTGACCACGCATATATTAGCAGCTTGCGAGCAATATTTTGGTTTACGAGCAAAAAGTATGGAGAAAACGTGGACTCCAAACGTGAACCACCAACACCAAAAGCAGAGTCCCTCAGTTATCAAGGAATAACAGCTTCGATTTCGAATGTCAGCAGTTCCCCAAGCACATCGAGTCAGAAGGCAGCGCCAATTAATCAGAGAGCATTAAACCATTTATGTCTACGAATATCAAAGAAACTTATGAGACAATGAAAGAGCTACTTCCATTAATTGACTACAGTTCGTATAACTGGAAAATATACTGTGACTTGAAAGTTGTCGCTCTACTTACTGATCTGCAGGGTGGCTATACCAAATACAGTTGTGTTTTGCGTCTTTGGGATAGCAGACCGGATGACAAACATTTCACTCAACAAGTTTGGCCGAAGCGTGTGGAGCATGTCGTGGGAAAAAACAACGTTATCAAAAAAGCACTTGTTAAGAATTTTTTCCCCCCCTTTGCATATAAAACTTGGGCTAATGAAGAATTTTGTGAAAGCTTTGGCAAAAAAACCGGAAAACACAGCCCTTAAATACTTGAAAACCAAGTTCCTAAGATTGTCAACAGAGAAAATCAAAGCGGGTATATTCGTCGGTCCATAGATAAAGAAATTGCTTACGGACACAGAATTTCAACAATGCCTTGACAGTTCCGAAGCTAAAACTTGGAAAGCTTTCCAAAAAGTTGTTCATGGAATCTTGGGAAACAACAGGAGCAACAACGACCGTCAATTGAGTTATACAATGATGAAATTCTTTAAAACTATTGGTTAGTATTGTAAAACGTACATACTCCAAAATATATTTATCATGTATGTAAATTGATTGGAAAATTATTGTAAAATTTACAATTAACTCTGTTTTTGTTAACATGTGCTCGCATGTCGTTAAAAAAGCACCTACTTCTCAGTCTTTGGATTTTTTTCCTCCGAATTTGGGGCTGAAAGTGATGAACAAAGCGAGCGATTTCATCAAGATATTGCTACGATTGAAAAGGGATCACGGAATGATGAGCGACTACTGCTGGATGCAACTTCGTCAAGATTCCGTGCAACATAAAAGAAGAAGTTTGAGAGTAAAAACGTATTTTCGACCTCAAACATAGCCAAGTCAAAAGCTGCAAAATCACACGTGTTGACTTTATGGGTCATAACTTCTACAATTTTTCGTCGATTCAGACAAACTTAGGCTTAAAATGTAGGTAAGACAATTGTATTTCAGAAAACCTATCTTTTGTCGATATAAAAAATTTTTTGTTCCAGAAAAAAGTTACTAAACTTTGATAATTTAGTAAAAAACGTCAAAAATGCCTTTTTTTAACTTTCAACAGCTGTTTTGCGAATACTACGACTTCCATTGACACGAACTATATATTGTCATGTAGGTTATATGTGTGCCTTTCGAAATGTATGCACTTCAAAGAAATGGCGCGCACTGTTTTCGAGATTGCAGGTAATAACTGCACTATTGCCCAAAAACCAGGTTTTTTGGGAATATCTCGGAAACCGTTCTTTGAAAAAAAAATTAAATTAAATTTTGGTTTCAGCGACCTCAAATTAGTTTAAAAAACGTCTTTTGGTCGAGTGCCACTTTTGGTGTAAACCAGTGTAATTTAATGATTACAGTAAAATTGTGTGAGTCGAGTGGCTGTAATTTAACTTAATTTTTATTCAAAGCTTTAAGTTCATATTTGCAATCTGGAATGGTGCTTAGTGTCTGCATTAACTTACCAATGCATTCTACACTTTGTATGTAAACCGGGGGAGGCTTTCGTTTTTAAACTATAGGGCGTCAGTTTTCTGCAGCGCTTGGATTTTTTCTGCTACTGTTAACGGCTGCTTTTATATTTTTCTGAGCTCTGTATAGAATCATTTCGCTTACTTGGAGAGTTGCGTTATCGCTTTTGTGTAGTTTGATGTGAATACCACTCATGAATTATTGCAGCTGAGCAGAATGACGTGAGAGTGGTTATACGTGTGCTTGTTGTTGGGCTTTTGAAGCTTACCGTGCTTGTTGGATAGATCGCACGGGTTAGGGTTTTGCTTTCTTCACCCCATGGAGTCGGCTCGCGTAGTAGCAGTGCTTTTAATGTTGTTGCACGAGTTACAAGTTGTGTTAAATGTGGATCAGTGATCGCTTCGTTATCGCGAGGTAGTTAAGGAATGATTTCATTCACAAATAATAAATAAAAATAGTTAAGTAAATTCTAAGTATAATCATGCCGGGCTGAACAAATCCAAACATATTTATTTTAAGAATAACAAAAGATATACATATGATAAACATATGTATTTTAAGAATGCCACAATGTAAACATAGTGTAAGAAAAAAAGAAGAGGTTGTCTGTAAAGTCGGTTTACTGACGATAGTTTAACGTGACAACGTCATAAGAAAATATTGATGGAATGGTTGCAATTTTCAAAACAAAATTTTAATTTTATTTGTTTGATAGATATTTTGTATGGATATAGAGGAGGAGGTAAATGGAATTGCAATGGAATATATGAAAGATATCTTCAATTTCGATTGTGCATCAGACGTTAATAAGTCAACAACACTAAGAGGCACCATCATCGATTTGCCTTTTTTAAGACACTTCTCACTCGAAACACTCCCTTTCATTTCCTACTTTTTCTATCATCGTCCTATTCTCAACAGAGAAATGGTTCATTACCATGCACACAGGAAGAAGGCATATGCAAATACAAGTATGTGAATTTATATACCTACATATTCGCATATACATACATATATATGCTCACTCAAGTAGAACAGAGCCAGATGTCGAACGTTGCCGAACGCGGGGTCCGATTGTGCTCTTTGTCGTTCGTTCCGCGCTCTCGCTTGCAGTTCAAGCACATTAGCTTACATTTGCTTGCGTACGGAATAGATTCGTATATTTGATATGTTCACATGACTTGTATGTATCTTTACATATAGATTTGTTCTTTTTGAAAATTGCGCGAAATTGTATATGTATATGCATGTTTATATACATATATTAGTATACAACATATCTTATTAGGTATATGGTAAATATTACCAACCATTTTTTCCTTCATATATAATAAAAAAATAATAATAATAACATTAAAACAACAGGTATTGTTAACAAACTTGGTTTTATTTTAAATTCTTCAAGTAAATCAAATTACTGGAAAAATATAAATTTATTTATTCTATTCGCTATAGTAAGCCACCTGGAGTGAACAATTTTTTTGGGGTTTTTCTTTTTTAAGCTGTCGTTGCAATGTCCACTTATAATAGCACTACAAATATCAAATAGGTATTTTTGATCCGTACTTAAATCTTTTTCACTGGATATATCTAGTAGTGTGAATATAATTGGTTTATAATTGACGAAAGAAAGCTTCTCACAATCCTTCAATTTTTTCTCTATTTCACCGTTAAAGCTTTCAGACGTAGAGCCATCAATCTATTCAAATAAATGTCTAAGCGGTAGTTCATTGGCGTGTAATTGGCATATGAACCATTATAAGGGTTTTTGAAGACAATCTCCTCCAAAGGTTCAGACGATATCACTGGTATATGTATATAGGTTCTCAACGAACGCACAAGCACTAGATAGGAAACGGAAATAAGCACCAAAATGTGGGCAGTGTTATTTCTGACTAGAAATTGGCAACCACAAGGAAATATATATTTCCTACAAGTTTGCACCAACAACCAAGCGCTACATGGCAGGCAGTGCTATTTCTCACTGGAAATTAGGAACCACAAGGAAATATATATTTCTGACAAGTTTGAGCCAACAACGAAGCGCTACAAGGTATGCAGTGCTATTTCTCACTGAAAATTAGGAACCACAAGGAAATATATATTTCCTACAAGTTTGCACCAACAAACCAGCGCCACAAGGTATGCACTGCTTTTTCTCACTAGAAATCAGCACCCACAAGGAAAATTTATTTCCTACAAGTTTGCACCAACAACCAAGCGCCACAAGATATACAGTGCCTTTTCTGACTAGAAATTCGCACCCACAAGGAAAATATATTTCCTACAAGTTTGCACCAACAAACAAGCGCCACAAGGTATGCAGTGCTTTTTCTCACTAGAAATTAGCACCCACAACGAAAATATATTTCCTACAAGTTTGCACCAACAAAGTAGCGCCACAAGGTAGGCAGTGCTTTTTATCACTAGAATATAGAAAAAGGGCAACGCGTCACTTCCGTCAGCGTACACTTCCGGTGATTCACACGATTTTACTACCCATATTTTTCATACCATGGGCCTTATATATCGTTTCTTAAGGAGTAAACTCCAACAAGAGATGAATATGTTTTTCCTAAACAGCAAACAAAGAAAACTACAAGTCGTGTACCTGAAACAGTAAGATGAGGTATAAGTATAAATACGACTGTCAAATATGTTATCAGTCAATCCAGTACTAACATAGTGTTAAGAACTACCCTAAAATTAAATTCAAAAAAATAAATTTTATATTTTTTCAAAGACAAGCAAGTCTTTAACTATCAACGAAGTCTGTAACTGGCGATCCTGCCAGGAGTATCATATACTTTAATGCTCCAGTGATCGGAGCAAAAAATAGTCATCCTTGTCGCAGTAAGGACATACATACGTAATCCTTCATAATAAAGGACAAAATCTTATGTAAAAAAATAAAGGCTGTAAGGAAAGGAAGGAACTATTCGAGTTTCTTCTATTAAAAAAATAAAAACAGTGATCTAATTCTCATAGAAAGGAGCAGATGAGAAAATGTTTGGAGAAACGTATTAAACGAAGAAATTTGGACACCATTGACGTTATGGAACAAATCGACGTGAACACCATGATTCAGCAGATGGGAAATTTGCAAGTAATGCATCAGAGTATCCAAGCAGAAAATGCAACATTAAGAGCCCGGATATATCAGATCCAAGTTACCCCAGCAACGATTCCACAAGCAGCAGAACGATTAGAACCAGTCAACATAACTTATACCAATCCAACCGATATCAACCTGGACGTTTTTAAAGCACTACTGGTATTTGACGGCAACATTTCCGTCTACCGCGTATGGAGGGAAGATGTCTCTAGACTTACTTATGGAATTAGTAATCATAGGAATTCCGACAGATACGGAGAAGCTCTATCAATTACAAAAACTAAAATACAAGGTGCAGCAGCTGACGTGTTGACCAACCATAACACAATATTTAATATTGATGCAATCAGGAATAGATTGGACTATACCTCTGCTGATCAACGGCCTTTATATGTGTTGCAGGACGAGATGAAGAGACTCACACAAAGTAAACACAATTTAAGTTAATTCCATGACAACGTGAATAAATCACGTCAAAAATATCACCGTCTGGTCATAGCCAAGAAGTGATTAAAGTTATGACTGACGAGGCAACACAAGAAGCGGTGAGAATGTTTAAGGATGGAATAAATAAGGCATATATCCGTTCCACGCTATACAGAAATCCTATAAGGGATTTAGAGCATGCATTTGCAGTAGCCCGTACCATAGAACACGAAGACGAACATCGAAAGTTACGTCTAGGCTATGCACAACAGAACATTCATCCAACCAACAATAAACACTACTATGAGAAACAACATCATCAGAGACGTCCCATGTATCAGCAGAAATACAACTATAACCAGCCGCCATCACAATTACCAAAACCAGAGGCCAGGACACAACGTCTGGAAACACAACATTCAGGCAACCAACTCAGCATCAGAACAACTACTACGACGTGAATAGAAACAATAAAAATTAGAAAAGAACAAGAGGTAACAGTGACCAGTTCACCAACCAATACCAACAACCAAAACTCATGCGGAACAACAACTTAACAACCATGAGGAAGACAAAGATCATAAATCGGATAAGGATGCAGATAAAGATAAAGACAAGAATGCAAAAGATAAACCGAAACACAGTGCCAAGTACAACAAAGATAAGGACAAAGAAAAGGAGAAGGTGAAGGAAAAGGAGAAAGAAAAAAACAAAGATAAAGAGAAGACAAAGGAAACCAGCAAAGATTATGAAAAGAGTAGTGGAGACAAAGGCGCCAAGGAACTAACATTAATTCGGTATAAATCGGGACGATTTAATTTAGGAAGGGGAGAATTAAGGAAGGATTTCATTCACAAATAATAAATAAAACTAGTTAAGTAAATTATAAGTATAATAAGGTGGGCCTGAACAAATCCAAACATATGTATTTTAAGAATAACAAAAGATAAACATATGATAAACATATGTATTTTAAGAATATCAAAACGTAAACATATTGTAAGAAAAACAAGAGATGAACATGTTTTTCTTAAACAGCTACAAAGAAACTAATATACAAGTCGTGTACCTGAAACAGTAAGATGAGGTATAAGTATAAATACGACTGTCAAATATATTGGTAGTCATTCCAGTATTAGAATAGTGTTAAGACCTACTCTAAAATTAAATTCATAAAAATAAATGTTTATTTCTGCAAGTATAAATTTGTGCACGATTGGTAGTCAAATATATTGGTAGTCATTCCAGTATTAGAATAGTGTTAAGACCTACTCTAAAATTAAATTCATAAAAATAAATGTTTATTTCTGCAAGTACAAATTTGTGCACGACGACAGAGGAAAAGAGACGGACTCTGTTGTCGAGTAAGGTCTGGTCGTAAGGCGCGGAATACATAAGTGAAAGAAAGAGAGCAATAGAATAATGAGATGATGAAATTATACAGGCTCCCTTTCGTAAGTCCGTCAGGCGGTCGGGCAGTTGAGATTGCGCCTTGCACTAGAGCAGAACTTACTTTCTTTTTCTTTGTTTATATCTGTGTTATAAGAAATGTGCAAGCACGCACCAGATAAATTCTGTTTTATTTGAGGTTTATATATCTTCAAATAAAGTGCTCGAAAAAAGCTGACCACGCATATATTAGCAGCTTGCGAGCAATATTTTGGTTTACGAGCAAAAAGTATGGAGAAAACGTGGACTCCAAACGTGAACCACCAACACCAAAAGCAGAGTCCCTCAGTTATCAAGGAATAACAGCTTCGATTTCGAATGTCAGCAGTTCCCCAAGCACATCGAGTCAGAAGGCAGCGCCAATTAATCAGAGAGCATTAAACCATTTATGTCTACGAATATCAAAGAAACTTATGAGACAATGAAAGAGCTACTTCCATTAATTGACTACAGTTCGTATAACTGGAAAATATACTGTGACTTGAAAGTTGTCGCTCTACTTACTGATCTGCAGGGTGGCTATACCAAATACAGTTGTGTTTTGCGTCTTTGGGATAGCAGACCGGATGACAAACATTTCACTCAACAAGTTTGGCCGAAGCGTGTGGAGCATGTCGTGGGAAAAAACAACGTTATCAAAAAAGCACTTGTTAAGAATTTTTTCCCCCCCTTTGCATATAAAACTTGGGCTAATGAAGAATTTTGTGAAAGCTTTGGCAAAAAAACCGGAAAACACAGCCCTTAAATACTTGAAAACCAAGTTCCTAAGATTGTCAACAGAGAAAATCAAAGCGGGTATATTCGTCGGTCCATAGATAAAGAAATTGCTTACGGACACAGAATTTCAACAATGCCTTGACAGTTCCGAAGCTAAAACTTGGAAAGCTTTCCAAAAAGTTGTTCATGGAATCTTGGGAAACAACAGGAGCAACAACGACCGTCAATTGAGTTATACAATGATGAAATTCTTTAAAACTATTGGTTAGTATTGTAAAACGTACATACTCCAAAATATATTTATCATGTATGTAAATTGATTGGAAAATTATTGTAAAATTTACAATTAACTCTGTTTTTGTTAACATGTGCTCGCATGTCGTTAAAAAAGCACCTACTTCTCAGTCTTTGGATTTTTTTCCTCCGAATTTGGGGCTGAAAGTGATGAACAAAGCGAGCGATTTCATCAAGATATTGCTACGATTGAAAAGGGATCACGGAATGATGAGCGACTACTGCTGGATGCAACTTCGTCAAGATTCCGTGCAACATAAAAGAAGAAGTTTGAGAGTAAAAACGTATTTTCGACCTCAAACATAGCCAAGTCAAAAGCTGCAAAATCACACGTGTTGACTTTATGGGTCATAACTTCTACAATTTTTCGTCGATTCAGACAAACTTAGGCTTAAAATGTAGGTAAGACAATTGTATTTCAGAAAACCTATCTTTTGTCGATATAAAAAATTTTTTGTTCCAGAAAAAAGTTACTAAACTTTGATAATTTAGTAAAAAACGTCAAAAATGCCTTTTTTTAACTTTCAACAGCTGTTTTGCGAATACTACGACTTCCATTGACACGAACTATATATTGTCATGTAGGTTATATGTGTCTTTCGAAATGTATGCACTTCAAAGAAATGGCGCGCACTGTTTTCGAGATTGCAGGTAATAACTGCACTATTGCCCAAAAACCAGGTTTTTTGGGAATATCTCGGAAACCGTTCTTTGAAAAAAAAATTAAATTAAATTTTGGTTTCAGCGACCTCAAATTAGTTTAAAAAACGTCTTTTGGTCGAGTGCCACTTTTGGTGTAAACCAGTGTAATTTAATGATTACAGTAAAATTGTGTGAGTCGAGTGGCTGTAATTTAACTTAATTTTTATTCAAAGCTTTAAGTTCATATTTGCAATCTGGAATGGTGCTTAGTGTCTGCATTAACTTACCAATGCATTCTACACTTTGTATGTAAACCGGGGGAGGCTTTCGTTTTTAAACTATAGGGCGTCAGTTTTCTGCAGCGCTTGGATTTTTTCTGCTACTGTTAACGGCTGCTTTTATATTTTTCTGAGCTCTGTATAGAATCATTTCGCTTACTTGGAGAGTTGCGTTATCGCTTTTGTGTAGTTTGATGTGAATACCACTCATGAATTATTGCAGCTGAGCAGAATGACGTGAGAGTGGTTATACGTGTGCTTGTTGTTGGGCTTTTGAAGCTTGCCGTGCTTGTTGGATAGATCGCACGGGTTAGGGTTTTGCTTTCTTCACCCCATGGAGTCGGCTCGCGTAGTAGCAGTGCTTTTAATGTTGTTGCACGAGTTACAAGTTGTGTTAAATGTGGATCAGTGATCGCTTCGTTATCGCGAGGTAGTTAAGGAATGATTTCATTCACAAATAATAAATAAAAATAGTTAAGTAAATTCTAAGTATAATCATGCCGGGCTGAACAAATCCAAACATATTTATTTTAAGAATAACAAAAGATATACATATGATAAACATATGTATTTTAAGAATGCCACAATGTAAACATAGTGTAAGAAAAAAAGAAGAGGTTGTCTGTAAAGTCGGTTTACTGACGATAGTTTAACGTGACAACGTCATAAGAAAATATTGATGGAATGGTTGCAATTTTCAAAACAAAATTTTAATTTTATTTGTTTGATAGATATTTTGTATGGATATAGAGGAGGAGGTAAATGGAATTGCAATGGAATATATGAAAGATATCTTCAATTTCGATTGTGCATCAGACGTTAATAAGTCAACAACACTAAGAGGCACCATCATCGATTTGCCTTTTTTAAGACACTTCTCACTCGAAACACTCCCTTTCATTTCCTACTTTTTCTATCATCGTCCTATTCTCAACAGAGAAATGGTTCATTACCATGCACACAGGAAGAAGGCATATGCAAATACAAGTATGTGAATTTATATACCTACATATTCGCATATACATACATATATATGCTCACTCAAGTAGAACAGAGCCAGATGTCGAACGTTGCCGAACGCGGGGTCCGATTGTGCTCTTTGTCGTTCGTTCCGCGCTCTCGCTTGCAGTTCAAGCACATTAGCTTACATTTGCTTGCGTACGGAATAGATTCGTATATTTGATATGTTCACATGACTTGTATGTATCTTTACATATAGATTTGTTCTTTTTGAAAATTGCGCGAAATTGTATATGTATATGCATGTTTATATACATATATTAGTATACAACATATCTTATTAGGTATATGGTAAATATTACCAACCATTTTTTCCTTCATATATAATAAAAAAATAATAATAATAACATTAAAACAACAGGTATTGTTAACAAACTTGGTTTTATTTTAAATTCTTCAAGTAAATCAAATTACTGGAAAAATATAAATTTATTTATTCTATTCGCTATAGTAAGCCACCTGGAGTGAACAATTTTTTTGGGGTTTTTCTTTTTTAAGCTGTCGTTGCAATGTCCACTTATAATAGCACTACAAATATCAAATAGGTATTTTTGATCCGTACTTAAATCTTTTTCACTGGATATATCTAGTAGTGTGAATATAATTGGTTTATAATTGACGAAAGAAAGCTTCTCACAATCCTTCAATTTTTTCTCTATTTCACCGTTAAAGCTTTCAGACGTAGAGCCATCAATCTATTCAAACAAATGTCTAAGCGGTAGTTCATTGGCGTGTAATTGGCATATGAACCATTATAAGGGTTTTTGAAGACAGTCTCCTCCAAAGGTTCAGACGATATCACTGGTATATGTATATAGGTTCTCAACGAACGCACAAGCACTAGATAGGAAACGGAAATAAGCACCAAAATGTGGGCAGTGTTATTTCTGACTAGAAATTGGCAACCACAAGGAAATATATATTTCCTACAAGTTTGCACCAACAACCAAGCGCTACATGGTATGCAGTGCTATTTCTCACTGAAAATTAGGAACCACAAGGAAATATATATTTCTGACAAGTTTGAGCCAACAACGAAGCGCTACAAGGTATGCAGTGCTATTTCTCACTGAAAATTAGGAACCACAAGGAAATATATATTTCCTACAAGTTTGCACCAACAAACCAGCGCCACAAGGTATGCACTGCTTTTTCTCACTAGAAATCAGCACCCACAAGGAAAATTTATTTCCTACAAGTTTGCACCAACAACCAAGCGCTACATGGCAGGCAGTGCTATTTCTCACTGGAAATTAGGAACCACAAGGAAATATATATTTCTGACAAGTTTGAGCCAACAACGAAGCGCTACAAGGTATGCAGTGCTATTTCTCACTGAAAATTAGGAACCACAAGGAAATATATATTTCTGACAAGTTTGAGCCAACAACGAAGCGCTACAAGGTATGCAGTGCTATTTCTCACTGAAAATTAGGAACCACAAGGAAATATATATTTCCTACAAGTTTGCACCAACAAACCAGCGCCACAAGGTATGCACTGCTTTTTCTCACTAGAAATCAGCACCCACAAGGAAAATTTATTTCCTACAAGTTTGCACCAACAACCAAGCGCCACAAGATATACAGTGCCTTTTCTGACTAGAAATTCGCACCCACAAGGAAAATATATTTCCTACAAGTTTGCACCAACAAACAAGCGCCACAAGGTATGCAGTGCTTTTTCTCGCTAGAAATTAGCACCCACAACGAAAATATATTTCCTACCAGTTTGCACCAACAAAGTAGCGCCACAAGGTAGGCAGTGCTTTTTATCACTAGAATATAGAAAAAGGGCAACGCGTCACTTCCGTCAGCGTACACTTCCGGTGATTCACACGATTTTACTACCCATATTTTTCATACCATGGGCCTTATATATCGTTTCTTAAGGAGTAAACTCCAACAAGAGATGAATATGTTTTTCCTAAACAGCAAACAAAGAAAACTACAAGTCGTGTACCTGAAACAGTAAGATGAGGTATAAGTATAAATACGACTGTCAAATATGTTATCAGTCAATCTAGTACTAACATAGTGTTAAGAACTACCCTAAAATTAAATTCAAAAAAATAAATTTTATATTTTTTCAAAGACAAGCAAGTCTTTAACTATCAACCAAGTCTGTAACTGGCGATCCTGCCAGGAGTATCATATACTTTAATGCTCCAGTGATCGGAGCAAAAAATAGTCATCCTTGTCGCAGTAAGGACATACATACGTAATCCTTCATAATAAAGGACAAAATCTTATGTAAAAAAATAAAGGCTGTAAGGAAAGGAAGGAACTATTCGAGTTTCTTCTATTAAAAAAATAAAAACAGTGATCTAATTCTCATAGAAAGGAGCAGATGAGAAAATGTTTGGAGAAACGTATTAAACGAAGAAATTTGGACACCATTGACGTTATGGAACAAATCGACGTGAACACCATGATTCAGCAGATGGGAAATTTGCAAGTAATGCTTCAGAGTATCCAAGCAGAAAATGCAACATTAAGAGCCCGGATATATCAGATCCAAGTTACCCCAGCAACGATTCCACAAGCAGCAGAACGATTAGAACCAGTCAACATAACTTATACCAATCCAACCGATATCAACCTGGACGTTTTTAAAGCACTACTGGTATTTGACGGCAACATTTCCGTCTACCGCGTATGGAGGGAAGATGTCTCTAGACTTACTTATGGAATTAGTAATCATAGGAATTCCGACAGATACGGAGAAGCTCTATCAATTACAAAAACTAAAATACAAGGTGCAGCAGCTGACGTGTTGACCAACCATAACACAATATTTAATATTGATGCAATCAGGAATAGATTGGACTATACCTCTGCTGATCAACGGCCTTTATATGTGTTGCAGGACGAGATGAAGAGACTCACACAAAGTAAACACAATTTAAGTTAATTCCATGACAACGTGAATAAATCACGTCAAAAATATCACCGTCTGGTCATAGCCAAGAAGTGATTAAAGTTATGACTGACGAGGCAACACAAGAAGCGGTGAGAATGTTTAAGGATGGAATAAATAAGGCATATATCCGTTCCACGCTATACAGAAATCCTATAAGGGATTTAGAGCATGCATTTGCAGTAGCCCGTACCATAGAACACGAAGACGAACATCGAAAGTTACGTCTAGGCTATGCACAACAGAACATTCATCCAACCAACAATAAACACTACTATGAGAAACAACATCATCAGAGAAGTCCCATGTATCAGCAGAAATACAACTATAACCAGCCGCCATCACAATTACCAAAACCAGAGGCCAGGACACAACGTCTGGAAACACAACATTCAGGCAACCAACTCAGCATCAGAACAACTACTACGACGTGAATAGAAACAATAAAAATTAGAAAAGAACAAGAGGTAACAGTGACCAGTTCACCAACCAATACCAACAACCAAAACTCATGCGGAACAACAACTTAACAACCATGAGGAAGACAAAGATCATAAATCGGATAAGGATGCAGATAAAGATAAAGACAAGAATGCAAAAGATAAACCGAAACACAGTGCCAAGTACAACAAAGATAAGGACAAAGAAAAGGAGAAGGTGAAGGAAAAGGAGAAAGAAAAAAACAAAGATAAAGAGAAGACAAAGGAAACCAGCAAAGATTATGAAAAGAGTAGTGGAGACAAAGGCGCCAAGGAACTAACATTAATTCGGTATAAATCGGGACGATTTAATTTAGGAAGGGGAGAATTAAGGAAGGATTTCATTCACAAATAATAAATAAAACTAGTTAAGTAAATTATAAGTATAATAAGGTGGGCCTGAACAAATCCAAACATATGTATTTTAAGAATAACAAAAGATAAACATATGTATTTTAAGAATATCAAAACGTAAACATATTGTAAGAAAAACAAGAGATGAACATGTTTTTCTTAAACAGCTACAAAGAAACTAATATACAAGTCGTGTACCTGAAACAGTAAGATGAGGTATAAGTATAAATACGACTGTCAAATATATTGGTAGTCATTCCAGTATTAGAATAGTGTTAAGACCTACTCTAAAATTAAATTCATAAAAATAAATGTTTATTTCTGCAAGTATAAATTTGTGCACGATTGGTAGTCAAATATATTGGTAGTCATTCCAGTATTAGAATAGTGTTAAGACCTACTCTAAAATTAAATTCATAAAAATAAATGTTTATTTCTGCAAGTACAAATTTGTGCACGACGACAGAGGAAAAGAGACGGACTCTGTTGTCGAGTAAGGTCTGGTCGTAAGGCGCGGAATACATAAGTGAAAGAAAGAGAGCAATAGAATAATGAGATGATGAAATTATACAGGCTCCCTTTCGTAAGTCCGTCAGGCGGTCGGGCAGTTGAGATTGCGCCTTGCACTAGAGCAGAACTTACTTTCTTTTTCTTTGTTTATATCTGTGTTATAAGAAATGTGCAAGCACGCACCAGATAAATTCTGTTTTATTTGAGGTTTATATATCTTCAAATAAAGTGCTCGAAAAAAGCTGACCACGCATATATTAGCAGCTTGCGAGCAATATTTTGGTTTACGAGCAAAAAGTATGGAGAAAACGTGGACTCCAAACGTGAACCACCAACACCAAAAGCAGAGTCCCTCAGTTATCAAGGAATAACAGCTTCGATTTCGAATGTCAGCAGTTCCCCAAGCACATCGAGTCAGATGGCAGAGCCAATTAATCAGAGAGCATTAAACCATTTATGTCTACGAATATCAAAGAAACTTATGAGACAATGAAAGAGCTACTTCCATTAATTGACTACAGTTCGTATAACTGGAAAATATACTGTGACTTGAAAGTTGTCGCTCTACTTACTGATCTGCAGGGTGGCTATACCAAATACAGTTGTGTTTTGCGTCTTTGGGATAGCAGACCGGATGACAAATATTTCACTCAACAAGTTTGGCCGAAGCGTGTGGAGCATGTCGTGGGAAAAAACAACGTTATCAAAAAAGCACTTGTTAAGAATTTTTTCCCCCCCCTTTGCATATAAAACTTGGGCTAATGAAGAATTTTGTGAAAGCTTTGGCAAAAAAACCGGAAAACACAGCCCTTAAATACTTGAAAACCAAGTTCCTAAGATTGTCAACAGAGAAAATCAAAGCGGGTATATTCGTCGGTCCATAGATAAAGAAATTGCTTACGGACACAGAATTTCAACAATGCCTTGACAGTTCCGAAGCTAAAACTTGGAAAGCTTTCCAAAATGTTGTTCATGGAATCTTGGGAAACAACAGGAGCAACAACGACCGTCAATTGAGTTATACAATGATGAAATTCTTTAAAACTATTGGTTAGTATTGTAAAACGTACATACTCCAAAATATATTTATCATGTATGTAAATTGATTGGAAAATTATTGTAAAATTTACAATTAACTCTGTTTTTGTTAACATGTGCTCGCATGTCGTTAAAAATGCATCTACTTCTCAGTCTTTGGATTTTTTTCCTCCGAATTTGGGGCTGAAAGTGATGAACAAAGCGAGCGATTTCATCAAGATATTGCTACGATTGAAAAGGGATCACGGAATGATGAGCGACTACTGCTGGATGCAACTTCGTCAAGATTCCGTGCAACATAAAAGAAGAAGTTTGAGAGTAAAAACGTATTTTCGACCTCAAACATAGCCAAGTCAAAAGCTGCAAAATCACACGTGTTGACTTTATGGGTCATAACTTCTATAATTTTTCGTCGATTCAGACAAACTTAGGCTTAAAATGTAGGTAAGACAATTGTATTTCAGAAAACCTATCTTTTGTCGATATAAAAAATTTTTTGTTCCAGAAAAAAGTTACTAAACTTTGATAATTTAGTAAAAAACGTCAAAAATGCCTTTTTTTAACTTTCAACAGCTGTTTTGCGAATACTACGACTTCCATTGACACGAACTATATATTGTCATGTAGGTTATATGTGTGCCTTTCGAAATGTATGCACTTCAAAGAAATGGCGCGCACTGTTTTCGAGATTGCAGGTAATAACTGCACTATTGCCCAAAAACCAGGTTTTTTGGGAATATCTCGGAAACCGTTCTTTGAAAAAAAAATTAAATTAAATTTTGGTTTCAGCGACCTCAAATTAGTTTAAAAAACGTCTTTTGGTCGAGTGCCACTTTTGGTGTAAACCAGTGTAATTTAATGATTACAGTAAAATTGTGTGAGTCGAGTGGCTGTAATTTAACTTAATTTTTATTCAAAGCTTTAAGTTCATATTTGCAATCTGGAATGGTGCTTAGTGTCTGCATTAACTTACCAATGCATTCTACACTTTGTATGTAAACCGGGGGAGGCTTTCGTTTTTAAACTATAGGGCGTCAGTTTTCTGCAGCGCTTGGATTTTTTCTGCTACTGTTAACGGCTGCTTTTATATTTTTCTGAGCTCTGTATAGAATCATTTCGCTTACTTGGAGAGTTGCGTTATCGCTTTTGTGTAGTTTGATGTGAATACCACTCATGAATTATTGCAGCTGAGCAGAATGACGTGAGAGTGGTTATACGTGTGCTTGTTGTTGGGCTTTTGAAGCTTGCCGTGCTTGTTGGATAGATCGCACGGGTTAGGGTTTTGCTTTCTTCACCCCATGGAGTCGGCTCGCGTAGTAGCAGTGCTTTTAATGTTGTTGCACGAGTTACAAGTTGTGTTAAATGTGGATCAGTGATCGCTTCGTTATCGCGAGGTAGTTAAGGAATGATTTCATTCACAAATAATAAATAAAAATAGTTAAGTAAATTCTAAGTATAATCATGCCGGGCTGAACAAATCCAAACATATTTATTTTAAGAATAACAAAAGATATACATATGATAAACATATGTATTTTAAGAATGCCACAATGTAAACATAGTGTAAGAAAAAAAGAAGAGGTTGTCTGTAAAGTCGGTTTACTGACGATAGTTTAACGTGACAACGTCATAAGAAAATATTGATGGAATGGTTGCAATTTTCAAAACAAAATTTTAATTTTATTTGTTTGATAGATATTTTGTATGGATATAGAGGAGGAGGTAAATGGAATTGCAATGGAATATATGAAAGATATCTTCAATTTCGATTGTGCATCAGACGTTAATAAGTCAACAACACTAAGAGGCACCATCATCGATTTGCCTTTTTTAAGACACTTCTCACTCGAAACACTCCCTTTCATTTCCTACTTTTTCTATCATCGTCCTATTCTCAACAGAGAAATGGTTCATTACCATGCACACAGGAAGAAGGCATATGCAAATACAAGTATGTGAATTTATATACCTACATATTCGCATAAACATACATATATATGCTCACTCAAGTAGGACAGAGCCAGATGTCGAACGTTGCCGAACGCGGGGTCCGATTGTGCTCTTTGTCGTTCGTTCCGCGCTCTCGCTTGCAGTTCAAGCACATTAGCTTACATTTGCTTGCGTACGGAATAGATTCGTATATTTGATATGTCCACATGACTTGTATGTATCTTTACATATAGATTTGTTCTTTTTGAAAATTGCGCGAAATTGTATATGTATATGCATGTTTATATACATATATTAGTATACAACATATCTTATAAGGTATATGGTAAATAGTACCATACATTTTTTCCTTCATATATAATAAAAAAATTAATAATAATAACATTAAAACAACAGGTATTATTAACAAACTTGGTTTTATTTTAAATTCTTCAAGTAAATCAAATTAATAATAATCAATAAGAAGGCATATGCAAATACAAATACGTGAATTTATATATGTACATATGCGCATATACATACGTATATACGCTCACTTAAGTAGGAGAGAGCAAGATGTCGAACGTTGCCGTTCGTTTGCTTTGTTCGTTCCGCACGTTCGCTTGCAGTTCACTCAAGGTAACGGCAATGAGCAAGGTAACGACAAATGAGCAAGGTAACACTAATGAGCAAGGTAACACTAATGAGCAAGGTAACGACAAATGAGCAAGGTAACGACACATTTTTTCGTGCGTGCAGCCGGCTAAATCGAATTATAAGACGTTATCACGTCAAAAAAGGTGTGTGTGTCAGCTCCGACACGCGACTGGAGTTTACTCCTTAAGAACGATTACCGTGATATTTAAAAATATATTTAATATGCAAAAGGAGTAAATGAAGACCTTTTCTAAATTACTGGAAAAATATAAATTTATTTATTCTATTCGCTATAGTAAGCCACCTGGAATGAACAATTCTTTTGGGGTTTTTCTTTTTTAAGCTGTCGTTGCAATGCCCACTTATAATAGCACTACAAATATCAAATAGGTATTTTTGATCCGTACTTAAATCTTTTTCACTGGATATACCTAGTAGTGTGAATATAATTGGTTTATAATTGACGAAAGAAAGCTTCTCACAATCCTTCAATTTTTTCTCTATTTCACCGTTAAAGCTTTCAGACGTAGAGCCATCAATCTATTCAAACAAATGTCTAAGCGGTAGTTCATTGGCGTGTAATTGGCATATGAACCATTATAAGGGTTTTTGAAGACAGTCTCCTCCAAAGGTTCAGACGATATCACTGGTATATGTATATAGGTTCTCAACGAACGCACAAGCACTAGATAGGAAACGGAAATAAGCACCAAAATGTGGGCAGTGTTATTTCTGACTAGAAATTAGCAACCACAAGAAAATATATATTTCCTACAAGTTTGCACCAACAACCAAGCGCTACATAGTAGGCAGTGCTATTTCTCACTGGAAATTAGGAACCACAAGGAAATATATATTTCTGACAAGTTTGAACCAACAACGAAGCGCTACAAGGTATGCAGTGCCATTTCTCACTGAAAATTAGGAACCACAAGGAAATATATATTTCCTACAAGTTTGAACCAACAAACCAGCGCCACAAGGTATGCAGTGCTTTTTCTCACTAGAAATCAGCACCCACAAGGAAAATTTATTTCCTACAAGTTTGCACCAACAACCAAGCGCCACAAGATATGCAGTGCCTTTTCTGACTAGAAATTCGCACCCACAAGGAAAATATATTTCCTACAAGTTTGCACCAACAAACAAGCGCCACAAGGTATGCAGTGCTTTTTCTCACTAGAAATTAGCACCCACAACGAAAATATATTTCCTACAAGTTTGCACCAACAAAGTAGCGCCACAAGGTAGGCAGTGCTTTTTATCACTAGAATATAGAAAAAGGGCAACGCGTCACTTCCGTCAGCGTACACTTCCGGTGATTCACACGATTTTACTACCCATATTTTTCATACCATGGGCCTTATATATCGTTTCTTAAGGAGTAAACTCCAACAAGAGATGAATATGTTTTTCCTAAACAGCAAACAAAGAAAACTACAAGTCGTGTACCTGAAACAGTAAGATGAGGTATAAGTATAAATACGACTGTCAAATATGTTGGCAGTCAATCCAGTACTAACATAGTGTTAAGAACTACCTTAAAATTAAATTCAAAAAAATAAATTTTATATTTTTTCAAAGACAAGCAAGTCTTTAACTATCAACCAAGTCTGTAACTGGCGATCCTGCCAGGAGTATCACATACTTTAATGCTCCAGTGATCGGAGCAAAAAATAGTCATCCTTGTCGCAGTAAGGACATACATACGTAATCCTTCATAATAAAGGACAAAATCTTATGTAAAAAAATAAAGGCTGTAAGGAAAGGAAGGAACTATTCGAGTTTCTTCTATTAAAAAAATAAAAACAGTAATCTAATTCTCATAGAAAGGAGCAGATGAGAAAATGTTTGGAGAAACGTATTAAACGAAGAAATTTGGACACCATTGACGTTATGGAACAAATCGACGTGAACACCATGATTCAGCAGATGGGAAATTTGCAAGTAATGCTTCAGAGTATCCAAGCAGAAAATGCAACATTAAGAGCCCGGATATATCAGATCCAAGTTACCCCAGCAACGATTCCACAAGCAGCAGAACGATTAGAACCAGTCAACATAACTTATACCAATCCAACCGATATCAACCTGGACGTTTTTAAAGCACTACCGGTATTTGACGGCAACATTTCCGTCTACCGCGTATGGAGGGAAGATGTTTCTAGACTTACTTATAGAATTAGTAATCATAGGAATTCCGACAGATACGGAGAAGCTCTATCAATTACAAAAACTAAAAAACAAGGTGCAGCAGCTGACGTGTTGACCAACCATAACACAATATTTAATATTGATGCAATCAGGAATAGATTGGCCTATACTTATGCTGATCAACGGCCTTTATATGTGTTGCAGGACGAGATGACGAGAATCACACAAAGTAAACACAATTTAAGTTAATTCCATGACAGCGTGAATAAATCACGTCAAAAATATCTATGTCTGGTCATAGCCAAGAAGTGATTAAAGTTATGACTGACGAGGCAACACAAGAAGCGCTAAGAATGTTTAAGGATGGAATAAATAAGGTATATATCAGTTCCACCCTATACAGAAATCTTATAAGGGATTTAGAGCATGCATTTGCAGTAGCCCGTACCATAGAACACGAAGACGAACATCGAAAGTTACGTCTAGGCTATGCACAACAGAACATTCATCCAACCAACAATAAACACTACTATGAGAAACAACATCACCAGAGACGTCCCATGTATCAGCAGAAATACAACTATAACCAGCCGCCATCACAATTACCAAAACCAGAGGCCAGGACACAACGTCTGAAAACACAACATTCAGGCAACCAACTCAGCATCAAAACCACTACTACGACGTGAATAGAAACAATAAAAATTAGAAAAGAACACGAGGTAACAGTGGCCAGTTCACCAACCAATACCAAGAACCAAAACTCATGCGGAACAACAACTTAACAACCATGAGGAAGACAAAGATCATAAATCGGATAAGGATGCAGATAAAGATAAAGACAAGAATGCAAAAGATAAACCTAAACACAGTGCCAAGTACAACAAAGATAAGGACAAAGAAAAGGAGAAGGTGAAGGAAAAGGAGAAAGAAAAAAACAAAGATAAAGAGAAGACAAAGGAAACCAGCAAAGATTATGAAAAGAGAAGCGGAGACAAAGGCGCCAAGGAACTAACATTAATACTCTAAAATTAAATTCATAAAAATAAATTTTTATATCTTTTCAAAGACAAGCAAGTCTTTAACTATCAACCAAGTCTTTCACTAGGTTCGCTAGAATTTGGTTTTGACGCAAGTTTTATCGAATTTGCTTGCTCTTTTGGTGGACTGCAGTAATTTTTCCAGAAGATTTTCCGCACAATGGGATTATTTTACCTGTTTATTTAAGCAACTTTTGATTAAAAGAGGATTCTTTGTTTTGACAAAAAATGAACATACCTCTGGAGCCAATGTTCTGTGAAAATATTCTTGAAATAAAGCTTAAGTCATCCAAGCACTTTTATTTACTTTGTACACAACAATCAGTAAAATTTTTTAATGAACGCGGATTCCCCGATTTTCCAACAACCATTATTTTTACTTTTGAAACATAATAGTTTTGTTAAATTTGTCCAAAAATGGGTCGATGTAGGTACTCTTATTTGATAATTTTCTCTGCAAATTTTTTGCCATCGTATTCCATGCCCCGTTTTTAATTTTGCAACCCAACCACTGCTAGCGTCGAAACCTCCAGGCTTTTCCTGAACTTTGGCATGTAATAACTCGGTTTTCTCTTTTAGCATATCATTTGTAATTGGTATGTGTTTGGCCTTTGTTTGGCGGATTCGAATCGCGTAAAAAACTTCTTTATGGACTGTTATTGGACAGTATTGTATTTATAGACAGCGTAAATATTCGCTTCGCCATTATGAGACCACACCATGCACAAGTTAATGCAAAACTGTCATTTCATCAGCAAATTAATTAGACGGTACTTCCCCCATATTCTGAGTCAGCTGATTCAACTAAAAAAATGTCATTACCAGAATGACATCGTCAATACCAGAATGACGTGAAAAGAGCAAAAGAGAAAGACAAAACAAAAAACGTTGGAAGTATCGAGGTAACATTTTTTTAATGTCGCAGGTTACGAGTATGTTCAAGTCTTGAGCTTCTACTATAAAGGGTGATCAGATTGGAGGTACTTTTTTCAATAGGGGTTTTTTGACACATCACGCGTGACTCCTGCTAAACTAATTACATAATTTTTTTAGTATTCAGTGACATTTCATAATAGAAAAAACGTTTACAACGTTTACAAATCCTACAATTGTATTATGAAAGTGACGCTATGTGAAAAGTGTTCATCGCGCGCTAAGGCCAACTTACGATGTACATAATTGTCCTACGTTTTTGGCTTAATAACTACGTCAATAAGCAAAATTGCCGCATTTGGAATGAAGAGCAACCCGAAGCGAATCAAAAACAGCCATTACATCCATTGAAAACCACCGCTTGGTGCGCCCTATGCCCTGCGATGGCATTGATCTTCAAAGACCAGGCTGGCGCTAATGTAACATGAAAGGCGAACGCTATCGTGCCATGATGAATGACTTTTCAATGCCGGAAATTGCTATTTTCCATACAGCCCGTGAAACAATGGATTTACTGCGTCATCCTTTCGGTGAGCAATTTATCTCTGGCGTCGGACCAGTGGATTGGCGAACTAAATCGTGTGATATCACACCTTTGGACTTTTAATTGTCGGCATACATATGGAAAAGTTTAAATGCTTTGTGGATAAACCAGCTCCGATTGAGGCATTGGAAGCCAACATTACCAAAGTTATTTACGAGACACGGACCGAAGTCCTTTAGCTAGTCATTCAAAATTTGTGTTTACGGATGGCCGAATTTTGGCGCAGTTGTGGCTGATTGCAAATGTCTGCAGAAAAAATAATAAAAGTTACTCAATCAATTTGAATTTTCGTTGTTTTATTTAAATTTAAAATCCGATAGCTAGATGCAACCTAAACATTTCGTTGAAATTTTAATGCACAGTTGGACTGGATTAGTTCTAAAATGTACTTATTGCTCTTAAGTTAAATGAATTTGTTTTTAATAAGACATTCTTTTAAGAATTATGTTTTGTTTAGAAAAACATTTTGTGTTTTGAGGTTCATGCAAGTACGAAAATTTCGTGTTAAAAAGTTTTATAGTGAACCGTGTTAAAATAGTGTAAAACAAAACGTGTAAAACGAGAGATGGATGTATAATTAATAGTTGGGATGCTTCTCTGCCAGCGTCGTGGACCATTCGTGAGTAGGAGTTAAGTTATACGCAGAACTTTGTGGTGTTTTACTGACTAAATTGCTTTGTTTGGTGTATGATGATTTGGAGAACTTAGCAGAATGCATCTGCGCATCTGTACTCTTAGCATCACAATATCAGAGCAGCTGTACTCTCAGATTCCCAAGATCAGGAAGGAAAATACATGTGAGGAGCAGGAGTTTTTATGGGTAAATTACCTCACCGTAGATGGTTTATCAAAACTCAAGCAAGCAATGATAAGAGTCAAGTCTGGACTTAACCGGAATATTTTTAGAACTCCCCTGCAGCCAAATGGAAAGGATTGGTCACATCCCGGAGCAAACGTCGATTCACTGTTTGCGGTTTCATTACCTCCTCTCCACGCGATAAGCCGTTTTTTTAACAAGTTTTTATTAATGTAATTTCAAAATTTTTATTTAAACTACTAATTCTTTTTTCTCGTTTAATTGGACCACAAAATAGTTGTTGTTGTTTAGTTTGAGATAATCTACATGTTAATCAAACAGCTAATTTTTTCTTGTCGATTTGGCTTTCCGAATAGCAAAATCGTTAAAATTGTCGTTAAGGAAAGATAACAATGCGAATATTGTCAAAATGTGTTAGTGAATCGCACTACAGTTCCTTCAAATGTTGGCGCCAAGCCGTTTTCATTGCAACCGATTATTTTCAGTTTACTTGTGCTTTCCATCTGTTTTGTTAACGAGCAATATCATAATATTCATTATATTTGACATTTGTGTGAAAACCTGCTTCATTATTTCCTTTAATTATTTGATGTCGTCATTTGATGTTGTTTCAGAATTTATCACGCCCGTTGGTAGTTTTTGAGATGTAACTTGGACATATGACATTGTCGTTTTGACATAATGTGAATCAATTTGCCGGTTTAAAGAGTTTTGCTGTTTATCAACATTCAATTCTTTGTTGCGCTGCTCTGAGTATTACTTGATTTTGCATGCTTTGTACACTCCGCATCCTTGTAGCTCGCTGTGTGCTTGCCTCCGCAAAGGGCACATTTTATGTTGCTGCAGCTTTCACACAATCTATAGTTTTGTGATTACCTCTGCATTTTACACAAACTGGAGTTTTTGTGCAATCGTTTTTAGTCTACCTGTATTTTTGACAATTTGTATATTGTGGAATTGTGTTCTTTTGATGAGGCAGTTCAAACCTTTATTTATTCAATAAATTTCTTTACAGGTATTATTTGCTCCTTACTTCATCTCCAATGAGAACAAAGGCAGCTGTTTCTTGGTGCCTTTTTGCATAATACTTTAAATATTTGTCACTTCATAACCTAATTCCAATAATTTCCTGCGTAATTTCGTCTTTATTATGAATACTCTTTCTTCCTTTAATTTAAAAGTAAAATACTAGGTTTCATTCTGCTTTAATAACACTAGTTTACAATTTTTCACTTTCAAAAATGGTCCTCGACCAAAAAGCGTTTTTTAAACTAATTTAAGGTCGCTGAAACCAAAAATTAATTTAATTTTTTTTTTTCAAAGAACGGTTTCCGAGATATTCCCAAAAACCCTGTTTTTCGGGCAATAGTGCAGTTATTACCTGCAATATCGAAAACAGTGCGCGCCATTTCTTTGAAGTGCATAAAATTCGAAAGGCAGACATATAACCTACATGAAAATATATAACTCGTGTCAATGGAAGTCGTAGTTTTTGCAAAACAGCTGTTGAAAGTTAAAAAAAGGCATTTTGACGTTTTTAACTAAATTATCAAAGTTTATTAACTTTTTTATGGAACAAAAAATGTTTTGTATTGGCATAAGTTAGGTTTTCTGAAAGACAATTTTCTCACCTAAATTTTAAGCCTAAGTTTGTCTGAATCGACGAAAAATTGTAGAAGTTATAACATATTATGTGAATGAAGACAATTTCATCGTCTGTCGTATATCCTTTTGATGTATACAATACGGTTTCGAACAAAAGTAAATCATGCGAGCCTGCGTATTGAGTCACGCAAAATAACTGTTCTTAGGCTCACTATAATTAAAAACAATATTTATTTTATACAAATAGTATAGTATTGTGTCGCAGAAAAGGCTTATTTGCCCATTGTACCAATTCCAGCTAAATAAGAGGTATGACCATTGTACGTCTGTATATATTTTTCGGTGGCGCCATATTTCTGCAAGTATAAATTTGTGCACGACGACAGAGGAAAAGAGACGGACTCTGTTGTCGAGTAAGGTCTGGTCGTAAGGCGCGGAATACATAAGTGAAAGAAAGAGAGCAATAGAATAATAAGATGATGAAATTATACAGGCTCCCTTTCGTAAGTCCGTGAGGCGGTCGGGCAGTTGAGATTGCGCCTTGCACTAGAGCAGAACTTACGTTGTTTTTCTTTGTTTATATCTGTGTTATAAGAAATGTGCAAGCACGCACCAGATAAATTCTGTTTTATTTGTGGTTTATATATCTTCAAATAAAGTACTCGAAAAAAGCTGACCATGCATATATTAGCAGCTTACGAGCAATATTTTGGTTTACGAGCAAAAAGTATGGAGAAAACGTGGACTCCAAACGCAGAGTCCCTCAGTTATCAAGGAATAACAGCTTCGATTTCGAATGTCAGCAGTTCCCCAAGCACATCGAGTCAGAAGGCAGAGCCAATTAATCAGAGAGCATTAAACCATTTATGTCTACGAATATCAAAGAAACTTATGAGACAATGAAAGAGCTACTTCCATTAATTGACTACAGTTCGTATAACTGGAAAATATACTGTGACTTGAAAGTTATCGCTCTACTTACTGATCTGCAGGGTGGCTATACCAAATACAGTTGCGTTTTGCGTCTTTGGGATAGCAGAGCGGATGACAAACATTTCACTCAACAAGTTTGGCCGAAGCGTGTGGAGCATGTCGTGGGAAAAGCAACGTTATCAAAAAAGCACTTGTTGAGAATTTTTTCCCCCCCTTTGCATATAAAACTTGGGCTAATGAAAAATTTTGTGAAAGCTTTGGCAAAAAAACCGGAAAACACAGCCCTTAAATACTTGAAAACCAAGTTCCTAAGATTGTCAACAGAGAAAATCAAAGCGGGTATATTCGTCGGTCCACAGATAAAGAAATTGTTTACGGACACAGAATTTCAACAATGCCTTGACAGTTCCGAAGCTAAAACTTGGAAAGCTTTCCAAAAAGTTGTTCATGGATTCTTGGGAAACAACAGGAGCAACAACGACCGTCAACTGAGTCATACAATGATGAAATTCTTTAAAACTATTGGTTAGTATTGTAAAACGTACCTACTCCAAAGTATATTTATCATGTATGTAAATTGATTGGAAAATTATTATAAAATTTACAATTAACTCTGTTTTTGTTAACATGTGCTCGCATGTCGTTAAAAATGCACCTACTTCTCAGTCTTTGAATTTTTTTGCTCCGAATTTGGGGCTGAAAGTGATGAACAAAGCGAGCGATTTCATCAAGATATTGCTACGATTGAAAAGGGATCACGGAATGATGAGCGACTACTGCTGGATGCAACTTCGTCAAGATTCAACATAAAAGAAGAAGTTTGAGAGTAAAAACGTATTTTCGACCTCAAACATAGCCAAGTCAAAAGCTGCAAAATCACACGTGTTGACTTTATGGGTCATAACTTCTACAATTTTTCGTCGATTCAGACAAACTTAGGCTTGAAATGTAGGTGAGAAAATTGTATTTCAGAAAACCTATCTTTTGTCGATATAAAAAATTTTTTGTTCCAGAAAAAAGTTACTAAACTTTGATAATTTAGTAAAAAACGTCAAAAATGCCTTTTTTTAACTTTCAACAGCTGTTTTGCGAATACTACGACTTCCATTGACACGAACTATATATTGTCATGTAGGTTATATGTGTGCCTTTCGAAATGTATGCACTTCAAAGAAATGGCGCGCACTGTTTTCGAGATTGCAGGTAATAACTGCACTATTGCCCAAAAACCAGGTTTTTTGGGAATATCTCGGAAACCGTTCTTTGAAAAAAAAATTAAATTAATTTTTGGTTTCAGCGACCTCAAATTAATTTAAAAAACGTCTTTTGGTCGAGTACCACTTTTGGTGTAAACTAGTGCAATTTAATGATTACAGTAAAATTGTGTGAGTCGAGTGGCTGTAATTTAACTTAATTTTTATTCAAAGCTTTAAGTTCATATTTGCAATCTGGAATGGTGCTTAGTGTCTGCATTAACTTACCAATGCATTCTACACTTTGTATGTAAACCGGGGGAGGCTTTCGTTTTTAAACTATAGGGCGTCAGTTTTCTGCAGCGCTTGGATTTTTTCTGCTACTGTTAACGGCTGCTTTTATATTTTTCTGAGCTCTGTATAGAATCATTTCGCTTACTTGGAGAGTTGCGTTATCGCTTTTGTGTAGTTTGATGTGAATACCACTCATGTAGTTATTGCAGCTGAGCAGAATGACTGGAGTGGTTATACGTGTGCTTGTTGTTGGGCTTTTGAAGCTTGCCGTGCTTGTTGGATAGGTCGCACGGGTTAGGGTTTTGCTTTCTTCACTCCATGGAGTCGGCTCGCGTAGTAGCAGTGCTTTTAATGTTGTTGCACGAGTTACAAGTTGTGTTAAATGTGGACAGGTGAACGCTTCGTTATCGCGAGGTAGTTAAGGAATGATTTCATTCACAAATAATAAATAAAAATAGTTAAGTAAATTCTAAGTATAATCATGCCGGGCTGAACAAATCCAAACATATTTATTTTAAGAATAACAAAAGATATACATATGATAAACATATGTATTTTAAGATTGCCACAATGTAAACATAGTGTAAGAAAAAAGAAAGAGGTTGTCTGTAAAGTCGGTTTACTGACGATAGTTTAACGTGACAACGTCATAAGAAAATATTGATGGAATGGTTGCAATTTTCAAAACAAAATTTTAATTTTATTTGTTTGATAGATATTTTGTATGGATATAGAGGAGGAGGTAAATGGAATTGCAATGGAATATATGAAAGATATCTTCAATTTCGATTGTGCATCAGACGTTAATAAGTCAACAACACTAAGAGGCACCATCATCGATTTGCCTTTTTTAAGACACTTCTCACTCGAAACACTCCCTTTCATTTCCTACTTTTTCTATCATCGTCCTATTCTCAACAGAGAAATGGTTCATTACCATGCACACAGGAAGAAGGCATATGCAAATACAAGTATGTGAATTTATATACCTACATATTCGCATATACATACATATATATGCTCACTCAAGTAGGACAGAGCCAGATGTCGAACGTTGCCGAACGCGGGGTCCGATTGTGCTCTTTGTCGTTCGTTCCGCGCTCTCGCTTGCAGTTCAAGCACATTAGCTTACATTTGCTTGCGTACGGAATAGATTCATATATTTGATATATCCACATGACTTGTATGTATCTTTACATATAGATTTGTTCTTTTTGAAAATTGCGCCAAATTGTATATGTATATGCATGTTTATATACATATATTAGTATACAACATATCTTATAAGGTATATGGTAAATAGTACCATACATTTTTTCCTTCATATATAATAAAAAAATTAATAATAATAACATTAAAACAACAGGTATTATTAACAAACTTGGTTTTATTTTAAATTCTTCAAGTAAATCAAATTAATAATAATCAATAAGAAGGCATATGCAAATACAAATACGTGAATTTATATATGTAATATACATATGCGCATATACATACATATATACGCTCACTTAAGTAGGAGAGAGAAAGATGTCGAACGTTGCCGTTCGTTTGCTTTGTTCGTTCCGCACGTTCGCTTGCAGTTCATTCAAGGTAACGGCAATGAGCAAGGTAACGACAAATGAGCAAGGTAACACTAATGAGCAAGGTAACACTAATGAGCAAGCCGGCTAAATCGAATTATAAGACGTTATCACGTCAAAAAAGGTGTGTGTGTCAGCTCCGACACGCGACTGGAGTTTACTCCTTAAGAACGATTACCGTGATATTTAAAAATATATTTAATATGCAAAAGGAGTAAATGAAGACCTTTTCTAAATTACTGGAAAAATATAAATTTATTTATTCTATTCGCTATAGTAAGCCACCTGGAATGAACAATTCTTTTGCGGTTTTTCTTTTTTAAGCTGTCGTTGCAATGTCCACTTATAATAGCACTACAAATATCAAATAGGTATTTTTGATCCGTACTTAAATCTTTTTCACTGGATATACCTAGTAGTGTGAATATAATTGGTTTATAATTGACGAAAGAAAGCTTCTCACAATCCTTCAATTTTTTCTCTATTTCACCGTTAAAGCTTTCAGACGTAGAGCCATCAATCTATTCAAACAAATGTCTAAGCGGTAGTTCATTGGTGTGTAATTGGCAGATGAACCATTCTAAGGGCTTTTGAAGACAGTCTCCTCCAAAGGTTCAGACGATGTCACTGGTATATGTATATAGGTTCTCAACGAACGCACAAGCACTAGATAGGAAACGGAAATAAGCACCAAAATGTGGGCAGTGTTATTTCTGACTAGAAATTAGCAACCACAAGAAAATATATATTTCCTACAAGTTTGCACCAACAACCAAGCGCTACATGGCAGGCAGTGCTATTTTTCACTGAAAATTACTAATCACAAGGAAATATATATTTCCTACAAATTAGCACAAACAAACCAGCGCCACAAGGTATGCACTGCTTTTTCTCACTAGAAATCAGTACCCACAAGGAAAATTTATTTCCTACAAGTTTGCACCAACAACCAAGCGCCACAAGATATACAGTGCCTTTTCTCACTAGAAATTCGCACCCACAAGGAAAATATATTTCCTACAAGTTTGCACTAACAAACAAGCGCCACAAGATATACAGTGCCTTTTCTGACTAGAAATTCGTACCCACAAGGAAAATATATTTCCTACAAGTTTGCACCAACAAACAAGCGCCACAAGGTATGCAGTGCTTTTTCTCACTAGAAATTAGCACCCACAACGAAAATATATTTCCTACAAGTTTGCACCAACAAAGTAGCGCCACAAGGTAGGCAGTGCTTTTTCTCACTAGAATATAGAAAAAGGGCAACGCGTCACTTCCGTCAGCGAACACTTCCGGTGATTCACACGATTTTACTACCCATATTTTTCATACCATGGGCCTCATATATCGTTTCTTAAGGAGTAAACTCCAACAAGAGATGAATATGTTATTCCTAAACAGCAAACAAAGAAAACTACAAGTCGTGTACCTGAAACAGTAAGATGAGGTATAAGTATAAATACGACTGTCAAATATGTTGGCAGTCAATCCAGTACTAACATAGTGTTAAGAACTACCTTAAAATTAAATTCAAAAAAATAAATTTTATATTTTTTCAAAGACAAGTAAGTCTTTAACTATCAACCAAGTCTGTAACTGGCGATCCTGCCAGGAGTATCATATACTTTAATGCTCCAGTGATCGGAGCAAAAAATAGTCATCCTTGTCGCAGTAAGGACATACATACGTAATCCTTCATAATAAAGGACAAAATCTTATGTAAAAAAATAAAGGCTGTAAGGAAAGGAAGGAACTATTCGAGTTTCTTCTATTAAAAAAATAAAAACAGTAATCTAAATCTCATAGAAAGGAGCAGATGAGAAAATGTTTGGAGAAACGTATTAAACGAAGAAATTTGGACACCATTGACGTTATGGAACAAATCGACGTGAACACCATGATTCAGCAGATGGGAAATTTGCAAGTAATGCTTCAGAGTATCCAAGCAGAAAATGCAACATTAAGAGCCCGGATATATCAGATCCAAGTTACCCCAGCAACGATTCCACAAGCAGCAGAACGATTAGAACCAGTCAACATAACTTATACCAATCCAACCGATATCAACCTGGACGTTTTTAAAGCACTACTGGTATTTGACGGCAACATTTCCGTCTACCGCGTATGGAGGGAAGATGTCTCTAGACTTACTTATGGAATTAGTAACCATAGGAATTCCGACAGATACGGAGAAGCTCTATCAATTACAAAAACTAAAATATAAGGTGCAGCAGCTGACGTGTTGACCAACCATAACACAATATTTAATATTGATGCAATCAGGAATAGATTGGACTATACCTCTGCTGATCAACGGCCTTTATATGTGTTGCAGGACGAGATGAAGAGACTCACACAAAGTAAACACAATTTAAGTTAATTCCATGACAACGTGAATAAATCACGTCAAAAATATCTACGTCTGGTCATAGCCAAGAAGTGATTAAAGTTATGACTGACGAGGCAACACAAGAAGCGGTAAGAATGTTTAAGGATGGAATAAATAAGGCATATATCCGTTCCACGCTATACAGAAATCCTATAAGGGATTTAGAGCATGCATTTGCAGTAGCCCGTACCATAGAACACGAAGACGAACATCGAAAGTTACGTCTAGGTTAGGTTAGGTTAGGTGAAGTGGCTGTCCTACGACGCACCTAGGCCAGTTAGAGGCCCCTTGTGATACCACCGGAACTGTCCTATCCTACTCAACTTGGTCCTCTCTAAACCATTGTGTGGCCTTTAAAAAGCTAGCTATACTAGATAGTTTGAGATTTGCAACATCTGCAATGCTGTCCAGAAAAGCGAAACCGAGCAATCTCCACCGCCTTCTACACAGAGCCATGCACCCGCATAGAAGGTGTTCGATTGTCTCTACCTCCTCTATATCTTGACAGCTTCTACAGTAGTCATTAGATGGTGCCCCTAATCTACTGGCATGTCTTCCTATTAGACAGTGCCCAGATAGGACACCTACTACAATCCTTAGATCCCTCCTGCCTAACTTAAGTAGACTCTTAGTGCGACCCATGTTCCATTCGGGCCACGCTAGCCTACTTATAGCGCAGGTGTTTAACTGCCTCCAGTTGGAGTTAGCAGCACTAATGGTGTATCTGTCTATCAAAAGTTTACATGTTGCCAAGGGCATAGGTATGTCAAGCCTGTCCTGACTAATTTGGAGCGAGGAGCCTAATCTAACTAACTCATCTGCCTTACAGTTACCTATAATGTTACTGTGTCCTGGCACCCAGAGTAGATTAATAGAAAAGTACTGTGCAAGTGTTGTTAATAATTTGTAACACTCCTTTACTGTCTTAGACGAGTGTTTGCTTGATAGAAGCGATTTCAGAGCTGCCTGACTATCGGAATAAATGAAGATATCTCTAACAGTGACTACGCTTTTATTTAGCATTAAAAGGCTTTCTGAGATTGCCAGGATTTCGGCCTGGAATACGCTATAATGATCAGGTAAGCGAAAGGATAAATTGGCGAAAATAGTTTCCGAATATACACCACCTCCCACTTGATCATTGAGTTTTGAGCCGTCCGTATATATACTAACCCCGTTTTCGTTGTTTGTTAACCCATTCACACATTCCTCTCTGGATGGAAAATGGACTGTATAAGGCCTGTCTAGGTATGTATTCACCGAGTCACAAAAGTCGGTGGTATTAGGAATACCTGGAAACATCCCAAGTATGCGCGAGTGTCCCCATTTGTTTGTCTTGAGCATCGATGATTCCCTCAATCTTAGAGCCGCTTTGGCGGCCAGTTGTCTACAATATAGGTCAATTGGTAATAGATGCAACATAACGCTTAGAGCCGAAGTTGGCGTTGTTTTGAGCGCCCCAGTAATACTGAGGCTTGCCGCCCTCTGAATACTATCTAGTTTCTTAATGGAAGTTTTCTTATCAAGGGATGGCCACCAGACCAGGACTCCGTAGGTCATAATTGGTCTGACAATGGCCGTATATAGCCAGTGCACTATTTTGGGGGCTAATCCCCATTTTAAGCCTACAGTTCTCTTACAGGAATAAAGCGCCGTAGCAGCCTTCTTTATTCTTTCCTGAACATTCAGCTTCCATGAAAGTTTCCTGTCAAGGGTTAAACCTAAGTACCTGGCCTTTTCACCGACCAGCAAAAGAGTTCCGTTGAGTGTCAGAGGCCGACAGTCGGGAATTTTATATTTCCTTGTAAACAACACTAGTTCCGTTTTGGCCGCATTCAGGCTCAAACCACATGTTTTGGCCCAAGTATCCACATATTTTAAGGTTCTATGCATTAGACTGCAGAGGGTGTCTGGAAACTTCCCCCTTATTAATATAGCTACATCGTCCGCGTAGGCCACAACCTTAATTCTCCTCTCCTCCAGATCCAACAACAACTTGTTCATTGCTAGATTCCACAGAAGAGGAGAAAGTACCCCGCCTTGAGGAGTACCTCTACAGACAGATCTGCGCATCACCGAAGAGCCCAACGTCGAGTTCACGAACCTGCTCGTAAGCAACTGCTCAATGAAATTCACAAAGGTTCCGGAAATGCGCAGGTCTGACAGCGTGTTCGTTATGACCTTAGGCAGGATATTGTTAAAAGCTCCTTCGATATCTAAAAAGGCTGCCAGTGTATAATCTTTAACTTCAAATGAGCTTTCAATTGATGTGACCAGTGAGTTTAGGGCCGTCTCTGTAGATTTTCCTTTACAGTAGGCATGTTGCGATTTGGACAGACGTGAGTGGGGTATGCTGTTCCTGATAACCGAGTCAATCAGCTTTTCTAATGTTTTCAGTATGCGTAAGCTTTTCTAATGTTTTCAGCCACGTCTAGGTTATGCACAACAGAACATTCATCCAACCAACAATAAACACTACTATGAGAAACAACATCACCAGAGACGTCCCATGTATCAGCAGAAATACAACTATAATCAGCCGCCATCACAATTACCAAAACCAGAGGCCAGGACACAACGTCTGGAAACACAACATTCAGGCAACCAACTCAGCATCAAAACAACTACTACGACGTGAATAGAAACAATAAAAATTAGAAAAGAACAAGAGGTAACAGTGACCAGTTCACCAACCAATACCAACAACCAAAACTCATGCGGAACAACAACTTAACAACCATGAGGAAGACAAAGATCATAAATCGGATAAGGATGCAGATAAAGATAAAGACAAGAATGCAAAAGATAAACCTAAACACAGTGCCAAGTACAACAAAGATAAGGAGAAAGATAAGGACAAAGAAAAGGAGAAGGTGAAGGAAAAGGAGAAAGAAAAAAACAAAGATAAAGAGAAGACAAAGGAAACCAGCAAAGATTATGAAAAGAGTAGCGGAGACAAAGGCGCCAAGGAACTAACATTAATTCGGTATAAATCGGGACGATTTAATTTAGGAAGGGGAGAGTTAAGGAATGATTTCATTCACAAATAATAAATAAAACTAGTTAAGTAAATTATAAGTATAATCAGGTGGGCCTGAACAAATCCAAACATATGTATTTTAAGAATAACAAAAGATAAACATATGATAAACATATGTATTTTAAGAATATCAAAACGTAAATATATTGTAAGAAAAACAAGAGATGAACATGTTTTTCTTAAACAGCTACAAAGAAACTAATATACAAGTCGTGTACCTGAAACAGTAAGATGAGGTATAAGTATAAATACGACTGTCAAATATGTTGGTAGTCATTCCAGTATTAGAATAGTGTTAAGACCTACTCTAAAATTGAATTCAAAAAAATAAATTTTTATATCTTTTCAAAGACAAGCAAGTCTTTAACTATCAACCAAGTCTTTCACTAGGTTCGCTAGAATTGGGTTTTGACGAAAGTTTTATCGAATTTGCTTGCTCTTTTGGTGGACTGCAGTAATTTTTCCAGAAGATTTTCCGCACAATGGGATTATTTTACCTGTTTATTTAAGCAATTTTTGATTAAAAGAGGATTCTTTGTTTTGACAAAAAATGAACATACCTCTGGAGCCAATGTTCTGTGAAAATATTCTTGAAATAAAGCTTAAGTCATCCAAGCACTTTTATTTACTTTGTACACAACAATCAGTAAAATTTTTTAATGAACGCGGATTCCCCGATTTTCCAATAACCATTATTTTTACTTTTGAAACATAATAGTTTTGTTAAATTTGTCCAAAAATGGGTCGATGGAATTACTCTTATTTGATAATTTTCTCTGCAAATTTTTTGCCATCGTATTCCATGCCCCGTTTTTAATTTTGCAACCCAACCACTGCTAGCGTCGAAACTTCCAGGCTTTTCCTGAACTTTGGCATGTAATAACTCGGTTTCTCTTTTAGCATATCACTTTTAATTGGTATGTGTTTGGCCTTTGTTTGGCGGATTCGAATCGCGTAAAGAACTTCTTTATGGACTGTTATTGGACAGTATTGTATTTATAGACAGCGTAAATATTCGCTTCGCCATTATGAGACCACACCATGCACAAGTTAATGCAAAACTGTCATTTCATCAGCAAATTAATTAGACGGTACTTCCCCCATATTCTGAGTCAGCTGATTCAACTAAAAAAATGTCATTACCAGAATGACATCGTCAATACCAGAATGACGTGAAAAGAGCAAAAGAGAAAGACAAAACAAAAAACGTTGGAAGTATCGAGGTAACATTTTTTTAATGTCGCAGGCTACGAGTATGTTCAAGTCTTGAGCTTCTACTATAAAGGGTGATCAGATTGGAGGTACTTTTTTCAATAGGGGTTTTTTGACACATCACGCGTGACTCCTGCTAAACTAATTACATAATTTTTTTAGTATTCAGTGACATTTCATAATAGAAAAAACTTTTACAACGTTTACAAATCCTACAATTGTATTATGAAAGTGACGCTATGTGAAAAGTGTTCATCGCGCGCTAAGGCCAACTTACGATGTACATAATTGTCCTACGTTTTTGGCTTAATAACTACGTCAATAAGCAAAATTGCCGCTTTTGGAATGAAGAGCAACCCGAAGCGAATCAAAAACAGCCATTACATCCATTGAAAACCACCGCTTGGTGCGGCCTATGCCCTGCGATGGCATTGATCTTCAAAGACTAGTCTGGCGCTAATGTAACATGAAAGGCGAACGCTATCGTGCCATGATGAATGACTTTTCAATGCCGGAAATTGCTATTTTCCATACAGCCCGTGAAACAATGGATTTACTGCGTCATCCTTTCGGTGAGCAATTTATCTCTGGCGTCGGACCAGTGGATTGGCGAACTAAATCGTGTGATATCACACCTTTGGACTTTTAATTGTTGGCATACATATGGAAAAGTTTAAATGCTTTGTGGATAAACCAGCTCCGATTGAGGCATTGGAAGCCAACATTACCAAAGTTATTTACGAGACACGGACCGAAGTCCTTTAGCTAGTCATTCAAAATTGGTGTTTACGGATGGGCGAATTATGGCGCAGTTGTGGCTGATTGCAAATGTCTGCAGAAAAAATAATAAAAGTTACTCAATCAATTTGAATTTTCGTTGTTTTATTTAAATTTAAAATCCGATAGCTAGATGGACTCGATTAGTTCTAAAATGTACTTATTGCTCTTAAGTTACATGAACTTGTTTTTAATAAGACATTCTTTTAAGAATTATGTTTTGTTTAGAAAAACATTTTGTGTTTTGAGGTTCATGCAAGTACGAAAATTTCGTGTTAAAAAGTTTTATAGTGAACCGTGTAGTGAACCGTGTTAAAATAGTGTAAAACAAAACGTGTAAAAAGAGAGATGGATGTATAATTAATAGTTGGGAGTTAAGTTATACGCAGAACTTTGTGGTGTTTTACTCACTAAATTGCTTTGTTTGGTGTATGATGATTTGGAGAACTTAGCAGAATGCATCTGCGCATCTGTACTCTTAGCATCACAATATCAGAGCAGCTGTACTCTCAGATTCACAAGATCAGGAAGGAAAATACATGTGAGGAGCAGGAGTTTTTATGGGTAAATTACCTCACCGTAGATGGTTTATCAAAACTCAAGCAAGCAATGATAAGAGTCTTTGACGGATTACAATACAACTGCAAAGTTGTGCATAATAGTAAATTTTATTGATTGAATAGATTTATTTATTTTAAAAGATTTGTATGGAATGAGCAAACACCTTGTATGTATGACGATTTTTACAGAGGCTGCAGTCGGCTAATTTTAAGCCGGAAGAGTTTCAATATTATTTAAAATTAATAAAGAATACTGAATTGCATACATATGTATGTATGTATATTGAACATATGTATTTTATTAATTTAAAATTTTTCCTAAACTTTCAATGGAACCCGAACCAAAGCAAAAATTTATTGTACAAATTTTGTCATAGTCGTCACCTATTTTTTGTTTACAAATGGCGGCCGCTAGGTGTAGCTATCTCTTATAATTCATTCAAGCCCATACATTATTTACTCAAATAGCTTGATCAATCAGGAATGTTCGTCTTGTGTGACAAGTGTCTCGTGTAGCGAATTTCGCGCTTAACACAATATTCAAAATAAATTTTGAGGACTTTTATATTCATATTAAAGAAAAAATATACTGTTTTTTCCGTTGAATAGGCAGTGTTGGCTATAACTCTATTCTAAAGTAAAATTGTGACATGTTGCCCAGGAAATATATAATTTTTTTTTTCACGAAGTTCAAAGGCATAAAGGACCGCGTACTTACTTAAACGAGCAACTGTACATTCACCGGATGCCAAATCTATACATACATATATTCTATACATCTCATTTCATATGTGTACATGTGGTTATATACATAAGTAAGTATTACAATTGGTGTCAGCAAACCAATGCATGCACATGTCCGCTCATTTGCAGCCGCAAGTTACTACTTGTAATATTGGACGGCATAAATACAAAACTTGTTGTGTCACATTTTCACGTAGTACTTATATTCCTAAGGAATTCACCCCGAATTTGCTAAGTAAACAAACACACATACTTATCCCGATACGCACGCGCAAACGCACTTCCGGTGATTCACTCATTATTTTTTTTTACATTTTACGTCCGTCTTTTTGTGTGTTTTTTTATTCAATGCGACGCACAGTAGAGTGACCCACAAAAGTTAGCCGGATAAAACTATTTTATGTGTTTTAACTAAAGAACGATTTAAACTACTAAACATTGCTCCTCGATGGGGTTTTATTGCGTACCGCATGTACGTAAAGAGTTAAAACTGATATTTTTGAGGTATCTCCACTTAATCCAGCGTATTTTACACCAAGAGCTAATTTCACAATAAAGAGATAATTTTATATATACATTTTCGAAAGCTCAGAATGAGTGCTTTGACAACATGTGCATACATACAATATCACTTTATTTTACGGCTTTTTTATACAGCTTTTTTGCTCAATAGACAAAACACAGATAAAAAGAAAAATATATAATTGGCGTGTACACTTCTGTTAGGTGTTTGGCCGAGCTCCTCCTCCTATTTGTGGTGTGCGTCTTGATGTTTTTCCACAAATGGAGGGACCTACAGTTTCAAGCCGACTCCGAACGGCTGATATTTTTATGAGGAGCTTTTTCATGGAAGAAATACACTCGGAGATTTGCCATTGTCTGCCGAGGGCGACCGCTATTAGAAAAATGTTTTTATTAATTTTGCTTTCACCGAGATTCGAACCAACGACCTCTCTGTGAATTCCGAATGGTAATCACGCACCAACCCATTCGGCTACGGCGGCCGCCGACAAAACAGAGATACTAAATTAAAATCTCATATAAATGCATGTGGACTGCACTTTGTATTTCAAAAGCAATGTAGCATTAGTGATTATAATCAAGGGGTTGTTCTTTCTAGGATTGTTAAATAATATAAGTTCCACTCTATTATAAAATATATTTTTGGTATATTTGCAATTGTCATCTATTTTGATAAGATTTATCAAAATAAATTATAATGTTTATAATGTATTGTTTATCAATAAAAATTATTGTAATTCGACATTAACTTTAATAACTAGCCCAATATCCCTGCAACCTTACAGAATCACTGGTAGTACGTATACTATTCATAGAGTAAAATAAGAAAGAACTGTATACTCACTTTCTCTGCCAACGGCAAGCTAGAACCAAATTATTGTTAAACCATTATCCCAGCTGTATGTAATCTATTTTAGCAAGCTGAAGATGGGCATATACAAAACCATCATTACGTGCGGCAGCCACTTAACATAAGCAACGAACTTGATTTTACATTACTTAAAATGGATTGATGCGAGCTCGTGCGAAGGCTTCGGATATGTAGAGGGAGATTTTTGTGTCAGCGGTGTAACCATTTAGATTACCCACTTTATATAGAACTTATAATATTTGTTGCTAAATAAAAATCTATCCTCATACGCATTCGTTGGTGCAGTATTATCAAAATATATCCCAAGTTTGTTTTGTTTTTATAAAACGTATACTTCAATAAAGTTAAAAAAGACATTTCACGAACTAGCGCTTTTGTCAATAAAGCGTAAATTTTATCATGGATTCCCTTTAAAAAATATAATTTTAACTCTCTTACTTTTTCGCGTAAAAAAATTAACTTAAACCATATTGAATTACATACATATGTTAAAATTTCTCAATGCACTACGTGCGGATAAATTTATCAAACGCACCACCGTGCGGCCTTTTATTGCTGCAATAGTAGCCACGACTTGCCGAGTTTACCCGATTACATGAATACTCATACATAGAAATTTAGAAATATGCGTAACTATATCTATGTATGAAGTTTGCTGACACAAATATGTGTACTGCCCTGCAGGGAAAACTTGAGCTAGTGAAAAAAAATTATGGTTCCGAATGGCTGATTTATAAAAACGTTAGGTGCGCGACATATTTTCAAAAATTCAAATATTCTTAAGCAAAAGAGTCGATAATGCGTAACCGTTTGCAGCTCGTTTGAGACGCAAAGTCTTGCAGTGGTATCACCGCAGCGCTCCTCCTATTTGTGGCGTGCGTCTTGATGTTGTTACACAAATGGAGGGACCTACAGTTTCAAGCCAACTCCGAATGGAAGATATTTCTTATAAGAAGCTTTTTTATAACAGAAATAGACTCGGAGGTTTGACATTTCCTGCCGAGGGGCGACCGCTATTAGAAAAAACTTTATGTTCATTTTGGTCTTTCACCGAGATTCGAACCTACGTTCCCTCTGAATTCGGAATGGTAGTCACGCACCAACTCATTCGGCTACGGCGGCTAATTCAGTATAGTGAGTTTTAATAAAATGTAAATTACTAAATTTTAAAAATTATGTACAAATAGAAAATGAAATACAAATAAAACCTCTAATTATTTTAATACTCGCATATATGATTGCCGAATTTAATATTGGTTCGGAACCATCCAAAAAGAAATGCAGACCGACAAGTTTAGTAATACTTGGGAATAATCGAATAAAAGATGCAGCGTGAAATAATTAACACTTCCTGGGAGATCGCTAGCGGCGGAACCAGTCATGGTTCTAAATTCACTAGAAATTAACCAGTTCGATATCTGCGGATTTCTCCGCAGCGTATATACCTTATTGTAAATGCATATGACATTAACACATGAGCACATATGCATATGCGATTGAGTTAGCACCGTATGCACATCTTTTTTATTTGTTTATTATTATTACTCTTCTTTGAATTGTATTGCTAAAACCTTGATCATAACGGGCAATTGTTTCTGCTTAACATAAGTCAGCATATAAGCACTATTTGGCGTTATTCTGGAAAATTTAGATTTCGCTTATTTTTTTTTTTTTGTCATAAATATTTAACATGTGTATGCATATTTTAATATTTCATTGAACGCACACAAACGTTAAAACACATTAGAACTGGTTGATATTGCAAGAGCTTAAGGCGAGAGGAGCGAGTGTTGTGTCTGCGAAGGCACAAAACACGCAACGGCACAAACGTCCGATACACGGAGAGTTATAAAGTGGACTAACCTTTTATCATTGACATGGCCTACGTTTGCACGCTGGTATGCTCAATATTTGCTGTTTGATTTGAACGCCACCAACTATTTCGTCACACTCGCGTCGCTCATACACGCGCGCCGCAACATTCGAGAAGAGAGGTCGGTTGATGATGCTCTGGAAGGCGAACAGACAAACGGGCGAAACTAAGGCAAATTAATTCAAAGGGATGGCACTAGACTCTAGTGACTAGAGCAATTGATTTTCGCGATTTTGTGTCTTGATTGTTAAAGCAGCTAGCTTCCTTCTGGTTGCTTTGTTTGATTGTTTACATTCTCACGGGCATTTTAATATTAAAAATCAATTTTACAATAACCAAATATACATACATATATCGTTGTTGCTCAAGTGCTATCACCTTTAATAGAGCAAAACCGAGTTCAATAAAATTCGAAATATCATCGAGTTCATGAAGAGAACGAGTAATAGTTTGTTCTAAATTTATTCAAAACGCACGCATGTATTATATATTTATTAGGTAAGGACCTAGTATAAATATATATGTATATATAATTGGCGCGTACACCCTTTTTTGGGTGTTTGGCCGAGCTCCTCCTCCTATTTGTGGTGTGCGTCTTGATGATGACCTAGTAGGATCCGAAAAATGAATCCTTCATAAATTTCAACATAAATGTCAATTTCACCTTTGATATTTATATGTACATATAAATATATATATATATACCATATATATAATTGGCGCGTTCACCCTTTTTGGGTGTTTGGCCGAGCTCCTTCTCCTATTTGTGGTGTGCGTCTTAATGTTGTTCAACAAATGGAGGCACCTACAGTTTCAAGCTGCCTCCGAACGACAAATATTTTTATGAGGAGCTTTTTTATGACAGAAATACACTCGGAGGTTTTCCATTGCCTGCCGAGAGGCGACCGCTATTAGAAAAATTATTTTCTTAATTTTGGTGTTTCACTGAAATTCGAACCTACGTTCTCTCTGTGAATTCCGAATGGTAGTCACGCACCAACCCATTCGGCTACGGCGGTCGCCTTTTGATAATAGAGGGTGGGCCATGTAAAATTTGCTTTTTGAATTGGCTATAAAAAAAAAACTAATCAATATTTTTTCAAACTTTTTGAAGTGAAAACCTCTTTAGAATCGTTGGGAGTGATTTGAGGCTCGATGAAACGAAAAAGCGACACTCTTGGCTACGAAGCGTTATATGTTGATATACGTATGTATATGTGTGTGGCTGCGTACTGCTGAGCCACGCTAGTATAGTGAGTATTGTAGTATGTATACTACACTGCCTATTACTTGCTTTGGTGTTTAGTTCAAGCGTCATACGTATGTATGTTTGTATGTATGCTAGTACGTATGTGTGCGCGCCTGCGTATTACGGGGCCACGATGAGCGAGAAGGCATTATGTATACCTATACTACACTACCTAATACTTGCTTAGACCAAGCGTCCTACGAATGTTTGTGTGTATGTTAGTACGTCTGTGTAATATACGCCTTAGGACGCTCATAATAGCAACCGCGTGTGCTGTATTGCGTCCGTATTTTTATATTCGTTAATATTTTCATTTCAAATATTTACCGCAATTATGCCGAAAAATAATGCAGAAAAGTGTTGTGAATATCGACAGAAAAAAAAAAATAAAGTATACACCAGAAGTATCGCGGATACTTAGAAAAGATTACGATAAAGTTTCAATGATTTTAAGTGGCGATTTTATCGTAAATTTTGCATTGGACACAGCGGTTCCTTTAATTGACTTTCTCAATGCAACATTCAAATTAAAAATGTGTAACAATCGCACTGAATCAACAACACGTTCAAAAATAACAATTGATGCGGTATTTCAAAGATATGTTGACAACATCGAAACCAAAGCATTTGTATCATATTTTACCTATCATAAGCCACTCGTATCATTTGTTGAAATTGAAAACATTGAGGATGAATAATAATAAAATGAAGAAAATAAAATATGAACTTTATAGCAATATTATAATGAACCTATAATTATCCCGCTCCTAATGCTGCTTTCATCTCATTCTCTCTCAGTTTGTTTTACGGAAGGTTTCACTTCTATCGCGTCTAACCGATAGACTGGTATTTTTTTTTATTTTGAAGATTGAAAATTGTCGTTTATGAATGAAAAATAATATCGTTCAAATGACTGCCACGACTGGCTTTACAGTAGGCCATTCGATCAACCCAATTTTTAAGCACATTTTCGATTGTTTGGGCTCGAATTTCAAGAATGCCAACTTTAATTTCGTGTTTCAAAGCATCTCGATGGTTCGCATAGCATTTGTCTTTAACGGCTCCCCACAAAAAATAGTCCAACGGGCTTAAATAAATGCTCCGAGGCGGCCAATTGATATCGGAATTCCAAAACGGTAGCCAAAAGTTCGAGTGTTACTTTGGCAGTGTGACAAGTTGCACCGTCCTGTTGAAACCAAATGTCTCCCATGTCACCTCTTCAATTTTTGGAAACAAAAACTCGTTGAGCATGTCACGGTAACGCTCGCCATTTACTGTAACCGCGGAAGAAGAAGAAGAATCACCACTTTGGAAATAGGTTTTCAATATTTCCTAATTTTGTTCAAGCGTATAGCGTCCCATTTCGTAAATGTCACACCTTTAAGTAAATTTTGAACACATTTCACATGTCATTTGTGTTACCATTCTCAAAAAAATAGGTGCTTCAAAAAGCAAACGCTATATGGCCCACCGCTACTAAACAAAAAAGACAGCGACAAACTTGATCTTCTACTTTAATGTTTAAGATTAATTAGAAGTAAGCGGGATACATAAGAAAAACTTTTTGTACTCGTTCAATTCTGTCAAAAGGGAATTGGTGATAACGTGTCCAAATAAACACGGTATATTGTAATGTAAACGGAAATAAACAGTAAATAAGATAGCAACTTAAGAGTGTAAGTTCTGCAAAGTTCTAGTTGTTTTGTCTGATAAAGTCAAGGACGGAGTACGCTTTAGATAGAATGAAGACTACATACATATGTATATTATATAACTTGAAGGTGAAAAACTCGCATCAAAAACAAATTATAACTTTTAAGAAAAATGTTAGTTATTTTTTAATACCTGAGCTTAAAATTTCTTTGTTAATAATACTACATCGGGATTAACATCAGCTTAAATTTTATATAAGTCCGTTGGGGTTGAAATAAGTGGAGTTAGATGCTACATACGGGTACATACTCGAATATCGTTGACGACACAAGCAAATGAGATACAATGAGTACATACAAAAAACAAGCGACGCAAAATACTTTCCTGATACAAAAATGTAATCCTAAAACCGAAATGAAAATCCAAATATAGAAGCTTATGTAATAGAATTGTGTGCGATACTTTATCGAATGCTTCTGAATAGTCAGAATACATATAGGTATATGTACCTATAGTCGACTTACTGCTCTGCTGAGAAAGCTGCAATACACTGTTCATAAAAATGATGTAGATTGGAAAATGTGGACTTACCTATAACAGAACCAGGCTAGTATGGTGATATACGTTTCGTTGCAAAATATATACTTTCTTTGACAATATTTTCAAACGATTTAGATACAGACGAGAGCTTAGAAATTGGTATGTTATAAGGACGCCGTTTTCTTACTACGTTTGAAAATTGGAGTACCGATTGTCGTTCTCCACCCATCAATAAAGGTACCTGAGGCTATTGATTTATTAAAATTTAATTTGAGAGGCAGAGCAAGAGCTGAACCTAGGTGAATTGAGTATCTAAGGCGGCGCCATTAAAAAACAGTTACTTTATTTTTCGAGATTTTGACAAGTCTGGCGTCAGCTTCCTTCGCAATATAAAACAAACAAAAGTAGGAGAAGTTACATCTTTGTGAGTGGCTCGGCAAACAAGTAATACCACTTACTTTTGCTTGTTTATTCATGGCCTCTTACGACACGGCGAATTCGGAAGGCGCAATCTTGTATTCTATCATTATTGAAGCAGAACAACGTTTGTGAAAGACAATTGAAAGACCATCAGCATCCGTTTTTGTGGAGAGTTTTAGAGATAAAATATTATCAATACATGGTATTATATCTTTTCATATATGTATATATGCATATATACTTACATGTATAAATTATCGGCTTCTTAATTAGAAAACCGAAAGAAATTGATTTTATGGTCAAAGTGACTTACATTGTTAGCAGTAACTGCTCCGCGGCCAAAAACAAACTCAATTGTTTTACTGGGTCATTAGACTTGGCTTATTGGAGTTATTGGCCCTGTTGGGTGTCGTGGCCTCTTTAGTGCCATTCACGTTGTCGTTATAACTATTATAGCTCGACAGGAAAATTAGGATTATAGTCGATAATTTAATGCCTGTAAGGCCTCCTCTGCGTTGGAAAGATCAGGTGGAGAAGGACTAGGCTTCACTTGGTGTCTCCAACTGGCACCTCTTAGAACGAGAAAGAAACGACTGGCGTGCTTTGTTAAACTCGGCTAAAATCACGTAAGTGGTTCTCGCGCCAATCAAGAATAAAATAAGTGGTTTGCTACTTAATACTTCCCCAAAGGAATATTTTTGTTTATCAATGCAAACAATAGCAATGTAGTTATGTAATGCGGATGACCCAGTCAAATGTTGTTGTCGATTTCCCGTTACTTGGGGTCTATCACCTTCTCTTATGCATTGGTGCTACACGGCAGTAGTTAGACCGATATTGCTGTATGGGGCCTTAGTATGGTGAACTGCGACAAGTAAACTGACATACTTTATGCCACTCGAAAGGATTCAGCGACTCGCTGCTCTATGCATAACAGGAGCGATGAAAACCATTCCAACGGCGGCTCTGGAAATGATACTCATAGAACTTTTCACATCTATACAGACGGCTCTAAAACTTTGGACGGAGTGGGAGCGGGTATTTACTGCTCAAAACTAGGGATAAGGCAGCCTATCAAGCTGCCACACCACAGCAGTATTTACCAAGCGGAAGTTTTTCTGTGGGGAAAGCCGCAGAGCTAGCCTACACTAGAACAAGAAAGAACTCAACAATTAAAATATACGTGGACACTCAAGCAGCAATAAAAGCAATAAGATCGTACTGTATTAAGTCCAAAAATGTTCGACGGAGCAGGGAGGCCATAGAAAGGCTAGCCGCAAACATTGGGCTGCATATCTATTGGGTACCTGGTCACAAAGGCATTATGCGGAACGAAATAGTAGATGAGATAGCAAAAAGTGCTGTTAGAGTACCACTTGAAGAAGAGAACGACGTACCAAAACCGCTAAATACAATATACAATGAAATGGACAACTACTTGAAAAGGCGAGTGGAAGCTAGGTGGACTAACCTGATCACATGCAAAACAGCAAAAGCCATGCGTAGAACTAAAGGACAAAAAACTGACTCAATTCGTACTTACGCTCTCGCGAAAGGACTGCAGAACGATCATAGGTATGCTAACAGGCCATAATCTATTGGCTGCATATGCCCACAAGATAGGCATTGCTAAGACGGACAAATGCAGGAAATGCAGAGAGGATGTTGAGGAAACTTTAGAACACTTTCTGTGCGTTTGTCCGGCATTATTAAAAACGCGTCTAAAATGCCTGGGAGCGCCATTGTTTGAGGGTCTGGAGGACGCCTCAATAGCGGATCTCCCAGCTCTACTTAGATTCGCCAAAGGCGCTGACATCCTACATGATGTCTACTTTCGGTATTCATAGAGATCGGTCTCGATCTGGTATCCCTAGGGACCAAAAGCTCTATGCGTGGCTTATTGCCAACCAGGCTAACCTAACCTAACATAACCTAACCTGCCGATTTCGATTGTATCATTAACTGATTTAGTAAATAGTATCATGGCGGCCGCCGTAGCCGAATGGGTTGGTGCGTGACTACCATTCGGAATTCACAGAGAGAACGTCGGTTCGAGTCTCGGTGAAACACCAAAATTAAGAAAAACATTTTTCTAATAGCGTTCGCCACTCTGCAGGCAATGGCAAACCTCCGAGTGTATTTCTGCGATGAAACAGCTCCTCATAAAAATATCTGCCGTTCGGAGTCGGCTTGAAACTGTAGGTCCCTCCATTCGTGGAACAACATCAAGAACCACACCACAAATAAGAGAAGGAGCTTGGCCAAACACCCGAAAAGGCTGTGATACTTACATCTATGATGATCTCTTACGATTTCGAATTCATATATTATTATGTTTTTAACTTAATCTTCGTAGAGAATCTTATTAATCTTATTTGCCAAAATAGGGTCACCCATTATTTCGTTTGTTAAGTATGTTTCTACTATATTGTATCGTTAGAGGTAATTTTTATATTTGCAAGTTCTAATGATTCCTGCGCATTATTCGATGTTAAATGATTATTTTACAGTCAAGTTGATCACTTGACAAAATATATGAATTGACAATATCGGCCTTAGCCCAACGTATTGCACAGTCTATATTTATAATTTAGTCGTTATTATACTTTAAAATAATTTTTATTTTATATTTTATCTCAATGGCAAAAATTTTATTTGACACTGTTATAATATTGTTAGCTCTATCAAAAATTACTTTATTCATTACTACCTGTTTATTATTGCTCTCAATTATATTATTTACTTTATATTCCAGAATTACTAAGTCTTTATGGTCGGGACTTCGCGTCCCATTTCCAGACTGCGACAAGGTTTCTTGTAAGGGATTTTAGAACACTGACTTTATAGGCGCCACACTGAATTTTGCCCACATTAATATAAAGGCACGGTGCGTTTGTGAAAAGTAATTCATAACATTTTTCCATTACATACACACGATATATTACATATGCATGTATGCACGTAAAGGGTTTTTAATAAGAGGTGTTATTTTGATATTCAAAGAAACATCTTATTTTTTAATATTATATAAATGATCGGATGTTTATTTCATTATAAAGAGGAAGGTATGCCGTTAATAGTGGAAAATGACATATGGCAAATTACCACCACGACCACGCTTACAGGACAATATCCTTTTCATAAAATTTCCATAACCGAATTGCAAAGTGGCTGCCCTCTGTCCTCGATTACCTCACAAATTCCATCTTTGAGGTCTTGAATCGACCCTGGGCTGTTGGCGTAGACCTTCTCTTTCACGTGGCCCAAAAGGAAAGAGTCATAAGGTGTTAAATCACAAGATCTCGGTGGCCAATTGTGATCACCTCTTCGAGAGATAATACGGTCCGGAAACATTTCCCGTAAAAGATCAATGGTTTCGTTGCATGTGTGGCACGTAGCGTTGTCTTTTTGAAAACAAACGTTGTCCAGATCAATAGGATCCTATTCCGGCCATAAAAAACCGTTAATCATCTCTCGATAGCGCAATCCACCTGTAACACCTGTTATATGAAAACAATAATGCACAAAACAACATCTTCCTCTCATATGTATACACGAATCTAAATATAGCTACATGTGTGCTGAAATATCCTTGACTTATGTAACTATATACACATATCACTTCACATCACATTCCTTCAAGAAATCAAATATTTATATGCATGTAAGTTAATAGCCTTCTGGTAAGCCGCATAACGGCAAATATATACAAATGGTCCAAATAAACAATACTTTACTATGGTTAGCCGCTTGATGCCAAATATATAAGATAAACAAAGGTTCAAGCTAGCATAACACTGTGCAACAAATTCAGGTTAGGAAAAATTAGGTCCGTTCTGAGAGTGGGGGGTGAAAATAGAGGCGAAATTAGAAGACCCCTATCGCGCCGTTTTTTTATGTTAGTTCGAATTTTTTTTAATCGGCCTTCGAAGTTCGAACTCGGAGCAAAATTGTTTATATGGTTTTTTGGCTATAACTCGTCGACTAATTGATATTTTTTCAATCTGTAAAGGCCAAATTATTGCTAGAGACCTGTGCAACAATTACAATTTTTGAAAAAATTGATTTCGAAAATTTTTGTGGTACTTATGAAACAATATACTGAAAATCGGCATTTGACTGCAAACTTCGAAGGCCGATTGAAAAAAAATTCGAACTAACATAAAAAAACGGCGCGATACGGGTCTTCTAATTTCGCCTCTATTTTCACCCGCCACTCTCAGAATTTTTTTTTTTTTGCTAACCTGAATTTGTTCCACAGTGTAATCTTAATTTGGATGATGATGAAATAAGCTCCTCCAGATGTGAAATATTTAATGTAATCAATTATTTGTTGGAGAAAATGTTTGTAATAAAGACTTCATTTAAAGTTTGAGTTTGAAAAGGAGTGTTTTTTTCCCGGTATCGTCCAATACTTAGTTAAAAAAACGAAGTAGTTAGCTTTTTGACTAAAATATTACAAGTGTTTATTATTTTGTTTTTAACTCTTAATTATACATTTTCATGCTTATTAATAAGTATTGCAATATTGGATTTCCTTACTACGCAATTAATTTCATATAACTTCATTCTGTGGAAAGCTCCCCATAAAAAATATCTGCCGTTCGGAGTCGGCTTGAAACTGTAGGTCTTTCCATTTGTGGAACAACATCAAGACGCACGCCATAAATAGGAGGAGGAGCTCGGCCAAACACCCAGATCGTGTGTACGCACAAATTATATATATATACATATATATATATATATAAATAAATTTAATTTGGTTTAGATAAGAATTTATTTTATATAACTCAAATTTAGCCTTTTCGTGGTGCTTTTGCATTTCCCCTGTTGATGACAGGGTAGCTTCTTGCCCTTGGTGGCTTTACCGATGGTTGTCCTGTTGGTGTTGTTGTAGCCGTTGAGTTTACGGTAGCGGACGTAACTCGCGTGCTACAAACTTATTTTCTACATACCCACTAGTGAACGAGTTTCTTTCCAGCAAACGCAAATGAATTCTGCTCTAAAGAGTATGTATATACCTATATATGGTATACCCACTTTATGTCCTAGCATACATTCTAAACTTCCTACGGAATAATAATATGAATAATACATGTGAATACAGTAACTTCATACGCGCACGTTCATATGTAAATTGTTTTTATTTTTTTTTTTCGTCGGGACAACTAGCAAGTGAAGCACTCAGACACAATTAAGTCCATTGTACTACACTTGGATTCTCTTTTAATTTTCTTTAAATCTACCCGATCTCCGAAGAAATCTGAGTAGATCTTGAAGTGCCAAGGAGCGAAGATGATCGCTTCTTAACACATCAGTGCCAAAGACCTCAAACCTGATTCGAGCGAAGGCGGGGCAGATGCACAGGAAGTGGTCCATCGTCTCATCCTCCTCTTTACAAGCTGGGCAGAGTACACTGTCTGAGATGCCCATCTTTTTCAAGTGCTTCGCCCACAGAAAGTGGCTCGTCATCAGTCCAACCAGCTTTCTGCAGTCACTTCTGCTTAATGACAGGAGGATTTGCGACAATCGATCCGACATGACAGGTAACATCAGTCTTGTAAATCTGCAGCTTCCCTCAGCCTGCCAAGCTCACTTGTGGGTTGTAGTAACTCATTTGCTAACCGTGGCTTTGATGACTGCAGAAGGGATTGGTAAAACATCTTTTTTCACCAACGAAGCTCATCGCTTCTTGAACTGCATACACCTCCGCTTGAAACACAGATGCATGCATTCCAAGAACAAAGTGCAGTTTTGTCGCGCTGGATTCCACGTAGACCCAAGAGCCGGAGCCGTGCTCGGTCCTGGAGCCATCCATAAAAGCGTGAAAACCGTGTTTGACAGGCTCATTTTCACAGTTTGACCACAATTGAGACCTAGTACGCTTCCTTGAGGTACTCCAGCTGTCGCCGTCAAGATTACAGAGCACTCAACGTCTTATTTTATGAAGAAGGGTCTATCAGTCTTGTGGCTTTTAAGGATATTAAATATGTTAAGTGGTAAACTGCTTTTTTAGCTTAGAAGTCTTTTGTGCCATACTCTGTCAAAAGCTTTCGCGATGTCCAAATACACGGCAGTGCAATATTTCTTCGTATCGAAGTCGTCTGAAATTTTTCTTACTACTCTGTGAATCTGTTGCACAGTTGAATGTTGTTTTCGGAAACCGAACTGGTGTGAGGGGATAGCGTCTTTTTGTTTTAGAATAGGATCAATTCTGTTAAGTAGTATTTTCTCAAACAATTTGGAGAGGATGGGCAGTAAGCTAATTGGTCTGTACGAGCTAGCAACAATGGCGTTATTGTTTGGCTTGGGGATCGCTATAACTTGTGCAACTTTCCATGCTTTGCTTCAATTATTCCGTTGAAGAGGTCTCGTATGTAGTTTATTATAGTATCGGGTAGCTCCTTTAGTATTTTTCCATTTATTTGGTCATATCCCGGTGCCTTTTTATTGGTGTTGTTGTTGTTGTAGCAGTATTTTCGCCCTGTCAGTGTAGTGTAATTACCGGTCGTCTTCGTCTAGCTCATCTAACGGTAGGCCCAGGAAACTGGCAGTTTCGACGGGTTGGGTCCAGAGGAAGAGAGGTGTTAGATGAGTGGGTTTAATGGGGCATGTGAAGAGGTGGTTAGTGTCGTGTGGGGTACCTTCACATGATGGACATATGTTTAGTATGTCGGGGTCGATTCTGGATAGGTAGGAGTTTAACCTGCTACAATATCCAGAACGTAATTGTGCCAAGATTACGCGGGACTCTCGAGGAAGCTGGAGCTCTTCGTCTGCGATAGGTGGTGGTTGGACTCCGATAACGGCATTCGGGGGTCGGGAGCTTAGGAAGGTGGTAAGGGTCTCCCGATGAATGTCGTTAATTGCCTGTCTGTATACTGTCTGATCCTGGAGTGGTCTGTCAGTTTTGTCCTGGATCTCGTCCACGTAATTGAGGAAGTGTCTCCTGATGTGCCTGGGAGGTGGCTCAGGCTCGGGCAGGTGTCTGCATGGGTGAGGCCTACGGTGACACCCAAGCAGAAACTGCTTGCCGAGCATTTTGTTATGCTCCTTAACCGGGAGCATGTGCGCCTCGTCGTGCAAGTGTTGGATAGGGGACATCAGGAGACATCCTGTCGCGGTCCTGATGGCAGTATTCTGGCAGGTCTGAAGCTTCGTCCACTGCGTATCACTGGTTCCAGGCGACCAGACAGGCGCGGCATAGTTCAGAACCGGTCGGCCTATTGCTTTGAAAGTCGACAGCAACATTTCTTTGTCTTTGCCCCAAGTGCTGCCGGCAAGCGACTTGAGAACCTTGTTGCGATTCAGTACTCTCGTTGCAATAGCGGTTGTGTGCGCCGAGAAGGAGAGCAAGCTGTCAAAGGTGACTCCCAAAATTCTGGGGTTGTTTATCGTCGGTATTGGGGTGTCGTCGACGTGTACCTGAAGTGGCAGCTTGACCTCCTTTGCCCAGGTGGCAAAAAGGGTCGCCGTGGATTTAGTGGGAGAAAGTTTTAAGTTTCTCGCAGTGAAGAAGCGAGAAAGGCGGGCGAGGTAGTCGTTTACTTTTGAGCATAGGCCATCAATGTCATTGCCCGACGCCATTATCGTGCAGTCGCCGGCATATGAGACCAGTGAGACTCCCTCTGGTGGCTGGGGGAGTTTCGAAATATAGAAATTAAAAAGCAAGGGTGAAAGGACACCACCCTGCGGTACTCCTTGCTCTTTTTTCTCTGTTTTGAGGTTTGGTCTCGAAATACTACCGACGAGTGACAACCACTCAGGTAGTTCGCGGTCCACCTCTTCAGCCCTGGCGGGAGTGTCGACTGTAAAATGTCGTCTAGTAGCGTGGCGTGGCTGACTGTGTCGAAAGCCTTTTGTAGGTCCAACGCTACTAGGACAGTCCTCTCGCAGGGGCGGTTTTGGTTTAGTCCGCGGTTTACCTGGGTGTTTATGACGGTGAGTGCCGTGGTGGTACTGTGCACTCTACGGAAACCATGCTGGTGTGGGGCTGGAGTCAGGTGTTGTGTGAGGAGTGGGAGTAGAAGGGCTTCAAGTGTCTTCACTACTGGGGAAAGGAGAGTTATCGGACGATAAGACTCCCCTTGGTTGGCGGGTTTCCCAGGCTTCAGCAGTGGGACCACTCTCCCTAATTTCCACTTATCAGGAATAATGAGAGTGACCATGGACAGGTTGAAGACCTTTGTGAGATATTCTACTCCCAGTGGACCCAGCTTTTTCAGCATCAGCATGTTTAGTCCGTCGGGGCCAATGGCTTTTGAAGGTTTCATGTGTTTGATGGCCCCCTGAACCTCGTCGCTGGTGAAAGTAAGCGGTGCACTGTTGTAGGGCAGTTTGTGGCACAACGTTTGGATCTGTCGACCGGAGGATGCAATATAAATTGCCGGCTAATATAGCTCGCGCATCTTTTCGGGTCCGACGAAGTACGACCGTTGAAGGTGATATCCACCTTGTCGTTGTGCTTCGTCGGGTTCGACAGGGACCTTACGTTGACCAGAGCTTGCTCACACCAGAGGTGAAGTTACAGGACTTCAGATGCTCTACCCATTTGGTCCGCTTATGTTGGGTGACCAGTTGCCGGATCTCCAAATTGAGATCCTTTATGCGAGGATCCCAGGGATCGGCCTGGCGTAGGCGGTCACGCTCGTTTGCCATAACGGCTGCTTCGGCTGGAAAATTGGGACGTAATTCCCGGATCCGTCCAGCAGGTATGAAGCGAGCCGCGGCGGCTGTAATCGCCTTGCGGAATGCGCGTTCGCCTGCGCGCACATCGGTGGGAGTGGGTAGGGATGCGAAGATGTTCTCAGTAAATTCCGCGAATCTGGTCCAATCAGCTTTGTTGAAGTTGATGTATGACCGGTGATCCGCGGAAACAAAGTCGGCGGGTCTCTCGATCGAGATGATAATGGGCAAGTGGTCTGATGCAAGCGATAGCATAGGTCGCTAGGTTATGCTATTTATCAGTCCAGCGCTAGCAATTGTTATATCAGGCGAGCTGCTACAATTGCCCACTACCCTAGTGGGGGCGTCGTCGTTTACAGTGCTGAACGTCGAATCGTCTATCTGCTCTGCCAATAGCTGTCCCCTACGATCATTTGGCAGGCTTGAATGCCAAAGATCGTGATGCGCGTTAAAGTCACCTACTACCAATCGGTTTTCTCCCCTGATGAGCGCACCAATATCGGGGAGATATCCTGCCGGGCAGCAGGTGACAGGGGGTATGTAAATATTGTAAATTTCGAGCTCGGCATCGCCTGACCGGACAGCTATACCTTGACGTTCTAAGGTGCTGTCCCTGCGGTCGATGCCTTCATCAATAAGACGATACTGCACTGAATGGTGTACTATGAACGCTAGGCCACCACCGTTGTCTCGCTCGCGGTCCTTTCGGTGCACATTGTAGCCGTCCCTGGTAATCAGGGGGGAGCTAGCGTGCAGTTTTGTCTCCTGGACCGCAGCTATCTTGATTCCGAACCGACTCATGAAGTCGACTATCTCGTCAATCTTGCTCGTGAGTCCGTTGCAGTTCAGTTGCAGAAGCTTAAAGCTTCGCGGGAGTGTCGTCGTAATTCGGGGGGTGAGGGATGCGTGATGTTGTCTGCGTTGGTCCTGCTGTGCGTTCCGCAAAATGGGGAGTGGCCTGATGTTGTCAGATGGCCGCGCCACGGGGGGCGGTTGCGGGTGCAGAGCTCTGCAGCAGGGGGCAACGTAGTCGCGTGTCCACTCACTGGTGGTGTGCAGGCCGGAGCACCTCCGAAAGTGACACCAGCCACTGCAAGAATTGCATTGGACAGTTGTCAGGTTCCGAGGTACTGGGGTAGGAGCAGGAGGGTTGTGGGTTGGAGAGGGAGTCGTATTGCTCTTGGGGGCTCCTGACCGTTGAGGTGTTGTTAGTGGCGGCAGTGTGATGTGCTGGCACTGAGGGCAGTGTAGCCGTGGAGGCGGTGACCGCCTGTGAGCGGGAGCAACACGTGGCCACATACCTTGTGGACCACTCCCTGTGACTCTTAAGGCCTGAGCAGGTCTTAAGATGGCACCACCCGTTGCACTGGTTACACCTAACCGAGGTGGAGTTCGGGTGGAGCCGTTTGTGGCAAATGCAGCAGTAGAATACTTCAGGTCCGGGGTTGGGTTCGACGCCAGCCCGGAAGAGAAGTATTTGGAGCAAACTGGCTGCAATGAGTTGCTCCTGTGACGATAGATTTAGGGTAAAATACGGTACACTAGACAGGGCTAGTATACTGGGGCGGCAGCCCTTGGTCGGGAATAAAAACCCGAGTCATTCCGATAACGTAGAACCGGCTGCCATGGGAGTGGGGGTGTCTTTTTGTCTTTAAGTTTCTTTATATAATATTTGATTTCTTCTTTTGTAGTGTTTTGTATTGCGTGGTCTGCTTTTTCAATTGTGTTTGGCAGGTCAATGTTTTTATTTTCCATGTATTTGTAAATATTGTTTTAAAGTGGTCAGCTAATGTTTCAGCTTTCTCTTTGCTTGTTCTTGCTCATGTGTTGGAATTTGTTTTTATTGGAGGCTTCTGTATAGTTGTTTTAGTGAGTTTTTTAGTTGCTTTCCATAGGGAGTAGTTGGTAGCTGTAGTTGTTTTGAGGCTGCTAAGGTACTTCTTCAGCTGATTGCCATTATGTTCTTGGAGAATTTTTTTGAGTTCATTTGATGATTTGTTTAGTTTCGTTTTATCGGCTGAGTGTTTGGAGCGTTGCCAGTCTTTTCTGAGTTTGCGTTTTTGTTTGATTTGGTCTAAAATAAAAGCAGGAATTTTCTTTGTTGTTAAAGTGTCTAATATTGGTGTCCATTGTGTTACTGCTTTTATTATGTTATCATTTAAGTATACGATTAGATTGTATTTTCCAAGTTCGATGTTCACTCAGCAATGAACTGCGTGAAACTATTGGGTTGGGGAATAAGTTCGTAGGGTTTTTACAGAAGACTTTAGGTTAGGTTAGGTTGACCTGGCTGGCTGAAAGCCATCACATAGACCTGTTGGTCCTTAGTGGTACCAGATGGAGTTTGACTATTATGTTTCCTTTCATTAGGCTTCTTGTAATAAGCATGCGTTCTTTGCGAATCCAAGTAAGCTCTGTAGCTCTTACTCCAAGAGACATTCTGACCTCTCATATTGTAGAGCTCCTAACATTTCATTCGGGTTCTAGCTAATGCAGGCCAAGGACCTATAAGGTGTTCTACAGTTTCCCTTTCTTCTAGTTCATTTCAAAATCTGCAGCTATCATTCTTTGTAATTCCCACCTTGTATGCGTGTGCCGCTAACAAATTGTGGCCGGTCAGTATGCCTACGAAAGTTCTGCTTTCCTTTCTAGACAGGGCTAGAGCGAATCTGGCGTATATATCTGCATTCTCTGTACATATGATTTTCGCGGTTTTGCAAGTGGCTAGATTGTTCTATCTTTTGCCTATCCGTAATTTAATGTCCACAGCGATGTCACTGTATACCGTATTTAAAGGTTTCAGTATGTCGTTTTCGGGGCTTTTGGCAATTTCATCTACAATTTCGTTTCCTGCAATGCCCTTATTTCCGTATACCCAATAGATGTGTAACCGTCTCTCTGCGGCTACTTCCTCTATGACTTTCCTGGTCCGAAGAACGTATTCAGAGGAAATTTCATATGAGTTTATTGTCTTTATTGTTGCTTGACTGTCAACATATAACTTTGTCATTTATCAACCGATCGTCTTTAACATACATTTTTTCGATACGTCAATTCAGTACAATTTCAACTGAGATCGTCAACATGCCGTTCATCAACGACCAAGACGTTCCAATAAACTTGTTGAAGCAGTGGGGGGAGCGTTACCCAGGAGCCAACAGTGTCGTATCGTCGTCGCGCTCAGCATTTTGGCGTCAGTGAAACCACAATGCGGCGCATTTTAAAGGACGATTTCAATTTGTTTCCGTTTAAATCCAGTGAATAAACAAAATTGCCGCATTTGGGGATCTGATAATTCACACGAAATCCATGAAACGCCATTGCATGACCGGAAAGTAACTGTCCGGGCTGGCATTTGCGCCAAAACCATCATTTGGCCATATTTTTGCCGTGACAACGAAACCGGCCAAGGAAACCAATATCGATGGATGTTGGCTCATTATGTCTTCCCGCAAATGCGTGATAAAGGTTTAGACGGTTACTGATTTCAAGAAGATGGTGCGCCATGCCACACTGCGAATGCAACAATTGAATTTCTGTAACGAAAATTCCTGAACGTCTAGTATCAAAAAGAGGCGACATTGACTGGGCCCCCAGATCACCTGACTTAACCCCCTCGGACTTCTTTTTGTGGGGTTATCTGAAAAGTAAGGCTTACGCCAACAAGCCACAGACTATTGACCAGCTTAAGGCAAACATTTGTGCCGAAATCGACGCTATAAACCCCGAAATGCTTGATAAGGTGATGAAAAACGCAGAAAAAAGATCGTAGTTCGAGATTGTTAATACAGGTGACCACTTGATTGATATTGTATTCAAAAAATAGTTTTAATAAATTGTAAATAACCAAACCAAGTAAAAATACCTCACTTATAAAAACCAGTTTTTTTTTTTCAAAGTTATCCAATGTTTTCATACCGCTTTTATGTCGGTGGCGCACCCTGTATATTTTATTGGAATTACTCGATGTCTTTTCTGTGCTATTTCTGCAGCCTTTCCTACCGCAAAGAATTCTACTTGAAAAATACTGGAGTAGTCAGGGAGCTTAATTGGCCTTTTGATGTCTAGCACTGCGCAATAAATCCCTGCACCTACTCAGTCCATCATCCTCGAGCCGTCATTAAATATATTAAGCTCTTCTTCTATTGTTGTTCGGAATCTCTTCACCCAATTGTATTTCGGAGTCATGTAATCCATATTGGTCCGATAACTCATACCTATTGAGCTACATATGTTCGAATATTTTACAGGTAAATTCACCCTTTGCGTTAAGTCTTGCTGCTAGACCTTCTCCCGCAATGTCAATCGGTGGTTGTTTCAATTGCCCCTGTAGTGCAAAGTGCACTAAGACATTAAATACTTTCCATAAGTGTTTTGTGTGTCGTTTTTCTTAATGCAGTTCACCAAACTAGAGCACCGTAGAGTAATATTGGCTTTAATACAGCTGAGTAGTACCAAAACATTATTGAAGAAGATAGACCCCATGTAACTCCCAGCATTCTTTTACATGCATATAATGCGTTTCTAGCATTTTTCTTCCTCTCCGATATATTGTGCTTCCATGATAGTTTGCTATCTAAAATTATTCCAAGGTACTTTGCGTGGTCTTTAAGAGTCAGTTATAAGCCGTTAAGCTTCGGGGGTGCCGATTCGAGATCTTGTACCTTCTAGTAAAAAGTATCATATCCGCGTTTATCCCCAAGTCGGTCTGAGTTAACCCTTGATGCACTGTTGCGAGTGTAATATTCATTATGTCGCTCACGGTATCTAAGTATTTGCCCATCACTACCATGGCTAAGTCATCTGCATATGCTATTAGTTTAGATGCCGTGCCTTCAATTTTCGTTAATAACTCATTAGCTGTGAGTAACCAGAGAAGTGATGATAGAACGCCGTCTTGTGGCGTACCTTCACATGCTGGTTTAGTGAGTTTAACTGCGTTCCATTCCGCACGTATCAGTCTATAACCCAAAAGGTTCTTTATCCATGAATAAACAGCGAGTTATGTATTTGTTGTATCTAGGCCCCTTAAAGTGTGTCGATTGTTGAATGCATCACTAATGTTTAGAAATACTCCTAAAGCGTATTCCTTGTACTCTAGAGCTTTCTCTATAACTAACACTTGTGAGTGTAACGCAGTCTCTGTGGATCTGCCTTTATATACGTGTTGTGCCTTAGACATAAAGTTTGACATTATATTTTCTCTAAAGGGGGTGTCAAGCGTTTTCAGAAGGAATAAGGTCAAACTGATGAGCCTATATTCCTTTGAGAGTGGGGGCTGCTTTTACCTTCTTTCGGTAGCTTGCTTATCTCCAGAGTATTGTCAGATATTTAAACCTCAGGCATCCTGTGTATATCGTCTTTATCCATAGTAGCAACAGATTGCCCTGGCGATTTAAATGGGTCAAAAGTGCTTGTTGCCCATTTTGTTTTTGGGTTGAAATAATGCCTTTCGGAATGTTTACTACGTTGTTTCTTACATGCTCCTGACCTAACTAGTCTATGTATCCTAAACAATGCTTATTGACTATATCTTGTAGTGATTCTTCACAACTCTCAGTCTAGTCTACGTTGGATTTACTTATTAAGTAGGGCGTATTCGGGTGTTTTGATAACAGTTTCCTGAGCCTAGCCACTTCGTTTGTGATTTATATACTGCACGGAAGTCTTTCCATGACTATCTCTTGGCTCTACGCACCTCTTTCTTCGTCGTAAATCATTATATTCTTCCCACCAGGATTCATTATCGGCTACTCGAGCCAGCTTATAGAATTCTATTCTTCTCTTCTTAATTGGCGCGATAACCGCTTACGCGATTTTGGCCGAGCTTAACAAAGCGCGCCAGTCGTTTCTTTCTCGTGCTAACCGGCGCCAGTTGGACACACCAAGTGAAGCCAAGTCCTTCTCCACCTGATCTTTCCAACGCAGAGGAGGCCTTCCTCTTCCTCTGCTACCACCAGCTGGTACCGCATCGAATACTTTCAAAGCCGGAGCGTTTGTATCCATTCGGACGACATGACCCAGCCAACGAAGCCGCTGGATCTTTATTCGCTGCGCTATGTCTATGTCGCCGTAAAGCTCATACAGCTCATCGTTCCATCGTCTGCGATATTCGCCGTTGCCAACGTGCAAAGGTCCAAAAATCTTACGCAGAATCTTTCTCTCGAACACTCCAAGCGTCGCTTCATCGGATGTTGTCATCGTCCACGCTTCTGCGCCATACGTTAGGACGGGCATGATGAGAGTCTTGTAGAGTGTTAGTTTTGTTCGTCGAGAGAGGACTTTACTGCTCAGTTGCCTACTTAGTCCAAAGTAGCACTTGTTGGCAAGAGAGATTCTACGTTGGATTTCAAGGCTGACATTGTTATCGGTGTTAATGCTGGTTCCTAAATAAACGAAGTCTTTTACAACCTCGAAATTATAACTGTCTACAGTGACGTGAGTGCCGATACGCGAGTGCGCCGACTGTTTGTTTGAAGACAGGAGGTACTTCGTTTTGTCCTCGTTCACCACCAAACCCATTCGCTTTGCCTCTTTATCCAGTTTGGAGAAGGCAGAACTAACAGCGCGGTTGTTAAGGCCGATGATATCAATATCATCGGCATACGCCAACAATTGTACGCTCTTATAAAATATTGTGCCTGAGCGATTAAGTTCTGCGGCTCGTACGATGCTCTCCAACATCAGGTTAAAGAAGTCACACGACAGCGAGTCACCCTGTCTGAAACCTCGTTTGGTATCAAACGGCTCGGAGAGGTCCTTCCCAATTCTGACGGCGCTGCTGGTGTTGAGCAACGTCATCTTACATAGCCGTATTAGTTTTGCGGGGATACCAAATTCAGACATAGCGGCATACAGGTAACTCCTTTCCGTACTGTCGAATGCAGCTTTGAAGTCGACGAAAAGATGGTGTGTGTCGATTCTCCTTTCATGGGTCTTTTCCAAGATTTGGCGTATTGTGAATATTTGGTCGATGGTAGACTTTCCAGGTCTGAAGCCACACTGATAAGGTCCAATCAGTTGGTTGACGGTGGGCTTCAGCCTTTCACACAATACGCTCGCTAGAACCTTATAGGCGATATTTAGAAGACTAATCCCGCGGTAATTGGCACAAATTGCAGGATCGCCCTTCTTATGGATTGGGCAGAGCACACTTAAATTCCAATCGGCAGGCATGCTTTCATCCGACCATATTTTGCATAGGAGCTGATGCATGCACCTTACCAGCTCCTCGCCGCCATATTTGAATAGCTCAGCCGGCAGTCCGTCGGCGCCCGCGGCTTTGTTGTTCTTTAGCCGTGATATTGCTATTCTCACCTCGTCATGGTCGGGTAACGGAACGATAATTCCGTCGTCAACGATTGGGGTATCGGGATCTTCACTTTCTCTATGACATGCGCAGCTGTCACTGTTTAACAGGTTCGAGAAGTGTTCCCTCCATAATTTAAGATTGCTCTGTACGTCAGTCACCAGATCACCGTCTTTGTTCTTACAGGAAAACGCCCCGGTCTTAAAACCTTCTGTAAGCCGCCGAACTTTCTGATAGAATTCTATTACGGTGCGTCTTTTTGATCCCAGCTACTTTTTCCACAAAAGTGGCTTGGTATGCTTTATTAAGTGCCCTTCTAACACTCTCTTCCGGTTTAACACATGAGCTGAACCCGCGAGGTCTGAACTGGTTTTGCAATAGCACTTTCCTAAACAGATCGCAGTTTGTGTTTCTAAGATTTCTAAAATTAAAAAAACATTCAATTTCAATTTAAAATAACATTCTCGCCCTCTTTAGTATGGCTTTGTGGTCGGAGAAAGATGGTGTTTTTAATACTCTCCAATCTTCCACCATCGTATAGTTATCCGTAAAGAGAGTTAAGTCTAGAACATTTTTGGAGATGGGTCCAATAAATATTGGTTCCTCATCTCAGTTTGCTACTTCTAAGCTAGTTTGTAAAATAAAGTTAAGTAGGTACTCACCTCTAATGTTTATGTCGGAGCTCCACCAGAGAGTCTGATGAGAGTTAGCATCGGAGCCTACAACTAGCTTTCTTTGCTCGGCTTTCTTAACCAGCCTGCGAAGCTCATCTGGCGGTGCTTCCCTCTCGTGTGACATATAACAGGATCCAAGAAGTAGTATTACATTCCTGCAGCTCCGAATAGCCGCCACTGTCAGGTCATCTGTGGAAAGATTGGTATTCAAGTAAGAACATACACTTTTCTTAACGAGTATTACTGCTCTTACACTGTTCGTAGCGTTGGGGAAGTATTTATTGTAGTTTGGTGAGTCCAGTCCAGATACCATGTTTCTTGGACTAGAGCCACGTTGCAAATTTTGAAGGAGCTCAATTGAGGCTTTCTTGCTTTTGTGAAGGTTAATTTGAAGGACCTTCAGCATCAGGCTTTGGTTCCTGCCTGTCTTCAATGCCGAGATTCTTCTCCATCTCGACAATTTTGAGCGTGTTTTTGATTTAATCCGTTGGGTTGCGTTTTTTGAGACGAAGGAACACGCTTCCAATGCGCCACGTACAAAATTTCCTCCGCCGTTTTATTTATCTGGAGAATATAGTTCTGGCTTTCGTTTGCATTCGCTGATTTAGCCACTTTCATCCCCTTCCAGTCGTCGGTAGGTACATCTTTATTCTGCATTTGTAGCAGACGCAGTGCATGCTCCGGGCTTACCGTGCGCAGTATAAACACCTTCGCCTTTGGTATCGATGGTACTGAGCTGCAATCCACTATTTCAAATGCGTCACCTTCCCATAGGCCTTGAAGCTTATTCACAACTTCCATAACCCATGTGAGAGACCTGTCGTCCTTGCACTTTATGATTTTGACGCCGCTGAACCATCCTGATCCATCGAATGTAGGCGAAGAGAGCTTCCAACAGCTTAATTTCCACGGCTCCTGCGACATTTGCCCCAGCGGGCTACCACGATCAACAAGTGCCGCACTGAAGTGCTTTCTCGCAATCTCATTGGCCGCCGCCGCTTTTTTGGACGTTGTCGGCTTTTCGTCGTCCTTTTTGCTGTGTGTCACGTTTGGCTTTGCAGCAATGTTCTTGCACTTTTTTCTTGTGGTGTGCATCCAGAGAGCGAAGTTAAGCTTCTTTCTCGTTTGTATTCTTGCTTGCAATACTTTTCAGGTCCGAGTCTACCAGGTCCCGTAGCTTGCATATCGTTGCCTGGCCTTAGGTAGGCGCCGTTAATATAGCCGATCTGGTAAACCGCCGGGCTGCATATTAAATAGTTGGCACTTTAGGCTTCATCCGGAGGATGAATCTATGTAAGGTAACCTCCAAATAAGTCCCACTTCTGTTCAGTGTAAGTTTACTACTTTGCGGCTATATAAATATGCTTTAGTGCACTTTTTATTACTTGGAGAGCCACATACGTAAAGGAATATATTAATTTAATATTTATATACCACGCGAGAACAAACACTAATGGCGTCGATACTTTCCTCAGTATCGAAATGTCCGGGACAGAACAGGGGGAACGAGGGGCGCCTTTTATATGTCGGGATTAGAGAACAAAAACAAATATTAATCAGCGAAAATCACTTTATTGTTTTTCAAAATATTCTCCATGAAGATCTATATACTTTTGCATGCGTTTGAACCAATTGTCGAAGCACTTTTGCCACTCTGAATAAGGTACCTCCAAAACATGCATTCTGAATGCCGCAACCGCTTCTTCAGGTGTCGAAAAACGTTGACCTCTCAGTTTGTTTTTTACGTACGGGAATAAAAAGAAGTCATTCGGTGCCAAGTCAGGACTATACGGAGGATGACCCATTAATTCGATGTTTTGGGTGCTCAAAAATGCAGTTGTTTGAGCCGATGTGGGAGAGTTCGCATTGTCCTGGTGAAGAGTGATCCGTCTTTGGCGATTGGTTTTCCTAATTTCTTGGAAGACAACTGGCAAACAAATGGTTGTGTACCACTCAGAATTTACTGTTCTGCGTTGTTCTAGTGGTACGGTTGCGACATGCCCAGTTTTTCCGAAAAAACAGGCGACCATTTGCTTGGAAGTGCTTCGTGCGCGAACAACTTTTGTTGGATTTGGCTCATCTTGAAACACCCATACAGTCGACTGCTGTTTACTTTCGGGCTCAAACGCATAAATCCATGATTCATCACCTGTCACGATGTCATAGACGTGTTTCGAAGCCCCGCGATCGTATTTTTTGAGCATTTCCTTCGACCAATCGACACGACCCTTTTTTGGACCGATTGACAACTTGTATGGGATCCAACGCGAACAAATTTTTTTGACAGTCAAATGTTTATGCAATATTGAATGTATACTGGTCCCACTAATGCCTAAGATTGTCTCAATCTCACGATAGGTCACATGACGATCTTGCAATATCAGTTCGCGCACAGCATCAATGGTTTTCGGAACAACAACTGATTTTGGACGACCTTCACGAAATTCGTCTTGGAGTGAACTACGACCACGATTGAATTCACCATACCATCGATAAACACTGGTCCTTGATGGAGCTTCATCGCCAAAAAAATGAATTAAGTTCATCCATGCAATGTTGCTGAGTTAATCCACGTCGAAAGTTGTAAAAAATAATCGCTCGAAAATGTTCACGACTTAATTCCATTTTTGGACCGAGATGAATCTTTTAAGTTACTGTAAACAACACAAATAGCGCTGGTATTTCAAAACCTTCTGAGTACGTAAGACCCAAAAAATGACAAACTTTGCAATACAGCTGTCAGTTGCCATATTGCAACACCAGGGTTGCCAAATCCCGACATATAAAAGGCACCCCTCGTTAGCTACTTGTTGCTATTTTAAGCATCTTACTGTGCGCGCCTACGCACCCGTATCGCACAGCAGTTGCGGCTGTCGAGCAATTAGAAGACATATTGATTTACGTATTTACATACATATATACGGAGCCGCGACTACTCGACATGACAAAAATTGAAGATTCACCAAATATTGGTAAATAATTCTTATAAGAAAGTGAAGTGAGTGCGCTGTGTTTTTGTTGTGTTCTAGAACACAACGCTTACTGCGGCGTTTGCGTCTACCAAGGTAAATATATATGTAGGTATGTATGAACGTGCATGTATGTAGTTACATATGAAAGCAATTATTTTGTAGTAAGTTGAGAAGGCAAGTAGGTACATCCAACACTTGTTTTACACGGTAGATACGTTCCTTAGAAAAGCGTGCAAACAAACATCGTGTAAAAGAAACCATGTAAAAAAATACATGCGACATTTAGTAAATTTGGGGATATGTTCCACAACTTTAAAAAATCGCGTAAGATGAAAAGACTTTAAATATTTTCCTAAAAAACCGTGCAAAAGAAGTAATAATGAAATCCGTATTTATAACAAAAATTAAAAATAGTGTACATAGTCCTTAAGTACAATAGATAAACATTCAAATGGAAATTAGGAATAAAAAGCAATTTTGCAACTATTCATCGCTACTTTATGAATTGTTTTTTATTACGGACTGTTCCAGAAATGCTATCATCAGTAGATATGTCAGATATGTCTAGCACCACTGTCGGGTTTGATTCAAAGGCAGAATTTCATTCGATATTAACGACCTCTGCTGATTTTTTTGTTGTTATAAAGTCTGTTATTAGCGGCTGTGTTTTTTTTTTTTGGTTTCTCAAGTTGCTTATATAATTCTTGATATCCAGCTACTGAAAAGTTAAGATTACGTTGAAATTTTAATCCACGCTCCATGTCAGGAACATGAGTAAGAAACCCCCGCGAATTAGATCAGCCGTTAATAGCTGAACTTCACCTTCGTTTTCATCATTACCTGCTTCTTTATTACCACAAACTGTCATAAATTCGATCAAATCGTCCTCATCCAAAGGGCTTTCTCGCATTAATTCATCGATGTCAGCCGTTTGCATGTTGTTGAAACCTTCACCACTAATTGCATTCGATAGATTTATAATTTCAGAACCCACGGCTGATTTTTTACAACGAAATTTCCACTTTTGACGCATGCTGGCAACATTTTTTTCCAAAAAGCATTTAAGGTCGATTGGCGCAACTGTTTCATGGCAAAAGAAGCATATGTAATGCAATCCATAATCGTAAACTTTCTCCATGCTTCCATAACATTCGAATTTCTTCCTTACATTTTAAATGCTGCCATAATACCTTGATCGATTGGCGCCAGAAACAGCAATTGAATATTTGAATTATCCAGCACTGGGTGGCTGGGCGCATTATCAACGAGCAAAAGTATTTAGAATTCCAAACCTTTTTGTCCCATATATTCCTGGACTTCAGGAACAAGGCAGTCGTTGAACCAATTTGTATACAGATCAGCCGTCATCCATGCCTTCTTATTCGCTATCAAATGAACTGGCCTCTTAAAGCTTGTGGCAAGGAGACTTGTTTATTAAGAGAGGCTTTAATATTTTATCACAAGATGCGTTACTGCAAAACTAAAACGTCATGCGCTCTTTGGCCGCTTTAAAACCACCAGATGATTTTTCAGATTTTGCTATGTACGTTCTTTTAGGCATTTTCTTACAGAACAATCCCGTTTCATCAGCATTAAATATTTGATTTGGAGTATAACCGCTCTATTCAATTAGTTTTCGTAATTAATCCGGAAAACTTTTTGCAGCATTTTCGTCTGTTGATGCTACTTCTCCTTTTATTTTTACATTGTGAAATGCGTGTCTTTTTAGCTTCTTCGTTGCCTAAAGACTTGCTGATGGTTCAAACTTCTGAAGCTGGTTGTATATTTTAAGTGCTTTGAATTTTATAATTTTCCCATCAATAGGGAAATATTTTTTTGCAAATCTTCCATCCAAAACACCATGTGTTTTTCCGTTTTCTCCAAGAGAGGATGATGTATGTACGGCTGCTGTGAGTCAAGATGCACAAAACAGCAACAAGTAGCTTATAATAAGTTCTGTCCCGGACATTTCTATAATAGGGCATATTTCGACGGAATTATTTTTTGTTCTCTCGTGGTATATCTTTATTACTAAATATATTCCTTTACATATGTGGTTCTCCAGTTAGTAAAAAGTGCACAAAAGCATATTAATATAGCCGCAAAGTAATAAATTTACTCTGAAACAGGAGTGCGACTTATTTGGAGGCTCCTATGCATACACTCAGCCTTCGGATGAAAGCAAAGTGCCAAACATTTAAAACTGAAGAAGTCACTGAAGCTTCTGTGAGTTTTATTGATGTACGGTATCGTTCATAACAATTTTTCCTCTTGAATATTAACACTTATATTTCGAATAGTAATGTACTACCAGAGAATGTTAATGCAATGAGAAGGTGCAAATGTTACTGTGAGCTTTTTTTAGTACAATTGAGATTTGAAAGATTTGTAATAAGGTCATTTAGCACACCGAGTTTATAGACACCTCACTGACTTTTGCCCACACAAAAATTAGAAACACCACACATTTTTCACCTCAACACACAACACATTTCTCACCTCGACATTAAACCAATTAAATTTTTACTATTTTCGTATTTTTGAAATAATAAGCGAATACGTAAAATTTATTACATAATTTTTTTTTTCAATTACATTAAAAAAAAAAACGATTTAGAAAAAAAAATTTATAAAAAAAAGTTTGCCCCGGGAATTGAACTCGAGTCTAACATGTGGCGAGGAAAAATAGACGGTGCGTTTATTTCTTCGAATGCTTATTTTTTGACCATTTTGTTACTTTTGAAATGATAAGCGGATTCATAAAATGTATTACAAATTTTTTTACGATTACATTAAAAAAAAAAACGATTTAAAAACGAAAAAAAAAATTTCTGCCGAGAATTGATGGCGAGTCACGTGGGGAGGATAAATACGCAGAGCGTTTATTTCTGCGCCTGCGTTGTGAACAAAAGGTTTTGTGCATGCGCGCGACGCGAATAAATTTTAATAAAGTTCTGAAAGTAATTCATGAAGTTTTTCATTACACACATATGTACATAAATGAACGTATACTTTATATGTAAATAAATGATGGTATATGAAATATACATAAGTACATAATATGTATGTACATGTCAATAGGAGGTACATATTTGCATTCAGAAAAAAAGAACGGTTTAAGATAAATCAACACTTATTTTATATTGTATGTCAATTTATAGTTTATGTATTCGACAGCATTTACATATATATGTATGTATGTACATTTGTATATGAAAAACAATAATGCACAAGCGCAAGAACATCATATCACATATGCAAGTATGCCCAAATAACCTTGACTTATGTATGTACACATGTCATACCACATCACATTCTTACAAGAAATCAAATACACATACGCACTAGTGAACGAGTTTCTTCCTAACAAGTGCAAAAACAATTCTGCTCTATGTATGCATATATACCGACTTTATGTCCTAGCATATATACATACATATTGTACATATATACCTACTTGCCTTCTAAACTTCCTACAAAATAATTGTATTCATATGTTACTACATCCATGCACATTCATACATTCAAGCATACATATACATATGCGCGAGCACAGCGCTCCCTTCTTGCTTCCGCGTACTTTTGTCTTTCACCAGTCGATATTCCTAATATTGTACTTACAAAAACACAATACTTTGATAGACGCAAAAGCAACAGCAAGCACAACGCGATGGCCGCTTTGCCACCACACATTCTAAAATGTTCTAGAACACAACAAAAACACATACCTCACATGCGCATGTCGCCCAAAGCTAAAATCTAAGCCTAGCGACTACAAAAACAAAATACATTCGTAGACGCAGTCGCAGCGGCCATGATTCTATCAGCGACGGCGCTGAACAATTTAGATCAAAAACAAAAAGTTCATTCATAAGTTAGAGCTCATATTTCAATTTCATTCATAAACGAGCCGCCCATATGCCAATTTTCGCGACCATTCGAAAATAGTCAATATTGGAATATTTCGCGTGGAATTATTTGCCAATATTTGATAAATCTTAAATTTTTGTCATGTCGAGTGGCCGCGGCTCCGTATGTATGTATGCACCCTTATATGTATGTAAATATGTCTTCTAACTGTGCGACAGTCGCGAGTTAATGCGACTTCCAGCGAATCACACATTGCTGTCCGCAAAGCCGCATATATGTACCTTATGATCAGAAAGTACCGGGAATGTTTAAATTAAACAAAACAGAGTTAAATTTAAGGCAAATTTATATTATCTCCTTCAAAATATGACCCGTCTGAAGCAACACACATGTACCAACGTTTAACCCAGTCCTCCAAACACCCCCGGCAGGCCGATTTGTATTCTCTTTGATCAGTGCGATGGCGCGTTATCATCATGCAAAATCTGAGAATTGTTTGCTCACATTTCCGGCGGTTTCCAACACACAGCATCTCTCTAAGGCTTCAAAACGGATAAATAATATTCTCTATTGACTGTCTGGCCCGATGGAAGGTACTCATGGTGGACTATGCCTTGGCTTCGAGTCAGTCAACGTCACCTTCCCGGTTCTTTTTGCTCATAGGGTATACATATCCCATCTTTTCACTGACGGACAAGAAGACGGTCGGAGATGTTGTTTTTTATATGCATACATTTTGCGTTCGTTGAAGGTTTGTATATATTTATATACATATGCGTGTATGCGCGTTTGGCTTTCTGGATGCATCCATGGATATTAGAATATTTTCTCATCAATATGTGTATGTAAGTAGTTCAGATTTGACTGAAGAGATTAAATATAGGAATGCATATTCATATGATTGCCTTTATGGCTGTTTTACATATAAATCAATTCAAAAGAAGTATGAATAATGTTATATAGAAAATAAATTTCTAAATAACAGGTATTAGAAAAACCTGAATACACTATTTTAAATCAATTCTAATTAAACCAAATATAAAAAATGAAATATCGAACAAAAAACCGCGTACAGGATTTCAACCTGAGTCAAAATTGAGACTATGTACCGCACACACAACACGTCTTTCACGATTGCGCTAATCTATAATCACTAATGAACTTTTCTAAATCACTCATTTATTCGATTCGCAGTTTTATATGCACATATTCTGCGTTAGTTGAAAGTTTGTATGCGTAATTATATGCATATGTATGTGTGTTTGCGCGTTTGGCTTTCTGGACGGATATTAGAATGATATTTTCTCATCAATATAATTTGGATTTGATGAAATAGATTATAGATATATGTACATATTTTCTGTTTTGATTGATTTATATAAAAGTCAGGTCATATCCAGTACGAACTATTTTATACCGAAAAGAAATTTCCATTTATAAAATACAAAAAAAACAGTATTTTAAAGAAATTTTAATTAAAATAAACTCAAAAATTTTACCAAACTTTCCTGGTTTGAATTGTAAAATAAAATGTGCAAGAAAAAAAAATATGACTTCAGGACTTGAACCTGAATTAAATACGTGCCAAAAAACAAAACGAATAACTCCGCCGACTTTAGCTTCTGCACCACAAACTAACTGCCGCGCGGCCTTCTTAATCGCAGATTTATTCGCTTCGATTTCCTTAGTAGTGTGCCGAAAAATCTTATGAACTTCCTCAGTAGTATGGTAAACGCAGAAAAAATCTGAATTTCTGTCCTAGCGTGGTAAGTAAATATAGAAACCCTCCACTCGCGTCACTCGCGTGGTAAATATCTGCAATTCGCCACTCGTGAGCAAAGTTGAATTTGAAATGACCTTATTATGAATCTACAAATTAGAACTCGAAAAAAGCTCGTTTAACATTTGCTCCTTCTCATTGCATTAACATTCTCTGGTTCTACTCCCTAGTAAAGACCTGAAAAGTTGTATAAATAAATTATGATACAGTTTTGTTGATACTTCATAATTCACAATTATTGGCACAGTGCTGTGCCTTTGAATACGAGTTATATTCGTTGACTCTTGCCAGGTCATCTGCTTTTTCGTTACCTTCAATGTTCCGATGTCCCGGAACCCAGATTAAGGTAACTTTATGGTTTCCACTCAAGATTGTGAGGCTATTCCTACTTTGTTCCACCACTTTATAGGTTGTTGTAGCCGAAACCAGCGCCTGGATTGCAGCTTGGCTATCCGGGAGAATAGCGATATTACCCTTAAAAGAGAAATCTGCGATTAGTAGCCTACGAGCTTCCCCAAATGCCAGTACTTCCACCTGGAAGACACCGCTGGCATTAGGGAGACGCACAGATTTCTCAATTTTAAGTCTGTGAGAATATATACCAGCTCAAACACCGCAGCCCATTTTACTTCCATCCGTATATACTGTAGTGTCGAAGTTGTTTAGAGAGAGTCCCTTATTCCATTCTTCCTTAGATGGAAAGAGAGTGGCAAAATTCCTATTGAATGTTACCGTCGGGACGATGTAGTCAGTTCTCACCGAGATTAACTGAGTTTGTCGCAATAATAGACTAGCATTACCATAAGTTTTTCCTCTCCAGCGACCCGCTTCATTTAACCTAAATGCACTCATGGTTGCCGTCTTCTTAATATGTAGGTCAATTGGAATAACGTGTGTCAGTGCATTGAGAGCCTCTCTAGGACATGATCTGATTGCACCGACCGTTATTGCACAGGCTGATCTTTGTATTCTGCCGAGCAGTTTGGTATTGTACTCTCTCCCTAGAGCCTTCCACCAAACTACCGAAACATACGATAAAATAGGTCGTGTAACCGTCTTATACAGCCATAATGTATGCTTATGTTGAAGATCCCATCTTCTTCCAAGCCTACGTTTACAGGCATATAAAGCAATTTCTGCCTTCAGAACGGGTAACTTCAGCTTTTAATTTCCAGCTAAGTTTGGAGTCCAGAATTACCCCTAAGTACTTTGCGCTGGGTGATAGTGAGAGAGTTTGTCCGTTAATATTTGGTAGGGTAAAAGTTGGTACCTTATATCTGGTGGTGAAAAGCATAAGTTCTGTTTTACGTGGGTTTAAACCTAGGCCACAGCCTGTGGCCCAAGAGTTAAGCTCGCCTAACGCCCTTTAGATGATCCCACTGATCGTATTAGGACACAGTCCTGACGCCATTAATACCACATCATCAGCCTATGCCACCACTTTTACCCCACCTCTATTAAGTTTTGTTAAGACTTTGCTAATAACGCATAACCAGAGAGGTAGAGACAATACTCCCCCCTGTGGGATGCCTCTGTGGACCTTCTTGGTTAGGCTGATATTACCCATATTAGCTTTGATGACCCTGGTTTCTAGCATAGAGATGACCCAATTACTGATGCAATTGTCCACCTCTAAGTCTATCAACGCCCGTTGGATCGCATCTGTACTAACATTGTTAAAGCCGCCTTCTGTATCCAAGAATGCCGCCATGGTATAATGTTTGTTCTCTAGAGAGCCCTCTATTGTTCGGATTACCTCGTGAAGCGCTGTCTTCGTAGAATTGCCTTTAAGCTACGCATGTTGTGCAGTAGATATACCAGAGCTCTCCAAAGAGCTTCTTAGATATATATCCAAAAGTCTTTCAAAGGTTTTTAACAGGAAAGACGAAAGACTGATTGGCCTATAGTCCTTCGCTGATTCATGTCCCCTCCTGCCTATTTTTGGAATGAAGACGACCTTCACTAGTTTCCAACTATCTGGAGCATGACCTACGTTTAAACACGCTTTAAAAATTTCCTCTAGCCCTGGTAGGATACAGTCCAAGGTTTCCTGTAACATCTTTGGAATGATCCCATCTGGCCCCGGAGATGTAAAAGGTGAAAAAGATTTAATTGCCCATGCAACTTTCTCCTTTGTAATTATTTCTTTTGCAAGATGCTGTGGATTATGTTGGCTCCGCCTGATACTTCCCCTCCCACTTTCGTGGACGCAGCACCCCAGGAAATGCGTGTTTAGCAGAAGTTCTAGCGATTCTTCTGTCGTAGCAGTCCAAGTACCAACAGGCTTCTTGACCCAAGAAGCCATTGAATGATCTTTGGACAGAACACGGCTTAGCCTGGCAGAATCCCTGGTGGATTCGATTGACGAACAAAATTCGCTCCAGCTCTCTTTCTTGGCGGCCCTAATTGTCTCCGACTCTCTTTGTACAATTGCCAATTTCCTGTCGAGTAGCTGAGGTTAAACGTTGATCTAGATTTTTCCCTTAGTTTCGAGAGCTCACTGCTCAACAAAGGAGGATGGGATTTTTTGCTAAATTTTATGGGGCAGGACGTTTTGTAGGCCCTACTAAATACCTTCTCCAGTGTTGTGGCCCTACTCTCAAGGCTTTCGGTGAGAGTGATTTTGGGGATGGGAATCTCTCCTATCCTTTTATTGACTATGTTTCTGAACCTTTTCCAGTTGGTTCTTAGTGGATTTTATACGGTAAGGGCGGATCAACATTAAGATCCAGATCGTACAGGATCCAGCTGTGATCTGAAAAATCTTTTATCAGAGACCCTCCAATTGTCTCACATTACTGAACTGTTTTCAGACATAAGGGTAACATCGATCACTTCCTCCCATCCCCTGAAGTACTCCGTACTTGGAAAGGGGAAAGTGGGAGTGTTACCCCTGTTACATACCGACAAGTTAGTGTTAATTATGAAATCATAAAGAGACTCACCTCGGTCGTTTGTTTCGGAGCTTCCCCATAGAGTATGCCTTGCATTGGCATCACATCCGAGAAGCAGGGTTTTGTTCGGGTTTTCCCGCACAAGTTTACGGGCCTCCTCAGGCGGTTCTGGTCTTTCGTGTGCCATGTATATAGAGGCAAGCGTTATTCTGACTCCGTCAGTGGATTCCACCTCAACAGCCGTCACATCCTGTGAACTATATATAGGAATTAAAAATGTGTTTAAGTGTTTTTTAGCTACAATACATGTTCTGGAATTACCTTCTATCCGTTTATAGTAGATATTGTAGGATTTCCCAGTGAACTCTTTCACCTCGGTGCTCCGCACCCAGGGTTCCTGAATTAATGCGATGTCCACGTCCTCCTCCGCCAGGAGAACGGTTAGGTTGTCTGTTGCAGACTGTGAATGCTGCAGATTAATTTGGACAACCGTTAAACCCATGTTTATTGGTTTCCCTTTTCGAACTCGGTGTCATCTAGCTGCATGCCAGTCAGCAGTTCGTTGGCACCATCGACCTCATCCTGCTCCTCTTCCGGGTTTGCAGAACGGAATATCTTCAGCTGGGTCTTCCTGATCCCAAACTGAAGTTTTTTTCCCCACTTTCTCCAGTGGTTCCAGACTCTCTTCTGTAATTAGAAGGAGGAAAGACCTGCTGTGCCTTTGCGGAGCCTCCGCTTTGATGATCGACCAATCGGCCATCGGCACCGAGCGATTATGCGCCTGAACGTAGGGGATTATTTGATTGGCTTCAAACTCTATGTTTGGTACCCAGATGCGAGCCCTCGGCCTTCGTGGAATCTCGCTAGCCGGAATTAGCTTGAGTTTCAAGCCTTCCCAGCTGTTCTGGATTTTACCAATCACGTTTGTCAGAAAATGCAGTGAGAATTGGTCATCGCATTTAATGACACGGTAACCGCGGACAACCTCCACCGAGTCGAAACCTGGTGTTTGGTTATCCGGATTCGCCATGACATGGTCAAAGACTATGCGAGACAACCGTGCCTCAAGCTCTGACCATTTGTCAAGCACTGGTTTTCCGCGGTTAGAAGTTTCGTCTACCAATGCCGTTTGGAGATGGTCCCGTGCCACCTCACTAAATCGCTTGATAGGTTTGGAGGCAACTACAACCTGATCCGATATCTTGTGCTTCTTTGTTACCTTCCCAGTTTCGTAATGCGAGCGGTTTCGTGTTTTGGCATCTGCCCTGTTGGCGGCTTGGAACGCCAAGTATTCATCAACCACCTTTTGACATCTTGCCTTGTCGGTCTCATCTTTGGGACGAACTTTACCTTCGGTCTCGTTTTTTCGCATCCTGCCAAGGATAGCGAGAGACCTCTGGTAAAGTTTATACCTCGAGGGACCTTTATTACCACGCTTTTTCCCCATGGCTTTAGTGGATGTTGTTGGTTGATTTATAGTTGTTGGTGTACTGTGGCCCACAGTTTTGCCCTCAACTGACCTCCAGCCAAGAACTCATCCTCTGAGGGTGCCCCAGTCATCCTAAATCGTCCTTGCTCGTACGTCTTGTCCAATTTTCTGACTGTTTTTAAAGTGCGTCCGTCACTTCCTCCTGTCTGTCTGTTTGCTTGTCCTGTAGTTCTGTCCGCGTGTTTGGTTTTTTATCAGTCCGTGCTGTCGTTGCGTCAGTACGTTTTCCCGTCATTTTGTCCGTTTGTTCCGAGTTTGTTTTTCCGTCATCCGAATTTTTAGTTTTTTGTTTCAGCATTTCCTCTGGTTTGTACGGTCACCTGCCCCGCCAAGGGAGCTGCGCATGTCGCCATGCGCGGTGACCAAAGAGGATAAAGGGGAAATATCCGGTCGACCATGGCAGCGCCCCATACCATGGCAAGGCCACCGTTACAACCTGAGGCGGCCTGATATCAGGAGGGCACCGTACGAAGACAGCCTTATTTAGTCCCCGGGCTGCCAAACCCACCAAATAAGCACGGGCCGCATCACACCTTGGGTTGAGGGAGTTTTTTAACTAAGTTTACGTCTGCGACCTGTGTGGTTCGCGGGAGACCTACTCTCCTACCTTCCATATCTGTGAGGCGTTCCCCTATCCACCACCTAAGGACGCGCCCTATAGGGATAACAGGTTCCCCCAAGGGTAAAGGGTACTTCATATATTTTTTTTTAAATATAAAAAACAAAAACACAGAACAGTTGAAAATTTTAAGGCACAGGTTATTTCATGCAGTATTAATTTTTTCTTAAATTTAAGTTTAACCAATGATTTAAAAATGATTCATTACTTTATGTGGTATCCTTTGGCTTTATTAACAGCTTTTAACCTTTCTGGCCTTGACTCTACTAGCTTTTTCATTACTTCCGGTCCGATTTTGTTCCACTGCTCCAAAATTACGGTTTTTATCTGATTTCTATTGCTTATGTGATGTGTGGCGGATTTTTGTTTCCAGTAATGACCATAAATTCTCGATGACGTTCATGTGAAGCGATTGAGTCGGTGGTTCCATTAAATGTGGACAGTTCTATATGAGTCATGTCTGCACGATTGCCGCCTTGTGTTTAGAGTCATTGTCCTGGTAGAAACGGAAATCTTTAGGTATTCCATGATTCGCAGCACTTTGGAGTAGATTATCTTTTAGAATATTAAGGTACATTGTTTTGACCATAATACCCTCGAAAAACACTAAATTTCCTACGCCGGCTGCTGACATACATGCCCATGCCATTACACTGCCACCACCATGTTTCACAGTCGGTTTTATGTTGCTTTTATGGAGTTTCCGCCAGACGTAAGACATTCCATCTGAGCCGAATAGGTTGAATTTGGACTCGTCAGAAAATATTACCGTTTTCCAGAAATCAAAATCTTTAATTTCGAGCTCTCTGGCAAAGGCAACTCGGCTCAATTGATTTTTTTATTTATGAATGGCTTTTTCGTGCTATGCGACGATTAAAGTCCTTTTCACGTAGTACCCGTCGCACTGTTTCGACGCAACATGATTTGCCCACTTCCTGTTGAACTTCGTTTAGCAGTTTCGAAGCCGATAGCATTGGGTTTTCTTTTATTTTTCGAACAATTAAACGCTCATCACGTTCGTCGAAAATTTTATTTGGGGCACATCGGGCTTTATTTTGCACCCGATTTTCATTAACGAAGCGTTCAATGATATTTTGTACTGTAGCACTACTCAAACAAACTATTTCCGCAATTTTTCGCTGCGACTTTCCGCTTTGCAAATGCTTCATCACCAGTTCTCGCTGTTCAATCGTAGTACGTCGGCCCATTTTTTATATATTTTTATATTGCCCACTTGGCGATCAGAAACATACTAAAAATTGTATAGAACAATAACTATGCGCTAGTTAGATAAACTAGAAATTCAAAATACCGTTAACCAAGTGACTAGCCGCCGCCACAACATAAACAAGTGCTTGCATGAAATAAGCTGTGAGCAAAGATACCGCATTGTAGTTGCATTTCATCCCGTAGTGTGAGTGGGACTATATATCTACGAATTTTGCTCTACTCATTATGTTAGCAAATTATTCAACTAAATATTTACATTAAATTTTTTTTTAATTCCGACAATTTTTCATTCTGCAATAATTTAAATTCATAAACTAAAACTGCATGAAATAGCTGTGAGCCACTGTATGTACATAGGTATACCATATGTATGTACATACACACCCTGTTTTCTCTATAGGGCGCGTCTCCAGGTGGGTCTCCAGGGCGAGTAGATCTCTCGCGAACCACACAGGTCGCAGACGTAAACTTCGCTAAAAAAACTCCCTCAACCCAAGGTGTAACTCGACCCGTGCTTATTGGTAGGGTTTGGCAGCCGGGGGATAAAATTAGGCTCCCTCTTAATGGAGCCCTCCTGATATCAGGTCTCCTCAGGTTGTAGCGGTGGCCTTACCATCGTATGGGGCTGTGCCATGGCGGACCGATTATTTCCCCTATATCCTCATTGGTCACCGCACACGGCGACATGGGCAGCCCTCTGGAAGGGCAGGTGACCGCAAGAAACAGAAAAATAAACAACCAAAAAAAAAAACTCGGATAACGCTACCAAGAAGACGGGCAACGGACGGACACACACCCAAAACGGATGGAGAAGCTGACGCACCCGTTGATACAACAGATGGACAAATGGACAACACGGACCGACACTAACGAACTGAGGAAGTTGGGAACTACCTCAGAGGATGAGCTATTGGTATCTTGTGGCCGATAAGGCAAGGTGCCAAAAGGTGGCCTATGAGTATTTGGCGTTCCAGGCCACCCAGAAGGTAGAAGCCGTGAAACGCAATCGTTCGCAGGACGAAAACGACAAACCTACGAAGAAGCACAAAGTGTCGGTTCACACTGCTTCAATACCAAAGCCAGCCAAACGCACAGTTAATGAGGTAGCACGGGATTACCTGCAAATAGCGTTGGTTGATGAAATAACGAACCGCGATAAACCTGCATCGGGGAAGTGGTCCGAAATTGGACCTCGGAGGGTCAAGTGTCAGGACTTGATTCAATGGAGGTGGTCCACGATGAGGTGAAGTGCGATGATCAACTCTCTCTTAACTTCCTGCAAACAGCTGTGGGCAAGATCCAGAACGACTGGGAAGGTTTGAGGCTTACACTAATCCCGGCCAGCGAAATCCCTTGACGGCCGAGGGCTCGCATCTGGATACTGAAGTTCGAAGCTAAGCAACTAATTCCATACTTGCAGGTACACAACCGCACTGTTCCGATGGATACTGGAGCATCATCAAAGCGGAGGCTCCGCAAAAGAACAGTGTGTCCCTCCTTCTCCAAATATCGGAGGAGAGCATCGAGCCACTGGGAAAAGTGGACAACAAACTTCGGTTCGGCGTCAGGAAAACGCAACTGAAGATATTCCGCTCTGCAAATTCGGAGGATGAACAGGACGAGGTTGGCGGCGCCAACGAGTTGCGCCTTAACTTAACGACGCCACGTCTACCAAAAACGATGGCGCTAATGAGCAGCGCCCGGGAGTTCAGTTTGGCGACGCCGCCAATTGTAAAACGACCGGCAGCATGGGTCTCAAGGTTGTCCAAAAAAACTTGCAGGACTCGCGGACTCCAACGGATAACCTAACCGATCTCCTGGCGGAATCCAGGAGCCCTGGATGCGGAGCTCCGAGGTGAAAGGGTTTACTGGAATCAATCATAACCTTTTCCACAAACGGACTGGAGGTAATCCCAGATCTTGTATTGTAGCTAAGAAACATTTGAACATATTTTTAACCCCATCATATTGTTCACAGGATGTAACACCTATGGAGGCAGAAGCCAACGACGTTGTCGGCATCATACTGGCTTCCATCTACCTGGCCCATGATCGGACAGTCCTCTCGCAGGGGCGGTTTTGGTTTAGTCCGCGGTTTACCTGGGTGTTTATGACGGTGAGTGCCGTGGTGGTACTGTGCACTCTACGGAAACCATGCTGGTGTGGGGCTGGAGTCAGGTGTTGTGTGAGGAGTGGGAGTAGAAGGGCTTCAAGTGTCTTCACTACTGAGGAAAGGAGAGTTATCGGACGATAAGACTCCCCTTGGTTGGCGGGTTTCCCAGGCTTCAGCAGTGGGACCACTCTCCCTAATTTCCACTTATCAGGAATAATGAGAGTGGCCATGGACAGGTTGAAGACCTTTGTGAGATATTCTACTCCCAGTGGACCCAGCTTTTTCAGCATCAGCATGTTTAGTCCGTCGGGGCCAATGGCTTTTGAAGGTTTCATGTGTTTGATGGCCCCCTGAACCTCGTCGCTGGTGAAAGTAAGCGGTGCACTGTTGTAGGGCAGTTTGTGGCACAACGTTTGGATCTGTCGACCGGAGGATGCAATATAAATTGCCGGCTAATATAGCTCGCGCATCTTTTCGGGTCCGACGAAGTACGACCGTTGAAGGTGATATCCACCTTGTCGTTGTGCTTCGTCGGGTTCGACAGGGACCTTACGTTGACCAGAGCTTGCTCACACCAGAGGTGAAGTTACAGGACTTCAGATGCTCTACCCATTTGGTCCGCTTATGTTGGGTGACCAGTTGCCGGATCTCCAAATTGAGATCCTTTATGCGAGGATCCCCGGGATCGGCCTGGCGTAGGCGGTCACGCTCGTTTGCCATAACGGCTGCTTCGGCTGGAAAATTGGGACGTAATTCCCGGATCCGTCCAGCAGGTATGAAGCGAGCCGCGGCAGCTGTAATCGCCTTGCGGAATGCGCGTTCGCCTGCGCGCACATCGGTGGGAGTGGGTAGGGCTGCGAAGATGTTCTCAGTAAATTCCGCGAATCTGGTCCAATCAGCTTTGTTGAAGTTGATGTATGACCGGTGATCCGCGGAAACAAAGTCGGCGGGTCTCTCGATCGAGATGATAATGGGCAAGTGGTCTGATGCAAGCGATAGCATAGGTCGCCAGGTTATGCTATTTATCAGTCCAGCGCTAGCAATTGTTATATCAGGCGAGCTGCTACAATTGCCCACTACCCTAGTGGGGGCGTCGTCGTTTACAGTGCTGAACGTCGAATCGTCTATCTGCTCTGCCAATAGCTGTCCCCTACGATCATTTGGCAGGCTTGAATGCCAAAGATCGTGATGCGCGTTAAAGTCACCTACTACCAATCGGTTTTCTCCCCTGATGAGCGCACTAATATCGGGGAGATATCCTGCCGGGCAGCAGGTGACAGGGGGTATGTAAATATTGTAAATTTCGAGCTCGGCATCGCCTGACCGGACAGCTATACCTTGACGTTCTAAGGTGCTGTCCCTGCGGTCGATGCCTTCATCAATAAGACGATACTGCACTGAATGGTGTACTATGAACGCTAGGCCACCACCGTTGTCTCGCTCGCGGTCCTTTCGGTGCACATTGTAGCCGTCCCTGGTAATCAGGGGGGAGCTAGCGTGCAGTTTTGTCTCCTGGACCGCAGCTATCTTGATTCCGAACCGACTCATGAAGTCGACTATCTCGTCAATTTTGCTCGTGAGTCCGTTGCAGTTCAGTTTCAGAAGCTTAAAGCTTCGCGGGAGTGTCGTCGTAATTCGGGGGGTGAGGGATGCGTGATGTTGTCTGCGTTGGTCCTGATGTGCGTTCCGCAAAATGGGGAGTGGCCTGATGTTGTCAGATGGCCGCGCCACGGGGGGCGGTTGCGGGTGCAGAGCTCTGCAGCAGGGGGCAACGTAGTCGCGTGTCCACTCACTGGTGGTGTGCAGGCCGGAGCACCTCCGAAAGTGACACCAGCCACTGCAAGAATTGCATTGGACAGTTGTCAGGTTCCGAGGTACTGGGGTAGGAGCAGGAGGGTTGTGGGTTGGAGAGGGAGTCGTGTTGCTCTTGGGGGCTCCTGACCGTTGAGGTGTTGTTAGTGGCGGCAGTGTGATGTGCCGGCACTGAGGGCAGTGTAGCCGTGGAGGCGGTGACCGCCTGTGAGCGGGAGCAACACGTGGCCACATACCTTGTGGACCACTCCCTGTGACTCTTAAGGCCTGAGCAGGTCTTAAGATGGCACCACCCGTTGCACTGGTTACACCTAACCGAGGTGGAGTTCGGGTGGAGCCGTTTGTGGCAAATGCAGCAGTAGAATACTTCAGGTCCGGGGTTGGGTTCGACGCCAGCCCGGAAGAGAAGTATTTGGAGCAAACTGGCTGCAATGAGTTGCTCCTGTGACGATAGATTTAGGGTAAAATACGGTACACTAGACAGGGCTAGTATACTGGGGCGGCAGCCCTTGGTCGGGAATAAAAACCCGAGTCATTCCGATAACGTAGAACCGGCTGCCATGGGAGTGGGGGTGTCTTTTTGTCTTTAAGTTTCTTTATATAATATTTGATTTCTTCTTTTGTAGTGTTTTGTATTGCGTGGTCTGCTTTTTCAATTGTGTTTGGCAGGTCAATGTTTTTATTTTCCATGTATTTGTAAATATTGTTTTAAAGTGGTCAGCTAATGTTTCAGCTTTCTCTTTGCTTGTTCTTGCTCATGTGTTGGAATTTGTTTTTATTGGAGGCTTCTGTATAGTTGTTTTAGTGAGTTTTTTAGTTGCTTTCCATAGGGAGTAGTTGGTAGCTGTAGTTGTTTTGAGGCTGCTAAGGTACTTCTTCAGCTGATTGCCATTATGTTCTTGGAGAATTTTTTTGAGTTCATTTGATGATTTGTTTAGTTTCGTTTTATCGGCTGAGTGTTTGGAGCGTTGCCAGTCTTTTCTGAGTTTGCGTTTTTGTTTGATTTGGTCTAAAATAAAAGCAGGAATTTTCTTTGTTGTTAAAGTGTCTAATATTGGTGTCCATTGTGTTACTGCTTTTATTATGTTATCATTTAAGTATACGATTAGATTGTATTTTCCAAGTTCGATGTTCACTCAGCAATGAACTGCGTGAAACTATTGGGTTGGGGAATAAGTTCGTAGGGTTTTTACAGAAGACTTTAGGTTAGGTTAGGTTGACCTGGCTGGCTGAAAGCCATCACATAGACCTGTTGGTCCTTAGTGGTACCAGATGGAGTTTGACTATTATGTTTCCTTTCATTAGGCTTCTTGTAATAAGCATGCGTTCTTTGCGAATCCAAGTAAGCTCTGTAGCTCTTACTCCAAGAGACATTCTGACCTCTCATATTGTAGAGCTCCTAACATTTCATTCGGGTTCTAGCTAATGCAGGCCAAGGACCTATAAGGTGTTCTACAGTTTCCCTTTCTTCTAGTTCATTTCAAAATCTGCAGCTATCATTCTTTGTAATTCCCACCTTGTATGCGTGTGCCGCTAACAAATTGTGGCCGGTCAGTATGCCTACGAAAGTTCTGCTTTCCTTTCTAGACAGGGCTAGAGCGAATCTGGCGTATATATCTGCATTCTCTGTACATATGATTTTCGCGGTTTTGCAAGTGGCTAGATTGTTCTATCTTTTGCCTATCCGTAATTTAATGTCCACAGCGATGTCACTGTATACCGTATTTAAAGGTTTCAGTATGTCGTTTTCGGGGCTTTTGGCAATTTCATCTACAATTTCGTTTCCTGCAATGCCCTTATTTCCGTATACCCAATAGATGTGTAACCGTCTGTCTGCGGCTACTTCCTCTATGACTTTCCTGGTCCGAAGAACGTATTCAGAGGAAATTTCATATGAGTTTATTGTCTTTATTGTTGCTTGACTGTCAACATATAACTTTGTCATTTATCAACCGATCGTCTTTAACATACATTTTTTCGATACGTCAATTCAGTACAATTTCAACTGAGATCGTCAACATGCCGTTCATCAACGACCAAGACGTTCCAATAAACTTGTTGAAGCAGTGGGGGGAGCGTTACCCAGGAGCCAACAGTGTCGTATCGTCGTCGCGCTCAGCATTTTGGCGTCAGTGAAACCACAATGCGGCGCATTTTAAAGGACGATTTCAATTTGTTGCCGTTTAAATCCAGTGAATAAACAAAATTGCCGCATTTGGGGATCTGATAATTCACACGAAATCCATGAAACGCCATTGCATGACCGGAAAGTAACTGTTCGGGCTGGCATTTGCGCCAAAACCATCATTTGGCCATATTTTTGCCGTGACAACGAAACCGGCCAAGGAAACCGATATCGATGGATGTTGGCTCATTATGTCTTCCCGCAAATGCGTGATAAAGGTTTAGACGGTTACTGATTTCAAGAAGATGGTGCGCCATGCCACACTGCGAATGCAACAATTGAATTTCTGTAACGAAAATTCCTGAACGTCTAGTATCAAAAAGAGGCGACATTGACTGGGCCCCCAGATCACCTGACTTAACCCCCTCGGACTTCTTTTTGTGGGGTTATCTGAAAAGTAAGGCTTACGCCAACAAGCCGCAGACTATTGACCAGCTTAAGGCAAACATTTGTGCCGAAATCGACGCTATAAACCCCGAAATGCTTGATAAGGTGATGAAAAACGCAGAAAAAAGATCGTAGTTCGAGATTGTTAATACAGGTGACCACTTGATTGATATTGTATTCAAAAAATAGTTTTAATAAATTGTAAATAACCAAACCAAGTAAAAATACCTCACTTATAAAAACCAGTTTTTTTTTTTCAAAGTTATCCAATGTTTTCATACCGCTTTTATGTCGGTGGCGCACCCTGTATATTTTATTGGAATTACTCGATGTCTTTTCTGTGCTATTTCTGCAGCCTTTCCTACCGCAAAGAATTCTACTTGAAAAATACTGGAGTAGTCAGGGAGCTTAATTGGCCTTTTGATGTCTAGCACTGCGCAATAAATCCCTGCACCTACTCAGTCCATCATCCTCGAGCCGTCATTAAATATATTAAGCTCTTCTTCTATTGTTGTTCGGAATCTCTTCACCCAATTGTATTTCGGAGTCATGTAATCCATATTGGTCCGATAACTCATACCTATTGAGCTACATATGTTCGAATATTTTACAGGTAAATTCACCCTTTGCGTTAAGTCTTGCTGCTAGACCTTCTCCCGCAATGTCAATCGGTGGTTGTTTCAATTGCCCCTGTAGTGCAAAGTGCACTAAGACATTAAATACTTTCCATAAGTGTTTTGTGTGTCGTTTTTCTTAATGCAGTTCACCAAACTAGAGCACCGTAGAGTAATATTGGCTTTAATACAGCTGAGTAGTACCAAAACATTATTGAAGAAGATAGACCCCATGTAACTCCCAGCATTCTTTTACATGCATATAATGCGTTTCTAGCATTTTTCTTCCTCTCCGATATATTGTGCTTCCATGATAGTTTGCTATCTAAAATTATTCCAAGGTACTTTGCGTGGTCTTTAAGAGTCAGTTATAAGCCGTTAAGCTTCGGGGGTGCCGATTCGAGATCTTGTACCTTCTAGTAAAAAGTATCATATCCGCGTTTATCCCCAAGTCGGTCTGAGTTAACCCTTGATGCACTGTTGCGAGTGTAATATTCATTATGTCGCTCACGGTATCTAAGTATTTGCCCATCACTACCATGGCTAAGTCATCTGCATATGCTATTAGTTTAGATGCCGTGCCTTCAATTTTCGTTAATAACTCATTAGCTGTGAGTAACCAGAGAAGTGATGATAGAACGCCGTCTTGTGGCGTACCTTCACATGCTGGTTTAGTGAGTTTAACTGCGTTCCATTCCGCACGTATCAGTCTATAACCCAAAAGGTTCTTTATCCATGAATAAACAGCGAGTTATGTATTTGTTGTATCTAGGCCCCTTAAAGTGTGTCGATTGTTGAATGCATCACTAATGTTTAGAAATACTCCTAAAGCGTATTCCTTGTACTCTAGAGCTTTCTCTATAACTAACACTTGTGAGTGTAACGCAGTCTCTGTGGATCTGCCTTTATATACGTGTTGTGCCTTAGACATAAAGTTTGACATTATATTTTCTCTAAAGGGGGTGTCAAGCGTTTTCAGAAGGAATAAGGTCAAACTGATGAGCCTATATTCCTTTGAGAGTGGGGGCTGCTTTTACCTTCTTTCGGTAGCTTGCTTATCTCCAGAGTATTGTCAGATATTTAAACCTCAGGCATCCTGTGTATATGGTCTTTATCCATAGTAGCAACAGATTGCCCTGGCGATTTAAATGGGTCAAAAGTGCTTGTTGCCCATTTTGTTTTTGGGTTGAAATAATGCCTTTCGGAATGTTTACTACGTTGTTTCTTACATGCTCCTGACCTAACTAGTCTATGTATCCTAAACAATGCTTATTGACTATATCTTGTAGTGATTCTTCACAACTCTCAGTCTAGTCTACGTTGGATTTACGTATTAAGTAGGGCGTATTCGGGTGTTTTGATAACAGTTTCCTGAGCCTAGCCCCTTCGTTTGTGATTTATATACTGCACGGAAGTCTTTCCATGACTATCTCTTGGCTCTACGCACCTCTTTCTTCGTCGTAAATCATTATATTCTTCCCACCAGGATTCATTATCGGCTACTCGAGCCAGCTTATAGAATTCTATTACGGTGCGTCTTTTTGATCCCAGCTACTTTTTCCACAAAAGTGGCTTGGTATGCTTTATTAAGTGCCCTTCTAACACTCTCTTCCGGTTTAACACATGAGCTGAACCCGCGAGGTCTGAACTGGTTTTGCAATAGCACTTTCCTAAACAGATCGCAGTTTGTGTTTCTAAGATTTCTAAAATTAAAAAAACATTCAATTTCAATTTAAAATAACATTCTCGCCCTCTTTAGTATGGCTTTGTGGTCGGAGAAAGATGGTGTTTTTAATACTCTCCAATCTTCCACCATCGTATAGTTATCCGTAAAGAGAGTTAAGTCTAGAACATTTTTGGAGATGGGTCCAATAAATATTGGTTCCTCATCTCAGTTTGCTACTTCTAAGCTAGTTTGTAAAATAAAGTTAAGTAGGTACTCACCTCTAATGTTTATGTCGGAGCTCCACCAGAGAGTCTGATGAGAGTTAGCATCGGAGCCTACAACTAGCTTTCTTTGCTCGGCTTTCTTAACCAGCCTGCGAAGCTCATCTGGCGGTGCTTCCCTCTCGTGTGACATATAACAGGATCCAAGAAGTAGTATTACATTCCTGCAGCTCCGAATAGCCGCCACTGTCAGGTCATCTGTGGAGAGATTGGTATTCAAGTAAGAACATACACTTTTCTTAACGAGTATTACTGCTCTTACACTGTTCGTAGCGTTGGGGAAGTATTTATTGTAGTTTGGTGAGTCCAGTCCAGATACCATGTTTCTTGGACTAGAGCCACGTTGCAAATTTTGAAGGAGCTCAATTGAGGCTTTCTTGCTTTTGTGAAGGTTAATTTGAAGGACCTTCAGCATCAGGCTTTGGTTCCTGCCTGTCTTCAATGCCGAGATTCTTCTCCATCTCGACAATTTTGAGCGTGTTTTTGATTTAATCCGTTGGGTTGCGTTTTTTGAGACGAAGGAACACGCTTCCAATGCGCCACGTACAAAATTTCCTCCGCCGTTTTATTTATCTGGAGAATATAGTTCTGGCTTTCGTTTGCATTCGCTGATTTAGCCACTTTCATCCCCTTCCAGTCGTCGGTAGGTACATCTTTATTCTGCATTTGTAGCAGACGCAGTGCATGCTCCGGGCTTACCGTGCGCAGTATAAACACCTTCGCCTTTGGTATCGGTGGTACTGAGCTGCAATCCACTATTTCAAATGCGTCACCTTCCCATAGGCCTTGAAGCTTATTCACAACTTCCATAACCCATGTGAGAGACCTGTCGTCCTTGCACTTTATGATTTTGACGCCGCTGAACCATCCTGATCCATCGAATGTAGGCGAAGAGAGCTTCCAACAGCTTAATTTCCACGGCTCCTGCGACATTTGCCCCAGCGGGCTACCACGATCAACAAGTGCCGCACTGAAGTGCTTTCTCGCAATCTCATTGGCCGCCGCCGCTTTTTTGGACGTTGTCGGCTTTTCGTCGTCCTTTTTGCTGTGTGTCACGTTTGGCTTTGCAGCAATGTTCTTGCACTTTTTTCTTGTGGTGTGCATCCAGAGAGCGAAGTTAAGCTTCTTTCTCGTTTGTATTCTTGCTTGCAATACTTTTCAGGTCCGAGTCTACCAGGTCCCGTAGCTTGCATATCGTTGCCTGGCCTTAGGTAGGCGCCGTTAATATAGCCGATCTGGTAAACCGCCTGGCTGCATATTAAATAGTTGGCACTTTAGGCTTCATCCGGAGGATGAATCTATGTAAGGTAACCTCCAAATAAGTCCCACTTCTGTTCAGTGTAAGTTTACTACTTTGCGGCTATATAAATATGCTTTAGTGCACTTTTTATTACTTGGAGAGCCACATACGTAAAGGAATATATTAATTTAATATTTATATACCACGCGAGAACAAACACTAATGGCGTCGATACTTTCCTCAGTATCGAAATGTCCGGGACAGAACAGGGGGAACGAGGGGCGCCTTTTATATATCGGGATTAGAGAACAAAAACAAATATTAATCAGCGAAAATCACTTTATTGTTTTTCAAAATATTCTCCATGAAGATCTATATACTTTTGCATGCGTTTGAACCAATTGTCGAAGCACTTTTGCCACTCTGAATAAGGTACCTCCAAAACATGCATTCTGAATGCCGCAACCGCTTCTTCAGGTGTCGAAAAACGTTGACCTCTGAGTTTGTTTTTTACGTACGGGAATAAAAAGAAGTCATTCGGTGCCAAGTCAGGACTATACGGAGGATGACCCATTAATTCGATGTTTTGGGTGCTCAAAAATGCAGTTGTTTGAGCCGATGTGGGAGAGCTCGCATTGTCCTGGTGAAGAGTGATCCGTCTTTGGCGATTGGTTTTCCTAATTTCTTGGAAGACAACTGGCAAACAAATGGTTGTGTACCACTCAGAATTTACTGTTCTGCGTTGTTCTAGTGGTACGGTTGCGACATGCCCAGTTTTTCCGAAAAAACAGGCGACCATTTGCTTGGAAGTGCTTCGTGCGCGAACAACTTTTGTTGGATTTGGCTCATCTTGAAACACCCATACAGTCGACTGCTGTTTACTTTCGGGCTCAAACGCATAAATCCATGATTCACCACCTGTCACGATGTCATAGACGTGTTTCGAAGCCCCGCGATCGTATTTTTTGAGCATTTCCTTCGACCAATCGACACGACCCTTTTTTGGACCGATTGACAACTTGTATGGGATCCAACGCGAACAAATTTTTTTGACAGTCAAATGTTTATGCAATATTGAATGTATACTGGTCCCACTAATGCCTAAGATTGTCTCAATCTCACGATAGGTCACATGACGATCTTGCAATATCAGTTCGCGCACAGCATCAATGGTTTTCGGAACAACAACTGATTTTGGACGACCTTCACGAAATTCGTCTTGGAGTGAACTACGACCACGATTGAATTCACCATACCATCGATAAACACTGGTCCTTGATGGAGCTTCATCGCCAAAAAAATGAATTAAGTTCATCCATGCAATGTTGCTGAGTTAATCCACGTCGAAAGTTGTAAAAAATAATCGCTCGGAAATGTTCACGACTTAATTCCATTTTTGGACCGAGATGAATCTTTTAAGTTACTGTAAACAACACAAATAGCGCTGGTATTTCAAAACGTTCTGAGTAGGTAAGACCCAAAAAATGACAAACTTTGCGATACAGCTGTCAGTTGCTATATTGCAACACCAGGGTTGCCAAATCCCGACATATAAAAGGCACCCCTCGTTAGCTACTTGTTGCTATTTTAAGCATCTTACTGTGCGCGCCTACGCACCCGTATCGCACAGCAGTTGCGGCTGTCGAGCAATTAGAAGACATATTGATTTACGTATTTACATACATATATACGGAGCCGCGACTACTCGACATGACAAAAATTGAAGATTCGCCAAATATTGGTAAATAATTCTTATAAGAAAGTGAAGTGAGTGCGCTGTGTTTTTGTTGTGTTCTAGAACACAACGCTTACTGCGGCGTTTGCGTCTACCAAGGTAAATATACATTGTGTAAAATAGGTACCCGGAATTTATAATTTAAACTCTCCCGGGAATACCTGACACTTCAAATTTGGTTTTTTCATATTGGTACACATGTCCTTGAATGCACAAGCCTTATTAGAACGGGATCTATTACTTAGTGTGTTTTATTCTGCAGTCAAAGTGAGTTGATCTTTTGTTTACTTGGCGAATTTTACTATGGATAAACTTGTGGAGCAGAGGGTTTGCATTAAATTTTGCGTTGCGAACAAAATTACGTGTGCCAATACATTAAATATGTTGCGGGAAGCCTATGGTGACTCGTGTTTATCCAAAACACAAACCTACGAGTGGTACAATACGTTCAAAGAGGGCCGTGAAGTGGTAGAAGATTTGCCTCGCTCCGGACGACCATCGATCGTTACGACCGACGAAAACGTCGAAGAAATTAAGAAAATTATATTTGAAAATCGTCGTTTGAGTACCAGAGAGATCGGTCGTGAGCTTAACATCTCTCACATGACCGCTCAGAACATTTTGACTGGTGTGTTGGGCATGCGCCGCGTCGCCGCTCGGCTTGTTCTGCACGACGACAACGCGCCATCGCACCGAGCCTTGATTGTACGCGAATACAAGACCAAAAACTTAATAAATACTATCGAACAGCCACCGTATTCGCCAGATCTCGCACCCTGTGACTTTTTTCTCTTCCCAAAACTAAAATTGCCACTTCGGGGAAGGCATTTTGAGTCGATTGAAGACATTAAAAAAAATTCGCTAAAGGAGCTGAAGGCCATCCCGGCGCCGGCCTACCAGCGGGCCATGGATGACTGGGTTGTTCGTTGGAATATTTGTATCGGCTCAAAAGGAGCCTATTTTGAAGGCGATCCAACAAATAATGATGAATAATATAAAAAATGTGTTTTTTTTTTAAATTCCGGGTACTTATTTTACACAATGTATATGTAGGTATGTATGAACGTGCATGTATGTAGTTACATATGAAAGCAATTATTTTGTAGTAAGTTGAGAAGGCAAGTAGGTACATCCAACACTTGTTTTACACGGTAGATACGTTCCTTAGAAAAGCGTGCAAACAAACATCGTGTAAAAGAAACCATGTAAAAAAATACATGCGACATTTAGTAAATTTGGGGATATGTTCCACAACTTTAAAAAATCGCGTAAGATGAAAAGACTTTAAATATTTTCCTAAAAAACCGTGCAAAAGAAGTAATAATGAAATCCGTATTTATAACAAAAATTAAAAATAGTGTACATAGTCCTTAAGTACAATAGATAAACATTCAAATGGAAATTAGGAATAAAAAGCAATTTTGCAACTATTCATCGTTACTTTATGAATTGTTTTTTATTACGGACTGTTCCAGAAATGCTATCATCAGTAGATATGTCAGATATGTCTAGCACCACTGTCGGGTTTGATTCAAAGGCAGAATTTCATTCGATATTAACGACCTCTGCTGGTTTTTTTGTTGTTATAAAGTCTGTTATTAGCGGCTGTGTTTTTTTTTTTTGGTTTCTCAAGTTGCTTATATAATTCTTGATATCCAGCTACTGAAAAGTTAAGATTACGTTGAAATTTTAATCCACGCTCCATGTCAGGAACATGAGTAAGAAACCCCCGCGAATTAGATCAGCCGTTAATAGCTGAACTTCACCTTCGTTTTCATCATTACCTGCTTCTTTATTACCACAAACTGTCATAAATTCGATCAAATCGTCCTCATCCAAAGGGCTTTCTCGCATTAATTCATCGATGTCAGCCGTTTGCATGTTGTTGAAACCTTCACCACTAATTTAATTGCATTCGATAGATTTATAATTTCAGAACCCACGGCTGATTTTTTACAACGAAATTTCCACTTTTGACGCATGCTGGCAACATTTTTTTCCAAAAAGCATTTAAGGTCGATTGGCGCAACTGTTTCATGGCAAAAGAAGCATATGTAATGCAATCCGTAATCGTAAACTTTCTCCATGCTTCCATAACATTCGAATTTCTTCCTTACATTTTAAATGCTGCCATAATACCTTGATCGATTGGCGCCAGAAACAGCAATTGAATATTTGAATTATCCAGCACTGGGTGGCTGGGCGCATTATCAACGAGCAAAAGTATTTAGAATTCCAAACCTTTTTGTCCCATATATTCCTGGACTTCAGGAACAAGGCAGTCGTTGAACCAATTTGTATACAGATCAGCCGTTATCCATGCCTTCTTATTCGCTATCAAATGAACTGGCCTCTTAAAGCTTGTGGCAAGGAGACTTGTTTATTAAGAGAGGCTTTAATATTTTATCACAAGATGCGTTACTGCAAAACTAAAACGTCATGCGCTCTTTGGCCGCTTTAAAACCACCAGATGATTTTTCAGATTTTGCTATGTACGTTCTTTTAGGCATTTTCTTACAGAACAATCCCGTTTCATCAGCATTAAATATTTGATTTGGAGTATAACCGCTCTATTCAATTAGTTTTCGTAATTAATCCGGAAAACTTTTTGCAGCATTTTCGTCTGTTGATGCTACTTCTCCTTTTATTTTTACATTGTGAAATGCGTGTCTTTTTAGAAAACCTTTCAGCCATCCCTAACTTGCATTAAATACCAGCTTCTTCGTTGCCTAAAGACTTGCTGATGGTTCAAACTTCTGAAGCTGGTTGTATATTTTAAGTGCTTTTAATTTTATAATTTTCCCATCAATAGGGAAATATTTTTTTGCAAATCTTCCATCCAAAACACCATGTGTTTTTCCGTTTTCTCCAAGAGAGGATGATGTATGTACGGCTGCTGTGAGTCAAGATGCACAAAACAGCAACAAGTAGCTTATAATAAGTTCTGTCCCGGACATTTCTATAATAGGGCATATTTCGACGGAATTATTTTTTGTTCTCTCGTGGTATATCTTTATTACTAAATATATTCCTTTACATATGTGGTTCTCCAGTTAGTAAAAAGTGCACAAAAGCATATTTATATAGCCGCAAAGTAATAAATTTACTCTGAAACAGGAGTGCGACTTATTTGGAGGCTCCTATGCATACACTCAGCCTTCGGATGAAAGCAAAGTGCCAAACATTTAAAACTGAAGAAGTCACTGAAGCTTCTGTGAGTTTTATTGATGTACGGTATCGTTCATAACAATTTTTCCTCTTGAATATTAACACTTATATTTCGACTAGTAATGTACTACTCCCTAGTAAAGACCTGAAAAGTTGTATAAATAAATTATGATACAGTTTTGTTGATACTTCATAATTCACAATTATTGGCACAGTGCTGTGCCTTTGAATACGAGTTATATTCGTTGACTCTTGCCAGGTCATCTGCTTTTTCGTTACCTTCAATGTTCCGATGTCCCGGAACCCAGATTAAGGTAACTTTATGGTTTCCACTCAAGATTGTGAGGCTATTCCTACTTTGTTCCACCACTTTATAGGTTGTTGTAGCCGAAACCAGCGCCTGGATTGCAGCTTGGCTATCCGGGAGAATAGCGATATTACCCTTAAAAGAGAAATCTGCGATTAGTAGCCTACGAGCTTCCCCAAATGCCAGTACTTCCACCTGGAAGACACCGCTGGCATTAGGGAGACGCACAGATTTCTCAATTTTAAGTCTGTGAGAATATATACCAGTTCAAACACCGCAGCCCATTTTACTTCCATCCGTATATACTGTAGTGTCGAAGTTGTTTAGAGAGAGTCCCTTATTCCATTCTTCCTTAGATGGAAAGAGAGTGGCAAAATTCCTATTGAATGTTACCGTCGGGACGATGTAGTCAGTTCTCACCGAGATTAACTGAGTTTGTCGCAATAATAGACTAGCATTACCATAAGTTTTTCCTCTCCAGCGACCCGCTTCATTTAACCTAAATGCACTCATGGTTGCCGTCTTCTTAATATGTAGGTCAATTGGAATAACGTGTGTCAGTGCATTGAGAGCCTCTCTAGGACATGATCTGATTGCACCGACCGTTATTGCACAGGCTGATCTTTGTATTCTGCCGAGCAGTTTGGTATTGTACTCTCTCCCTAGAGCCTTCCACCAAACTACCGAAACATACGATAAAATAGGTCGTGTAACCGTCTTATACAGCCATAATGTATGCTTATGTTGAAGATCCCATCTTCTTCCAAGCCTACGTTTACAGGCATATAAAGCAATTTCTGCCTTCAGAACGGGTAACTTCAGCTTTTAATTTCCAGCTAAGTTTGGAGTCCAGAATTACCCCTAAGTACTTTGCGCTGGGTGATAGTGAGAGAGTTTGTCCGTTAATATTTGGTAGGGTAAAAGTTGGTACCTTATATCTGGTGGTGAAAAGCATAAGTTCTGTTTTACGTGGGTTTAAACCTAGGCCACAGCCTGTGGCCCAAGAGTTAAGCTCGCCTAACGCCCTTTAGATGATCCCACTGATCGTATTAGGACACAGTCCTGACGCCATTAATACCACATCATCAGCCTATGCCACCACTTTTACCCCACCTCTATTAAGTTTTGTTAAGACTTTGCTAATAACGCATAACCAGAGAGGTAGAGATAATACTCCCCCCTGTGGGATGCCTCTGTGGACCTTCTTGGTTAGGCTGATATTCCCCATATTAGCTTTGATGACCCTGGTTTCTAGCATAGAGATGACCCAATTACTGATGCAATTGTCCACCTCTAAGTCTATCAACGCCCGTTGGATCGCATCTGTACTAACATTGTTAAAGCCGCCTTCTGTATCCAAGAATGCCGCCATGGTATAATGTTTGTTCTCTAGAGAGCCCTCTATTGTTCGGATTACCTCGTGAAGCGCTGTCTTCGTAGAATTGCCTTTAAGCTACGCATGTTGTGCAGTAGATATACCAGAGCTCTCCAAAGAGCTTCTTAGATATATATCCAAAAGTCTTTCAAAGGTTTTTAACAGGAAAGACGAAAGACTGATTGGCCTATAGTCCTTCGCTGATTTATGTCCCCTCCTGCCTATTTTTGGAATGAAGACGACCTTCACTAGTTTCCAACTATCTGGAGCATGACCTACGTTTAAACACGCTTTAAAAATTTCCTCTAGCCCTGGTAGGATACAGTCCAAGGTTTCCTGTAACATCTTTGGAATGATCCCATCTGGCCCCGGAGATGTAAAAGGTGAAAAAGATTTAATTGCCCATGCAACTTTCTCCTTTGTAATTATTTCTTTTGCAAGATGCTGTGGATTATGTTGGCTCCGCCTGATACTTCCCCTCCCACTTTCGTGGACGCAGCACCCCAGGAAATGCGTGTTTAGCAGAAGTTCTAGCGATTCTTCTGTCGTAGCAGTCCAAGTACCAACAGGCTTCTTGACCCAAGAAGCCATTGAATTATCTTTGGACAGAACACGGCTTAGCCTGGCAGAATCCCTGGTGGATTCGATTGACGAACAAAATTCGCTCCAGCTCTCTTTCTTGGCGGCCCTAATTGTCTCCGACTCTCTTTGTACAATTGCCAATTTCCTGTCGAGTAGCTGAGGTTAAACGTTGATCTAGATTTTTCCCTTAGTTTTGAGAGCTCACTGCTCAACAAAGGAGGATGGGATTTTTTGCTAAATTTTATGGGGCAGGACGTTTTGTAGGCCCTACTAAATACCTTCTCCAGTGTTGTGGCCCTGAATTTGAATTGAATTTGAAAAGGTCGAGCCAAGGAGCACCAGGAGATTTGGTGGCTCCTAAAACACTCAGGCTAAAAAAGCCCATTGTATTTAAAGCTCTGGAAAGGGGGTAGATAGTCAAGGAGGGAGGGAGAAAAGTATCATAGAAAGAGATAGGAAAGAATAGAGACAGAGATAGAGATAGTTAGTCCTGTGAGAATTTTCCAGATTCTTTGACAAATTTGTAAATATCCTCCAGTTTTAGAGAACGAATAATACTCATTCTCATGACATCGGAACCCAATACTCGTAGTCGCGCTCTAGCAAAGGCAGGACACTCACAGAGAAAGTGCTCAGTGCTATCCGCCTCCTCCAAGCACGACAGGCATACCGGGTCCTCGATGATTCCAATGGTGGCCATATGCTGACCCCATGGGTTGTGTCCTGTAATGATGCCGACCATCAACCGAATGTCTTTCCTTCTAAGTTTTAGTAGAAAGTTTGACAGTTTTCTGTTCGGACTCGTCACAAAACACTTTGCAGTTCTGCAGCGTTCTAGACCGGACCATCGCTCTTTATGTAGATTGCCTACATAATCGTTGATCCAGTTCTTGATTCCTGCGGGACTGATTCCGATTATTGGCTCTGGCCCCTGTGGAGGCACCGCTGATCCACGGTTGGCCAATTCGTCGGCAATTTCGTTTCCTTGAACACCGGAGTGTCCTGGAACCCATATAAGTACAAGCCTGTTCTGTTTTGCGACAGAATTAAGCTTCTTCTTACATTGTTGAACAATCTTCGAGGTTTGCTTCGCGTTCTCCAGGGCCTTCAATGCAGCCTGACTGTCACTGAAGACTCCAATCTGTTTCCCGCTCCATCTCCTCTCGATTATCCATTCGGCTACTTTTAGGATGGCAAAAACTTCTGTTTGGAAGACAGTTGCCATTCCCCCCATAGCGTAGTGATACTTATTACTATCGTTTAAGTACCATCCGGCTCCAGACCCTATTTCAGTCTTGGACCCATCGGTAAAGAAAATATCCGTCAAACCTCCCTGCATGCCTCCTGGATTGCTCCATTGCTCACGCAATGGAAATCTGACATCAAATTTCCTTCCGAATGAAACTGTGGGTATCAGGTCATCTTTAGGTGCCAAAAACAGTGGATACTGCTCCGACAGCAACTTAAAGATTTCTCTGTGTCCCGAAGCTCCATCTTCGTGCCAGAAACCATATTTATGGAGTCTACACATAGCTTTTATTGCTTCCTGTTGTATCTTAAGATCCAGGGGGAGCAAATCAAGCATAGCATTTAGGGCATCTCCAGAGGTTGTACTCATGGCACCCGTGATGCATAAACATACACTTCTTTGCAGCGTGTATAGTTCCCGGATTGTGGACTTAACCATGCTCCGTCGCCACCAGACCACAGAAGCGTAAGTGATGATTGGTCTGATAAGTGCCGTGTATATCCATAGGACCACAGCAGGTTTCAGACCCCAAGTTTTGCCAAAGGCTCTACGGCATTGCTGAAAAATCTTCAATGCACGATTCACCTTCAGTGAAACGTGTGTCTCCCAAGTCAGCTTCTTATCCAAGATTACTCCTAGATATTTAACTTCGTTGGAAAGACCAAGTGTCACACCTTTCAGTGTTGGAAGACTGAGTCCCTCCAATTTCCGTTTTCTCGTAAACAAGACTATAGTTGTTTTGTTCGGATTAACGGAAAGACCTTGTCTCATGCACCAATCATCGATTTTGTCAAGAATCCTCTGCACTTTCGTGCAAAGCCTCCTTAAGGATTTATCCGATGTTAGCGCACAGACGTCGTCCGCATATGCTTGGACGTGAAAGCCGAGTTCCTGCATCTCCACTAATAGGGAGTCTACGACGAAGCACCACAGCAGCGGAGAAAGAACACCCCCTTGGGGACATCCTTGCTTGGCCCTGACTGTGATTTGCTCGTCATCGCTCCCACCAGCGGTTAACAGCCTCTCAGAGAGCATGGAGTATATCCATTTTATAATGGCTTGATTAACTCCGTGTCGTTCGGCAGAAGAACATATCGAGTCGAAAGTGGCATTATCAAAAGCCCCCTCAATGTCCACGAACACGCCCATTGTGTATTCGTCAGCTTCCAGCCCAGCTTCAATCTTGCTAACAAGATCGTGTAAGGCTGATTCACATGATTTTCCACTCTGGTAAGCGTGTTGATTTCTACTAAGTGGACTTCTCGGCAATACCCCCACTCGAATATGTTTCTCCACCACTCGTTCCAGACTTTTCAACATGAACGATGTCAAACTGATTGGTCTGAAACTTTTTGCTAGGGAATAGTCATCTTTTCCTGGTTTCGGAATAAATACTACTCTTACGCGTCGCCATTGGGATGGTATATAACCAAATGCAAGACAGGCTGTGAAGATCCTTTTCAGGGCCTCAATCAGCCTGTCTCCTCCTTTTTTAAGCATTGCTGGATATATTCCGTCAGGTCCAGGGGACTTAAAGTTCTCAAAGGAAGATAAGGAAAACCTTATCGATTCCCTTGTCACTATCCGACTAGCAATATACCAGCTGTACCTAGAGGTTCCACCGTTGCCACCGTTGTTGTTCATGCCACTCTCAACTTCAGAGATAGTTCTACTACCCGGAAAGTGAGTTTCGAGTAGAGCATTAAACGTTTCCGATTTGGAAATGGTGTATGAACCATCAGGTTTTCGAATGGAATCCAGCCTTACTGAGCGGTCTAAATGAAGGACCTTACAAAGTCTCGCTGTTTCCCTCATTTCTTCGACGTTACTGCAGAAATTTCTATAGGATTCTAGTTTGGCTTGCCGTACTTTTTTCTTATATTCTCTCTGTATAAGTCGATGATTGGCCCAGTCCTCTTCTGTTTTGGTCTTCAAGGCCTTATTAAGAAGTTTCCTGGACCGTACACGAAGCTTCGACAGTTCAGGGTTCCACCAAGGAACCGCTTTCCCCTGTCTGCTTTGCCTGAGTGGACACAGTTCCTCAAAGCAATTGATTAAAGTACCTTCTAATTTCTTAGTCGCATCTTCAATCATTTCTGCTGATTTGAGTTTTTTCAGGTTTGGTAATCGCTCTGTTACAAGCTCACCATACTTGTCCCAGTCCACATTTCGAGGATTCCTACCGGAAGCTATTGATATTGTGTCAATTCCCAGTCGGAATTCGATAAGACGATGATCAGAAAGAGAGTCCTCCTCCAAAACTCGCCATCGGTTGATTTGATTTCCAACTGACCTATTGGTAAGTGTTAAATCAATCACCTCTTGTCTCCTTCTGGTCACAAAAGTTGGTTTGTTACCAGTGTTTTGGATGACCAAATCGGATGACAGGATAAAATCCAGTAGCTTGAGACCTCTGGGGTTGCATTTGCTGCTTCCCCACACAATGTTCTGTGAATTTGCGTCACAGCCCACTATTAGCCCCAGATTATTGGATTCTGCGTACTTGACCACTTCTCTTAGCTCCCTCGAAGGAGGTGGCTGTAAAGAGTCGTAGGGTAGGTAGGCCGAAACTATAATAGCTTCGACACTGTTCCCACTTTTCAAGTACTTTATTTTTACAGCAACGATATCTCCGGAGCATAGCTCTTTTAACATCGTGTGTTCGATCAACCTCGGCATGATAATACATGCTCGCGGTCTCACATTCCCTTCACAATGAAGTATTTGTCCCCACGACATAGCACTTAGACCACAGATACGCTTGTGACATACCCATGGTTCTTGTATAAGTATTATGTGTGGGTTTGTTTGCAGTTTTGCATGCCTACGGCACAAGAGAGCCGTAGACGCTTTGCTATGCTGCAGATTTATCTGTGTAAATATTACTTCAGTCATGAGACTGAGTATATTTACGCTTTGTCCTCCACCTTATCCTGGACGCGGAACTGGATCCGCCCCAGATGTAGGTGGGGACGGCACCCGTACTTCGACTTAAGAACCTTGAGGGACCCAAGATCGATACCCAGTACCAGATGGGAACCTGCCTCCGAAGTGGTAGCGGATTTCTGCCTGGTGCACGAGTATACTCTCCAGAGAGTCGTGTCAAGATCCTTATTCTGAACACGGATGCGTTTGAGGAGTTCTGCTGAATTACAGGAAGGACCCGGAATCCAGACACTCGCTCGTACCAGCCTTTCTTTGCTACTCTCAACAAGAATAAACTTGCTGTTTTCGCAGGCTGGGATTTTTGCTATCGCTTTTTCTAGCCATTCTCGGGAAAAAGCATTGGAACAGTGCACCTTTACGATGCCGTCCACCACGCTTTTCCCCTCGAAAGTCGGCGCGTCTTTCGACTCACCGATAGCTTTCCACAGATAGCTGTCAAGATAGTCTTGTTGCCCTTTGGACAGTAGACCATCTTGTTTGTCGGTATGTATCTCCACCGTCATTGCCTTTGCTGCCATTCTCGCGAATGATTCGCCAGACGTTGACGGAAGAGTGTCATTCGACATTTGAGGTCCCTTAGCCTCTGCCTTGTCAGGCAAAGGTTTGTCTGCCTTGGATGGGGTCGAGGATGCAGGCATTTCCGAATTGCGTTTTTCAACTTTCCTCTTCTTTGCCTTCCTCCTCTTCCCGGTCGTTGGCACAGACCCCGTTTCGTTTCCGGAAGAGCGCAGCGCTACAGAGGAATCCTCTGTTCTGCCACGCTTTCCCGTTTCCATTACAGGTGTCGAAGTTGACGGAGCTTGAGTCCTTGCCTTAGCTAGTGCTTCGGCTTGCCTCGCCTTCTGTCTTCTTCGTTTGATCTGCCTTGCGGTTAGACCAACACCTGCGTTCGACTCTCCAATAACTTCGGTCTTTTTACCGGTACTTACCTGATTCACACCAGGTTTAACCGTTGTCAAAGACTTACTCGGTACCAGAGATCCGTCTGAGTCTACTGAGAGATTGTCCGCCATCTCCACATCCTCCACAACTTGTTCAGTTGCTTCAGATCGTTTCGATGGCGGTGTATCGCTCACACTCACTCGGCTCTCCATTGGCATAGCCAATGTGCCAGTTTCACCACTAGTAATGCGCTTCCTCCGGAACCCTGGGTGTCAGTTCCGGTCATAGGGGAATGTGGGGTTCGGGCCTGCACATCCGATGCCCGAGCCGTCGATTGCTCGACGGGAGGATTTCCCAAAAGTGGGTTACCTCGTGCAGAAATATCTTTATTTAGCCTCCACATAAGAAAAGAAATGCATTTTATCCCTCCTGCCAGGTTGTCGGTACGGTACTCTCCACATAGTACTTGGGTGGCCACCAATTCCGCCGTTCCGCGGATGAGTGGATACCCAATTCCTATATGAAGCTGCCCTCTTAGTTCGTGGTAAGTTAATCTCCATAGAATGGGGTTAACTCACCACTTAAGCCTCATCCCCGCGGCAAGGAGACCGACATGACAAGGGTTGTGGCCCTACTCTCAAGGCTTTCGGTGAGAGTGATTTTGGGGATGGGAATCTCTCCTATCCTTTTATTGACTATGTTTCTGAACCTTTTCCAGTTGGTTCTTAGTGGATTTTATACGGTAAGGGCGGATCAACATTAAGATCCAGATCGTACAGGATCCCTCCAATTGTCTCACATTACTGAACTGTTTTCAGACATAAGGGTAACATCGATCACTTCCTCCCATCCCCTGAAGTACTCCGTACTTGGAAAGGGGAAAGTGGGAGTGTTACCCCTGTTACATACCGACAAGTTAGTGTTAATTATGAAATCATAAAGAGACTCACCTCGGTCGTTTGTTTCGGAGCTTCCCCATAGAGTATGCCTTGCATTGGCATCGCATCCGAGAAGCAGGGTTTTGTTCGGGTTTTCCCGCACAAGTTTACGGGCCTCCTCAGGCGGTTCTGGTCTTTCGTGTGCCATGTATATAGAGGCAAGCGTTATTCTGACTCGGTCAGTGGATTCCACCTCAACAGCCGTCACATCCTGTGAACTATATATAGGAATTAAAAATGTGTTTAAGTGTTTTTTAGCTACAATACATGTTCTGGAATTACCTTCTATCCGTTTATAGTAGATATTGTAGGATTTCCCAGTGAACCCTTTCACCTCGGTGCTCCGCACCCAGGGTTCCTGAATTAATGCGATGTCCACGTCCTCCTCCGCCAGGAGAACGGTTAGGTTGTCTGTTGCAGACTGTGAATGCTGCAGATTAATTTGGACAACCGTTAAACCCATGTTTACTGGTTTCCCTTTTCGAACTCGGTGTCATCTAGCTGCATGCCAGTCAGCAGTTCGTTGGCACCATCGACCTCATCCTGCTCCTCTTCCGGGTTTGCAGAACGGAATATCTTCAGCTGGGTCTTCCTGATCCCAAACTGAAGTTTTTTTCCCCACTTTCTCCAGTGGTTCCAGACTCTCTTCTGTAATTAGAAGGAGGAAAGACCTGCTGTGCCTTTGCGGAGCCTCCGCTTTGATGATCGACCAATCGGCCATCGGCACCGAGCGATTATGCGCCTGAACGTAGGGGATTATTTGATTGGCTTCAAACTCTATGTTTGGTACCCAGATGCGAGCCCTCGGCCTTCGTGGAATCTCGCTAGCCGGAATTAGCTTGAGTTTCAAGCCTTCCCAGCTGTTCTGGATTTTACCAATCACGTTTGTCAGAAAATGCAGTGAGAATTGGTCATCGCATTTAATGACACGGTAACCGCGGACAACCTCCACCGAGTCGAAACCTGGTGTTTGGTTATCCGGATTCGCCATGACATGGTCAAAGACTATGCGAGACAACCGTGCCTCAAGCTCTGACCATTTGTCAAGCACTGGTTTTCCGCGGTTAGAAGTTTCGTCTACCAATGCCGTTTGGAGATGGTCCCGTGCCACCTCACTAAATCGCTTGATAGGTTTGGAGGCAACTACAACCTGATCCGATATCTTGTGCTTCTTTGTTACCTTCCCAGTTTCGTAATGCGAGCGGTTTCGTGTTTTGGCATCTGTCCTGTTGGCGGCTTGGAACGCCAAGTATTCATCAACCACCTTTTGACATCTTGCCTTGTCGGTCTCATCTTTGGGACGAACTTTACCTTCGGTCTCGTTTTTTCGCATCCTGCCAAGGATAGCGAGAGACCTCTGGTAAAGTTTATACCTCGAGGGACCTTTATTACCACGCTTTTTCCCCATGGCTTTAGTGGATGTTGTTGGTTGATTTATAGTTGTTGGTGTACTGTGGCCCACAGTTTTGCCCTCAACTGACCTCCAGCCAAGAACTCATCCTCTGAGGGTGCCCCAGTCATCCTAAATCGTCCTTGCTCGTACGTCTTGTCCAATTTTCTGACTGTTTTTAAAGTGCGTCCGTCACTTCCTCCTGTCTGTCTGTTTGCTTGTCCTGTAGTTCTGTCCGCGTGTTTGGTTTTTTATCAGTCCGTGCTGTCGATGCGTCAGTACGTTTTCCCGTCATTTTGTCCGTTTGTTCCGAGTTTGTTTTTCCGTCATCCGAATTTTTAGTTTTTTGTTTCAGCATTTCCTCTGGTTTGTACGGTCACCTGCCCCGCCAAGGGTGCTGCGCATGTCGCCATGCGCGGTGACCAAAGAGGATAAAGGGGAAATATCCGGTCGACCATGGCAGCGCCCCATACCATGGCAAGGCCACCGTTACAACCTGAGGCGGCCTGATATCAGGAGGGCACCGTACGAAGACAGCCTTATTTAGTCCCCGGGCTGCCAAACCCACCAAATAAGCACGGGCCGCATCACACCTTGGGTTGAGGGAGTTTTTTAACTAAGTTTACGTCTGCGACCTGTGTGGTTCGCGGGAGACCTACTCTCCTACCTTCCATATCTGTGAGGCGTTCCCCTATCCACCACCTAAGGACGAGCCCTATAGGGATAACAGGTTCCCCCAAGGGTAAAGGGTACTTCATATATTTTTTTTTAAATATAAAAAACAAAAACACAGAACAGTTGAAAATTTTAAGGCACAGGTTATTTCATGCAGTATTAATTTTTTCTTAAATTTAAGTTTAACCAATGATTTAAAAATGATTCATTACTTTATGTGGTATCCTTTGGCTTTATTAACAGCTTTTAACCTTTCTGGCCTTGACTCTACTAGCTTTTTCATTACTTCCGGTCCGATTTTGTTCCACTGCTCCAAAATTACGGTTTTTATCTGATTTCTATTGCTTATGTGATGTGTGGCGGATTTTTGTTTCCAGTAATGACCATAAATTCTCGATGACGTTCATGTGAAGTGATTGAGTCGGTGGTTCCATTAAATGTGGACAGTTCTATATGAGTCATGTCTGCACGATTGCCGCCTTGTGTTTAGAGTCATTGTCCTGGTAGAAACGGAAATCTTTAGGTATTCCATGATTCGCAGCACTTTGGAGTAGATTATCTTTTAGAATATTAAGGTACATTGTTTTGACCATAATACCCTCGAAAAACACTAAATTTCCTACGCCGGCTGCTGACATACATGCCCATGCCATTACACTGCCACCACCATGTTTCACAGTCGGTTTTATGTTGCTTTTATGGAGTTTCCGCCAGACGTAAGACATTCCATCTGAGCCGAATAGGTTGAATTTGGACTCGTCAGAAAATATTACCGTTTTCCAGAAATCAAAATCTTTAATTTCGAGCTCTCTGGCAAAGGCAACTCGGCTCAATTGATTTTTTTATTTATGAATGGCTTTTTCGTGCTATGCGACGATTAAAGTCCTTTTCACGTAGTACCCGTCGCACTGTTTCGACGCAACATGATTTGCCCACTTCCTGTTGAACTTCGTTTAGCAGTTTCGAAGCCGATAGCATTGGGTTTTCTTTTATTTTTCGAACAATTAAACGCTCATCACGTTCGTCGAAAATTTTATTTGGGGCACATCGGGCTTTATTTTGCACCCGATTTTCATTAACGAAGCGTTCAATGATATTTTGTACTGTAGCACTACTCAAACAAACTATTTCCGCAATTTTTCGCTGCGACTTTCCGCTTTGCAAATGCTTCATCACCAGTTCTCGCTGTTCAATCGTAGTACGTCGGCCCATTTTTTATATATTTTTATATTGCCCACTTGGCGATCAGAAACATACTAAAAATTGTATAGAACAATAACTATGCGCTAGTTAGATAAACTAGAAATTCAAAATACCGTTAACCAAGTGACTAGCCGCCGCCACAACATAAACAAGTGCTTGCATGAAATAAGCTGTGAGCAAAGATACCGCATTGTAGTTGCATTTCATCCCGTAGTGTGAGTGGGACTATATATCTACGAATTTTGCTCTACTCATTATGTTAGCAAATTATTCAACTAAATATTTACATTAAATTTTTTTTTAATTCCGACAATTTTTCATTCTGCAATAATTTAAATTCATAAACTAAAACTGCATGAAATAGCTGTGAGCCACTGTATGTACATAGGTATACCATATGTATGTACATACACACCCTGTTTTCTCTATAGGGCGCGTCTCCAGGTGGGTCTCCAGGGCGAGTAGATCTCTCGCGAACCACACAGGTCGCAGACGTAAACTTCGCTAAAAAAACTCCCTCAACCCAAGGTGTAACTCGACCCGTGCTTATTGGTAGGGTTTGGCAGCCGGGGGATAAAATTAGGCTCCCTCTTAATGGAGCCCTCCTGATATCAGGCCTCCTCAGGTTGTAGCGGTGGCCTTACCATCGTATGGGGCTGTGCCATGGCGGACCGATTATTTCCCCTATATCCTCATTGGTCACCGCACACGGCGACATGGGCAGCCCTCTGGAAGGGCAGGTGACCGCAAGAAACAGAAAAATAAACAAACAAAAAAAAAACTCGGATAACGCTACCAAGAAGACGGGCAACGGACGGACACACACCCAAAACGGATGGAGAAGCTGACGCACCCGTTGACACAACAGATGGACAAATGGACAACACGGACCGACACTAACGAACTGAGGAAGTTGGGAACTACCTCAGAGGATGAGCTATTGGTCTCTTGTGGCCGATAAGGCAAGGTGCCAAAAGGTGGCCTATGAGTATTTGGCGTTCCAGGCCACCCAGAAGGTAGAAGCCGTGAAACGCAATCGTTCGCAGGACGAAAACGACAAACCTACGAAGAAGCACAAAGTGTCGGTTCACACTGCTTCAATACCAAAGCCAGCCAAACGCACAGTTAATGAGGTAGCACGGGATTACCTGCAAATAGCGTTGGTTGATGAAATAACGAACCGCGATAAACCTGCATCGGGGAAGTGGTCCGAAATTGGACCTCGGAGGGTCAAGTGTCAGGACTTGATTCAATGGAGGTGGTCCACGATGAGGTGAAGTGCGATGATCAACTCTCTCTTAACTTCCTGCAAACAGCTGTGGGCAAGATCCAGAACGACTGGGAAGGTTTGAGGCTTACACTAATCCCGGCCAGCGAAATCCCTTGACGGCCGAGGGCTCGCATCTGGATACCGAAGTTCGAAGCTAAGCAACTAATTCCATACTTGCAGGTACACAACCGCACTGTTCCGATGGATACTGGAGCATCATCAAAGCGGAGGCTCCGCAAAAGAACAGTGTGTCCCTCCTTCTCCAAATATCGGAGGAGAGCATCGAGCCACTGGGAAAAGTGGACAACAAACTTCGGTTCGGCGTCAGGAAAACGCAACTGAAGATATTCCGCTCTGCAAATTCGGAGGATGAACAGGACGAGGTTGGCGGCGCCAACGAGTTGCGCCTTAACTTAACGACGCCACATCTACCAAAAACGATGGCGCTAATGAGCAGCGCCCGGCAGCATGGGTCTCAAGGTTGTCCAAAAAACTTGCAGGACTCGCGGACTCCAACGGATAACCTAACCGATCTCCTGGCGGAATCCAGGAGCCCTGGATGCGGAGCACCGAGGTGAAAGGGTTTACTGGAATCAATCATAACCTTTTCCACAAACGGACTGGAGGTAATCCCAGATCTTGTATTGTAGCTAAGAAACATTTGAACATATTTTTAACCCCATCATATTGTTCACAGGATGTAACACCTGTGGAGGTAGAAGCCAATGACGGTGTCGGCATCATACTGGCTTCCAGCTACATGGCCCATGATCGGCCAGCACCACCCGAGAAGGCTCGTCGGCTTGTGCGTGAAGCTAGAAATAAGAACCTGCTACACGGATGTGATGCCAACGCAAGGCACTCTCTATGGGGCAGCTCGGAGACGAACGAACGAGGTGAGTCTTTTTACGACTTTATTATTAATACTAACCTGACGGTATGCAACAGAGGAACACCCCCACTTTCACCTTTCCTAATACGGAGTACTTTATGGGATGGGCGGAAGTGATTGATGTTACTTTACTGTCCGAAAACAGTTCAGTAGGGGTAGACAAATGAAGGGTTTCCAACAAAAATTATTTCTCCGATCACAGCTTGATCCTTTAAGAGCTGGATCTGAGGGTGGATACTTCCTTACCGTGCCGAAACTCACTAAGAACTAATTGGAAAAATTTCAAAAAGGTAGTGAACAATAGGTTGGGAGGAATTCCGATCAGCCAAATCACTGTCACGGAAAACATTGAGAGTAGGGTTACAACATTGGAGAAGACATTCAGACATTAGGGCCTACAAGGCCTCATGTCCAATTAAATATAGCAAAAAAACATATCCTCCCTCCAATGAGATCTCGAAATTAAGGGAAGTAGCCAGATCAAATCTTAATCTCAGCTACTCAACAGGTAATTGGCAACTGTACATGATAGTCGGAGACAGAACAAAAGGGCAACTAGGGCCGCCAAGAAGGAGAGCTGGAGAGATTTTTGCTCTTCGATCGAATCTACCAAAGATTCTACGAGGCTCAGCCGTATCTTGTCCAAAAATCATTCAATGCTTTCTTGGGTCAAGATGCCAAACGGCACTTGGACTTCTACGGCAGAAGAGTCTCTAGAACTTCTCTAAAATACTAATTTTCCGGGATGTAGCGCTCACGAAAGCGACGTTGGGAGAATTCGGCGAAGCCGCTATGACCCACAGCATCTTGCGGATGTACTAGTCACAAAAGAAAAGGTTGCATGGGCAATCAAATAGTTTTCACCTTTCAAATCTCCAGGCCCTGACGGGATTTTTCCCAAGATGTTACAGGAAACTCTTGATAATATTTTGCCATGGCTAATGGAAATTTTCAAAGCGTGGCTTAACCTAGGTTATATTCCAAATACCAAAGGTAGGCAGAAGGGGACATGAGTCAGCGAAGGACTTTAGGCCATTTAGTCTCTCGGCCTTCCTTTTAAAAACAATTGATCGGCTTTTAGACATACACATTAGAAGCTCGCCAGAGAGCTCTAGTATATCAATTCCACAACATGCTTACCTCAAAGGCAAATCGACGGAAACAGCGCTTTACAAGGTAATCCGAAAAATAGAGGGGTCTCTAGCGAACAAATAGTACACCATGGCAGCTTTTCTTGACATAGAAGGCGCATTTAATAACGTTAGCACTGATGCCATCCAACGGGCTTTAATAGACTTAGGGTATGAAAATTGTATCAGCAATTGGATCATCTCTATGCTAGAAACCAGGATAGAGCTAATATGGGTAATATCAACATAACAAAAAGAGTCCACAGGGGCACTCCACAGGGGGGAGTATTATCTCCACTTCTCTGGTTATGTGTTACTAGTAAAATCTAAACAAAACTTAATGGAGGTGGGGTAAAAGTGATCGCGTACGCTGATGATGTGGTGTTAATGGCATCAGGACTGTGTCCCAATACGATCAGTGGGATCATTCAATGGGCGCTAAGCGAGCTTACCTCTTAGGCTACAGTCTGTGGCCTAAGTTTAAACGCCCATGCTATTTGCGACCAGATATAAGGTACCAACTTTTACTCTACCAAACATTAACGGACAAACCCTCTCACTTTCAGCCAGTGCAAAGTACTTAGGGGTAATTCTGGACTCCAAACTTAGCTGGAAATTAAACATTGAAGAACGGGTAAAGAAAACAGAAACTGCTTTATATGCCTGTAAGCGTATGCTAAGAAGAAGATGGGGTCTTCAACCCAAGTATACATTATGGTTGTATAAGGAGGTTATACGACCAATTTCAACGTATGGCTCGGTAGTTTGGTGGAAAGCTCTAGAGAGAGAATACAACATCAAATTACTTAGCAGAATACAAAGATAAGCCTGTGCAATAACAGTCGCTGCAATCAGATCATGTCCTAGGGAGCCCCTGAATGATCTGAAATACATTATTCCAGCAGATCTACATATCAAAAAGATGGCAAAAATGAGTTCATTTAGGTTAAATGAAGCGGGTCGCTGGAAAGGAAAAGCTCATGGTCATGCCAGTCTATTACTGCGACAAACACAGCATACCTCGATAAGGACTGACCACATCGTCCCGACGGTAACATTCAGTAGAAATTTTGTCACTATCTTTCCATCTCGGAAAAATGGAATAAGGGATTCTCACTAAACAAGTTTGACACTACAGTCTATACAGATGGCAATAAAATGTATTGTGGTGTTGGAGCTGGTATATAATCTCATGGACTTAAAATTGAAAGATCTGTGCGTCTCCCTAATGCCTGCAGTGTCTTCCAGGCGGAAGTACTGGCAATCGGGGAAACTTGTAGGCTACTAATTGCAGATCCCTCTTTAAAAAGCAATATTGCTATTGTTTCGGATAGCCAAGCTGCAATCCAGGCACTGGGTTCAGCTACAATAACCTCTAAAGTGGTGGAACAAAACAGGACTAGCCTTACCACCTTGAGCGAAAACGATAAAGTTACCTTAATCTGGGTCCCGGGACATCGGAGCATCGAATGTAATAAAAAAGCGAATGAACTGGCAAGAAGTGGATCTGCCATGAATAACGCTCCTGCTGAATCGGTACTCACTCTGAATCGCAGATTGTAGATGGAGAGATCAGACAAAATGCAAAATAAACAGAACGTTATGGCCCACGTACAACCTTAGCCAATCGTTAACATTGATAAACATGAAACGACGGGACGCGCGGAGACTAACGGCAGTCATAACGGGCTTTTGGTCTGTGGGAGAACGAGCAGCCGAAATGGGCATCCCTCACAACACACACTGTCACAGTTGTAAACAACCAGAGAAAAAGGAAACAATCTTCCATTTCCGCTGCGAATGCCCTGCCCTATGGAACAGACCGGAGTGAAATACGTAAATTTTTTCAAAGCATATCGTAATAGCAGGGAAAAGTTGCTACATATCAATACAAATTCAGGAAAAAAAAAAGAAATTTCAAATCGGTTAATATCTTCCGTTCGCGCATTGCATTTAAAATTTACAAATTTTATAATAAATTGAACAAATATTCGAAAAATTGTAAGAGCGGAAATGATGTTAGATAAAGTTCATTTTTTGTAGACTATTACAACATCAGGTATAGGTTGAAAAGAAAAACGTATACCGCTCTATCAAAGCCCCTACAGCCCCTGAAAAGAAGTGGAAAATGGCATTTTTTGTATAAATTTACGTAATTGCGGGTGGTTAGTTTCTCTATTTTAATTTTTGTATAAGTCTTCTTGAGTATATAAGTAGAATAAATTATTCCTCTCTTAGCGCGCCCACTAACCACTCTGTCTTAAAGAAGTTTTGTACAGCTCTTGGCCCGCCCTTTTTGGCCGACTCAGAACTCACCGCGTGAAGGTGACTGTACTACGAGTTCCACCCACTCTCTTCCCAACCAATCAGCCAAAGATGAAAAATTATTTATTCGGGAGTGGCAAAGTCTGCTTGAGTGTCAAATTGAGGCATAACTGTACGAGAAGTGAATGTCGCTCTTTCCCATACACTTTTGAGGACGTTTGAGTTACTAGTTTTACACAACGCTCCACAGCTTGCGTATGGCATGGAATATTTGTTAAATCTGTCGTTAATTTTGGTTCTTCTTTATCAGAAGTTAATTGCAAGATATCTTCAGAAGAAAGTCTGTCTAAAATTGTGGGGCAGGTAAGTTTCATTTCAGACCAATTAATTAATTCAAAATATTCATTTGCTTCAAAGTTTAGTTTACGAACCAAAAAGTTTCTAATATTTTTGTCTTTTGAAGGGATTTCTTTTATTTTCAGAACTCGCCTCAATCCAAGATCGCGGATCTGGATGGGCAAAAAAGGAATTTGTTTGAATGACCTTATGAACTACTGCCTGAACTTCTGAAGATAAGGTTCTACATTTTTTAATACATTCTAAAATATGTTTAGGTCCGTCAACTATTGAAGAATTTGTTTTGATTTCGAACCATAGAGGTACGTATACAGTCAAAATGTATTTTACAATTTGAATAAGATTTTTAGATGGCTCTTGCAAAGAAATGTATAATCGTAGGAACCTGTTTGCAATTGTCAACCAAAGAGAGTGTGACATTGGTCCCGGATCTCGATTTGCTAGATCTGGGGAGCAAAAACCAGCATCAATAGCAATGGCAATGTCATGTAAGTATTTCTGATGTTTACTTAAGCTTATTGCGTCAAGCGTTCGCGAAAGAGAGCATTCAATTCTCTGAAAACAACGATGGACAAAGATTCACATTTAGCCAGCTGTTTGCCAAGAAGCCCACTGAAAGACTGAGGACCTGTTGTTTTACCATCAAGTATTTCAACTAGATGCCTCAGAGGTAATTCATTAAAATGGAGGAGACAGATAGCCCATTGTAGTGGTCTTTTTAAACGCGTTTCAATGAATTTTATTGCACCATTCTTCCACCCAGTATTTGTTGGCGTACCCTCACATCCAATCACTACAACATTAGATTGATTTATACCATTTTCTTCAAAATAATTTACAATGCTGTATGCTGTGTTCTTTCAACTTTTTGAAGTAGGTACTAAATGACAAAGGTACTTTGAGCCTGGTTCTGTTATTACTGAAATGTGCTCTTCTTTTTTTATAGATTGATAACGTTTGTTCCTTTTTCAACTAAAACTAAAGTGTCATCCATCCTGCCATCAAAATACACACACATCGGGTCGTTTAATTGCTTTATTGCATTCCCCGATTCGATAAGTTTTAGTCTACATTTTTCTTTTTCTCTTCTAATTTTGCTTCGATCAACAACAAAAGAAGTATCTTTGTCCAAGAAGGTCCAGGAAAGTTGGTCTGACTTAAGTGACGAGCTTTTCTCTGCAACTTTAATGTAAGCTTTTGAGTTTCTTTGGTATCTACTGTCCCAATCTTACCTTTTCCGAGATATCTTTGAGCATATAGAAATTTGATTTCTAATGGCGGTATCTTTCTATCTTTAGGGCATGTGCAGTTGATAATAACCGGCCTGGGACAAATACACTTGTCAAAGCTTCTTTGACAAAAGCAATTGAGTGTCATCTCGCACTTGCAGTACGAAATGTCAAATAATGTTCTTGAAGATTGTGTGTCTTTGTCCCTTGAATAAGATTTACGAAGAGTGTAGTCTCGATCATGTAAATGTTTGATCTTTTCTACAACTCTTGTGTGGGAAACTATTGGAATCGAAGCCTTGGAATAAAGGGACTCAGTCTGATGAGCTACAGTATCTGCTACAACTGTGAAGCTAAACTTCTAACCAGAATTGGCAGCAGAAGGTTCTACTGTCATTTTGTACCTCACTTCTTGCCAACATTGTATAATGTCGGTATTAGTGGGAAGGACCGATGACAGCATTGGTTTAGGTGCACCAAAAAATGGGCAGTGTATGTCCTTACGAGAAAGAGACATGATTAAAATGTTTGAAGCGATTTAATGTTAAAAATAATTGAATAACCCTATAGTAGCCGTAAGCCGCTTTCACGCAAGCCTCATTTGGCATAGGCTTCCTTTGTAGATTTGGTGTAAAATTGGTGAAAGTTGATCGCTCAGAACCACAGAAATGGATAGATTAGTAAATTAAAAATCTACTACTCAATGCTGAAAGTGCTATGTATAAAAACTGAGCTCGATTTTTAATCATTTACAACTTCTACAAGTTTTCGTAAATCAGCTAGATTTGGGATAAAATTTGTAAATTTTAAATGCAATGCGCGAACGGAAGATATTAACCGATTTGAAATTTCTTTTTTTTCCTGAATTTGTATTGATATGTAGCAACTTTTTCCTGCTATTACGATATGATTTGAAAAAATTTACGTATTTCACTCCGGTCTACTATGGAAGGCAAAATGTTAACCCTGGGTAAACCGCTGTTCGAGAGTCTGGAACAGCTGTCTGGCTTAGATGTCAACGACCTGATAAGGTTCCTGAACCGCACAGACAGGATATAGTCATGCTGTAAATAACTGGTAAACAAGTTGGAAGCGAGAATGTCACAACAAAATGGTGCGGAATCGCTAGTTGGATTCTGGAAGAATCACCACTTAAACCAACCAACAATGTACATCACTGAGGGGCAAGGAGAAGACGGTCACAGCAAATAGTTGTTGTTTTTTATATGATTTTTTCGCATCAATATAGCTTAGATTTGACTGAAGAGATTAAATATATACGTAAATGCATATACATATGCATTGCCTTTCTGGCGGTTTTACCTATAAATTTGTTTAAAAGCAGTATGAACTATTTTATATAGAAAATAAATTTCTAAATATCAGTCATTAGAAAAACCAGAATACACTATTTTATATCAATTCTAATTTAAAGCAAATACAAGGTAAAATAAAAATATCGAACAAGGAAAATTGTATGCAAGACTTGAGTCAAATACGGTACAAAAATTGCGTTGAAGATTTCTCTTTCGTGCTTGTGCTAAAGCCTAATTCTATATTAATTTTGTAAATCGCTCATTTATGCCATTCGCTGTGAATATGGCTGAATCTGAATTCTCTGCTGAAATCCTCTGCTAGTGTGGTAAAAACAGTAAAAATCTGAAATCCTCCATTAGCGTGGTAAGTAAAGATCTGAAATCTTCTACCAGCGTGGTAAAAGCAGCAAAAAATCTGAAATTCTCTACTAGAGCTGTAAGTAAAGATCTGAAATCTTCTACCAGCGTGGTAAAAGCAGCAAAAAATCTGAAATTCTCTACTAGAGCTGTAAGTAAAGATCTGAAATCCTGTAACAGTATGGTAAGAATATGAAATCCTCTACTAATGTGGTAAGTAAAAATCTGAAATCCTTTGCAACGAATCTTCAATTTTGTACTCGCAAAAAAGTTATTGAAGATTTGCGCCTTCTCATTTCATTAACATTCTCTGCATTCTAAATAAATGCTTTGCTTACTATTGTCAATTGTACGCTCATGTGTACACACACTGTAATTGACAAAAAATTTGTTTTCTACATCTTTATATTTTCCTAATAAAATTTGCCACGATTTTAATTTCACATTTCTGTCTTTATATTCAGCGCTCTTATTTCTCCACAATGATGGCTGACTTTTGAACAAATATCTGAGCAAAGTGTGTGGCAAAATGAGTTTCAACCGATTATCTGGATTGGTTTTCTCTTTGTGACTTTATAGCCAAGTGACTTTGGGTTAATTTGTTTCATATATCACTAACACATTTTTAGTTTTTCGTAAACAAATCGATTCGTAGCTTATGCTACGTCGGCCCAGCGGCCAATTCTGTCAAATTCGCTGAGAGCCGGCTAACGGTCTGATATTGGCCACACCATAAAAATCTCTTCACCATGAGTTGGAGCAATAGGATGTTGTTGACGTGTTTGCTTGTTTTGTGAAACTTTTATTACCTGATATTTTTGTAGCAAGGCGAATTGAGTATCTACGGTGACGCCATTAAAAAGTAATTACATTATTTTTCGGGATTTTGACAAGTCTGACGTCAGCTCAGTTCGCAATACAAAACAAACAAAAGTAGGAAAAATTACATGTTTGTGAAAATTCAGTGAATGGCTTGGTAATATTGCTATATTTGAGATTTATACTAAACAAACTAATGAAAACGAAGTGCCTTGTGTTAAAATGTGAAAGCACAAATTAATATAAAGCCTACAAATGCAGTATTTTGCGCTTTTACGCGGAAGACACCGAGGTTAGAAGGTATGTGTGTGTACGTATAATTTCTTGTGTTTGGTTGCTTCCATTGCTTTCAACTGCTCTTTTTCTTGACAAACAAGTATTCCCTTTCCTTTTGCTTGCTTATTCATGGGCTCTTACGACAGAGAATATTGATGAATAGAGAAGTCCCACGAGCTACGAATAGTGTGAGTTGTCAAAAATGAAGTGAAACCGCGAACACTATTTCACCTCGCTTAACTCGACAGCGGGGAAGTTCTTAACAGAGCTGATTACAGTGAATTATGTACGAGTACATTGGCTCTGCTCAGTTTTTGGTTTCTGTATGAAATCAAATTGACGAATGCCGACGGCATTTGCTTGTGCATTTCTATGTTCCCTTGATAAACGAAAATTTATTCAATTTATATTTTCAAACAAATATAACCAAATAAAAAAAGACAACATTTAAAATCAAAGTAACTTTAATGTTTGTTGTTTTAATTTTAAAAGAAAAATTTAAACAAAATACAATACATTATAAAACGACCTCACATTTTGTTGTGTGCGTGTTAGTGTAAATTTTATGAAAATTTTTACTAATTTTTCGAGCCGAAATTAATTTTAGACAAGAATTCAAAGAGCATATTGGTATATTGATGAATATATATGTATATCAATATATGTTTATATACATATATTTTGTTAGTTATATTCGTGCAAAGGTTCAATTGTATCTTCAATTCTTATAGTGTTACAAATGTATGTATGTGCACACGCACTGCAGCAACAATGACCTATTTCACGACTCATTGCCTTATCATATTATATTTATGTACATTTGAATATGCATTTTTGTTCCTTTGCCAAACGAAATTTTTTTAAATTTACATGTGTACATATATTACAGGGAATAATTCATATATGTATGCATTTTATAGATAGTACAAAACTTTGAAATTTAAAATAAATAAAATAAAACTTCAAAGAAACGTATTTGCATACATATATGGGACAACTAAGTTCTATTGCATCTTTAATAAATATAGTGTTGCACGCATATGTATGCAGTGAAGCAACATGGCCTACCTCACGAGCATCACCTTATCATATTTCATGCAATAATTAGGGTGTAAATATTCGAATGATCGAATTCCTGCAAATGCTAAAACAACTTCTTCTGCATATGCATCGACGTATGTGCATGTGCGTATATATATGCACACTTGATGCCCTAACTACATATATCTAGTACGTTCAATTGATCAAATCAAAAAATTCTGTATACAAAACGCTTCATTACCAGGCACACAGGAAGATGGCATATGCAAATATAAATATGTGAATTGAATTCAAGCAAATCAATGCTTATTAATATACACATATGCATGTATAGGGTGTTTTTTTTTAGAGGTTAGGTTTTCAAGTTGGCACTACTTTTTTCGTAGATGGTCTTTTTGACAGCTGTCACTTGATTTATGCTCAGTTTGGTTTGCCATTTCATAATGAATAGACTTACACCTGATCAAGCGCGTCGGACGTTCGGTGAATGGGCCCAAAACGAGATGGCCACCGATCCCGATTTTCACAAGAAAATTTTGTTCAGCGATGAAGCTCACTTTTGGTTCAATGGGTATGTCAATAAGCAAAATTGTCGCATTTGGAGTGAACATAATCCACAAGCCATTGCTGAGACGCCGTTACATCCTCAAAAAGTCACTGTTTGGTGTGCTCTATGGGCAGAGGGAATCATGCGTCTATATTTCTTTAAAAATGAACCCGGCCATAATGTTACAGTCAATGGAGAGCGCTATAGAGCCATGATTAATGACTTTTTCGTGCCTGAATTGGACGATGTTGATGTGGACGACCTTTGGTTCCAACAAGACGGCGCTACATGCCATACAGCCAACGCAACAATCGATTTATTGAAGGAAACTTTTGGTGAGCGCATTATCTCGCGCCGTGGACCTGTGGCATGGCCTCCAAGATCGTGCGATATAACACCGCTGGACTATTTCTTGTGGGGCTATGTGAAGTCGCTTGTCTACGCAGATAAGCCCGAGACGATTGACGTCTTGGAAGAGAATATTCGGCGCGTTATTGCTGACAATTGCTGCAAAAAGTGGTCGAAAATTGGACCTCTCGGCTGGAATTTATTCGAGCCAGCCGCGGCGGCCACTTGCCCGAAATCATTTTTAAAACATAATGGCAAACCCTTATCTTTATAATAAAGCTAAATTCTTGGCCATAACATTAAATTATATACGTTTTATTTTATCTTGAAAACCTAACCTCTAAAAAAAACACCCTTTACATACAACCACACACACAGGGCACTCACTTTATTCCTGAAAATGCGTATGTCGTTCAAAGCTAAAATTCTATGCCTAGCGGCTACAAGAACAAAATGCAGTCATAGACGCAGGCGTAGCGACCATCATTCTAGTTGTCATAGCGCTGAACAGTCGCGGCGGCGCCGAACAGTTTCAACTATTGTACTGTACAACAAAAACTCATCATCAAAAAATTCATTGATAAATTCGAGCTCATAGTTCTAAGAGCAAGTACTTTCATTCATAAAACGAGCCGCCCATATGCCAATTTTCTCGACAATTCGAAAATAGTCAATATTGGAATATTTCGCGTAGAATTATTTGCCAATATTTGATAAATCTTGAATTTTTGTCAAGTCGAGTGCCCGCGGCTTCGTACATATGTATGCATCAATATATGTACGTAAATATGTGTATATGTACAATGCTGTGCCTATGAATATGCGCTGCGCCATGAGTGCGCGCTGGATTTCTTGAGAAGTTTACCGTTTTATTTTGAGCTGTCGCTAGTGAGCATACATACACACAGCATATACATATGCGCATATGTATATAAATTCACAAATTTACATTTGCATATGCCATCTTCCTGTGCGCCTGGTAATGAAACGTTTTCTATAGAGGATTTTGATTCAGTTGAAGGGATTCAACAAAGTTTTACAGACACCAGACAGACAGACATAACATATGTATATAATTTTGGATGATTTGGAAAAATTCAAATATATAGGTCATATTAAAAAGCTACCTAACATTCTTTGCTTCTAATCACCAACAAATTCTTATCGACTGCTGCTAAATTTACATAATTCAGCCACTCACTGTTAATTTTTGTTGAAAAATGTGTCTATGGTGAAATTGTCTTCGCGAGACGAGTACCCCTCGAAATTCCATACGTTCCTGTCATTGAGACTTCTCTATACATTAACCAGAGAACGTTAAATATAGAGAATTCTCACGAGCTACGAATAGTGTGAATTGTCAAAAATGAAGTGAAACCGCGAACACTATTTCACCTCGCTTAACTCGACAGCGGGGAAGTTCTTAACAGAGCTGATTACAGTGAATTATGTACAAGTACATTGGCTCTGCTCAGTTTTTGGTTTCTGTATGAAATCAAATTGACGAATGCCGACGGCATTTTGCAAGGCATTTGCTTGTGCATTTTAATGTTCCCTTGATAAACGAAAATTTATTAAATTTATATTTAAAGATTTAAAATCCAACATTTAAAATCACTTTAACTTTAATGTTTGTTGCTTTAATTTTAAAAGAAGAATTTAAACAAAATACAATACATTATAAAACGACCTCACATTTTGTTGTGTGCGTTTTAGTAAATTTGATGAAAATTTTTACTAATTTTTCGAGTCGAAATTAATTTTAGACAAGAATTCAAAGAGCATATTGGTATATTGATGAATATATATGTATATCAATATATGTATATATACATATATAATATTTTGTTAGTTATATTTGTGCAAAAGTTCAATTGCATCTTCAATTCTTATAGTGTTACAAATGTATGTGCACACGCACTGCAGCAACAATGACCTATCTCACGACGCATTCTCTTATCATATTTATGTACTTTGAATATGCATTTTTTGTTCCTTGTCAAACGAAACTTTTTTCAATTTACATATGTATATTACAGGGAATAATTCATATATGCATGCATTTTATTGATAGTATAAAACTTTGAAATTTAAAATAAATAAAAGAAAACTTCAAAGAAACGTATTTGCATACAAACATACATATATGGGACAACTAAGTTCTATTGCATCTTTAATAAATATAGTGTTGCACGCATATGTATGCAGTGAAGCAACATGACCTACCTCACGAGCATCGCCTTATCATATTTCATGCAATAATTAGGGTGTAAATATTCGAATGATCGAATTCCTGCAAATGCTAAAATAACTTCTTCTGCATATGCATCGACGTATGTGCATGTGCGTACATGCACACTTGATGCCCTAACTATATCTATGTACGTTCAATTGCACAATCAAAAAATTCTGTATACAAAACGCTTCATTACCAGGCACACAGGAAGATGGCATATGCAAATATAAATATGTGAATTGAATTCAAGCAAATCAATGCTTATTAATAAACACATATGCATGTACCTACATACAACCGCACACACAGGGCACTCACTTTATTCCTCAAAATGCGTATGTCGTTCAAAGCTAAAATTCTATGCCTAGCGACTACAAGAACAAAATGCAGTCATAGGCGCAGGCGTAGCGGCCATCATTCTAGTTGCCATAGCGATGAATAGTCGCGGCGGCGCCGAACAGTTTCAACTATTGTACTGTACAACAAAAACTCATCATCAAAAAATTCATTGATAAATGCGAGCTCATACTTCTAAAAGCAAGTACTTTCATTCATAAAACGAGCCGCCCATATGTCAATTTTCTCGACAATTCGAAAATAGTCAATATTGGAATATTTCGCGTAGAATTATTTGCCAATATTTGATAAATCTTGAATTTTTGTCAAGTCGAGTGCCCGCGGCTTCGTACATATGTATGCATCAATATATGTACGTAAATATGTGTATATGTACAATGCTGTGCCTATGAATATGCGCTGCGCCATGAGTGCGCGCTGGATTTCTTGAGAAGTTTACCGTTTTATTTTGAGCTGTGGCTAGTGAGCATACATACACACAGCATATACATATGCGCATATGTATATAAATTCACAAATTTACATTTGCATATGCCATCTTCCTGTGCGCCTGGTAATGAAGCGTTTTCTATAGAGGATTTTGATTCAGTTGAAGGGAATTCAACAAAGTTTTACAGCCACCAGACAGATAACATATGTATATAATTTTGGATGATTTGGAAAAATTCAAATATATAGGTCATATTAAAAAGCTACCTAGCATTCTTTGCTTCTAATCACCAACAAATTCTTATCGACTGCTGCTAAATTTACATAATTCAGCCCCTCACTGTTAATTTTTGTTGAAAAATGAGTCTATGGTGAAATTGTCTTCGCGAGACGAGTACCCCTCGAAACTCCATACGTTCCTGTCATTGAGACTTCTCTATACATTAACGTTCTCTGCATTAACGTTCTCTGCGCAATGTGTTTCTCTATCATTCTTGGTTCTAAGGTGTTTCATTTTCGCTTGGTCCTTGAGGTATGTTGAAAATTGGTATTTCATCGGAATTTCCTTTTAATGTTGAACACTATGATTGTGTTCAGTTAATTTGTATGAATTATATGGAATGATTTGGTTTGTATAAACGTCTAACATCAGTCATGCTTCATTTTTTCGTGTTTTCATTTTTAGAATTTCTGGTTGCTGCTGAAAGCTGGGGTAAGTTTATAGGCTTATGAGGTGGCAAATTACAAATATCGCAGGCTGCATTGTTGGTGCAGTTTTTCGAAATATGATCAAGAATTTGGCAATTTCTGCACCTTATGGGATTGGGGAAATATTCGCGAACGACAAATTTGTACCAGGCAATGTTTATAGAGTTAGGAATCTGATACGAATTAAAGGTTAATAGAGTAATTCGGTGTACGAAGAGGAGTTGTCTGTATGCCGCGGTGTCTGAATTTGGTATCCCCACAAAACTAATACGGCTTTGCAAGATGACGTTGTTCAACACCAGCAGCGCCGTCAGAATTGGGAAGAACCTCTCCGAGCCATTTGATACCAAACGAGGTTTCAGACAGGGTGTGACTGTCGTGTGACTTCTTTAACCTGATGTTGGAGAGCATCGTACGTATTGACATCATCAGCCTTAACAACCGCGCTGTTAGCTCTGCCTTCTCCAAACTGGATAAGGAGGCAAAGCGAATGGGTCTGGTGGTGAACGAGGACAAAAAGAAGTACCTCCCGTCATCAAATAAACAGTCGGCGCACTCAGGTATCGGTACCCATGGCACTGTTGAAAGATAACACTTCGTTTATTTAGGAACCAGTATTGACACCGATAAAAATGTCAGCCCGGAAACCCAACGTAGAATCTCTCTTGCCAACAAGTGCTACTTTGAACTAAGTAAGCAATTGAGTAGTAAAGTCCTTTCTCGCCGAACAAAACTAACACTTTACAAGGCTCTCATCATGCTCCTCCTAACGTATGGCACAGAAGCGTAAACGATGACAATATCCTATGAAGCGTCGCTTGGAGTGTTTGACAGTAAAATTCTGCGGAAGATTTTTGGATCTTTACACGTTGGCGACGGCGAATATCGCAGGGAATTGAACGATGAGCTTTACGACGACATAGACATAACGCGGCGAATAAAGATCCAGCGGCTACGTTGGCTGGGTCTGTCGTCCGAATGGATATAAACGCTCCGGCTTTGAAAGTATTCGATGCGGTACCAGCTGGTGGTAACAGAGGAAGAGGGCGGCCTCCTCTGTGTTGGAAAGATCAGGTGGAGAAGGACTAGGCTTCACTTGGTGTGTCTAATCGGCGCCGGTTAGCACGAGAAAGAAACGACTGGCGCGCTTTGTTAAATCCGGCCAAAATCGCGTAAGCGGTTATCGCGCCAATGCTTTCGGCTCGTACGATGCTTTCCAAAATCAGGTTAAGGAAGTCACGCGACAGCGAGTTACCCTGTCTGAAACTTCGTTCGGTATCAAACGGGTCGGAGAGGTCCTTCCCAATTCTGAGGCGCTGCTCATATTGAGCAACGTCATCTTGCATAGCTTTATTTGTTTTGCGGGGATACCAAATTCAGACACCTGTATGCCGGTAACGGTAAATTCCATTCTTGCTTCATGCTTTCATCGGACCATATTTTGCATAGAAGCTGATGCATGCACCTTACCAGCTCCTCGCCGCCATGTTTGAATAGTTCAGCCGGCAGTCCGTTGGCGCCCGCGGCTTTGTTGTTCGTTAGCCGCATTATCGATATTCTCACCACGCCATAGACGGGTAGCGTAATGACAATTCCTTCGTCAGCGATTGAAGTATCGGGATCTTCACATTCTCTGTGATATGCGCAGCTATCACTATTTGACAGGTTCGAGAAATTTTTCCTCTATAATTTAAGTATGCTCTGGATGTTAGTCACCAGATCGCCGTCTTTGTTGTTACAGGAAAACGCCCCGGCCTTAAAACCTTCTGTAATACGCCGAACATTCTGGTAGAAAGCAAGCTAAATCATTAGAGTTATTATCTCGTGTAAAACTTGACTGCGAAAAAGCACGAATATGGAAAAACTGAAATATTTCAGCGCTATATAAGGAGCTGACCTAGGCGAATCAACTTCACTACGTGAAAGGTTAGCGGAGACTGGAGTACACACAAGAGGTTGATGATATACATATATATTAATATATTATATATATGCGCAGCAGTACAGATTTCTGAAGGAATTTAGTGCCAAAATCATGATAAGAACTTAATCTAATTTAGCGCATATTTCTTGTTAATCTCCCTTTTAGACGGGACAGCCGTGCGGAAATAAGAACTTCACTAAATATTCCTATTTGGAGCAAACAGTATCAATATCCTTTAGCATCAAATGCTTTTGTGAATAAGGACATTGAAGACCTATTGAGAAAAGGAAGCATACGACCGAGTGGAAGTTCGTATAATTCTCCAAGTACGTAAAACTCCTTCATCAATGAAAAGCGAACAATACAAATGAACTAAATACTATGATTTGAGGAGATGTACTTGGAATGTATGGTCCTGTATTGGGGAAGGTGCCACTGCCCGGTTGGGTGATATCTCATGAGAGCATAAACTGGCATCACTGTCACTCAAGAGATGCGATGGACGGGGCAAGGCAAGAAGAGCATTGGACCTTGCCATGTCTACTACAGCAGTTCACTCCGGTGGACAAGCAGCTCACAATAATCCGGATCAAAACGCCCACGTCCACGCGCCACGTCCCGATGGAAGGAAAGAACGATGCGACCACAGATTCCTTCTACGAACGCCTGGAACGTTCTAGTGAGTGCTGCCCAGCCACGACATAAAAATCGTGATTGGGGACTTCAATATCACAGTGTGCAAGGAGGGAATTTTTGAAAATAAAAAAGGGAATTCGGCCTGCACAACGAAACATCGAGTAACGGACAGAAGCTGGGAGACTCGGACGTCTTCGACGGGGCCTAAAACATGATAGTCTGCAGCATCGGATTTCAGTATAAAAAAATACTCCAAAATAAGAAGCTGTCTCCTGATCGCAAAATGCCAAACCAGCGATAGATGGAAGACACGCTTCTAGGGTTTAAGATGTATGTACGATCCGAGGACCCAACATCGACTCGGGTCATTACATTGTTATAGCCAAAATACGCACACGCTTCTGTGCACCAAAAAATCGTACATTTAACTATACAAAGGAATTTCGACATCGGAAAGCTGCAATGGCAACAGACTGCCAGCCTTCGGAGAGCACTACCCAATAATCCGGTATGCATGAACAATGGAAGAACATTTTCCCCCTTTACGTACCCCCGCCGCAGGATTTCGGCGAGTTCGAAAAAAACAATTGGTACGACGAGGAATCTTATGCTGGCGTGGAAACGAAGGATGCTGCCTATAGAGCCACGCTGCGATCGCGGGCAACCCAAGCCCTGTGGGATCGCTACTGGAAGCTGGAACAGGAAGAGAGACATATTATCAGAATGGAGAAACGAGAGGCCGAAATACGTGAGTGCGAGGAGCTTGAGATGCTTGTCAAACGGAAAAAGTCCCGAAACTTCCACCAGAAAGTTCGGCGGCTTACAAAAGAAGAACATGGTCTTCCTGTTTTCCAGAGCATGCTTAAATTATGGAGGGAACACTTCTCGAACTTCTTAAATAGTGACACCTGCGCATGTCACAGAGAATGTTAAGATATTGGCAGCCCAATCGTTGACGACGGGACAGTCGCTCCGCTACCCTACCATGACAAGGTGAGTATAGCGCAAACGCGGCTAAAGAGTAACAAAGGCGCTACAGCCGACAGACTGCCGGCTGAACTATTCAAACGTGGCGGCGAGGAGCTGTTAAGGTGCATGCATCTGCTGTTATGAAAAATATGGTCGGATGAAAGCATACCGAACCGTGGGTGTCTAAAAGACAAATACATGGCCTGGGAGATGTAAAGTGGGGGTCAATACTTCATAAAGAGGAAGAGGTCCGTCCGCGTACGTGTATTATTATGCCGAAAGCGGTTCATTGCACTTTGTTAAGACAATTTTGCTGTCAAGACCTAGTTGCAGTCAAAATAAAGTATCGATTAGGGGGGAAAGAAGTAGAGACAATTGTCGTCTCGGCTTATTTTCCTTGCGACCCCATTCTCCCTCACTCTAGGGATTATGTCTAAATGTGGGATGTGACGCAATTTCACAGAACACACTCTGGGGTAGAACAAAATGTAACTTCCGCGGGCATAAACTCATGGACTTCATTCTGTCATCTCGCTTGGTTATACAGAACTTTGGCACTAGCCCGACTTTTGTGACCAGCAGAAGGTAGGAAGTGATTGATATGACATTATCTAAAGATAAAATATAAAAAGCCAGCGAATCCGAGGATATTCCGGGGACAGAGGCGCACAGATACCGCCTCTATAATATAAGTATCCTCTTCACCACACGAACATGGTGAAATATACAAAAATCCATGAGCGTTTGACTCACAGTGAGCGGGTTCCCTGGTCAGCGCCTGTCTCCAGGTTAGGAGTGGCTGGAACTTACGCGTAATCTGGCTGGCGAGTCATCAGAATGGAGACCAGTAACATTCTGACTTTGCAATACTGGACATATTTGGAAATGAAACCTGGGCTGGGCTTGTAATAAAACCTGGCAGGTCTTGGGATACGTTCAATACTCGTTGTCCTGGACCTAGGCTATGTAGGTTAGGTTGAGACGACTCCCTATTTATTCCGGCTGGGGCTTGGCTCTGAACTCTAGACCCCATAAGGGCCAGCGTCAACCCTCGCATGACCTTACTGCTTGCATAGATAATCATGAAACCTTAAGCAAACTACATACACGAGTGGAGATAGCGGTCTTAAGTTCCTTACAGAATGGACACATTAAAAAACAAATTTTCAACAAATACACTAGCAACAGTAACAGCAGAAAACACCAATGTTTTCCGGAAAAGTTCGTTAATGCAATATTCACCACCTACTAATGCAACGACTGAACCAGCAAAGTTAGCCCAAAAGGCGTTACAAATGGGTCTGGCAGAACGCCCGAGGCAAAGAAAAGGAAGGCAACGACCCGAGGAAACCTACACCCACAGAAGAAGTCGACAACACCAAGCAAGGAGCAGGAATGGACTAAAGTTCAAAACAAAAATGATAAGAATGCACGAAATCAAAAGCGAGTGGGCAAAGCAATAAGACCCAGGGCAGATGCTTTGGTGGAAACTGAGAAAAGTAAAATCAAATGAAGAGCTAAAAGAGCTGAGTGAAGATGTCAGAACTGTGCGAGCTACGCAAAAAGGTAAAAAAGACGCCATTACTGCGAAGTTTCAAGCAACTATCGAAAAGGTCTTAGCAAACATGGCAACGGTTAATTTACGTACGCATATGGTTATCGTGCAATACAGAGATCTCATCACTGACGTGACCACGGCTGAAGATTTAATAGATGCACTGACCGAACAAGCAAAAATTAAGAGGCCGGAAATAGGCTCTATGAAAAGCACACGAGCCACATACACTGGTATGCATACTGCCTTCGTTTTCTTACCGGCAGAGGATACCAAAAGAGTCCTGTCACTGGGCCATAGAGTTGGTTGGATACGCTGCCGAGTGTCAGAAGTTGTAAACCCAAGAAGTTGTAAGCCCCCGATGCTGGAGATATGGTCATATGACCACAACATGTAAAGAGCCGAATCGAACAAACCAATGCAGGAGATGTGGAACAACAGGGCACAAGCCGCGAGCTGTAAGCAGGACGAAAAATGTGCTCTCTGCGCTGGAGCGCATGCAGCAGGAAGCGGTAAATGTCTGCGGTACCAAGATGCAGCACGTCTACGAACATGAAAGTATTACAGCTTAACATTAAACATAGTAGAATCGCACAAGCTTTTCTTTGGCAAACTGTCGCCGAAAAACATATTGATGTGGTATTGCTGTCTGACCCATATAAAGCAGAAGAGTCGTACAACGGGGTAAGTGATAACCAGAAGCTGGCACTAATCTGCGTGCTTGGGAACAGAACACCGCAATGCAGAATGAGAGTTATGCGTGCAGGCTTCACATGGGTAAAGCTGCACAGCATGTACATAGTGAGCTGTTACGCACCATCGAGATGGCCACAGAAACAATTTCCATGCATGCTATCATTAATGGAAATAGAGCTGGGGGGAAAACGCCCAATACTGGTCGCTGGAGATTTTAATGCTTGGTCCCTGGAATGGATCAGCAGAAAAACAAATGCGAGAGGTCGGTTATTGGAATATTTCTTCGCTTCCTTGGATCTGGTGTTATTGAATGAGCATGGAGTTCACACTTTCGAGAACCACAACGGACAGTCAGTGATTGATATCGCTTTCGCAGACCGAGCTACGGCGATTAACGTCAAATGGAAACGGGAAGACAAATTATACGCGCATGGCGATCGTCTCCCCATCACAATAGATATTAGCGAGTCCATTCAAAAGCCAAGCTTCCACAGAGTACAAGCAGAAACATGGAATACCAGGTCTTTCAACATAAAAGTCTTCAACGAAAAATGAAAAGGATTAAAAATTACCGGTGGCACGTCAGATATTATTGCCGACCTGATAGCGCGTCATATGGAAGCAGTTTGTGATGGGTCGATGCCTAGATGGAAAAAACCTGCCAACAGACAGCCGGTGAATTGGTGGTCGAATGAGATAGCTGAGCTGCGCGAAACATGCAATAAAGCAAGAACACGATCTCAAAGAGCGAGGGGAAGACCACTATTCGAAGAACTACGGGCAGAATTTAGAGCACACCGACTGAAGTTAGATAAAGCTATAGAAGCAAGTAAAAAGGGATGCTTTAAAAAAATGATCGACGACGCGGAGGACAACCCATGGGGTATTGCCTATAAGACAGTCATGTCCAAAGTAAGAGGTCCCCAAGCTCCTTAACCAACTTGCCCAGAACTGCTTGAAAAGGCGGTCATCTCACTCTTCCCTCCACAGCAGGAAAGCAGCAGAATTTGTACGCAAGTGGGAGAAAATGATGAGATTCATGCGGTTACAGTGCCAGAAGTATTAAGCACATTGTCGCGAATTAATGACAACAAAGCTTCTGGGCCCGATGGCATACCGAATGCGGCATTTAAAGCGGTGGTGTACTCAAATCCGACCGTGTTTGTAAACCTGTATAATTGGTGCCTGACCGAAGGTACATTCCCAAAGAGGTGGAAAAAGCAGCAAAGAGACCGGCCAAGGCTAGATTCACTGCTCAAGCCAGATGGTACTTATACGGACAAAAAATCAGAAGAGTACGATGTTATCTTTTCAACATATTTCCCTGGCTCCAGGAATGTTGTTGGCAAAGCTCTATTGATCAATCTGATCATGTCAATATAATTACCAGCAGACGTGATGGGCTTATTGCATCCAGGATAGATAACGAGAAAACGATGAGGTTCGCCTTCTCGTCATTCGAAAACTTCCGGATGGCAAACGCCTCAATTGTGAAACATAAGCGTGCGCAAGACATGCTGTAAAGATTCTTTTCAAAGCTTTCATTAGTTGTTCTCCGTCCCGCTTGAGAATGATTGGTAATGGCCAGGACTGTCAAAAAGACTGCTTACCATGGATAGAGAAAGGGATGTAGAAGTCAGAGTTGCTCACAAGGCGTTGTACTCTCTTCCCTACTTTGGTGCTTCGTGGTGGACTCTCTTCTTAATGATCTGCAGGAAATTGGACACGTCCAAGCCTACGCAGACGATGTGTGCGTAATAATCTCAGGCGCATGAAGTTATATGCAATAAAATGCAGGTGGGTGTAAATAAGATTAAGTATTGGTGTGAATTGGTGGTCTCTCGGTGAATCCTACAAAAAGTACCTTAGTGGAAGGCCTGATACTAACCACGTCGAAAGGGGTAACACTGCAACTGTCTTCTGAGGTTAAATATTTAGGAGTAATCCTTGATATTAAGCTTACCTGGAAGAAGCACGTCGAGCAGGAGGTTTCTCGAACACTAAAAGCCGTCTGGCAGTGTAAGAAAAACTTTGGCAAGACATGGGCACTATCATATGTACCACCAGTTGTCGGAGTGGTGCACACTGTTCTCGATTCCGGTGGACAATCGAGCGCTTGTCGTTAGCTTCGGTAGGAAGTATGAAGTTTTGATCCCAGATAGAGATCAACGGTTAAGTCCAGAAAACCTATCAACGGGATATCAGCACACTTTCTACACCGACGGATCCAAAACCAATGATAGAAGCGGATCTGGATGGTACTTAAACGAAAACACTAAGTAGTCGAAGTTAGTCGGTGAATGTAAGACAAAACTAAACAGTTTTGCAAAACACAACAAAGTTAGTCTTATTTGGGTGCCTGGACATCAGTTAGCTGATATATTGGCAAATGAAGGCTCTGCAAGTATGCCATTAGGCCCTGAACCCTTTCTAGGTGTCAATTCCGCATCGATTCAACTATGGATTGACGACTTCATGAGGTCTACCTATAGAGGACGTTGGTCTGAGTTGAATTCGTGCAGAGTAGCTAAGTGTTTTGTGAAAGAGTACTGAGTATGGATAAAGTTCATACTCTTCCTCTTCCGGATCTCTTAAAATTCATCAATGAATACAAGAGATTTGTGGAAGAGTGACTTCAAACTAATTTATCCGTCTTACCACCCACTTTTTATCTTTACCATCTCTATTCTTTCTACTGAAATCTATCCGGGTGTAGTTCAATGGTCTACTGACTGAGTGCTTGGACTTGTCCAACCCTCCACATATCTAATCTAATCTAATACCTGCCGATTGGAATTTAAGTGCGTTCTGCCCTGTCTCTTGGATTGTGTTGGACTAACATCAACTGATGTGAAATTTCTTTGAATTCGGACAAATCGTTTTTCTGTTAATCTTGTATGATTGGGCGCCGAAACTTTATCCAATCGTCTCCTCCATCCCTCATATCGGCTGAGTGCAATTCTACAAACAGTTCAATGAACTCACCAAACTCTGCGTCGAGTCAAAATATCGTGCCTATAACTCTATATAACTATAATAAACAACAACAATTTTTGTTATATACGTGCGTCCATGTGCATTACACAGTACAGACGTGTTTTTAAAACGTTCTGTAAAAAAATGCTTATAACAGCCTATATAAAGTATTTAAAACCAAATCGCTAATTAAACCGGTCGTGTTTCACCTTAAGTGCGATTGATTTATTATCTATATTTATATTATTAACAAAATCATCTGAGTAGGAGTCCAATCAACTAAAGTAAACCAAAAGTGCAAACCGATGAGTGTTCGACGTTCGCCACGGACAGTGCGTATTCGCTCCGCTAGCAACGGGAATAACAACGCACGCACAATTTCCCCGCTTGCAAGTTGAATTAATGCAACCGAAATTGTCACTGTCTCGCAAGTGCAGTCAGAAGGAAAATTGCAAACCAACGAAAAAACTACTGATCGAACTGTGAGTACACCAAACACACAAGGCTCTACTCAATCAAAAGAATCAGAAAATGCGTGGTCGAAGTAAAAACATATCTAAACAGATCATCAACCATAGTTCAAGCAGAAAAGCTCTCTCGCGAAAGCTCTACGAAAGCTCTAATTAATAACTGCCCAAGTGAGAGTAAAGCTAAACAGTTGATCATACAGACTGGGTTAGATCGCTACATGAGTATTCAGTCAAAGCAAACAGCTGATAAACAAAATGCAAAAATTATGAAAATTTATGAAGACGGCTCCCTACACCAGAAGAAATTTGCTATATTAGATAACAGTGATGAAAAACCCAGGAGCAACAATACAGGCAGTAAATCTAAACCGCTCTCAATATGCTTAAGGGAAAAAAGTTCAAACATTCTTCTCAACAATTTAGCAAAGTTATTAGGTGCACACAACTTTCATGTAGTCTCTGATATGAAAGGCAAAATCCAAACTTATGAGAAAGCAAATTTTAGGAAGTTAGCAAATAATTTCGATTTGCTTAAGAAACAATTCTACCCGTATCAACTTAGAAGCAGTAAAGGCCTTGTAGTAATTCTAAACGGAGTTGAGCATAATGTAGATCCGTCCGAAATAAACGTCGCGCTTGAAGAAGCGGGATTTGAAATAAACTCCATATTTAATATAAAAAACAGGAACAAAGTTCCGCATATATATATATATATATATAAATAATACCGATATATATATATATATATATATATATTGGTGCTTACACCCGTTTGGGTATTTGGCCGAGCTCCTCCTCCTAGGTTTTCCATTGTCTGTCGAGGGGTGAATTCTGAATTCCGAATGGTAGTCACGCACCAACCCTCTCGGCTACGGTGGCCACGTTATCTACTGCATCGTAAAATTACAAACTGCCAGGAATTTGGATACACTCGTAGCTACTGTACTTTACCGAGCATTTGTGTGATATGCGGTGACTTACATTCCACATCCATGTGTAGCAAAGCAAAACCAGATGCAAGTGTTAAAAATATGTAGTAATTGTTGTGAAAACCACACTGCTAATTATAGGAGGAGTCCTTTACTTTTGTCGATAAAACAAAAATAATTGCTGTCAAATAGAAGGCCTGTCCCATCTACATCGGTAACAAATGTAAATTCTTTTAGTCGTCAACCATCAATAACACAACCACAAATCCAATTATATGCAAACGTCTTAAAGGCCAGCCCAGATATGGAAACAAGTAACATGAAAAATGGCGGTATAGAGACTATGCCTTAAACACTCGTGCAAACTCTCAATCAATTTATGGTTGGACTGCAAAGAATGGCACAGAATTTAGTTAGAAATCAAACCATTTTAATGCAAACTCTTTTAAATAAACCATAATGCACAAAATCAAAATGTGCCATTGGAACGCTAACGGTATCGCTAAGCATATGCTCGCAGTCTATAATTTTCTATTATCAAACAACATTGACATTATGCTTACATCCGAAATTCAACTTACAGAGTAAACATTATTTTAGAATTCGGGAATATTTTTTTTTATGATACCAAACATCATAGAAATACATAGCAATCTTAATAACAGACCTCTAAAACACTTTATATTATATTAGAAGGGTTTAGAAAAGAATATCTTCAGTCCGCTATTATTCAACTGGAAGAATTTTCTGATATGATAACTATCGCAGCTGTGTACTGCCCACCTTCTCACATTATAACCGAGCTATAGCTCAAGGTTTTTTTGCCAAATTCGGGCCAAAGTTTGTAGCTGCAGGAGACTTCAATGCTAAATACCACTACTGGGGTTCTAGACCAGTCACACCTAGAAGGAGAAAACTTTCTAGCCCAATGCCATTTTAAGCCCATCTTTCGCAGCGTGCTTCTGTTGGATTTGTATACATTTTAATATAAAATGGGTTTGTGTTCATTTACGTGAAAAATGGCGCCAATCTATGGGAGCTTGTTAACATCGAGACAATTTGATTGGCTGCCGGCACATGAATGAAACAATCGAATTACAGTTGAAACATAATCTCCATGAAACACGCAGTGAAACAGTTGGCAGTTCTCTCAAACCCAAAACCCGCAAACCATGAGTTTGTCTTAGGTGGGAACATATTATTAGGGCAGATAATGCACGAGTTCCATCAGTAATGAGTACGGTGTTTGGCAATAGTCATCTGTCGCTCTACATCCTGAGTTGTGTTTTTAGCACTCTATGCTCAATGACAAAGATAAAGATATTTCTATGCTTGCGATGGAATAAAAAAATCTGCGCTGCATTATTAGTGATCCAATTTCGGTTACCAACAATAACACTGACACTTTGATTTAGAAATCAAGGCTGTGATCTTCGTTGCCTTACATATGGTCTATGTCAGTTCTCACTTTATTTACTTCGCTTGATGATAGCAGAGAATGTTAATGCAATGAGAAGGTGCAAATGTTACTGTGAGCTTTTTTTAGTACAATTGAGATTTGAAAGATTTGTAATAAGGTCATTTAGCACACCGAGTTTATAGACACCTCACTGACTTTTGCCCACACAAAAATTAGAAACACCACACATCTTTCACCTCAACACACAACACATTTCTCACCTCGACATTAAACCAATTAAATTTTTACTATTTTCGTATTTTTGAAATAATAAGCGAATACGTAAAATTTATTACATAATTTTTTTTTTCAATTACATTAAAAAAAAAAACGATTTAGAAAAACAAATTTATAAAAAAAAGTTTGCCCCGGGAATTGAACTCGAGTCTAACATGTGGCGAGGAAAAATAGGCGGTGCGTTTATTTCTTCGAATGCTTATTTTTTGACCATTTTGTTACTTTTGAAATGATAAGCGGATTCATAAAATGTATTACAAATTTTTTTACGATTACATTAAAAAAAAAAACGATTTAAAAACGAAAAAAAAAATTTCTGCCGAGAATTGATGGCGAGTCACGTGGGGAGGATAAATACGCAGAGCGTTTATTTCTGCGCCTGCGTTGTGAACAAAAGGTTTTGTGCATGCGCGCGACGCGAATAAATTTTAATAAAGTTCTGAAAGTAATTCATGAAGTTTTTCATTACACACATATGTACATAAATGAACGTATACTTTATATGTAAATAAATGATGGTATATGAAATATACATAAGTACATAATATGTATGTACATGTCAATAGGAGGTACATATTTGCATTCAGAAAAAAAGAACGGTTTAAGATAAATCAACACTTATTTTATATTGTATGTCAATTTATAGTTTATGTATTCGACAGCATTTACATATATATGTATGTATGTACATTTGTATATGAAAAACAATAATGCACAAGCGCAAGAACATCATATCACATATGCAAGTATGCCCAAATAACCTTGACTTATGTATGTACACATGTCATACCACATCACATTCTTACAAGAAATCAAATACACATACGCACTAGTGAACGAGTTTCTTCCTAACAAGTGCAAAAACAATTCTGCTCTATGTATGCATATATACCGACTTTATGTCCTAGCATATATACATACATATTGTACATATATACCTACTTGCCTTCTAAACTTCCTACAAAATAATTGTATTCATATGTTACTACATCCATGCACATTCATACATTCAAGCATACATATACATATGCGCGAGCACAGCGCTCCCTTCTTGCTTCCGTGTACTTTTGTCTTTCACCAGTCGATATTCCTAATATTGTACTTACAAAAACACAATACTTTGATAGACGCAAAAGCAACAGCAAGCACAACGCGATGGCCGCTTTGCCACCACACATTCTAAAATGTTCTAGAACACAACAAAAACACATACCTCACATGCGCATGTCGCCCAAAGCTAAAATCTAAGCCTAGCGACTACAAAAACAAAATACATTCGTAGACGCAGTCGCAGCGGCCATGATTCTATCAGCGACGGCGCTGAACAATTTAGATCAAAAACAAAAAGTTCATTCATAAGTTAGAGCTCATATTTCAATTTCATTCATAAACGAGCCGCCCATATGCCAATTTTCGCGACCATTCGAAAATAGTCAATATTGGAATATTTCGCGTGGAATTATTTGCCAATATTTGATAAATCTTAAATTTTTGTCATGTCGAGTGGCCGCGGCTCCGTATGTATGTATGCACCCTTATATGTATGTAAATATGTCTTCTAACTGTGCGACAGTCGCGAGTTAATGCGACTTCCAGCGAATCACACATTGCTGTCCGCAAAGCCGCATATATGTACCTTATGATCAGAAAGTACCGGGAATGTTTAAATTAAACAAAACAGAGTTAAATTTAAGGCAAATTTATATTATCTCCTTCAAAATATGACCCGTCTGAAGCAACACACATGTACCAACGTTTAACCCAGTCCTCCAAACACCCCCGGCAGGCCGATTTGTATTCTCTTTGATCAGTGCGATGGCGCGTTATCATCATGCAAAATCTGAGAATTGTTTGCTCACATTTCCGGCGGTTTCCAACACACAGCATCTCTCTAAGGTTTCAAAACGGATAAATAATATTCTCTATTGACTGTCTGGCCCGATGGAAGGTACTCATGGTGGACTATGCCTTGGCTTCGAGTCAGTCAACGTCACCTTCCCGGTTCTTTTTGCTCATAGGGTATACATATCCCATCTTTTCACTGACGGACAAGAAGACGGTCGGAGATGTTGTTTTTTATATGCATACATTTTGCGTTCGTTGAAGGTTTGTATATATTTATATACATATGCGTGTATGCGCGTTTGGCTTTCTGGATGCATCCATGGATATTAGAATATTTTCTCATCAATATGTGTATGTAAGTAGTTCAGATTTGACTGAAGAGATTAAATATAGGAATGCATATTCATATGATTGCCTTTATGGCTGTTTTACATATAAATCAATTCAAAAGAAGTATGAATAATGTTATATAGAAAATAAATTTCTAAATAACAGGTATTAGAAAAACCTGAATACACTATTTTAAATCAATTCTAATTAAACCAAATATAAAAAATGAAATATCGAACAAAAAACCGCGTACAGGATTTCAACCTGAGTCAAAATTGAGACTATGTACCGCACACACAACACGTCTTTCACGATTGCGCTAATCTATAATCACTAATGAACTTTTCTAAATCACTCATTTATTCGATTCGCAGTTTTATATGCACATATTCTGCGTTAGTTGAAAGTTTGTATGCGTAATTATATGCATATGTATGTGTGTTTGCGCGTTTGGCTTTCTGGACGGATATTAGAATGATATTTTCTCATCAATATAATTTGGATTTGATGAAATAGATTATAGATATATGTACATATTTTCTGTTTTGATTGATTTATATAAAAGTCAGGTCATATCCAGTATGAACTATTTTATACCGAAAAGAAATTTCCATTTATAAAATACAAAAAAAACAGTATTTTAAAGAAATTTTAATTAAAATAAACTCAAAAATTTTACCAAACTTTCCTGGTTTGAATTGTAAAATAAAATGTGCAAGAAAAAAAAATATGACTTCAGGACTTGAACCTGAATTAAATACGTGCCAAAAAACAAAACGAATAACTCCGCCGACTTTAGCTTCTGCACCACAAACTAACTGCCGCGCGGCCTTCTTAATCGCAGATTTATTCGCTTCGATTTCCTTAGTAGTGTGCCGAAAAATCTTATGAACTTCCTCAGTAGTCTGGTAAACGCAGAAAATATCTGAATTCTTGTCCTAGCGTGGTAAGTAAATATAGAAACCCTCCACTCGCGTCACTCGCGTGGTAAATATCTGCAATTCGCCACTCGTGAGCAAAGTTGAATTTGAAATGACCTTATTATGAATCTACAAATTAGAACTCGAAAAAAGCTCGTTTAACATTTGCTCCTTCTCATTGCATTAACATTCTCTGGTGCAACCCTCGCGTTCGGATGGTTGTGCTGTTGCCTGGCACTCGTATGTGTAACGCTGTTAACTTTAATATGGTTAGATCAGAGAATGTTAATGCAATGAGAAGGAGCAAATGTTAAACGAGCTTTTTTCGAGTTCTAATTTGTAGATTTATAATAAGGTCATTTCAAATTCAACTTTGCTCACGAGTGGCGAATTGCAGATATTTACCACGCGAGTGACGCGAGTGGAGGGTTTCTATATTTACTTACCACGCTAGGACAGAAATTCAGATTTTTTCTGCGTTTACCATACTACTGAGGAAGTTCATAAGATTTTTCGGCACACTACTAAGGAAATCGAAGCGAATAAATCTGCGATTAAGAAGGCCGCGCGGCAGTTAGTTTGTGGTGCAGAAGCTAAAGTCGGCGGAGTTATTCGTTTTGTTTTTTGGCACGTATTTAATTCAGGTTCAAGTCCTGAAATCATTTTTTTTTTTCTTGCACATTTTATTTTACAATTCAAACCAGGAAAGTTTGGTAAAATTTTTGAGTTTATTTTAATTAAAATTTCTTTAAAATACTGTTTTTTTTTGTATTTTATAAATGGAAATTTCTTTCCGGTATAAAATAGTTCATACTGGATATGACCTGACTTTTATATAAATCAATCAAAACAGAAAATATGTACATATATCTATAATCTATTTCATCAAATCCAAATTATATTGATGAGAAAATATCATTCTAATATCCGTCCAGAAAGCCAAACGCGCATACACACATGCATATTCATATAATTACGCATACAAACTTTCAACTAACGCAGAATATGTGCATATAAAACTGCGAATCGAATAAATGACTGATTTAGAAAAGTTCATTAATAATTGTGGATTAGCGCAATCGTGAAAGAGGTGTCGTGTATGCAGTACATCGTCTCTTATTTAACTCAGGTTCAAATCCTGTGCACAGTTTTTTGTTCGATATTTTTATTTCATTTTTTATATTTGGTTTAATTAGAATTGATTTAAAATAGTGTATTCAGGTTTTTCTAATACCTGTTATTTAGAAATTTATTTTCTATATAACATTATTCATACTTCATTTGAATTAATTTATATGTAAAACAGCCATAAAGCCAATCATATGAATATGCATTCCTATATTTAATCTCTTCAGTCAAATCTGAACTACTGTGTATGTAACTAATATGTGTATGTAATATTGATGAGAAAATATTCTAATATCCATCCAGGAAGCCTAACGCGCATACTCACATATGTGTATAAATATATGTACAAACTACCACCATTCTAACAAACCCAGAACACAAGCTTCTGCGCACACTTGACACATGGCATATGTATACCCTATGAGCAAAAAGAACCGGGAAGGTGACGTTGACTGCTTCCTTCGATTGCCAAGGCATAGTCCACCATGAGTACCTTCCATCGGGCCAGACAGTCAATAGAGAATATTATTTATCCGTTTTGAAACCTTAGAGAGATGCTGTGTGTTGGAAACCCCCGGAAATGTGAGCAAACAATTCTCAGATTTTGCATGATGATAACGCGCCATCGCACTGATCAAAGAGAATACAAATCGGCCTGCCGGGGGTGTTTGGAGGACTGGGTTAAACGTTGGCACATGTGTGTTGCTTCAGACGGGTCAAATTTTGAAGGAGATAATATAAATTTGCCTGAAATTTAACTCCGTTTTGTTTAATTTAAACATTCCCGGTACTTTCTGATCATAAGGTACATATATGCGGCTTTGCGGACAGCAATGTGTGATTCGCTGGAAGTCGCATTAACTCGCGACTGTCGCACAGTTAGAAGACATATTTACATACATATAAGGGTGCATACATACATACGAAGCCGCGGCCACTCGACATGACAAAAATTTAAGATTTATCAAATATTGGCAAATAATTCCACGCGAAATATTCCAATATTGACTATTTTCGAATGGTCGCGAAAATTGGCATATGGCGGGTCGTTTTATGAATGAAATTGAAATATGAGCTCGAACTTATGAATGAACTTTTTGTTTTTGTTCTAAATTGTTCAGCGCCGTCGCTGATAGAATCATGGCCGCTGCGACTGCGTCTACGAATGTATTTTGTTTTTGTAGTCGCTAGGCTTAGACTTTAGCTTTGGGCGACATGCGCATGTGAGGTATGTATGTGTTTTTGTTGTGTTCTAGAACATTTTAGAATGTGTGGTGGCAAAGCGGCCATCGCGTTGTGCTTGCTGTTGCTTTTGCGTCTATCAAAGTATTGTGTTTTTGTAAGTACAATATTAGGAATATCGACTGGTGACAGACAAAAGTACACGGAAGCAAGAAGGGAGCGCTGTGCTCGCGCATATGTACATATATGTATGCTTGAATGTATGAACGTGCATGGATGTTGTAACATATGAATACAATTATTTTGTAGGAAGTTTAGAAGGCAAGTAGGTATATATGTATGTATGTATATATGCTAGGACATAAACTCGGTATATATGCATACATAGAGCAGAATTGTTTTTGCACTTGTTAGGAAGAAACTCGTTCACTAGTGCGTATGTGTATTTGATTTCTTGTAAGAATGTGATGTGGTATGACATGTGTACATACATAAGTCAAGGTTATTTGGGCATACTTGCATATGTGATATGATGTTCTTGCGCTTGTGCATTATTGTTTTTCATATACAAATGTACATACATACATATGTATGTAAATGCTGTCGAATACATAAACTATAAATTGACATACAATATAAAATAAGTGTTGATTTATCTTAAACCGTTCTTTTTTTCTGAATGCAAATACCTCCTATTGACATGTACTTACATATTATGTACTTATGTATATTTCATATACCATCATTTATTTACATATAAAGTATACGTTCATTTATGTACATATGTGTGTAATGAAAAACTTCATGAATTACTTTCAGAACTTTATTAAAATTTATTCGCGTCGCGCGCATGCACAAAACCTTTTGTTCACAACGCAGGCGCAGAAATAAACGCTCTGCGTATTTATCCTCCCCACGTGACTCGCCATCAATTCTCGGCACAAATTTTTTTTTTCGTTTTTAAATTTTTTTTTTTTTTAATGTAATCGTAAAAAAATTTGTAATACATTTTATGAATCCGCTTATCATTTCAAAAGTAACAAAATGGACAAAAAAAAGCAGTCGAAGAAATAAACGCACCGCCTATTTTTCCTCGCCACATGTTAGACTCGAGTTCAATTCCCGGCGCAAACTTTTTTTTATAAATTTTTTTTTTTTAAATCGTTTTTTTTTTTAATGTAATCGTAAAAAAATTTGTAATACATTTTATGAATCCGCTTATCATTTCAAAAGTAACAAAATGGTCAAAAAATAAGCATTCGAAGAAATAAACGCACCGCCTATTTTTCCTCGCCACATGTTAGACTCGAGTTCAATTCCCGGCGCAAACTTTTTTTTATAAGTTTTTTGTTTTTATCGTTTTTTTTAATGTAATTGAAAAAAAAAAAATTATGTAATAAATTTTACGTATTCGCTTATTATTTCAAAAATACGAAAATAGTAAAAATTTAATTGGTTTAATGTCGAGGTGAGAAATGTGTTGTGTGTTGAGGTGAAAGATGTGTGATGTTTCTAATTTTTGTGTGGGCAAAAGTCAGTGAGGTGTCTATAAACTCGGTGTGCTAAATGACCTTACTACAAACCTTTCAAATCTCAATTGTACTAAAAAAAGCTCACAGTAACATTTGCACCTTCTCATTGCATTAACATTCTCTGGTTAGATTGCTGCTGTCAATGCTTGTCGATACCCTTACGATTGCCTACACCTGTTGAAGCTGATTCGAAATCTGCTATTTCTGAATGGACTGCGAAAATGAAATTCTTGCAAGTGTTGCTGAGGCGCCGCATATGCTACGCTTAAAAGCATACTTAACTGACAGATTAAAAAAATCTATTTTAAATTGGGCGGATCTGAACGTTTTTATATGTAATATGGTTTTGAATCCAGATTTTTGGCCCACGGATGTTACAAGATTTTCCAAAAGATGATGCGTCTCAACCAGTTACTTCAATGCCTCTTCATCGGTTAAATCTTATTCAAATCAACTCAAAACCTATTTTGTATACAAAAGTATCCGGCACTAGGACGAGGTTGAAATCCTTCTTTAATATGAGTTCAAGATTGGATTTTGATTTGAGACCTAGGCAAATGTTGATTTCTTTGACAGCGAATACTTTGACTACAACCTGTACAATGGTTTTCTAAAGGGAATCTGTAAATGGTCCTCGTTAGGCAGCAGTAATACGGGTTTTTCAAAAAAATTTTATAGTTTTGCCGAATCTTATTTATTTGATAATTTCTCATGTCTGAAACTGTCTCCGGTAAATAACAAATAGCTGTCTAGGAGTCTGGATCTTAGTGATAGTGATAATATTAATTTTACATTATATGAGAGTTTTAATCCTATCTTATCTAAGCGCTGTTTGCATCACATTCCACTAATTTTACAATTATAGTATAACTTTAGAAGTCTATGGAAATGAATTTGCTTCTATAGACTGGGGGTCCTTATTTACTAATATGACTTTGATCAACATTAAACGTGTTTAAAATTAGGACTCAAACAATTGAAAATATAGTATGAAATACAAACATCATTCAACATTTTTTTATAGAATTCTTGGGTTCAATAGGGAATTACAGAGTGAATAAGTTGGAAAATTTTAATCCGAGATTATATTAAGTCCCAAATCTTTTTGACGCTTAGTTAAATCCAAAAAAATGTGGTCAAGTATTCGCTCTGAAGTCTATTACATCGTCCTAGTCTATGCGTCGTCCTACTAGGAGGCTGCTTAATCTTTGATTTTTTTAGTTCTAACTTCGTTCCATTGTCTGAACACCTTGAAGACTATATCTATTCCTGCTTTCACGTACCAAATTAATTTTGGACGAATTTCTTTATCACTTGATGATGTACTGAATGCTATTATACACATTAGGTCGACTACGTACACCGATGTTGATAGTTTATTTTCATTCATTCAAATTTGTTCCGCCCTTGGTTTACTCACTCATTTTAATAGATATATGGAAATGGGTGTGTTTATCAATGCACGTAAACAAGCCATGAAATTAACCAAGTTACTAACTCATCTATGGGCATAAAACGTCCGACGGTTTGTTTACTTATGTATACTGGGGGTTACGGTAATCCCCAAATTTTAATTTCTTGCTGTATAGATAAGTGTTTTTAAGACACTGTCAAAATTAGAATTAAAAAAATATATAGGGATTCGTGATAGAACAAGAAATTCGCGAACAAATATGTATTAATTCTTATTGGTGAACCCCGTTATTTAAAAATCGTGTAAAAAAATACCGCGTAAAACGAGAGTTGGGTGTATATGTGATATATGTATGTATGTATGCTAGGACTTTAAGTGAATATATATACATACATACAGGGTGCGCTACCTTTTATGTCGGTATGTAAACGCTGAATAACTTTGTCATTTACCATCCGATCGACTTCAACATACATGTTTTCGATACGTCAATTCAGTACAATTTCATGCATCGCTTTACACCGAAACAACCGAAATCGACGCTATAAAACCCGAAACGCAGAAAAAAGATCGCAATTTGTGATATTGTTTTCAAAAAATAGTTTTAATAAATTGTAAATAACCAAACCAAATAAAAATACCTGACTTATACAAATCAGTTGTTTTTTTCACAGTTATTCAATGTCTTCATACCGACATAAAAGATGGTTCACAGAAATATTTGCCAATATTTGGTGAAACTTGTCATGTCGAGTATTCAGTCAAAGCGTAAGCAGAGAACGTAAATATACATATAGAGAATTCTCAGGAACGAATGGGCAGATTATATATTATGTCAAACGCTAACAGGACGCGTCTAAGGAATTTCTATTATTTCAACACGACTGGGGGAAAGTGAACATATTAGAGTCAACATAGCTGAGCGTTGCTTGGTTGGTTAGAGTGGTGATTCTTCCAACTAGCACTTCCGCGCCATTTTGTTGCCATATCCTCGTTACCAACTTGTTTACCAGTTATTTACGGTATGACTATATGCAGTATGTGCGGTTCAGGAACTTTATCAGGTTGTTAACATCTAAGCCAGACAGCTGTTCCAGACTCTCGAATAGCGGTTTACCCAGGGTTTACATTCTGCCCTTCCATAGGGCAGGGTATTCGCAGAGGAAATGGAAGATTGTTTCCTTTTGCTCCGGTTGTTTACAACTGTGACAGTATGTGTTGTGAGGGATGCCCATTTCGGCTGTTGGTCTCCCACAGATCAAAAGCCCGTTATGACTGCCGTTAGTCTCCACGCGTCCCGTCGTTTCAAGTTTATCAATGTTGACGATTGGTTAAGGTTGTACGTGGGCCATAACGTTCTGCTTACTTTGCATTTCGTCTGGTCTCTCCATCTGCTATCTGCGATTCGGAGGAATTTTATGGATGTTGTATTCTTGACTGCACCTAATGGTATGAATACCGATACTGCAAGAGCGTTATTCGTGACAGATCCTCCTCTTGCCAGTTCATCTGCTTTTTCGTTATCTTCAATGTACCGATGTTCCGGGACCCAGATTAAGGTAACTTTGAGGTTTTCAATCAAGTTGGAAAGGCTATTCTTACAGTCAGGAGACCCCTTTTAACCCTAGAACACACACCCAGAAAATACCACGTAAACACACACCCGGGATACGTTTGTACCCGGGACCTTATTTTGCGGTTTTTTAATGCTTATTCAACCGATTTCTATGATTTTTTTTTTGAAATGTATATTTTAATATATAAAAAGTATTTTGTCTTTTGTTTCATTCGAATATTCCTACTGGTTCCAGCGATATGGGCAAATAAAGTCAGGACATGCAACAGTGGATTTTAGTTTTTGTTGTTGTCCTGATAAATGCAAAACAAAATAATATAATTTATAATAATATACTTGTAGAGTAACAACGAATACACATTTTGGTTTTTATTTCATTGAAATATTCTACCTGGTTCAAAAGATATGTGCAAAAAGGTCGCGCAAGGTATGGGTACGTAGATAGCAAATACACTGGTATAACTGGTTTTTGTATTTTATATGCAGCTGCAAGGGTTGTTTTCACACGAGGTGTTGTTATAAATGCTGCCTGTTGATATTTTCATTATTGTTTTGGTGCTCAAAAGTGTAAGAAGTGAAAATATAAGTGAAAATAAATATAACTGAAACTATAAATAACTGGATACGAAATGACTTCAAGAAGAAACGAATATTTATCAAGTGCAGCATATAGAAGGTAAAAAATGTAAAATAAGCCACAATGTAAACATATATATTATATTACTAATTTTTTTTATTATGCAGGCTAACTGAGGAACAGCGAGTATCATATATACAATCTTTATTTGATGAAATTTGTGACGATGACGCTCCCTATGACTTTGACTCAGAAGATGAAGAAGAAATTCAATTCAATGACATTGAAATTGCTGATGACGATGCTGAAGTTTCGCAAAGTGCCGCAGAAGTATTACCTGATTATGCGGACTATTAGGATGATGAAGAAGACGATGAAGAAGAAGAAGTAGAAGAAAATAATGAATTACCTGCAAGTGGCGAAAAATTTGTTGCACGTGATGGTACTGAGTGGATGAAAGAACCAAATGTAAGTCGTCAGGTACTCAGACAAAATATTATAAGAGAACGTTCTGGACCAGCTAGATGCACTGAAATGTTGTCAATAGAGCAAACATTCAAATGTTTCATGAACGTTGAAATGGCTGATATAATAATGCGCCACACAATTAAGTTAGCAAAAGAAACTTATAATGCTTACAACAATGCGCATCCAAACACAACTCCTAAATCATGGACGCCTGTGTCAATAACAGAGCTGTATGCATTTTTTGGCATACTTATTATGACTGGTGCGAACCATAGCAATAGAGAACATGTTCGAGATTTATGGAGCGTCAAAAACTATCCTTCATATCGCGCCAAAATGGGAGTCAACCGTTTCTGTTCGATATTGCGGTTCCTAAGATTTGACGATAAAAACACTCGTGCAACACGCTTACTAACTGATAAAGCAGCACCGATCAGTGAGTTGTGGACGATGATGAACAATAATCTTGCTGCACATTACAAGCCCAGCTCATGCTTGACGATTGATGAACAATTATTTCCTTACCGTGGACGCACACGGTTTACGCAGTACATACCGTCAAAACCTGCTAAATATGGTGTCAAGGTTTGGTGGATTTGCGATGCCACAAATGCATATCCACTGCATGGACCAATATATACTGGCCAAGCAGAAACTGGTAGGGAAACGAACCAAGGCGAACTAGTGGTGAAGGATTTGTCTGCCAAATACCAAGGAAGTGGCCGAAACATTACAATGGACAATTTTTTTACGACCTTGCCAGTTGCAGAACTGCTTCTCACCTGGAAACTCACGATCGTTGGAACTTTGCGCAAAAAAAAATCATATATTCCTTAAGAAATGAAGCAGAACAAAAATAGGACAATTGGTTCAACGACATTTGGCTTCAAAAATAATGTGACAATGTGCTCTTATGTCCCCAAAAAAAAATAAAGCAGTAATTTTGCTTTCGACCATGCATAATGATGCTGAAATAGCTGACAGTGGGAAACCTCAAATAATTGAATATTATAATCGTACCAAAGGTGGTGTTGATCGAATGGACCAAATGTTTGCGGAATATCCAACACAAAGACAAACAAAACGATGGCCACTAGCGATGTTCTTCAACATGTTGGACATTACCGCTCTTGCAGCCTACATTGTCTACGATTTGAATAACCCTATGTTGCCTTGGAGAACAAACAACAAGCGTAAGCAGATCCTGCGCAGCTTGGCTGAAGCATTGTGTATGCCCATTATTGAAGCCAGAGCCATAAATTGTCAAGTGACGCGAAATTTTTCGACTAAAATTGCTATTGAAGCATATTTCAACCGACCGCTGGAATCAATGGTGTCAACAGCAGCATCAACATCTGCCGCAGCGCGCACGCCAAAACCTGTGTCCGGATCTTGCTATTTATGTTACGCACAAGAGGAAAAACGCCGTAGAAAAAAAAAGAAAGCTGTGCGCCAAATGTAAGAAGCCAATGTGTCTTGAACATTCGGTCACATCAACAAATTGCTCTATTTGCCATGATTTTCCTTAGATATAAGATGCATTTTTATAATTTTTATAATAAAAGTCAATAATATAATGTGTGAAATGAATATTTTTAATTTTTCAAATAAAAAAATTATATAAAAAATGTTTTTTTTTTATTATTATGAGGATTTTTACTATTGGGGTACGAACGTATCCCGGGTGTGTGTTTACGTATATAATGTGTTTGGAAGGCTGTAGCTCCTGAACCAATAGTCCGATCTGGTTCAAATTTTGAATTTGAACTCAAAACTAAATAATCTTCCTAGATCCGAAGTTAGCGGTATAGCGGTATAGCGGTTCAAAAGTTACAACACTTCAAAGGGATAAACGCTAAAAAAAAAAACACTTTTTTCATGAATTTATTGTAGCGAAACGGTTCAAGTCAGTTTATTAAAAGTTGTTGCATATTATAAAGTAACATTTCAAGAATATTTGATAAAATTTTCATGTAAAAATATTGCAAAATGAGCGAATGAGAGCACATTTACGTAGACGTCTTTTCAAAAATACATTTTGCAGTAGTCAGCATATCTCAGCGTAGAATCATCTGAAATCAAAAAAATCGAATAATTTAGTTAAAGTATGAGTTAAACTTCCCCCCAACGTTTATTTTGACGATTTATTTTCATTTTCAGCTATTTGGTAGTCGTTTGAAGTAAAAAGTGATTTTTGACGAATAAATGCCGCCATTTTGTAGGTGTAAAACCACCTTAATATAAAAAAAAAATGGCGAAAAAAAAGGGGGAGGTTTTTTATATGTAAAATTTGTGTGCAAAATTTCAAAAGGATCGGTTGAGTAGTTTTCAAATGCCAATGACTACGCACTTTAAAAAAAAAGGTTCGAGAAAACCGCGTTTAAAGTTTTAAGTTATGTATGTATGTATACGTTTGTAACGGACTACGCGCGCAACTGCTGCGTCTCGGCAGATGTTTGAGGCGGCTCGGCTTTATGCTCTATAACTTAAAAAGTTTTGCTCGGATTGACTTAAAATTTTAACACGGTATTTTTGAAATGTTTTACTACAATAACATGCAAAAAAAAAAATTTGATTTTTATCCCTAACCCCCCCCTTACGTCGTCGTGTACGGCAGCTACTGACTGATTGTGTACAATATTGTGCAAATCGAAGTTAAATATTCGCTCATTTGGACTATAACCGGTTGTTTTATACTTTTGCAAGTTAATGATAAATTGCAAACCCGAATGCGTCGAAAATTGCTAATACGTAACAATTTCCCTTCCTACTACGAACGAACGGACCGAGGTGATCAATGTGAATCACGTGGAGAGGTATCGGTTCTACCGGATCGAAGTGCATTACACCTTCTACCTTTCCGCCACCTACCATTTTGCGAATACGAACTATAGTATTTTCTAATGCGTGGTGACCCATTTTGTCATAGCATAGTTGACGGACGTAGGGACGACAAATTTGAGTTCATCGTCTTCTTGACGATAAAGGCGATGATTCTGGATAAGAAAATACTTCTTAATTTCTGGCTCTCGTTGTGATTTTTATTTGCCTTGAAGTATGCTGATAACTTCACGTTGTTTTATATCTTTGATCTGCATGGTATAAAGCCAATCGTTGACGTCGGACGTTATTTCGAATATAGAACCGGCTGGCTCTACATTTTCAGCGGGCTGGTCAAGTACTTTACTCATCGCATCTACTTAAAGTCTGCTATCGGAACGATGTACGGCTTTGAAGTCGAATTCTGATATTTTCAACCACCATCGAGAAATTTTAGGCTTGAGTTTTTTGTTAGCACGCACTTTGGCAACTGCTGAACAGTCAGTCACTAAGCGAAATTTCTTGCCCAGTAGGTAAAGCGTTTTTCAGTAAGAGCGCTTCAACTTTTGAACTTTTTTGAATAAAACACAAACGGTTTGACTTTTTTAACTATTTTTTTTTTATTATCGAGTTTCAACATATACATTTAAGTATGAAATTCGATTTCTTTTTCATGACCACTGCGTGCACGTTTTACGAAGTCCAATCGTTGAACCCAATTTTCGACCACTCTTTTGCATAAATCGGCCGAAATTCCAGCAATTTCGCGTTCAATATTGGCTCTGAGCTCACAAATCGTCGCCGGCTTGTTACTGTAGACCAATGACTTCACATAACCCCAAAGAAAATAGTCTAGAGGCGTCAAATCACACGAGCGCGGCGGCCATTCGACCGGTCCATTTCTGGAAATAATGCGCTCATCGAACTTGCTCTTCAACAAATCAATTGTAGCGTGTGCTGTGTGGCTTGTGGCCCCGTCCTCAACCACATGTCGTCTAAGTCCATACCATTCAATTGCGGCCAAAAATAATCGCTTATCATGTCGCGGTATCGATTTCCATTCACAGTAACGTGGCGATCGTTCTCGTCAACGAAAAAATATGGGCCAATTACGCCGCCAGCATGTAAACCGCACCAAACAGTGATTTTTTCGGGATGCAACGGTGCCTCATGAATCACGTGTGGATTGCTTTCTGCCCAGTAACGCATATTTTGCTTGTTGACAAAGCCATTGAGCCAAAAGTGAGCTTCATCACTGAAGATGATTTTTTGGAATTATTTGGATTTAAAGTAGCAGCAACAGAACGATTATTTTCATAAAAAATTTGCACGATTTGCAATCATTTCTCAAGTGTGTAGCGTTCCATGATGAAATATATACTAATGAAGTTTTCAAATGACAAGCGAAAAATAAAAAATATTGCGCCGTTCGCCCTCCCTATCGGAAAAAAGTTGAAGCGCACCTATTGAAAAACGCCTTATATGCGAGATCGTTCAAGCACTTCAACAACGGCGAGAGCTTCCAACTCATAAGAGTGATAACGACTCTCTGTATCTGTACAGTGACGACTGTAGTACATTGTTGGTGGCCATGTCTTACCGTCGTACGATTGCATCAGTACGCCTGCGAGGCCGACACTATGTACTAGCGTCGGTGTGAACCTTATGCTGCGCGGATTTGCCGTAGAGTGCCAACACTGGAGTGGTTGTCAAAAGTTTGATAATTCTTTCAAACGCTGTAGCTCAGTTCAGAAAACTTATTTTGTTGGGATTTGCGTGAAAGTGTTTTCAATGGCTTTGTTATCAAGGAGCAATCAGGAACAAATTTTCTGAAGAAGCCCATGAGACCTAAGAATCGTCTTAGATCTGTGATATTCTTGCGCACTTGAAAATCCTGGATTGCTGATACCTTGCGATTTCCAGGCGTTATACCGTTCTTGGCAATGACGTGACCGAGATTTTCAATTTTAGCTTGCAAAAATTTGCATTTGTAGATTCGGAGTGTAAACCGACTTTTTTCTAGAAAAACCAAAAAGTTCTCGAGACGCCGTAAACCTTCCTCAATAATGCGACTTGGTATAGTGACGTCATCTAAATATGCCAAGACTTCCCCCGGTTTCATTTTGACTAATCTATTCAGCCGGAGCATTGATCAACCCAAAAGGCATTCTGTTGAATTCGTAGTGGCCTTCGTTGGTAACAAATGACGTAAACTGCTTTGAATGTTCGTCGAGCTCTATTTGGTAATATCCCATTCGTAGGTCTAATATTGAAAAATATTTATTACCTGGTAGCTGGGCGAAATGTTCATCCATCACTGACATCGGATATGATGTTTTTTTTCGTTACTTTTTTCAAACATCTATAGTCTACAGAAAATCGATGCTCACCATTTTGTTTTTCAGCGAAAACGATGGGTCAGGCATATGAGAACCCTGATGGTCTTATAATTTCGTTTTCGAGTATATCTTATATATAAAAATGGAGACTTTTTTTGTGTTCGTTAGTCGCCGATTCACGCCTAAACGCATTCACCGATTTCAATCAAACTTTCACAGATCATTGGTATTGGTCCATAGATGGTTTATGTGAAGTTTTAAAGAAAGTGTGCGTAAAAGTATGCGTGCGTTGTGTAAGTGTGAAAAATACACGCAAATGAATAGAATATACACAGACATGAATAACATTGTTTCGATGTCGAGTGACGTATGCGACTGTATTATTCGTAACGCAATAGTTGTCCTCTCTTTTCTTTCCTTTTTATGCATGCGTGACACGGCATCAAAGCACATTGCTTTTTTTTTAACTGGAAAAATATTTTGAGCTTCATTTGAACGTTTTATGATTTAGATAAAATAAAAATTCGTTAAATATATTTGATTCCATTAATAACCATAAGCCTGTATTTTTCGAAATATTGAAACGTTTACTTAAATTAAATGTTTAATACATACATATACAATATATAAATGCGCAAATGTAAAAGTTTAGATGGATTTAAAATATACGAAATTATTCAGCGGTTGAATCCATACATTTTTTGAAATCCATCAATATGGATTGACAGTCGCCATAAATGTTCTTTTAAAAAATAAAATGTGTTAATTTGACGGTAGCTCGAGTATTAAGATCAGGTTTCTATTAGTATAACTTTGTTCATGGGTTTGCGTAATTTTTTTGTGGTGAAAGTCTAAAACCAAAAAAAGAAAACGCGAAAGCCGACGAGCAAAATGTAAAAAATAAATCCTCCTGTGTATATATACTCGAAAAAGTTATGCTAATACTTTTTTCATGCATTTAGGTAGACAATTTTATATGGGCAAACGTACGTTTTCGAGATAAATGCCTTAAAGCAGGTATAACTAAAATAGCGCTCTCAGGGATTTCTGTTACAATACTTCTGTAAATTTCATGCTCCAAGTGTTCGAACATTGGTATAGCGCTGAAGACAAACGCTCAAGATATAATACAAAAATGCATATTTACTTGATTTCACATAGAAATATTATCATTGTTAAAAGAGAACAAGTTTGTATTAGGTAATAATTAAATAATGCAACCTTATGTGCTGCTTTGACGAGTGGAAAACCCAAAATAAATAATTATATTTGTATGTGTGTTTAAAAGAGTTGGATTATTTTGTGAGTGTAAGCAGTTTCAAAGCCAAAGAGTAGTTGCAAAATTAAAAAGTACCTGAAACACATTTTCATTTAATAACTAAAATAGCAAATATGAGTGTGTTTTTCATTGTTGTTTGGTTTTTTGGGAAAAAATTCATAAAAATAAAATATATTGTGCGTAAAATTTTAATAATCAGTGAAAATAAAAGAAACGGTGGTTTCGTTGTTGTTGTTACCGATTGTAATGCACATTGTAAGTTTTTCATGTTTTTTTGATTAAATTCATTACTTTTCAATTATTTTGTTTCAACTTATTGGAAATCAACTTATGCGGCCAAAAGAATTAGAAATTTAATTTCAAAATAGAAAAAAGAAAATTATATTACTTACTGGAATGGGAAAAGTTTTGCAACAATGCAAATTAATTGTGTGGGATGAATGTACAATGGCACATAAAAATTCAGTGGAAGCATTGGATAGAACTTTGAAAGATTTACGTAATAATCAAGAAATATTTGGTGGTGCTTTAATATTATTGTCTGGTGATTTTCGTCAAACTTTGCCAGTAATTCCCCGTTCAACACCAGCAGGTGAATTAAAAGCATGTTTAAAGACATCCCCTTAAAGGAGTAAAAACTTTGACTTTGAAAACAAATCTGCGAGTTTATTTGCAAAATTATGCATCGGCTGACGAATTTTCAAGACAACTTCTGAAGATAGGAAATGGACAAATTCCTATTGATGCTGCTACTGGCTTAATCACTTTGCCAGATAATTTTTGTAATTTCGCACACACAAAACAAGAATTAGTTTCAAGTGTTTTTCCAAATATTGCGCAAAATTGTCAAAATCACAATTGGTTAGCTGAAAGAGCAATACTGGCTGCGAAAAATAAGGATGTTGGTCAATTGAATGCGAATATTTTAAATGATGTGCCTGGAGAACATTTAAATCAATTGATACAGTTATAAATCAAGATGACGCTGTAAATTATCCAACAGAATTTTTAAATTCCTTGGATTTACCTGGACCGCCGGCTCATCGCTTACAATTGAAAGTTGGTGCACCAATTATTTTACTTAGCAGATTAGCAGTCAAAAAGGTCATTAATAATCTTATTGAAGCAACAATTTTAAAAGGAAAATTCAAAGGTGAAGACGTATTGATTCCGCGTATTCCGCCGATTCCACCAGATTTTGCTTTTGACTTCAAAAGATTGCAATTTCCAATACGTCTTGCATTTGCAATGACAATAAACAAAGCACAAGGACAATCGCTGGAATTATGCGGAATTGACTTAGAGTATCCATGCTTCTCCCACGGACAATTATATGTATTATATCATGTTCACGTGTAGGAAAGCCATTAGTTCTGTTTATTTATACCACAACTCAGGGCAAAAAAAATGTAGTTTACGAAAAGGCTTTGCGTTAGTTTAAGTTTAAAATTAACATTAATTTTATATTGTAAAAAAAGAATAAATACACATAGAGTGAATCTAAATCGAGTGTTCATTATTCATTTCTAATTTTGATATGCCTAGCGAAGCAGGCAGAGGGTCCGCTAGTCTTTTATAATATCTGCCACGATCGGACGCTTGCAGAAAGGTAGACGACATGGTTTCATATCCACCGGTGTTTGTGAATTTAGTTAAATTTTCATTTTCAATATATTACACCGACCGAGATCAGAAACCTTTTCAGAGAACACTTCGCGATATGAGTTGAGTAACTGTTTGAGTCTCAGATGCTCGCGAATGTTCAAAACTTTTTCAAAACGACAACGTCCATTTTCTCTTACCATTTGGCTTCCGTGTTTGCACAAACTATCAGTTTCGTAACTTTCGATTTTCATACAGTCTTCTTCAATTATCATCTCAATTTCCTCCTTACACAAGATTTTGCCTGCACCAAAACCATTTAATATAATTTAGCATGGAGTAGGTATGCTGAGCGCTCTTGCAAAGCTTTCTTTCACAAGAGTGCGACTACTCCCCGAATCTACAAAAGAATTTGTCAATATCCCATTTACTTTAATTTGTATTACATTTACATCTAAGTTGGTGTTTGCCGGCTCGTGGTTCTGATTAATTGATTTCACTATATTATTCGACTTTTCCGGACAATTTTCAGTTAAATGATTAATGCGTTGACATTTTGCATTACGGCTTTTCTTCTGCGGTTCTGAGAAATCTAATCGAATAGTGCCCCTTTTTTAAACAATTGAGAATAAATCCGATAGTAAATTCTTGCGGCGATTCTGTCATATTTCTTTTCATTTGCGACATATTTATACGCACATCAGTAATACTTTGCTTACATGAAAAATCATTAACCAACCGATTTGAAAACTCAGGCCATGAAGTGTATACAACTTGCAGTGAATGAATATACTGTTTCGCTGGTCCTTCCATTTTCTGCTGCACGGCGCACAGTAAAACATTATAATCAATCCTGTATGCATTCCGCGCCCTTTCGACCCGTTGTACGAATTGAATCGCATTTAATGAAACATTTTCAGGGGGTTAAACGATGGTAACAGTTCTATGATATCGCGAAGATTATACAAAGGGTGTGATTGCCAAACTTGTTGATGAGGAATACACGGGACGCCTAGTTTAGCTCGGACGATGCATCTAATTAACACTCGGTTGAAAAATTGGTTGCGTATAAGCGACGGTAGTATTCACTGTCAATGGGTACGTACAGTACATCGACAGATACTGAGCACGAAACTGGTGGAGACTGTATATTTGGAATTTGATTATTAACGGAACCACATCCAAATATTTGTATTGGCGCTGGCTGATGCGCCTGCGAAAATGGTGACTGCAGCGGTGCCACCAGCCATTGCACCGTGAGAAAATTTGTCATTTAAGCCACTGTCTGAGTATCTATTGACGAGGAGATAATTTGGGGTATGAAATCACTTGATCTCACATCATTATTTTGTTGTTGCCCCATTGTACGAATTGTCTTTTCTAATTTCGCTACACGTTGTGATAACTCTGAACTAGAACTTAAATAATGTTCGTCAAAACGTTCTAACCGTTTCATAAGCGCATTTTTATTTCCACTGTTTGGAAGTCCGGCATCTTTACACATTTGTCTAAGTTCAGCATAGTTTGAGGACCGAAGATTTTCTATTTTTATTTTTTATTTTATTGTTCATGTTACTATGTACAAATGTATGCCACGATTGGCAACCGCTTTACGTAGAACGAAATGATTGTAACGTGAAAATAAACCAAGAAGAGCTGGCAAACACACTTTGGACGAGTTCTCCTAAGCCTTTTAATACTAAGAAAAGTGTAATGCGACGAACAAGAAAAACCAAAAGTTCTGCGAGATTAGTGACACGATGAACATGACAATCGTTGCAAACAATGTTGCTTACATCTAGCAGCGCAAAGAATATCAAAATAACGACGTTTTAGCGAGTTCTCTTCAGCTTGTACGTGCTGATAAGAATGTTTACGAGATACATGAGAAACGAAGTAAACGATGTTTCTCGAATGCCGAATATAGCAACGAGCAAAATTCGAATTAACGGCGAACGTGATACTAGAACAAAGGAGTCTCGATTTTTGCGGATACTGTATGCGTCGTCTCACTTTTTAAATGCATTTTGATGAATGGAATATGCTTTTCTAGGCATGACGAACAATACCCTTCATAATTTGGCACACTTTGCCAATTTGCGAGGAGAGGAGATGATGGGGTTTAGGATTGACAGGGGATTTTCGTCGGTACGGTGATCTTCATATGATGATTGGGTGGCCACCAATTTTGGCGTAAAGCGGATGGATGGCTAGCCAATCCTCACATGGAGCTTCCCTTTCAGTTCATGTTGGGTTGGTCCCCATGATATGGGGGTCAAACCGCCACTTAAGCCTCATTCCCGCGGCAAGGAGACCAACATGATGAGGAAGCTACATAACCTAAAAGTCATAAACCAAGCTTAGATATATGGTAAACAAACTGCTTCGACACATTAGTGATTTTGTTTTGGTATCATATACTTTTGGTTTTGTGAAAATGTCTGATTTTGTGCCGAATAATCGTCATTTGCGGGAAGTGTTGATTTGCCTCTTTCTTCCGAAAAAAAAGCGGCTGAAGTGCATCGAGAGCTACAAAAAGTTTATGAAGATGCTGCTTTAAGTGAAGCAACGTGCCGAGATTGATTCCGTCGCTTTAAAGACGGTGATTGTAATATTGACGACCGTCCGCGTTAAGGAAAGCCAAAAACCTTCGAAGACGCTGAATTGGAGGCATTGCTCAATGAGGATCCGTATCAAACGCAAGAAGAGCTTGCTTCAGTATTAGGAGTTACCCGCCAATCGATTTCCAAGCGATTGCTTGTTTTGGGAATGATTCAGAAACAGGGGACTTGGGTTCCTTATGAGTTAAAGCCAGTGGACGTTGAACGTCGTTTTCTGCCTGTGAACAACTGCTCAAGCGGCAAAAAAGGAAGAGGTTTCCTGATCGCATCGTGACGGGTGATGAAAAATGGATTCATAACAGCAATCCAAAGAAAAGAAAATCATGAAGACTGCCCGGTCAGACTTCTACGTCGTCGGCTCGGCCGAATATTCACGCTGCGAAGGTTATGCTATGTATTTGGTGTTAAAATCAAACGAAACCATCACTGGTGATCGGCATCGACTTCAATTGATGCGATTGAGTCGAGCACTGCGCGGGAAACGCCCGCAATACGTGGAGAGGCATGAAAAAGTGATTCTACAGCATGGCAACACTCGGCCTCACGTTGCCAAACCCTTTAAAACCTACCTGGAAACACTGAAATGGGGAATCCTACCCCACCTGCCAAATTCTCCAGATAGTGCTCCGATATATTATTCCCAGTTCCGATCGATGGCACATGGTTTAGCTGACCAGCAGTTCCATTCGTATGAAGACAACACAAAAACGGCTTGATCCGTGGATAGCCTCAAAAGATGAACAGTTTCACCGCTACGTTATAAGAGATTTACCAGAAAGATGGGAAAAAGTAGTAGCCAGCGATGGACATTACTTTCAATGATTCACTTGTAACAATTGCTTTAGAATAAAGTTGTATTTTCTTCAAAAAACAGCGAGAATTTAGTTGCGCACTTAATATATAACTAATAAACGTATATATATAAATTATCTCTAGTGTTGGCGACCGTCTCCGTTTGCGTTCTGTGCGACTCTCCTCGATTTGTCAGGAGATTTTTTCGTCGACCGACGCTGCGATTCGGATATGGCGATGCTACATTGCACACGAGCTAGTTGCAGGGCTACCAGCTCGCTGGCACTACTTTGTACCACCACCATAGAGGTTGTTGTAGCTGAATTCAGTGCCTGGATTGAAGCTTGACTATCCGAAAGAATAGCGATATTTCTCTTAAAAGAGAAATCTGGTATTAGTAACCTAAAAACGATGCTCAGATTTTTCAATTTTGAGTCTATGACAATATATGTATACCAACTCCAACGCCACAATCTATTTTAGCGCCATTTGCATAGATTGTAGTGTAGAAGTTGTTTAGTGAGAGCCCCTTTTTCAATTACTCCTTAGATGGAAAGAGAGTGATAAAATTCCTATTGAATGTTACCGTCGGGACGATGTAGTCAGTTCTCTCCGAGCTTAACTGAGTTTGGCGCAATAATAGATTGGCATGACCATAAAGTTTTTCTTTCCAGAGACCCGTTTCATTTAACCTAAATGCACTCATCGCTGCCGTTTTTTTTAGTATGTTAGTTATATTGATATTACCCATAGCTTTGATGATCCTGGTTTCTAGCATAGAGATGATCCAGTTGCTGATACATTTATCCCCCACTAAGTCTATTAACGCCCTTTGAACAGCATCAGTGCTTTGAGGTAAGCGTGTTGTGCAGTTTATATACTGGAGTTCTCCAGCGAACTTCTAATGTGAATATCTAAAAGCCGTTCAAAAGTTTTTAAAAGGAAGGACGAAAGACTGATTGGCCTTAAGTCCTTCGCTGATTCGCTGATCTGGCCTCTTGAGCCCAGAGGTCATTGAATGATCTTTGGACAAAATACTGCTAAACCTCGCAGAATCTACGGTAGATTCGATAGAAGAAAATAAATCTCTCCTGCTCTTGTATTGTCTCCGGCTTTCTCTGTACAATTGCCAATTACCTGTTGAGTAGCTGAGATTTAAATTTGATCTGACTTCTTCCCTTAATTTTCAGAGCTCATTGCTCCACCGCGGAGGATAGGATTTTTTACTATGATCGATTGGACACGACGTTTTGTAGGCCCTACTAAATGTCTCCTCCAATGTTGTAACCCAACTCTCAATATTTTCTGCGAGAGTAATTTGATGGATCAAAATCCTTCCTATTCTGTTTCCTACTACATTTTTTAACCGCTTCCAATTTGTTCTAAGTGGGTTACGATATTGTAAGGGTGGGTCCACCTCAAGATCCAGGTGATAGAGGATCCAGCTATGGTACGAAAAATACTTTTTGCTTGAAACCCTCCAATTACTTACCCTCACTGAAGTATTGTCAGACAATAATGTTATATTTTTTACTTCCGCCCATCCTCTAAGGCATTCCGTGCTTGGAAAGGTGAAAGTCGGGGTAATACCCCTGTTACATACTGTTAGGTTAGTTTTAATGATAAATTCAAATAAGGACTCACCTCGATCATTCGTTTCGGTACTCCCACGTAAGGTATGCCTCGCATTGGCGTCAAATCCTAATAGAAGGATATTGTTTTTGTTGTCAAGCGCAATCCTACGAGGCTCGTTAGGCGGTGCTGGTTAGTCGTGTGCCATATATGTACTTAGATGCAGGCAATTTTGATTCTAACGCTGTCAGCAGCCTCCATTTCGATGACCGTCACATCCGATGAGCTATAGGATGGGATTAAAAATATGTGTAGATGTTTTTTGCTACAACACATATCTTGGGGTTACACTGGGTTCGCTTATAGTACAAGTTGTAGATTTTGAGAGAGAATCCGCTTACCTCAGTACTCCGCACTGTATATCAAAATTCTTTTCGTACGTAATACTGTAAATTAACGTAACAAAATTCTGCAGTGACAAAATTCTGTATTTACAAAATTCTGTATTTACAAAATTCTGTAAAAACAAAATTCTGTACTGCCTTAAAAAAATTCTGTATTGACAAAATTGTGTTTTGACGAAATTCTGTACTGACGAAATTCTGTATTAACAAAATTCTGTATTGAAAAAATTTCGTGATGACAAAAGTCAACGAAAAAAGGAGTTCTACGCAAAAATATGGTGGATTGCCTAGCCGGAGTCGGACTGGTGAGGGTTATATTTTTGAAGCGCGGCCGAAGGCCGCCCACGCGACAGGGAGTTCTACGCAAAAATACGGTGGATTCTATCAAAACTGAAGAAAAAAAGTGCGCACTTTTTTTTTTATAAAATTTGTTGAATTTCTTAGCATTTACTACAGCATTTCGTCAATACAGAATTTTGTCAATACAAAATTTCGTCAATACAGAATTTCGTCAATACAGCATTTCGGCAATACAGAATATTTTTTACAGAATTTTGAAATACAGAATTTCGTATACAGAATTCTATAATACAGAATTCTGAAATACAGAATTTTGTATACAGCATTTTGTAAACAGAACATTGTATCATACAGCATTACGTACCCAACCCGGATGAATACTCTCCTCCGACATTTGGAGAAGGAAGCACACACTGTTCTTTTGCGGAACCTCTGCTTTGATGATACTCCAGTCATCCATCGGAACAGTGCGGTTGTGTGCTTGCAAATATGGGATTAGCTATTTAGCTTCGTTCCTCCACGTTCGGTATCAAGATAGGAGCCCTTGGTCGTCGTGGGATCACGCTGGCTGCGATTAGTTTTACCCTCAAATCTTCTTAATCGCTCCGAATTTTGCTAACAGCGTTTTTTAGGAAATCAAAAGAGAACTGATCTTCACATTTGATTACCCTGTGTCCACGAACCACTTCCACTGAATCAAAACCTGGACCCTCTGGGCTTGCCATGAAGTGATCAACGACAATGCGAGACAGCCGTGCCTTAATTTCGGCGGTTCGCTAGTTCGTCCACCAGCGCCGTTTGCAGGTGTTTCCGTGACCTCATTAAACGCGCGTTTGGCTGGTTTGGGCGTTAAAGCAATGTGTGACATCTAATGCTTTTTTGCAGTTTTACCGCCCTCGTCCTGAGAACGATTGCGTTTTACGGCTTCTGCCTACTGGGTGACATGGAACGCCAGCTACTCATCGACCACCTTTTGGCACCTTGCCTTATTGGCCGCGTCCTTGGAATGAGTTTTGCCTTCGGCCTCATTTTTGCTTATTCTACCGTCGACAACAGAATTAAATATAGCGTTTGCATTGAAATGTAAAATGCCATGATTTGGTTAAGGCAAAATAGAATAACAGCATGCTTATTTGCCGTCGGTATTTTAAATGCGAAAATTGATTATTTATTGTGAGATTAATGAATTATTTCTAGGTATATAAGTCTGCATGCATGAATGTGAAATTTGAAGCATCGAATTAGCCATATTGTACATATTGAGTTAAAGTGCGTTATCAATAGCGCAGTACAATATACTTAATATTGACTGAGTACTACAAAGTGTAGAATACATACAACATGTACTATCCATATTTATGTGAGCAGGAAAAAATCTTTACCTGGATAAAAAATCCAAAAGTAAATAGACAAACTTATACAAACTATTGTAATTCCCAACAAATGTATGCAAAAAACTCATCTAAGCCGTACGCGTTTACATCAACTAAACCTCCTACCGTAAATGTACCGAACCTGTCCCGGTATATTCGTTAAGTATATCGTCTTTAAGGCGGTTGTGCACTGGGCTCTACGTCTGTTACTCTTCACATGAAGTCCGTCAAAAGTTGCATGTACTTAAATCCTCCCCTAGTTTTGTTTATTCCCGAAGGAAACCACCCCAGTTGGGCCTGTCCACCACCTCCCACCGTACTTGTAACACTTCGACTTTAGCATCTGTTTCTTTGTCAAGTATCGTCTGTTTAGCTGCCGCTTACCTCGTGTATGTCGTGTGCTTAAATACATGTTGCATATCGCTAATTGTGGACGAAATTTTATCTCACGCATACTTTGAAAACATCATTATGTCGACTAGGTTTACTGGTACTATCCGATCTTCCGATAGTGCAGCTAAATTGCCTCTGATAGTCCCAAATCGTGGGCATATGAAAAACACATGCCTTGCATCTTTCTCCTCGTGACATACTGGACATAAAGGCGAGTCACGTATCCAAAGGCGATGTAGGTACTTCTGGTAGCAACCATGACCTCTCGCCATAGCTTCAATTTAGCCATTTTTCGATGTTTGGTATTAGCGTATAGGTCCACCTTCCTTTTGTGGAGTTTTCCCAACGCTCTTGCCACTTGAGTAAGGATATAGCCTTCTCCGTTTTCATTATCGTTGCTATTTTAGTTCTACCCTGCTCTTTTAGCGTCTCTTCTGCTAATACAGGGTGGCTGATGAATTTTGCTACATTAAGAAACTCAAATAACTTTTTTTATTAGTGTATGGAATTCATTTATTTTTGTTTCAAGTTGAAGGTCATTAAATTTTATTAAATGTAGCCTAACTAGTTTTAAAAATAATTGAATTTAAATGCCCCCCATGCTCGTTGACACAAGTGCGGCATCTTAGTAAAAAGTTGTTCATTGCTGCTTTGAGAGGTGCGACAGGAATAGCCGCAATTGTTGCCCGAATGGATTGTTTTAGTTCATCCAAATTTGTTGGCTTTGTTTTATAAACTTCTTGTTTACATAAACCCCACAAGAAAAAGTCAGGTGCAGTAAGGTCAGGAGACCTGGGGGGCCAACGAAATTCGGAGTTTCTTGAAATCAGTTTATTGGGAAATTTTCGTCGCAACTCTGTCATAACAGTCTGGGCTATGTGAGACGTTGCCCCATCTTGTTGAAACCACACAGAGTTGAAAGGAATTCTCTTTCGGCGTAGTTCTGGATAGAAAAATTCTTTCAGCATTTTCAAATAACGGTCTCCAGTAACCGTAACGGTTAAAAAAATAAGGCCCGTCAATACAGCGTGAAGAAACCGCACACCACACTGTCACGCGAAGAGGATGCAATTCCGTCTCGTGGAGTATCTGTGGGTTAGAAGTACTCCATATTCGACAATTTTGTTTGTTCACATTGCCGTTTAAATCGAAATGGGCCTCATCAGACATGAAAAGGCAGTTTAACATGTTTTGGTCTTCTTCCACCATTTGCAGGATCTTCTGGCAAATTCCAAGCGAATCGGCAAGTCTGCTGCATTCAGTTTGTTAACCATTTGAATTTTGTAGGGAAATAAGTCTAAATCTTTGTGCATTATTGTTTGCAAAGACTGTCGGCTGACACCAAGTTGAGCAGATAAGCTTCTTGTTGAAACCCTTGGATTGCTTTGTATAGCTGCAGCTACAGCAGCGATCGTTTCCTCCGTCCGAACTGGTGGGTTTCGATGATAAGGCCTTCTTGCGGCTGTTCCTTGCTCAGCAAAATTATTCACTAGTCTCATTATGGTCCATCTGCTCGGGGGATCGCCGCCAAACATCCGCCTGTACTCTCTCTGTACCAAAACTACGGACTCCAGTGCGTGATAGCGGCGGACTATCCAAATTCTTGTTTGCGTGCCCCAGTTATCCATTTTAATAAATTTTAAAGATCAATCTGCAAATTAAAACAAAAATGGAACAGATAACTTAAAAAGAAAAAAAGTTATTCAATTTTTTTTTTGGTAGCGGCTTTCATCAGCCACCCTGTATATCGATGGGCGTCATGCCTGCGATCACCATTACAGCTTCATCCGAGTTGGTTTCGTATGCGCTTATCATCCTCAGTGCACAAAGTCTGTACAATGCTTGGTGTGGTTTTCTACAGGCCTTTACCTCTAGGGATTTTACCCATGCTGGTGCCGCATATAGCAGAAATGATATGATGACCCTAGTTAGTAGCCTGCGTTTGCTGATATGCGGTCCCCCCCTACATTCCGGAGCATTCGAGAGAGTGCACCGACCGTTCTTGATGTTTTGCGGATTACATACTCCGCATGTGGCCCAAAACTGAGCCGATCATCAACACCTAAATATTTCAGCTGGCGAGACGATTTAAGTGTATGTGTGACTGTACTGAAGGAGGCTGTCTCAGGTTTCTTACGACTACTTATAACTCGGTTTTCTCCGCTGCAATGGATAAACCAACACTACCCAGCAAGTTTGTAACTGTTGCAATAGCAGTATGTGCATTTTCGCAGGTTACGTATATTCAAATTTCGATTTTTTTGTGGCGATATATTGGTCTCTCACTCATGCCGACGAATTCGGCCATTTTGAATGTTCAGCTGATTGTTGACAGCTGCTTTGCACTTATTATTTGATTTGTAGCTAAAGCAAGATTAGAGCAGGTAGACCTGCCGGAGAAAAATCCATGCAATGTAATATAACTTGATTTATATGATCAAATAACTTAATTTGTATTATTTGATCGAATAACTTAGGAATAGAGCTCTGATTGACAATAGGCCTATAGTTACAGACGTCATTCCGGTCACCTGATTTATAGACTGATTCAATCCAGCAAAGTTTCCACGAATCGATAAAAGTTCCACTGTTTGAACACATTTTGAATATCAATGAAAGAGGACGAGCTGGTAAATCCGTTTTAAAAAGATGTGGTGAGAATCCCTCACTATCTGACCTAGCGCTTGCCTTAAGTTAAGAAATCGCTAGAAGCACATCATCGTTACTAATATCAAAAGAGTTGATAGTTTGCAAAGGTGAAGCTGGTAGGGTAGGAAATGACGCGGTGTTATATAAATCATACACTTTCTGAAAAAATTGAGCAAATAAGTCACATGAACTTTGGGTATTATCAGAAACATTTCCATCATTTTCTAAACTTGCCGGAAAACCCGTAGATTTTCTTTTGGTTTTAATGTAATGCCAGAGACTCGATTGATTGGATTTTAGTCATGTTTCAATAGAAAACATATATTCCGTGAATAAAGAATTGTGAAAGTAGTTGAACTCTTTCCTCAACTTAAGAAATTGTGCATAGTCGTCTTTTGGATTACTGTCCTGAGACTTTTTAAAAGCTTTCTTTTTTCTGTTTTTAAGTTCACTAACCTAGGATTTAACCATGGTTGTTTATTGCTGGTTTTTTTAAAGGAACAATCTTTATTTGAAAATTTTCGACGTAAAATCTCATAGGAATCAGGAGGATCACTTGCTGAATCCAAAAAGCTCCAATCGGTTTTATCAAAGAAACTCCTAATGCCCTTATAATCAGCCTTTAAATAATTGGGTTCTGCCACATCAACAGCTGTTTGGGTATCAAAATTATAAAATTTAAAATTAATACATAAAGCTTTGTGATGAAAAGTATTCTTTGAAATTGGAGTGACACATTCCGCGCAAGTAATCTTCAAGTCGTTGGAAGCAAACACAAGGTCTAAAACTGAACCGTTGTTGTTTAAAATAGAGTTACATTACATTAGACTTTGGGAAAGTATAGTACTTATAACTAAAATATCGACATCCGATTTGATATTAATTGGTAACAAACTTTTACTATGGTTAGACCAAGTTGTATTACTTAAATTAAAATCACCTAAGTATATTACTTAATCGTATTTAACAACATTCAAAATATTAATTAAATTATCTAAGTGTTTCTGATAAGTAAGCATTATAAGCAGGCATATAAGACAACATGAATATAATTGACTTATTATTAGAAAATTTTACACTGACGCAGATTTAGTCGATTGTGCCTCCAAAACTATCCAATTTTACACCTTTACTGCATAAGTCCGCTCGAATCGCAAGTAGCACTCCACCACCTTTTTGAAGAGCAGCTATAAAAATATTCGGCTGAGCAGAAGTTGTCATTCAGCCACTTCTCAGTTATGGCAATAATGTAATAATCGTGTAAAGACGTATTACGATAAAACTGCGTAGATTTACATTTTGATAGTACAGCGAAGAACTTGTTGATAATTCATTGGCAGGAGACAGAGCGTAAGGTAGGAACTGTCTAAGTAGTCACTTTTTGCTTACTCGCTCTTGAAAAAACTTGAAGGGCCGTACTTTTACGCCAGCTAGCCAGAGCTCTGAACTTAGTACTTAGGCGATTGGTTAGATACATAGGCGATAATATTATTTGTTGTTACAGATGGCTTAAATGAAGATACGTGCAACTATTTTATTCTGTGCGCAACATTTAATTCTTCATTTGAGCTCGACCCAACAACGATTTTACGAGTATACGCTTGCATTTTTGGCTTATTCGAAGTACCGATAGCATGAAGAGGTGCAGAGTTAGAAAGAAGAAAATGAAGAGATTCATTGATAGGTTTCTATAAAATCTATATCTATATCTAATATATAAAAAATCACTGATGACCATCTGAAAATAGTCAATATTGTAATATTTCTTATAAAAACGTTATCCTGTCGGTCTCCTTGCCCCGTGTTATGGAGATTAACTCACCACGAACTAAGAGGGCAGCTCCATTTAGAAATGGGGTATCCACCCATCCACGCAATGGCGGAATTGGTAGCCACCCAATTACTATGCGGAGACTACCGCACCGACAACCTGGCAGCAGGTATAAAATGCATTAATTTTTCGTAATGTGGCGGCTAACAAAGGATTTTTCTGCCCGAGATAACTCACTTTTGGGAAATCCTCCCGTCGATCAACCGACGGGTGGGGAGTCGGATGTGCAGGCCCGAACCTCACATCCCCTTATGAACTGACACCCAGGGTTCCAGAGGAAGCGCACTACTAGTGGTGAAAAATGGCACATTGACTATGTCAATGGAGAGCCGACTGTGTGTGAGCGATACACCGCCGTCGAAAAGATCCGAAGCAACTGACCAAGTTGTGGAGGATGTGGAGATGGTGGACAATCTCTCAGTAAACTCAGATGGATCTCTGGTAACCAGTAAGTCTTTGACAACGGCCAAACCTGGTGCAAATCAATCCATTTTCGTGTCCAGGAAAAGGTGGAGGACAAAGTGTAAATATACTCAGTCTCATGACTAAAGTAATATTTACGCAGATAAACCTGCAGCATAACAAAGCGTCTACCGCTCTCCTGTGCCGTAGGCATGCAAAACTGTAAACAAACCCACACATAATACTAATACAAGAACTATGGTTATGTCACAAGCATAGGTCTAGGTGCTATGTCGTGGTGACAATTACACTAGTTTACACCAAAAATGGTCCTAGACCAACAGGCGTCTTTTAAACTAATTTCAAGTCGCTGAAACCAAAAATGAATACTATTTTTTTTTTCAAAGAACGGTTTCCGAGATATTCATATTCGAGATTGCAGGTAATAACTGCACTATTGCCCAAAAAGCAGGTTTTTTGGGAATATCTCGGAAACCGTTCTTTGAAAAAAAAAAATTTAATTCATTTTTGGCTTCAGCGACCTTAAATTAGTCTAAAAAACGCTTTTTGGTCGAGGACTATTTTTGAAAGTGAAAATTCGTAAACTAGTGTTATGTGAGCATGCATTATCATGCCAAGGCTGATCGAACACACGATGTTAAAAGAGCTATGCTCCAGAGATATCGTTGTTGCAAAAATAAAGTACTGGAAGAGTGGGAACAGTTTCGGAGCTATTATACATAAAGGGTGATTTTTTAAGAGCTATAGGAAAGTTTATCAAAAAAACTCACGTAAAAATCAGAAAAATGCATGAAATATTTATTTAAATCGATAGTACAGTCCATATAATTTAATGTTTGAATTGATTAATTCATGCAAATGTTGACCGCGACTGCGCTTTAAATTGTCCATCCGCTTAGTCCAATTTTGGCATACTCTTTCCAATGTTTCGGCCGGTATCTCACATATAAATGTTTTAATGTTGCCTTCCAATGCGTTAATTGAAGCAGGCTTGTCTGAATAGACATGAGCTTTAACATAACCCTACAAAAAATAGTCTAAAGGCGTTATATCGCACGATCTGGGTGGCCAATTGACAGGTCTCGAACGTGAAATAAAATGTTCACCGAACTCGCCTCTCAACAATTCCATTGTTACGCGTGCTGTGTGGCATGTGGCACAGTCTTGGGGCAGTCTTGCATTTTGGGCAAGAAAAAGTTGGATATCATTTCACGGTAGTGCTCACCATTCACAGTTACGTTACGATTCGCAGCATCTTTGAAGGAGTACGGTCCAATGATACCTCCAGCCCATAAACCGCACCAAACTGTGACCTTTTCTGGATACATTGGTAGCTCTTGCAATTCTTCTGGCTGATCTTCACTCCAAAATCGAGAATTCTGCTTATCTACGGACCCAATGATCCAAAAATGAGATTCGTCGCTGAACACAATTTTTCGATAAAAAAGTGGATCTTCGGCCAACTTTCCAAGAGCCCATTCACCAAAAATTCTGTCATCATTAACACTGGCCGATACAGCTGCGATATTTTCTTCAGTTCGCACTCTACATAAGCGTGTTGGTGGTTTGATGTCCAATAATATAAATTTGGTTCTAAATTTAGTCACAATAGCTCGAAAAACCGCTTCAGTGGGTCGATTAAACTGACCATAAAATGGAAGAAGCTCGCGATAAACTTTCTTAACAGAACACGCAATTTTATAATAAAACTAGCAAACCCGGCCCGCTTCGCTGGGCACACTAAAATAGAATAGATATAGTTTAGAACAGAAAATATATGGTTTTTATATTTTTTATTTCTTTATTCTTTATTCAAGCGCTTTGGCATAAACAATATTTTTTGTTTTTCTATTTGCTTGTGAGTATATATAAAATATAAATTGAAAATCAGGAAAAAAGAAGATTGTTTTTAAATTTCAAATCAACGCAAATGAATAACTAAGAAACAATCGTCTTTTTTCCAGATCATCAATGAATTTTTCGTTTCAATTTGTATGTTTTATTAAGCATTGGAGCTTTTTTAACCATTATCCATTTATATCTAAAAAAAAAAACGAAAAAATTTTTTTTTTCCACGAACACATAATTTCATTTGTACATTCGGATTTCACATTAAATTCTCAAATTTCGTAAGAAATTATTCACTGTTCCAAAATCCACTCCAAAAAAATTCACAAAAAATTTTTACACTTTGCACTTACGTCTTCTCCTTATGGCATCCAAATCAGAAAGAAATATTAACACATTGTATCTCACACTGTCAATTTGACAGTTCAGTTCCGCCCCAAGCGTTAAAAAAGTAAACGACATTATGGCTGGTTCAAAAGAACGCTGTACGCGTTGCCAGTGTTCCGAATTACAACCAAACTTTACGAAACCCATTTTCAATACTTACTTAACAATGAGCGTAAGTTTGGTTTAATTCGGTGCAAAGACACGTCGGGTCCACGTTTTGGCATATATTTCGAGACCCTAGTCATTAATAGGTATGAAAATTACCCCGTATTAAAGCACTTATCAACAGCTTGCATTTGATACCCATATTGTACATAGACAACCAAAGGTTACCCGGGTCCACGTTTTGACCTATATCTCGAGACCCCAGTCACGGAGCGGCATGAAAAGTACTCTGTACTAAAGCTTTCACCAACAGCTTCCATTTGATATCCATATTGTACAAACACATTCTAGGGTCCACGTTTTGGTCTCTATCTCGAGACCCTAGTCACGGAGCGGCATAAAAAATACTCTGATCTAAAGCATTCACCAACAGCTTCCATTTGATATCCATATTGTGCAAACACATTCTAGGGTCCACGTTTTGGTCTCTATCTCGAGACCCTAGTCACGAAGCGGCATGGAAAATAATCTGTACTAAAGCATTCACCAACAACTTCCATTTGATACCCATATTGTACATACACATCCAAAGGTTACCCGGGTCCCCGTTTTGACCTATATCTCGAACCCTATTCACCAATAGGTATCCAAACTATACGGAAACCATCTTCAATACCTTCTTAACAATGGGTGTAAGTTTGGTTTAATTCGGTGAAAAGACACGGCCGGTTAGCGAACACACACAAAAAGTTGACTTTATTTTATATATAAGATTCAATGATTTGCAAGCGTTGTTCGTTTGTAAGACTATTCATGGTTAAATTATAGACCAAACTGAAGATGTTTGACAGTGAAACAAGATTCGAAACGTGCGTCAGCTGTTTAAACCAACTGTTTAAAAAGATAAAAGCTAAAAAATCACCCTTTATTTTAATAATAGAATATTATTAATATAAATAAACTATTTTGGCAATAAATTTAGAATTTATTTATGTAATTTATATTACAAATAGTACTTGATTTTTATGGAAATAATTTTATCTTTTGTTGGTAGAATAATTTTGGTAATATGTGTTTTAGTAGCTTTTTTAACTCTTTTGGAACGTAAAGTACTAGGTTATATTCAGATTCGTAAGGGTCCTAATAAAATTGGTTTAATAGGAATTCCTCAGCCTTTTTGTGGTGCAATTCAGCCTTGTTGTAAGCTTCGCGTGAATGCAGTTCCCAATGGAAAAATTCCCACATTTGTTCTGTTCTCATTGCGAACTTCACATGTGAAAAATTTCCCATTTTCGAAAAATTACCCTAACCGTCAACAAATTTTTTTCCACGTGAATGTATAGAATTTGTTCGCAAAACTGAAAGTGAGGAACAACACTCGATAAAATGTAAGGATTGTTTATTGCTTATTAAACTTAGTTAAGAATTATTTTATATCACATTAGGTCTATAAACAAAACTCAGTTGACTTTCTTGGTAAGCACTATGGCGAAAATCCTGAAATAGGAAAGGGCTTCCAAAAAAAAAAAAATAAAGATAAAGTGCTGGCTTTTTGGAAGAAATTTAACAATTCCCTCAATAGCATGGGCCCACCATCAAAATCAATCTTCGAATGGAAAAAGGTGACTATCAATGCAATGGAGTGCCATAATTTATATAGCCATTGCTTACAGGTTTGGATTGATCAAAAACGATACGTACGAAACAAGGCTGTCGAAAATACCAAAAATAGGAAAAAGACCGGTGGAGGACCTTGCAAGCAACATGTTTTTCTGTATTAGAACAGTCAATTTTGGATATAACTGCGTCAGTAGCAGCTGCGGAAGGTGTCGAAGAAGGCAAGCCTTTTGGTTTGAATGCAACGAAATCAACTAGTAAGCAACGTGAAAATAACAGTAGTGATGAAGACAACAGCTCTAGTGAGGACTCTGAAGTGGAATGTAGTTGCATGGACAATAGCTTGGACGAAAAAAGCACCGAAACTGCCGGTGACACGCAAAGGGAAAGTGCTTTGCCTGCAAAAAAAACCAGCCAGCAAACTCGCAAAAAAATTAACCCTTCGGAGCTAAAACATTGAACTAGATGTTCAAAAAGAAATGAATGACAACGTCAGAAAGGGCTTGGAAATCCAGAGTCATCACTATACTGAAATAGAAGGCCACTTAAAGGAATTAAACCAAGGCCTCGAAAACTTTCAAAATATTCAAAACAGTTTACTAAAGGAAACAAAACGCCACAATTCGGAAATTGAACGGCTCAGAAAAATGGAAGTTGACCGTAAACTCATACTTATAAACAGCCAAATCGAGGTTCAAAATTTGAAAATACTAGCTGCAAAGAAAAGCTTAGGCATTAATTAGAATGTTTGGAACGTTTTTGTAAAAAAAATGAATTTTATGTACTTTATTTTTTCAAATTGGTAAAGCAAGATTAACAATAAATAAAGCCGCTTTTGAGCTAATACAAATCAGACATTTCTTCGAAGAGTGTCATTCAATTATAAAAACATTTTGTCATAAATTTACATAAGGCAATTGCCCTATATTTGCTCTAATACGTTTAGCCTCATTGAGGTATGATGAATGCGATTCAGACTCTTCATATAAGTATTTATTATTCCTAGGACCTATAATTCTAACGTGTGTGCCATGTATGCAGCCAATAATGCCTGGGATAATAAATTGTTGATGAAAATCCAAAGCAATTTCACGCATTTCGTCTTTAGTACGCCATTTTATCCAGTGATTGCAAAGGCACTCCTCAAAAACAGTCAATACTTCAGACAAGACGTGACTAAAACTTGACTGCGATGAGCCAACATCCCCTTGCCTCCCTAGTCCTTTTTGGTATGCTCCTTCACCAAAAAATCTTAGAGCAGCTGAAAGCTTTACGACTGTGTCTATTGCAAAACTTTTACGTGCCACTGGCAGACCACTGTGCAATACATCCAAGAAATATTTGAACGCCGGCTTATTTATTCTATACAATTGGTGAAAGCTATGTATAAATAGTTAAAACGCGATTATTTATTTGGCTTACGAGTATAATTATTTGCATGTTTACCTTGCATTGGGTAATTCATAATTGGGTCGCGTAATATCCTCCTGGACACTCGTTCAGCCAATTGCTGACTGGTATCAGTTTCTTCTTCAATTAAACAAAGGCGCAAGCAAGCATTAATCATTACAATTTTAATATTTAACGCAAAAATAAAAATGTTTGACTACACAACAGCAATTTTTTCTGCAAAAATTTGTAAACAAAGCATGAGTGATGTTCACAATAGCATATTCGAAATTCGAATATAAGGATTGATTCACATGAAATTAACGATACGAATTTTTTGTTCATGGGAAATAAAAAATTCATGAGATTGATTTATTTACATGAAGTTTACAATAAGGATTATTAAGTTATTTACTAAGGAACAAACGTATCCTCTTTTATCAAATTATATTTCCCATTATTGTTCTCCTATTTTTTCGTTATTTATTTCTTTAATTGTTGGATTATGTATTCCTTTATTTGTAAAGTTTTTTCTTTAATTTTTTGTGTTGTACTAGATTGGGAGTTTATGCAGTTATATGATAGTTGCTGGTTAATCTTCTAATTCTAATTATGCCTTATTAGGAGGGTTACGGGCTGTTGCTCACACTATTTCTTATGAAGTTAGTATAGCTTTATTTTTATTATCTTTTGTATTTTTAATTGGAAGATATAATATTTTAGATTTTTTTTTATTATCACGGTGGCTGGCGAAAATCCTCCACTGAACCCTCCCCGAGGGTGCCAGCTGGTAATAAGTACCACAGTTTTCCTATTTTCAGGAGGTACTTAGCTAAGTTAAGGGTACTATGGGTAGGGTTCGATACTCCTCAATAGTACAGCACTACTCAAAGTACCTTTAACGTGGTCGGGGGTGAAGGGCTGGATTAAGGTGTGATGCGACCCGTGCCGAGAATCTGTCAGGCTTGGGGCCCTTCTATAAAATAACCAAGTCTCGAACGGAGCTTACGGATAACTGGCGCCCTCCGTAATAATTAGCCTTACCCGTGTAGTTCGGAGCTATGCACGGGCGGACATCCTTTCTCCGACACTCGTGGGTCCAAAATGCAAAGAGATCATAAAAACATAAATAAAAAAAGGAGATCGGTCCTCCTTCTAATAGACCGACAGGAACAAACAGTTCCGCAACAAGAGCAACGGTCGCACCGAGCTCAAAGAAAACGCCATCCATCGGCTTAATAAGTCGATCCAAGCATACAACGACAGCCTCAGCGAAAGCGAGGACAGCTGACACGCACTCAGAACTGGACACAGGTCTAAGTACAAGTAGGGGGGCACTAGCCTGGCAGCCAACTGCGATTCAGCCCCCAAAAACGGTCCCGACCGGAAGCAATGCTACTGCTAGCTCCGGTACTGAAGGATGGCCGCTTGTGAGGGTGGTAGACCCAGCGAAAGCGAGCTACCAGGATCGCAGAAACGCGGCTAGGCTCCTAAGGAGGGTGCACGAAACTCACCCAAAGGAAGGTGAAATGACACAGGAGTTGAAAGAGGCGATTGATAGAGCGAAAGCGATCATCCCTGATTTCAACCCTGACTTCAAACCAACACAATCGGCTCCGAAACGACAGCGGTCCTCGGAGGAAAATAAGCCAAACGCAAAAAGGCACAAATCAATGGGAGTGACGCCCAGAAGATCATTTGCGGAGGTTGCAAAAGATCGCCTGATCATAGGAGTCCTGGACGAGAACCACCCAGAAGGTATGATCCCCAGGGCCCAGTGGAAATGGATCGAGGCCGAGCTAACGAAAGTGGCACTGAAAGTTATTCTGGAGAACCCCGGTCCCCCGCCTGCGTGCGAAGACTTAGGCTGGCACTAAGGCCAGATAAAAATTATAGCTTGCGACGATGAGAGATCGGTTCAACTGTATAAAGAGGCCATCTCCAAAGTCGGCGAAGTGTACCCAAATGCCAAGCTAGTGGTCGTGGACAGGAAGGATATTCCGTCCAGGCCGCGAGCAAGGGTTTGGTTACCTTCAACCGTCGAAGACCCGGAAGAGATTATGAAGCTCATTCGGGTCTGCAATCCGGACATCCCAACGCAGGAATGGAGGTATGTCAAAACTCTCACCAACAAAAATAGCGCGGAAGAATCGAAAGAGCAGAAGCGCGCCACCATGCAGGCTCTCCTGCTCCTCACAGAGAATTCAATCGAACCATTAGCGAAATGCGATGGGCATCTGAGATACGGTTTTGTAAAGGTGAAGCTTCACATTTACAAAACAGACACAGATGCAATTGAGTTCCTCGCCACTAAGGAAGGTGAAAAGCACATGGGCGAACTAGAACCCATGAGCGAAACCGAGCCAATGAGCGAAGACGACCGGCCCACCGAAGAAGAATACGCCTCTTCAGGCTCAGAAATGGGCTTAGGGAGGCTGTACTTCGAACGGGAGGGTAAGTACCACACACAACAGCGTAAGTATTCCGAAAGGGAACTTTTATGCGAAAGCAAAGAAGACCCAGACATAACGCTAACAGCTGATGCATCTTCTACAGATAAACCTTCATCACTGTAAAGAAGCCTGCCTTGCCCTCCTGGAGCGTCTGGCAGAAGATCAGCCGGACGTAGTCCTCATCCAGGAACCCTGGGTACGGAATGGCGAAATCTGCGGTCTGAGGACATCAGGGTATAAAGTATACAAGACCAATAGTGAAGGTACTAAAAGAGCATGCATAATGGCAAAAGCACATCTTAATATATTTATGATTCAAAATTTCAGTAACGCAGATACTACGACGGTTAGCTGGGAAGTGAGCGGAAGCAACATCTGGCTAACCTCGTTCTACTTTGCCGGAGACGACACAGGTCCACTGCCGTCGCCGCTAATAAGAAGCCTTGTGGAAGACTGCAAAACACACAACCGCAAACTAGCCCTAGGAGGTGATGCCAATGCCCACCATACCGTATGGGGGAGCTCGGATACAAACGAACGAGGTGAGTCTCTCTTTAATTATATTATATGTAGTAAGCTTTTAGTGTGTAACAAAGGCAACGAACCTACATTTATTACGCGCAATAGACAAGAAGTTCTTGATATTACGCTAGTTTGTCAAACCCTCTACGAAAAGATGACGCAGTGGAGGGTTCTGAATGAACACTCTTACTCCGATCATCGTTACATAGAAATAAAATTTGGGGGAAAAAACTCACGGGCCCCGCCCGCCAGCAGGAACTTGAAAAGGACCAACTGGCATATATATAAACGGGAACTTAAGGAAAGACTTCCAAACTCCCAAAATATTACTATTGAAGACAGAGAATCATTGAACGAACACGTACAAATCCTTACGGAGGTCTGTAGAACTGCGCTAAACAAGGCTTGCCCCTTAATTAAGTATAAGGGGAAGAAAAAGCCGCCCTGGTGGTCAGAAGACCTGTCTACACTAAGAAACGACAGCAGAAGACAGTTTAATAGAGCGAAAGCGACACGAGAGAGTAAAGACTGGGACTGCTACTACACTAAGCTAAAAATTTACAAAAAAGAAGTTAGGAAAGCGAAAAGGTCTGGTTGGAGAACGTTCTGTGGAGAAATCGAAGGAACAACAGAGGCCTCCAGACTGCGTAAAATCCTTTCAAAAAAACACTATACCACCGGATACCTCCAAAAACCGGACAGGAGTTGGACTACTTCGAGTGACGAAACTCTGAAGTTGCTAGTGGACACACACTTTCCCAGCAACGAATCATCTAACGTGTTAATCAACAATGGTACAGAAAGACCAAACTCTGACATTGAAGAAATAATCACTGAAACTACGATAACCTGGGCAGTGAACACGTTCAAACCATTTAAATCACCGGGCCCAGATGGATTATTCCCGGCCCAAATACAACATTCACTAAACTACATCATGGAGTGGTTGACGGTCATATTTAAGGCCGCTCTGAAACTGAAAAGTGTCCCATCAACATGGAAAGAGGTAAAAGTGGTCTTTATCCCTAAAGCGGGAAAAAGTTCACACACGACACCTAAGGATTTCAGGCCAATAAGCCTATCCTCCTTTCTGCTAAAAACATTAGAAAGAATTTTAGAAGAGCATATTAGGGCTAACATCAGCCCTTATAAGCTCAGCATCTCACAACCTGCGTACTGTAAAGGGAAATCAACCGAAACAGCACTTAACTCACTTGTTACAGAAATCGAGAAGTCAATGTATAATAAAGAATTCACACTGGTAGCCTTCCTAGATATCGAGGGCGCATTCAACAACATCCTACCGGATACCATAATAAAGGCACTGACGGACTTCGGGATCTCTGGCGCTCTGGTTGAGTTCATCAAAAACATGCTCTTGAGCAGATTGGTGATCGCAACCCTAGGGGACTCAGAGATCAAGAAAAAAGTTAGCAGAGGAACACCTCAAGGCGGTGTGCTGTCCCCTCTCCTATGGGTGCTGGCACTAAACTCATTGCTAAAGAGCCTAGAGGAGAGAGGACAACACGTTGTAGCCTATGCGGACGATGTTGCATTGGTAGTAAGGGGAAATTCCCCAATACACTCATAGAAGTCACTTAGGATTTACTAAACATGGTTGAAAACTGGTCAAAAGCAAATGGGCTAAGCGTCAACCCCAATAAAACTGAACTCATCCTATTTACCAGGAAACACAAAATTCCAAATATAACTCCTCCGACTCTAGGTGGAACGGCACTGTCATTTAGTGATGAGGCCCGCTACCTAGGTCTAATACTAGACCGAAAGCTAACATGGAAGGCAAATGTCGAAGATAGAGTAAAAAGGGCGACAATAGCACTATACTCTTGTAAACAGCTAATAGGACTAAGTTGGGGTCTCTCCCCATCTATCGTATACTGGCTTTACACGGCAATTGTCAGACCAATCCTAACATACGGCATATTAGTATGGTGGCCAGCTTTAGATAAATTGTACGTCAAAAGAACCATGGCACACGTACAAAGAATGGCCAGTCTTTGCATCTGCGGGGCCCTCAGAACCACACCCACAGATGCACTAAATATTATTCTTAACATTTTACCAATAGAGCAGTACGGTAAGCAAACAGCTGCCAAAGCAACTCTCAGACTAAGAGAAATCGGCCTACTCAGAACGTACCAAAGAGGGCACTCCTCAATTTTAGAACAATTCCCCTGCATTCCCAGCACAACGGATTTCTGTAGGACCAAGGACATCAATTTCGATAAATCCTTTGTCACAGTATTTCCTTCCAAAGAGGAATGGGATAACGGGCTCATTGTCAAGATAAATGACTTAAACATCTACACAGATGGCTCAAAACTAGACAACCAAGTAGGCGGAGGGGTCTACTCCGACAAACTCGGAGTATGCCAATCATTTCGCTTGCCTGATCATTGCAGTGTATTTCAGGCGGAAGTCACTGCCATAAAAGAGGGACTTAAAGAGATAAAACGAGAGTATTATCCGCAAATGAAGTCTTCATTTACTCGGACAGTAGAGCAGCAATAAAAGCGCTGGAATCAAAAACACACTCGTCAAAAACAGTTCTAGAATGTTTTAAACTACTAGATGACGTATCTAAGTGCTACAAGGTGCACCTTATCTGGGTACCAGGCCACAGAAACATTGCAGGAAATTGTAAGGCGGATGAACTTGCAAGAACCGATACAACGCTCGGTCTCGAACCGGATAAGGTGCTGATACCCATGCCCATAGCCACTTGTAAATTACTTATAGACAGGGAAACCATCAAAAAGGTAAATACAATCTGGCAAAACCTCACAACATGCGAACTAAGCAGACAGACATGGCCGAACTGGAACAGCGGTCGATCGAAGATCTTGCTACGATTCAACAGAGAATCTATAAGAAAAATGATAGGTGTTTTAACTGGTCATTGCTTAATAGGCAGCCACGCGAGAAGGTTAGGACTCCCTTACTTCGATTTCTGTAGAAGCTGTCTTAATACAGAAGAAGAGGAAACAGTCAGACACCTTTTATGTGAGTGTGAAAGCCTAGCTATGAGAAGGCTGCGCACTCTCGATACAGCATTTCTAACCGATGTAGCGGATATAGCCCATCTAAAACTAACGAAGCTCTGCTCGTTTATTAAAGCAACCGGATGGTTTGAAAAGGAACACGTAGAGTAAGGAGAAGCTCCAGTGGTATTACAATGGACCTGCCGAAGGTCTAAGTGTGTCTTGCGACAACCACCCTACCTACCTACCTACCTATTATCACGGTTATATTTGATTTGTAGTAAATATATTTCCAGTTAGAATTGTTTGAAGTGGTGAGCTTGCTTTGATTTTTATAGCTGGATATGCTAGAATTTTATTTATTAGTATATTATTTTGTGTTATTTTTTTGGTTGTGATTTATTTAATTTAATATTTTATTTAAATTTGTTTTTGTTTCATTTGTTTTTATTTGAGTTCGTGGTAATTTGGCTCGATTTCGTTATGATAAATTAATATATTTGGCTTGAAAGTGTCTTTTACCTTTTTCTTTGAATTATTTATTATGTTTTGTTGGGATTAAGCTATTATTAATAGATGTCTATATATAATATAAATATATTTTATTGCATTATTATATTATTATTTAATATAATGAAACCTCATCATGTTGGTCTCCTTGCCTCGGGGATGAGGCTTAAGTGACCCCCATATCATGGTTACCAACCCAACACGAACTAAGAGGGAAGTTCCATATGGGGATTGGCTAGCCATCCATCCGCCTTACGGCGTACTTGGTGGCCATCTAATTACTATGCGAAGATCAGCGTACCGACGAAAATCCCTGTGTCATCCCCAAACCCTTTTCATCGCGTTATTTCCTCTCCTTTCCCACCCCCTAATCCAGGGTGTTATGCGACACCGTGCCCATTGGATGGTTTGCAGCCAGGGGGTTCACCAGACCGGCTGTATTTCAACGGCGCCTTCCTAACACCAGGCCGCCTTAGGAAGTAACTGTGGCCTTGCCACGGCATGTGGCGCTGCCGTGGTGGACCGTTTTGAATTCCCTATTATATAAATAGACCAATGCGCTCGCCTCGTCGAGTAGGTGGTCGTACGAAAAAGATGAGTACAAATAATAATTTAAGCAAAAAAACTTCCATTGCAGTGGGAGCAGGCGACAGTGGTCGTAATGCCACTGCCAAACACACATAACGCTCTTCATCGCGGAGGTGCGTTGTCCACGAAGACTAGGACCACGAAAGCATCGAGAGCACAAACACAGCTGAGGAAGAGGCTCTTCTGTGTTCTCCGGCTGGGTCCAATGATGCTGCTTCGGATAGTAAGAACAGGCCGAGGATCAAGCCTGACAGAGAGAAGCTGAATGCCAAAGCTCGATTCAAGGCCGCGGTCAAAGTTTGTGACCGCTTTGGCAGCAAGTCCAACCTGACGAAGCAAGAGGAGGAACGGTTGGCTTGGTCCAGAGAGGAGATCACAAATGGTCGGGCCTTCTACGCAGCAAAACCAATGTTCGCAGCCTCCAATCCGAAGTATGCGAACAAAATCGAAGAAGAGCTAGCAAGAGGCAGCGTTCTGCGGATAGCAAGGGCTCAGTGCCATCGAAAAAGCAGAAGCACAGGCACGAGATGGCTTAACCGAAAAATGGAGACGAAAGACCTACGACGTCGAAAGCAGCAGCAGCGGCCAGTGAAATTGTCAAGAGGCACCTCATAGTGGCACTTACTGACCGTAGTGACCAGCTGGGGCGAATGTCGAATGGAGAAGGGTGAGGTAGAGGTATCCGAGAAGGTACTGAGGCCAGATGCTGAAAGTCCTTCAGATAAACCTCCACAAAAGTAAGAATGCCTCAGCCGAGCTCCTGCTCAACATAGGGCGAGTCGGTTACAGTGTGGCTCTAGTCCAGGAGCCATGGATCGCATCGGGCAACATAGTCTCCGGTCTAAAGTCACACAACTACAACACATACATCCCGATTACAAAAAATAAGGTAAGAACAGCGATAATGGTCAAAAAAAGTACATATTCTTATATTGATCATAATCTCTCTTCAGACGATCTGGCAGTGGTGGCGCTGGAGGGCTACAAGGATGAGACGTTACTCTTTGGGTCTTGCTATATGCCACATGATGAAGAAGCACCACAGACGGAACTTTGGAAGCTTGTAGAAACAGCTGCCAGAAAGAAGCATGCTCTGGTGGTAGGAACGGACGCAAACGCACATCACACGGTCTGGGGTAGTGCAGACATAAACGACCGAGGTGAGTCACTATTTAACTATATTCTTAACATATGTGGGACAAACCTCGAAGAATGTACTTGATTTAACACTCTACACAAGCAAGCATGTTATGGTACAGGAATGGGAAGTGTTGAGTAGGCCCTCATTATCTGATCACAGATACATAAGCTTTCAGGTTATATTCCGGGACTTGTATAGGGATATACTATCAAAAAAACCAATGATACCTCGGAAATACAAGTCACACGTCGCACTTGAGAAAGGGGTTGAAGTGTTTGCAACTACTCTTGTCGAAGCCGTTAAAAGATCCTGCCCTTCAACACGTAATAGACGCAAGGTGAAGCCTCCTTGGTGGAACAAGGAATTAGGAGCACAAAGGCGTAGGGTACATGAATTCCATAGGTTAGCCAAAGTTGCTGACAATGAGTTCTGTTGGAAAGGGTATAAAGATCTGCTAAAAGTATACAAGAAAAAGATACGTAAAGCCAAGGGAGAATCTTGGAAAGACTCCTGTAGCAGTATGAAAGACACGGGGAGTGGCTGACAGCTGTGAGGTCTCTCTAGAAGACCTAGTCAGCACACATTTTTCAGGGTGTGCGGACACTGTAGATCTCGAACCTAGAGGAGATATTGTGCAAGAAGTCCCGACGAACGTAATTACGACCAACAAGATAGAATGGGCGATACAAAGTTTTGACCGATATAAATCTCCAGGACTGGATGAAATCTTCCCAGCCATGCTCCACAAGGTAAGCCATCTTGTGTAATATGGTTAAGAACGATATTCAGGGGATGCCTGAGGTTCAGCTACGTCCCTGTATTGTGGAGAGAAGCGAGAGTTGTGTTAATTCCAAAAGCGGGAAAAAGCAACCCTCTCTACTCAAAGGAATACAGACCCATTAGTCTGACCTCATTTCTCCTGAAAACATTAGAGAAGATTCTAGACACATACGTTAGAGACACAATTGCGCCGGACGAATTATCCAATGTGCAGCATGCTTACACTAAAGCAGATCTTCTGAAACTGCACTTCCCTCACTTGTACTAAACATAGAAAAGGCGTTAGAATATATGCTGCTCTAGGAGTATTTCTAGAGATATCAGGGGCCTTTAACAACGTGACAAAAGATGCTATTTTAAATAGCATAGAGCCACTTAATGTTCAACCCACGGTTTATCTATGGATAAGGGCTATTAGCTAGCAGAAAGATAAGAGCGGAGTGGAACGATGCAAACGTCACCAAATATGCATGCAGAGGTGCTCTGCAAAGTGGGGTACTATAGCCGCTATTATGGTTACTTGTAGCAAATGAAATGCTCAAGAAACTTGACGGAGGGGCACTAAAACTAGTGGCATATGCCGACGACATTGCTATAGTAGTTACAGGAAAGTTCCTGGACACCATCAGTAATGTGATGAACAACACTCTCAAAACGGTACACCAATGGACAGCTCGCGCAGGGCTAGGGATAAACGCGGGAAAAACGGACATGGTACTTTTTACCAGGAAGTACAAGGTCCCGGCGTGGAACCTCCCGAAGCTAGGCAACAACGAACTACTTCTTAAAGATCATGCGAGGTACCTCGGGGTAATACTGGACAGAAAATTGCTGTGGAAGCACAACGTTGAGGAGAGGGTGAAAAATGCCAGTAATGCGTTGCACGCATGTAAAAGAATGCTGGGCGTTATTTGGGGTATATCACCCTCTCTGATGCACTGGTGCTACACGGCAGTAGTTAGACCGATATTGCTGCATAGGGCCTTAGTATGGTGGACTGTGACAAGAAAACTGACATACTTTATGTCACTCGAAAGGATTTAACGACTCGCTGCTCTGTGCATAACAGGAGCGATGAAAACCATTCCAACGGCGGCGCTGGAAATGATATTCAGAATGCCACCTATTGACCTTATGGCGGAAAACCTGGCAGCGAAATCCGTGAGGAGGCTAGTGGCTGCGGGGGTATTCCCCTGCAGAACCTTCGGTCACAGCTCAATAGGAAAGTGGAGCTCAGGTTGCACGGACTACATGACTCCGCACTTTAATTGGAAGAGAAGGTTTCGCACTACAATTGAAGATGAAGTTCCCAGCTCTACTTAGATTCGCCAAAAGCGCTGACATCCTACATGATGTCTACTTTCGGTATTTATAGAGGTCGGTCTCTATCTGGTATCGCTAGGGATCAAAAGGTCTATGCGTGGCTTATTGTTAAGCAGGCTAACCTAACCTAACCTAATATAATGAAATATACTTATAAATAAATACATATATTACAATACATATTTGTGGCAGCACTAGCAGCAATGCATTCAGTTGCTTAGTGGCTTATTCGCACCTATTTGATGTAGAAATAATAGTTGAATTAAGTTTATTGCTAATACAATAAATGGTAAAATGAAATGAAATGTAAAAAATCGGGTAAGGGTAGCATTATCTACTGCGAATCCTCCTCAAACTCAATGTACTAAATCAATTCCTAGATAAGGAATTGCAGATACTAGGTAATAACTGTAGCTCCTCAGAATGATATTTGTCCTCATGGTAAAACGTAACCCACGAATGCTGTTGCTATAACAAAAAATATAATTAGTGGTTGGTTGGTTGGTTAGAGTGGTGATTCATCCAGAATCCAACTAGCGCTTCCGCACCATTTTGTTGCCACATCCTCGTTACCAAATTGTTTAACAGTTATTTGCAGCAGGACTATATCCAGTCTGTGCGGTTTAGGAACCTTATTAGGTTGTTGACGTCTACGCCAGACAGTTGCTCGAGACTCTCGAACAGCGGTTTGCCCAGGGTTAACATTCTGTCCTTCCATAGGGCAGGGCATTCACAGAGGAAATGGAAGATTGTTTCTTTTTCCTCCGGTTGTTTACAACTATGACAGTATGTGTTGTGAGGGATGCCCATTTTGGCGGCTTGTTCTCCGATAGACCAAAAGCCAGTTATGACTGCCGTAAGTCTGCAGGTGTCCCGTCGTTTCATGTTTATTAATGTCAACGATTGCTTGAGGTTGTAGGTGGGCTATAACGTTCTGCTGATTTTGCATTTCGTCTGGTCTCTCCATCTTCAATCTGCAATTCGAAGGTATTTTAGGGAAATTGCATTCTTGACCGCACCTAGTGGAGTGAATACTGGTACTGCAAGAGCGCTATTCATGGCAGATCTCCCTCTTACCAGTTCATCAGCTTTTTCGTTACCTTCTATGTTCCGGTGTCCAGGGACCCAAGTCAAGGTTACTCTATGGTTTTCACTCAAGTTGGTGAGGCTATTCCTACTTTGCTCCACCACTTTAGAGGTTGTTATAGCCGAAACCAGCGCCAGGATTGCGGCTTGGCTATCCGAAAGAATACCGATATTGCCCTTAAAAGAGAAATCTGCGATTACAGGCTTCCCCAATTGCTAGTACTTCCGCTTAGAAGACGCTGCTGGTATTGGGGAGACGCACAGATTTTTCAATTCCAAGTCTATGAGAATATATACCAGCTCCAACACCACAGTCGACTTTACTGCCATCTGTATAGACTGTGGTATCGAAGTTGTTTAGAGAGAATCCCTTATTCCATTCTTTTTTAGATGGACAGAGTGTGGCAAAATTCCTATTGAACGTTACCATCGGGACGATGTAGTCAGTCCTCACCGAGGTTAACTCAGTTTGTCGCAATAATAGACTAGCGTGACCATAAGTTGTTCTTTTCCAGCGACCCGCTTCATTTAACCTAAATGCACTCATGGTTGCCGTCTTCTTTATATGTAGGTCAATTGGAATAACGTGTGTCAGTGCATTGAGAGCCTCTCTAGGACATGATCTGATTGCACCGACCGTTATTGCACAGGCTGATCTTTGTATTCTGCAGAGTAATTTGGTATTGTACTCTCTCCCTAGAGCTTTCCACCAAACTACCGAAACATACGATAAAATGGGTCGTATAACCGCCTTATACAGCCATAATGTATGCTTAGGTTGAAGACCACAACTTCTTCCAAGCATACGTTTGCAGGCATATAAAGCAATTTCTGCTTTCCTTACCCGTTCTTCGACGTTTAACTTCCAGCTAAGTTTGGAGTCCAAAATTACCCCTAAGTACTTTGCACTGGTTGATAAAGCCAGAGTTTGTCCGTTGATATTTGGTAGGGTAAAAGTTGGTACCTTGTATCTGGTGGTAAAAAGCATAAGTTCTGTTTTACGTGGGTTTAAACTTAGCCCACATCCTGTGGCCCAAGAGTTAAGCTCGCCTAACGCCCTTTGGATGATCCCACTGATCGTATTTGGACACAGTCCTGACACCATTAACACAACATCATCAGCGTACGCCACCACTTTTACCCCACCTCCGTCAAGTTTTGTTAAGATTTTGCTGATCACACATAGCCAAAGAAGTGGAGATAATACTCCCCCTTGTGGAGTGTCCCCGTGGACCTTCTTGGTTATGTTGATATTACCCATATTAGCTTTGATGATCCTCGTTTCTAGCATGGAGATGACCCAGTTACTAATGCAACTGTCCACCTCCAGGTCTATCAACGCCCGTTGGATGGCATCTGTGCTAACATTGTTAAAGGCGCCTTCGATATCCAAGAATGCCGCCATGGTATAATGTTTGCTCTCTAGAGAGCCCTCTATTGTTCCGATAACCTCGTGAAGCGCCGTCTCCGTAGATTTGCCTTTAAGGTATGCGTGTTGTGCAGTTGATATACCAGAGCTCTCCAAAGAGCTTCTGAGGTGCGTATCCAAAAGTCTTTCAAAAGTTTTTAACAGGAAAGACGAAAGACTGATTGGCCTGAAGTCTTTCGCTGATTCATGTCCTCTTCTACCTACTTTTGGTATGAAGACGACCTTGACTAGTTTCCAGCTGTATGGAATATGGCCTAAGTTTAAACACGCTTTAAAAATTTCCTCTAGCCATGGTAGGATACAGTCTAAGGTTTCCTGTAACATCTTTGGAATGATCCCATCTGGCCCCGGAGATTTAAAGGGTGAGAAAGATTTGATTGCCCATGCATCTTTTTCTTTGGTAATAATTTCATTTGCAAGATGCTGTGGATTATATTGGTTCCGCCTAATGTTTCCCCTCTCACTTTCGTAAGCGCTGCATCCCGGAAAATGCGTGTTTAGCAGAAGCTCTAGCGATTCTTCTGCTGTAGCAGTCCAAGTTCCATCAGGTTTCTTGACCCAAGAAGCCATAGAGTGGTCTTTGGAAAGAACCCGGCTAAGCCTAGCGGAATCCCTAGTGGATTCGATTGGCGAACAAAATTCCCTCCAGCTCTCTTTTTTGGCGGCCCTGATTGCCTTCTTGTACTGTCTCCGACTTTCTCTATACAATTCCCAATTTCCCGTCGAGTAGCTGAGGTTAAACGTTGATCTAGATTTTTCCCTTAGTTTTAAGAGCTCACTACTCCACCAAGGAGGGTGAGTTTTTTTGCTAAATTTTATGGGGCAGGACGTTTTGTAGGCCCTACTAAATGCCTTTTCCAGTGTTATGACCCTACTCTCAAGGCTTTCCGTGAGAGTGATTTGAGGGATAGGAGTCCTCCTATCCTCTTGTTTACTGCATTTTTGAACCTCTTCCAGTTGGTTCTTAAAGGATTTCGATACGGTAGGGGTGGATCTACCTTAAGATCCAAATCGTAGAGGATCCAACTATGATCAGAAAAGGACCTTATATTGGATACCCTCCAATTATCTACCCTTACTAAGCTATTTTCAGACAGTAGAGTAACATCAATCACTTCCTCCCATCCTCTGAAGTACTCCGTATTAGGAAAGGTGAAAGTGGGAGTGTTACCCCTGTTACATACCGATAAGTTAGTATTAATAATAAAATTATATAAAGACTCACCTCGGTCGTTTGTCTCGGAGCTTCCCCACAACGCATGCCTCGCGTTGGCATCGCATCCGAGCAGCAGGTTCTTGTTTCTGGCTTCACACACAAGCCGACGAGCCTCCTCGGGTGGTGCTGGCCGATCATGTGCCATGTAGATGGAAGCCAGTATGATGCCGACACCGTCAGCGGCTTCTACCTCCACAGCCGTCACATCCTGTGAACAATACGATGGGATTAAAAATATGTTCAAATGTTTCTTAGCTACAATACAAGATCTGGGGTTACCTTCAGTCCGTTTGTAGAAAAGGTTGTGGTTGTTCCCAGTGAACCCCTTCACCTCGGTGCTCTGCACCCAGGGCTCCTGGATTAAAGCGATGTCGACGTCCTCCTCCGCCAGGAGAACGGTTAGGTTGTCCGTTGCAGTCCGCGAGTGCTGCAGGTTTATTTGGACAACCTTGAGACCCATGCTGCTGGTCACTTTACAATTTGACGGCGTCGCCAAGCTGCACTCCCGGGTGCTGCTTATTAACGCCATCGTTTTTGGTAGATGCGGCGTCGTCAAGTTGCATGCCTGTGAGCAACTCGTTGGCGCCGTCAACCTCGTCCTGTTCATCCTCCGGATTTGCAGATCGGAATATCTTCAGTTGCGTTTTCCTGACGCCGAACCGAAGTTTATTGTCCACTTTTCCCAGTGGCTCGATACTCTCCTCCGATATTTGGAGAAGGAAGGACACACTGTTCTTTTGCGGAGCCTCCGCTTTGATGATGCTCCAGTCATCCATCGGAACAGTGCGGTTGTGTGCCTGCAAGTATGGAATAAGTTGCTTAGCTTCGAATTCCATGTTCGGGATCCAGATGCGAGCCCTCGGCCGTCGAGGGATTTCGCTGGCCGGGATTAGTTTGAGCCTCAAACCTTCCCAGTCGCTCTGGATCTTGCCCACAACTGTTTGCAGCAAGTTAAGGGAGAGCTGATCATCGCACTTGATCACCCTGTATCCGCGGACCACCTCCATTGAATCAAATCCTCGCACATGACCCTCCGGGTTTGCCATGACATGATCGACGACAATGCGGGACAGCCGTGCCTCGATTTCGGACCACTTATCCGATGCAGGTTTACCGCGGTTTGTTATTTCATCAACCAACGCTATTTGCAGGTGATCCCGTGCCACCTCATTAAATGAGCGTTTGGTTAGTTTTGGTATTGAAGCAGTGTGAACCGACACTTTGTGCTTCTTCGTTGGTTTGACGCTTTCGTCCTGCGAACGATTGCGTTTCACGGCTTCTGCCTTCTGGGTGGCATGGAACGCCAGGTACTCATCGACCACCTTTTGGCACCTTGCCTTATCGGCCGCGTCCTTTGGATGAGTTTTACCTTCAGCCTCATTTTTATTTATTCTTCCGAGAATAGTCAGAGACCTCTGGTAAAGCTTATACCCGGACGGGCGTTTTTTAACGTTTTGGCGCTTTTGCCCCTTGGCATCAGCGGATGTGGATGGTTGATTAGAGGTTGATGGCGTGCTGTGGCCCACAGCTTTGCCATCAACCGTCTCTTGGCTGGAGGCCAAGAGTTCGTCCTCTGAGGAAGTTCCCAACTTCCTCAGTTCGTTGGTGTCGGTCCGAGTTGTCCATTTGTCCATCTGTTGTGTCAATGGGTGCGTCCGTTTATCCGTTCGTTTTGGGTCTGTGTCCGTCCGTTTGTCCGTCTTCTTTGTATCCTTATCCGAATTTTTTTGTTTATTTTGTTCGTTCATTCTGTTTCGTACGGTCACCTGCCCTTCCAGAAGGCTGCACATGTCGCCATGTGCGGTGACCAATGAGGATTTAGGAGAAATAAACAGTCCGCCATGGCAGCGCCCCATACCATGGTAAGGCCACCGTTACAACCTGAGGCGGCCTGGTGTCAGGAGGGCTCCGTTAAAAGACAGCCTAGTTTTATCCCCCGGCTGCCAAACCCACCCAATAGGCACGGGTCGCGTTACACCTTGGGTTGAGGGAGTTTTTTTAACGAAGTTTACGTCTTCGACCTGTGCGGTTCGCGGGAGACCTACTCTCCTACCTTCCATATCTGGGAGGCGTTCCCCTATCCACCACCTGGGGACGCGCCCTATAGGGATAACAGGTTCCCCCAAGGGATAGAATTAGTGCTCCTACTAATCATGTGGGTGGAAATAAATATAAGTCATAATAAATCCCTCGGCCAATATGTAAATTAATACAAATAAAGAAAAATGATGCACCATTAGCAGTAAAGTTCGTAATAATCAACCATAAGTTACATCTCGACAACTATGGTTAACGCAACTGAATGCTATGTTAAAATCCGCTGTGTCATGTATCGCTAAGAAAAGTCCTGCTAGAATTTGAATTATTAAGTATAATAGTAATAATGACCCGAAGGTTCATCACCCGAAGTTCCGTCTTCGTGACAGTAACCATATTTATGGAATCTGCACATTGCTTTTGTTGCTTCCTGTTGTAGCTTAAGGTCCAAGGGGAGCAAATCAAGCATAGCATTTAGAGCATCGCCGGAGGTTGTACTCATGGCACCCGTAATGCACAAACATACACTTCTTTGCAGCCTGTTTAGTTCCCGGATTGTGGACTTAACTATGGTCCGTTGCCACCAGACCACGGAGGCGTAAGTGATGATTGGTGTGATAAGTGCTGTGTATATCCATAGGACCACAGCAGGTTTCAGACCCCAGGTTTTACCAAAGGCTCTGCGGCATTGCTGAAAAATCCTTAATGCGCGATTAACCTTCAGTGAATCCCAGTCAGCTTCTTATCCAAGGTTACTCCTTGAAATTTAACTTCATCGGAAAGACTAAGTGTCACACCTTTCAGTGTTGGAAGACTGAGTCCATCCAATTTCCGTTTTCTCGTGAACAAAACTATGGTTGTTTTGTTCGGGTTAACGGAAAGACCTTGTCTCATGCACCAGTCATCGATTTTGTCCAGAATCCTTTGCACTTTGCCTACTTAAGGATTAATCCGATGGTAGCGCACAGACATCGTCCGCATATGCTTGGACATGAAAACCCAGTTCCTGCATCTCCGCTAGTAGAAAGTCTACGACCAAGCACCACAACACCGGAGAAAGAACACCCCCTTGGGGACATCCTTGCTTGGCCCTGGCTGTGATTAGTTTCTCGCTGTTCTCACCAGCGGTTAACAGCCTCTCAGAGAGCATGGAATATATCCATTTCACAATGATTTGATTAGCCCCTCAATGTCCACGATCACGCCCTTTGTTTATTCGTCAGCTTCCAGCCAAGCTTCAATCTTGCTAACAAGATCGTGTAAGGCTGATTCATATGATTTTCCACTCTGGTAAGCATTGTGATTTCTACTAAGTGGACTTCCCGTCAATACCCCCACCCGAATATGTTTCTCCACCACTCGTCCTAGACTTTTCAACACGAACGATGTCAAATTGATTGGTCTAAAACTTTTTGCTAGGGAGTAGTCGTCTTTTCCTGTTTTCGGAATAGATACCACTCCTACGCGTGGCCATTGGGATGGTATATTACCAAGTGCAAGACAGGCTGGAAAGATCCTTTTCAGGGCTTCAATAAGATTGTCTCTTCCTTTCTTAAGCATTGCTGGATATATTCCGTCAGGTCCAGGGGACTTAGAGTTCTCAAAGGAAGACAAGGAAAAGTTTATCGACTAGCACTATACCAGCTGTACCTAGAAGTTCCACTGTTGCTACCATTATTGTTCCAGCCAGTGTCTACTTCAGAGAGTGTTCTACTACCCGGAAAATGGGTTTTGCGTAGAGCATTAAACGTTTCTGATTTGGAAATGGTGTATGAACCATCAGATTTTAAAATGGAATCCAGCCTTACTGAGCGATTTAGGTAAAGGACCTTACAAAGTCTCGCTGTTTCCCCCATTTCTTCGACGGTACTGCATAAATTTCCATAGGATTCAAGTTTGACTTTCCGTACTTTTTTCTTATATTCTTTCTGTGTAAGTCGATGATTAGCCCAGTCCTCTTCTGTCTGGGTCTTTAAGGACTTATTAAGAAGTTTTCTGGACCGTACACAAAGCTTCGACAGTTCAGGGTTCCACCAAAAAACCGGTTTCCCCTAACTACTTTGCCTGAGTGGGCACAGTTCTTCAAAGCAATTGATTAAAGTACCTTCTAATTTCTCAGTAGCATATTCAATCATTTCTATTGATTTGAGTTTTTTCAAGTTTGGTAATCGCTCTGTTACAAGCTCACCATACTTGTCCCAGTCCACATTTCGAGGATTCCTACCGAAATGTATTGATATTGTATCAATTCCCAGTCGGAATTCGATGAGAAGATGATCATCCAACCTATTGGTAAGTGTTAAATCACCTCTTGTCTCCTTTTGGTCACAAAAGTTGGTTTGTTACCAGTGTTTTGAATGACCAAATCAGATGACAGGATAAAATCCAGTAACTTGCGATCTATGTGGTTGCATTTACTGCTTCCCCATACAATGTTCTGTGAATTTGTATCACAGCCCATTATTCGCCCCAGATTATTAGATTCTGCATACTTGACTACTTCTCTTAGCTCCCTCGAAGGAGGTGGCTGTAAAGAGTCGTAGGGTAGGTAGGCCGAAACTATTTAGTACTCGTATAGTAGAAAACGGAGCTGGTACAGGGTGAACTGCTTTAATTGCTTATGGAGGAGCTTCAATGATTAAGCTGGAATTTCATCAATTCTAGGAGCAGTAAACTTTATTACAACAGTAGTTAATATACGATCTACTGGTATAACATTTGATCGAATACCATTATTCGTATGAGCTGTCGTATTGACAGCACTATTATGACTTTTATCTTTACCAGTACTAGCTAATGCAGTTACAATATTATTAACAGATCGAAATTTAAATGCATCATTTTTGGACCCTGCTGGAAGAGGAGACCCAATTTTATATCAACATTTATTTTTATTTTTTGGTCACCCAGAATTTTATATTTTAATTTTACCTGAATTCGGTATAATTTCACGCATTATTAGTCAAGAATCAGGTAAAAAGGAAACATTTGGTCCCTAGGAATATATATATATATATATAATTGGCGCGTACACCCTTTTTTGGGTATTTGGCAGAGCTCTTCCTCCTATTTGTGGCGTGCGTCTTGATGTTGTTCCACAAAATGGAGGGACCTACAGTTATAAGCCGACTCCGAACGGCAGATATTTCTATGAGGAGCTTTTTCATGGCAGGAATACACTCGGAGGATTGACATTGCCTGCCAAGGGGCGACCGCTATTAGAAAAAGGTTTTTCTTAATTTTGGTGTGAGCTGTGAGCTAACGTGAGAAGGCGAAGCATTCCAGGATAGCTGGTTGTGCGGTGGGTTTGGGACCCGCCAATTAAAAATCCCCCCCAATGAAAATACATACAATAATAATGAATAACTCATATTAATTATCTATAGGGTTATCCAATAAGTGCGCTTCAACTTTTTTCCGATAGGGAGGGCGAACGACGCAATATTTTTTATTTTTCGTTTGTCATTTGTAGACTTCATTAGTATACATTTCATCATGGAACGCTACACACTTGAGCAACGATTGCAAATCGTGCAAATTTTTTATGAAAATAATCGTTCTGTTGCTGCTACTTTAAGAGCATTACGGCCATTTTACGGTCCATTTAACAAGCCGTCCCGTTTTGGGGTTATGTGAAGTCATTGGTCTACAGTTACAAGCCGGCGACAATTTGTGAGCTCAGAGCCAATATTGAACGCGAAATTTCTGGAATTTCGGCCGATTTATGCAAAAGAGTGGTCGAAAATTGGGTTCAACGATTGGACTTCGTAAAACGTGCACGCGGTGGTCATGCAAAAGACATGCAAATTTCATACTTAAATGTATATGTTCAAACTCGATAATAAAAAAAAAATTAGTTAAAAAAGTCAAACCGTTTGTGTTTTATTCAAAAAAGTTTAAAAGTTGAAGCGCTCTTACTGAAAACCCCTATATATAATATATAAAGTATATTTGACTTCCAATCATAAAGTCTACTAATAAAGTAGTATAAATAATTTTTTTTTCAAAACTATTATGGCACTAACCTTAATAATTATTACAAGTATTGTAATAATCTTAGTTTCTATTTATCAAAAAAAAAGAATAGCAGATCGAGAAAAATGTTCCACATTTGAACGTGGATTTGACCCAAAATCATCATCACGTCTTCCATTCTCCATAAGATTTTTTCTAATTTCAATTATTTTCTTAATTTTTGACGTAGAAATTGCAATAATCTTACCAATAATTTTAATTATTAACTTATTAAATATTATAATATGAACAATTACATATGAAGCGATTTATTGCAATTAGTTTCGACCTAATTTCAAGTAATTTAACTACCCTTATTCTAAAAAAATGGTTAAATCTATTTATTTAGTAAATTCTTAATTATTAATTTAATTGAAGCCAAAAAGAGGCATATCACTGTTAATAATAGAACTGAAATAGAATTCATATAGTTTAAGAAAAACATTAAATTTTTATTGTTAAATTAGAAATATTTGTTTTATAAATTACTAGGTATTATTGATTAAACTAATATATTAAAAAAATAATCAATACAACAACAAATAATTATATATAAACATCCATTATATTTTACATAAATTGTATATAACATGTACATCATTATGTATATATATGTAGTATATATATAATCCAAGTATAAATATAGTTAAACCCGATAGTAAAAGTAGAACTTGATCTATTGAAGAATCACATAATAAAATATTAAACCGAATTAATAAATAAATCCGAGCAGTAACAAGAGTAGAAGAATGAACTAATGTAGAAACAGGAGTAGGACCTGCTATTGCTGCAGGTAATCAAGGCGAAAAAGTAATCTGAGCTCTTTTAGTTATAACAGCTAGTATAATCAATCCTCCAATAATTTCTATTTCAATTCTATTTTTCATTATTTCTAAATAAAAAATATAATTTCAACTTGCATAATTTAATATTCAAGCAATAGCTAATAAAAAAGGAGCATTACCAACTCGATTTGATAAAGCTGTTAATATCCCAGTATTATAAGATTTTACATTTTGAAAATAAATTACTAAACAATAAGAAACTAATCCCAACCCATCTCATCCTAATAAAATTATAATTAAACTAGGGCTAATAATTAATAATATCATTGCATAAAAAAGCACGTGGAAATAGCACAAATGCTCACGGAGTTTACTCAACTTAGGTAATCACTATTTTTATTTTATTTGCAATAAATACTACTAATACTACTAAAACCAATTAAAAAATGAGATATACATATGTAAAACAAAAAACTTTCCTATAGCTCTCAAAAAACCATACGTAAAACTCAGAAAAATGTATGAAATTTTTATTTAAATCGATACAGTAGAGCGTCGGTTATCCAAAAGCCGGTCAGCCGAAACGTCGGTTAACCGATAGGAAACATTACGCCTTTTTCGGATATAAATAATAAAAAAAGTATGTACAAATGAAATAGAAACGTTTAATAGAAATGACTCAGAGAGCGACGCAAGGGAACATCATGATTTTGGCATTTTCCGTGTCTTCATCGATATCGCTTTATGAACTTAAGTTAGTATCGCTGTTCCTAAATATAACAGCGTCAGTGGTGTTATCGTGCCGCGAAACGCACGCGCACCCGACGCCGACAGTTTTGTTTTTGCAATCTCTCAGTAAAACACGAGCGACCGGTTTGTTTCTCTATTGATGTTGACTGACTTCAGTGTTGTTTTGACGGTCCGTGCTGTTTTTTTTTGCGCTGTGTGACTCCTAGCAATGTCGAAACATAAACGAGTTGTGCATAGTCTTTCTGACAAACTTAAAATTTTGGAACGATTAAAAAGAGGTGCAAGTGGATCAAGTTTAGCTCGAGAGTTTGGTGTTAGGAATTCAACGATAACAGTGAAGATGGAACCTTTTATAGAAAAACAATGAAAATGACAGAAAATCAAAACCTGGACACTGCAGTTTACTCATGGTTCATGCAGATACGTGCGCAAGGTCAACCAATAAATGGTCCTTTGATTTGCGAAAAGGCATTAGAAATGAACAGAAAGCTTGGGGGTAACAATGATTTTAAAGCCTCTACTGCTTGGCTCAAAAGATTCAAGTCTAGGAACGGAGTTAGAGAGCTAGATATTCAATGGGAAAAGCTGTCAGCTGACATTGAAGCTGCTGAAAAGTTCAAAGAAAGTTTTAAGTGTTTGCTTGCAAAAGCAGTGTTATAGTAACGTCTTCAATGCAGACGGAACTGGGTTATACTGTCCCTTGTCTCTAAAAAAGAAATGGCAGCGCGTGGATTCAAAGCAAGCAAATCCCGCATAACAGCTATGGTATGTGGAAACAATACGGGCACACACAGACTACCTTTGCTGATCATAGGAAGATCTAAGAATCCAAGATGCTTCAAAGGAATAAAAAAACTGCCACTTATTTGCAAAAACCAAAAAGCTCTTGGATGGACACTCAAGTATTTATCGAGTGGTATGACGCTGTATTCATTCCAGAGGTTAAAAAACATCAGATAGAAACTGGAGACACTGGAAATGTTTTATTAGTGATTGATAATGCTCCAAGTCATCCCTCAAACCTTTCACTTGAGAGAGAAGATGGAAAATTTAAGGTGATTTTCTTGCCAACCAATGTTACCTCAGTTCTTCAAACTATGGACCAGTGGGTGATCGAAGCATTCAAACGTTACTACAGAAAAGCGTTGCTTCGTAGTGTCCTAATCGGCCAAGAGGAAGATACAACAATTCCTAAAATCTACAAAGATATTAACTTGAAGGATGCTGATTACATGGCAGCAGAAGCGTGGGCTAATGTCAAAGCGACTACTCTAAAGAAATCCTGGAATAAACTTTGTCCAGCAGTTGAATCCGAAGCTAGCCCTACATCTGAAGAACCAACAAATGAAAACTTCGTTTCAGAAATGGTTGAGCTGATGAAAGAGGTTTCAGGATTTGAAGAATGTGACCAAGAAAATGTGCATGAATGGCTAGAATTTGGTGAAGATGATCCTGGGTACGAATTGTTGACAGACGACGATATAATAGCACAGGTTCAAGTTTCTGAAGATGACGACGAAATTAGTGATGATATCGTCTCAGCTAAAAAATCTCCGTCCAATGAAGAAGCCTTTAAATGCTTTGAGACTGTTATTAAATGGTTGGAACACCAAGACGAATGCAATTCTGTGCAGTTGCTGTCTTTAAAACGCCTAAGAGATTTGGCGGCAAAAAAACGAGTCTCAAAACTTAAGCAAACAAAATGTTCGACGTTTTTTTTAGATTAGTTTTGTACTATGTATTATCACATCTAAGTCACTTAACTAAAAAATGTTTAGACATATGTATTTATGTACCGTATGTGCAATCCCTATTTTAATTTGTATGTGACTATTCATAATATGTACTGTACTCTAGTGTATCATTAAAAAGCTTTACATACATAACATGTATTCCTAATGCCCAATGACGTGTTTTTTCGCCCTACCCTCAACAAAGAACTGGAATTTCGTAAATGTTCGTTTATCTGAAAAATCGATTATCCGAACACCCTCTGCACCAATTGTTTCGGATGATCGGCGCTCTACTGTAGTACGGTCCATATAAGTTAATGTTTGAAGATTATTTCATGCAAATGTTGACCGCGACTGCGCTTTAAATGGTCCATCCGCTTAGTCCAATTTTGACATACTCTTTCCAATGTTTCGGCCGGTATCTCACATATAAATGCTTTAATGTTGCCTTCCAATGCGTTAAATGAAACAGGCTTGTCTGAATAGACATCAACTTTAACATAGCCCCACAAAAAATAATTTAAAGGCGTTATATCGCACGATCCGGGTGGCCAATTGACAGGTCCCGAACGTGAAATAAAATGTTCACCGAACTCACCTTTTAACAAGCCCATTGTTACGCATGCTGTGTGGCATGTGGCACCGTCTTGCTGAAACCACATGTCATGCAAGTCAAGCTCTTGCATTTTGGGCAAAAAAAAGTTGGATATCATTTCACGGTAGCGCTCCCCATTCACAGTTACGTTACGATTCGCAGCATCTTGGAAGAAGTACGGTCCAATGATACCTCCAGCCCATAAACCGCACTAAACTGTAACCTTTTCTGGATACATTGGTAGCTCTTGCAATTCTTCAATTCTGCTTATTTACGTACCCATTGATCCAAAAATGAGCTTCGACACTGAACACAATTTTTCGATAAAAAAGTGGATCTTCGGCCAACTTTCCAAGAGCCCATTCACCAAAAATTCTGCATTGCGGTAGGTACTTCAACTTCAATTCTTGCACCAGCTGCATTTTAAAGGATTTCTTTCGCAAAATTTTCCACGTTGTTGAGTAACAGATACCCAATTGCTGCGACGAATCGATAATTGATGGTCATCATTAACACAGCTGCGATATTTTCGTCAGTTCGCACTCTACGTAAGCGTGTTGGTGGTTTGATGTCCAATAATGTAAATTTCGGTTTAAATTTAGTCACAATAGCTCGAATAGCCGCTTCAGTGGGTCGATTAAACTGACCATAAAATGGAAGAAGCGCGCGATAAACTTTCTTAACAGAACACGCATTTTTATAATAAAAGCGCGCGATAAACTTTCTTAGCAGAACATGCATTTTTATAATAAAATTCAATGATTTGCAAGCGTTGTTCGTTTGTAAGACGATTCATGGTTAAATTATAGACCAAACTGAAGATGTTTGTTTGACAGTGAAACAAAACAAGAAACGTGCGTCAGCTGTTTAAACCCACTGTTTAAAAAGATAATAGCTAAAAAATCACCCTTTACTTATATTATCCGAATTTGATAGAATCAATTCACATTGTTATCAACCACTGTGAACTGTGTTGAGAAATAAAATATGACTGGGACCCTATTACATCAAAACTAAAATTTACAGATACTCTCATATGCATATACGAATTATTCACTTGGATACGTATGTCATGAATGGCTAACATTTTTTAACAGCCGTGGACAAATTTTATAAATTCGGTGCAGGTTATCCTCTGAATGATAGAAATCGCATAACAATTATTGAACAACTAGAGGATCATTTCGCAATAAATTTAAACCCAAAAAAACAAAAGAGTTCTAAGGTAACGAAAACGTAGAACTTCACTTAACAAAACCCAATAGCCACATAAGCAATACAGATGTTGAAAGGTTCCACAATACTATAGCAAGGGTTATCAGTAAAACAGTTAATGTAAAAGGATATTCGAAATTATAACAATAGATTTTATTCAACGATTAAATGTACGCCAAATAAAATACAACATAATAAAATAGATCAAGAATAGAAAAATGTATCATAAATAAGATGATAGACGAAGAATATCGGGAACATACATATGTATTTAGAACAAAGGTCAAATATTCAATTGTTAAATAAATAAACTAGAACAAATTCAAGATAACGTTGTTGCAGCAAAAAAAATTTATATATTCCAACTAAATTATTGTTCAATAAAAATCACTGATTACTACTTTTCCAAATTATTTGAAACAGTTGAAGGAAGTATTATGTATTAGATGGAGAAAATAAAGTAAACTTTAAAAGTAAATATGTGTACCACGGTCGCTCCGATCATATATTATTTTGGTTTAGAATGAGAAATAAAAAGCGTATTGATACGCGGTTATCAACAATTTATGTATTTTATTATATATTTTTTTTAATTGACATATATAATATAAACAGTGTTTTTAATATCTCTTATTATTTTAGTAGATTCTTACCTTTGATGGCCGTAACTCGGTGTTTGTCCTTTCACTTATGATTTGAGAGTGAGTTTCAATTGAAATTTTAAAAAGAAAGTAACCTCGGCGAACGGTGTTTAACAGTTAACGTTTTAACTGTTCCGCGCAAAAATCCCTAGGTTAATGGGATTACCGTTGCAGCCACTTGAAACAGTTGGAACGGTAGGCTCTATTAACACTAGGGTGGCTAAACCATATAAGATTTTAGGGTATGGCCTTAACAGTATTTCTTATTTAAAATTTCACAAAAAAGTAATTTACGGGAGTAACATACCCCTCCCAATTTTAGTCACACTAGCATTTGCCACCTTGATAACGAAACTTAAATATATAAAAATAAAATAAAAGAATTCCAGGGAATTCTAATCTAAAAGGGGGAGTAGGTATATATATGAATATTGGAACGTATACTTCTGTCAGGTATTTGGCCGAGATCGTATTTCTCTAGTGCGTATTGATGTTGTTCCACAAATGGAGGGACTTACAGTTTTTAAGCCCATTCGAATGGTAAATGTCTGCCGAGATGTGACCGCTAATAAAAAAAAACTTATTCTATAATTTTGTGTTTCATGCACGGAGATTCGAAACTGCGCACTCCCGAATGGTAGTCACGCACCAACCTATTCGGCTACGGCGGACATCATTTCCTTTACTTTTGCAAAATTCAATCGAAAATTGTTATGTTCATAATATTTTCTAGAATAAGAATATTGTTGACCGTCTACTTGCAAGCATTTAAATACATAATTATAAATAATAACAAATTGTGGACTGCTCTCTTTAATTGTGTGATTATATTTTTTAAAACATCCGATAAGTTAAATGTAGCGCACGGTTCACCAAATATTTTTGTCTTCGTCAAGAAAAATATGAAAAGGAAAGACCGCGCAAAGGTCCGTTGCCCGCCTCTACAGCTCGTCACCATGATTTGTCCTTCCTCGTATTTTCTTACTCAATGGTTAAAACCAAGAATAATTTTTTTTACTATATTCACGTCGCACATGCAAGCCCAGCAACAACTAATTTTTAATAATATATAAATATAATTTGCGCGTACACCCTTTTTGGGTGTTTGGCCGAGCTCCTCCTCCTATTTGTAATGTGCGTCTTGAAGTTGTTCCACAAGTGGAGGGACCTACAGTTTCAAGCCGACTCCGAACGGCAGATATTTTTATAAGGAGCTTTTTCATGGCAGAAATACACTGGGAGGTTGGTTTGCCGTTGCCTGCCGAGGGGCGACCGCTATTAGAAAAATATTTTTATTAATTTTGGTTTCACCGAGATTCGAACCAACCTTCTCTCTGTGAATTCCGAATAGTAATCAAGCACCAACCCATTCGGCTACGGCGGCCGTCACTAATTTTTAATACCTTTATTAATTTTGCTGCAGCATTTTAAACTCTGATTGAAACAATCGAAAAAGGCCGGTTGGAAATTTGTTGGCGGTCTACATGTGCACGCCTGCCTCCCTATTTTAATAGTTCTTTAAATTCTTTAGTCTGCTTATGCAATTCGTTTGCTGCAAATAGCGGTGCAAATAAAACAAAGTGGTAAAAAGCGTCTGCTTCCATCTGCCAGACGCCATTCTCAACCTATTTAGTTTTTTTGCTTAAATTTGGATAATTTTGGTACGATGATAATTGGTGAAAAAAGTTAGAAATATTTTGAAAATCATTGTCCGTAAAATGCGTTATTTGAATTACGAAATTGATTAAGTTAATAGTTACAATGATTAATTAATTAATTAGTACAGTTAAATTGCTTATCTAGCCGGCAGAACACTACCTGCTTACTTGACACGGCGTTATCGGCAAGAAAAAACTGCATTTGAAGATTTTTTTATCGTTCGTGCTATCTCAATTTAACACGCGCCATTTCTTATTTATTAAAATATTTAATTTTGTATTTAAAAAGTCACAAATCTTAAAACCGAAACATTCACTGAATATTCACAACCAAATAACTGATTAATAAAAGTTTGTTAAAAAGTCACAAATCTTAAAATCAAATCATTCACTGAATATTACTTATTCTGACTGATTACTTATTAAGAGATATGTTAAAAGAATATTTAAAAAAAATGAAAATCATTTGAGAAAATACAAAAAGGCATTAGTCGTCACTGGCAAAGAATGAATATGATCAAGCAATCACTTGGGCCAATGTGAAATTTGAGTAAATAAAATAAAAAAAACATTGCTCAGTAGTTGAACAATTCAAAGAGCAAAGGGTAAAAGCACTTGAGAATGATAAAAAGGAAAAATATTTGAAGGGCTAAAAAAATTGTAAATAATAATCAGTCGATAAAAAAAGGCACATAAATCTTTCCTAGAAGTTTTAAAAGGCAATGTTAGATCAAATGTTATTAAGATAGTGCCCGAAATGAGAAAGGAGGCTCCATTGATAATTATGTTGAAAAATAAACAAAATGGGTTTGGGGTTCTTGGGGTTCCCCCAAGAAGAACTAAATAAGCAAGTAGATTCGAAAAATTTAATAATTATTAGCGTAGTAAGTAAGCAAAATGGTGTTATAATTATGGAAAATAAAAACACTGAAGAAAGAGAAGATTATGAAGTCAAAGTTCAAAATGCCTTGAATCCTAGGTTTGTTATCACCAAATACAGACATAAGAACTCGTAGAAAAATAAGAAAGTGAAATACAGCTGTAGAAAAGAATTACCTAAAATTGATGAAGTAATATGAAGTGAAAATAATCAGTTTTTCAATGTTATAATTGAAACTGATTTCGAAACCTTCCTAAGAGTGATGTCGAGTGTTTGCGAGTACAGAAATTTTATGTTGTTTTAAATGCAAGAGTTTTAATCATTGGGGATCTAACTGCAAAAACAAAAAAAATTGTGAAGTGTCTTGCCACAGAACAAGTGAATGCTGAAAGATACCAATAAAAACGTGCATAAATTGTGCTAGAGCAAATGAAAAATTGAAGTTGAATCTTAATGCAAACTACTTTACATAATTTCGGTGAGTTAGAATTGATAACAGACAAGAATAGCCAAGTTTATTGTCCTTTTGGAAACGTATATTACTGCAGATATTAATGAAAACGAGTTTCGCATTAAGAGTTATAACTGTATAAACTGCGTATCAAACACAACTAGATTAAGGTAGGTAGGTAGGTAGGTGAAATGGTTGAAGTACCAGTCTGGTAGCATTAAAGCGCCGTTTTGATACTATTATGAGACTTCCCCTTCCTGGAAAGCTTATTAGCAATTTCATTTCCTATGTTCCTATGTCCTGGAACCCAGATCCGAAAAATGATACAAGCACTCCCAAAATAGTTGATCTCTTCCTTAGTAGAGTTGACCAGTTTGGATCAGCATCATGGCGTCACCAGACCCTTGATCGCGGCTGGACTGTCGGAAGAAATGTTAATATCTCCCTCGATTCTGGACTCTTGCTCCGACTTCCGATTCAATCTTGCAGACGTCAGTGAAGACAAAGATACCAGCATCGGTACATATTTCCCTATCGTTCTAATCTTGTCCACTTGATATGATTGCTCTGGCACGACCCTCAAACTCCAGTTTGCGGTTAGAGAGATCTGTACGAAGTTCAGATAAATGCAGTGTTGGCTGCCGAAAAATGCTACCATGTCCCACGATAGATTGCCTCGAGAGACCAAACTCCTTTAATCTCACAGCTATAGACATACCGTAAAATTCGATGAGAAGTAAGTGCAAAATGACACTCAGGGGAGCACTGGGACCAGTTTTACATGATCCGTTGATTCCGATACATGCAGTTCCTTGGACCCTCCCAAGCTTAGAGCTATTATAGCCCTTCCGAAGAGCTTTCCACCAAACCAGGCATCCATACATTAAAATTGGCAGAACCTCTACGTGTAAGGCCGTTCCCGTGGATTTCGATCCTCCGTATGAAAACAACCCTCGATTTATTCCATTTGGCGGAGGCGTAATTAAGAATGATACACGCCATGTAGATTTCTTGCAGAACCAGAACCACCAAGCTTCTTGTTTCTTGAAGCATCACTGGAATGTTCGGTAACACCAGGAGATTTAAAGGGGAAAACTATTTATTGCCCAAGGGATTCTGCCAGCAGATAGGATAGATTTCAGGAACATATCTAGGAACCATGCCTGTCGACTCATTTCAACAATGTCCCATGGGGCAACAGAGTTTTCCAGAAAATGAGTATTTGCCAAGATATTAAAGATTCTTCTGCAGATTCAGCCCAATCGCAGTCTTCTCTTTTTACAAGAGTTCTGGTCCCTCGAAAGGTACTTGTCTTCTTCCTTGAAGATGTCCTAGAGGTTAACGATGTTTGGACTAGGAAGGCGGAGGTTAATCTGAGCTTCGCCTAACATAACTTAGTTAAAGGAAGCTCACTTAAGCCTGCTCCATGGGCTCCAAGGAATTCATGGGGATCCTGGACTTTGTTTGTCGGGCGGTTGGTTTTCTTCTTCTCCGATTTCATCCAGGTCACCATTTGGCCAACAGACGCGGGGAGGATCTTAACTTTAGACATTCTGAGGCTAAACAAAGCTTATGGTGCTTTTTTCGAGTACCTTTAGGGACTCTTCAGATATAAGCAGCAGAACTGTGGAGCTGTGTTTCTGAGGTTCCTCCGAAATAATCACATACCAGTCGTCCATAGGAACGTTAGGGTTTACAGCTTGAGGCAATGGACCCTTCGGATCCCTTCAGCTTCAGCTTCGGCAGCCAAAAGAAGGTTCTGGGTCTCCTAGGGATCTCCAAAGGAGAGATGAGCTTAAGCGACTACCCCTCCCAAGTATTGCTAACCTTAGTAGCGCACTTCTCTCTCTGAAACCTCATCGGCATACTTGATTACTCTACAACTGTGACATACGAGGTGTGTTCAAAAAGTATCGCGAATTTTGAACTTTCGCAGGTTACGTATATTCGAATTTCGATTTACTTGTGGTGATATATAGGTACTCATGTCTCTCACTCGTGCCGACGAGTTCGGCCATTTTGAATATTCAGTTAATTGTTGACAGCTGCTTTCGGCTCGTCTTCCATTTTTACCTGTTCAAAAAGATGAAATAAAAGAACCTGTATCAAATTTTGTGTCAAAAACGAAATTAAGAGCGCGGCTGCATTCCGAATGTTGACTGCGTCATACGGAGAAGATACTTTGGACCAAAGCAACGTTTGTTGGCGGTAAAAAATGTTCTCAGAAGGCCGAGAATTTGTGAATGACGAAAAGCTTGTCGGACGCCCGAGTACTTCAAGAACAGACAAAAAAGTTGATGAAGTGAAGAAAATGGTATTGGCCATTCGTCGAATCACCGTTACAGAAGTTGCTGAAGACCTAGACATATCGATTGGCTCGTGCCATTTTATTTTTTTCAATGATTTGGGCATGAGACGGGTCGCCGTAAAATTCGTACCAAGGCTGCTCAATTTCGATCAGAAGCAGAATCGCATGAACATTGCTAATGGGATGTTGGACTCTGTCCGCGACGACCCAAATTTGCTCCAGAGGGTCATAACTGGTGACGAATCGTGGGTTTTGGTTGACGTGGAAACCACGAACACCACGACCAAAAAAAGCGAGCCAAGTTCTGTCGAATGTAAAAGTTTTGCTTACCGTTTTCTTCGATTGCAGGGGCGCTGTGCATCATGAGTTCTTGCCACAGGCTAAAACGGTCAAAAAGGAATATTACCTACAAGTTATGCGCAATTTGCGTGAAGAAATACGCCAGAAACGTCCGGATTTGTGGAAGAACTAAAATTGGCTCCTGCATCACGATAATGCCCCTGCTCACACATCGTTGCTTGTGCGCGACTTTTTGGCCAAAAACAACACACTAATGATGCCACAGCCACCGTATTCCCAAGATCTGGCCTCCTGTGACTTTTTCTTGCTCCCGAAACTGAAGGGGTCCATGAAAGGACGACACTACGCTACGATTGACGGGATAAAGACGGCATCGAAGGAGGAGCTGAACAAGATAAAAGAAATCATTTTTTGAAGTGCTTCGAAGATTGGAAAAAACGTTGGCACAAGTGCATAATACCTCATGGGGATTACTTTGAAGGGGACAAAATAGATAATAACGAATAAATAAACAATTTTTGAAGAAATACAAAATTCGCGATACTTTTTGAACACACCTCGTATATCTCCCAAATCGAAGAGGCGGGTTTGTCCTTGACTTGCCATGAGGTATTTAACGACCATGGCCGACTTGGGATTTTGCGTCTACGAGGGCTACTTGAAGGCAATTCGTCGTCACCTCGCTATAAACAACAGCCGCAAACGGCGCAATTGTTGAAGGGCCCTCTACCCCCTGGGCCGTCACGGCAGAGCGGGTATACCGCGGTAAGGCACTTGTTACAACCGACCGTGTCTAGCTATCCGATGGGACCGTTAACGACTTGATATTTGGGCACTAACAGCCATGCAGCTCTCAGTAAGGGTACCTCAACGCGAAGAACGAGGCGCTTGATGCAAGTCATCATTGCTGAGTCCAGGTAGTGTTTGGCTGAAAGAATATCATCAGCATATACTTCGTTGACTAAATTTCGGAAATTCGTTTGAATTTTTCCTCCATTATATCAACAGGTCTGGCTGGCTGTAGATGTCTGCCTGTTGAAGGTCCTGCAATGGTATCGAAACGGCGCTTTAGTGATACTTGAGGAGTGCCAGACCGGCACTTCAACCATTTCACCTACCTACCTACCTAGGATCGCAAAGACTTCTGCCTGGAAAACACAAGCAGTATTTAGCAGTTTAAAGGAGGTAAATAAATTGGCTGATTTAGAGAAAACCCCTGCTCCGACTAAGAGTAAGTTTCGACATTGAAAATCAATTTTTCGATTTCAATAACAAAAAATATCACTATTTATTTATCTTTGACTTCTTTTTTGTACGGATTCATATTTATTCACAGCATTTAAATGGAATTACTAAGAAAAAATTGAAATATTTTGGAAAAACCAGAACTAAAGCAACAAAAACAAATAACACACTATTTCGACACTGTCAGTAAACTCTTTTCACAAACTTTAATACCGGCTTTTTTGAATAATGTGAATTCGTAATTTTTTGATTAATTTAATATTTGATATGATAACCGTTAGCTTCAGTAATATTTTGCAGGCGCTTTTTCATGAAATAGACCAATTTGTTTATGTCGTATACGTTCGGTATATCCTGGCACTCCTCCATAATTGCAGTTTTTAATGCTGCTGCATTCTTTGAATGTCTTTTATGGACTCTTTTCTTCAAAGAGGCCCACAAATTTTCAATCAGGTTTATGTCGGGACTCTGGGCTGGTATATTTATAGCTTTACCGCAATTATATAGAGGACAAATCTGCATATTATGCTCATTATGCTTTGGATCGTTATCTTAGTAAAATATAAAATTTGGTTTATTCTTAGTGACAAACTCAAATTTTTTAGCACTGCCGCCTAAGTTCTTTTTTAGATATATTTAGATATTGTTTGGCGTCCATTGTGTCATCAATAAACACTAAAGCTTCTCCGACTCCTTTACTTGAAATGCATCCCCCAACCTAATTTTTCCAAATTTTACCGCAGGAATTACATTTCTATTTTATAAAGCTCTCAAGGGATTGCGATATACTCTAGTCGGTCCATCGTTGTAATGTAGCATTATCTTTGTCTCGCCGTAAAATACAACGCCGTCCGAATAATATTATGGTTCGGAAATGTGGTTCAAGGCAAAATACAGATGTTTTCCTACATTTTGTGCAGACGGCAATGGTTTCTTGGGTGCTGATATCGATGAATATTCTTGGTGCGGTATGGCTTGTCGCATGTAATGAAAACTCAATATTTTCATACATTTTATATAACTTAATATATATAATATATTTATTGACACAAGAGATATACGACCAGTTGCTTACAAGTCCAAAACTAGAGTAAAAGTATGCTAATGAAGGATATTTTATATGTTAGAAGTTGAGAGAGGGTTTTCTTAGAAGTTATTTGAAAGCTAAATATTATCGTACTAAAGAAGCATATGAAATTGGAACAAGTGGAATGGAAGTAATTATATATACATAAGTGTTTTTAAAATAGGGTAAATGGGTACAAGATGGGCATAACTTCCCCATCGCTAGAATTGAAGATATATCTTAACTTCTATTTTTACTAATTCGGTTTTCTAGTTTTATTTCCTAAATTAACAATAGTTAATAATTAAGTAATTAAATTTAAGCTAAAAATGTTACATCTTAACCTAAATTTCAACAGTTTTATCATATTTAAATTTTCTTTTGATATTTAGCTATGAATGTTTTCGAGTTTGGAGCTTTTGAACTTAGGTTGCTCTTTATGTCGCAGAGCTTGTAATTCTTAATACATATATGGTAACCATCAGTTCTTTGTTCAACATAATTTTCCCTACATTTATTTATTTTATTGATATACTCTTTTTCGTTGCTTGTATGCAACGCTAACTATATATTGTTTTAAAATTGATTCTAAATTATCAGAAAAACTTATATAAATCTTTTTGTTTTTGTGTTTCGTTTCCAAATCTTTTTGCTGATTTTGTTTTGAATCTATTCACCTCAGTTTCTAGAATGGGAATGTGGTCATGTAAATCTTCCATTTGTAAGTGAATGGTATCCAAGTTGTCAGTTTTATTATTATAAAGGGAGCTTGTCCGCCACTAGATTTTCTTTGCCCTTACTATAGTTGTCATTTATATTAAATTCGCTTAGCTTGATGAGCCAACGATGCAGCCTGGGACTCACTTTTCCCTGCGATTCAGCTAACAACCATTTCAAAGGCTGGTGGTCGGATAAAATTTCAAATTTTGTACCGTACAAATATGGCATAAAATAGCTTGTAGTCCAAAATATAAGTAGTTCTCATTCAGTTGCCGAATAATTCCTTTCGTGCTCATTAAGAGATGTACTTGCATAGCATACTGGATGACAATTCTGTTGCACAACGGCCACAAGAGCGCAGGCCCGTAGGTAGCTACGTACGAGCGTGGACGGGCCTTGCCCTGCACAAGCGAATTCTTTGCCCGTACAGAGAGTAAGTACAAGAAAAAACCGATGTTTGAAAAAATTTTGGCATAATAATCACTCAAAATGTTGCTCATTACATGGTTGAAGTTTTCAGTGCTAGTGATGTGATTGGATAGCATTGGAGAATCGGCACACCTGTGTTTGTTGATACTTCTTTGTATTGTTGAACTTTGGCATTATAATTTTGACAAATGTTCCCAAACTGCACAAGCATGCGCCAAACATTCATCAAATTCTTCGGATAATGGGAATTCCGCCTGCCCACCAATGAACGTGCCTTCTCAACGTTACGGATGATCAGCCATGAAGATAGCCTGTGTCTTGTTTTCGTCAATTAATTCACCCGAGAACAAGTTTTGCAAAATTTTTATTTCAAATCAATATATAAAGAAATAGTTTAATTAAGTAATCACTTTGATAATCAAATTTCTAATAATTGGAATTATTGAATTAATAGTGTGCTTATAAGTGATAATAACACGGTGAGAGATCGGAACTGGATTTTGGCTGGGTGCCAGCTGGGTATTCCATTTCTTCGCTCGATTCTAGAAAACACACTGGCCAGGCCCTAGTTCTATGATTAATGCCTACTTTAGAGAGGTATTGTTAGGGAACTTCAAGCAGGCACTGAATGGGAAAACCCAGTACAAAAAAGTGACAAAAATGTATTACGCATCTTGACAACATATGCAATAACCGATTTATTTACCCTCTGCATTGAGCATTTCTGTAATTTCTGTGCATTTCATTATAAATATCAATTAAGGTCCTAATCATAATTTCTACTTTGTCCTAGTCAGTTATTACAGACAAAATCCAGTATAGTGTTTTTCTTGATCTTGATGTTTGAGTAAACAGTTGCCATATATTCTAAACCCTTTCTGAAATTGCATCTGCGAATTGCGAGAAAATTAAATAAATAATAAATCTTGCTAGGCCGCAGCTAGGCAATTCAACTCAGGAAATGTCTACCCAGTGCCAGTAACATTCACTCGACATGGGGTTTGTCTTACGTGGAACTGTTATGCACCCATTAGGATGGGCGTCAAGTTAGCAGTACCACTTTTAAAAATCATAATCAAATATAGCTATTTAATTTCCGTTTTTTACCGATTTTTTTTACCGTGGAATCGAAAAAATACAGCTCTAAAAAAATGCTAAAAAAAATATGCCAATAACTCCCGTTTTATATCGTTTTTCACGTGGATTCACTACCAGGGGTTATTTAAAAAAAAGAGAGATACATTTTTTGAATCCACTTTGAAAAACGAAAAAAAAGAGAATTATTGGCATACTTTTTTCATTTTTAACCACCCACTCAAAAGTTACTAGGGTGACAATGCTGTATAGCCATAAAGTTAGCACAACCAGGGCTTATTTAACAAAAACCAAAGAGCTGTAATTTTTTCAATTCCACAGTAAAAAAACGGTAAAAAACGGAAATTGAATAGCTAAATTTGATTTTGATTTTTAAAAGTGGTAGCTCTAACCTGACGGACGTCTCATGAGGGTTATCGTAATTATTATTGAGAGAACCAACGCAGTATCTACTGTAGCAATTTTGTCAGTAAAAATTTTGTCTAGATTCACACCAGTTTACTTAAGTTAAGCCCTGCCACGCAAAAACCTGCCTGGTGTTTACTAAGAACATCCTACTTTGGTCAAATATTTAGGAAATTCAACTCAGGAAATATCTATCTAGTGCCAGTGAAACGCCATCGAGATAAAGTTTGCCTGACTTAAAACTGGTTGTAGATTGGATTGGATTAGGAATTATTTCGGCGTAAAACGTCCCCGTTTAGAAGAGACTTCCGACGTGCCTTCTACCTCTTCATCCAAAAATACTATAGATGCTTAGGCTGCTCGCAATCTGAATCTCAATCAACATTAACAATATAAATAAATGAGATAAAAGATTTACCTAAAAAATGAGAACCTGTCAAGCAAATAGTTTTGACGCAGTACCCTTAAAGTAATAACCGTTCTTTTCTATCATCATGGTTCCACGAATATAAATGGTTGATGTATTCGGTGACAAAAGACGCTGCTTTTTGTTATGCATGTATGCAGTTTAAACCATCAGATTCGAAAGACGTGGAATTTACTTTGAGTGGCTTTAGAAACTGGAAAAATGCGAAAGGTATGAAAAGAGGTTTTTGACGACATGAAAGGACTGGATCGCGTGCTTCACTATGATTTTGTGGCAGGAAAAAAAGAATCGGCATAATACAAACACAGAAATTTCAACTCTTGTCAATGACGAAACACTTGGTAAACATAGATATTACATAAAATCTATTATTGAAGTCGTTTAATTCCTGGCGACCAATGAACTTCCCTTTCGCGGATCTTATGACGTTGATGAAAAAGCTGAACGTGGTATATTCATACGACTTTTCGAGTTCACGTCAAAAAAGAAAAGTTTTTTAGCTAAGTGCAATGAAACTATTCCCAGAACTGCTAAATACACGTCTCCAGAAATACAAAATGAAGTAAAAAGTAAATCATGGCTAAATCAGTTAGAAAATCAGTAGTTTCTGATGTGAAAAATTCTGATGTTCCATGGTTTACGCTAATGGTAGACGGAATCAAAGACAAAAACAAGCGAGGGAATATAGCTATCGCTCTAAGAAACGTGAAGTGAGGAAGAGCTTGAGAATCATTACTCGATATTATTACAACTAAGGGATTGGACGCTAAAACATTCACCGAAAAAACAATTGAAACATTGCGTGAGAATAGTATCGATTTGTCGTGCCTTTTGTGCCAATGCTATGATGGAGCTAATGTGATGAGTGGTAAAAGAGGAGGTGTTTCTGGTCTCCTGGAACAACACCTAAATCGTAAAATTCCTTACATACACTGCTTCAACCATCGTCTCCATCTCGTTGCTGTAAAAGCGGTGTCTGACAATGATATGCATTTTTTCACCATTCCAAAATTTCTTCTTTATATGAAGGAAAAAACATAGTGCGATTGCTACCGTAACTATGGTCCGGTCACTTTGCAATTACACATGTTGTGTCATCTAATTACCCTGAAATAAATCGAGTGCTTGATGAAGTAGTTACCCAGTCTAAATTGTTCAATGGAGAAGAAAGAGCAAAAAGTATTGGAATCAAAATAGTAATAAAAACGGAAGAATTTCGATTTTGTTTAATTTTTGATTTTACATCCAGCGGACGCTGCAATGCAGTGACGAACAGCGAGCTTGAAAGACGTCATAGAGTCAGTTCTTCAACAACTTCAAGTTATGAGATCAAGCCGGAAGGAATTTGAATTAATTTTGGAAGATGCGTAATAAGCTCATACCCATGACTGAACCCATGATCGAAACAATGTCTAAACGAAAAAATTAAAACAACTGAGCATCCAAGCTACATAACTGAGACCAGATTACCTTCATACTCTGCGAATCGCTGAGCTGATGGGAACCTACGAGGGTCAAATAAGAAGGTGAAAGGAATTTACAATGAATGCCTTGATCTTATAATAAACGAAATCAAGCGACGCTTCTCAGAGAATCAGGAGCTAGTTACTGCGATTTCCAACATTAGCGACGATGGAACAAAGTTGGAGGTACTTTTTTAAATTTCGTGAAGCTTTCAGTGATACGTTCGAGCTTATGGCAGCTGTTGAGACATTTGGGTGCAGTACAGGAACTTTCGAATCAACGTTTTCGGCATTGACCGCAATTAATAGGCCGCAACGCCTGTCCATGACCCATGCCCGCATGGCTGATCTCGTCTACTTAGCTTTTGAAAGACATCGCACACGTGCAATTAATATCGATACAATTTTCCGAAAATTTAATAATAACAAAAATCTTAAACTGCCATTGTACTAAGTATCTATTCTTAACAATATTTGCTTGTATATTTCTTTTAAGCATTAATTGAAAATTGAATTTTCTTATTTATTTTATTTGTAACTATTTAATTATAAAATAAAATGATTTATTCTAAAAAAATTATTACACAAATAATTTTAACCAATTATTCATTTGATTAATTGTTCTTGCAAACTTTTAATCTTGCCCGTCCTTCGAGTTGGTTAGGTCGGGCTACGGGCCTGAAAGAGCGTCTTAACTTGCGTCAGTTACTAATTGAAATTCTTGATTAAAATATGGGTACTTAAGTACCGGTGACTCTGTTATAACTTTTTTTAGTTTCTCGAATGAATTTATGTAATTCGGATTATAGAAATTTAATTTGACTCCTTTTTTCAAGTACCTTGTCATTGGATAAGCTACCCTCAAAAAATCTTTCATAAATTTCCGACTGTAACCAGCAATGCTAAGAAACGTTTTTTTCTGTTTCACTGATTTTGGTAACCTTAACTTCAAAATTTGATCCACTTTAGTAGTATAAAGCTTAACTCCTTCGGGGGTTAAGACCCAGTTACGAAATCTCTTTAGCAAATAATTGCATTTATTGATTTGAGTTTTCAAATTTGATTTGCGAAGTTTTTTGAGCATACGATATATATCATTTTTGTGCTCTTGGAAGCTTGTAGAGAAAATTAGAATGTCGTCTAAATAGACAACACAAATTTTATTAACTAGGTCTCGCAAAATGAGCGCGTACACCATTTTTGGGTGTTTGGTCGAGCTCCTCCTCCTATTTGTGGCGTGTGTCTTGATCTTGTTCCACAAATGGAAGGGCCTAAAGTATCAACCCGACTCCGAACGGCAGAAATTTTTTATTTGGAGTTTTTTCATGGCAAAAATACACTCGAAGGTTTGCCATTGCCTGCCGAGGCGCGACCGCTATCAGAAAAAACTTTTAGGGAGTTCACAAAGTGTACTATTGATGCTATTTCTCCCTTCTGCTATTGAAATAGCACAGTTGTATAGTCGAACGTGTGAACATCCTTTGCTATTTGATGTACTATTGTGAATGCTATTCACCCAATCAATCAGCTGCTTAGCAGAAGTGAAAGTAATACAAAATATAAATATAAACATAAAAATGCCTAGGAGGAGCGAAAAAAGTAAAATAATAGAAGCGATTTGTCAAAAATATACACACGACATCTTCATTGTGGACGAGAGTAAGTAATCCAACACTTCCTTTGTGCTCTTTTTACGTGTTGATTGTAGGTGATGAAGACGAGCAGGAAGATATCGATGAAAGTTTCAGACTGAATATGCTGATATTGCTAAACAATCGCCGAGGTGTCCATTTAGGAATTCCTAAGTCAAACCAATGGAAGCTGAATGTATTGGAGCATTTAGATGAAAACAGATTTTGCCAAATGCTGCGGGTAAACCAAATGGAGTTTGACCACCTTTTAATCTTAGTAAAAGATGATGATGTGTTTCGGAGTGATAACAACACAATACAGCTTCCGATTGAACTTCAGCTTAAACTCGTACTTTATAGGTTGGGATCTTCGGGTGAAGGACTTTCGATCCGTAAAGTGGTATCCTTATTTGGTGTTGGAGATGGCGGTACCATTCAAATCGTAACCAGGCGAGTTTTTTCAGCCATACTCAATTTAAATTGTAGATTTTTATTCTGGCCCAATGAAAGAGAGCGTTTAAAGCTGGTTGCAGCCACAGAAAAATAAATGCCTGGATGTGTTGGATACATTGATGTCTCCGAAATTAAATTGGCCGAAGCACCGGTTAGGCATCATGAGATCTTCTTTTCCCGTAAGCGCCAGTACTCTATCAAAATTCAAGTAATTTGTGATTATCGCTTACGCATAAGGCAAGCTACACTAGGTTACCCGGGTAGTGTCCACGATGCAAAAATGTTTTCGGACTCCTTGCTCTCAAAACACCCACACAGATTTTTGTCGGCATCGCAATGGATTGCTGGTGATAGTGCATATCCACTGAAATCATATCTACTGACCCCATTCCGCCAAAATAGTACAGAATACACTAGAGAGGAGAGAGAAAACTTTAACAAATACTTCTCAAAATATCGCGTGCGAATTGAAAATTGTTTCGGGGCTGTGAAAGAAAAATTCCCTAGCCTGAAAGAACTCAAGTTCAGATTGCACACAATACAAAACAAAAAAGATTGCAATGATTGGATAATGGTATGCTGCATTTTACACAATATTTTCATAAGCTTCAACAATGAGGATCAAGAATGCAGTTTAGAGCCAACTACCCACTTATTACCGTTAACGACCCTTAGGGATAGTTTATTAAACTTTATTCAAAATCAACCCAGTAATTAATGCTACTATCAAACTCCTCCACCATGTCAATAAAAGCCAGTTACTCCAAATATTTTTACTTATAGCAGAGCTGTTCACCCCATATACATTTTTAGCACTTTTGTTTTTTTTTTGCCCTGAAGAATAAGCACAGATACAAATTCACACTTTGAATATTAAAACAGAATTTTTCATAGCACTCCCATTTGACCTTACATATAAATTCGATTCATATGAAAGTGCCTGAATTTCATATGAAAGTGCAAACAAAAAGCCAAGGTACTTTAGTATGATATTCTAATTTACATTAACAAATTAACAACAAAAAAATTTTCAAAAATATTATAGCACTGAAAAAAATTTTAATTTTAAATATATTATTAAAGGAGACCATCAAAATTCTTTGAACTTTTAAAATAATTTTTTTTTTTTTTTTTTTTCAATTTAAAAAAGTTTCTGTGCACATATAATTTTGTATATGTATTGCGATTTGCACTTCAATATAAAAATTTTTGAACAGCTCTGTTTATAGTTTTGAATCAGTTGTGTGTTTTTTATTAATAAAAAGAGTTAAACTCAAAAATATTTTCATACGTAGATACATATGTATATGAGGACATGATTTCATGAAGTTTTTCATTTATACTTGAGTTTCAATTCCTCCATAGCCAAACGCTCTTGCATTTCAAGTTCAAGAATTTTCAATTTTTCTTGGCTTTGGAGTTGCTTTTCTTTAAAAGTTTCTTCATGTCGTGCCTGCCTTTCCTTTAGCTCAAACTCCTTTTGCTTAAGGGTGAATTCTTTTTCCCTTATGAGCAACTCCTTATCTCTTGCTTTAGTTTCTGCCTCCAATTTCCTCTTCTTGAATGCCATTACTTCAGCTTGCACCTTCATAATGTCCGAAGCTGCTGTCCGGCTGTATATACCTTTGCGGCTCATGTCTGTTGTTGGAGTCAACGTGCAAACCGGACTCTGAGAGCTTGTGGTTGGTGTCATGCTAGAAGTACATACTGGAATATGAGGGCTTTCCGTATTCTGTACCAGCCTTTGCGATTCGCTTTCAATTATTTGGCCCTCTTCAACTAAATTTGCCATTGTGTCATCGATAACGGAAGATTCGCAAATTCGGCTTCCAAAAATATCATCCAGCTCGTAAAAAAATGAGCACATTTTTAGCAAAGTTCCTTGGAAAAAAATTTAGGCTATTGAAATTAATCGGCAAAGAAATATTTTAGGAACCTACATACCTTTAATGGTATCGCCGTTCATGCTCCCTGCTCCCGTCGATCCCTCCCATGTTTTGGCTTTGTTGTAGTTCGCTCTCATGTTCCGCACTTTTGCACGCACCAGCTTCCACTCCATTGTAATGTGCTTCTCCTCGCAAAAACCCTTATAATAAACTTGAGCGGACGGCTTCTGCAAAATAAACGTATGCACGTACATAATTTTATTTTACTTCTATGCAAACAAAAACAAACCTCAAGTCGCCGATTTTCCAATAAAAACTCGATAAGAGACTTCTCTTCTGCCGCCGTCCATCTCCGAGTTGGGTTGCTGCGAATGCGCTTGCCTCTGTCCTGGAATAAAAAAAGTTTTTAAAAAGCGAAATGAGTTGGCATTTAAAAAAATATTAATAGGGGTATTAATAAGTTCGTGCGGTTTTACAACAGATGGCGTAACTTGATTATTATTCCATCGATCCACATTTCCAAACATTCATTGGAGAGCTACTGTCGTAAGGCACAAACGTCAGTATAAGTTTTTTATTTGAAGCGTAAACAACAATATTTTTACCACACTTGAAAATGTCGAATTTCGTGCCAAATAATGTGTTTTTGCGGGGAATTCTTCTTCATTATTTTAATATGAAGAAAAAAGCAGCCGAAAGTCATCGTATCTTGGTGGAAGTTTATGGTGAGCATGCTCTATCTGAGCGAACGTGCCAGAAGTGGTTTGCACGCTTTAAAAGTGGTGATTTTGGCTTGGAAGACGAAGAACGCGAGGGTGCGCCGCCAAAGTTCATGGATACCGAATTGGAGGAATTGCTCGATCAAGATCCGGCTCAAACGCAAGAAGAGGTTGCAAAAACTTTGGGAGTTGATCAATCAACCATTTCCAAACGTTTAAAAGCCATGGGAATGATCCGAAAGGTAGGCCGTTGGGTGCCGTATGAATTGAAGCCAAGAGACGTTGAACGCCGTTTTATGGCATGCGAACAACTGCTTCAACGGCACAAAAGAAAGGGTTTTTTGCATCGAATTGTGACTGGCGATGAAAAGTGGGTCCATTACGACAATCCAAAACGTCGGGCAACGTATGGATACCCTGGCCATGCTTCAACATCGACGTCGGCGCAGAATATTCATGGCCTGAAGGTTATGCTGTGTATCTGGTGGGACCAGTTGGGTGTTGTGTATTATGAGCTACTGAAACCGAATGAAACGATTACGGGGGATGTCTACCGACGACAATTGATGCGTTTGAGCCGAGCACTGCGAGAAAAACGGCCGCAATACGCCGATAGACACGACAAAGTTATTTTGCAACATGACAATGCTCGGCCACATGTTGCACAAGTGGTCAAAACATACTTAGAAACGCTCAAATGGGATGTCCTACCCCACCCGCCGTATAGTCCAGACCTTGCGCCATCCGATTACTATCTCTTCCGATCGATGCAACATGGCCTGGCTGACCAGCACTTCCGTAATTACGATGAAGTCAAAAAATGGATCGATTCGTGGATTGCGGCAAAACCGACCGAATTTTTCACAAAGGGAATCCGTGAATTGCCAGAAAGATGGGAAAAAGTAGTAGTAAGCGATGGACAATATTTTGAATATTAAATTTGTAACCATTTTACGTCAATAAAGTTTCAAATTTCGAAAAAAACCGCACGAACTTATTCATAGTCCTATTACTTACTTTATTATTTTGCTCTACTTCCATTCTAATTCAGATTTTTCTTTTGCACAAATTGTGATGGTAAACAAAATCAGCTGATCGTATAGCATAGACAAATAGCACACTAAACATACCTTTTAAAGTTGTATTGAAATAGCAGTATTTGTACATGTTAAACAAAAACAACAACTTTACAACTGTGCTAATACAATAGCATGATTAAAGAAATACGACAAATAGTACATATTGTGAACTCCCTATTTGTCTTAATATTGGTATTTCAACGAGATGCGAACTTACGTTCCTCTCTGAATTCCGAATGGTAATCACGCACCAACCTATTCGGCTACGGCGGTCACCAATACATATATACATAGATTAAATACAGTTTTTTTGTACTTTATATCAAACAGCCATTGTGATATTTGACCAATTGGGTCAATTGGTTTTAAATTCTGTATACAGATACGATAAAATCAGACCTATTCAAGTTTTTCTTTAAAACTCTTACCAACAGAATTATTTCACCCACTGGAGATCCTGTCTTATTTCACCAAAAGGACACCAATTTCTCTCACAAATACATATATTAAATCTTAGCATAATCTTCACTGGTGAGCCCACTTATTGCCCCTCAGATGTAAACAATCTTTTCATTACAAAAAGACAACGGACCACTCTATTAATTGCGTACATTACTCTGACTGGACTTCCATCCCAATGTATTGTAAATACATAAATATGCAAGACTTTATCGAATGTAAGCAAAAAGAAAAGCGCCATGCTCGAAAAAATGGCAACACTGTCGATGCCTCCAGGGCCAAAAATTTTTAAACTAGCTTACAGAAGGTGTGAATGAACTAATAATCACTGAGAGAAGCCGAGAAACACAAAAGTATTTAGAACTCGATACTCCTGCAGCAACAGATTACTAATTGTGGAAGGCGACCAAAAGCCTAAAAGGCAAGTCGGATGGAATTGGGCGAAAACGAACGCCGAGAAAATGGACTGCTTTTCTAAACATCTCTCTCAAGAAATTAGTCAAATAGTCCTAAATCGTACCGCCGGATAAGTTTATTTCCGATTATCTCCAAGTAATTGGAAATCTTATTTCTTAAAAGATTATCTTTATGTAAATAACGCTTTCGAACATAAACAATTTTGCACAGCAGCTTTTCTCGATACATCTTAAGCTTTTGGCGGAATATGGTACAGTGGCCTACTTTACAAAGAAATCTCTCCCACTAAATTTGTATATCTTTATAAACTCGTATTTTGCCGATAGATACTTTTTTGTAAAACAAGACGAACCCATATCCACAAAATAAATGTTGGTGTGCCTCAAGGCTCCGTCCTAGGTCACGCATGATATGCCTGCTTTATCAGGTGCTCTAATCGAAACATTTGCAACGCATCTCTAAAATTGCAAACATGTCTCGATTATATTACCCAATGGCTACAAAATTGGCGTGTTAAAGCGAATGAGACTAAATCGGTTCAAGCAACAGCCTGAAGTGAAAACTGTCCTCCAATAACGCCTTAATGGCATCGAGGTCCCACTATCAAACGAAACTAAGTATTTAGACGTGAACAAAATCCCGCTCGACTTACGCTATTGGGCCTATATTTTTGTTGGCGGTGGCATCACTGGATGCATTCAGGCAAGTTAATCACAAGAAATTTAGTTGTAAAGGGTTTTCCAAACAGAGGTGTTATTTTGATATTCAAAGAAAAATGCTATTTTTTAATATAAATGATCGGAGCTTTATTTCATTATAAAGAGGAAGGTATGCCGTTAATAGTGGAAAATAACATCAGACAAATGACCACCACGACCACGCTTACAGGACAATATCCTTTTCATGAAATTTTCCATAACCGAATTGCAAAGTGGCTGCCCTATTCCCTCGATAGCCTCACGAATTCCATCTCTGAGGTATTGAATTGGCCCTGGGCTGTTGGCGTAGACCTTCTCTTTCACGTGGCCCCAAAGGAAAAAGTCACAAGGTGTTAAATTACAAGATCTCGGTGGGCAATTGTGATCACCTCTTCGAGAGATAACACGGTCTCGAAACTTTTCCCGCAAAAGATCAATGGTTTCGTTGCTTGTGTGGCACGTAGCGCCGTCCTGTTGAAAATAAACGTTGTCCAGATCAATACCATCCAATTCCGGTCATAAAAAATCGTGAATCATCGCTCCTGTTTAACACCTGACACCCGTTATTGAGAAACCCTTTATATACGAATTTTTATATCTTGTTTTTATTTATTCTCGAATATTGTACATGATATTTAAGAGTAACAATAAATTATGGAGTCAATAACAAAATAATATACTTATATAAAATATGTCAAACTTATAAGTATAGTATAAGTCTACAACAGTATATACAAACTACCTTCAGTAGTTCTTCTTTCAGTACTTCGGACTTTAAATTGACATTAAACATGGAAAATTTAAATTTATTAGGGAATCTTTAACATTTGTGGGTAGGACCATATATGAAATTTATTTCTTAGAGATAATCGCTTTCAAATGTTGGCCGCAACTGCCCCGTAATTCCGCCATCCGTAAACACCAATTCTGAATGACTCATTGGAGTCACAATCGGGCGGTATGGTGATGGTGGCTTCAAATGCCTCAATCGAAGGTGGGTTTTCTACAAAATATCAACACATTGGTCCAAGACGAGAGACAAATTGCTCAACGAAATGATGACGATAGCGTTCGCTATTCACTGTTACATTGGCACCAGCTTCGTCTTTGAAGAAACATGGACCGATGATTCCTCCAGCCCACATGCCACACCAAACGGTTGCTTTCAAAGGATGCAATGGCTGTTCTTGAATGGATTCGGGTTGTTCTTCAGCCCAAATAATTTTGCTTATTGACGTAGCAATTAAGCCAAAAATGGGCCTCATGCTGAACAACAAAAGTTGGCCTGAGCGCGCGAAGAACAATTTCCCATAGCGTCGATTTTCCTAATTCAATTGTACGATTTGTAAACGTTGTTGAGACGTGAGTCTTCAAAAACAAAAAAAAAATTATGTATTTAGTTTGACAGTAGTCACACGTCATCTGTGAAAAAAACTTATTGGAAAAAGTACCTCCAATCTGATCTCCCTTTGCAATCATCATACTTATTTACTAAAATACAACACACATCAATAGCTTCTTTTGGCCTCGTCGTTTCTTATTTGAAGGTAACCCTTTAGCACTTTTTGTCTAGCGGTAGCTCGTTCTCGATATTGTTTTTGATTAAAACTGTCAGTTTGGCATCAATTGTTTTGTTTCTGTAAACAAATGTTTCTAATTGATCGACAAACGTGATAGTCAACTGATGTACTCTATTCCATTTCAGTATAAATACTCAATTGAAAGCGTTTTTGTAACTAAATGGAATTAAAGATGGTCGATCATTATTCTCCTTTGACTTTGAAAATGTGACAAGACACATTGATTTAATATGTTTTTGTATTTTGTGACGCCTTTAAAGTGCAAATTATTATATTAGTATAATAATGATTTATTTTTTAAATATGTCAAACGCATGTTAAGTTAGACTTCGTGTAAATATTGATTTATATAATGGTGTTATTGGTGTCCCATAAACACTGATGGATTCTTTTAACTTGTCGAATTTTAAATGAAGAAGTGGCTTTTTAACTAGTACATCCCACGGCTCTTTCTTCATTTAAAAAAATAGTTATTTCATCACCATCATTTGGCGCTGCAGCTCTATGTGAGCTTTGGCCTGCTGCACAAAATGTCTCCATTTGCCCCGATCCTTGATTGAGCCCTTCCATTTGGTGACCTGGAGTTTCCCCATGTCATCTTCTAGTTCGTCAATCCATCTTAAGCTTGGTCTGCCTCTTGCTTTCGTTGCAAATATTTTAGCGTCAATTATTTTTCGTTGAGCTCTCATGGGGCCCATTCTCATGGTATGGTCTAGCCATCTTAGTCTTTGAGCTCAGATGAACCGCATGACGTTTTCCGCTATTATAAGTTGGTCCAGTTCACGCCGTTGCCTTTGACTGCACCGAAGATTAGCCTCAAATTTTTTCTCTCAATTACTTGGAGTTTGTTTTTGTCTTTTTCATTTATTGTCTAAGAGTCTGATCCGTTTATTTATCAATATTAAAATTTCAGTTTACACGTTTTGGTTTTTATGCTTATTTTTCTTAATGTTGCCATAAAGGAATGTTAATTAGATTTCACACATTCCTTGTCGATTGGATTACTATTTAGCTCACTGCTCCACATTTTATCTATCAAAATCAGGATCACTTTTTCTCGACTAATCGAACAATTTGGATCAAACCGATGAGACGTAATCTTTTTCTCGATTTTTTACAGAAACGGGCTGCAAATCATTCTCTCTTATGCGCATTAGATCTAATGTGAAATTTTTACCTCGAGCAGCTATGCCTTCAGTAAATGAAGCTGGTCATCATGACTAGATTCTTTTGCAATCTGATCCGAACTCTATTTGATGCCATCTAGCTAAATCCATTAAACAGTATTTTCGAATGTAGCCCAGTTCTGTTCGCAAGCCTTTCCTTATAGAATTAATTAAACAATCGCTAGAGAAATATTTAAAAACTACTTACTATTGCTTCCTGATGCATCATCATCATGCAAATAATAAGCAAAGAGCTGCAGGCGTCAATTATCATCTTCTACTTAGCATAAAAACGAAAAAATATCCTTTCAAACTCATTTTCAATGATTTCTAGCAAATCAAATTAATCTACCCGTTCACATATGGCAGATTACCTGCAAAATTGTCAGCGATGCTTTCCATTTCAATTCAACCGGGCTATTCGGGTCATGTTCTTCGATTTCGATGTAACTTAAATATGTTGCTCTCTGGTCGAAATAATGAGACACGTATTTTTTTGTTCGCCCGAAAAAATTTTTTTTCAAGAGTTATCGGCAATTTTATTTTTCGCCTCAAACTCGATTTTTTTTAATTATATAAGAAAAAATTTTTTTTAAATGCCCATAACTTAGTCAAAAATGAACCGATTTTAATAATTCTGGGTTCAAAATGATCGTAATTACTTGCACAAGCGACTTCATGTAGAAACAATTGCAAAAAAGTAGTTGAAAATTTTTTATTTAGCAAAAAAGAAAAAAAATTTAAATTTTTTCAAAATTCAATATTTCAAAAAGTGTATTTTTTTTTTTTTATAACTTTTTCCAAATCAAAAAAACATCTCAAACTTTAATTGAGCTGCATGCCTAGTAGCTAAAATGAGTTGTTTTTGAGTAATGAATTTTTGAGTAAACACCCTGTTTCGCACTTTTTGTTTTTTGCAAAATAAAAAATTTTCAACTACTTTTTTGCAACTATTTCTAAATGAAGTCGCTTGTGTAAGTAATTACGATTATTTTTTTTTTTTTAAATTTTAAGAATCGGATACCAGGATCTTGAGAGATAGGCCAAAACGTGGACCTGGGTAACCCTAGAATTTGTTTGTACAATATGGGTATCAAATGGAAGCTGTTGATGATTTCTATAGTATAGAGTCGTTTTCATACCGTTTCGTGACTAGGGTCTCGAGATAAAGGCCAAAACGTGGACCCGGGTAACCCTAGGATGTGTTTGTACAATATGGATATCAAATGGAAGCTTTTGGTGAATGCTTTAGTACAGAGTATTTTTCATGCCGCTCCGTGGCTGGGGTCTCGAGATATAGGTCAAAACGTGGACCCGGGTAACCTTTGGTTGTTTATGTACAATATGGGTATCAAATGAAAGCTGTTGATAAGTGCTTTAATACGGGGTAATTTTCGTACCTTTTGATGACTAGGGTCTCGAAATATATGCCAAAACGTGGACCCGCAGTGTCTTTGCCCCGAATTAAACCAAACTTACATACATTGTTAAGTAAGTATTGAAAATGGGTTTCGTAAAGTTTGGTTGTAATTCGGAACACCGGCAACGCATACAGCGTTCTTTTGAACCAGCTATAATGTCGTTTACTTTTTTAACGCTTGGGGCGGAACTGAACTGTCAAATTGACAGTGTGAGTTACAATGTGTCAATATTTCTTTCTGATTTGGACGCCATAAGGAGAAGACCTAAGTGCAAAGTGTAAACATTTTTTGGAGTGGTGAATAATTTCTTACGAAATTTGAGAATTTAATGAATGTTCAAATGAAATTATGTTTTGTGGATTTAGTTTTTCGGTTCATATGCGATAAGCTACGATACACCATGAGTGAAAAAAATGGTAAAAAAAAATTTTTTAAAGGATGAAAATTAATAGTCTTATCATGCACATTGTCAACAATTTTCAGAAGAAAAGAGATGATTTAAGAAAATCACAACAAAATAAAATAATCCTGACCATGTGGACTTGGACTTTTAAACACATATGCATCGAAAATATAATCCACAAAATTGAAAAAAAATGTTTTAAAATCTCAGAATACCATAATTACAATCACGTTTATTACAGTACAAATGCCAAGACAATCACGTAATCATATTGGTCGTTCGACAAATAATAATAGGCGCATGAGAAATGCCCGATATAACGCGACATCAGAAGAACGTCAAGAACAAAATGAAGTAGTCAAACGATTGATAAATAATGTTATCCAAGCAACTATTTTAATTGGCAAATTCAAAAATGAAGACGTTTTAATACCAAGAATTCCAATGATTCCACCTGAATTGCCATTTGTATTCAAGCGTTTGCAACTGCCCATTCGTTTGGCATTTACAATAACTATCAATAAATCACAAGGGCTAACTTTAGAAATATGCGGGATGAATTTAGAAGAACCAGTATTCACCCATGGTCAACTATACGTTGGGTGTTCACGTGTTGGGAAGCCAACAACATTATATATTTACTAAAAAACAAATAGAAAAACAAAAAATATTGTTTATGCCAAAGGGCTTGAATAAAGAATAAAGAAATAAATAATATGAAAACCATATCTTTTCTGTTCTAAACCATATCTGTTCTATTTTAGTGTGCCCAGCGAAGCGGCCCGGGTTTGCTAGTGTAATATAATTAGAATTATATGGAAATATTATGATAATATGAATATCATAATTATGTATATATAATTATTATTAATTATTTATAATTATATTTCTATTAAATAAATAAATCAGCTGAAAGATTTGTTTAAAAAGCCAACCATCATTGTGGTTAGAGGGATGAATATAAATATTTATAAAAATGTAAAATTAAAATCATGGCAAATATTGTTCCAAAAATTTAAAATAGACAAAAACACTAATATAGAAAGTGTGGAGAAAATCTTCCTCTCCCTCTTCTTTTGAAGCACAAATAAATACCATACATAGCAATCTTTTTTTTCCTTGTCATGTCGGTCTCCTTGCCGCGGGGATAAGGCTTAAGTGGCGAGTTAACCCCATTCTATGGAGATTAACTTACCACGAACTAAGAGGGCAGCTCCATATAGGAAATGGGTATCCACTCAACCGCGGAACGGCGGAATTGGTGGCCACCCAAGTACTATGTGGAGAGTACCGTACTGACAACCTGGCAGGAGGGATAAAATGCATTTTCCTACAATGTGGAGGCTAAACAGGGATCTCTCTGCACGAGATAACCCACTTCTGGGAAATCCTCCCGTCGAGCAATCGACGGCTCGAGCATCGGATGTGCAGACCCGAACCCCACATTCCCCTATGACCGGAACTGACACCCAGGGTTCCGGAGGAAGCGCACTACTAGTGGTGAAACATGGCACATTGGCTATGCCAATGGAGAGCTGAGTGAGTGTGAGCGATACACCGCCGTCGAAACGATCTGAAGCAACTGAACAAGTTGTGGAGGACGTGGAGATGGCGGACAATCTCTCGGTAGACTCAGATGGATCTCTGGTACCGAGTAAGTCTTTGACAACGGTTAAACCTGGTGTGAATCAGGTAAGTACCGGTAAAAAGACCGAAGTTATTGGAGATTCGAACGCAGGTGTTGGTCTAACCGCAAGGCAGATCAAACGAAGAAGACAGAAGGCGAGGCAAGCCGAAGCACTAGCTAAGGCAAGGACTCAAGCTCCGTCAACTTCGACACCTGTAATGGAAACGGGAAAGCGTGGCAGAACAGAGGATTCCTCTGCAGCGCTGCGCTCTTCCGGAAACGAAATGGGGTCTGTGCCAACGACCGGGAAGAGAAGAAAGGCAAAGAAGAGGAAAGTCGAGAGACGGAATTCGGAAATGCCTGCATCCTCGACCCAATCCAAGGCAGACAAACCTTTGCCTGACAAGGCAGAGGCTAAGGGACCTCAAATGTCGAATGACACTCTTCCGTCAACGTCTGGCGAATCATTCGCGAGAATGGCAGCAAAGGCAATGACGGTGGAGATACATACCGACAAACAAGACGGTCTACTGTCCAAAGGGCAACAAGACTATCTTGACAGCTATCTTTGGAAAGCTATCGGTGAGTCGGAAGACGCGCCGACGTTCGAGGGGAAAAGCGTGGTGGACGGCATCGTAAAGGTGCACTGTTCCAATGCTTTTTCCCGAGAATGGCTAGAAAAAGCGATAGCAAAGATTCCAGCCTGCGAAAACAGTAAGTTCATTCTTGTTGAGAGTAGAAAAGAAAGGCTGGTACGAGCGAGTGTCTGGATTCCGGGTCCTTCCTGTAATTCAGCAGAATTCAAACTCATCCGTGTTCAGAATAAGGATCTTGACACGACTCTCTGGAGAGTATACTCGTGCCAGGCAGAAATCCGCTACCACTTCGGAGGCGGGTTCCCACCTGGTACTGGGTATCGATCTTGGTTCCCTCAAGGTGCTTAAGTCGAAGTACGGGTGCCGTCCTCACTTTCATCTGGGGCGGATCCATTTCCGTGTCCAGGATAAGGAGGAGGAAGAAGTGTAAATATAGTCAGTCCGATGACTGAAGTAATATTTACACAGATAAATCTGCAGAATAGCAAAGCGTCTACGGCTCTCTTGTGCCGTAGGCATGCAAAACTGCAAACAAACCCACACATAATACTTATACAAGAAGTGCTATGTCGTGTGGACAAATACTTCATTGTGAAGGGAATGTGAGACCGCGAGCATGTATTATCATGCCGAGGTTGATCGAACACACGATGTTAAAAGAGCTATGCTCCGGAGATATCGTTGCTGCAAAATTAAAGTACTTGAAAAGTGGGAACAGTGTCGAAGCTATCATAGTTTCGGCCTACCTACCCTACGACTCTTTACAGCCACCTCCTTCGAGGGAGCTAAGAGAAGTGGTCAAGTACGCAGAATCCAATAATCTGGGGCTAATAGTGGGCTGTGACGCAAATTCACAGAACATTGTGTGGGGAGGCAGCAAATGCAACCCCAGAGGTCTCAAGTTACTGGATTCTATCCTGTCATCCGATTTGGTCATCCAAAACACTGGTAACAAACCAACTTTTATGACCAGAAGGAGACAAGAGGTGATTGATTTAACACTTACCAATAGGTCAGTTGGAAATCAAATCAACCGATGGCGAGTTTTGGAAGAGGACTCTCTTTCTGATCATCGTCTTATCGAATTCCGACTGGGAATTGACACAATATCAATACCTTCCGGTAGGAATCCTCGAAATATGGACTGGGACAGGTATGGTGAGCTTGTAACAGAGCGATTACCAAACTTGAAAAAACTCAAATCAGCAGAAATGATTGAAGATGCTACTAAGAAATTAGAAGGTACTTTAATCAATTGCTTTGAGGAACTGTGTCCACTCAGGCAAAGCAGACAGGGGAAAGCGGTTCCTTGGTGGAACCCTGAACTGTCGAAGCTTCGTGTACGGTCCAGGAAACTTCTTAATAAGGCCTTGAAGACCAAAACAGAAGAGGACTGGGCCAATCATCGACTTATACAGAGAGAATATAAGAAAAAAGTACGGCAAGCCAAACTTAAATCCTATAGAAATTTCTGCAGTAACGCCGAAGAAATGAGGGAAACAGCGAGACTTTGTAAGGTCCTTCATTTAGACCGCTCAGTAGGGCTGGACTCCATTCGAAAACGATGGTTCATACACCATTTCCAAATCGGAAACGTTTAATGCTCTACTCGAAACCCATTTTCCGGGTAGTCGAACTCTCTCTGAAGCTGAGAGTGGCATGAACAATGACGGTGGCAACGGTGGAACCTCTAGGTACAGCTGGTATATTGCTAGTCGGATAGTGACAAGGGAATCGATAAGGTTTTCCTTATCTTCCTTTGAGAACTTTAAGTCCCCTGGACCTGACGGAATATATCCAGCAATGCTTAAAAAAGGAGGAGACAAGCTGATTGAGGCCCTGAAAAGGATCTTCACAGCCTGTCTTGCATTTGGTTATATACCATCCCAATGGCGACGCGTAAGAGTAGTATTTATTCCGAAACCAGGAAAAGATGACTATTCCCTAGCAAAAAGTTTTAGATCAATCAGTTTGACATCGTTCATGCTGAAAAGTCTGGAGAAACATATTCGAGGGGGGGGGGTATTGCCGAGAAGTCCACTTAGTAGAAATCAACACGCTTACCAGAGTGGAAAATCATGTGAATCAGCCTTACACGATCTTGTTAGCAAGATTGAAGCTGGGCTGGAAGCTGACGAATACACAATAGGCGTGTTCGTGGACCTTGAGGGGGCTTTTGATAATGCCACTTTCGGCTCGATATGTTCTTTTGCCGAACGACACGGAGTTAATCAAGCCATTATAAAATGGATATACTCCATGCTCTCTGAGAGGCTGTTAACCGCTGGTGGGAGCGGCGACGAGCAAATCACAGTCACGGCCAAGCAAGGATGTCCCCAAGGGGGTGCTCTTTCTCCGCTGCTGTGGTGCTTCGTCGTAGACTCCCTATTAGCGGATATGCAGGAACGCGGCTTTCACGTCCAAGCATATGCGGACGACGTCTGTGCGCTAACATCGGATAAATCCTTAAGGTGGCTTTGCACGAAAGTGCAGAGGATTCTTGACAAAATCGATGATTGGTGCATGAGACAAGGTCTTTCCGTTAATCCGAACAAAACAACCATAGTCTTGTTTACGAGAAAACGGAGAATGGATGGACTCAGTCTTCCAACACTGAAAGGTGTGACATTTGGTCTTTCCAACGAAGTTAAATATCTAGGAGTAATCTTGGATAAGAAGCTGACCTGGGAGACACACGTTTCACTGAAGGTGAATCGTGCATTGAAGATTTTTCAGCAATGCCGTAGAGCCTTTGGCCAAACTTGGGGTCTGAAACCTGCTGTGGTCCTATGGATATACACGGCACTTATCAGACCAATCATCACTTACGCTTCTGTGGTCTGGTGGCGACGGAGCATGGTTAAGTCCACAATCCGGGAACTATACAGGCTGGAAAGAAGTGTATGTTTATGTATCACGGGTGCCATGAGTACAACCTCTGGGGATGCCCTAAATGCTATGCTTGATTTGCTCTCCCTGGATCTTAAGATACAACAGGAAGCAATAAAAGCAATGTGTAGACTCCATAAATATGGTTTCTGCCACGAAGATGGAACTTCGGGACACACAGAAATCTTTAAGTTGCTGTCGGAGCCGTATCCACTGTTTTTGGCACCTAAAGATGACCTGATACACACAGTTTGATTCGGAAGGAAATTTGATATCAGATTTCCATTGCGTGAGCAATGGAGCAATTCAGAATGCATGCAGGGAGGTTTGACGGATATTTTCTTTACCGATGGGTCCAAGACTGAAATAGGGTCTGGAGCCGGATGGTACTTAAACGATAGTAATAAGTATCACTATGCTATGGGGGGAATGGCAACTGTTTTCCAAACAGAAGTGTTTGCCATCCTATAAGTAGCCGAATGGATAATCGAGAGGAGATGGAGCGGGAAACAGATTGGAGTCTTCAGTGACAGTCAGGCTGCATTGAAGGCCCTGGAGAACGCGAAGCAAACCTCGAAGATTGTTCAACAATGTGAGAAGAAGCTTAATTCTGTCGCAAGACAAAACAGGCTTGTACTTATATGGGTTCCGGGACACTCCGATGTTCAAGGAAACGAAATTGCCGACGAATTGGCCAACCGTGGATCAGCGGTGCCCCCACAGGGGCCAGAGCCAATAATCGGAATAAGTCCCGCAGGAATCAAGAATTGGATCAACGTCAAACTTTCTACTAAAACTTAGAAGGAAAGACATTCGGTTGATGGTCGGCATCATTACAGGACACAACCCATGGGGTCAGCATATGACCACCATTGGAATCATCGAGGACCCGGTATGCCTGTCATGCTTGGAGGAGGCGGATAGCACTGAGCACTTTCTCTGTGAGTGTCCTGCCTTGGCTAGAGCAAGGCTACGAGTATTGGGTTCCGATGTCATGGGAATGAGTAATATTCGTTCTCTAAAACTGGAGGATATTTACAGATTTGCCAAAGAATCTGGAAAATTCTCACAGGACTAACTATCTCTATCTCTGTCTCTACTCTTTCCTATCTCTTTCTCTGATACTTTTCTCCCTCCCTCCTTGACTATCTACCCCCTTTCCAGAGCTTTAAATACAATGGGCTTTTTAGCCTGAGTGTTTTAGGAGCCCCCAAATCTCCTGGTGCTCCTTGGCTCGACCTTTTCAAATTCAATTCAATCTTTTTTTTCCATGTTCAATGTTCACTAAGAAACGAACAGTGTGAAACTAAAGTCGACAACAAATCCACACGTGTGTGGTAAAATGAGTTTCAACCAATTGTTTGAATCTGTTTTCAGTTTGTGGCCTGCATAAGAAACTCAGAGTTTATTTTGCAATTTGTTTGTTTACTTTCTATGTATACACATGTAAATAAATGCTTATGTGCATATTTATCGATATCTGGGTGCACTGGGCTTCGAAGCAGCCACGTAAAAATCCTTCTACAATAAAAAACAAAACAAAACCTCGAATAACAACTGCTTATTCAGATGTCGACCCTTGCGAACGAATCCCGGAAAATGATTTGAGAGCATGCAGCTATAATGGTTCGACCCTTAATGGGGAAGGTCGTTCTGCCCGGCTCGCTGATGTCTGCGTGAGAGCAAAGGCTTGTATCACTGTCATTAAAGAGATACTACGGAAAAGAAGAAGAAGATGCAATATGCAATAATAAAGCGTTTTTCAGTAAGAGCGCTTCAACTTTTGAACTTTTTTGAATAAAACACAAACGGTTTGACTTTTTAACTATTTTTTTTTTTTTATTATCGAGTTTGAACATATACATTTAAGTATGAAATTCGATTTCTTTTGCATGACCACCGCGTGCACGTTTTACGAAGTCCAATCGTTGAACCCAATTTTCGACCACTCTTTTGCATAAATCGGCCGAAATTCCAGCAATTTCGCGTTCAATATTGGCTCTGAGCTCACAAATCGTCGCCGGCTTGTTACTGTAGACCAATGACTTCACATAACCCCAAAGAAAATAGTCTAGAGGCGTCAAATCACACGAGCGCGGCGGCCATTCGACTGATCCATTTCTGGAAATAATGCGCTCATCGAACTTACTCTTCAACAAATCAATTGTAGCGTGTGCTGTGTGGCTTGTGGCGCCGTCCTGTTGAAACCACATGTCGTCTAAATGCATACCATTCAATTGCGGCCAAAAATAATCGTTTATCATGTCGCAGTATCGATTTCCATTCACAGTAACGTGGCGATCGTTCTCGTCAACGAAAAAATATGGGCCAATTACGCCGCCGGCATGTAAACCGCACCAAACAGTGATTTTTTCGGGATGCAACGGTGCCTCATGAGTCACGTGTGGATTGCTTTCTGCCCAGTAACGCATATTTTGCTTGTTGACAAAGCCATTGAGCCAAAAGTGAGCTTCATCACTGAAGATGAATTTTTTGGAATTATTTGGATTTAAAGTAGCAGCAACAGAACGATTATTTTCATAAAAAATTTGCACGATTTGCAATCATTTCTCAAGTGTGTAGCGTTCCATGATGAAATGTATGCTAATGAAGTTTACAAATGACAAGCGAAAAATAAAAAATATTGCGTCGTGCGCCATCCCTATCGGAAAAAAGTTGAAGCGCACCTATTGAAAAACGCTATATATGCAGATATTATGATTTCAGCATAAAAATATGTACCAAGCTACGTGGCTGTCTCCTGATCGAAAAACGCGACAACAGATCCAGAAACAAGCGGTCAGAGCTGGAAGACAAGCTTCTAGTGTTTTAGATGTACGTGCGATGCGACGATCCATCATCGACTCGGACCATTACCTTGTTGCAGCCAAAATACTTACGTGTTTCTGTGCAACGAAAACCGTACACAAAGCATGTTCGACATTGGAAAGCTGCAATCGCAACAGACAATCAGCAGATTCGCTACTCGACTCTCACTCCTGCTCTCGGAGAGTTCTACACAATAATCCGGCATGCTCGAGCAATGAAGCAACATTTCTCGTTCTCTACGTCCCGTCCCCGGAGAAGAAATCGGAATTCGGCGAACCTGAAAAAACAATTGGTAGGACAAGGAAAGCCATGTTGCCGCAGAAGGAAAGGATGCCGCCAATAGAGCCACGCTGCGGGCGCAACGTGAACCATGTGGGATCGCTACCGGGAGTTAAAAATGGAAGAGAGGTGTATTATTAGAAGGAAGAAACGAGAGGCTAAAATGTGTGAGTACAAGGAGCTTGAGATACTGGCCAATAGGAACAACGTCTGAAAATTCTACCAGAAAGTTCTGCGGCTTATACTCGTATAATAGAAGGTGTCACGACGATTTCTCGTAAAAACGGCGATCTGGTAACTGACATCCAGAGCAATCTTAAATTATGGAGGCAACACTTCTCGAACCTGTTAAATAGTGACAGCTGCGCATGTAACAGAGAATGTTAAAATCCCGATACCTCAATCGTTGACGGCGGAATTGTCGTTCCGCTACCCGACCATGACCAGATGACGCTGCTAAAGGTCAACAAAGCCGCAGGAGCCGGCAGACTGCCGGCTGTGCTTTTCCAACATGGCGGAGAGGAGCTGGTAAGGTGCATGCATCAGCACCTATGCAAAATATGGTCGTATGAAAGCATGCTGCTGATTGGAATATAAGTGTGCTCAAATCCAAAAGAAGGATGATTATTCAATATGCGCCAACTACCGCGGGATTAGTCTTCTAATTATGCCGTATAAGGTCCTAGTGAGCGTATTGTGTGCAGGTACAGAGTTGAAAAGAACCTCTCCGGGCCGTTTGATTCCAAACGAGGTTTCAGACAGGGTGATTCGCTGTAGGGTGACTTCTTTAACCTGATGTTGGAAAAGATCACGCGAGCCGCAGAACTTAATCCCTCATACACAATTGTTATAAGTTCGTGCGGTTTTACAACAGATGGCGTAACTTGGTTATTATTCCATCGATCCACATTTCCAAACATTCATTGGAGAGCTACTGTCGTAAGGCACAAACGTCAGTATAAGTTTTTTATTTGAAGCGTAAACAACAATATTTTTACCACACTTGAAAATGTCGAATTTCGTGCCAAATAATGTGTTTTTGCGGGGAATTCTTCTTCATTATTTTAATATGAAGAAAAAAGCAGCCGAAAGTCATCGTATCTTGGTGGAAGTTTATGGTGAGCATGCTCTATCTGAGCGAACGTGCCAGAAGTGGTTTGCACGCTTTAAAAGTGGTGATTTTGGCTTGGAAGACGAAGAACGCGAGGGTGCGCCGCCAAAGTTCATGGATACCGAATTGGAGGAATTGCTCGATCAAGATCCGGCGCAAACGCAAGAAGAGGTTGCAAAAACTTTGGGAGTTGATCAATCAACCATTTCCAAACGTTTAAAAGCCATGGGAATGATCCGAAAGGTAGGCCATTGGGTGCCGTATGAATTGAAGCCAAGAGACGTTGAACGCCGTTTTATGGCATTCGAACAACTGCTATTCCCTAGCAAAAAGTTTTAGATCAATCAGTTTGACATCGTTCATGCTGAAAAGTCTGGAGAAACATATTCGAGGGGGGGGTATTGCCGAGAAGTCCACTTAGTAGAAATCAACACGCTTACCAGAGTGGAAAATCATGTGAATCAGCCTTACACGATCTTGTTAGCAAGATTGAAGCTGGGCTGGAAGCTGACGAATACACAATAGGCGTGTTCGTGGACCTTGAGGGGGCTTTTGATAATGCCACTTTCGGCTCGATATGTTCTTTTGCCGAACGACACGGAGTTAATCAAGCCATTATAAAATGGATATACTCCATGCTCTCTGAGAGGCTGTTAACCGCTGGTGGGAGCGGCGACGAGCAAATCACAGTCACGGCCAAGCAAGGATGTCCCCAAGGGGGTGCTCTTTCTCCGCTGCTGTGGTGCTTCGTCGTAGACTCCCTATTAGCGGATATGCAGGAACGCGGCTTTCACGTCCAAGCATTTGCGGACGACGTCTGTGCGCTAACATCGGATAAATCCTTAAGGTGGCTTTGCACGAAAGTGCAGAGGATTCTTGACAAAATCGATGATTGGTGCATGAGGCAAGGTCTTTCCGTTAATCCGAACAAAACAACCATAGTCTTGTTTACGAGAAAACGGAGAATGGATGGACTCAGTCTTCCAACACTGAAAGGTGTGACATTTGGTCTTTCCAACGAAGTTAATATAAATATCTAGGAGTAATCTTGGATAAGAAGCTGACCTGGGAGACACACGTTTCACTGAAGGTGAATCGTGCATTGAAGATTTTTCAGCAATGCCGTAGAGCCTTTGGCCAAACTTGGGGTCTGAAACCTGCTGTGGTCCTATGGATATACACGGCACTTATCAGACCAATCATCACTTACGCTTCTGTGGTCTGGTGGCGACGGAGCATGGTTAAGTCCACAATCCGGGAACTATACAGGCTGGAAAGAAGTGTATGTTTATGTATCACGGGTGCCATGAGTACAACCTCTGGGGATGCCCTAAATGCTATGCTTGATTTGCTCTCCCTGGATCTTAAGATACAACAGGAAGCAATAAAAGCAATGTGTAGACTCCATAAATATGGTTTCTGCCACGAAGATGGAACTTCGGGACACACAGAAATCTTTAAGTTGCTGTCGGAGCCGTATCCACTGTTTTTGGCACCTAAAGATGACCTGATACACACAGTTTGATTCGGAAGGAAATTTGATATCAGATTTCCATTGCGTGAGCAATGGAGCAATTCAGAATGCATGCAGGGAGGTTTGACGGATATTTTCTTTACCGATGGGTCCAAGACTGAAATAGGGTCTGGAGCCGGATGGTACTTAAACGATAGTAATAAGTATCACTATGCTATGGGGGGAATGGCAACTGTTTTCCAAACAGAAGTGTTTGCCATCCTATAAGTAGCCGAATGGATAATCGAGAGGAGATGGAGCGGGAAACAGATTGGAGTCTTCAGTGACAGTCAGGCTGCATTGAAGGCCCTGGAGAACGCGAAGCAAACCTCGAAGATTGTTCAACAATGTGAGAAGAAGCTTAATTCTGTCGCAAGACAAAACAGGCTTGTACTTATATGGGTTCCGGGACACTCCGATGTTCAAGGAAACGAAATTGCCGACGAATTGGCCAACCGTGGATCAGCGGTGCCCCCACAGGGGCCAGAGCCAATAATCGGAATAAGTCCCGCAGGAATCAAGAATTGGATCAACGTCAAACTTTCTACTAAAACTTAGAAGGAAAGACATTCGGTTGATGGTCGGCATCATTACAGGACACAACCCATGGGGTCAGCATATGACCACCATTGGAATCATCGAGGACCCGGTATGCCTGTCATGCTTGGAGGAGGCGGATAGCACTGAGCACTTTCTCTGTGAGTGTCCTGCCTTGGCTAGAGCAAGGCTACGAGTATTGGGTTCCGATGTCATGGGAATGAGTAATATTCGTTCTCTAAAACTGGAGGATATTTACAGATTTGCCAAAGAATCTGGAAAATTCTCACAGGACTAACTATCTCTATCTCTGTCTCTACTCTTTCCTATCTCTTTCTCTGATACTTTTCTCCCTCCCTCCTTGACTATCTACCCCCTTTCCAGAGCTTTAAATACAATGGGCTTTTTAGCCTGAGTGTTTTAGGAGCCCCCAAATCTCCTGGTGCTCCTTGGCTCGACCTTTTCAAATTCAATTCAATCTTTTTTTTCCATGTTCAATGTTCACTAAGAAACGAACAGTGTGAAACTAAAGTCGACAACAAATCCACACGTGTGTGGTAAAATGAGTTTCAACCAATTGTTTGAATCTGTTTTCAGTTTGTGGCCTGCATAAGAAACTCAGAGTTTATTTTGCAATTTGTTTGTTTACTTTCTATGTATACACATGTAAATAAATGCTTATGTGCATATTTATCGATATCTGGGTGCACTGGGCTTCGAAGCAGCCACGTAAAAATCCTTCTACAATAAAAAACAAAACAAAACCTCGAATAACAACTGCTTATTCAGATGTCGACCCTTGCGAACGAATCCCGGAAAATGATTTGAGAGCATGCAGCTATAATGGTTCGACCCTTAATGGGGAAGGTCGTTCTGCCCGGCTCGCTGATGTCTGCGTGAGAGCAAAGGCTTGTATCACTGTCATTAAAGAGATACTACGGAAAAGAAGAAGAAGATGCAATATGCAATAATAAAGCGTTTTTCAGTAAGAGCGCTTCAACTTTTGAACTTTTTTGAATAAAACACAAACGGTTTGACTTTTTAACTATTTTTTTTTTTTTATTATCGAGTTTGAACATATACATTTAAGTATGAAATTCGATTTCTTTTGCATGACCACCGCGTGCACGTTTTACGAAGTCCAATCGTTGAACCCAATTTTCGACCACTCTTTTGCATAAATCGGCCGAGATTCCAGCAATTTCGCGTTCAATGTTGGCTCTGAGCTCACAAATCGTCGCCGGCTTGTTACTGTAGACCAATGACTTCACATAACCCCAAAGAAAATAGTCTAGAGGCGTCAAATCACACGAGCGCGGCGGCCATTCGACTGATCCATTTCTGGAAATAATGCGCTCATCGAACTTACTCTTCAACAAATCAATTGTAGCGTGTGCTGTGTGGCTTGTGGCGCCGTCCTGTTGAAACCACATGTCGTCTAAATGCATACCATTCAATTGCGGCCAAAAATAATCGTTTATCATGTCGCAGTATCGATTTCCATTCACAGTAACGTGGCGATCGTTCTCGTCAACGAAAAAATATGGGCCAATTACGCCGCCGGCATGTAAACCGCACCAAACAGTGATTTTTTCGGGATGCAACGGTGCCTCATGAGTCACGTGTGGATTGCTTTCTGCCCAGTAACGCATATTTTGCTTGTTGACAAAGCCATTGAGCCAAAAGTGAGCTTCATCACTGAAGATGAATTTTTTGGAATTATTTGGATTTAAAGTAGCAGCAACAGAACGATTATTTTCATAAAAAATTTGCACGATTTGCAATCATTTCTCAAGTGTGTAGCGTTCCATGATGAAATGTATGCTAATGAAGTTTACAAATGACAAGCGAAAAATAAAAAATATTGCGTCGTGCGCCATCCCTATCGGAAAAAAGTTGAAGCGCACCTATTGAAAAACGCTATATATGCAGATATTATGATTTCAGCATAAAAATATGTACCAAGCTACGTGGCTGTCTCCTGATCGAAAAACGCGACAACAGATCCAGAAACAAGCGGTCAGAGCTGGAAGACAAGCTTCTAGTGTTTTAGATGTACGTGCGATGCGACGATCCATCATCGACTCGGACCATTACCTTGTTGCAGCCAAAATACTTACGTGTTTCTGTGCAACGAAAACCGTACACAAAGCATGTTCGACATTGGAAAGCTGCAATCGCAACAGACAATCAGCAGATTCGCTACTCGACTCTCACTCCTGCTCTCGGAGAGTTCTACACAATAATCCGGCATGCTCGAGCAATGAAGCAACATTTCTCGTTCTCTACGTCCCGTCCCCGGAGAAGAAATCGGAATTCGGCGAACCTGAAAAAACAATTGGTAGGACAAGGAAAGCCATGTTGCCGCAGAAGGAAAGGATGCCGCCAATAGAGCCACACTGCGGGCGCAACGTGAACCATGTGGGATCGCTACCGGGAGTTAAAAATGGAAGAGAGGTGTATTATTAGAAGGAAGAAACGAGAGGCTAAAATGTGTGAGTACAAGGAGCTTGAGATACTGGCCAATAGGAACAACGTCTGAAAATTCTACCAGAAAGTTCTGCGGCTTATACTCGTATAATAGAAGGTGTCACGACGATTTCTCGTAAAAACGGCGATCTGGTAACTGACATCCAGAGCAATCTTAAATTATGGAGGCAACACTTCTCGAACCTGTTAAATAGTGACAGCTGCGCATGTAACAGAGAATGTTAAAATCCCGATACCTCAATCGTTGACGGCGGAATTGTCGTTCCGCTACCCGACCATGTCCAGATGACGCTGCTAAAGGTCAACAAAGCCGCAGGAGCCGGCAGACTGCCGGCTGTGCTTTTCCAACATGGCGGAGAGGAGCTGGTAAGGTGCATGCATCAGCACCTATGCAAAATATGGTCTTATGAAAGCATGCTGCTGATTGGAATATAAGTGTGCTCAAATCCAAAAGAAGGATGATTATTCAATATGCGCCAACTACCGCGGGATTAGTCTTCTAATTATGCCGTATAAGGTCCTAGTGAGCGTATTGTGTGCAGGTACAGAGTTGAAAAGAACCTCTCCGGGCCGTTTGATTCCAAACGAGGTTTCAGACAGGGTGATTCGCTGTAGGGTGACTTCTTTAACCTGATGTTGGAAAAGATCACGCGAGCCGCAGAACTTAATCCCTCATACACAATTGTTATGTTAGGACTATGAATAAGTTCGTGCGGTTTTACAACAGATGGCGTAACTTGATTATTATTCCATCGATCCACATTTCCAAACATTCATTGGAGAGCTACTGTCGTAAGGCACAAACGTCAGTATAAGTTTTTTATTTGAAGCGTAAACAACAATATTTTTACCACACTTGAAAATGTCGAATTTCGTGCCAAATAATGTGTTTTTGCGGGGAATTCTTCTTCATTATTTTAATATGAAGAAAAAAGCAGCCGAAAGTCATCGTATCTTGGTGGAAGTTTATGGTGAGCATGCTCTATCTGAGCGAACGTGCCAGAAGTGGTTTGCACGCTTTAAAAGTGGTGATTTTGGCTTGGAAGACGAAGAACGCGAGGGTGCGCCGCCAAAGTTCATGGATACCGAATTGGAGGAATTGCTCGATCAAGATCCGGCTCAAACGCAAGAAGAGGTTGCAAAAACTTTGGGAGTTGATCAATCAACCATTTCCAAACGTTTAAAAGCCATGGGAATGATCCGAAAGGGTAGGCCATTGGGTGCCGTATGAATTGAAGCCAAGAGACGTTGAACGCCGTTTTATGGCATGCGAACAACTGCTTCAACGGCACAAAAGAAAGGGTTTTTTGCATCGAATTGTGACTGGCGATGAAAAGTGGGTCCATTACGACAATCCAAAACGTCGGGCAACGTATGGATACCCTGGCCATGCTTCAACATCGACGTCGGCGCAGAATATTCATGGCCTGAAGGTTATGCTGTGTATCTGGTGGGACCAGCTGGGTGTTGTGTATTATGAGCTACTGAAACCGAATGAAACGATTACGGGGGATGTCTACCGACGACAATTGATGCGTTTGAGCCGAGCACTGCGAGAAAAACGGCCGCAATACGCCGATAGACACGACAAAGTTATTTTGCAACATGACAATGCTCGGCCACATGTTGCACAAGTGGTCAAAACATACTTAGAAACGCTCAAATGGGATGTCCTACCCCACCCGCCGTATAGTCCAGACCTTGCGCCATCCGGTTACTATCTGCAACATGGCCTGGCTGACCAGCACTTCCGTAATTACGATGAAGTCAAAAAATGGATCGATTCGTGGATTGCGGCAAAACCGACCGAATTTTTCACAAAGGGAATCCGTGAATTGCCAGAAAGATGGGAAAAAGTAGTAGTAAGCGATGGACAATATTTTGAATATTAAATTTGTAACCATTTTACGTCAATAAAGTTTCAAATTTCGAAAAAAACCGCACGAACTTATTCATAGTCCTATTAGTATGCCGATGATATTAATCTTATCTGATTCAACAACAGCGCTGGCTTTGGCCTTTGCCAAACTGCATAAAGAAGTTAGTCGAATGGGTCTGTTGGTGAACGAGGACAAAACGAAGTACTTCCTGTCATCAAACTCACAGGCGGCGCAATCGCTTATCGACATCCAAGTCACTGTTGACAGGTAAAATTTCGAGATTGTGAGAGACTTCGCATTAACACCGATAACACTGTCGGTCTTGAAACCCAAAGGCGACTACTTTGGACTAGGTAGGCAATTGAATAGTAACGCCCTCTCTCGACAAACAAAATTAACATTATTTAAGCCTATCATTATACGCGTCCTAACGTATGGTGTAGAATCTTGGACGATGACAACATCCGATGAAGCGTCACTTGGAGTGTTCGAGAGAAAGATTCTGCGTACAAATAAGCGGCTACGTTGGCTTTGTCTGGTCGTTCGAATGCAAAAAAACGCTCCGGCTCTGAAAGTTTTCGATGCGATACCAGTTGGTGGTAGCCAAAGGGAAGGGAAAGCCTCCTCTGCTTTGTAAAGATCAGCTGGAGAAGGACTTGGATTCACTTGGTGTGTTCAACTGGCAGCGGTTAGCACGAGAAAGAAACGACTAGCATACTTTGTTGAACACGGCAAAAATCGCGTAAGCGGTTATTGCGCCAATCAAGAAGAAGGAGAGTATATATAATATATATGTATATGGGAATGAACTACCAAAACAACCAACAGTGCAACCAAATTTTTCAATAGAGAGGCTAAAATTTGCCAAAATGTGGGTTGCATGTCCATAAACACAAGATAAAGTGATACTTAGAGTTAGTTAAAGGAGAATTATTTATATAATTATTATATTCCGTGCTATGAGTAGGGTTTAACATATATCTCCAAAATAGCCTATAAACACGAGATTATGGTGCAATGTGAACTTAATATCAAGCCCAAAATCTGTTGCCATTTGCTTTTATTTAGTTTTGGATAAAATATAATATTACTTTTAAAATTTAAATTTACATTTTATCACTAAATATTTGCTACCACGACAATTTGTTCTATGTTACCTGAGCGAGCCGGTTTTATATCCTGCCAAGGACTAGCAGTATTTCTTAAGAGTAATAGGACTATTTTAAGTTGTTACGACAACGACAACGACAACAACAACAACAACGTTTAATTTAATGGTATATTTTCTCAACGAAATTATGAACTAGAATGTTATATATTTTTGGAAATGGTATTACAACTGTTCTCTTTTTTTGAACACTCTATGCCATTAACTATTATTTTAATTGAATTTGTAGTATGTAAGTGTACTCATATAATTATAAGTCAAAAATGTATATATTTTATAAGATAATAAAGAATTGTAAACAATTAAACAAATTTACTTTTCCAATAGTTTCATATCAGATTGAGCTGTAGCGAAGTGTGGCCGAGGTTGCTAATTTAATAATAAAATATTCTGAAATTAATTCCAATATTCGAATTTCGGCAATCAAAAAACGAAATTTCGGCGAATAAAAGCAGAACAAACCGCAAAAAGTAACCAGTGATGCCTAAAATACATTTTGTTTTGCAAAGTCAACTTTTTACTACTATTTGAATATTTTTAGCAAGAATTTCGTAAGTAACAAAGTTTTTTCTAAGGCAGTCAAGATGACGAGCATCACCTTTTATGATTGCGTCTTGGATTGTGACCACGGGCCAATAAAATATACATGGTAGTTAAGTTAGTTACTGGTTTCTTTTTAAAAATAAAATAAAAACTTTTTCCCGAATACTATTATTGCTTTATTCGGTATATTATTGTATTACTTATGGAATAAGATTTCACTCATGTAAATGCCTCGTCTGGCTTCGCATTAGCACATTCTGTTTTCCCAGATCTTGGTTCTATCTCACGTATGGCTTCGTCGACATTCGAATTAGGGACCTGAATCGGTAATGTATTGGTCATATAACAGCGTCCCCGTACAGCAGTTGATACTGATTCTCTGAAGTTGATACTGATTCTGAAATGCCACAAGTAAAAGGCGTACAGGATATGACAGATAATAACAGGTTTGCAGGAATCAAAAAGTAAATAATTCAAAAGGTTATCCACACAGTAAAAAATTTATTTCAAAAATAAAATAATATTTAGTTCAAGAATTTGTATTTTAAACTTCCTAAGAAAATTTGGTGAGTTTTTGTTTGTTAAACATGTTCACAACAGAGCTGTGGGGATAAGGATTACATGTGCAATTGAACGTGAATGAACGCGGTCTTACTAATACTCATTACATAAGTGCTTCCGAACAAATGTAATTTTTGGCAGTTCTTTTCCAGCATTAATAGGATTGCCTTCCTTGGGAAAACTTCACATGCTTTTTAGCGTCGATGAAATGTTTAATAAATTTGCATCGGTTTTTTTAACTCAAGGCGATTGCTGCAATCATAATGATTTAGTAATCGTTATCCTTACCGACTAGCTGTCATTCACGTAATTTAGGTGTGATAAATTAACTGGGTTGGTGCAAAAATTCAAATAGTGCAGCCAACCCCGAATTATGTTAGTTACAATAATAGAATCACTTCTGTTTGTATAACAATTTGTTAAAATTGATATTAGTATAACATTTTGAAAATATAAAGCTATAAACTTCGACGTAACATTAATCTCCGGTATTGCATCAAATATATCCCATGTGTTGGACAATTCATAAGCAGACTCTAGCGACGAGCTTTTACTAAACAAATGATAAGAAAAATTAGTTAATAGTAAACGGTAAAAATTATTTTTAATATTACTGCACACATTTACTGTAGGACTGATTTCTTTTGATTTTACCAAATGAAATAAAATTTAGTTAATTCATATCTACGAATTTCAGAACTCACCTTTCCCCTGAACAAACAGAAACTTAAGGAATTTTCCGCTAATTGAACAGGAGATAAAAGTGATGCTCTGGAACTCGATCGTAGTTTTCTTAATTATACCTCTGCCAGGCATGAACGGGTTACTTTTTTTTAATGTGATGATTATGTGAGATATTTGAGACATGGGTTATTAAAAATTATTACACTTTCCAAAATAATCACAAATTTCGGAGCACTCAAGTTTAAAATACATGAGGATACGGAAATAAAAAAATGTTTAAACTGAATTCTCTACATGTTAATACCTCACCAACCAACTATGTTAAGTGCGAACACATCGATTTATTAATTCAACAAAAAACTCTACGAAAAGCCCCAGGCTTAGACGATATAAGGAATATAAAAATATATTTCTATCAATTCATATCTTAAACTTCAGTACTTTCCGGAGACATGGAAAATGGCTAAAATAACTCCAATTTCAAAGCCCGGAAACCCCCCAAATGAAATTGGAGGCGATCGACCAATAAGTCTTTTAAGTAGCCTCGGTAAAATATTCAAGCACGTACTAAAAGATAAGTAAACAGAATTTATGTATTAATGAAAATAATGTACTGCCTGCTGAATAGTTTGGATTTAGAATCCAAAGAATTTGTAACCAAGTAAAATCTAGTTTAAATAACAAAAAGTCGACCGCTTTAGTCCTTTTCGACGTTGAAAAATCCTTCGACTCCGTTTGGCAAAATGGGTTGCTAATTAAACTCATAGAGTTAAAATTTCCTATTCAACTAATCAAGATTATTCAAAGCTTTCTGTCTGAATAAATAATGAACTTCCAGACCTAACGGAAGTTCCGGCTGGTGTCCCTCAAAGATCAGTTATAGGACCTATCTTGTTTAATATTTATGTGTCTGACGTCCCTAATTTCGACAACTGTCACTACGCCGTGTATGCTGATGATATCGGTATTTTTTATTCCCACAAGTCTGCTCATGATATAGATGGAAAATAAAACCTAATGTTGATAAAACAACATCTTTTTTACCAAAAAAAAGAAGTCCATTCGATTTGCCCAGCATAAACCTCAATATTAATAGGCCCGATATAAAATGGTCAATCACCGTTCAATACTTGGGCGTAGTATTAGAGAAAAAGCTAATTTTCCGTGATCACATTCACCACATAAGTAATAAATATAATATCGCAATCAGAATGGTAATTCTGATCAACAGGATCAACAGGAAGAGCTCAGTACTGTAAATAAACATGTCATATGCAAAATAATTTTCCAATCATTTATCCTCTATGCATGTCCTGTACGGGGAACATATGCAGAAACACATATAAAGACGTTACAAATACGACAAAATAAGCTTCTGAGAACGAGGCTTAAATTACCATGGGATTTTCCACAAGGCGGTTACACGACGAAAACAAAATCATATTCTCACGAATCAAAAAACTTAATGATAAGTTTAAGATAAAATGCAGTTATTTTAATAACCAAGTAATATTAGATCTGCTACAGCATGCTTAACACGTTCCCTGTCCGCTGAGCTTCATATGGCTCAGGAAAAGTGCGCCTGATAAGCACTGATACGTTCCACATGTGTTTCATGAACGTGCAGAAGCAAAAATGTCCCTCTACGCTCATGGACCATATGTGTTTCAGGTTGAAATACCCTACATTACTAAAGCTATCCTATGACTACAAAAAAAACAAATTATTCAAAAAACCCTGTTGGACTTGTCGGTCAATTTTGCATTTTTGTATTGGGACAGGGAACGTGTTAAGTCACTAAATATCTGTACTGTACATGTACATGTTTTTTATATAACTTACTTTATTTGCAATCTATCTACTATAAGACATTCAGCAAATTAGATCTTATAAGATAATAGCAGCGGTAGTTTTGCTTTTGTGCAAATCTATGTACATAGAAATTAGAACAGCTTGTTAACTTGTACAGTTCGTTCTTAAATTCTTAAAATTCATTATTTCATTACATTTTATCTTAATATTTTCACTTAAGATTAACTTACTTAATTTTACCCTAAGGTTTATATATAGGTTGAGTAGTTTCAAACTAGAGGAATGGCATGATATGATTGCGTTTTAACCGTATAGTTTCATTGGTTGTGTCTAATAAACAAATAACAGATGGATTTATGTGATAAGATAGTCGTTTCAGATATCTAGTACTAAATTTTAGAGTTTTATTCTTTATAAAAGGAATACCTAAGTCGTTATGAATAGCTTCATTGGTAATAAACTGAGGGGCATTAACAAGGTTTCGTAATGTTTTTGATTGATAACGCTGCAAGGTATCCACATTGGAGTTGCTAGCAGTTCCCCAAAGCTATATTCCGTATCTGGTTTTCTAGACTAAGTCGAGAGCCAGTACATAAGTGTTGTTTTAATTTTTAGTTGTTGTTGCCTGAATGTGAATTTTCCACGTGAGGCGTCGACCAAGATGAATCCCTAAATATTTGACTCTGTCACTAATGGGAATTTGTTTATTATTTAACAATACAGCAGGGCATTGCTCTCTGATATGTGTAGATTTTTCCGAATTAACTTTTATTTTCCAATTGTCAAGCCAAAACTCCAAAATTTGGAGTTGATTTTGCAAAAGATATGAAGTTTCAACAGAGGACTCGCTATAAGCGATCAATGCTGTATTATCAGCAAAAGTTGCTACTTCTACTTCTTCTGAATTGGGCTTATCAGCTGTAAATATAGTATACAGGACGGGACCTAAGACACTTCCTTGGGGTACACTGGCATTAATGTTATAAATTTCGGATGAGGCATCCCCGTGTCTTACATAAAAGTGTCTGTCACGTAAATAAGATTTAAGTACTAGTTAGTTGTTGTTGCCTGAATGTGACTTTTCCACGTGAGGCGTCGCCCAAGATGCATCCCTAAATATTTGACTCTGTCGCTAATGGGAATTTATTTATTTTTTAACAATACAGCAGCGCATTGCTCTCTGATATGTGTAGATTTTTCCGAATCAACTTTTATTTTCCAATTGTCAAGCCAAAACTCCAAAATTTGGAGTTGATTTTGCAAAAGATATGAAGCTTCTACAGAGGACTCGCTATAAGCGATCAATACTGTATTATCAGCAAAATTTGCTACTTCTTCTGAATTGGGCATATCAGCTGTAAATTTAGTATACAAGACGGGACCTAAGACACTACTTTGGGGTACACTGACATTAATGTTATAAATTTCGGATGAGGCATCCACGTGCCTTACATAAAAGTGTCTGTCACGTAAATAAGATTTAAGTACTAGACAAAAATGTGCCGGTAATATCTTTTTTAGTTTGAACAGAAGTCCCTTGTGTCATACCCTGTCAAATGCTTGTTCAACATTTAAAAAGGCTGCAGAACAGTATTTTTTCTCTTCCAGTGAACCTGTAATTACATTTTCGTAACTGTGGCACTGCTCTGGTGTACCATGTCTTACTCTATGCCCAAAGTGATGTTCAGGTATGATATTGTAATCCCCAATCACAGGCAACATTCTTTGCAAACGTATTTTTTCGAATATTTTCGAAAATGTTACCAGCAGACTAATAGAACGGTAAGACTTGACACTATTCTCGGGTTTATTGGGTTTTGGTACCATGACCACAGTGGCACGTTTCCGCAGTGGTATAAATTAAGGATAGCATTGTATTCAATTCAAGATTTACCAAATATTGGCAAATATGATAATTCAACGCGAAATATATACCAATATTGACTCTTTTCGAATGGTCGAGAAAATTGGCATATGAGCGACTCGTTTTATGAATGAAAGTACTTTGCTCGTAGAAATACGAGCTCGAACCTATCAATGAATTTGTTTTTGTTGTTCCTGTTCAGCGCAGTGATGGTAAATGATTTTTTGAAAAATCGCTACACAGCCCAAAAAAATCCCCATCTTTTCTCTACGCTTCAAAAAATTTTCCCTACAAAATTCCCTACATATTTTTCTCCTGTGTTTACCCAATAATGAGGCACTTGCGACGTCAAAATTGAGTTATTTTTTTAAGTTTTGGGCTTGGTGCTGTTTGGACCTTTAATAAGAAATATTATTTCAGAAATACATATATATAAATACACATATTTATTACAATATATTATAAACACATATATAAAGAAAAATTCAACAAAAAAACTAAAAATTAGACTTTTCCATTACAATCAGTTCTGTTTAAAATAAGACAGAGTTTCTATTTTTTCAGAATCCGGCACGATTACTTTTAAGATTGGGATTAAATGGTCCACCACTTGCAGCGCGACATTATGCTCAGCGAAGGACATGCTAAGTTTTATTTCGAAATTTCTGGAACCATTTGGTTTACTCGGCTTTTTCTTAAAAAAACTGTTTATTTTAGGTGTCTTTTTTTTTGTCTTGATATTTTTTTGGTACATTTTTGCTTCGGCGTGCTTCTGCAAATCAGAATTGCCGCAGTTCAAAACTTTGTCGCACTCAGCGCATTTACATTTAAATGAATCGCTAGCCACAGCTTTCAACCAGCCACTAAAATTGTCGTCTTCAAGCCACTTGTTATTTAACTTTTGTTTCCGATACTTAAATTTTTCTCCTGCTGTTCCTCCGAAGAGTCATTTGAAGAGGAGGAGCTCATTTCTGTAAAATATATAAATTTTAAATATAAAAAAAGCTGAAACTAAAATAATTGCAAACTTACTTCAAAAGTGAAAAGGACCAAAAAACGTGGGACAACTAACAATTTTCGCGCGAAGTAAAAATCGCGTTAGCATTAACGAAGAAAAAAATGGCAATATGGCCGTATTAACGCTTTAAAAGTATGCTGCCATAAGAAAAAAACACTGGCATGAAATCTTACTGCGGCTTTTTATTTGAAATGAACTTTTTTAATTTTTCCCGCTATTTTAAAATTTTTTCTGTCCTTTTTGAAAATTCCCTACATTTACAGAATTGAAAAAAATCTGTAATTATTTTTCTACAAAAATGCCTCATGTAGGGAATTTTCCCTACATTTACCATCACTGGTTCAGCGCCGTCGCGGGTAAATAATCATGGCCGCTACAGCCGCGCCTATGAAGCATTTTGTTCTTGTAGTCGCTAAGCTTAGAATTTTAGCTTTGGGAACATACGCATGTAGAGGCATAAAGTGAGTGTATGCGGTTATATGTACGTACATATAATATGTATATGTGCATACATATCTACATATGTACATCAACGCACACGGTTTAGATGAGTTTTTTGCATTGTTAGGAATTTGTTTGCATATGCTTGTCTATTTACTCCTGAATTTTTTATATGTAGATATGCATATGAGCTGTGTTACGAGGCAGGTCAAGATTTTTTTCTGCCTACATAAATATGGATGGTAGATGTTATTATAATTTAAAAAGTACAATATATTGTTACTAACGCTTGATGTAAATGAATGGTTTACAAAGCTATTTTTTTATGTGGACATTTTGAAATAATTTTAATAATACATTTAATATCAATAAAATTCAGTTAATTAGATACTTAAAATTTCACATTCGTGCATGCATATATGTACTTGGAACTAATTTATTCATCTCATAAGAAATAATCCATTTGCGCATGGAAAACGCCGACGGCAAATATGCGTGAAAGAAAAATGTACAAGTCTGCTGTTATTTTATTTTGGCTAACACCAAATCATGGTATTTTACAATGCAAACGCTATATTTACTTCTGTTGACTACGCTAGTTAAAGACTTGCTTGACTTTGGAAAAATATAAACACTTATTTTGTTTGAATTTAATTTTAGGGTAGTTCTCAACACTAAGTTAATACTGGACTGACTGCCAACATATTTGACAGTCGTATTTATATAGGGTTTTTCAGTAAGGGCCTTCAACTTTTGAACTTTTTTGAATAAAACACAAACGGTTTGACTTTTTTAACTAATTTTTTTTTTATTATCGAGTTTGAACATATACATTTAAGTATGAAATTCGATTTCTTTTGCATGACCACCGCGTGCACGTTTTACGAAGTCCAATCGTTGAACCCAATTTTCGACCACTCTTTTGCATAAATCGGCCGAAATTCCAGCAATTTCGCGTTTAATATTGGCTCTGAGCTCACAAATCGTCGCCGGCTTGTTACTGTAGACCAATGACTTCACATAACCCCAAAACGGGACGGCTTGTTAAATGACCGTGAAATGGCCGTAATGCTCTTAAAGTAGCAGCAACAGAACGATTATTTTCATAAAAAATTTGCACGACTTGCAATCGTTGCTCAAGTGTGTAGCGTTCCATGATGAAATGTTTACTAATGAAGTATACAAATGACAAGCGAAAAATAAAAAATATTGCGTCGTTCGCCCTCCCTATCGGATAAAAAATTGCGCACCTATTGAACAACCCTATACTTATACCTCATCTTACTGTTTTAGGTACACGACTTATATATTAGTTTCTTTGTTTGCTGTTTAGGAAAAACATGTTTATCTCTTGTTATTCTTAAAATACATATGCTTATTTTTTGTTATTCTTAAAATACAAATGTATGTTTATCTTTTGTTTTTCTTAAAATATATTTATCTTTGGTTTTTCTTAAAATATGATTATCTTTTGTTATTCTTAAAATACATATGTTTATCTTTCGGTATTCTTAAAATATGTTTAGAGGGCTGAATCCTGCATGATTATACTTAGAATTTACTTAGCAATTTTTATTTATTATTTGTGAATGAAATCATTCCTTAACTCTCCCCTTCCTAAATTAAATCGTCGCGATTTATACCGAATTAATGTTTGTTCCTTGTTCTTGCCTAAATAATTTTTACAGTTATCCACTCTAGTGTAAATATTATTGCAAAGGGCAATTTCCTTATCGGTGAAAATTTTTACATGCTTAGTTCTAAGTGGTGTGAATTTGAATAGTTTCCAATGATTATATATGATAGGATATTTGTAAATAGCAATGAGAGGATTTTTAATTCTTATTAAATATTCGTTCGTATGATGTGGTATTTTTTTGTCAATTAGTTACGTAGAATAAAAATGTGAATTCGTCAAATAAATAGAAATGCGTCGTCGGTTCTAGTTAGAATATATTTCTAGTTAGTTATGGTTGTTATTTTGGTTCTCCTTCTGCTTGAATTGCGATTATGATGACCATGACCAGTAATATCAGGTAATTCATTGTCGTCACCTGTAACTGTGTAATTTTTTACGTTGTCTTTGAGAATAACTTTTCCCCCTTGGCCAAAATCGTGTCCTCACGATCTTCCTGCACTATGTACTTTTTATAACGCCTGTCGCTTTTATTTCTGATTTTAGTCCTTAACACCAATATCTGGCCTCCTTGTTTGAAAGTTCGGTGTCTAGTTCCCTGGCTTAGACGTTGTAATGTTTTCTCCGATGCGTCTTTTAATTTGTTTACTATGTCTTCCTTGCTATATGTTATTAGGTTAAAATGTTTATTCTTTGGTTTTGCGACGGTATGGGTTGCGTTGTTCAATTCCTTTATAGCTACAAATAGCTCCTCGGTTGCTGATGTTGAGTCCTTTATTTTTTATATTCTTGCCAATTCTGATATGGAATTGTGCGTTCGTTCTACCTAATCATTTGCCTTTAATCTATATATTGGTGTCTGTATTTTGTTGATATTGTATTTCATACCCAATTGTTTTAACATTGGTGTATTCAGACAACTTTCGTTATCTGTCATGAGTTGTTTACAGTTCGAAAAATTGTTGATAAAAATTTCTTCTACTCTTTTGTCCGTTTCTGTTTTTGAGTCTAATTGTCTGATAGTTATGTATTTTGAGAATTTATCTACAGCTACTAAATATGTTTTGTGTTCATTAAAATAAATATCTAAATGTACATATGTATTCCCCTGGTTGTGTTGGTATGTCTGATTCTTTCAATGATTCTCTTTTGGGATTTCGTTCGTATTTGCCGTAAAGACAAGTTGTGCCTTTTTTGCTGTATGCCTTACATTGTTGTTTTATGTTCGGCCAATGGTATTGTTCTAATAGTTATTTTACATTATTTTTGTATCCCCTGTGTGCTCGCTTGTGTGTTTGTTTAACTAATTCTAGCTGTCTATCTGGTTGTGATATGTCTTCGAGTTTATTTGGTGTATATATGAATTTTATATCTGAGAACGTGTTTTTTATAATTTGTCCGTATCTAAATAAATCCTCCGCTGTTGTATGTATTGTTGCGACTTTTTTTGGCTGCAAAAACCTTTTTAATTCGGATATCAGATAATTTTCGTCAGTAAAGGTTATTGGGTGACGCATTTTACTTTGAAATATAATACGCGAACTAGTCTTATTCTTTTGTGTGTTTGGTATCAATTCTATTTGGATACCGAAGGCATTTAGCGGTTGACGTACTGCCTTGATTATGTCGTTGTATGAACTATCAGATGAGCTTACAGCACCTATAGAAGATGTGTTCATTATTTGTCGTGACAAGGCGTCAGCTAAAGCATTCTGTGCGCCTAGTTTATACCCGACTTTTGCTCCATAATCTTCGATAATATTTTTCCATCTCTTTAGTTTATGATTCGACTTCTTATCCGATATGGCGTAAGGAAGCGATTGATGGTCGATGGATATGGTTCAGTTGGCTATGCCGTATATGTAATTTCGTAATTTTTGTAGAGAACATATAATAGCGAGTAACTCTTTCTCGTTTCTTTCCTGTGGCACTGAGTGGGCGTGATAAGAAATAAATTGGATTTTTATTTTGACTCAATACAACTCTAATGGCTATATTGGAAGCGTCTGTAGTGAGTTCAAAAGCTTTCTCATAATTTGGCTGACATAATTGCACCTGCTCCTTTAAGCAGTTTTTCAGTTTGCTTATGGCTTCTATGGCCGTTTGGACTAAACTAATTTTTGTGTTCTTACTTTTATTTTTTCCGATATGATAATTGTCTCCTTTAAGATGTAAAGTTTAGGGTTTAGCTAGAGCTGCATAGTTTGTTACGAATTTTCTATAGTATCCAGTAAGTCCTAAGAATCCTCTAAGGTCCTTAAGGGTTTCTGGTATTGGGTAATTTCCTATCGTTTTTATTTTATTCGGATGAGATGACATTCTATAGTGCTTTACAATATGACCTAAGTATTCTACCTCTTCTATGAAAAATTTTGACTTTTCATGACAATTTTAAAGAGGCATTATTTAATGCGTTAGAAATAGTTCGGATGTGTTTCATATTCTCTTCATAGGATGAGGAGTAATTGATTACATCGTGAACGTAAACATATGCGAATTTACCTATGAAGTCGCGCAGGATGCCATCTACACATCTTTGGAAAATACAATAGATGGTGCGTTCTTCAATCCGAAAGGTACTCGAATGAACTCATATTTACCTCCATTCACACAAAACGATGTTTTCCCTCTGTCACTTTCTTTTATCTTAATTTGATGAAAGCTGGGCTCCAAATAAAGTGTATTGAAAAATTTGGCTTTCCCTAAGTTTTGCAGCGTAATATTTATCTATTATTTCCGTTCCATCCTAGTATAAAATCTAATCCATTTATCTCATCTACCTCAAAAAACTCGAAATCTTCATTTATAAACTTGATAGTTTCGTATTAATTATAAAATTACGATACATTGATGTGACTTGTAATGGTTTTACTTTTTTGTTATATTAAATTTTATAGTTTTCTTAACACCTTGTTGCACCTATATCTACTAAAGCATTATAATTTACTTTCCCATCATTTATTACTATATTGGGCAACCCGTTTATTAGTTTAAATACTTAATTACTAAATGATTTTGTCTACCTGTCTCTACAATTGTGCTAGAGTTGTCTGCTTCGGACGTTAAGTTGTTGTCCGCATGAGTTTTTGTTGTTGGTATTGATTGGTGAACTGGCCACTGTTACCTCGTGGTCTTTTCCAATTTTTATTGTTTGTATTCACGTCGTAGTAATTGTTTTGATGCTGAGTTGATTGCCTGAATGCTGTGTTTCCATACGTTGTGTCCATCGGTTCTGGTTTTGGTAATTGTGATGGTGGCTGGTTATAGTTGTATTTCTGCTGTCATATTATTGTCCTTCATTAACCTATCGATTTCTACTCTATTCGTGTCTATCCCTATAGTGTAATCTGCACTAATTTCCTACATTCTTAACACCTCAAGTGTCATCTTGTTCAAATTTATAACAGCGTTCAATTTCTTTATTCCGTTCCATCCTAGTATCAAATCAAATCCATTTATCTCATCTACCTTAAAAAAATTGAAATCTTCATTCATAAACTTAATAGTTTATTTCGTATTAATTATAGAATTACCATGCATTCATGCCACTTGTAATGGTTTTACTTTTTTGGTTATTTTTAATTTTCAAGTTTTCTTAACATAGTTATGGGTTGCACCTGTACCGACTAAAACATTATAATTTACTTTCCCATCATATATTTCTATATTGGGCAACCCGTTTATTAGTTTAAATACTTAATTACTAAATGATTTTGTCTACCTTAAACAATTGTACCAGAGTTGATTTCTTCCGGTGTTAAGTTGTTGTTCCGAATGAGTTTTGGTTGTTGTTATTGAATGGTGAACTGGCCACTGTTACCTCATGGTCTTTTCCAATTTTTATTGTTTCTATTCACGTCATAGTAGTGGTTTTGATGCTGAGTTGGTTGCCAGAATGTTGAGTTTCCAGACGTTGTGTCCATGGATTCTGGTTTTGGTAATTAAGATGGCGGCTGGTTATAGTTGTATTTCTGCTGATACATGGGACGTATCTGGTGATGTTGTTTCTCATAGTGGTGTTTATTGTTGGTTGGATGAATGTTCTGTTGTGCACAGCCTAGACGTTACTTTCGATGTTCGTCATCGTGCTCTATGGTACGGGCTACTGCAAATGCATGCTCTAAATCCCTAATATGATTTCCGTATAGGGTGGAACGAATATATGAGTTATTTATTCCATCCTTAAACACTCCTACCGCTTCTTGTGTTGCCTCATCAGTCATAACTTTAATCACTTCTTGGCTATGATCAGCCATAGATATTTTTGACGTGATTAGCGTCAGGGCTCTATTCACATGGAATTCACTTAAATTGTGTTTACCTTTTGTGAGTCTCTTCATCTTGTCCTGCAACACATATAAAGGACGTTGATCAGCATAGGTATAGTCCAATCTATTCCTGATTGCATCGAAATCAAAGATTGTGTTACAGTTAGTCAACACGTCAGCTGCTGGACCTTGTATTTTAGTTTTTATAATCGATGGAGCTTCCACGCATCTGTTGGAATTCCGATGATTGCTAATTCCATTCATATGTCTACAGATGTCTTCCCTCCATACGCGGTATTTGGAAATGTTGCCGTCAAATACCGGTAGTGCTTTAAAAACGTCCAGGTTGATATCGGTTGGATTGGTATAAGTCATGTTGACTGGTTCCAATCGTTCTGCTGCTTGTGGAATCTTTGCTGGGATAACTTGGATCTGATCTATCCGGGCTCTTAATGTTGCATTTTCTGCTTGGATACTCTGAAGCATTACTTGCAAATTGGCCATCTGCTGAATCGTGGTGTTCACGTCGATTTGTTCCACAACATCAATGGTGTCCAAATTTCTTCGTTCATTAAGTTTATTATTATTATCTCCAAAGATTTTCTCATCTGCTCCTTTCTATCGGAATTAGATCACTGTCTTGATTTTTTTAATGGAAGAAACGCGAATAGTTTTGCTATCACTAAATTTTTTATTTCTTTGTTCGCTGTATTTTCACTTCGTTTCCTTACAGCCTTTAATAATTTCTTTACATAAGATTTTGTCCTTTATTATGAAGGATTACGTATGTATGTCCTTGCTGCGACAAGGATGACTATTTTTTGGTTCGCTCACTGCTGGCAGGATCGCCAGTTAAAGACTTGCTTGTCTTCGAAAAAAAAAATTTAAAATTTATTTTTTTTTTTATTTAATTTTAGGGTAGTTCTTAACTTTCGTATTTATAATATACTATACCTCATCTTACTGTTTTAGGTTTCAAGACTTTTATATTAATTTCTTTATTTGCTGTTTAGGAAAAACATGTTTATCTCTTGTTATTCTTAAAAAAAGTGTATCTTTTGTTATTCTCAAAATATATATGTTTATCTTTTGTTTTTCTTGAAATGGGTTTATCTTTTGTTATTCTTAAAATACATTTGTTTATCTTTTGGTATTCTTAAAATATGCTTGGATTTGTTCAGCCCTGCATGATTATACTTAGAATTTACTTTACTATTTTTTTTTATTATTGGTGAATGAAATCATTCCTTAACTCGCTCCGCTATGTTGACTCTCTTATGTTAACTTTTCCAAGGCCGTGGTGAAATTATACAAATTTCTTCGCCTCGTTTTGTTAGAATTTAACATTTAACCTGCTCATTCGTTCCTGAACCTTCTCTATGAATTTACAATACGTTCTCTGGTATTACAGTAATATCAACAACAATGGACGATTTCAACAACAACAGGGACAACAGCATAATAATAGTTTATATCCAAACTCTTCAGGGAAGTCAATGTTAAATTCTAAAACTCGTAGTAGCGGCCAAAAAAATCGACCACATAGTCAGTTTTGCAGAAATCCTTTTGCTCCAACTAATGGCAGACTTCAATCGAACCAATGGAATTGTGTGTTAATCAAAAATGTCAAAATTTTTAATTTAGCCGCTGAAGAAAATTATCCCATGTATAATATAATAGTTGTTCAAACAAGCATAAGGCAACTTAAATTTATAACAGTTTCGGGAGCGGGATTAAGAGGAATAAATCATGAGTTATGTAGACCACAATATCCGCAAAGTATAATTAATATTGAGCTATGTAGACCACAAATGTCAAAACAAAGAAAGATCAATTTAGTATAAATTTTTAAGGAATTCAATAAAAATAAATATTTATGAATTTTGTAGAGTAGCTATTCCACAATTATTATTTACTTAATTTAAATAAAATAATGGCTTATGAAAACCGAAAAGCAATAACAGATGATGTAACAATACTTATATACAATACTTTGATAAAGAAGAAGAGGTTCACTAGAAGACTATAGAGGAAATGAAAACCTACAGGTACTAAATTGTGTAAAGGAAATAAGAACAAACTCTGTTGTTAAATTTTTTAAACATATTAACTCAAAAGATGAGGAATTTTTGAGAACAATTGAGAAAAGAAAGATAAAACTTACTTTTCACCACAATACAACACAGGATAATAACAAAAACCGATACCCCATTTATAGTTGACTTTACATATGTTAGCACTAAAACAGTCGTACCAAGGAGTAGTTCATTTGATTCCCCCTTATGTTTTACCCAAAAAGGCAGATAAAAACCGAAAACTACGATAACGGGTGGTTATCGATAATCGCAAATTGAAGAACCAAACGATCAAAGATAGGTTCCCAATTCAAAATAGTACATGTAGTGCAGACAAATTGGAAAAAATGTTGTCACTTCAGCACCATCGATCTGACGAAAGGCTTTCATCAGATTGAAGTATTCCCTAATGATAGAGCCAAAACGGCATTTTCAACAGCAGATGGCCATTATGAATTCACACGACTGCCATTTGGTCTCAAAACTGCGCCTGTGACATCCCAGAGGCTAACCAACTGTATAAATTTATACGGGACTACACAAAGGTAGCTTACCCTACGGTGCGACTTTTAAATAAAAACTACCTAGAACTACCAGATTTCACTAAGAAGTTCATGCTCACAACAGATGCACCCGAATTTGCTATTGGTTCTGTTTTAAGTCAAAGTAGCCATCATGTATGCTACGCCTTTCGCACTGTGTGGGATCACGAAATTCGGTAATCCACTATGTAAAGAGAAAGAGGCGTTTTTCACATTTATTACTGAGCGGACGTATTTGTAGTGGTGTGAATTGCAAAAATATGCAGTAAGCGGGGGCGCAGAATGCACAAACTCTACAAAACATCGCAGCTTTCGTATCGTGACAATTCGGATAATAACCACAATGCCATCGACAAACAAATGTCTGCCAGCATCACTACAAGCAGCCAATCAAGTACGCAGCTCCAACGAGGCATCATAGAGTACACAGAGTACGACACCAACATTTATTGATAAGTCACCCTCACCCCAAGGTAACACAAAAACTCAAAACTACCCTGTATCCACCTCCACCTTATCATGTTGGTCTCCTTGCCGCGGGGATGGGCTTATATGACGGCTAAATTCCATTTAGGAATTTAACCCGCCATGAACTAAGAAGGAAGCTCCGTATGGGGATCGGTGGAACACCCTTTCGCGAAACGGCGTGTGTGGTGTTTGTCCAATCATATATACGGAGAGTACCGTACCAACACATTCCCAAGTCAACGTGTGTTTGGAATCGTGCCGAGGACTGAATGGTGCAGGAAATTTAGACATGTGCATCGCGAAGGGAGCTTCATTCTCGAATACCTGGCCGCCCTCGAGAGTAGCTGTGGCCATACCGCGGTAAGGGGCACTGCCGCGGTGGACCCCATTACTTCCCATTAATACTCGGATAACAATAAAAAAGGCGATGCGACGAACAGAAACAGGTCACAGGACGTAATCGATAAGGCACCGAAGAGACCTAACAGCATCGAAGAAACAAAACAACGACCGTTCAGTGAGGTGGTTAAGGATAACCTCCTCTACGCACTGATCGACGAGATTACAAATAGCGGCAAAGTGGTCCTGCAGAATTGGGGGCAGGTGGGGACCAAACTGTCCAAGCTCGTGCTAGACAAGGACGCGGTTGGAGCACAGGACGGAACTCTCCCTTCCTTCGATTCGGCAGGAGTACTTCGAGGCTGTAGGGTAATCAAGTGCGACGATGACTGGTCAAGGATTGTCCTAGAAAAGTGCGTTGCTGAGATCAGCAGCTCACTGGAAGGCTTAAAACTTAAGCCCATTCTTGCCAAGGACATACCTTGTCCTCCTCGCGCTCGCATTTGGCTACCAGTGATGGATTTAAGCGGTGCAGATGTGCTGAAATACCTAAAGTCACACAACCCTGCGGTGCCGATGGATGACTGGGCAATCGTGAAGGCTGAAAAACCACAAAAGAGCAGCATGCCATTCGTTCTGCAGATTAACGATGAGTGCCTGCCAATACTCAAACAATCTGACAACAAAATGCGGTTTGGTCAAAGAAAGGCCAAACTGAAAATTTTGAAAGCAGGCAGCAATGAAAATGAGGATGACCTAGATGAGGTCGAAAGAAATATATAGCTCGAAAAGCTCTACCTAGCTGAAGCTGACAACAAACCCGATGCCTAGATCCATACAGGTGAATCTGTAGCACTCGAAATGTGCCACAGAGAACTTGGATGTCTTCTTCAGGGGAGGGGACATCGACATTAAAAAGCACAGATAAATTATTGATGAGCTGCGACGCAAATGCAGAAACGAGCTCTGGGGTAGTTCAGTGACGAATGAAAGAGGTGAGTCACTTTTTGAATTCCTATTAAAGACCAACCTCAACATATGTAATGTAGGGACGACCGCAACCTTCACTTTTCCGAGCTCGGCAAACTTTCCCTTTCCACAAACAACAAATAGTCACAAATTGGAGAGTATCCGACAAGAAATCCTTTTCGGGCCATAGTTGGATTCTCTTCGATATCAATCTTAAGCTTGAGAAAGCAGTCCCATATAGAAACCCTAGAAGAAAAAACTAGAGTGACCCAGTCTTAACTTCAACACATAAATAAAACCATAAAGTCAAGTGAAGACTTAGATGAGAAAGTAAGAGCTTCGAAGCTTCGTTGACGAAAGGGTTTGAAGTTTCATGTCCCGCCACATATGGAAAAACAACCTATGCTACCTGGTGGAATGAAGATTAAAGTCAACTCAGGAAAATGATAATAGAAATCTTCAATATCTGCTATAAACACAAGTACCTCAAACCCTTAGGGAATACAAGAGACCAATCAAAGAGGCTCGGACAGAGGCAAGGAGAGAGGTTTTTCTAGCTCAACAAGAGATTTTTGTAACTAACAATAGTAACAGTGTTCAAACATCCAACCTGTCCTCCATTACAACCAATCACATCGTATCCCAAGATAGAATATCATGGGCGATGGAAAGCTTTGAACCATATAAAGCTGCCGGTCCAGCTGGGATACTCCCAGCCATGCTGTGGAACACTCGAGAAACGACGATTCCGTGGCTGGAGGTCTTTTTCAGAAAAAGCCTTATGCTAGGGCATATTCCAAAAAGCTGGAAGAGGGTTAAGGTGATTTTTATCCCCAAAGCTGGTAGACGCGGTCATGATACAGCGAAAGATTTCAGACCCATCAGCTTATCCCCCTTTATTCTTAAAACTCTCCAGCAATTGTTGGATGTACCATATATCTCAGGGAGAAGATTACAGACACAACGATTTCACCATCTCGACATGCCTACCTCAAAGGAAAATCCACAGAGACTGCTCTTCATGAGGTTGTAAGTGCGATTGAGAGGAGCATAGAATACAAACAATACTCACTAGTCGCTTTTCTCGACATAGAGGGGGCGTTCAACAATGTTAGCACAAGATCCATAATTGAGGCTCTTAATATGTTAGGCACAGACATAGATCTCAACGAATGGGTAGAGAACATACTTAGAACTAGAACAATCATCGGTGTGGAAGGCAGCAGCACGGTAAAACGTTCTGTCAACAGGGGAACCCCTCAGGGAGGGGTCTTATCCCCTCTGCTGTGGTTATTAGTTGTCAACAATACCCTTACCAAATTCAACCGAAAGGGAATTAAAGTAGTGGCCTACGCGGATGACATAGTACTCATGGTTTCAGGAATGTTTCCAACCATAATTAGTGAGATTAATGAAGGAGATCTGGTATTACTTAGTAATTGGGCCATAGACTGTAGTTTAAGTGTAATCCCGAGAAGAAGGAAACTGATTCTATTCACCAAGAAAACCAAGGTACCAATCTGTAATCTCCCAAAACTAAACGGCGTCAGGTTCACGCTAAGCCAACAGGCTAAATACCTACGTGTTATCCTAGACCCCAAACTCAGCTGGAAGTCCAACGTAGAGTACAGGGTAAAGAAAGCGGAAATAGCACTTTACACGCGTAAGAGAATGTTGAGTAAAAAATTGGGGTCTCCGACCAAAACTATCCAATTGGTCCTATACAGCCATTGTAAGGCCAATACTAACATATGCGGCAATAGTTTGGTGGCCTGCAACAGAAAAGAAATACAACAAAACTAAGCTGAACAAGATAGAAAGAACAGCGTGTATCTTAACTACAGGAGCGCTTAGCACCATTCCAACTGAAGCGCTCAATGTACTAACTCATCTACTAACATTAGATTTACACAGATTTAAAACAATATCTACTTGCAGCGCGGTGAGACTCAGAGACATAGGAAGCGGGACAACAAGGTCGTACGGTCACAGTAAGATCCTCATACAGGGACCCTCGTTGCTCAAAAACAGATCAGATTACACAGTTCCCGACCTTAACTTCAAGAAAGACTTTACGGTACGTTTTCCACCGAGAGCCGAATGGACCAAAGGGAAGGTGATTGGAAGATACGATATCGAAATCTATACCGATGGTTCTAAGATGAACTGTGGTGTGGGAGCTGGCTTCCATTCGGAGCCACTTAACCTATCTCAGTCAATTCGTCTTCCTGACTATGCCGGCGGGCAGAACTTTTGGCGATCAGAGAAGGATGCAAATCACTAAACCTGTATAAGGAAGTTGGTGCAAGAGTAGCTATCTTCTCAGACAGTCAAGCAGCTATAAAGGCCTTAGACTCCAACTCCATTTCATCCAAACTGGTCTTAAACTGTAGACAGGAGCTGGAATTGCTTAGCCATTGGCTTGAAATCAATCTGATATGGGGGTAATGAGATAGCGGATGAGCTATCCACCTAATGAAACAAAAACAAAAAAAAAAGTTTGAAAACTATTTTCTCCCAACACCCTTGTCAGGCAATTCAAAGGTCGTCACCAGGTTACAAATATTATATTTGCAATTTACGTCAAAGACAAACTAGAAAACCTCTTCCTTTGTTTTACGTTTGTCCCAAAGTAGACAGTAAAAATAGAGACATTTACGCTTGTGATAACTTGCTTTACACAAAAGTTAAATTTCAAGCTTCAAGAAAACGGCGTAACCCTACAGTGCACCAGATGTTAACGTTATGGGCATACTAAGCACTTTTGCAATCATAGCCCATAGCTGATTGCCCTCGAAAAGGAACTTCGAAGGAAGTAAAATGCGTGGTATGTGAAGGCAACCATCCCGCCAATTACAAGGATTGTACTGTTTACAAGGACCTACAGCCTACCTTATTGCTTATTTACTACTACAAGAAAATCTGAACAGTGTTAGTTCCTGGTTGAAAACTTGGCATATTAAAGCTAACGAAACCAAATCTATGCAGATTACTATAACGCTCCACTACGGCTCATGTCCTGCTGTATCTCTAAAAAACGCTCTAATACCTCTGACAGATAATGCCAAATATTTAGGCATTCTGCTAGACAGACTTCTCACGTGGCGATGGCATATATTTTTAAAGCGAAAACAACTTGGAATGAAATTCCGTTCCCTTTATTGGTTACCTAGCTACAAATAAGCATTGTCACTAGACAATAAAGTCCTCATACATAAAACAATTCACAAACCAATATGGACGTACGGAGTTGAAATATGGGGCTCGACCTCAAGATCTAACTTCAAAAGTGTTACGCATTTGTGTCAACGCGCCGAGGTCTAAATGTTACGGCAATTTGGGAAGAAATCAGAAAAATGAGTCAGCGATACAGCAGTCGGCTTGCCACTCATTCAAATCTTCGAGCAGTTAACCTTTTTAATAACAACTTCACTTAACGCAGATATAAAAAAGCATGCCTAATGAGTTAATACAAAAATTTAAAATGTAATATGTAAAAATGTGTAAAATAATATAATATAAGTCTCGTATTTTGTTACACTTATATAGCGTGCACTCTCCGCTGGGTGTACTTACGCAAAGCTAAATTTCTTTAAAATGTAACTTTAATAATACTAAATGTTATTTTTATGACAGATTGTATGTTATAAATGGAGTTAAAAAAACAAAAAAATTATATGGCTGAAATAAATAATATAAACCCTTAACTTGATTACATTAAGGAATCCAATATGAAATTACGAAGCTTCTTCGAAATGAATATGATTCAGAAATAACGTATATCAGGAAAGGATAACACAGTTGGTGATACCTTAAGCAGATACTATGACCAATATATTCAGGATTTTGAAGAAAGAGATACAAGTATGTATATACAACAATATTGGAAATAGTGAAATTGAAACAGAAGTTAAACAGGGAAAAGACGAAGACGTTATTTCAGTGGATGCAACTGTGCACAGCGCATTGGAAGATAATTTAAAATATATACTCATATTTATCACAGAAAAGTGTATCAATTGCAGCAAGAACAAAATGGACTTGAACTATAGTCAACAAGAAAAATATTACATAAAAATCGTCAACAAACAGTGCCAAACTCACATAACAGTGATTAAATATTCTGATCTAATACATATTATATCATGCAGAGGCACCTGCTAAATAAGGGAGTTATGTGCATTTTCTGTGAAAAATATTCATATTAATATTTTTGTAAAATTCCAACATTTGTATGTTAATTTCTTTGAAAATAGCAATCTAATACATACTATAGCTTTGTTTATCTACCAATCTATACAAATCAAATATTAAACTAAACGAAATTACAGATAAAAATCAAATAATAACAATCAGAGAATATGAACATTTACGCAACAATCGTAGGAGCATAAGATAAGTTTTCCCTGATTTGAAAAAGAAATTATTTATCCAAAGTTATATAAGTTAATTACATACTTAATAAATAATTTCTCGACTCGACAAATAGCCAAAGTTTGAAAAAAAAAAGTTAAAACCCCTTATCAAGTTACAGGAACACCCACTCATTTTAATGACATAGTGGATATATAATAGATATTTGTTTTCCGTACAGAAATACAATGTACCTTACCACTATTCATAAATGTTCAAAATATGCCACATTTCATAGGATTAATGACAGAAATTAGATTGCAATTTAAGCCGCGCTAAAGCAACGATATCGCGGCGCCCTTAGCTGAATGGGTTGGAGCGTGACTACTTAGATGCAGATGGTTGAGGTTTGTGATTGCATCGGCTTATTTTCCTTACGATGCTCTGGAAGGGCCAGCTTACGTTTGTAACTGCTAGAAGGAAGGAGGTGAGAGAGGGTAAGATTCATCCACCCTATTAAAATCAAACCTTGGGTGGTCAGTCAAAACTGGAGAGTACTTGCCGAAAATTAAGCCTCAGACCACAGGTATAAAGAGTTTCAGTGCGGCGAGGAGGCACACATACCATTGCCCTCTAGAAACCCCAGAAACACAGAATCGGGCGCGTCCCAGGTGGTGGATAGGGAGCCCTGGCATCACAAGAGTGGCCTTCCCTGATGGGGTGGATTCAACACTCGTGTGATGACTCAAAGTTGGCATTGAATCAGGGTGGCATCCGCGAACCAAACTGGCTAGGGAGGAGTCCCGAAAAAAACCAATGGTAATGGAAAACAATGGTAGTATTACTCCAGGTGGAATCCACACAAGTGGCAATCCACCCGCTTCGGCGGCAGGGGCATGGATTCTGGAGGCCCCAACCATTACCCAAGTCTCTCAGCTCTACGAGCGAGAGCGCATCCTGGAGGAGACGGGGGTTGCTATCGCAATCTCCTCTACTTCAGAGTCTCAAAAACGTTTCCCTGCTTCTGAGGACCTGAGTTGTGAGGTCTCCTCGGTGGCTGCACGACCTCCCAAAGAAGCAGGGAAATCGAAGAGCGCGGCAAGGAGGAAGAGAAGAAAGCGGCGGGCAAGGCTCATGCGGGAGAAATCCTCATGTGGCTCTGCCGGCCCTTCTGCGTCTGTGTCTTCCAAAAGACTTCGGTCAGCGGAAGTGACACCCACGGAAGCTACCGCATCCTCGGTGGGCACGGGCACTCCCAAGTTGTCTCGCTCTCGAGGTAAGCGGCACACCTCCCTGCCCTGCGGTTGCCGCCAATGGCCGAGCCACGACCCCCCAAGATACGAGCGCGGTCTTGGCGCCAGTCAATGTGGTGGCAAAAGGTTCTGCTGAACCACGTCCCTATCGGCGCCTCGAAAAAATGTCCAGCACAGTTGTCTGCCCGGCGAAATCTTCGTCAGTGGAGGATCGGGAGCTGGACCTTCGCCCAAGCACATCCAACGGTGCGGCCAAGCCATCCTATAGCGAGAAGGCTGCTGGCCCACGACATGTGGCCTTGATTGGAAAACTGGGGCCTGACCATCAGCTGACGAATGCAGAAATCAAATACTGCAAAAGCCAACTGATGCGTCGGGTTATTGCCTCCGGTCCGGAAGCCAACGCGAAGGGCTATGAGACAAAGGACGGCACCATAAAGGTGACGTGCGCGTCTCTGGCCAACTTCGAGTGGATCAGGACCGTGGTCAATAACGTGCCCCCCATGGGGACCACTCGCTTCGCAGTCTACAGCGAGGAGAGTGTACCCCTCAGGAAGGCCATCTGCTGGATTCCGGATCCAGACCTGTCTACGGCGGATGTCCTATCCTGTCTACGTGCCCAGAATCCGGGCATCAACACGAGGCTTTGGCGAGTCGTCTCGTACACCAAGAGCAAAAACCGGGAAGGGAAGGAAGGGGCTGCCCTTGTGGTGCGAGTGGACGAGGCCAGTGTTGATGTCATGGGCTCACGGTACGCGAACCGTCTGAGTCTCTTCTTTGGGACGGTCAGCTTCCATGTCTTTCCCAAATGATTGACTCGGACGATTCCTGTAGCTATCGTCCCTTGACGGTGACGCAAATTAACTTGCAGCATTCCAAAGCCGCTACTGCACTACTAAGTAGAAGGCTTTCCCAGCTGCACTCATTACCCCACATAACAGCAGTGCAAGAGCCCTGGGTCTTTAGGGGCCGTCTCTGTGGCTTAAGTGCGCTGAAAGGGGCCACGTTATTATATGACAGGAGTTCTAGCAGACCTAGGACCGGTCTTATAGTATCATCCCATCTCACTGTGACGGGTCTTGAGCAATTCTGTTGCCAAGACCTGGTAGCGGCTGAGGTGTGTTATAGAGGTAGACGCGGATGGTCGAAGTTTGTGATTGCATCTGCTTACTTTTCTTACGATTGTCTGGAAGGGCCACCACCCGGGAAGGCCACTAGTCTCGTGAGGTTCTGTGAGCGGCGCAGTCTGGGCCTCATCCTATGTTGCGATGCTAATGCCCAGCATACAATCCGGGGCAGCAGCAAGTGCAATGGACGGGGCTCTCGACTATTCGAATTTATCTCGTCCTCCTGCCTAGACATACATAGCAAGGGCTCACAGCCAACGTTTGTAACGGCTAGAAGGCAGGAGGTGATTGATATAGCCCTATCAAACTCAAAACTTGGGTCGTCAATCAAGAACTGGAGAGTCCTTGCGAAGATTCGTGCTCGGACCACAGGTACATTGAGTTTCAGTGTGGCGAGGAGGCACAAATGCCATTGCCCTCTAGAAACCCAAGAAAAAAGACTGGCAGAAGTTTAGGGAGGCGCTGCGAGATCTTGACGTTGCGCCACCAAGACTTCGAAAAGAACAGGCCATTGAGGCGGCTGTTGGGAAACTCAACGCTGCCCTAACCGAATGTTTTGAGTCAGTCTGTCCAAGTCGACCTCTCCCCAGCCGGACTCCCGTTCCTTGGTGGAATCGAGAGCTCCAGATGTTGAGCCGTGAGTCGAAAAAACTTCTAAACCGGGCCCTCAAGACTAACCTTGCAGAGGACTGGGAGCGATACCGTGATGTTCAGAAGAACTACAAGAGGCTTATTCGGGAATCGAAAAGAGCCTCATTTAGCGAATTCTGCAGCGGTATTGAATCTCTGAGTGACACGGCGAAATTGGTTAGGATCCTGAAAAGCGACCCAGCGGCAAAACTGGGGCACTTAGGAAATCTGATGGCTCCTTCACGGAGCGGAAAAGTTAGGAACTCAGCTTGCTGATGGAGTCTCACCTTCCTGGTAATCAGATAAGCATCAGCCGGCAACAGCCCTTATTGATAGAGGCCGTTGTCAGAGCTGCTACACCTTCTCGGCATGACTGGTTAGTTCTGTGGTGAATGGGGCCGCCTTTCGATTTGCCATCAAATCTTTTGGCGACTACAAGTCGCCCGGACCAGATGGCATATATCCTGCCATGCTGAAGGAGGGTGCAGAGTTCGTGACAGCAGCCCTGAAGAAAATCTTCTCGGCATGCCTGGCACTGGCTTACATACCACGCTCTTGGAGGATGGTGAGGGTCGCTTTCATCCCAAAGGTTGGAAAAGACGATTACACCAGCCCCAAAAGCTTTAGACCCATCAGCATGACCTCTTTCATGCTGAAAAGTCTCGAACGACTGGTGGAACTGCGCATACGTCAGAAGTCGCTGAAGGCTCACCCTCTGTCTCTATTTCAGCATGCCTATCAGAGTGGAAAATCCTGCGAGTCGGCACTGCAAAATCTTGTTGCTAGGGTAGAGCTGGCCATCGACTTGAGGGACTACGCTATGGGTATCTTTTTAGACATAGAGGGGGCGTTTGATAATGCCACTTTTGATAGTATGTGTAACTCTGCTAGTAGGCACGGCGTAGACCGGGTGCTAGTAAATTGGATTCGTTCGATGCTGGCCCAAAGAATCGTTTCGGTGCGAGCAGAGGAAGATCTGCTGGTGTCATCTGGGGTTAATAGAGGCTGCCCCCAAGGCGGTGTGCTATATCCATTGCTCTGGTACATGGTAATCGATCCTCTACTCACCACCTTAAACGATTCGGGAGTCTACGCACAAGCATATTCGGACGATGTTGCTTGTTTGGTAACAGGCTCTTCGCTTATGAACATCTGCAGGAAAGTGCAGAAAACTCTGGATCGGATTGACACTTGGTGCTGTGCGAACGGGCTGTCGGCAAATCCCGCCAAGACTGGTATTGTCCTCTTTACCAGAAGGAGGAAGCTTGATGGATTCGTTCTGCCAAAGCTAAAAGGAGTCACAATCCAGCTATCCAAGGAAATTAAATATCTTGGAGTAATCCTCGATAGTAAGCTCCTATGGAAATCACACGTTGAAACAAAGGCATCCAAAGCGCTGACAGCTTTCTGGCAGTGCAAAGGTGTCTTTGGGAAAACGTGGGGTCTCTCTCCTAGCAAGGTCCTATGGATCTACACGGCTATGATAAGACCCATTATCACCTATGCATCAGTGGTCTGGATGAGCAGACTCTCCCTAGTGGGAGTCAGGAGGACCTTATCGAGACTACAACGCACTGTGGCCATCTGTTGCACCGGAGCTTTTCCGACTACTTCAGGCCCGGCACTAGATGCTCTGATTGGTTTACCACCACTTGATGCTTTCATCCGAGGAGAGGCCTTGAGGGCCATCTGCAGACTGAAACACAGTGGGAACTGGTACGGCCCTTGTCCGGCATTGGAACACAGAGAAGGCATTGACATCGATCCAACGATTCTCTCCATGCCCCTTGACTCCATGCCATCAAGAGTCGTACTTGAAAAGAGATACAGTGTAGTGCTACCAGAGGCTCAGTTGTAGAGAGACTTAGAAAATGAGCCCGGCAAACACTGTTTTCGCATTTTTACGGATGGCTCCAGGACCGAGCATGGCTCCGGCTCTGGGGTCTACGTGGAATCCAGCGGGACAAAACTGGACTTTGCTCTTGGAATGCATGCATCTGTGTTTCAAGCGGAGGTGTATGCAGTTCAAGAAGCGATGAACTTTGTTGTGGAAAAACGACGCTTATGGCCTTAGACAGCCCACAAACCACATCAGGGGTAGTGAAGTCCTGTAAATCCAGGCTGAACTATGTCGGTACACATAACAGCCTGATGCTAACATGGGTCCCGGGACACGTGGGTATCGCGGGTAACGAGACCTCTGACTCCTTAGCTTTGCCACTCCCCTCTGCGGCCATCACGGCCACGGTTAGCAAATGAGTAACTACTACCCACAAGCGAGCTTGGCAGGCTGAGAGAGGCTGCAGATGGACAAAACTGATGTTACCTGTCATGTCCGATCGACTGTCGCAAACTATTCTATCATTAAGCAGAGGGGAGTGCAGACGGCTGGTTGGACTGATGACGGGCCACTTTCTGTGGGCAAAGCATATGGAAAGGTTGGGCATCTAAGACAGTGTACTCTGCCCAGCTTGTGAAGAGGAGGATGAGACTGCGGACCACTTCCTGTGTGTCTGCCCCGCCTTCGCTCGAATCAGGTTTGAGGTCTTTGGCACTGATGTGTTAAGAAGCGACCATCTTGGCTCCTTGGCACCACAAGATCTACTCAGATTTCTTCGGAGATCGGGTAGATTTAAAGAAAATTAAAAGGGAATCCAAGTGTAGTACAATGGACTCAATTAACGTCTGAGTGCTGCGCTTGCTAGTTGTCCCGACAAAAAAAGGGGGCGTCGGTAACCGAAATTGGTTAGGATCCTGAAAAAGGATTCAGCCGCAATGCCGGGGTCACTTAAGAAATTGTATGGCTCTTTCACGGAGAGGCAAAGTGACACATAGCCTGCTCATGAAATCTCACTTTTCTGGTAATCAGATAAACGTTGGCCTGCAACAGCCCTTATTGAAAAAGGCTTGAGTCAGAGCTCCTACACCTTCTGTGCACGACTGGTAAGTTGCGAGATCTGTGGTGAATGAGGCTTTTTCATTTTCCGATTTTACATGAAATCTTTTGGCGGCTATAAGTCGCCCGGGCCAGATGGCATATATCCTGTCATGCTGAACGAAGGCACATAGACCGTGTCTTGAAGACAATTTTCACTGCATGCCTGGTATTGGCCTATATTCAACGTGAGCGTCCCCTTCGTCCCTAAGGTTGGAAGTGATGATTCATGGAATTGGATTCGTTCGATGCCGGCACAAGAGTCGTCATGCTGCGAGCAGAGGAAGATCTGCTGGTGTCATCCGGGGTTAATAGAGGCTGTCCCCAGGGTGGTTTGCTGTCCCCATTGCTCTGGTGCATGGTGATCGATCCTCTGCTCATCACCTCAAACGATGCGGGACTATATGTACGCACAATCATATGGGGACGGCGTTACCTGTTTGGAAACACGCCCTTAGCTTACGAACATCTGTAGGAAAGTTCAGGAAACTCTAGATATGATTGACATATGGTGCTGTGCGAATGAGCTATCGGCAAACCCTACCAAGACTGGCATTGGAGGGGAGCTTGATGGAATCGTTCTGCCTAAGCTAAAAGGAGTCACAATCCCGCTATCCAAAGAAATTCAATATCTTGGAGTAATCCTCGATAGTAAACTCCTCTGGAAGTCACACGTTAAAACGAAGATAGCCTTCTGGCAGTACAAAGGTATTTTTGGGAAAATGTGTGGTCTTTCTCTTAGCAAGATCCTATGGATCTAAACGGCTATGAGAAAACCTATTATCACCTACGCATCAGTGATCCGGATTAGTAGACTCTCTCTCGTGGGAGTCAGGAGTACCTCATCATGACAACAACGCACTGTGACCATCTTTTGCACCGGAGCTTTTCCAACCACTTCAGGCCCGGCATTAGATGCTTTGGTTAATCTACCGCCACTTGATGTTTTCACCCAAAGAGAAGATTTGAAAGCCATCTGCAGGCTGAAACACAATGGGGATCGGTACAGCCCCTGCTCGGCATTGGACAACGGAGTAGGCATGGACTTCGATCTAATGATCCTCGTCATGCTCCTTGACTCCAGGCCATCCAGAGTCGTACTTGACAAGAGATACAGTGGGCTGCCGCCAGAGGCTCAGAAAATGAGTACGGCAAACACTGTTCTCGTATTTTCACGAATGGATCTAGGACCGAGCACGGCTCCGGCTCTGGTGCCTACCTGGAAACAAATGGGACAAAACTAAACTTCGCACTTGGAATGTACGCATCTATAATTCAAGCAAAGTTGTGTGCAGTTCCAGAAGCGATGAACTTTGTTGTGGAGTGAGAAACATATGGATAGGCAGCAGCAACTGCAAAGCTGCGTTCATGGCCTTAGACAGCCCTTCAACCATTTCAAGGGTAGTTCAGGACTGTAAGTCCAGGTTAAACTATGTCGGCAGACATAAAATGCTGATGCTAACATGGGTCCCGGAACACTTGGGTATCGCGGGTAACCAGACCTCTGACTCTTTAGCTAGAATGTGCTCTGAGACCAACTTCCTTGGCCCGGAGCCCGTTCTGCCACTCCCTTTTGCAGCCATCAAAGCCACGGTTAACAAACGGGTTACTCTAACCCGCAAGCGAGCCTGGCAGGCTGAAAGAGGCTGCAGATGGACAATAATGATGTTACCCGTCACGTCCGACCAACTGTCGCAGTTCCTCTTGTCATTAAGCTGAAAGGACTGTAGACAGCTGGTTGGACTGGTGGCGGGCCAATTTCTATGGACAAAGCACATGGAAAAGAGGTGCATCTCAGATAGTAAACTTTGCCAGCATGTGGAGAAGAGGATGTGACGGAGGATCAATTTCTCTGTGTCTGCCCGGCATTTAAATAAGGCTTGAGGTCTTAGACACTGATGTGTTAAGAAACGACCTCCTTGGCTCCTTGGAACCACAAAATCTATTCAGATTTCTTCGGAGGTGGAGTAGATTTAAAGAAAATTAAAAAGGGAACCCGAGTGCAGTACAATGGACTGAATTGTGTCTGAGTGCTGTACTTGCTAGTCTGTCTCGACAAAAAAACAAGAAAAAAAACTACCATTCGGAATTTGGAGTATTTTGGCTCGAATCTCCGTAAAACACCAAAATGAAGAAAAAGTTTTTTTTTAATGGCAATAGCAAACCTTCGAGTGTAGTTGTGCCATGAAAAAGTTCCTCATAAAAAATATCTGCCGTTTAACAACATCATAACGCACGCCACAAATAGGAGGGGGAGCTCGTCCAAACACCCAAAGGGAGTGTATATAGGTATATAAATATAGATACATATATATATACATATATTTATATATGGTTGGGGTCTAGGCCCTCTTTGGGGGTAGGTCGAGCTCCTCCTCCTATATATATATATATCTATATATATCCAAAATAAGCAAGACTTGATGCGTCATATTTTTAGTGAGTTACATCCTTAGCTGACTTCCAGTGAAAGCTTGCTGACATTCGGTTCAGTGGAAGCGAAGTTATTGCGTTTAAAGTGTCAGTATATTTGTGTTATCGGTACAAAAGTTAGTTTAGAACAAAGAGCTAATATAAAAATTTTTTACATCGATAAAACGTTTACCGAAATATTTGAATTGATGAAAAAAGTTTATGGCGATGAATGTCTATCTCGTGCCAGAGTTCATGAGTGGTTGACACGTTTCAGAGATGGTTGTGAGGATATAAATGGTAATGAACATACGGGCCGCCCAAAATCAGTAATCACCGAAAACTCCATCGAGTAAATTTATCAAAACTGAACCGAAATCATCGTTGAAATTAATGGAATCGGAATTGAATATCTCCGAAACATTGATTCAACGCATTTTAACTGATCATTTGGGCTTACGAAAAGTCTGTGCACAAGTTAACTGAGGACCAAAAATTGCTCAAAAGAAACTAATCATTAAAGTGGCGAATGCAAGGCCACAGACCAGCCACCATCCAAAAAATCACGTTTGGAGAAGTCAAAAATCAAGTCAATACTCATTTGTTTTTTCGATTCCAAGGGAATTGTCCACAAAGAGTTCCTGCCAACGGGCCAAACCTGCAATGTAATTTTCTATCTTGGCGTTTTGAAGTATTTGTGCATCGCATTCGTCGAATTCGCCCTGAATACCGCGAAAGAGGAAGCTGGCGCTTATTGCATGTTAATGCACCATTTCATCGTTCCACTCTTGTGACTGACTTTTTGACTAGAAATCGCATTTTAACCATCAATCATTCAGCGTATTCGCGTGATATGGCTCCCTGTAACCTCTACCTATTCGGAAAATTTCATATGGCTATGAAAGGAAAACGTTTTGCGTCCGTAGAGGCCATCTAAAAGGCTTGTGACCTGAAACACTCTTTAATAAAGCTTTAAGATCGCACAAAACAGTGTATCGAGACCAAAGGGCACTATTTTCAATAAATAAACTCGAAGTTATCAGAGCAAAGCTCCTGTCGTTTCTATTTTAGCTCAATCTTGTTCTGGACTTCACCTTATAAAGTGTTCTCTTATCTCTCTTAAGTGGACACCTTAGGGACTGACAAATTTGTCCGCTTATGAGAAAAATATAAAAAGAGTTCATATAAATGTGTAAGAGATGTATGTTTAAACAGTTGTAGTTCCAACACAAGAATATTAATACATACCATACATACATATAAGGCAAAGAAAGTATTTTCATTCAACAACTTATTACACAAGATATTCAGATTGATTTAAAAAGTGAGAAATTTTAGCCGAGTTTTTCGTTTAACTTCAATATCTTCAAGATGTATCTGAAAATCAAAAAGCAGTTCAACACCCTTAAGGTCGTTGTAGCTTAACCCTTTCAATACTAACGGGACACATACGTCCCAATGAGTGTTTTCGTTTTACTAAATGCCAAATACTTCTTTGCATCGCTGTGTATTTTCTTCCCATCAGTTTTTTACGAGATATATCATCAATTATGCTCCGTATGACCCGTTATACTTTGTACAACATGGCTATGAAGAACTGCATCAGCCGAGATCGGTTTTCCTTCTGTCATCAAAACTTTATGTCACTGATCCAATAAAGCCATCTGATGCTGCTAAAACTTATTATATTGATGAAACGGTGTCTTGCCTAAAATATACTTTTAAAAAATCTCGCACTGACTGCGTTTATCAATCGATTGACGAAGCTATGGCACAATTCAAAGGAAGGTCTACTTTGAAACAATACAACCCAATGAAGCCTATCAAAAGAGGAATTAAAATTTGAGAAAGGTGTGATTCCATAACTGGGTACAGCTATGATATTGATATTTATTCTGGGAAGGAACAGGTTCGAGCAGAGGGTACTCTTGGAGAACGAGTTGTAAAAAAATTGTGTGCAACAATATCGAATCCAATGGCAGTAATTTGCTGTGATCGGTTTTTTACTAGCGTACATTTAGCTCAATCTTTGGAGTTTGGTTTAGTAGGCACCATTATGAAGAATAGGAAGCTATTACCACGTACTGACGACCAAAATGGAAAGGGGTGCCTACGTCTTCAAATTTAACAATAAAGGGTGTTTGGTCTGCAAATGGCAAGACACCAAAGAAGTTTTACTGATCAGCAATTGCCATACTGATAAGAATACAACCGTACAAAGAACCAATAGACAAGGAGAGAAATTATATTAGATGTTCCATGCCCAGAAGCTATTGCATTTTATAATAAACTAGCTTATACCCGTGGGTTTCACCCCACATTTCTATCAAAAAGTATGCAATGTAAATAAAACAACTTTAACTTTTTTAAGTCAGTTTAGGTATTATTTAAAACGATCAGATATACGACATTTTTTGTTATATTATTTTGAGTATAAATAAAAAGGTTTTTCGGTGCGCCAACTCTGGAGCAGGCTACATATAATTGGCCATGGGTAAAACATGAGTTGGTTAGATTGACTCCTGCTACAGCTAATGATTGTCCCTGAGCTTTATTTATGGACATTGCGAAAGCCAATCCAATAGGAAATTGGAGGCGTTTAAAATTGAAAGGTATATCCGTTTTTGAACGTAGTCCCATCGGTATCATTGGAATTCTTGGTATGAAAACTTTGTGGTTTTCAAAATTTCCTGATAAAACCATAGCTTCTATAACATTCGGTAAAAGTTTCGTGATGATTAGCCTTGTGCCATTGCATAAACGTGGAGGATCCAAATTACACAGCATAATTATCATGGCCCCCTTTTTAAGCATCAGTCGATGAGGAGGAATTCCTAATGGGTCCAAGGAGTTAAGAAACTCAACGGGATAATGAACAGCCTGGGATTCTTCGACGACTGTGTCAATGGAATGATAAGTTATGACAGTTCCTGGTAGTATTTCTTGAATTTTGGAATTAATGACATTTACATCGTCATTCTTAGGTGCCAAAATGGCCCTTTCTCGAAGCCATCTATAGTTTGTGTGATTGGCTGAAATATTTGGAAATACCCTTTCTATCAAAGCATCGACAGATAACATAAGTTGACAAAAACCTGGAGAAAAAGAAATTAAACTTGGTGGTAAAGAAACTGGTTGTTGTTGTTGTTGTTTTAACAGCATAGTTAGCCCTGTCAGTGTGGGTATATCATCTGTCGTCTTCGTCTAGCTCATCTAGGGGTAGGCCCAGGAAACATGCTGTTTCGACGGGTTGGGTCCAGAGGGAGAGGGGGGTTAGATGAGTCTGATTAAGGGGGCATGTGAAGAGGTGGTTAGTGTCGTGCGGGGTACCTTCACATGCCGGACATGTGTTTGGTATGTCGGGGTCAATTCTGGATAAGTAGGAGTTTAACCTGCTACAATATCCAGAACGCAATTGTGCCAATGTTACACGAGTCTCACGGGGAAGCTGGAGCTCTTCATCTGCAATGGGTGGTGGTTGGACTCCGATTACGGCATTCACGGGACGGGAGTTCATGAAGGTGGTAACGGACTCCCGGTGAATGTCGTTTATTGACTGTCTGAATACTGTCCGGTCCAGTAGGTCTCGGTCAGTTTTGTCCTGGAGTTCGTCAGCGTAGTCGAGGAGGTGTCTCCTGACGTGCCTGGGAGGCGGCTCAGGCTCAAGCAGGTGTCTGCAGGGGTGAAACCTGCGGTAACACCCCAGCAGGAACTGCTTGCTGAGCAATTTGTTGTGCTCCGCGACTGGGAGCATTTGTGCCTCGTTGTGCAGGTGTTGTATGGGTGACATCAGGAGGCACCCGGTCGCTGTCCGAATGGCGGTATTCTGACATGTCTGAAGCTTTATCCACTGCGAATCACTAGTACCAGGCGACCAGACAGGCGCAGCATAGTTTAGAACCGGCCGGCCAATTGCCTTAAATGTCGAAAGCAACAGTTCTTTGTCCTTGCTCCAAGTGCTGCCGGCCAGCGATTTGAGGACCTTGTTGCGATTTTGGACTTTAGTGGCAATTGCGGTTGTATGCGCCGAGAAGGAGAGCAAGCTGTCAAAGGTTACACCCAAAATTTTGGGGTTATTCACAGTAGGAATTGGTGTGTCGTCGACTTTTACCTTAAGGGACAGCTTGACCTCCTTTGTCCAGGTGGTGAAAAGGGTCGCCGTGGACTTGGTGGGGGAAAGTTGGAGATTCCTCGCAGTGAAAAAGCGAGAAAGGTCGGTGAGGTAGTTGTTCACTTTGGAACACAGGCCATCGATGTCATTGCCCGACGCCATTATCGTAGAGTCATCAGCGTATGAGATCAAGGAAACTCCAGCTGGTGGTTGGGGGAGCTTCGAGATGTAGAAGTTAAAAAGCAAGGGTGAAAGGACACGACCCTGCGGTACGCCTTGCTTAATCTTCCTCTGCTTTGACATTTGATCTCGAAAAATCACTGACGAGTGCCGACCGCTCAGGTAGTTCGCGGACCACCTCTTCAGCCCTGGCGGGAGTGTCGACTGATAAATATCATCTAGTAGCGTGGAATGGCTGACTGTATCGAAAGCCTTCTTTAGGTCCAACGCTACTAGGACAGTCCTCTCGCAGGGGCGGTTTTGGTTAAGCCCGCGATTTATCTGGGCGTTTATGGCGGTGAGTGCCGTGGTGGTGCTGTGCACTCGTCGGAATCCGTGCTGATGTGGGGCTGGGGCCAGGTGGGTCGTGAAGAGTGGGAGTAGGAGGGCTTCAAGTGTCTTCACTACTGGGGAAAGGAGAGTTATCGGCCGATAAGACTCCCCTTGGTTGGCGGGTTTCCCAGGTTTCAATAGTGGGACCACTCTCCCTGCTTTCCACTTGTCAGGGATGATGAGAGTGGCCAGAGACAAATTGAAGACCCTTGTGAGGTATCCTACTCCCAGGGGTCCCAGATGCTTCAGCATCAGCGCGTTAAGTCCGTCAGGGCCAATGGCTTTCGATGATTTCGACTTGTTGATGGCCCCCTGAACCTCATCACCGGAGAAAGTAAGTGGCGCACTGTCGTTCGTCAGTTTGTGCAGCCTTCTGGTAACACGACGTTTGGTTCTGTCGCCCGGAGGATGCAGTGTAAACAGCCGGCTAAAATAGCTCGCGCATCTCTTCGGGTCCGACGAAGTACAACCGTTGAAGGTGATAGCCACCTTGTCGTTGTGTTTCGTCGGGTTCGACAGGGACCTAACGGTGGACCAGAGCTTACTCACTCCGGAGGTGAGGTTACAAGTCTTCAGGTGCTCAACCCATTTAGTCCGCTTATGTTGATTTACCAGTTGCCGGATCTCCAAATTGAGATCCCTTATGCGGGGATCCCCGGGATCGGCCTGGCGTAGGTGGTCACGCTCGTTTGCTAAACTGGCTGCTTCTGCTGGGAAGTGGGGACGGATGTCCTTATAACATCCAGCTGGGATGAAGCGAGCCGCAGCAGCTGTGAGCACCTTGCGGAATGCGCGTTCGCCGACGCGCACATCAGTGGGGATGGGAAGAGCGGCGAAGGTGTCCTCGGTGAATTCCGTGAAGCCGGCCCAATTAGCTTTTATAAAGTTAAAATAGGACCGGTGATTCGCGGAAACGAAATCGGCAGGTCTCTCGATCGAGACGATAATGGGCAAGTGGTCTGATGCAAGCGATAGCATAGGTCGCCAAGTTATGCTATTTATCAGACCCGCGCTAGCTATTGTTAGGTCAGGCGAGCTGCTACAATTGCCCACTACCCTGGTGGGGGCGTCGTCGTTCACTGTGCTGAATGTCGAGTCGTCTATCTGCTCTGCCAATTGCTGTCCCCTACGATCATTTGGCAGGCTTGAATGCCAAAGATCGTGATGCGCATTGAAGTCACCTACAACCAATCGGTTTTCACCTCTGATGAGCGCACCTATATCAGGGTGATATCCTGCCGGGCAGCAGGTGACAGGGGGTATGTATATATTAAAAATTTCGAGCTCGGAATCGCCTGACCGGACAGCTATGCCTTGACATTCTAAGGTGCTGTCCCTGGGGTCGATTCCTTCATCGATAAGACGATACTGCACAGTGTGGTGGACTATAAACGCTAGGCCACCACCGTTGTCTCGCTCGCGATCGTGTCTGTGCACGTTATAGCCATCCCTGGTGATCAGAGATGACCTAGCGTGCAACTTTGTTTCTTGGACCGCAGCTATCTTGATACTGTGCCGGTTCATAAAGTCGACTATCTCGTCGACCTTACTCGTAAGTCCGTTGCAGTTAAACTGGAGAAGCTTGAAGCTTCTCGGTGGGGTCAGTGTAATCCGGGGGGTGAGGGACGCGTGGGGTTGTCTACGTTGGACCTGCTGTGCAATCCACTGTGGTTGTTGCGGCCTGATGGTGGTGGGCGGCCGCTCCTCGGGGGAGGTAGTGGGTGCAGAGCTCTGCAGCAGGGGGCAACGTAGGCAGTTGTCCACTCACGGGTGGTGCGCAGGCCGGAACATCTCCGAAAATGGCACCAGCCATTGCAGGAATTGTACTGGACTGATACCAGATTCCGAGGTATTACGGTCTGACACACGGAACAGACTGTACGGGGGACCAGGAGTTGCTGGTTTGTCCCCGCACTGGGGTTGGAGCAGGAAGGGATAGGAGGGGTTAAAGGGGAGTTGTGTTGCTCCGATAGGCTCCTCACCGTGGAGGTGTGGGTTGTGGTGGCGGTTGGTAGTGCCGGCCTATCAGGGGGTGTGGTAGCCGTGGAGGCATCAGACGCCTGTTGGCGGGAGCAGCACGTGGCCACATACCGTGTGGACCACTCCCTGTGCGACTTAAGGCCTGAGCAGGTCTTAAGGTGGCTCCACCCGTTGCACTTATTGCACCTAACCGAGGTGGAGTTCGGGTGGAGCCGTTGATGGCAGACGCAGCAGTAGAATACCTCTGGCCCAGGGTTGGATTCGACTCCAGCCCTGAGGAGAAGTATTTGGAGCAGGTTAGCTGCGGGAGTTTGCTCCTGTGACGTAAGGGGTGGGGTGATATACGATACACTAGACAGGGCTAGTGTACTGGGGCGGCAGCCCTTGATCGGGAAAAACCCGAGTCATTCCGGTAACGTAGAACCGGCTGCCATGGGAATGAAAGAAACTGGTATTTTTCCATTGCCTATTGTAAGTAGTTGTTCAGAAAAAACTTCTGCTGAAGCATCTCCTCCCAAATGTGCTCTCATATTTGTAGAAAGAGTCAATTTTTGAACGTAGTCCCATATGTATGGCGATTTTAAGCAGGCATTCACTTCATCTGCGGCGGTTCCTTTCGGAAAAACTGGAAGAATTTGTCGAAAATCCCCTGCCAGTAAGAGTAAGGCACCATCCATGGGTTGGTCATTACCTCTCAAGTCTCTCAGAGATCGGTCTAAAGCTTCCAGCGACTTTTTATGGGCCATTGTACACTCATCCCACACGATTAGCTTACATGTCTTTAGAACCCTACCTTGACCTGAGTTTTTGCTTATATTGCACATCGGTGTGTCAGATATGTGCATAGACAGTGGTAACTTAAAAGCTGAGTGAGCTGTTCGTCCGCCACACAAAAGGGTAGCCGCTATTTCTGAAGAAGCAACTGCCACAGCGATTTCTTTCTTGTCTCTTACATCAGCCAATATCAAATTAAGCAGAAATGTTTTGCCGGTTCCTCCAGGCGCATCCAAAAAAATCTATCCTCCCTTATTTTCAATAATCATTCATTGAATAGTTTCGTATGCGACTTTTTGATCCGTAACCAATAGAGGTTTACTTTTGCTTATAAAAGTACGAAGAGCCTCGATATCGTAATTCATCTCCCGGGAGATATCTTTGTCGGCCAAATCAATTCTGTCTCGAACGGGAGAAGGTAATCCCAAATGCTCCAAGGATTTGCTATTAATTGAAATACATATATTTTCTATGTCGATTAGCGCTTGCTTGTAAATTTGCAAAGAGCAGTTCAGGTTTGTATTATCGTTTGCAGCTCGTGCTGCTCTCATGTAGTCTTACTAAGGTTATCTTTGTGACTTTTCCATAGTGCTTTTGGATCTGATGACGAGCAGGTTATCAATATTATTGGCAATAAGCTGCGAAGGAAGGCATGACAGTCCAGCGTCAGATAATGTAATTTCCCAGTGATTATCGTTTGCTTGTCGATACGTGGAACATAATACCCCATCCACAGTTCGCAGAGCTTGATAGGGCACTGGTCCTTTAACTTTGTGTAGTAATAGCCTTAGGTAGAAGTTACTTGGATGTATTGTATAAACACGTCCTAGAGAGTCTCCTTGGCGAGCTTCTGTACCGGACACAATTGCGCCTTATTTTCTCTTTATGAATTCATTTTTGAAGGAATTCCAGGTATAAAGCTTAGGAACTTCCACATACAGCAATGTTCTGGCAAAACTGTCATGCTGACACAACTTGAAAAAAGCAGTCAATGTAGTGTCAGGTGGATTTAAAGCTCGTGCCAACGCGTTCGCCTCGGTAAAATACATACGCTGACCATTCTCAAGGTGAACTGACAGGTGAACAACTGGTGGATACCTCTCGTGGATGGAAAAGCCGAGTATGCGCCAAACTGCTTCATTGCTGTTAATGTATCGTCCCATTTGGAATTGCGTTATTTCATCATTAGCGTTAGTTATTCCCAGAACTGCCATGTCGCTGCCCTTATTCACATATTTGCAAACATGTTTTATTGATTTTATCGAGTTGCAATACTCTACGTTGATATGGGCCTGAAACATTTTTGATAAGAGGGGCGAATATGGTACAATCCTCCTATTGTCAACCTCGACGTCAACATTCTTTATTTTAACGGTTGCTTTGAAGCCCCCATCTTCAGGTTGACGTCTCCTGTATGTAAGATAACCATCACATCCGGTTTCTGTTTCTTTCCTGAAGTCTCTTGGATACATTTTGGAACATTTGGCTTCCTTCATACATGACGCTGTATGGTTAAATGCTCCGCATGGATATGTGTTGTTTGCTATTTTATTAATTTGGATTATTTCATATTTAATTTCAAAATAAAACTATTTTAGCTTACATACGTAATCATATAGCTTTGAGTGTAATATTTATGTAGCTAAACCGGCATTATTATTTAGGCATGGCGTAGTTTTTAAAGCATTTTTTTTTAAATAAAATTGATATTTCGCTTAGATTGCTGGACTGTTTACTTACCGATAAAGCTTTACCAATAAGAGAATGCATTCAATTCAGCAATACCTCTATCGTTGATAATATAAATTCGTTTCTATATCAAATGGTCTAACCCCATTTTTTTCTCTAAGCTCATATTTTTTCTAGGAGTACTAAATACTAACTTCATTAAACTTTTTACCAATTTTTGGTATTCTATTGGGAGGTCGAATTAGTTTTAAAGGTTTTTTTCGAAGATTTGGGGCTTTATTGTGAAAAAAAACGGTACAAAATATTTTATTCGAAGTATTGGCCATCGCTAGCTACAACTTTCGCCCATCTTTCGGGCAATTTCCGGATGCCGTTTCTCCAAAATTCTGGCCGCTGCTTGGCTATCCATGACTCAACCCATATTTTGGTAGCCTCGTACGAGGAGAACCGCTGGTCCGCCAAATCGAGACTCATATGCCGGAACAAATGATAATCGGAGGGAGCTATGTCTGGACTATACGGCGGGTGGAGTAACGCTTCCCAGCCAAGCGTTCCAAGGTATTTTTTGACAGGTTGAGCAACATGCGGCCGAGCGTTGTCATGTTGCAAAATAACCTTGTCGTGCCTTTTTACCGTTTCCGGCCGTTTTTCTTTCAATGCCCGGCTTAAACGCATCAATTGCAGTCGGTAACGATCCCCCGTGATTGTTTCGCCCGGTTGGAGCAGCTCAAAATATACGACGCCGACCTGATCCCACCAAATGCAGAGCATGATTTTCTTGCCGTGAATATTCTGCTTGGCCGTCGACGTTGATGCGTAGCCGGGCAAACCCCATGATTTTTTGCGTTTTGGGTTATCGTAGTGGATCCATTTTTCGTCGCCAGTCACCACCCGATGCAAAAAACCCTTCCGATTTTGTCGCTCGATCAGCAATTCGCACGTAAAAAGTCGCCGTTCGACGTCGCGCAGCTTCAACTCGTACGGGACCCAATGTCCTTGCTTTTGGATCATTCCCATCGCTTTTAGACGCTTGCAAGCGGTTGATTTATCAACGCCCAATGATTCAGCAAGCTCTTCTTGGGTTTGGCACGAGTCCTCGTTTACCAATTCCCCCAATTCCGCGTCCTCGAACTTTTTGGGCTGGCCAAGACGCTCCTTGTCTTCGGTGTGAAAATCACCACTTTTGAATCGTCGAAACCAGTACTCACATGTTGAAATCGACGGAGTATGGTCTGGGTAGGCCTCCTGCAGCAATTCACGGGCTTGGGCTGTATTTTTTTTTCAAATTGAAGCAGAAAAGCAAAGCTTCCCGCAAATTGCGTTTCGACGGCACGAAAGTTGACATACTCGGAGCACGAAAACACTGCGTTGTTTATACTTCAGCGAAATGACAGATACTGATAAACAAAGCCTAGGGATGAGGCTTTGTCATGAATATATATTCAGTATTGCCAACGCGATAAAGTGATAAATAGCGCCATCTGTGTGTCACCTTTAAAACTAATTCAACCTCCCAATACCATAAATGCGTCCAGTGATATGCAGTATGAAAAATCCCATTTGTATAGGAGGTGTCACGCCCCATTTTCAGCTATCACCAGTTTTCATGCAGGTGTTAGGTATTAACCTTATATAATCTCTTACCGAATTTCAGTTGTCTAGCCCAAATACTTCCGGAGATATGGGCAATGAAAAATTGCATTTATATGGGACGTGCCAAGCCCCATTTTTCGTTTTTCTCAGTTTTCTTGGAGGTGTTAGGAATTAATCTCATATAACCCCTTCCCAAATTTCATTGGCCTAGCCTAAATACTTCCAGAGATATGGACTATAAAAAATTCCAGTTGTATGGGAGGTGCCACTCCCCCTTTTTAGTTATACGCAGTTTTTGTGGATGTGGTAAGGATTAATGTCATATAATCCTTTACCAAATTTCAGTAGTCTAACGTAAATACTTCCAGAAATACGGACTGTTAAAAATTCCAGTTGTATGGGAGGTGCCACGCCCCCTTTTTCGTTATACGCAGTTTTTCTGGATGTAGTAAGGATTAATGTCATATAACCCCTTACCAAATTTCAGTAGTCTAACGTAAATACTTCCAGAAATACGGACTGTTAAAAACTCCATTTGCATGGGAGGTGCCACGCCCCCTCTTTAGTTATACGCAGTTTTTGTGGATGTGGTAAGGATTAATGTCATATAACCCCTTACCAAATTTCAGTAGTCTAATGTAAATACTTGCAGAAATACGGACTGTTAAAAAATCCATTTGCATGGGAGGTGCCACGCCCCCTTTTTAGTTATACGCAGTTTTTGTGGATGTGGTAAGGATTAATGTCATATAACCCCTTACCAAATTTCAGTGGTCTAACGTAAATACTTTCAGAAATACGGACTGTTAAAAACTCCATTTGTATGGGAGGTGCCACGCCCCCTATATATATCAAAATATTTTTTAGCCTATGACCATCCCGGTAAGGTATCCAGTTCGTGTTTCAAATTTGGTTACGATCGGTTTATGCGTTTAGGACGCAAGTCGATCTATAGATACATACATAATTTGAATTTTATATACATACTAGCAAGCCCGGCCCCCTTCGCTGGGCACACTAAAATAGAATAGATATGGTTTAGAACAGAAAATATATGGTTTTCATATTATTTATTTCTTTATTCTTTATTCAAGCGCTTTGGCATAAACAATATTTTTTGTTTTTCTATTTGTTTTTGAGTAAATATAAAATATAAATTGAAAATCAGGAAAAAAGAAGATTGTTTTTAAATTTCAAATCAACGCATATGAATAAACAATCGTCTTTTTTCCTGATCATCCATGAATTTTTCTTTTCAATTTATATGTTTTATTAACCATTGGAGCTTTTTTAACCATTATCCATTTATATTTTTCAAAAAAAAAAAACGAAAAAAATTGTTTTTTCCACGAACACATATTGTAATTTCATTCGGATTTCACATTAAATTCTCAAATTTCGTAAGAAATTATTCACTGTTCCAAAATCCACTCCAAAAAAATTTACAAACAATTTTTACATGTTGCACTTACGTTTTTTCCTTATGGCATCCAAATCAGAAAGAAATATTGACACATTGTAACTCACACTGTCAATTTGACAGTTCAGTTCCGCCCCAAGCGTTAAAAAAGTAAGCGACATTATGGCTGGCTCAAAAGAACGCTGTACCCGTTGCCACTGCTCCGAATTACAACCAAACTTTACGAAACCCATTTTCAATACTTTCTTAACAATGTGCATAAGTTTGGTTTAATTCGGCGCAAAGACACGGCGGGTCCACGTTTTGGCATATACTTCGAGACCCTAGTCATCAATAGGTATGAAAATTACCCCGTATTAAAGCACTTATCAACAGCTTTCATTTGATACCCATATTGTACATACACAACCAAAGGTTACCCGGGTCCACGTTTTGACCTATATCTCGAGACCCTATCTACCAATAGGTATCCAAACAATCCTTAACAATGTGTGTAAGTTTGGTTTAATTCGGTGCAAAGACACGGCGGGTCCACGTTTTGGCATATATTTCCAGACCCTAGTCATCAATAGGTATGAAAATTACCCCGTATTAAAGCACTTATCAACAGCTTTCATTTGATACCCATATTGTACATACACAACCAAAGGTTACCCGGGTCCACGTTTTGACCTATATCTTGAGACCCCAGTCACGGAGCGGCATGAAAAATACTCTGTACTAAAGCATTCACCAACAGCTTCAATTTGATACCCATATTGTACATACACTTCCGAAGGTTACCCGGGTCCACGTTTTGACCTATATCTCGAGCCCTATCCACCAATAGGTATCCAAACTATACGGAAACCATCTTCAATATCTTCTTAACAATGTGTGTAAGTTTGGTTTAATTCGGTGCAGACACGGCCGGTTAGCGAACACACACAAAAAGTTGACTTTATTTTATATATAAGATTTTTTTCAGTTTGTGTCCGAAAAATCCAAATATCTTACGGAACCCTATTTTTTTCCAAAATAAAATGTAATCCATGTTACTCGTGGATAATGTAGTTTTCGAATGGTGAAAGAATTTTTAAAATCAGTCCAGTAGTTTTTGAGCCTATTCGTTACAAACAAACAAACAAAGTTTTCCTCTTTATAATATTAGTATAGATATATAGAAAGATAGAAGATTATTTCGTTGTTCATGGTAGCCGTAGACGGTGAGCGCGACCATAACTTTAGTATCGGGACGCACATTCATTTTTCAGGTGAACTTGGTTAAGCCTAGCCTTGGGCTTGTTCGAGCTTCAATCATAAACGCAGTGTTGCATGATTTGTGAAAGTATCACGTTCGATGTAAAATTCTGTCAGCATTGTCAAAAGCATCACGTTCGAAGTGTCAAAAATTCGGCAAATGTTGCGCGCGAATACAAATAAATCGGCATCAAAAATTTTTTGTTTGTGAAATTGTCATCAGTGCAGCAGTATTGCCGCTTTTATTACGTGCCTCGAACAAGCCCCTTTTCTCTACTCTTTCAATCCATTTAATTTCCAGTTAATTATATATTTTCGAATTAACCTTTAACTTGCGACGTGGTAGTAAATTTTACACTCTCTTGTTTTTGCTCTCTTAACTGCTCTCTATTTCAATTTTATAACCTCATATTCTCAGTACCCTCATAGTTTAGCACGCTTTTATTACACAGGCCGACAAAATTTAACCAACATTCAGACCCAGAAACCAGACTATATATTTCCGAAGGTTTATGATGCGCTGAATCCAAATCTGGCCTCAGAATTGCTCTATTAGTTGGAGTTTTCGAGATATCCTAACCTAAAAGTGCAAAAAACCCCATTTTTGCCCATATTTGAGGTTATGTAGCCTTGCAGATGTTTTCTTTCACCAAAATTTAATTTTAAATACAATCCTTCTTTTTTCAAATGGCGTTTTGTTTGCTCAAATATCATTTTTTTTCGCAGAGATATCGCATTTTGAAATTTTCATGTTTCGAAATTTTCCTGGGGTTTTTTGCACTTTTAGGTTAGGATATCTCGAAAACTCAAACTAATAAATTAATTTTAGTTATCAATCCGAATTTTGCATGGACAGAGAAGCAGATATTAGTTTAAATTATTTCGGATACTTTTCCTTGTAGACTAGTGTTATCAGTGTTATCTCACTTATCGGAAGGAAGAGTAACGCGGAGAAATTAGACCGTCGGTGTAAAATTTACCACACGTTGTCGTAAGTGTAATATTATATTTGCATGGACAATTTTTTACTACCACATCTTAGTTAATGTAAATGATTCATAGAAAAAAAATTACTACACCTCTACGTTAGCGTTATATTTTAATTAAAAAAATGTTTACCACTAGTCTTTTTATAAATTAGCTGTTCGCATTTTAGTATTTTCTTAGGTAAACTTCCAATTATAAGTAATATAAATAATGGCAAGTTCAAAAAATATGACCACAGAAGATATTACCAGACTATTAATGGAAGATGATGAGGTTTACGATGACGAAATTTATGATGATGAAAGCGAATTTGATGACGAGGTCGACGATACAAATTTTTGCCCTGAAATATGCAGTGATGGTGACTCAAACTCAGAAACGGATAACGGTGAAGAAATGGGAACATCTTTTACAGAAGAAGTCGACAATGTGGGACCTGAAGGTGCTTTTTACGGAAAAAATCGTTTTAAATGGTCGGCACAAGAACCCCAGCGTTTTAGTAGAATTCCCTTGCATAATATCATAAGATTACCAACTTCAGTGGGTGCTTCACATAGCCAAGATGAGCCCGAAAATGTTTTCCAATATTGGTCTCGGATTTTTGATGAAGATATCGAGAATATAAAACGGATGCAATTGAAGCGAAACCTTTGGATAAAATTGAATTGAGGGCATTTTTAGGTCTATTACTTTATTCTGCTGTTTTTAAATCTAATAGAGAATCCTCAGAACTTATTTTTGCAACTGATGGAACAGGCAGAGACATATTCAGGGCTACTATGTCTAGGCTTCGATTTCTCACCATACTTTCGTGCTTACGCTTTGACAATTCTTCTAATCGAAAAGACAGGCTGTCACACGGCCGACTAGCAGCAATTTCAGAACTTTTCAATAAATTTATTGAGAATTGTAAAAAGAATTACTCCATTGGCACTCACGTTTGTATCGACGAAATGTTAGTGCCATTTCGAGGCAGATGTAAGTTTAAAGTTTATACCTATGCCACAGAAGCCCGCAAAATATGGTATAAAAATAATGGCTTTAACATATGCTCGCACACACTATCTTTCAAATCCCTACATTTATTATGGAAAAAACTCAGATGGTATAAACCTTACAAATTCCGAAAAAAAAATTTGCAGTGCCTACTCAATCGGTATTAAGATTATGCAATTCTATAGAAGGAAGTAACAGAAATATAACTGCAGACAATTGGTTCTCATCAATTCAATTAGTAAGCATATTAAAAGAACGAAAATTTACTGATTTGGGTACTCTAAGAAAAAATAAGAGAGAAATTCCTGCAGAATTTTTACCAAACAAAAGTAGACCAGTCGAAAGTTCTATGTATGGGTTTACAAAAGATATTACACTTTTATCTAATGTTCCAAGAAAAAATCGTTCAGTGATTTTAGTTTCTTCGATGCATCATCACAAAGCAATTGATCCAATAACAAATAAGCCAGAAATGATTCCCGATTACAACAACACGAAAGGTGGAGTCGATGAGCTCGATAAGAAGTGTTCTATTTATTTATTTTACGATATTGGGTTCTGATTCTCTTCCAAAGCCTGTAATTACATTAAAGGAAAAACTTAAGTCGAGCAAACTATGTTACATTTGTCCTAATAAATTAAAAAGAAAAACAACACACACGTGCCTAGAATGTAAAAAACCAATGTGTATGGGTTGTAGCAAACGCTTGTGTATTAACTGTACTAATACTGAATATGACGAGTGACATAAAAATTTAAGCAATATAGTCATTGTTATTTTTTTTAAGTATTGAAGACTCGAAGCGTGTATTATTTTATAACAATGTTTATATATTGGGCTGTGAAAAAATGCCATTTAATTTATCCTTACGTTTTTTTTACTTTTTTATAAACTTTTTAAGAGTGCCTCTATATTTTCGTTGTGTAAAGAAGGCTGTTGAAATCAAATAAATATTTTTTACTGAACAACAAAAACTTTCCTTCAAATATCTGAATGATTTTAGAAAATCTAACATTGAAGACGATAAGCAAAAATATCTAAAAGCAAATCAATTTTATAGAAACGCATGTGAAAAACCAAAGAAAGAATATTACGAAAAAATTGAAAAACGAATCAACAAAACTGCAAATGCAAAAGAATGGTGGAGTTTAGCGAAGGATATAAGAGGAAAGTCATTTCAAGTTGGTACAAATATCACTGCGAACGATTTTAAATACTATTTTCAAAGCCGACTAAACCAACCGCAATTAACAAAAGACATTTATTACGCAGCTGCGCTATGTAAAGATGAATATCTCGATAAAGATATAACATTTATGGAAGTTGAAAAAACCATTGAAAATGCTAAAATCAATAAAGCGCCAGGAGAAGATAGAATACCTTATGAGCTGCTAAAGTTTGCTTCGCCAGAATTTAAGTTAGAGTTAACAAAGGTATACAACATAATTTTTGAGAGCGGAAGAATCGATGAAACTTTTGAAAAAACGATAATTTTCCCAATTTTTAAGAAGGGAGATGTAAATGTAGCCAGTAACTATCGGGGAATATCGTTTATGAATTCTATCGCAAAGGTGTTAATGGGATTGATAAACGCAAGACTTGCAAATTGGGTAGAAAAAAAATAACGTGCTCACAGAATTCCAAGCCGGCTTTAGAAGAAACTATTCAACTGTAGATAACATTTATAATCTTGCGTCTATTGTACATCTAAAGTTTAATGAAAATCAAAAAGTTTACGCATATTTTGTTGATTTCAAGGCGGCGTTCGACAGGGTGCCGAGGAGACCGATGATTTATAAACTTCGACAGATGGGAATATCTAACAAAATAACGAACCTCATAGAAAATATTTACGGTAATACTAGATCGGCGGTTTGGACAGGAAAAGAAGTATCCGACTATTTTGAAACCTGCACTGGTGTGAAACAAGGATGTCTGTTGTCGCCATTATTGTTCATTTTATATCTAAACGATTTGCACGACTATTTGGAAGGTGGTCTATTAGTTGAGGGCATGAATATACGTCTTCTCCTTTATGCCGATGATATCGTTCTCCTAGCGGATAACCCTAAAGTCATGCAATCCATGATTAATAACCTGGAGAAATACTGCGCTGAATGGAATATGGAAGTAAACCAAAATAAATCGGAGATGATGGTGTTTAGAAGAGGTGGACGACTTTCCCAGGCTGAAAAATGGTGGTACCAAGGTAAAGAAATTAAATTGGTGGCCGAATATAAATATCTTGGTGTCATTCTCACACCCAAAATGGCATTCAGCAAGCACTTAGAAGCCAGAAATACTTCAGCAAAAGCTAGTATTAATTGCACATGGAACGATTTTTTAGCGAAGCCATTCATTTCATTAAAATCAAAATGGAAGCTGTTCCAAGCGGTATGCAGAGCGATCCAAACCTACGCAGCGCAAGTTTGGGGATATGCCTTATTCGATGAGGTAAATAAACTTCAACGCTACTTTATTAAAAGAATCCTCAAACTACCCGAGTTCACTCCAAATTATGCAATAACATTAGAAACTAATATAGAAGATATCCACATGCATTCTTTAGAATTACACATGAAGTATATCTGGAAAACTATTTACAAATATAATTGCAACAGACTCCCACACAAACTAACACAAGGCATCTTAAATAAAAATGTATTTTGGCTTAAACATCTGAACGACATGGGAATGGAGTTCGGTCTGAAGTTTGAAGAAAACATCACTTCTATAGACTGGCAAGATCGCTGTGTGCAACTTCTTACCGAAATGAGAGTAAAAGATATCAACATGGCAAGGCAAAAAGCACAGTCAAGCGAGAAGCGAATTTATAAACATTTAGACTACTCAAAAGGGGAATCATATATTAAAGAAGATATGCGGCTAGCTGATATTACGACAATTTTCAAAGCAAGATGTGGTTTACTGAAGCTAAATGCAACTACGTATGGAAATGCTCAGAAAATATGCACCCTCTGCAATTTAAACGAGGAAGAAAATATGCAGCACTTCTTAGGAAGATGTCCGGTACTGAAGGAGATCAGAATAAAATGCCTAAACGCAGCGAAGCTAAATGAAGCAGAAGTAATAGATATACTTAATGGCCACAATTGGAAAATACTAACTTGCTTTATATACTCAGCCTTACGCTATAGAAATTTTCTTATTGCAGAGTTCAATTTTTGATTAATTTTTGAGTTGTGACAGACAACATTGTTATTGCCACAAATTTATTATTTCTTTCTTTATGTATTTATATGTATATTTAAACGAATTATTGTAAAAATTATTGTAATGTAAGATGAAATATTTATAAATAAATAAAGAAGAATTACTACTACTTACTACTACTACAAAAACTTTTGTATTTTTCTTTTAAATTACAGTAGCTGAAATTAATTTAGATCGGCCTATATAGTTATTTAGCGATTTTAATATAAAAATTTATATTTTATTAAAATAAATAAAATGGTGTAAAATTTACTACCACCTCTACATATACGTTGAAAAATTTCACCTCATAAGTTCAAGGTTAAAGGTGCACAGCCTCTATTTGTGGAACAACATCAAGACGCTCGCTCGCCACAAACACGAGGAGGAGCGGCTAAGAAATTTGTATAACTCCAACACGGCTGGGGAAAAGTTAACATACAAGAGTTAGCATAGCCAACCGTAGTCAAGAGAATTATAGATGGCGTATGCATTGAAATGTGATGTTTTGGCAGGTTTACTTTTTGACTTGTACATTAACACTTGTCCTTCCTGCTTATTTTCCGTCGGCATTTTGCAAGCGAATGGATGAAGCGGTATGCGTTTACATATGTGTATGCTTCAGAGGTCACAAATAACTGTTGACCGTTTCTCGTTGTCTGGAAATAAGTGTATTTTACTCAAACTTTGGGAAAAGACTCAGAGAGCAACCGATTGCAACGGATCTTTAATGAGCTCCCTCGCGCTCGGCGAGCAACCGTTCTTTTGTTCTGCTTTGCTCTGGTTTTTCCCCGACCGGTTGGTTGTGTGAAATGAAGAAGAAGGTATTTTGCGTATGTATTGGTATGTATGCGAGTGTTGCTTTGGCTAAATATATTATTTGTGTTCATGAATTGAGTGTGTGCAATTAAATATTATATTTTGTGCAAAAGAGGACGAGGTTTGAATAAAAAAATGCATCAATTCTTTAAATTTAATCCGCAAGAAAATAAATCAATTTGCAATGTATGCGGTTTGAAATTGTCAGGCACTCATGCTACAAATTTAAAAGGGAATTTAACTACAAAACATGCGGAAATTCATAAAGAATGGGACAATAACGAGGGCACCGAAGTGCAACAATGAGAAAAAGAAGAAAAGTGACGTATCGCACCAGTGAAAATTCAATTATTTCTGCAATATTAAAATTGTCAACACCGGTGGAAAACCATTTCTGTTCCTGGACAGTGAAGGGTTTAGAGAAATAATAGTTCCCATTTTTAAATCACTTGGTAAGAACCCAATAACGCTTTACTAGTTATTAAGCTCAACTCATAATAAATAACAAATATATATGTATATAATGATACATAAAAAACAGCAAAATAATTGCAAATAAATTTAAATTGTTCTTTAAAAAAATTCAGTTCTTTTTATCTTCTCTTCTTCTTAATTAACGCGATAACCGCTTACGCGATTTAAGCCAAGTTTAACAAAGCGCGCCAGTCGTTTCTTTCGCGTACTAACCGGCGCCAATTGGACACTTTTTTTTATCTACAAGGCAAATTAATGTGAAGACCGTTTGCATTGACTTTTTCAGTCATTTGCTCACTTACTGAGTCTCATATTGGGAACGTCAATCGTATCTCTTCTTATACGATGTTCTTAAAAGAGCGTCACACGAATGGCAGAACTTAATACACTCAAGAGGAAGAGAAACAAAAAGAAATGAAGTCTCTTGCTCAGAGCGGGAGCGAGTGTCTACGCTTTTTCGGAAAATGGAAAATGTGTAAGCAGTAAGTAAACTTTATTCACATATTTTTCCTCATTTTTGAATCAATAAAACGCCATAGCCGAATGGGTTGGTGCGTGACTACTATTCAGAATTCACAGAGAGAACGTCAGTTCGAATCTCGGTGATAACATCAAAATTAAGGGAAACATTTTTCTAATAGCGGTCGCCCATCAGCAGGCAATGGCAAAACACCGAGTGTATTTCTGCCATGAAAAAAATCTCCTCATAAACATATCATAAAACAAAATAAAATAAATGTATAAAAAAAAGTTTTGTTTTGTGATTCGAACCAAGGATTTCGGATCGGAAGCCCACATTGCTAGCCGCTCGGCTATCGCGCTATGCTGCCGGCCTAAAAGTTATTTTGTTTGTCGCTACGTTTATATGTAACTGGCACTGAAATGAATCCATATGTATGAAAGGGATAGAAAATCACACGTACACAAAGTTTTTGGCACGATTATCCCAACGCTCTTAACAAAGTGATTGTAAAGAGGCGTGGTTAGTGACCGTTTAACGGTCACGCGTCCCGGTAACGTGACCGGGACTCTTCTTGCTGGGCAGTTATTTGCATGCTATGGTATGCATACATGAATACATATGTTGGGACAATGTATGTACGTAGCGGTTTCTATTCTGAGCTCCCAGCTTCTTTTACGTGCATATGTCGTCCAAAGTTCTTGCAAGAACAAAATATGATAAGTGAGGCCGTAGCGGCCATGAGACGCTGAACAGTGTAAAATATTGTGTAACATACAATATAAAAAAATGCACTTATATTTCTAGAAACAAAGTATTTTCATTCAAAAACGAGTCGCCAATACTAACTAAGATTGAAGAAATCATTGGCGACTATCGAAAGGAGTCAATATTCGAATATATAAAAATATTTTCCAATGTTTGGTGATTCGTGAATTTTTGTCATGGCGAGTGCTCGCAGCTCTGTATATAAGCATACAGTAAGATTCAGAAAATAGAAACATATACTTATATATGGGTAAGGCTTTCTCAAGTGGGCCTCAAAATTACCAAAGTGAATATTTTGCGATGAAATTCAGCCGGGACTGAGTTCTATCATCCAGAAGCATTCTCAGAAAATTTTGTTGTAAAATTCTAAATAGTTTTTTTTTTATTAACTATCGAAGTTTTTTGCAGCGCTTGAATAATTATCACATTTCTCGTAAAGTAAGTATCCGATTACAACGATTTTTCAACTGCAGACTGATAAAGGATGATATTTTCCAAAAACGTTATTTTTGTTCCGAAACTTGATGTTTTGTTTTTGTAAATAATTTTTTTTAATAAACAATTAAAAATTTAACTAATTTCTGCGCCTCTGGGATGAAAATTTTTTAAGGATATTAACGTAATAAACATCTGTGCATTTATGTATGAAAAAAATGCGTGCAATTCGAAAAGGATTAATTATAATTAATTTTTTTGTGCCAGAATGCGCGCTTCGACTTACGCGGACGCGCACGAACACACAAACGGCGACTCGCAGGCGGCTTGCGAAAAACCGTTTTTCGGACACGTCTCAACGCGATATGCTTCCGTAAGATCAGATTTGCCGACTTTTCCATTACTGGTGCTTACTTGTTTTTAAAGATTGGCCATATAAATAATTTACGTATAACAGAATTTGCGCTTTGACTGTCGCGGAAATGCGTAATGATAATTAAATCAAATGTATTCAAAGGAATGTAAAAGCTGTCATGCAAGGTTTCATATATACTTCTTTATTACTAACGTTTATGTTTACATATCAGATCTATACCTACATTGTAAGTTCAGTCAGCAAATGCCCTTAAAATTTCTCGCTGAAAAACAACAACAATTCACGGACGGACACAAAAAGTGAAAATATATAGAAAGTTATACAGATATCGCATATTCATTTGTTATTTCGAGAAAAAATGAAAATCATTCACGCTTTTTACACTTTTCATGTAGTTTATTTTTACATAATGGGTATAATTTTAGATTGATCGTGGGCTGAAAATATTTTGCACTCGATGGAATTTTTAACTTTTGGAATAAAAGAATGGAACTGCCTCGTATTTTTCAAAGTTTGCGCTTTGGAATAGCGCTTTTTCAACTTACTAGAGTGATTTTCATGTTCTTGTTTATTACAGTAATCAAAACTAATTTTCTTAGAATTGACTTTTGCCCAATCATACAAATGTTTCGGTCCCGTAATTTTCACCGGGATTTTATCTCGCAAGCTTGCATGGTACGCATCTCTCTTTATAGCACCACGAATACCATCGCAGGCACCTTTCCCATGTGCAGAGGCAAAAAAGTGCCACTCGGCATCGATGCCAAAATCCTTTTTGTGAAATAGTAAATTTATAAAATTGTACTTGTTTTTGTACTGTGAGGCCGCCCCGTCGGAAAAATAATAGATTTTTTTCACATTTCGTTTACCAAACTGTTTAATCAAATATTGAATCAATTTAGAATTGAACAAATTGACTGCGGAACTGTCATGTTCCAATGCTTCAGAAATTATCACAAAATTCTTATGCTGTTCTACGCAGTTTTCTTTGTAATGCACAACGTAAGGATGTATTGTTGCCTGCGTTGTGTTCCAGTATTCTGATTGCACAGAATTTTGAACACGACACTAAATTTCGTATTTTGGTCACTTATTCGGATTAGATTTGTGTAAAACGACTATGGTTTTGTTTTCCGAAAGGGTTACAACAACGATTTGCATGTGGCATTATATTAGTCTATACTTAGTTTTGTACACATTAACGTACGCGATTTATATAATATCACAGTTTTTATTATCACCGAAACACATCACCACAGCAGTCGGAAGGATACTAGACACAACTAATGACAATGTCGAAAAACGGTTTTTCGCAAGCCGCCTGCGAGTCGCCGTTTGTGTGTTCGTGCGCGTCCGCGTAAGTCGAAGCGCGCATTCTGGCACAAAAAAAGTAATTATAATTAATCCTTTTCGAATTGCACGCATTTTTTTTCATACATAAATGCACAGATGTTTATTACGTTAATATCCTTAAAAAATTTTCATCCCAGAGGCGCAGAAATTAGTTAAATTTTTAATTGTTTATTAAAAAAAATTATTTACAAAAACAAAACATCAAGTTTCGGAACAAAAATAACGTTTTTGGAAAATATCATCCTTTATCAGTCTGCAGTTGAAAAATCGTTGTAATCGGATACTTACTTTACGAGAAATGTGATAATTATTCAAGCGCTGCAAAAAACTTCGATAGTTAATAAAAAAAAAAACTATTTAGAATTTTACAACAAAATTTTCTGAGAATGCTTCTGGATGATAGAACTCAGTCCCGGCTGAATTTCATCGCAAAATATTCACTTTGGTAATTTTGAGGCCCACTTGAGAAAGCCTTACCCATATTATAAACAAGTTCTGTCTTGGACATTTCGATGCTAGAGAAAATTTAAAAACAATTATTTTTTGTTATCTGATAGTAGATAAATAACTAATTAATACGATACTTTACGTATGTGGTTCTCTAATTGATAAAAAGTGCACAAAAACATATACATATATATGTAAAACCGGAAAATTAGAAACATACACTGAAAGAGGCGTGAGTTACATATGCACATAGACAGGTAAAGGAAAATGATAAGTTTGCAGAATTTATCAGTCAAATAAATCAAACAACAGGAAAGTAATATTATATGATATCATTTCCGTTGATTTCCCAATATTTCGTCGAACTCAAAAGTAAGCATTTTGATAAATAAGCATTTTAATAAATAAGCATTTTTATTATTAAGAAATATAATATGTTGAATAAGCAATTATGTACAGAGTTGTAAGCTTTCATTAAACCTAAATTCAATTAATAAAGTTAGTCTGTGACTGAAAGCTTCTGGTCAAACAACTGCTGTGTGTTTTTTTAAAAACCCTTTTTCTTAAATCGAATACAAAATTGGCGCACTCGGTAGGATTTTCACAAAAAAAAGTAATGAAAGGATAGTGATACGAAAATACGGGATAAAGTAGTGAACAAAAAATTATAAACACGAATCCGTAGCCAACTCAGGAGTTGACCGGACCCTCCAGGGTATAAATTAAGAAAATAGTGTAGTGAACACTTACAAAGTGAACGTCACTATAAATTAATACTACAGTGCAGTGAATACTTATAAAGTAGACATCACCAACATAAAAAAAAGGGGAACCATCAGCTTAGCAAACAAGCTAGCTGATAAACCAACAATCGAAAAAATTAGCAAAAGACAGCAAAGTTTTGACGAAAGAAGGAAGATGGAGCAGGCTCAAGGAAGGATGCCGCCAGAGGATATAGTGGAAGAACTGGCGAGGAGAGAACAGCAATTGGAACAGCTAAGGCAGGCGTACATCGAACTACAACAACGACACCCAACCAATGACAACGATTTACAGAGAATAATGAAGAACATTACTCACCTTCCGACATTTACGGGAACAGGCGAGGTAACAGTCAACTCCTTCATGAGCAGTGTCGAATATGTGCTATCAACTATTCAAGACGAAGGAACGCGAAGAGAAGCGACAAAAGCAATATTCTATAGAGTAATTCAAGGTGAAGCAAAGGACGTAGTCATCAACATTCCTCAACCGGACAACTGGAGTCATATAAAGAAGGCGCTTAAACTTCGATACAAGCCAGACGTGGAGCCTTACGAAATATATCGAAAAATTTGTAACCTGCGAGCAAACACGGTAAGTGAATTGGCAACAGAAGCCCAAAAAATTAAGTATAAGGCAGATGAAATTAATGTTTATTATAAAGGAGATGCAGGTATAGATTTAAGTAATATAAATAGTGTACTGGTGAACAACTTAAAAGAAATCAACAAAAAGAAATCAACTCAGGGGACATTGTTGGACAAGATATATGAGGAACATGATTTACATATATACAATATTAGAAATAATGACAAAACGACGATATGAAGACAGTTGCATCCGGACAGAATTCAAAAAGTTTAGAAGAACAGACGAACAGTTTAAACAGAATAAAACACATTACCAATATAAACAACGTGAAAAATATTCCCACGAAGGTCATAAAGACAATCACTCAGGCCAAAAGAGATGGAATAACCAAAATTTTACAAATCATTAGGGAAATAGAGAGAACAATTCAGGCCAAAGGAGATGGAATAATCAAAATTTTACACCAAACTGGGGAAATAGAGACAATTATTCAGGTCAAGTAAGGCGAAATAATCAACATTTTTATAAAGAAAACAATTCAGGTCAAGGAAGAAGGAATCAACAATTTTATAGAGGCAATAACTTAGAGCAAATAAAGGAAAATCGAGGAGAACCAATGGAAATAGATAATGTGGAAAGAGATTACGATAGATCGCCAAATGCAGGACACCCTAACCATAATTGCAGCCAAAATCGCTTGCAATTATCTAGGCAAAGCTATGGAGAATCTGAAAATCAAGGAGAAATCAACAATTCAATTTTTTTTGTGAAACAGCCTCGGAATGCTTACCAAAAATAGAAATGAGAATAGAAAATAAAAATTATAAAGCATTGATAGATACAGGAGCTAACCTAAGTTTAGTTAATAGTGAAATAAAACACTTTCCTAAAATAAAATTAAAAGACCCAATACGATTCAGCACAATTACTAACAAAGATATGATAAATTATGAAATATGCACAGTGGCACCAACAGAATTTAATCTTCCCAGCAACGCAAGAAAGCAACTCCACTCATAGGAAGAAAATATGATTTTATAATTGGCATGGATATACTAAACTTTCTAAATGCACAAATAGATATTGAAGAAAAGAAAATAATTCTAAACCAAAGGGAATGCTGTTTTTTAAATGACCCATTCAGTTTTACCCAAATTCATAGCCTTGAAACTACTGACTTAAGTTTAGATAGATTATCATTAGACCATCTGAATGCAGAAGAACATAGAGAAATCACAAAATCACTAAAGCGATTTAATAATTTATTATTCAAAGAAGGCGATAAATTAACTAACACTACGGAAATTCAACATGAAATCAAAACTACAACTCAACAACAGATCAATTCAAAATTATATCGATATCCACCCCAACATGAATTATAAATAAGAAAACAAATTAAAGATATGGAGGAACAAGGCATAATTCAAAAAAGTCTCTCCAGATATTCAAGCCCTCTAATAGTAGTACCAAAAAAACTAGATAATTCAGGTGAAAAGAAATACCGTTTGGTAATAGATTACAGAAAACTAAACGAAGTTACAATAGACGATAAATACCCACTTCCAAATATTGACTCAATTTTAGATAAATTAGGAAGAGCTCAATACTTTACCACGTTAGATTTGGATAAAGGATATCACCAAATTTTAGTAAAAACTGAAGATCGCGAAAAAACGGCATTTGTAACTCCACATGGGTTATATGAATTCATAAGAATGCCATTTGGTTTAAAGAATGCACCAAGCACATTTCAAAGGCTAATTAACGAAATTTTAAGAGACTATATAAACAAAACTTGCGTTGTATATTTGGACGATATCTTAATATTTAGTACATCTTTAAGTGAGCACATCAAAGCAATACAGGACATATTTAAAGTTCTTGAATATAAAAATTTGAAAATACAAATAGACAAATGTAATTTTTTAAAGAAAGAAACTGAGTTTCTAGGGCACATTTTGACAAAAGACGGCATGAAGCCGAACCCAAATAAAATTAAAGTAATTGAAAATCTTGTATTACCTAAAACTGAAAAACAAATAAAAAGTTTTTTAGGACTTACTGGCTACTATCGGAAATTCATTAAAGATTATGCCAAGGTAGCACAGCCCATTACAAAATATTTAAAAAAGAGCGTAAAAATTTATGTAAAAGATCCCACATATATACAGGCTTTTGAAAAACTTAAACTATTGATCAGTTCGCATCCAATTTTGCGATATCCAAATTTTGAAAAAGAATTTACACTTACCACAGAAGCATCAAATTATGCAATTGGCGCATTTATATCACAAGAAGGACATCCAGTATGCTTTTCGCCAAGAACACTAAACAAACACGAGCAAAACTACTCAGCAACTGACAAAGAATTTTTAGCCATTATGTGGAGCGTGAATTATTTTAGACCCTACTTGTATGGAAGGAAATTCAAAATAGTAACAGACCATCAACCAATAAAATATTTACATTCAAAATATAGAGGTAAAGATATGTCACCGAGACATCAAAGATGGCTATTAAAATTAGGAGAATATCAGTTTAATATAGAATATATTAAAGGAAAGGAAAATAGAGTAGCAGACTTTTTAAGTAGAATAGAGAATAACGAGGACGTTGCTAAAGATAAGGAGGAGGGTGAAAATACCAGCAAAGCAGTCATTGCAAAATTTAGAAGATTATGAATGTAACGTAAATATAATCGACAATTTAGATGACGATGTGTCGATGCAACCGGTCCATTCAGCTGAAGAAAACTTAAATGATCATTTCTATATTAAAGACGAGATAGTTAACAAATATAAAACACAAATTATTCTTACAAACAACAAGATAGAGGAATTAAAAAGGCTACATGGAAAAAGAATAATTTTTGTATCCGAATACGATTTCGACAGGATGAGTGATATCTTCAGGAAATACATAACAAAGGGAAAAGTAGGAATATTCTCGGAAATATCGGAACGAAAATATAACATAGTTCAGGAAAAGTTAATAGAAATGTATTCCAACGATAAACAAATAGAGTTTATAAAGTGCACAATAAGAGCACAAGCTATCGAAACCGAAGTTGAAGCGGTTAAGGGGGGAAGCTGGTCTAGAATTTTGAAAAAATCGAAAAAATTTTTTTTGTCTTAAAAGGTGCTTTAGGGTCTTAGAAATAATATACCAAATGAGGGATGCCAGCAAAAATGTCTAAATGCCCAAATTTTTCATTCGACGGCAGTGCCTCGCAGGTATGCCCCGAACGCTACTTACAACTTTAAACGCGTTTTTCTCGAAATCACTTTTTTTAAACTGGCCGAAGACATAACTCGAACAAATCTTTACCGATTCTTACGAAATTTTGACAATACATTCGAAATAGCTTTCTCCGGAGACGTACGTAGGATTTTTTATTTATATTACATAGTTTTTTTTTATACAACAATTTTATGTCGTTCTTTATAGTGAAAATTGTAACTTTTTGTTCAAACGTGCACCATTTCGCGAAAAAACAAAATATCGAAAAAATCCTACGTACGTCTCTTTCTGTTGTTATATAGAAACTAAAAAAAATTTATTTTTTGATCCAGGACAAAAATTAAGGAGTTTACGTCTTCGGCAATGGACCCACTAGAAAAAAAGGCGCCTTAGGAGAACTGCTGGACAGCGGCCATTTTGAAATTAATTCAGACGAAAAATTTTGTATTTGTACCATGAAAGCTATATTATTAAACCTATTTCACAGATTTTCGATTGATTCCTTTGTTGAGTCAAAATAAATTCATAAAATATGCCCATTTTTTGCGCTCTAGACCAGCTTCCCCCCTTAAACAAATTTCGCTATATCATGTTAGAGAAAGCATGCACTCAGGTATCCAAGAAACATATAACCAACTTAAAAATAAAATTTACTACCCGCAATTATTGGAACTAATACAAATAGTTATTAATCAATGTGAGACATGTCAGGAAATTAAATATGATAGAAGACCAATCAAACCAAAATTTTTTCACACGGAAACACCCACAAATAAGGGAGAAATTATTCATGTCATGTCATGAAGAGTTGCCACTTTCTAACAGTTATAGACAAATTTTCAAAGTATGGAGTAGCATATTCTTTAAGCGACAGAAATCATATTACTATCATTGAACAACTGGAAGACTACTTCACTAAAATAGGTAAACCAAAAAAGATAATAGCTGACAACGAATTCAATGTGACAAGGATTAAGGAATTTCTAAGCAATGAAGGCATAGAACTTCATTTAACCAAGCCTAACAGTCACACTGGCAATGCGGACATTGAGAGATTCCATAATAGCATTTCTGAAAAGTATAGAATGTTACATAAATTAAACAAGGGCATATCAGTTAAACAGTTAATACAAAAAGCTATTAGATACTATAGATGCTTTCCATTTCAATTCAACCGGGCTATTCGGGTCATGTTCTTCGATTTCGATGTAACTTAAATATGTTGCTCTCTGGTCGAAATAATGAGACACGTATTTTTTTGTTCGCCCGAAAAAATTTTTTTTCAAGAGTTATCGGCAATTTTGTTTTTCGCCTCAAACTCGATTTTTTTTAATTATATAAGAAAAAATTTTTTTTAAATGCCCATAACTTAGTCAAAAATGAACCGATTTTAATAATTCTGGGTTCAAAATGATCGTAATTACTTGCACAAGCGACTTCATGTAGAAACAATTGCAAAAAAGTAGTTGAAAATTTTTTATTTAGCAAAAACGAAAAAAAATTTAAATTTTTTCAAAATTCAATATTTCAAAAAGTGTATTTTTTTTTTTTTTATAACTTTTTCCAAATCAAAAAAACATCTCAAACTTTAATTGAGCTGCATGCCTAGTAGCTAAAATGAGTTGTTTTTGAGTAATGAATTTTTGAGTAAACACCCTGTTTCGCACTTTTTGTTTTTTGCAAAATAAAAAATTTTCAACTACTTTTTTGCAACTATTTCTAAATGAAATCGCTCGTGTAGGTAATTACGATTATTTTGAACCCAGAATCATTCAAATCGGCTTATTTTTGACTAAGTTATGAGCAATTAAAAAAAATTTTCTTATATAGATTCTTTCCATTTCAATTCAAAAGGGCTATTCGGGACATGTTCTTCGATTTCGATGTAACTCAAATATGTTGCTCTCTGGTCAAAATAATGAGACACGTATTTTTTTGTTCGCCCGAAAAAAAATTTTTTCAAGAGTTATCGGCAATTTTGTTTTTCGCCTCAAACTCGATTTTTTTTAATTATATAAGAAAAAATTTTTTTTAAATGCCCATAACTTAGTCAAAAATTAACCGATTTTAATAATTTTGGGTTCAAAATGATCGTCATTACTTACACGAGTGATTTCATGTAGAAATAGTTGCAAAAAAGTAGTTGAAAATTTTTTATTTTGCAAAAAACAAAAAGTGCGAAACAGGGTGTTTACTCAAAAATTCATTACTCAAAAACAACTCATTTTAGCTACTAGGCATGCAGCTCAATTAAAGTTTGAGATGTTTTTTTGATTTGGAAAAAGTTATAAAAAAAAAAAAATACACTTTTTGAAATATTGAATTTTGAAAACATTTAAATTTTTTTTCTTTTTTGCTAAATAAAAAATTTTCAACTACTTTTTTGCTATTGTTTCTACATGAAGTCGCTTGTGTAAGTAATTACGATCATTTTGAACCCAGAATTATTAAAATCGGTTCATTTTTGACTAAGTTATGGGCATTTAAAAAAAAAATTTTCTTATATAATTAAAAAAAATCGAGTTTGAGGCGAAAAACAAAATTGCCGATAACTCTTGAAAAAAATTTTTTTCGGGCGAACAAAAAAATACGTGTCTCATTATTTTGACCAGAGAGCAACATATTTAAGTTACATCGAAATCGAAGAACATGACCCGAATAGCCCGGTTGAATTGAAATGGAAAGCATCTATAATGATTGGTTTCATTCTACTATAAAATTCACTCCTTACGAGGTACATAATAATAAAGTGAATCAAGATGTTGTAAGAAGAAATTTGGAACAGATAAAGGAAAAAACAATTGACAAACTAAATAGAAGCAGAGAAGAGAATACGGAACAATGAACAGAAGGATTTATAAAGAATTACAAGGCAGTTAGACACAAAGAACAACCCAAATACAGAAAACACAAATTAGATAAACTCCATCCAAGCAATATTAAACGACCTTTAAAATTTACAGACATGGATCATGATGATAGCAATAATACTAACGATACGACAATGTAAAGGTATAATGACTTTGATGGAACTAACGGAACAAACGGGATTTATAGATTTACAAATTAGAAACCAAGAAATACCCAAGGATAGTGACATAGTACTACACATGATTAATGTTTACAAATTATAAACTATTATCAACGAAATGACGGACAATATAATATTAATGAAATTAGAAAATAAAGAGACACTACAACGAGAGTTGTTAGACATAAGAAATAAGTTACTAACGCTCATGCCAGTAAAAATAAAACTAAGCGCGGACTAATTAATGCAATAGGTAGTATGTCAAAATGGTTTTTTGGCACAATGGACGAAGACGATAGACAAAATATACAAACGCACTTTTTACAGACGAATGACACATTGAACCAACAAATCAAAATAAACAATTATTTCAGTTCAGCTATAGAGCATCTGATAGAGTAAAAATTGAAAAAGAACTTTGTTCTATTAATAAATTTATGTATGACGAATATAAACAAAATTTATACTTAGACCAGTATACAAAGATTCAGTTATTAAAAAGTAAAATTGAGGAAATACAAGAAAATGTTGTATCAGCCAAATATGGAATATTACATCCAAATATTTTAACTAGTGAAGAAATAGTAAAATATAATATTGATTATAATAAGCTTAAGTATCTACAATTAGGCACAGCCATTTTAAATAACACCTACCTAATATTCGGCTAAAGCTTTGAATATGTAAAAATAAGAAAGGTTATTCCAATACCTAATAAAGAAAATAACGAAATAGAAGCAAAAATAGAAGAAATATTCATTTATGCGAATAAAACTTTATTATTCGAAGAAAATAAATCTTCAAAAAGATTGAAACCAAGTAAACACTGTATATTAAAACAAAACTGTCACCTCACCAGAAATAAGGATCTTGAAATTCTAGCCATAGACGTAAAAACGAGTATTGTTAAAAATGCTGTAAATTTACAAATGAATCAAGCATGTAATGAAGAGAAACCAATTATGAACGGAAACTATATCATAAGATATAATAATTGTTCAATTAAAATTAGTGACTACTATTTTTCAAATTATATCGAAAACATAGAAGAGAATATTGAAAGCGTAAAATATGAAGACATTCGGAACTTTACGAAAAAAGTTACATTCGATGAAATATTTGAGGAAAATAGATCAAATATAGAAAACATTTTTAAATTGAAAATTCATAGTAAAATCTCACATATCTGCAATGTACTAAGCATAATCATAATTCTAATAACTGTCATTGTTGTTATCAATAAACACAAACGTATAACTATTAAATTAAATACCCGAATAAGTCAAATAAATCAAACAACAGGAAAGTAATATTATATGATATCATTTCCGTTGATTTCCCAATATTTCGTCGAACTCAAAAATAAGCATTTTGATAAATAAGCATTTTAATAAATAAGCATTTTTATTATTAAGAAATATAATATGTTGAATAAGCAATTATGTACAGAGTTGTAAGCTTTCATTAAACCTAAATTCAATTAATAAAGTTAGTCTGTGACTGAAAGCTTCTGGTCAAACACCTGCTGTGTGTTTTTTAAAAACCCTTTTTCTTAAATCGAATACAAAATTCGTGCGACTTATTTGGATGTTACTGTAAATACATTCAACCTTCGAATGAAGCAAAAACTGCCTAACTATTAAGGGGGGACGCCACTGTGAAAATTCAAAAAAAACGATTTTTTTTTTGCATAAATTGTTAGTATAACTACTCAAGAAAATGTGGTAAAAAAGAAATTTGCTTTATTCCCGACTCTACGTGCACTTAAGTCAGCGCCCGTCGGTTCGGCCCCGTAGCGTTTACGAATCGATACTTTATTTCAAACGCGTTTTTCTCGAAACGACTTTTTTTGATACGGTAGCAACGATTTCTCGAAGACTAATGATTCGATTTTAATTATCTTTTTTTTTTATTTTTGTTACCGCATTGGCTATCGTTGTATGTTACCGATTTTCAAAATTTTGAAAATAACTATTTTTTGGGCCGGTTGAAAATCAAAAAAAGTGGTGAAAAATACACATCGAAATTCATGTCACCACCAAAAAAAGGCTACGTACAACGATAGCCACTATTGTGGAGATTAATAAAATTTTTGGGTTTCTGATTTCAGACGATTATTCATTTCTGTATCGCTGCCACCACATGACGTCTTTTTTTTTAATTCGTTACGTTTATTTACACAAATTTGTCAATTTTCAATACTTTTACTAAAAATTTACATCAGCATAGTTTAATGCATATATAATAAACTGCCTTTTGTCCGATCCTCGACTAATCATTCCTACTTACAAAAGAATTCCCAAAAATCGACTGTTTTTAGACCCTTCACAGTGGCGTTCCCCCTTAATATTGAAGAAATCACTACAACTTGTGTGTGTTGCATTTACAAACAGTGCTGTTCATCACAACATGCACCAAAGCCGCAAATTATTAATGTAAATTTTTTCAGTCAATATGTACTTTTTATTACTAAAATTTAAGACATGTCGGCCGCCGTAGCCGAATGGGTTGCTGCGTGGCTACCATTCGGAGTTCAAAGATAACGTAGGTTCGAATCTCGGTTCACCGAAATGAAGAAAAAGTTTTCTCTAATTGCGGTCGTCCGTCGGCAGGCAATGGCAAACCACCGAGTCGGCTTAACACTGTAGGTCCCTTCATTTGTGGAACAACATCAAGACGCACGCCAAAAATAGGAGGAGGAGTTCGGCCAAGCCCCCAGAAAGGGTGCACGCGCCAATTATATAATAGATATACACATATACATATATTGCACGGTGCTACAAAATAAAAAAAAAAACGGAAGAACTCTTCGCGTTTTAAATTAAGACCAGTACAACACAAAATTGTGTTTAGAAAATTCAAAACACCCTCAAATTTTTTATTTCTTGTTAAAAACCCGATTTATGGTGTTTTTGATGAAGTAAAAATAAATAACTAACCCATTTTTCAACCGATTTTTGTCGTGATAACGTCTTATAATTCGATGTAGCCGGCTGCACGCACCAAAATATGCGGCGTTATCTTGCTCTTGCGGCGATATCTTGCTCATGCGGCGTTATCTGACTCATGCGGCGTTACCTTGCTTGAACTGCAAGCGAGAGCGCGGAACGAACGACAAAGAGGCACAATCGGCCCCCGCGTTCGGCAACGTTCGACATCTGGCTTTCTCCTACTTGAGTGAGCATATATACATATGTATGTATATGCGCATATGTATATAAATTCACAAATTTGTATTTGCATATGCCTTTTCCTGTGTGCATGGTAGTGACCATTTCTCTATGAGGATTATTAATTTGATTTACTTGAAGAATTTAAAATAAAACCAATTATATCATCATCATCCTTACCGAATTTATAATTAGTGACGACTAGTTGTTAATAATACCTGTTGTTTTAATGTTTTTATTATTATGTGTATATGAAGGAAAATATGTGTGATAATATTTACCACATAGCTTATAAGATATGTTGTATACTACAATAATATAGGGTTATTCAATAGGTGCGCTTCAACTTTTTTCCGATAGGGAGGGCGAACGATGCAATATTTTTTATTTTTCGCTTGTCATTTGTAAACTTCATTAGTATACATTTCATCATGGAACGCTACACACTTGAGCAACGATTGCAAATCGTGCAAATTTTTTATGAAAATTATCGTTCTGTTGCTGCTACTTTAAGAGCATTACGGCCATTTTAGGGTCCATTTAACAAGCCGTCCCGTTTTGGGGTTATGTGAAGTCATTGGTCTACAGTAACAAGCCGGCGACGATTTGTGAGCTCAGAGCCAATATTGAACGCGAAATTGCTGGAATTTCGACCGATTTAGGCAAAAGAGTGGTCGAAAATTGGGTTCAACGATTGGACTTCGTAAAACGTGCACGCGGTGGTCATGTAAAAGAAATCGAATTTCATACTTAAATGTATATGCTCAAACTCGATAATAAAAAAAAATTTGTTAAAAAAGTCAAACCGTTTGTGTTTTATTCAAAAAAAGTTCAAAAGTTGAAGCGCTCTTACTGAAAAACCCTATATATGTATATAAACATGCATACATACATATGCTTTGGTGCAATTTTCATAGTCTAATATACATATGTCCTATGCCAACACATATAAACATGCATATATACAATTTCGCGCAAGTTTCAAACAAAAAGAACAAATCTATATGTAAAGATGCATACAAATCATCTGGGCATATCAAATATACAAATCTATTCCGTACGCAAGCAAATGTAAGCTAATGTGCTTGAACTGCAAGCGAGAGCGCGGAACGAACGACAAAGAGGCACAATCGGCCCCGCGTTCGGTAACGTTCGACATCTGGCTCTCTCCTACTTGTATACCTATATGTATATAAATTCATATATTTGTATTTGCATATGCCTTCTTCCTGTGTGCATGGTAATGAACCATTTCTCTGTTGAGAATAGGGCGATGATAGGAAAAGTAGGAAATGAAAGGGGGTGTTTCGAGGGTAATGTGTCTTGAAAAAGTCAAATCGATGATGGTGCCTCTTAGTGTTGTTGACTTATTAACATTTGATGCACAATCGAAATTGAACATATCTTTCATGAATTTGATAAATGTTTCGTAATCTTTCACGTTTGTGTAAATGTAACTTGATCAATTCGATAGTGATTCCATTTACCTTCTTCTCTATATCCATATGACGTTGTCGCGTTAAACTATCGTCAGTAAATCGACTTTACAGACAACCTCTTTTTTATTTCAATAGGGTCTTGGGAAGGGAAGTGCATGCACGTTATGAATATATATATAATTATAAGATTGAACAATTCACGTTCAAAAGAAATTTTCAATAACAAGCTCGGATTTGTGCAATTTTTCCACGTTTTTTTTCAATGTGATGGAATTTTTTGGCCACTATTCTCCAACGGGCACCACAAATATGTATATTTTTTTAACCTCCAATAAAGTGTGCTCGAAATGAGCTATTTTTCATCTTCATACATTGAAAACTGTAAAAGTTACGACTTAAAAATAAAAAAAATACCAGTCTAACGGTTAGACGCGATAGAAGTGAAACCTTCCGTAAAACACACTGAGAGAGAATGAGACGAAAGCAGCATTAGGAGCGAGATAATTATAGGTTCATTATAATATTGCTATAAAGTTCATATTTTATTTTCTTCATTTTATTATTATTCATCCTCAATGTTTTCAATTTCAACAAATGATGCGAGTGGCTTATGATAGCTAAAATATGATACAAATGCTTTGGTTTCGATGTTGTCAACATATCTTTGAAATACCGCGTCAATTGTTGTTTTTGATCGTGTTGTCGTTTCAGTGCAATTGTTACACATTTTTAAATTGAATGTTGTATTGAGAAAGTCAATTAAATTAACCGGTGTGTCCAATGCAAAATTTACGTTAAAATCACTGGAACTTTATCGTAATCTTTTCTAAGTATCCGCGATACTTCTGGTGTATACTTTATTTTTTTTCTGTCGATATTCACGACACTTTTCTGCATTATTTTTCGGCATAATTGCGGTAAATATTTAAAAATGAAAATATTTACGAATATAAAAATACGGACGCAATACAGCACACGCGGTTGTTATTATGAGCGTCCTAACGCATGGCCGATAGTGCTTTACTGCTCATTGTGGCTAATTTTGCAATTTGCTGGTAAGCATGCACAATTTAATGAGTGTGAAAAATCATCACGAATGATCAAGACCTATTAATATAAAACTTAGCATAAGTATTGTACATCTAACCTAACCTAACCTAACCTTTCCTAACCTTATTTAAGTTAACGTCGTGAATGAATTTCTGGAAGCGTGCGAAGAGATAGGATGCCGAATGTCAATGAAAAGTTCATTTTTTGCATGTTCATTTAGCAATGAACAGGGAGAAAGATTTCACCAAAAGCCATTGTACGTGAAACAAATGATACGTCTTACAAACGTAGAAGTTGAAGTAAACATTTTTGAGATTGTAATTTTAATTTTTGAATTAAAAAAGTAACTTTTAATAAAAACATTTAATTCAAAAATGTTTAATTGTTTAACAGTTTCTTATGCTCAAATTAGCCACTCTTGTATTACATGAAAAAAACTCAGCTCAGGTTGCGTCAGATTCGTTCAGCTTAATGAAGTTTGGTTAGGTTAATTTTAGTTACGAATTTCCTGTAAGGTTATGTTATTTTGTGTTATGCTAGGTACAGATATGTTACGTTTATTTGTAGATGTTTTGCATCGAGTACACATAAAATACGATGCAATCGGTTCAATTGTGTTACGTAGGGTTCTATTCAGTGAAGTGAGATTAGGATAAGTTATTCAAGGTGTAAGCTTATGGTATTTTGAGTTATGCTAGGTAAAGATACGTTACGTTTATTTGTAGATCGGTTCAATTGTGTTGCGTAGGATTCTATTCAGTGAAGTGGGATTAGGATAAGTTATTCAAGGTTACATCGAGTTTGGATAGGTCGGCATTGCAAACTAATCAAAATGACTTTCTTTTGCTATGCAGAAAAGCAGCACAATGGGTTCGATTGCCTCACATTGTGTACGGTTGGATTGCTTTCGATAACGTTAGGTTAGGTGAGGTTAAGTTAGGTAATACTACGTTCGGGTAAGTCAGAAAATTGCAGAAGTAAGTCAGCAAATTACATTACTTTTTGCATACTTTTTTTTGGCGTTATAATATTCTTCTACGGTCTCTGTTCAACTCGAGAAAGTTCTGTTTTTATTTTATTCCTTCAAAAACGTTCTTCACTAGGAAAATTTCTGATCAATTTTGATGAAATAATGCTTGCTAGATTCAGAATGGACACATGTATCCGTAAATATACTTAATTAAACACGTATTTCGCAAATAATAACGGAGAACCGCATTAAATTTGCAAATATAAAAGTAGTGAATAAAACTTTCAGTTTACTGATTTTTTTGCAAAACAAACTGTTACTTCGACACATTTTCATCGATTTTTGAAAATAAATGCTTTTTACATTCGGAATTGAAACAGCTATAAGACTTTCTTCGAATATGTAAATAAACCTTTTATTTCAATGTTATCGACTACATCTCGTTAAACTCGCAAAAATTGGAAAAATTGACTACAATTTAAGTTTTGTGTTGAAATCAGTGGTTATTTTTGCTTAGCGTGAAAAATGGAAGACATACTTCAACAAAACTGTTTCAAGATTGGAAATCGGATAAAACGCAGACGAGCTACGAATTTTTAAGTGTCGGAAAACACCCAAAATTGGGTTTTTAACGATAAATAAACAATTTGAGAGTGTTAAAATTTTTTAAACACGGTTCCGCGTCGTTCTCGGCTAGATCTACAGTGCTCATCATGTCACTTCAAAAGTTCTGATTCACTGTAGCACCGTGTTATTATATGTTTTCTGTGGCAAGTGCACGCAGCCGTATATGTAATAGATTGGGGAATAAGTTCGTAGCGTTTTTAGTTTGGTTGATGCCGTTCCGCCAAAAATTGCCTGGTCTGGTGTCAAATAAATTTTTGAGCCAGTTTTTAATGACCTCTTTGTTACCGCAGTTAACGCCCCTCATATGTTTTGACAGAACGCGGACAAGATGGTTATCGGTCTTTGCAAGGTCAGGAGAATACGGCGCACATACCGGTATTTTGATAATCAAGGCGGCCAAAACTATTTTAACGTTTTTTATAGTCTTAAATACTTTTATTCATCATCATTTAGACAATGGACTTTTTTTATTGAACTATTATATTATTAACCCTTAAATGACCGTGGTATCTTTAAAGTTACAACCATTTTGGACTAGAATAAATGGAAAATGCATTTAAAATAGACATCATTATTAATGTTTTAATTATTTATTATCAAATGCCAAGTTTCACAGAAGGTGTCAAATAAAATACATTATTTGAACCAAAAAAAAAAAAAATTTAATTCAATCAATAATCTTACGTCAATAAGAACTGAAGCAAAATGGAACAAATTAAAGGAAAAAATTACAAATTTTCATTATCTGATGAATCAGATTAGTTAGGTTGGTCGGGAATGAGTAAGCTTAACGTTTCCAGTAAATATGATTTTAATTTTCCTCTTTTCACATTTCTAGTGCTGCTAAATAAAAGGTCTGAATTTAGTCGATTAAAAATGTCTCTATTACAGTTTTCTCGGGAAAATTTTCTTGCGAAGTCTTGGCGGTAAGTTCTAAAATGTTTATTCATTGCTTCTGCAGCTTCCTCCGAAAGTTGCCCAAAAGGCACCAATGCATTTTTTATGATTAATGCACCATGCACATGTATTTTGTGCATTGTCGGTGTCATCGGGTGCCATGGGTATAATTCAACGTACAACTGAGCTGTGTCAAATGCATATTTATCATACTTCTCCGAGTCCTTTTTATATCCGCATGAAATTGTCTCCAATATGACTTTTAACCGATAAATGAGATCATAGTTGATTCCGGTTACTTCAGCAGCTAACTTTGGATCTTCGAAAAATCTCCTGCTTGTGTTACCATCATTCGTGTTTCCAAAGTTAGCTTTTGGCATATGAATAAGCAAGCCAGTCTCGTTACGGAATCTCCATTGGATTTCAAGTTTCCTGTCTTTCTCGAGCGTTTTTTCCGCTTCTGTCTTTCTTTCTCTGTATTTTCGAACAGGTAACTTGTAGGCAAGATGGAGAATACTCTCAAAGAGTCTTATCCTGGCGTGCAAAACAGATAAACCAAACTCAAGACATTCGTGGTTAATATCGTGCTTTAAATGCAGCTTATTAAAATCTTTGGATGTAGCGCCGCAAATATAGCACTTATTGGTAGAAGTTGTGCCAGAAGCAGCGTTGCACACTTTGCCATCTACCATTGTAATGACGAACACGTGACTGACTTTAAAGGTTTAACTATTTAATTCTAAATCCGTAGCTGACAGCGATTTCAAAGATTCAGTTACGAAGTCAATTTCCTCTTTAGTTATGTCCACAATTTCTTTCACAAACCGGAACCTCAAAATACGACAAAAACGAGCTGAAGAGGGCGTTGGATTTTCCCAAACGACTTTATCACTTTTTCCACAGACTAACCTTAATGGAACAAAACAGGTTTGGAAGATATTTGAATCACAATCAGTATCACTTTCTTGTTTTTGTTTAAACTGTGACTGCTGTGAGCCGTCGCATCCCCATTTACAAATAAGTTTCAGGGACAATCTTTATTGTTCTTTAAGGGCTGAAAGAACCACTTCCAAATAAGTTAATAAGCGTTTCACTGTAACATCGACCAAGGGCTGTAAATCACATTCGGCACTAGTGCATGTAATTCTGATAGATTCAGTAGGCGGATACAATTCATTTTTTGCTTTTTGAATAAGTGTGTAGCAGGGAAACATTTTTTTACATGTGTTCCTTATAACTTCGTACTGAGCACCTGTTAGATCAGCATCAATCATCATTTTCAATGCTTGCATTGGTGATAAAGAGTGGATTTCTTTTTTCCTAGTGTTTGAAAATGCCTTTTTGTATTTTGTCGCACGTATCGGAGAGTTTTGAATGTCTTCTAATACTTTAGAAGCATAATAAAAAGAGCAATAAAATGCGTAGAAATGGATGGCTATAAAGCAGAACATACACAGGCGACTACAGTCTGCATCAACACTTTGACTGGCCCAATAAATATATCAGCTGTTTATTGTCCCCCCAAGTATAATAATACAACACACCAATACCTTGATTATCTTAAATCAGTTGGAAATCGAGGGGGTGACTACAATGCAAAGCACGTAACATGGGGATCTAGGATAACCACCACGAAAGGAAGACACCTATATGAGGCCATTAAGGCAAATAACAACAGCATATTAAGCACAGGAGAACCGACGTATTGGCCAACTGACAATAAAAAACTTCCTGATTTAATCGACTTCTGTATTACGAAAAACCTGACTCACAAAAACATTGCAATAAAATCATGCCTTGACTTATCATCAGACCACTCACCATTAATAATAACGCTCCAGGATAGACCTGTTAGAAAAACCATCACCTCGCTATATAACCATAAGACGAACTGGAATATATTTCGTGATGTCATAAAAGAAAACATGGAAACTCGAGTCTCTTTGAAATCCTCCTCCGAACTGGACAATGCAATCGTATACTTACACGATAACATAATAAAAGCAGTAACACAATCGACCCCAATATTAGACACCTTAATAACAAAGAAAATCCCTGCTTTTATTTTAGACAAAATCAAACAAAAACGCAAACTCAGGAAAGACTGGCAACGCTCCAAACACCCAGCCGATAAAGCTAAACTAAACAAATCATCAAACGAACTCAAAAAAATTCTCAAAGAACATAATGACAACCAACTGAAGAAGTACCTTAGCAGCCTCGAAACAACTACAGCTCCCAACTATATTATTCCCTATAGAAAGCAACTAAAAAACTCACTAAAACAACCATACACAAGTCTCCAATAAAAACAAACTCCAACACATGGGCTAGAACAAGCAAAGAAAAGGCTGAAACATTAGCTGACCACTTTAAAACAATATTTACAAATAGCATGGATAATAAAGACATTGATCTGCCAAACACAATTGAGAATGCAGACCACACAATACAAAACACGACAAAAGAAGAAATCAAATATTATATAAAGAAACTTAAAGACAAAAATACACCGGGATATGACCAAATAAATGGGAAAATACTAAAGGAACTACCCGATACTATAATAAAATACATACGAGACCTCTTCAACGGAATAATTAGGTTACAATACTTCCTAAAAGCATGGAAAGTTGCACAAGTTATAGCGATCCCCAAGCCAAACAAGAACGCCACTGTTGCTAGCTCGTACAGACCAATTAGCTTGCTGCCCATCCTCTCTAAATTGTTTGAAAAAATACTGCTTGACAGAATTGCCCCGATTCTAAAACAAAAAGACGTTATCCCCTCACACCAGTTCGGTTTCCGAAAACAACACTCAACTGTGCAACAGATTCACAGAGTAGTCAACAAAATTACAGACGACTTCGATAAGAAGAAATATTGCATTGCCGTGTATTTGGACATCGCGAAAGCTTTTGACAGAGTATGGCACAAAGGACTTCTGTATAAACTAAAAACCATTTTACCAATTAACATATTTAATATCCTTAAAAGCTACATGACTGATAGACACTCCTTCATAAAATATGACGGTGCTCTGTTATCTTGACGGCGTCTGCTGGAGTACCTCAAAGAAGTGTACTGGGCCCCATACTATACTTAGTATACACAGCAGATATACCAACGCCAACTACTCGAGGATCAATGATAGCTACATTTGCAGACGACACAGTTTTAATGTCAGCTAACCACAATGAAGAAGCAGCAACAAAAACACTGCAAGATACGCTATCAGCTACAACAAAATGGTTTGAAAAATGGGGCATTGAGGTCAATAAAGACAAAACACAACATGTTATATACGCGAAGAGAAAATCTGCAAGATATCCAATCCAAATTAACGGGGAAGACATAAAAATACACTCAAGTGCAAAATACTTAGGCATAACGATTGACTCAAAACTCACATGGAAAAAACACATACTAAACAAGAGAAACGAGATGAAAAACAAATTCCGACAACTCTACTGGCTACTAGGAAAACAATCAACCCTAAGCTTACTTAATAAACAAATGATATACAAATCAATAATCAGACCGACATGGACCTACGGACTAGAAATTTGGGGGGCTGCCAGTAAATCAAACCTACAAATCATTCAGAGAAGTCAATCTAAGATGCTAAGGACCATCACAAACGCAAATTGGTACATAAAAAATGACGATATTCACGGCGACCTCGGCATAGCCACTGTCACTGAAGCAGTAAAAAGAAGCAGCAGTAAGCACATCTTGTGACTATTAGAGCACAAAAACCATGATATGAGACTGATACCGGAAATGGAACTTAAACCAAGGAGACTAAAGCGCAAAACACCCACAGATCTTGCCCGTACTGTGATATAAAATAAAATATAATAATATAAAATTATAGAAAACTATGTATTAGTAAAATTTTAACTAAATACCACCAAAGACAATAATGTTCTCTTTCAAAGGGAAGGGACATTTTAATTCCAAACCCAAACACCAATTACTTATTGTTAATATTAACAGATCGTAATTTATAATGGAAATAAAAAACAAAAAAAAAAAAAAAAAAAAAAAAAAAGAAGCATCTCTCTTTCCACTTTTGATTAACTCTACTGAAGCAGCATGCATAATCAAGTTTTTGTCCTTTACTGTAGATCTGAGTTCTGCAGTTTTGCGTCTTTTAGATCTTTCACCTGAGTCACTGAAATGTTTCTGAGGACGGCCACATCGTTTCGGTATTGCTCCAACAGTTAATTCAAAACCTCCTTCCAACCAAGACTTGTACTTTGATAGGAAAACATCTTCTTTTTTATGTACTTGTAGCCGCTTTTTCTTTATTTGTGATTTAAAATGTGAAAAATTGTGCTTAAGAGCTGATATCTGTTCGTCAGAGTATTTTTCACTTGACAAAAGCTCCTGTTGGTAAATTTGGTCCAAATTTAGTAAATTTTGAGCTTGCATGCTGTCGAATAGGTATTTTCGAGTCACAATTCGAACCCCTGAAGTGCCTTGAGACCCTTAAACAAACCAAAAAATAACAAGTATAGAAAACGCTTTTAAAAAAAACTGTTCCATGAAACTTTTGAAATTCCACAATTAATTAATCTGCGGTTTTCTGCGGCTAATTCTACTTTATTCTACATCTCAAAGCATATGTACACAATCTGAAAAAAAAGTTCAAGCTTGGACGGACTTGGAAGTATAACTTTCAGCTTAACAAATAAAAAAAATATGTGTAAAAAATGCACTATTTCTTCTTGTACGGAATTCAATAAATTACGTTTTTAATGAACAAAATCTATAAAATATTTATTAAATTTGGAAAAAACATACCTGAAGCTTCAATTTCCATCATTAAAACGAGACATATAACTTTAAATAAGTTAACTTTACTTTTTTGAAGATTTGTTGCTTGCCGAACGCCGAGCGAGATATGTGTAGTGTGATAAGCAATGAACTTTTGACTGCCAATACGGTGGTAGCGCACGCGACGAAAAAGCGCGAGAGGTGGTGGAGTGAATACTCCATTGTGTTATCTTTCTATTATATTCACTATTAAAATCAATTAATGAATTTTAAAAAATTTACTTTTGGCCGCCTAGATTATCAAAATAACGGTATGTGCGGCGGATGATGAATGACCTTCCATTCGAGCTCTTTGAGTGCGGCTTTGACGATTTGCGCAACATGGGGCCCGGCATTGTCGTAAAGGAATATGGTTTGACCACGTCCATCAGGTCTTTTCAGTCGAATAGCCTCATTCACGCTAGCTGAGCAATGTAGAGCTCCTTGTTGACCGAGGCATTCTTTTCGAGCATGTCCCAGTGTACCATGCCCTCCCAGCCCCTCCAAAGACATATCATGATTCCCTTTGGATGGAGACCCAGCTTGAATCTCGGCTTTGGCACCATTTCTCATCTCCCGTGACAATTCGGTACAAAAAGCGCTGTTTATGATCGCGTGTTGCTCGAGGGCAGGCGAGATGCTGAGAAGCAATTTGAAGGGCACTTTCTTTGTTTTTTTCGTTGAGCTTGTGAGGCACCCAGGCTCTCAGTTTTTTGGTAAATCCCATTGAATAAAGGTGATTGAGTATCGTTCTAAGATCGCAGTTCATTGTTTTCTGCTTCACAATTTCAGGCATGCACCTGGAATGTCCGGTCCCTTAATGGGGAAAGTACCTCTGCCCGGCTGGTTGATGTCCTCGAGAGAGTAAAGATTGACACCACTGCCATCGAAGAGGTGCGATGGACGGGGAAAGGCAAGAAAAGTGTAGGACCTTGTGACGTCTACTACAGCTGCCATGTTAATGAGCGCAAATTCGGTTCTGGATTTGTTGTGGGAGAGAGACTTCGTCGCCAAGTACTGTCGTTCACTCCGGTGGACGAGCTCCTCGCAATAATCCGCATCAAAGAGCAACTTTTTAACATCTCGCTAATATGCGCCCACGACACGATGGAAGAGAAAGACGATGCGACCAAAAATTTTTTCTATGAACGCTTCTAACTTTCCTATGAGCACTGGGCCCGCCACGACATGAAAATCGTTCTTGGCGACTTCAACGCCAGGGTACGCAAGGACAGAATGTAGCCTGCTCAACGAAATATCTGGAAGCCAGAAGATTCGCCACTCGACTCTCACTCCTGCTCTCAGAGAGTACTGCCCAACAAACCGGCATGCACGAACAATGGAGAGCATTTCTCGTTCTCTACGTACTGCCGCCGAAGCAGAAATCGGATTCCGGCGAGCCCGAAAAAACAGCTAGTACGACGAGGAATGTCATGCTGCCGCAGAAAGAAAGGATGCCGCCTATAAAGCCACGCTGCGATCGCGCGCAACGCGAGTAATGTGGGATCGCTACAGAGAGCTAAAAAAGGAGGAGAGACGTATAATCCGAAAGAAGAAACGAGAGGCTGGAGCTTGAGATGCTGGCCAATAGGAACAACGCCCGAAAATTCTACCAGACAGTTCCGCGGCTTACAGAAGGTTTCAAGACCGGGGCGTTTTCCTGTAAGGACAAAGGCGGCGATCTAGTGACTGACATACAAAGCAATCTTAAATTATGGAGGGAACATTTCTCGAATCTGTTAAACAGTGATTGCTGCGAATGTCACAGAGAATGTGAATGTCCCGATATTTCAATCGTTGAAGAAGGAATTATCGTTCCGCTACCCGACCATGACGAGGTGAGAATAGCGATAATGCGGCTAACGAACAACGAATCCGCGGGGGCTAACGGAATGCAGGCTGAACTATTCAAACATGAGGGCGAGGAGCTGGTAAGGTGCATGCATCAGCTCCTACGCAAAATATGGTCGGATAAAAGCATGCCTGCCGATTGTAATTTAAGTGCGCTCTGCCAATCCATCTTGCAATCTGTGCCAATTACCGCGGGATTAGTCTTCTAATGATGGCGTATAAGGTTCTAGCGAGCGTATTTTGTGAAAGGCTGAAGCCCACCGTCAACCAATTGATTAGACCTTATCAGTGTAGCTTTAGACCTGAAAGGTCCACCATCGACCAAATATTCACAATATGCCAAATCTTGGAAAAGACCCATGAAAGGAGAATCGACACACACCATATTTTCGTCGATTTCAAAGCTGCATTCGACAGTACGAAAAGGAGTAACTTGTATGCTGCGATGTCTGAATCTGGTAGCCCCGCAAAACTAATACGGCTATGCAAGATGACGTTGCTCAATACGAGCAGCGCTATCAGAATTGGGAAGGACCTCTCCAAGCGTACAATTGTTGGCGTATGCATCGGCCTGGGCAACCGCGCTGTTAGTTCTGCCTTTTCTAAATTGGATAAAGAGGCAACGCAAATGGGTCTGGTGTTGAGCGAGGACAAAACGAGGTACCTCCTGTCTTCAAACAAACAGTCGGCGCACTTGCGTATCGGCACCCAAGTCACTGTTGACAGTTATAATTTCGAAGTTGTAAAAGACTTCGTATATTTAGGAACCAGCATTAACACCTATAATAATGTCAACCTGGAAATCCAACGTAGAATCTCTCTTGACAACAAGCGCTACTTTGGACTAAGTAGGCAAGTGAGTAGTAAAGTCCTCTCTCGACGAACAAAACCGACACTCTACAAGGCTCTCATCATGCTCGTCCTAACGTATGGCGCAGAAGCGTGAGCGATGACAACATCCGATGAAGCGTCGCTTGGAGTGTTTGAGAGAAAGATTCTGCGTACGATTTTTGGACCTTTGCACGTTGGCAACGGCAAATATCGCAGGCGATGGAACGATAAGCTGTATGAGCCTTACGACGACATAGACATAGCGCAACAAATAAAGATCCAGCGGCTACGCTGGCTGGGTCATGTCGTCCGAATGGATACAAACGCTCCGGCTCTGAAAGTATTTGATGCGGTTCCAGCTGGTGGTAGCTCAGGAAGAGAAAGGCCTCCTTTGCGTTGGAAAAATGAGGTGGAGAAGGACTTGGCTTCACTTGGTGGGTCCAATTGGAGCCGGTGAGCACGAGAAAGAAACGACTGCCGCGCTTTGTTAAAGCCAAAATCGCGTAAGCGGTTATCGCGCCAATTAAGAAGAAGAAGATAAAAATGTCCCCCATTGTATATTATTTTCCATTGAACTGCTGAACACATTATCTTTACGATCGAAGAAATCGGAGTGCATATTTAAGAGGTGAATATATTTCCTAACATTTAAGTTAAACAACAAAATTCTAATTAATTAAATTATCAATAAATTATAGTAGACACAGGTATCCCTTTGGAACTACGATTGATAACACTATAAAATCAAAGGGAAGGCACTCCGCAATTTTTGTACAATGAGGCTTTATGTAAAGCTTGCAAAATAAAAAATCTTCAACTACTTTTTTGCAATTGTTTCTACATGAAATCGCTCGTGCAACTAATGACGATCATTTTGAACCCAGAATTATTAAAATCGGTTCATTTTTGACTAAGTTATGAGAATTTAAAAAAAAAAAAAATTTTTTATACAATATAATTAAAAAAAATCGATTTTGAGCCGAAAAACAAAATTGCCGATAAATCTTGAAAAAAAAATTTTCGGGCCAACAAAAAAATACGTGTCTCATTATTTTGACCAGAGAGCAACATATTTGAGTTACATCGAAATCGAAGAACCTGACCCGAATAGCCCGGTTGAATTGAAATGGAAAGCACCTATATTTAATACGCTGAACTATAGCGATGACTTCGTAAGCCTAGAACTTCTTCTCATTGAGTGCCTCCTAATTCCAAAACGGCCTTTGTAGCCACTGTGTTTCTCCATTAGATTTTAAGACTGGCCATAACGATCTCCATATCAAAAGACCAGTGAATGAGGGAGAAGTCACTGTTTACTAACACCACTGTTGACATTTTAGCGAAGAATTCCTGATCCCTTTCAATCTGGAGGATGATGGCAGTGAACCAACCCACTTTAACTAGTTTTTGCCGATGTCCTTTTTAAATGATCTTCCACAAGTGCTTATATATTATAATATATAAGCATTGAGTTTACGTATAGAACCAGATATTCGATAAATGGTTGCCTCGTTACATTTGTCCGTTCTGCCAAAATTTTCTATTACATTTTACCGCGATAACTAAAATCTTTCTGTTGAGGCATTGTAATTGCCATACACAATTTCTGTTAAGAAACTACAATGAAAATCCAACTGTGTGGAATCTCATAACCTTGATGGCCACCCAAAACATTATGACAAAACTGTCACAATTTTTGTTCGGGTAACTCTCTATCGCTCAAACTTCAATGCTTAAACGAGAACGCTGTCCGACTGATTTAAAAAAATGGAATGGAATAGATGATCTTAAGAAAATATTTTTGTTAAAATTTCTTTAAGTAATCAGACCACAGTAATTGTGTATTAACAATTTTTCCCCATTTACTTACCACAAAACGATTGACTTGACAGCGTGGTCTTCTTTGCGTATTATGTGTGGAGTTCTTCATATTTTCGAACCGTTCGCGTATACTATATATGAGTTTTTGGTTTAATATTAGTAACGAAATATAGGCATGCTAATTTTTGGTGAGGTAAAACTTACGCTTTTGTACTTTCAATGTTCGAGTGGTCTAATACTTCGGTGGTATAGATGTCGACACGCCCATCCTTCATCTCCTTTTCTCTTTCGGTAGCTTCCCACTTTTCGAATTTTGCCCGTAATTGCTTAGCGCGCGCTGCTGCTTGTGCCTATTAAAAACGTGCATATGCATATGTATGTATACGTATGTACTTAAGACGTGTATATAGTATGCATAAGTACTATATATATACAGTGCTGTGAAAAACAAAATCAGCGAATTTGGTTAAATCATACTTGTTTTATACGAATTACACTACATACGTTAAAGTAATTTTAATGATTATATACTAAATTATTAAATATCTTTGGTTTGAATGTATGTCATAAATTAGAACTTAGAATTGCAAAGTCGATTTCAAAGTGTGCAAAAAAAAAGCAAGAAATTTAGTAATTTAATATCTATTCCTGAGGCATATTTTTTTGTTAATATCCGTTTTCTGCTCTCATACGGGTCGAAAATCAATAAATAAGATATTTTTTTTAGAATTAGAGATGAGTCGTGTTTGACAATTTCAATGTTAATAGGATGATTATATTTAGTTGTATTTTATTAAAACAAAATGTTAAAAATAGACGATTGTGAGCTCAAAAAAATAAAATAGGTATTGTGACACTATTGTGAATGTCAAATTGCATTGCTGACAACTAGATTGTGCGCATGCGCAAAAAAGTTGAAACATAGTGCTTTTATTTATTTGTAATTTTCTTAATGCCTATATATTAACCCCAAATTCATGTTTCTGTTCAATAAGTTTGCTATATTGCATAGGAAAAGTATCCGGCATTTTTTATATTAAAAATTGAAACAGTACATGCGTACATAATAAAAAAGATGGATTTAAGGTTAAAAAATAGATCAATAAACAGCCAAGAGACTCGAAAAATAAAACATAAATATAAGCACTATAGTTATTTTATTAAACGTCAGCAACACAATATCGACCTTACCAAGATTACTAATTCACTGTAGTTTAAATCAAGTAGATACATTTTGTTATTTTTATGAAATAAATTAATTTTTCCAATAAGCTGTACAGAAGCAGATGGAGTTGCATAATTTGCACGACATATACATATTTATATATATACATATAAAATTGGCGCGTACACCCTTTTTGGATGTTTGGCCGAGCTCCTCTTCCTGTTTGTGGTGTACAATGATGATGTTGCTCCACAAAATATATATACATATGTAAAAAATTCTAAATTGAGATGTCTGTCCGAGTTTTAAAAAAGATATATTGTATAAAGTGAGATCTGGTGTTTGCACAGATTCATTTAATTATGATTTTTTGAATTAGCCGAAGTAGCAGGAGGTGATACCATATTGAAGCTTTGAAATATAGCATAGTAAACCATTTTTGGAGGAAGCGTAGAGCCAAACTCTTTGAGGTGGTAGAAATGGCGAATGGTGCAAAGGAAGTATTGTTTTAACGTAAAAATATATTCAGACCAAGTCAAACGATTGTCACCCTTGAAATATTCAATAACCTCAACCTGTCAATCTTGAAGCAATTGTTACTGAATTTGACGTTGCAAGGGAAAGACACTTTTGAGACATTCAAAGAGCACGCAATATTATGCAGGCTAAAAACTAACAGACAGGTTTTTGTAAAGCAAACAAAACTCTGAGTGAATGTGTATCAAATGTTACAAATTAATTCAAAGTAGTTCGAAGTATTATTCAAAATGCTAAAGCAGTTGATTTGTCTTTCAAACTGTTTTGTTCTGCGTTATCGAACCATATCTGCGTACACATTTTTATTACTATCAATAGAATCAGTTGATTTGTAATGCCCAGAAGAGGAATCTTGAATGCATTCACTGAGAGAAAAAGAAGTCAAGAAAGAAATTAAGACATGAAATATAAGAAAGTATTGTCATTTATAAAATTGCTTTTAGATTACCATTATCAATAAAATAAATAATAAGCTCTAGTGTGAAATCTAGTTACATAATGGAACGGCATTTCCAGGTGGCGGAAACATTAATATAGCTCAGGTTCTCGTTTATCATTCTTGATTTAGAATATCGAAAACGACCTCTCTCTTTTTCCAAAGACAGGTTCATGCTAAAAAGTCATCATGCAGTTCCGTTGATCAAGGTAACTAACCATATTAACATTAAATTACGGTACCCGTCATTTGGCTGATTTTCGTTGAATTCTATAAAAGATTCTGCAAGTATTACTTTAAATATCTACATATTGGTTTTAAATAATAAATTTTTACTGAAACACCTTTATTTTATAATTTCTAGGGGTGTTTTTATTAAAATCCGTCAATTTGACGGTTTTAATTACATAGGTATAAAACATATAGAAATAACTGTTGTTTTGCAGTAAATACATGAGCAAACAAGTTTGAAATCAACAAGTTTTGTAACGAAATAACTTCAATACATTGTTTAATGTCCATCTTTCCAAATTGGGTTTTGTAAGAAAAATATGTGTAACTATATTTGCATTAAATGTAATAAATGTGTATGTGAACGGTGTAGTACACCCAAGATAGAGTACTCATGTAAAACATGCACTGAAGACAACAATAAATAAAAATCTTTAACTTCTTAAATAATATATAAATATAATATATAAAAATATAATATATATAATAATATACTCGTATATATATAATAATAAAATAAGTAATTCACACAAAAAAATTGCATTTTAATATACCCGTCATAAGGACGGACTTTAGTAAAGAATAGTATACGGTCAATGTCCGCAAATCTAGTGTTTAAATTTCATTCGCTGATTTTGTCTTTTACAACTCTGTATGTATAACACATATGTACCTCCTTAAGAACTTCGTCGTCTAGGGAACGCTTATAGGGCTCTCTCGATAAATCGTAATCCTCATCGTCAACTTCGTCTTGATCCTCATATTCAAATTCTTCATTTTCACCCTGTGAGTCCACGTCGCTACTGTCCTCATCCTGATAGACACGCTCGCCACCATCTAGCGGGGGTGTAAAACACTTCAAAGGCTTTGGGCCAGCTTTTTTACCATTGCTTTTTTGTTCCATTTCTCGAAACTTATTCAACATCGTGGTAGTTGTATGAGATTTTTCTAGTACATGCGCCTCTTCACCAAGTTCATCTAGATATCTTGTGTTTTCAGTATCCGATTCAGGAGTTGGCATTTTTACAACACCCTCTCGTGGCGGTGTAAAACGAAACTCCTTTTTTTTCTGCTCGATTGGACAGTAGGATTCGAAAAATTTAAATTTCGAACTTATTTCTGAAGTCTCAATTTTTATATCCTCTGGCTTCTCATCATACTTGATTACGTCCTGCTTTCAATAAACTGATGATTAATATCTCACATTGTTTGTATATTTTTTGTAATTGTACATAAAATCTTAAAATTAAAGAATTTAATTAGTTGGAAGTTAGTTACTACTGCGAAGAGTTAGTCGTTGTTAAGAAGGCAGAAAAATCAACGTAATTCGTCAAACAAGCATTGGACTCGTTGTAAAAGGCATAAATATACCTATATTATGTACTTCTATTTACTCTGAATCGTATTCAATTCACTTGTAGAATCCAGGCTATAATTAGAGCTATAGGCTCATTCACGTTCTAATCTATACTTGCCTAACAGAGAGACCGGAGTAGATTTCTGCTGAAAAATAATACATTGCTATGCCGCATGTCACAGCTACGTAGGAGATTAACATTTGGAAAAGCTGTTGAGTGAAGGAACCGAGATGAATATGTTCAAGGAGAAAACAGTAGTACAAAAACAAAGTGACATGTATTTGGTTCTTGGGCTCAATTATCAAAATAATTACAATATTTCCAAGGCGAATTGGTTGAAAGAAATCCTATATTAAAGAAACATATACAAAGTCTTTCGAGTGCCTCAAATTGTTTGAAGTAAATTAGTAATATGACGCCGTAGCCGAATGGGTTGGTTCGCAACTACCATTCGAAATTCACAGAGAGAACGTCGGTTCGAATTTCGGTGATAACACCAAACACGGTTTGCTTTTTTGGTTTTAAATGGACGAAAATTGTACCTCAAATTTTTTTGTTGATTATAATAAAGTATGAAATTTGGTGAATTTTCAGCCCAAAAAAAAAGAAATTCTTAGAGCGCTTTTTGAAAAAAGTGAAAAAAACGAAAAAATCGAATAATATAAAATATCCATATAATTAACGTTACATAAAATAAAAATATTGTATTGTGAAAATATTGACTATATTTTTTCATGTAATAATTGATAATATTTTAATATCTATTGAAAATATTGACAATTATATGCAAAAGAAAATATATATCTACGAAAAACAATAATTAAAAGATTGTTTAACTGATCATCTTTCAAAACTTTATACATCTTGCTTATGATTTAGAACTTAATACTTATTCCTAGTAACTTTCCTAATAACTTATTCTTATCCTAAAGATTTAAAAAGTTTATATATAAGACATCATGCTCTTTGTTTACTTTCAAAATTCTGCATATGATTGTGATGCGCGTGGAAGCAAAACAATGCAATGCGCTGTTGACACCCGGTCGGTAGCTTTAATGTTGTTGAGTGAACCTTCCTTGCATAAGATATTTTATTCTTTTAAGCAGTAAAATTTTATTTTGTTTTTTGCTATGGTGAAAAATACATGTCCTTTAAGTTTTGCAATATTCTTCGTTTGTTAAAAAAGTTGACATTCTTTATTTTATAATGGCGCGGTTATCGTATAAGAAGGCTGGAACTCACGAACAAAATCGTTATAGATTATGTTTAATTTGTTTGAAAAAGGCTCAAGTACTTATTGATTGTTGATATAAGATAATGAAGATAAAAATCTGGTTGTATTGTCACAAACTCGCGGTAAGCCGTTAATTTTGGATGTTAAACCAAAAATGACAAAAAATTCAAAAATTTCTAATGATGAGCTATATAAATTACAGAGTGATTTAAATTGCAGCAATAATACGATCTATAAGATAGCAAAAGCAGTTCGTAAAGGATCAAACAGTAATCGAATTATTGAACCACATTTGAGAAACAAAATTGTCGAAAAGAATCACAAACTAGATTCATTCTTTGAAGAACGCGATTTTCCATTTATACGTGAGAAGGCTAAAAATGTAACTCAGGAGCCAGAGCGAGTTATAATTTGTAAAGATACAAAAGGTTTCATAAATTTCGTATGTGGAGAGCGTGAGCAAAACGCAGATGAACTACATTTTAAATTTGGCATCGATGGAGGAGGTGGATTCTTAAAAATATGTGTCTCATTACAGATTAAAGAAGAATCAAAAACAATGAAAATTCAAAATTCTACGAAAAAATTTAAATCTTCTGGTGTCAAAAAAGTTTTACTTCTATGTGCTGCACCTAACGTTCAAGAGAATTTTACAAATGTTAAACTCATTTGGTCAGCTTTGGACATAAATGATCTTCTCGGCACCGTTGCAACTGATCTTAAATTAGCAAACATCATCACTGGATTAATGACTCATACTAGTACACATCCATGCACATGGTGCGACGCTCAGAGTGGTAAATTAAATCTTTGTGGTAACTCTAGAAGTATTGGAAACTGTGTAAGAAATTATGAATGCTGGATTCACGAAGGTAAAAACTATAAAAAAGCCAAAAATTACAAAAATTGTGTTAATCTTCCAGTTTTTTCATCGCTTGATTCAAGAAAAGAAATTTTAGACATTATTCCGCCTCCCGAGTTGCATTTGATGATTGGAGCAGTAAACACTATATTCAATGACATGATGATAAAATTTGAAGAAGTAAGTTTACTGTGGGCCAAAAATTGTCACGTTGAAAGGTCGCTAACTTACGGTTCTCCTGCCTTTGAAGGTAATCAATGCAAAAAACTTTTGGATAGTGTCGATAAACTAAGAGCTATATGTAATTTGGAGTGCCTTAAATTTGTAAAAGCTTTTGAAAATTTAAAGAAAGTTGTTGACAGTTGCTTTTCTTCAGTATTAAAGGACACGTATCAAAATGATATCGACGAATTCCAGAAAAGCTTCCTGGATCTTGGTACTTCAGTAACTCCAAAAATTCACGCTTTGTTTCATCATGTGCCACAATTTTGTTTGAAAAACAAATGCGGATTAGGGTTTTACAGTGAACAAGCTGTAGAATCTTTGCATCATGACTTTAGTGCAAGTTGGAACAATTATAAGGTATTAAACAGTCAACCAAATTATTCTAAGCATTTGCAACGTGCTGTTTGTGAATACAATTGTCATCATATTTGAATTGGTTATGATCAAAAGTTCGTAAAAAAATAATAAAATATCAAATATATTTTATGTTCATGTAAAAATTCATAATAATAATTAAAAATATCTACAATAACACATTTTTACTTTATTTCATGTTAATTACTTGCTTATTTTATACTATTCCATTATCTTTCGTTTTTTTTCACTTTTTACAAAAAGCGCTCTAAGAATTTCTTTTTTTTGGGGCTGAAAATTCATCAAATTTCATACTTTATTATAATCAACAAAAAAATTTGAGGTACAATTTTCGTCCATTTAAAACCAAAAAAGCAAACCGTGCAAAATTAAGAAAAACATTTTTCTAATAGCGGTCGCCCCTTGGCAGGCAATGGCAAACCTCCGAGTGTATTTCTGCCATGAAAAAGGTCCTCACAAAAATATCTGCCGTTCGGAGTCGGCTTGAAACTGTAGGTCCCTCCATTTCTGGAACAACATCAAGGCGCACACCACAAATACGAGGAGGAGCTCGGCCAAACACCCAAAAAGGGTGTACGCGCCAATTATATATACATATATATATAAATTAGTAATATTACACTGTGGAACAAATTCAGGTTAGCAAAAATTAGGTCCATTCTGAGGGTGGCGGGTGAAAATAGAGGTGAAATTAGAAGACCCGTATCGCGCCGTTTATTTATGTTAGTTCGAATTTTTTTTTAATCGGCCTTCGAAGTTTGCAGTCAAATGCCGATTTTCAGTATATTGTTTATATGGTTTTTTGGCTATAACTCGTCGACTAATTGATATTTTTTCAATCTGTAAAAGCCAAATTATTGCTAGAGACCTGTGCAACAATTACAATTTTTGAAAACATTGATTTCGAAAATTTTTGTGGTACTTATGAGGCAAAATGTTGGAAAAATTATTATTTTTTCATGTTTTTTGAAAATATTTTCCACAAAACTAAGTGTTTTTTACTTTTTTTGTGGTCTATAATATGCTTCTCAGTTTCTTTATTGAATTTCATTTGAAAAAATAAGTCTTAGTCGATAATTTGCGCTTTAGGCATACAGTCATAATACAAAACTTGCGTTTTTTGAGCTTAATATTAATTTATTTCTCATTTTTTATTTACCAATTTTGTTCAGTGTTGGTTTTGAAGAAACATAGAAAAAGAAAATATAAAAATATGGAAAAAAATATAATTTTGAAATGTTAATAATGAAAAGTTTTAAGTAGAAAAATAAAAAAAATTTAATTAATTAATAATTTGGCCAGCTGCCGTTTAGCAGGCGGCTGTGGATCAACATCCCTGCTCTCTCTAATGTCTTGGTCATCGTCATCATCATCAGAGAGATCGATTATTTCGTCCAACAGATATTCTGGATTTTCATCTGTGTCTTCCCCTTCTTCCTCTGTTTCCTCGTCTTCCTCTTCTTCAAAGGTGTTTTTATACCACCAACAAATTTCAGCGAGTATCGCATCTGGAGATTTCTTTCCTCTGTACCTGAAACGAAAATAGTTTTCAATCGTTAACATGTTTAAATTGTGCACTCTGACCAAGATATTAGAAAAATCTAGGAATTCAAAATAAGCACACTCTATAGTTACCTTATTTCAAATGGAAGCGCAGTTTGGTGATGACGTTCGCCTTGCTCATCAGATTCAGTTGGCAACTGTTGAGCGAGTTTTTCAAGATGCTGATGCAAGAGATGAATTTTGTATGACATATTAACCCCTATTTCAGACTATTTGGACCCCCTCTCCTGTCGGTATGAATATTGTGTGGGTCATAGTATGGGAAATGGAATTTTGTTTTTTTCAGTTGTCTGTCGACTTTTGCTAAGAGCACTGCGTGCTTCTTTTCTAATACATTATAACCGTTATTTAATCAATAAATATTACACTTAATTAAACTGTTGTTTTAATCATTGAGATTTCAACACAAATGTTTACAAATATTATTTTAATAGCTATTGATTGTTCCTGGAAATTCCCTTTCTTAATTGTATTCTGGGAATTTCCTTTTCCTTAATTATTTTTGGAACATGCTTTCTTCTCGGAAAATCCCTCTTTTAATCCATACTTAGCATTTCCTTTTCTTTAATTGTTTTTGGAATGTTCCTAATTCTTGAAACTTCCCTTTTTAATTACTTCTACCGAAATCGATATTTATTTAATGGTTTTGGAGATTTTTAATTTTTTTAATTAATTTTTACATTTATTTAAGAAACTGAGAAGCATATTATAGACCACACAAAATGCAAAAAAGACTTAGTTTTGTTGAAAATATTTTCAAAAAACATGAAAAAAAAATAATTTTTCCAACATTTTGCCTCATAAGTACCACAAAAATTTTCGAAATCAATTTTTTCAAAAATTGTAATTGTTGCACAGGTCTCTAGCAATAATTTGGCTTTTACAGATTGAAAAAATATCAATTAGTCGACGAGTTATAGCCAAAAAACCATATAAACAATATACTGAAAATCGGCATTTGACTGCAAACTTCGAAGGCCGATTAAAAAAAAATTCGAACTAACATAAATAAACGGCGCGATACGGGTCTTCTAATTTCGCCTCTATTTTCACCCGCCACTCTCAGAATGGACCTAATTTTTGCTAGGCTGAATTTGTTCCACAGTGTTATTAGTAAAAAGTTGCCCACATTTACTATTTATCCCTGAGCGATAAGCCAGAAGTTGCCGGAATTATAACAACAAAGTGTTCAAGATTGTTATCAAATGCAAGTACTTGAACAAACAATTTGTATTTATCACACACGAAGGAAGTTGCATTGAGTGTGAGCGCGATTCATATCCACCTTTATTTTACTTGTGAACTTGTTTCATTCATTGTTATTACAATGAGCAGAATCACCAATTGGTATTGGAAGAGCTCGCTAACACAAGGCAGAGAACGTTATTGGTATAGAGAAGTCTTACGGGCTATGAATTGTATGAATTTCAAAAATAAAGTAAAACCGCAAAGACTTTTTCATCTAGCTCAGCTCGACAACGAGCAAATTCATAACAGATCTCATTGCTGTGATTTTTCTCTAAGCACGAGAATATTGCTTCTGCACAGTTTTTGGTTTCTGTAGGAAATCAAATTGAATAATGGCCGATGGAATTTCGCAAGGCGTTTTAATGTGTTTATTTCTATGTTCCTTTGAAAAGCGAAATTTTTTTCATCCACATTTACAGGGAATAAAATATGGATTTTCTAGAAATTTTATTCATCCACATTTTATTACAGGGAATAAAATATGGATTTTCTAGGTAGTATAAAACCTTGAAATTTAAAATAAATAAAAGAAAAATATAAAGAAACCTACATATATGCACATGTATCATATATGGGACAACTAAGCAAAAGTCCAATTGCATATTTAATTAATATAGAGCTCCATACATACATACCTACGTACTGACCTACCTCACGACGCATCTTCTTATCATTTCTACATACAATAATTAGGGTGTAAATATCCGAATAATCGAATTTCTGTCCAACAAATGATACTATAAAACAATTATAATCTACATATGGACATACACTTATGTAAGTGCGGAAACATACATGACACCCTAGCCTAGTTACGTACATATTTGTGTTCTGAACTCCCAGCAAAACTATGATTATTAGTGTACACATATGAATGTGCATACATTCTGTCAAAAAAGTACCGGGAATTGTTCAATAAAACGCAAAATAATTGTTTAATCATCAAAATTTCTTTTGTCGCCTTCAAAATAGGCTCAATTCGAAGCAATACACATATGCCAACGATTAGTCCAGTCACCAAAGCACCTTTAAAACGCGTTTGAAGAAATCTTCTTCAGTTTCTTCAGCGAATTCTCCTTAATGGCCTCTATCGACTCAAAGTGGGGGAAATGGAAAAGGAAAAAGTCTCAAGGGGCTAATTTCGGTGAATACGGTGGTTTTTCGGTGATATTTGTCGAGATTTTGGGAAAAGAAGTGTTCACAATATGACCCTTGTGAGACGGTGCGTTATCATGGTGCAATATCCATGAGCTTTCTTTCCACAAATTCGGCCGTCCTACGCACATTCTCTCTCAAACGACGCATTACGTGCAAATAATATTCTTTATTTACCGTAAAACCATTCAAAACCGATTCCGAGTGCACAAAACCATGGTAACCAAAGAAAACGAGTAGCATGACTTTCACTTTTGACCGACTTTGACGTGGTTTTTTGGGTTTCGGCTCATGTAGATAGTGCCATTCAACCGCTTGTTTACTGGATTGAATGTCAAACTTATATACCCCCGTCTCATCACCTGTTATAATACGCTGGATAAAAGTTGGGTCCGAATTCACTTGCTCAAGCATGTCTTCAGACACCTGCTTCCGATGAATTTTTTGAGAGAAATTCAACTCTCTTGGAACGAGTCGAGCAGCCACGCGTCTCATGCCCAAATGATGATTTTCCACACCATTTCTTTGACTTTGTCGACGTTTTCACCCATTGAAGACGTTGATGAGCGACCAGATCGGAGTAAATCTTCCACGACTTCTCGGCCCTCTGCAAGATCCATATACCACTCATCGACCCTTGTTTTTGATAAAACACACTCGCTATGTGCTTTATGCAACATTTTCAACGGTTTGGCACACGATATTCTGTTCAAAACACAAAATTTACGGCAAATTCTTTGTTCCATATTTTTATCCATAGCGAAAATCGCAGAGCACACCTGCGGTTGACTGATATAATTAAATGCCAGTAACAATCTAGCCCAGGGAACTTGCTGTTTCGACAGTTTGGGTCCAGAAGGAGAGGAGTGTTAGTTAGATTTGATGGGCATGTGAAAAGGTGGTTAGTGTTATGTGTTTAGTATGTCGGGGCTAATTGTGGATAGGTAAGAGCTTAATCTGCTACAGTATCCAGAACGTAATTATACCAAGGTTATGTGAGTCTCCCGTGTAAGCTGAAGCTCTTCATCTGCTATGGGCGGTGGTTGAACTCCGGCTACGGCATTCGGGGATCGGGAGCATAATTTTCTTATTTGTAATTGTTGTATATTTGAAACACACACAGTACTGCTGACATATGTAAGAGCAATTGAAAGAAGTGTAGTTGAAATACGCACAATATTGGAATATCCTGTAAACAATTGTGCTGGAAATATTTCTTTCAATTTAAAATTATTGTTACTCACATTGTAAATAAATTGTGAATATTTTTATTATAATAAGGGAAACTATATTTAGAATATTTTTATCCAGTTATAAAATTGTATACTGAAAATGCCGGGACGCCTTAAAGTATCCAGACTTTTATAGGACATAATAAATATAAGGGGATTGAAAATAGACTAGCAGATATTTCTGTCAATTAATCAGAAATAGAAGAAGAGCGTATTTCCTCAGACAGCAATAGTGAAGAAGAGAACATTCTGCAGGTACGTACATAGATCAAGAAGATTGCCGACATCTTCGGATGAAAATGGCCGTCAGAAATACTATGAAATTGCTACTGATGTAGCTATCTGGGCTAGAAAAAAAGCTAGATCGACTCCACGACGGGTCTATCCCCAGAAATTATTACCTACTTACGGTTCACTCGTAATTTTATTCGCACGTGGTGCATAAGTCATGTTTCTTTCAATTAGCAGAAGAAGTTGCCGCAAAGTATAAAGATCCACCTGAACAGGAAAATTTTAATAGCATCTTGAACAGCCCGGAAAGTTCTAATTTAAGAAAAACTCGCTTTTTGCAATGAAAAATTATGAATTGGTTGTAAGAATATGTGTGTGGTAAATGCACATTAAAAACAGTATCTATATGTAAAAAATGTGGTGATCCAAATAATAACTTAACTGAAATAAAACACATTTAAAATTACTACTAGATGTATATATCTTATATTTCATATGCCTGCAATATTAGATAGAATGAAATACATTTTATTTTATTTAAAAATTTTCTTTAAATTTCTATATTTTGCCAACTAAATATCGCATAGGTCAAAATGAGCAGTTTGGTAGAAATATGTATGTAACACATTTTTTGAGTTCTAGTGTTAATAAGATTGTAACGAAAGTTTTAACTAATTACACAGTTGGTATATTTTTGGATGATTTGCTCTTTTTGATAACGAGTAGCCATAATTGAATTTAGAATACTTGTTTTTTAATGATGTTTTTATATTTTATTTAATAAGTATCGAAATGTGAAATAATTCAAAAAGAAAAATGAAATGAAAAGTGAATAGAGAAAAATTAAACATATTACTAATGGTCATATTATAAAGCTCCTGTTGCTAACCTACAGCGTTTACATTCTTTATTTCTAATGCCCCAAAAAAAAAAAGAAACACAACATACAAAGAATTCACGTCGCAGTTTAAGTTATACAGTTAAAAACGAGCAACTATTTGTTTCTAATTTTAGTGTAATTAATCCTTTGTTGGGTATCCTTTATTATCAATTACAGCTTGAAGTCTTCTTGGCATGGAGCCAACCAATTTGGTTGTGTATTCTGGACTAATTTGGTTGCACCCTTCAAGTATTATCGTTTTAAGATCAGATTTGTTGTGGATGCCATATTTTCTTATATTTTTCTTCAAAACCCACCACAAATTATCGATGAAGTTCAAATTAGGTGATTATGAAGCAGCTCTAACAATGTGGGGACATTTTTATATTACCCATGTTTGTATTATTTGTGCTTGGGGTCGATAACTCGATAAAAGCGAAAGCCATCTTCTATTTGTAATTTTCTAGCGCTTTAAACCAAATTTTCTTGCAGAAGCTTTAAATAAGCATATTTTTCCATTATCTTTTGACCATTTCAGTTAACTCTTGAGCGCTTGTTGCTGGATTTTCCTTCACTTGGCGCACTAACCACAGACATTCTTTCTCTGCGAATGTTTTATTTGGAGTCTATCGTCCCTTATTTACCATACGATTTTCATGCATTAGGCATTCAATAATGTGCTGAACTATTGACCAACTTAAATGTACAACTTCAGCTATTTAACGATGCGACTTTCCTTTTTTGAAATGCTCCAAAATTAACTCACGCTTTTCTATCGAAATACGAGATCCCATGATTAAAAAAAAACAAATCTAAATAAAATTTAATATTGCTTTATGTCAAACTTTTTCTAAAAACACTCACATACTAAAAATACAATTTCGTTTATTGAAACTTGCGCCATTAATAGCAGTACTTTTAACTGTATAATTACAGATAAGGTGTCGCAATGAACGGACGTACTTTGATATGCTAGTGTCGTGCGTTGATTTTTGTTTTAGTTCTATATTATTCTTTTCCTTGTTTTTGCAATGTTAAAAAATAGCATTAACTGACACAGTCACTCTTGCGTTACGCAAAATTAATAAAAAAATCAAAAATATAACTTAATTTAATTAGTTAAAAACTATATAGGCATAATAATGCCTTGTTCGTGTGGCCAAAAGGTCGAAAGGGCTCAGCCGAAAGTGCAGTGCGCGAAGTGCTATGAACTTTTCCATACGCATTGTATTGGTATCCTATGAGGTCGGATAGGAGTTTCTTTTGTACTGTCTGTGCTGCTGCTCAGCGTAATTCAATCCGTTCACCACCTCCACCTCCCATGAACGCCATATCAACTAACGCAACTAATTCAAATGTTCAGTTCAACTCTTCGAACTCTTTAAATATAAATTCTATTGGTTCGCTTAATCAAAGTGATAGTTACAGTGAAAGCACCAATGAGCAAGAAGTAACATTAGAATCTCTATGCAGCATATTGGTTTCTCGTCGATCTGAGAATGCCCGTGTGCGTAATGTAATCAGTGATATTCGTGAAGACAATAATAAACTTTTGAATAAAACTAAGAATATGCACTCAGATCTTCTTTCTATGTCCCGATTTACACGAGGAGACATCTGGAAGGGAGACACTGGAAATTCTCTTTTGATGTTTCATTCGCGTACACACGGGCAAAAATGTTTCCGCGACATTTTGACATTTAATACTTTAGCATCGTCTGGTTCGGATGTATTCTAGCACGCGCTTACATGTAAAGCAGAGAGCGTTCGACAACAGTTTCTTAAATATATGAATGAAAAATGCAAACTGGTTAAATAATAAATAATTTGTTGTTTTTTTATTGAAATCTATATATATATAAATGAAATGATGATACGAGGCCAATTTTATTCGTTCTTTTTTCACAATTTAGGGATCCACTAGGGGAAGGTTTTTAGCAAACAAAATTTTTTTTAAATATTTTCTTCATATAAAAAAAAGAAAAAATCAAAATATTGTACAAATTGTGTTTTTAGTGAAAATTGCCGCAGAACTTGCTCGATTCTTAGATTAAGTTTCAAATTAACATTCATTTTATATGTACAACTTTTTTTGAATAAATATGCGAATTTTTCGTTATTGTGAAACGATTTGTGTCGTGTTGTTAAGTTGCAACATGTTTATGATACAATCATGAATAATGTTAGCCATGAAACTGGTGGATTGGTTTTCTTGGATGCTCCTGGGGGAACAGGAAAGCCTTTTTGATTTCATTGATATTAGCAACAATTCGATCAGATAATAACGTTGCATTGGCACTCGCTTCTTCCGGAATTGCGGCTACATTACTGGAAGGCGGTCGCACAGACCATTCTGCATTAAAGTTGCCTTTGAATATGCTAGTAAATGAAACACCAACATGTAATATTTTGAAAACATCTGGAATGGCAAACGTTCTTAAAGTATGTAAGCTCATCGTATGGGACGAGTGTACTATGGCACACAAGAAACCATTGGAAGCACTTGATAGAACTTTGAAAAACCTACGAGGAAGCCAAACAGTCTTTGGAGGTGCCATGATTTTATTGGCTGGAGATTTCAGGCAAACATTACCTGTGATCCCAAAATCTACGGCTGCAGATGATATCAATGCATGCTTAAAATCATCGTATTTATGGAGACATGTAAACACGCTTACATTTGCTACAAACGTACGTGTTCAACTACAGAACGATCCGTCAGCAGCTGAATTTTCACACCAATTACTGAAAATCGGTAATGGCCAAATGTCTGTCGATTCAACAGGAATGATTACATTGCCTAACAATTTCTGCACTTTTGCACAGTCTAAAGAGGCATTGATACAGAGTGTATTTCCGAACATAGTTCAACATTACAAAAACCATGATTGGCTCAGCGAAAGAGCAATTTTAGCTGGGAAAAATAAGGACGACAATGATATAAAGGCAGCTATTTTGGATCAAATACCTGGTGACATAGTTGCATATAAGTAAGTGAATGGACACTATTACTGATCAAGATGATGTCGTAAATTATCCAACTTAATTCTTAAACTCACTCGATTTGCCAGGCCTACCACCTCATAATTTACGATTAAAAATTGGAGCACCGATTATTATGCTGCGCAACATTAATGTGCCACGACTTTGCAACGGTACCAGACTCGCTGTGAAGAAGCTAATAGGTAACGTTATTGGACCAACGATTTTGAAAGGGAAGTACAAGGGGAAAGACGTTTTGATACCCAGAACTCCACTGATTCCGACGGATTTACCATTCGAGTTCAAACGTTTGCAGTTCCCTATTCGCCTTGCCTTCGCTATTACAATTAATAAGGCGCAAGGACAGTCTCTACAAATGTGCGGTATTAATTTAGAATACCTAATTTTTTCTCATGGACAATTGTATGTAGCTTGCTCACGAGTAGGCAAACCATCGTCATTATTCATTTACGCGAAAGATGGAAAAACCAAAAACGTTGTCTACCAAAAAGTGTTACAATAAGGTTCGAATGAAATTGTATCAAATAATTTGCTTTGTCGAGTCATCGACTGGCATTCGTCGAATTCGGTTGTGTCTATCGCTTTCAGTTTGACTACAGTACGAGTTCGTTGCGTTTTTGCATCCCACCTTATTCTCTTTTGTGTTTTGTTTTTGCTTTTTCGCGTGTGAAAAAAAAACAATAGTTAACTGCTGCGGTAAGAAAAACAATAAATATGTCTCCCGCACTCGGGGACAACAGGTTTGCTGCTCTAGCAGCAAGCCCCCACCGCAAACGAAAAAAAGCACAAACAATTACAAAGGACTTGTTTCCAACACTACCTCGTATACAAAAAGAAAATCCGAAATATTTAATTGCAAGTACAATGGACTCTTCCAAGCCACTTAATGCCTTTTCTTGTTTTTTGGTTCATAAAGCGCTGAAGCATATTAGCTCTGATATTCTCAATATCTCTGAATTAAGAGACGGAAATTTATTATTATTTGTAAAAAATTCGAACATCGCCAACAAATTTATTCAAACAAAAAACCTTGCCGGTATCTGCCCCGTAAAATTCGAGTTACACAAGAACCTCAACTCATCCAAAGGCACAATTTATGCTCCTTGTTTGAATTATGTTAAAGAAGACGAAATAGTAGAGAACTTGAAAGAACAGGGTGTTACATCTGCATACAAGTTCCCTAAATATGTTGAAGGTAAGCCAACCCCTTCAGGGGTAGTCTTACTCACTTTCGATCGCTATCACTTACCTGAGGAAATCGAAGTATCGTGGTATACAGCAAAGGTGAAACAATATTACCCCAACCCAATGCGGTGTAAGAGTTGTCAAAAACTCGGTCACACGCTCAAAAGATGTGATAAAACACCAGTATGTGTCACCTGCGCATACCCCCCTCACGTCGAAACCCCTTGTGCCCGCACCCTATGTGCAAACTGTTGAGGTGCCCATCCCTCCTCAAGCAAAACATGCCCAAAATTTATTCAAATGAAAGAAATCATTACAATAAAAACAGACAGAAAGTGCACTATTCGCGAAGCAATAAACATACATAAACAGCAAATACCTCAAAAAATAAACGAAATTTCTACCTCTTTCTCTGAAATGGTACAACAACCACAAAATATGCAAAAAGTCAATGGCCCTATTAATAACACGACAGTTAACCCAAATTCAAATGCATATAGCAACAATAGCAACCCCACTTCAAATATATCCACAAACAACACAATAAAAAAAACCGATAATTCAATAACAAACAACAATGCAATCACTAACAGCACGCCTGAATCAAACGCCATCAACATAGCAGCACCGAACTCAACCTGTAGTCAAACGGCAACCAGAATGTTAGTTGAAGACTTCATCTCCCAAATATATTCGCCTTCTCATAACATATTTTCACTCCCTACTCTTCTTACAAACCCTTCCCACTCCAACCTCCCCACCAACTCTTCCCAATCTTCTCTTACTTCAAACCCTTCTCAGCCCAATATTCATACAAATTCCTCTCAATTCTCTCCCACTTCAAACTCTTCCCAACCCAACCTTTTCCCTTTTACTGCTACACCCTCTCTCCCAACAACTAACTCTTCCGATACACAGTAAAGCATGAAGATATTACAATGGAATATCAACGGTCTCATTAATAATTTTCCTGATCTTAGTATACTAATAAATGAGTTTTCTCCTGAAATTATTTGCCTACAAGAAACGCATATTCCACATAATAAATCTGCTTACTCACCACTAAAATATGTTAGTTACTATTACAATAGTCCAAACAACAACACTTGCAAACAAGGTGTTGCCCTATTGGTAAAAAAATCCCTCTTTCACAAATTCATCCCTATAGTATCCGATATTCAATCTCTAGCAATTGAAGTAGATGTAGGCTTCAAAATTACTGTGATTTCATGTTATATCCCACCTCACCAAGTTTTTAGCAGCAAAGACCTAATCTACATTCTATACTCTTTCTCCCCGCCTTTGATCTTGTTGGGTGATTTTAACGGATGGAGTCCCCTTTGGGGATCATCCTCCACCAACAACAGAGGAAAAATTATTGAAGACGTCGTTCTCGCAAAAAACCTCATCATCCTTAACGATTGTTCCCCGACCCACTTTTCCACCCACAAGACTTTCTCCCACCCTGACATTTCCCTCGCCTCCGCATCCATAGCACCAAGATTAACAACTAAAACATTAGATGACTTACACAATAGTGATCATTTCCCCATAATTACTTCCGTTTCTTTACCTCAAAGTTATCAAGTTAAGCCTAAGCCAAAATTCAATACGGAAAAGGCGAACTGGGAAGCTTTCAATGCTACGTTGGTATCCTTAGCACACAACATACCAGTCTCTGCCAACGTAAATAAAGAAGCTGCGGCAATCAAATCTCTCATTCGGTCAGCTGCCAATGTTTCAATTCCACAGACCAGTACTAAAAAATATACAGCCAGACTTCCGTACTGGTCTAACTTGCTCTCCATCCTAAGGAAAAATAAGCAGACCTCATGGACTCAATTTAAAAGAAACAGGACGGACGAGAACTTCATTGCGTATAAGAGACACAATGCCCTATTCCGGCGTGAGTTGAAGTCTTGCAAAAGACAAGCACTAGAAACTCTCACAGCTAAAATTACACCACAGTCCAACCCGAAAAAAATTTGGGCTGACATAAGAACTCTCACTGCCTCTTCCCAACCTAACCATATCCCATTTATTCATTTCCCAGTAGGGCCAGTTTATTCCTCACAAGAGATAGTTGAAAAATTCGCAGGCACCTGGTCAAACTACTCCCACAGCTCAAACTTTCACCCCGACTTCAAGAGAAGAAAAGACAATATAAGCGCTTTTAAATACCATAACCCCTCCCCTCCCTCCGATAGTGTAGCAATAGATTCACCATTCACAATAGAAGAATTCGATTTAACGCTTTCTTCTCTGAAGGGTAAGACTCCCGGTGGTGATAGAATTAACTACGCGATATTAAAAAATATTCCTTCCTTCTTAAAATCCCGACTCGTTAACCTATACAACTCAATATTTAGTCAAGGCTTATTCCCTCAAGCGTGGAAAACTGGCGCAATTATCCCCATCCCCAAACCTAATAAACCCAACTCCCTCATATCTAGTTATAGACCTATATCCCTTCTCCCTTGCATGTCAAAAGTTCTAGAGAAAATGATTTCCCGGCGAATCATCTGGTTTGCCCAAAAAAATAACCTTCTTAGCCCACACCAGTTTGCGTTTCAAAAAGGACTTGGTGTAATAGATCCGCTTCTAATATTTGATCATTTCGCTAACTCAGCACTTGCCGATAGAAACCATGTATCTGTGCTTAGCTTAGATTTTGAAAAGGCATACGATCGAATAGGCTCTCACAATGTATTGGAAGAGCTAAGTCGCTGGAAGATTGGGGAAAAAATGTATAATACTATCAAATCGTACTTATGCAATCGCAAATTTTATGTTCGTGCTAACAACCATGAATCCCAAATCCTTCCCCTCTTTAATGGTATTCCTCAAGGATCACCTCTATCTGTCATTTTGTTCATCATAGCTTTTAATGAAGTTAACTCTATAATATCCAAACATCTGCATGTCGAACACTTCATTTACGCAGATGATGTGGTAATTTTTTCAAATACCAAAAATTTATCAGAAGTTAAAAGTACATTTAGCGGTATCCTTGCGGACCTCGAAGTTTGGTCACAAGCTTCGGGAGCCAGTATTTCTATGAATAAAAGTTCTACATTCCATATATGTCGCAAGCATAAATGCATATTCCCACCTTTATCCTTCTCCAATATCATAATCCCCCACACCAACACACTTAAAATATTAGGCATTATCTTTGATAAGCGACTAACTTATAAGCAACATTGTGAATACGTTAGGTTAAGCCTATTATCTAGACTAAACATAGTTAAATACTTATCCTCAAAGCACTGTTTGATACATACAAGTACATTATTAAGTATCACTAGATCTCTAATCTTATCTAAAATTGACTTCGGACTGGTTATATACGGACACTGCGCTAAAACTCATCTAAAGCGCCTAGAAGCACCTTACCATGCTGCAGTCAGGAGAAGCATCAGAGCCTTCCCCACTTCCCCCATAAACGTTACCTTAGCGGAAGCTGGACTTCCCACCATCTCGGAAAGGGTGGCCAACAATACAAGGACAAGTATTTTGAAGATAATTCAATGTAGAAACAGACTTTTGTTTAAACACATCAACTCGAGTACTCAAAAATTAAACAGAAAGAGCCGGGAATCAACAATCTCCATCATTCTAAAAGAAGCCAAAAAACTGGATATCATTGCTCAGCCAATACTTGTAGAACCCGCAATACATCCACCGTGGGTCGTTCCCAACTCGATGATTTTGAACAATCTATCCAAACATTTAAAAGATTCCACTAATACAAACGAATACAACCAGATTTTTCTCGAAACCATTTCCCCATTAAAGAAAGATTGGGAGATCATTTTTACCGACGGATCAAAAACCGACACCTGCACATCGTTTGCAGTGACAAACGCAGAAGGTGTTACCATCTGTTCCGGAATTTTGCCAAGATTCACTTCAATATTTACAGCTGAAGCAGCTGCGTTACTTGAAGCAGTAATCTTTGCCTCCCAGAAATGTAGCAAGCACTTAATTTGCACCGATAGCAAATCCTCAATCGAAGCTATCTTAAACCCCACAAATGACACCCCGATGATAACAAAAATCCGCAATATAATTTCAATACACACAGGTGCAATCAAAATTATGTGGATTCCTGGGCACTCTGGGATAAATGGTAACGAAAAAGCTGACAAGAGAGCGAAAGAGGCGAATAAGGAACCTCTACACACATTTAACTATATCACTTGCAATGACATAAAGATACTAGCGAAAGAACTTGCCGCAGATAACGCAGCAACTAAATGGAAAACTTATCAGCATCCTTATAAAAACTTTAACCCCTTTGGGGGAAAAAATACCTACCCTCCCTCTGCATTATGTCACCAAACAAAAACCTTTACTCGACTGAGAATCGGTCACACACTCATGACACATGCCCACCTGCTCAGCGGTTCACCGAAGCCTACATGCCCTTTTTGTGGCTCCAACGAATTTACTACACTTCACCTGATAGATACTTGTCCTTCCCTACAAAATATCAGAACAACCTTTTTCTCAAGCATCAAACCATCGGAACTCCTCAAACAGACAACGGTATGCAATTTAAATAAGATTTGTGATTATGTATCTAGATGTTAGTTAAGTCTATAAGACACGCTGTCATTTTTTATTATACTAATAGCCGAAGGCCATAGTAGCCAGTGCTTTAGCTCTTTAAGTGGAATAGTTATTTATAATTGTTACTCTTTTAATAAATAAATAAATAAATTTGCTTTGTTTCGTATTAATTTTATTCTCTTTCAGCAAATCGTTGAATTTATCGCCTAGCGAAGCGGGCGAGGGTACGCTAGTATATTTATAAATTCTTATACTTAAATAAAAAAAATTAAATTAAAAATACTTCTTATGTAAATAATTAACTTAAAATTAACTTGAGTATCTAGAAATGCAGGGAAAAATTAGAAATCCACATAAACATGTCCCATAACTATTTTAAATTATACCTACTTTACTAGCAAAAATAATCGTGCATTTCCCAAGCAGCGTTCGGATGTTTGTCATCGTTGTTATTTTCCGTTTGATTGAAAACCAACACATAACTTAGAACTTTCTTCCACAAAAGAAGAAAGCGAATGAAGCAACTGTCAAAAATTGCTTTAAGATAAGAAATACGAATAAGAAGAGCAAAGCGTGTCGCCGAGTACGGGAGACAAAATCCCTTCTCTCTTCCCCGACCGTCCTTCGCCCTTGAACAAAATGTTTCCCTTCCAGATGTCTCCTCGTGTAAATCGGGTCTATGCAGCGTAATTTGCTTGAGAAAGATAATATGTTATCCTTACTCATACATTACTGTTGCTTTTGAGAAGTTTGGTAGTGATAATGCTGCAGCTAAAGAAGTAATTGCTGCTAAACGTACCCGCCCACCGTCATCACTAATTTCTCATGCTGTTGTTTTTTCACCCATCGCTACTAATGATTTACCATCCTAATCTAATGCTTTGTCAAGTGTTGTTGTCTCCTCTGCTGCTCTCTCACCTACTACTGCTGCTAATGTTGATGTTGGCGTTAATGTGACTACTGCTATTCGCTCTAATCAGTCTACACACACATTGCTAAGGTTTCGGTGCCAGTCGATGCTGTCTCTAATGCTGCTCTTTTCTTCGTTCTTGTTGAGACCTGTTTTTACGACAATACAAGTTTTTACGACAATGAATTCTTCGACCCGAACTTATTTAACGTTTTTCGCAAAGACAGGGATGCTGCAAAAACGGGGTGCTTGAGTGGGGGTGGTGCCCTTATTGCTATCAAGTGTCACTTAAATGAATTTTCGTGCCCCCTCATGAACGGTGACTCTCTGTTGGTTAAGATCTGTGTCTGCATAAGTTGTCCCAATTCACAAGGCTCTTTATATCTACTTGCCTCGTATTTGCCGCCTGAAAGTTCATACGAGCTGTACAAAGCGCATGTTGACAACATAGTGCATACACATAGGTATATCTTGTCTTAAATAATCTAAATGACAATCATTTATGTGTATTAGGTGATTTCAACTAAAGTAAGATAAATTGGTGTACTAGTGTCTCTAACTCTATTCTCACATCAAATAATTTTACTGCAAATCATGAATTATATTTTATTGATAATATTCTTAGTCCCAACTTTTTTCAAATTAATAATTTTGTTAATTCTCTGAATAAAACCTTGGACCTCATATTTGTAACTGATAACATAAACTACAAGATCAATGAATGTTTGAATCCTATTACTCCTAAAATTTACCCTTAGTTGTCAAACTCGACTTTTACTGTTTTTCTACTATTCCCTCTGATGCCAGATTATCATTCAATTATTCATTATGCGATTTTGCCAATTTGAATGACTTATTACTGGACATTAATTGGGATAATTTATTTGCTGAACTTGACACATCTAGTAGTTTTTCTGCCTTGAAGTCCATTTTGTCTAAGCTCTGCTTAGATAACATTCCGCTCAGAAAGATAAAGCCTTATAAATAACGATGGTATTCTAAGACTTTGAAAAACCTTAAAAATCTTTAAAATAATTACTTGAAGAATTTTAATTCTACGAATTATCATATGTATTTCGTTAAATATAAGCAGACGTTAAAGGATTTCAACGATTCAAATAAATTTCTCTATAATAGCTATATAAAGAACATGGAGTTAAACATTAAAGCAAATCCCTAAATCTTTAGGAAATACCATACATAAAATCTAGAAGGAGTACTGCCAGTGCTCCCACTGGTATGTTTTTTGATAATAGTCAAGCGCAAAGCCCAAGTGCTGAGTTTTTTAAATCTAATTTTGTTGGCGAAGAAAAATTATTTTCAACAAATCTTTATCGTCGGGAGTTTCATTGACGCATGGAAGCTCTCTTTAATTACGCCCTACTTTAAGAGTGGCAATAAAAATGACGTTAGAAATTATAGGCCTATTTTAAAGCTGTCAACAGTTTCCAAAATTTTTGAGCACGCGGTCAATGCAAAGTTGAGCTTTGCGGTTAAATCTTTAATTTGCCCTAATCAGCATGGGTTAATTGCTAATCTACAGTATCTAATCTGGCTGCTTTTAGAGAATACTTAGTTAAATTAGCTTGTTTTGACTTTCATTCTGCATTTCTGCAATGGGCACACTCTTATTTGAGCAATAGACGTTGTGTTGTAGCGAATGATGGTTTTTCATCTACCCCCTTTGTTGCCACCTCTGGCGTTTCGCAAGGAAGTATCATGGACCGCTTTTATTTGTGTTATTTATTAATGACGCCAAAAGTTTTTTCTCATTTGCTAAATTTTTGCTTAATGTGATGACCTTATGATCTTCTCAGCGGTCAAGACTCAAGAGGATGCCATTGAACTTCAAGCCGATATGAATAGGCTTTACTTGTGGTGCCAGAATTCCCGACGTTCGCTGAACTTATCTAAGTGATTTCAAATATCTTACTCAAAAACATCTAACATTTTGTGCGCTAAGTACAGTATCTTGATATGTGTCCTGCAGTGTGTTAACGATTTCAAGCACCTTGGCGTTATCTTTCAAAATAAATTTTCTTTTAAAACCATATAAAGTATATATCTTCAAAATCTTTTTCGTGGTTGGGCTTCGTCAGACGGAACGCCACTATGTTCTCTGATCCCTATACCATTAAGTTACTCTATAAATCTTTTGTTAGATCTCATTTAAAATATGCTGCTGTTATTTGGAGACCTTGTCGTCAGCAAGCTATCAATGGAATCGAACGTGTGCAAAAAATATTTCTCAAATATGTCCTTCGGTATCTGAATTTTATTGATCCCATGCCATCATATTCTGCTCATCTCATGTTTATAAGTCTCAAGTCCTTAGAAATTCGTAGGTCTATACTGTGTCTGTCTTTTTCTCATAATATTATTACTGGAGTAATTGATTGTCCCTACTTGTTGGAAAGGACTCGATTTAATGATCCCCAGCGATCTCTTAGGAACTTCTACCCTTTTTATCGGAGAAACTTTAAAACTAAGTATACCGGTAATGCTCCCATTACTCGTGTTTTACGGGAACTAAATTCCGTTCATAATGATGTTGTTCTCGATGTTTCGTTTTCAAGAGTAGCATTTTTAAATCTCTTGAATCAGTAGTTTAATCTAAGAAACTTTTGTATCATAGTCTGTGAGGATTGTAATTCATAGACTTAAATTAATAAATAATTTAAGGAGCGGGTTGAATTTTCTGTATGTTTCTGTTTTTTTTTTTTTGCCAAAATAGTTTGAAATATAGAACACTTTATAAAAAAATCGTATTTGTATCAAATAAGGTGTGAGTGATTGTATGTATTTCAGCCGTAATGCGCTGTCACACGTCTGACGACACACAGAAAAGGCTCGGTCAAACGAAAATTTTAATTCAAAGACTTTGCAAAGCAACTTTTAGTTTTTTAAGGAAAATTTAATTTTTATAAGGTAAACAATATGTACGTAGCCGAGTGGGTTGGTGCGTAACTACGATTCGGAAGACGTTGGTTCGAAGCTCCGCGAAACACCAAAATGAAGGAAAAGTTTTTTCTAACAGCGGTCGCCCTACGGCAGGCAATGGCAAATCTCCGAAAAAAAAAGCAACAATAAAAATAAAAAACTTATTTACTTCCACTTTAAAACAAAAAAATGGTCAAAAGAATTTCAGTTCTGATTTAATTTACGAGAACGTTGATAACTCACGAAACCTCCTGGACACATAAATAGCACATCCTAGAAAATTCCAAATAAAAGCAAAAATAGTAAACAAATCAGATAGTTAACTAATAATATTGTTTTACCAGATTAGTATTTTGTACTATATCCACCGTTTTTGATTAATTCTTCAAACCGTCGCTCCATACTTCCTACAAGCTTGTGGCATCTCTCCTTTGGAATCGAGTACCAAGCGGCCCACAAATCATCAACATTTTTAAAATTTTTGTTAGCGATTTTGACCTTAACGTCATTCCGGGCTCTGCGCCCGCCAATCCACTACATTAATTTTTTCTCTTCTGAGCCATTGCTTCACTCTCTTTACAGTTTGCTTTGGATCATTGTCCTGCATTAATGTCAAATTTAATGGCATAAACCCACACACAAATGGCTCCATTTTATTCTGAAGTATACCCAGATACTGAAATCTATCCATTTTACCAACCGCGTGAACAATTGGCCCAACACCATGCCAGGAAAAGGCTCCCCAAACTATGATGCTTCGTCCGCCGTGTTTAATCGTCTCTTTTGTGAACCTAGGATTTAGCGGGTGAGTTTTTGGATGACGTACAATAGTTTTCCCATCTGATCCCATCCTATTTATTTTGGTTTCGTCGGTCTAAAGTACGATTTTTGCAAAGGAAAGTCGGTGTTTGATATGTCATTTTGAGAGGAGTGGTTTTTTCTGCTCATGCGACCAAACAACTGGGCCTCGTTAAATCGCCTTTCTTCAAGCTTTCTGGACACCTGTAGACCAGATTCTTGGTTTATTTCAAGCATTATTTGCCGTGCCGACTTAAAAGCATCTGCTTTGCTCTTGCGTACTATAGCTCCATCCACATTAACATCAGTTTTTTCGCGGCTTTGGTTTTCTTTCCGTTTTTTGCTTAGCAGGATGAATCTTTCTTAACTAAATTAAGAGCATTATAAACCATTTTCTAAGAGCACATAATCATTTCAGCTATTTCTGCATAGCTTTTTCCGTTTACCTCATACGGTATATAAGAGCTCTTTTCCCCGTCGTTCAATGTTTTCCACGTCCTATTTTTACTTAAAAATTTTATTTAAGAAACAAAAATGTATACTAAAAATCGCTGAAACAATATTAAAGTCTTACTCTCCGCTGCACAAGTTAAAATGTGCTATTTTTGTGTCCATTTCAAAACAGCAATTAGCATAAATAAAATATATATATAACTTTTCTATTTTCGACTGTTCTTTATTAATATCAAATCTCAACTAAAAACTATGTTCTTACAATCTACCCTAAATCCCTACTTGCGGTGTAGCTATTCAACGATGAGTTTGTATTGGTATAGATGCGCCGGCAGCTTTGTTTGTATGTTGGTACGAATGTTTTCTCAGCTGCATTCCTCAAGCTGCCCAAAGTCACGTACGTTAATTGACGATCAGCTTGACCGCTGTGAGGTTTATTTACAAAATCCAAAAGCCAAGCAGGCGTGGGAGTAAGCTGTGCGATCTAATTACAAACAGCCAGTAACGTGGGAGTGATTCAAGGGAATCATTAAACCTCAGTTTTAGCTTTGCAAGTGTGCAATGCGCTAACTTCTCCCCCTCTTAAGACGAGCCGTCCTCGGCTCGTGCCAAAATTTCCTCTACTGCCCTCTGAGTTTTTACTTTATTACTTGCTAATTTGTTTCTGCGGTGGATGAAAAAAATTGCTATTGCGATCAATAATAATGGAGGAAAAGAAAAAATCGTCCACAACAAATTACGATGGACAGATATACCCTCCTTCAATTCGTGAATGCGAGAGATGTTGTCGATATAAATTTGGTGCAAATATGGTAGAGACAAACTCGTATGGTGTTCCAAGTAATTAATGGATACGGTTTTTGGAGGATGTGGTTGGATATAAGTCGGTTCACGAGGGTTGTATCATTTATGGTGATAGAGTCACGAAAAAGAAGCAGATACGTTCCCCTTATTTCCAATTTTCGTTGATCAAATATTGTCGTTGGTTGCACGTTGTTAAGAATAATGATGCCCTCTTCTATTTTTTGAACTGATGGTATGTGATATGCCGATTCTGATGAATAATTAGCTGTGTTATTATTTAGCATCTGACCCAAGCAATCTGAGTGAGCCGGTTTGCACACTTTAGCTACCAAAGTGTCATTGCAGTTCTCGAGTGGTTGAAACGTATCGCTACATTTTGCCGCAAGCGTGGTCTCTAGCTTTACGATACTGTTATTATGGACTACAGGATAGATTTTTAGGAATTGACAGAAACTTGTAACCTTAGGAACCTTAAGAATATAGTAAATAACATCAGAACTTTGCAAAATTTTTACCTTAGATACTAAAAGTAAATTACTTAAACTCAAGGGTAACTGTTCGGAATTGAAGGCTTGATCCATCTCTTCGTCATCCAAAACAAGTGGATTCATGATATTACAATACTTTTTGCCAACACAATGGAGAGTGCTAGTCTGTTTAGTTGGCTGATTATATGGTTATTTCTTTTTACCAAATTTTCACAGAGCAATGTTTCCTCGTCTTTCAATATCCAATCCGTTTGATTTCCGCGAAGTGTATTGATTTGGTTGGTAATTTCGTTAATTCTATTTTGTAAATCGGAGTTAATTCTAATCTGCCTATTGTTGTTTTCTATTAACATGCTTTCCTTTGTCAAGAGCAGTTCAAAATCCTCGTGGTCCGGGTACGGGCTATATATTTCAGGGCGGACCCCAGAAAATCTATTGACCTTGCAATTCTCCTAGGTATTTCCTAAGTGCGAATTATGTGTAGTATTTCCACACCTTGTTGTTTCAAAATATTTTCGTTCACTACCTGATTTTTTGATTTTGATGTGAATCATCGGCTTTCGTAAGCTATCTGGCGATAATCTCTTAAGTTGGTGGTGTACACGAGGTAAATGAATTCATTATAAATAGCCACATTTCCCCGAGGAATGGTGATAACTTGTGAAGAAACACCCTTTCCCCAGGCTGATATGTTTTGGTTATTCTTTTCTCATTCAATCTATTCAATACCAAATTCTGGGCTCTGATTAATTTATCTCTAATTTCCCCAAATTTCTCCGCTGGGCAGTTCTGCAAAATTTCGATTGGTTTCGAATCTACAACCGAGTGAATTGTTCTGTTGTACTTGTAAGCGGCAAGCAAAATCAAATCTTTAACCTCGCTTATCTGCTGCTGTGCCTTCACGCATCTGGCTATTTCCAAAAGGGTTGAATGAAACTTTTCGACCTGTCCGTTGCTTTCGCTATGTAAGGTGGGTACGAAAAACTGTTCTATAGAGAAATGATCGCGTAGCATGTTTCTAATTAAATTTGAAGTAAACGCTCTTTCGTTATCTGTGACAATTGTTTTAGTGTTTTGGAACATACCTAATACCTCTAATAAAGCTTCTTTTATATCAATGGTACATCTTGAAATAACAGGTTTAACAATTGCAAACTTTGAAAACCTATCAACAGCAGTTAAGAATAGCTGCTTTCCAGTAATTAAAATGTCTAAGTGGAGAATTTCTCCTGGGCGCTCTGCGATTGGAGTTCTCCCAATTTCCGGATTTGGTGGTTTTCTTTGGTACTTAGTTTCCAGACAGATCTTACAATTTGATACAGCTGACCTGAGCATTTTTCTCATGTCGGGAAAGTAGTATTCTGATAGAATTTGCTTAAAATTCTCGGGCAGAGATCGATGGGCACGGGCATGCTCCGTTGCTATTGCTTCCTGTTGATCGTTCGGATTAGTTAGACGATTACAAATTTTTCCGTATGAATAAATTTAACCCCCGGGAATGCTTCGACAAGAGGTCCCTGGATCTCTGATAGTGTCGGAAGATCGCAACAAAGAGCGTTTGTAACGCTAGGGTTTACGAGTTTCTGGAGATTATGCAACAAATTTACTATTGTGTCGTAATTTATAGTATAACGAATTTTTTTCTGAAAAATTATTTTTGTACTTTGGTGATAATGATCCCCCTTCGTCAAAATGAATTGTCTTTTGAATTGGTTGACTGGATAGTTTTAATTGTGTTTGAGAGCGATGACTCGCTATGTGCTGTAGCATCTGTATCACTCATATTATTCAAAAACTGACGGGACAGAGCGTTTGCTACGACGTTGTCTCTGCCGGGTTTACAAACAAATTTTGGCGAAAATTCTTCTATGAACGCACGCCATCGCTTCATTTGTGTATTAGGATTTTTGTTCGAAATGGCGAAAGTTAAAGGCTGGTGGTCTGTGAATATTACGATGTCCTTAATACCGTATAAGTAATGTCGAAGGTTTTTAAGGCCCAACTATAGCCAAGAGCTCACGCTCATTGGTTGCATAATCCTCCTCTGTTTTTGATAATGTTCTTGAAATCATTGTAATGGGCCGACCATTCTGGGAGAGGACCGCGCCTAAAGCGCTAGAGGAAGCGTCTGTTGTTAGTTCGAATGTTTTGTCATAATCCGGATAAAACAGCAAAACACCTTCCGATGTCAAAATGCTTTTTACCCTTTTAAATGCTTGAATGGCCTCGTCATCAAAGACTATTTTAGTGTGTTTGGACTTGTGGGATGACACATGGCCATTGTCCCCCCCGAAGATACTTTGTTAATGGTTTGACGATAGACGCATAATCCCGTATAAGCCTTCTATAGTATTCTGAAAGACCCAAGAAAGAGCGTAATGCTCGAAGTGTTTCCGGCTTCCTATAGTCGATTATGTCCTTGACCTTATTTGGACATGTCTTTATCCCCTTTCGAGAGACAATAAAGCCAAGAAACTCAACCTCATCTCTAAAGAATTTAGTCTTTGCTGCTGAAACTCGCATACCGGCCCTTTTCAACCTCCCCAGTACCTTATCGACATGTTGAATATGAGACTTTTCGTCCCTTGAAAAGATGATTATATCATCCATATAAACTTGGCAACTTTGGCCAATGTCGTCTCTCAAGACATCATCAATAGCCCGTTGAAAGATACTGGGCGCATCCTTTAACCCGAATGGCAATCTATTAAATTCATATTTGCCATTGTTAATGCTGAAGGCTGTTTTTTCGCGATCCTTCTCCTCAAGGATTATCTGGTGGAATCCAGACTTTAGATCTAAAGTAGTAAAAAATCTGGAACTGCCCAGGTTTGCCAATATGGTATATCTGGTATAGGATATTTTATCCGCAATCGTTTTTTCGTTTAATTTTCGAAAGTCGATTACCATGCGGAGCTTTTGTTTACCATATTCATCCAGGCCTTTTTTATTCACTACATGGACCGGAGAGTTATACGCCGAATTGAAATTTCTGATAGTTCCCTCCTTCAACAATATTTCTATTTCCTTATTAATGAATCCTGCCGCCGAAACCGGGTATGGATAAGATCGGGTGTAAATTGGTTCCGAGGAAGTGGTACGAATTTTAGCTTTGACCTTAGTATTAAATGGCAAATCGCGGTTAGGTTCGGCAAATGCCTTAAAATTCTTTTTAATCATAGAGTCAAACTCGTTTTTCACAAGAGCTGGGACCGAGTCCTTGTCCAAATATATGGAGTTAACTTGCTCACATTTGACGTTATTTAATTTTTCCTTACCACCCTCGTAATATATATAAGTTTTCCGATGTCGTATCAATTTTAGATTCTATCTCCTTAAGGAAATCGTATCCCACTATACCATCGAAGCCCTTTATGTTAGGAAGAATGAAGAAAGTTGAGACTTCCCCCAAAACGAAAACCTTACATTTTTTCTCTTTGAGATTACACCCGTTTATAGATTTAACCGTAAACTGTCTCTCCACAGGGGTAATTCCCTTTAGAAAGCTCAAATTTTTGATATAGTTTTTTGAAGTTCCTGTATCAATCAGTAACCTAAGCTCCTGCCCCACCGACGCCTTCTTGGTAATGTAAGGTAGGAGCGACCTTATACTAAAAAATTAATCTCGTCTTCCATCGCGAAATTGGAAGCGATCTCGACATCCGAATCACTGTCACGGTCCACAGTAATTTTCTTTTGTGGATCCACCTCTGGGGTTGTCCCCAAATGGTTGGTCCGTTGCACTTTCGGCTTCCGTGAATTTACTGAATCTCCCCTTCTGTGCTCCCGTTTATTCACGTATTGATTAGCATCCCTTTTGGGGTGCCTTCACAGTGCATTTCCCTTTCTATAACCCTGGTTGGACTGTTTGGTACGTCGGAATGCGGAGGATCCGCGGTCTACATCCATTGGAGTAGGGGTGCCCTTAAGCATTTGGGGATTGCCAGGATAGTTATTGTGGTATTTTGGGCTAATGGTAGTTGCTACGTTGTTAACCGCAAATGTTCTGGCGAAATCATAACGCATGCGGTTGTTCCCTAACTCCTGGGCAGTAGCCTGAGCAGAAGGCAAATCTTTAAGATTGGCAGAAAATAGAATGTCGCATAACGGCCGCTTTAGGCCAGAAATAAAAACTCTTAATGCGTTTTCCCTAGCTCTATCATTGAGCGCGGCGGCAGGCTGCCTATTTTTTGAATGAGTCATTATCTTTTTATTTGTTATGAGTGTTAATTGCTTGTCCACCGTATCATAATATTGGCAGATTGACGAACTCCCCTGCCTCAGAACGCTGAGCTCTGTTTCCAAAACATGTAGCGGTCTTTTGTCCGCGTATGCTTTATCCAATCTAGCTATTATAGCTTTAAAATTTAAAACAGTTGAGAAGGTAGCGAGCGTTGCATTTGCGGGGCCTACTATCTTGTTTCTAAATATCCCCATTGCAACATAATATTGCTCTGAACCCTCTTTGTAGTAGAATATAACTCTCCGCGGATGGCGGCTCTAAGCGCTGAAGTGTTTGCATCACTTCATCCAACTGGGCATTCAATTCTCTTTTATTTAGCTCATTTTGTTGTCTCAAAATCTCGATTACTTGTTCCCTAGTTACACTCATTTTGGTAAATTTTTTGCTTTTTTTTGTTTTTGAAACTAAAGACTGCTTACTAGATTTGTATACCGTAAACCCGGAAGAAAAAATTCCAAAAACAAAAAAAATATTATTTTCTCCCTTAGTACCCTCGGAAAGTATTTCTTTTCTTTAATTGCACTGGATCACACATTAAAAACCGAACAATTACTTACAGTATTATTATAGTGTAATATAGCATTGTAACAAGTTAAACGGTTCTTTGCCAGTTGTCCCTGTGTTGATGGATTTTAGGGTTTTCTGCCAGTTCTCTTTGTGTTAATGAATTGAAGGGTCCTTTTCTAGCTCTCCTTGCGTTGATGAATTAAAGGGTTCATTGCCAGTTATTCTTGGTTGATTAATTGAAGGGTTATTCGCCGGTTGGGCGCCACTTTTCTATTTTCGACTGTTCTTTATTAATATCAAATCTCAACTAAAAACTATGTTCTTACAATCTACCCTAAATCCCTACTTCCGGTGTAGCTATTCAACGATGAGTTTGTATTGGTATAGATGCGCCGGCAGCTTTGTTTGTATGTTGGTACGAATGTATTCTCAGCTGCATTCCTCAAGCTGCCCAAAGTCACGTACGTTAATTGACGATCAGCTTGACTGCTGTGAGGTTTATTTACAAAATCCAAAAGCCAAGCAGGCGTGGGAATAAGCTGTGCGATCTAATTACAAACAGCCAGTAACGCATAAATAAAATAGATCGCTAAAAATTCCATCGAAAAAAAAACAGTAAATTCCTCGCATAAATGTAAGCTTTATAACAGTAATAAATGTAAACAAACCAATTTATGGTATTTGATTAAACCAAAGTTCGTACTAAAAACTTAACTTAACATGTAAGGTTCACACTTGTGCTATTTATCTGTCCATGGCTGTATATATATATATAATAAAAATTATACAATATAAATTTTAATTTAAATTAAAGCTGTGAAATTCTTTATTTTTTGCGATGTGAAGATATGCATTATAGGTAGGTATATATATTGTATATTACGCGTATGTATGGAGCGCCCATTAGATGTATGCACATATACTACATATGTGTATAAATATTAGTTCGTGCTAATAGTTTGTCTTTCTTAGTATTTTGAGCAGTGTCAAGGAATTTAAAAATTAAAATTGTTTCTTTGTTTTTCAAGTTGCGTGCCAAACATAAGGCATAATTTTGCTTTACCTTGCCCTACAGAAAATCAATTCTAGTCTAAAGAAGATACATGATTTTTTTTTTATTCTGCCCTATCACACAATCCATCGTAGCAAATCTCCGAATGTAAATGTCCGCTCCGAATCGGATCAATTTTTTATCATGCAACCCATGTGAATTCGAAAAAGTTGTTGCCATACGCACATTTTAAATTTTGACGTTTCGAAATCAAATGTTTTGCAATAAATTGAAATTTCAATAAAGACAAGCGTAAATAAATTTAATTAGACTGGAATATATATTGGAAAAACAAAGCTTTTAAGTGCTATGGATTCTTCGTTGATATTTTCTATAATGTTGGTGGAGGCGGAAGGTGAAAGAAGTAGATCGAATATGAAAATTCAACGAAAAATATTAAGGGACGCAAGCAATCCGCTCGATGTCGAGGACACAATGTAAGTATAGGAATAACCTCATAACTTCATAGGTTAACTTTATTTTATGAAACAGGTTTACTAAAAATTACCGCTTGAATAAGGCGGCGTTTTTGTACGTCTTAAGTGTCCTAGATGGAAATGCACGCTCAATGAGGCCGTGCTCCATCTCTTCGCTCCAGCGTTTGTCTTCCGTATTACGTTTTTTTGCGGAGGGTCGGTTCCAGAATGGAGTGGGAAAGAACTTTGACATTCACATGGCTCAATCCATATTTTGTGGCGTATTAAAAGACGTGTTACACACTCTTCAATGTCACCTATGTCCTCAGTGGGTGAATCTTGATTTAAGCAACGAAGAAAAAAGACAAGCAAAGATGGACTTTTATCAAAAATATGGATTTTCTGGTGCGATTTTATGTGTAGACGGAACACACATTAAAGTTCTTGCGCCAGCTAAGGACAAATTCCTGTATTTTAATCGTAAAGGGTACTATAGCATCAATGCTATGATTGTAAGCCTTGCAAAAACTGATATTTCAAATATCTTTCTATTTTTTTTATTTATTGCAGATATGCGATAATAAAATGAGAATTCGCTATGTGAATGCGCAGTATCCTGGCAGCAACCACGATGCTCATATTTGGAACGTAAGCAGCGCGCGAATTTTTTTTGAAAATAAATACCTAAACGGCGAACGAAACACTTGGCTTTTGGGTATGTGCATACACATATAGACCGTTTGAATAATTTTTTGCTAAAATGATTTTACTCATTCCACAGGAGACGCTGGATATGCTCTAGAGCCATGGTTAATGCCACCTTTTCGTTCACCTACAACAGGAAGCGCCGAAGGAAACTACAATAAAATACATGCAAAAGCCAGAAATACTATAGAAAGGACGATAGGTGTATTTAAGAACCGATTCAGATGCCTTCTGGGTGCTCGTGAGATTTATTATGAACCCATGAAGGTTTGCCAAATAGTGAACGTTGCCGCAGCATTGCACAATATTTGTATCCATTATCGCGTGGTTGATGATTTTTCAGAAAATGTTGAAGAAAACCATTTTAATCAAACGTATGAACCTTCTCCTTCAACATATACTGATGTAGCTATTCGGATAAGGGAATCTATATCTTCAACATTAACACGACTGTAATATTCAATTAAAAATAGCAAGACTTATTTGTATTAATTCATTTACACTTTTTTTATTTGAACTTTTGATAGGCACTTGTATATAAATAAAGGAATGTACATATACATACATAAGTATAAATTTCAGTTGTTTTTGGAAATCGCATTTAAGCTTTTTTGCCCAACTAATAACATTTGTTTTTTATTGAATTTTTAGCATTGATCAAATCTTCCATGGATTGGTTGTGTCTATGGGTTTCTTCCACTTCTGCATTCTTCAGGTCGTAGTGCTTTTCCATTGCTAGGTATAATCGTCGTATACCGGAACAAATATCTTCCAGCTTTTGTTCCTGTATTGAATAGTGTGCTATGGTCTTTTCCTGAAATTCCTTTTGAAGCAAAAAATGGTCTTGAAGTACTTCTGCTGTACTTGTATCAGTTGGTTTGCGCGCAGAGGAAATACGTCTCGGAAGTGCTGGACTGCGGCTCGATGACGTCATTGACACGTCAGCCCCGATCTCAGCTTCAAAATCGCCTGCAACAGGTAGCCCAACACTCACAGTGTTTTCAATTCCATTCGTGGTAGTCTCTAGTGCAGTCAATCGGATGACAGCTTCCTCCATTTCATTGAAATGGTGCTGCCTGTTTCGACCGCCACCAGTAGCCCTCTGTTCTACATATTTTGTTTTCCGCTAGCTTCCTTTTAATATATGCCTTCCAGTCTAGCCATACCTAGTAAACACGGTATATATACACACAAACAAGGCACAGTAAATAACACATTTTACCTTTTTCCAGCTAGTGATGTCTTTCTGTCCACCTTTTTCCAAAACTCAGTCGCTTCTTCCTTAGAGCATTTTGAAAAGCCGTGTGCCATAGAGGGCTTTTCTTGCAGCAACTCCAGCAAAGCCGCATACTGTTGCCTTGTTGTTATTTTGGACCTATATTTTGACAAATTAAATACTGATTGCGCGTTTATTCAATAAATACTTACATTTTTATAATTTTTTCACTTTATTTTAATTTATTTCAATTTTTCGTGGATTTTCCGCTTACAAAAACTTGTCGTAGAAAAATTGTGGGAAATGTGACAATTTGACATTTAGAGTGTGCTCAGTGAATGCTATTCTCCGATTTTCGAATTTACGTTCGGAGTTGTTCGAAATGCATGAATGCTTTTGTAGTAACTTCTCCGAAAAACAGTATACGATGGAGTGCGTGATAAGGCCGATTAAAAAAAATTCGAACTAACATAAAAAAACGGCGCGATGCGGGTCTTCTAATTTCGCCTCTATTTTCACCCGCCACTCTCAGAATGGACCTAATTTTTGCTAACCTGAATTTGTTCCACAGTGTTATTTATCATAATACGAGTATATACAGCATGAGCCCATTTGGTATTTCTGTATTTACATCATAAGCTCCGATATTACTCGATATATCGCGGGCTATTTGCGAAGTAGCTGCATAAACATTGGAATGTGAAAGCAGAAAACAAGCAATTGTTTTTGATGCCAACAATCAAGAGTAGCTAAACAGATATGTAAATTTCGTATGAGATCGCCTCTGTCACATTATCGTGCATTAAGCTTATTTAGTGAGTGTCCCTAAAGAATCAATATTGATTAAGTATTTTGACGTTCACAGATATGTATGTATGATAAGTTGAAAGACGTGTGTGAACATATTATATGAGCCGTTTTCTTTGAAAGTGGTATAAGTGTATTTTATTTTATATGGAGATATTTAAGGTTTTGCATTTGAATAATTTGACAAATATGGACATATATTGTTACGTTAATTTTGTACTTTTTCAACAATAAATTATTTTAAATTTATAATGACGTGATTTTTAACGTGATTAACAAACATTTATATTGAATTTTAATGACTTCAAAAGGACTTTCAAAGTCAACAAAAAGTAAAGATCTTATATTTGCAAAAAAAACATTTTTTTTGCGAAATTTTAAAATACTTTAACAATAAAAAAATAAAAAGGCCATTGAGTTAAGGCTACTATTACTATTCAACCAAAATTATTTATCCTCTTACTATTAAAATATCATTATGATGAAGTTTTAAAAAATAGTCATGATGTATTGGAGGGATATATGGAAATAAATTAATCAACATCTGGAATGATTAGATAAACGTGGTCTACTATATTTCCAAAGATCTGTATTGCTCTGTCTTCCCCGTGAGAGCAATAAATTTAGTTATTTAAAATCACTAAATTAAGTTCTATTGAACATTATATATGGTCTGCTTTTTAAAATCTAATATATTTCAACCCATTTACTTCTCCACTATTGACATTTTTCGCCTTCTTAGAACCGCATCTTCTAAAGATTTTGTAGAAACAAAATGAGTTTGTTTCATTTCATGCAAAATAAACTCTTTATATTTTCGGAACTGTTTTGTGATAGTGTAATAGTTTTTAAGGACATACAATAAATCTTTTTTTCTTATTGTACTCTCATTGCTTCCAAAATCGATATTTCGATAATTTTGGCGCCGTTCTTGGGGGACTGAACAACTTTAAGCCACATTAAAGCCAGTTCCAAATTTTTATTTTGTCCAGTCCACTGTAGGCTGTTACATGTTCTTACGTGGTTACATTTTCAAAATGCTTCAAGCAACAAGAACCAATTTCTTGGTGACCTTATATGACTTTATGTTCTATAATAAACGGGCAGAACCGAAATTCCGGGAAACTAATATATAAAAATGTGTGTCATTTACAATGTTTACACACATATAAAAATGCACTAAATAAATTATGTGGTACAATTTTGAACTAAATATTAGTATGTCTTTGAGGAAAGTGGACTTACACCATTTTCAAACCAATTATATTTGGATCTTCATTAACTTCGAAAATTTGTGATGATAAAAACAAAGAAAATTTTAACATATTTTTTTGGACAAGTTTATAAACAAAAAAATCATAGCAAATTGTATGCATTTAGATCATTAACTAATTTTTGTTTGATAATGAACTTACACCACTTTCAAAGAAAACGTCTCATATATTGTTTTTCAATGAGAACTTTTGTTGCAGGAGGCAGTTAAGGAATTGCCTTAACATTTGATGGTTCAGCAGTTTGTGTTTGGAGCCCTATTAGGAGTAAGATATCATATAAGCAATGAATTAATTAACAAAACAAATTTGACCTTTTGTTTTACTTGTAGTAAATCTTTACCCAATGTAATATTTCCATTTCTTGTTTTGTTTGTTTGTTTTGGTATGGAAATGCATGTCATCTGAAAGAAACGGAACTTTAACTTTTATTGAATGTAATATGGATAGGCATACCTATGTACATATTTGGATATCTTAAAGAAAAATTTGGTGTGAAGTACCACAAAATTTACACATTCGGGACAAATTTCGTTTATCAGGATAACTACCCGAAACTTAAATCGGTGATTGTACATAATTGGCTCATTTGGAATTGCTAAGATATTGTTCAAAAAACAACACAATTGCCAGATTTGAATATTATGGACAGCCTGTGGTCGGTTCTAGATAAAAAGATTCGAGTCAGACCCCTAAAAGACTTAAAAGAGGTAAACTTTCTTCTGAATATACTAAGAAGTTGGCAGATTTGAATATTATGGACAGCCTGTAGTTGGTTCTAGATAAAAAGATTCGATTCAGACCCCTAAAAGACTTAAAAGAAGTAAACTTTCTTCTGAATATACTAAGAAGTTGGTAGAATCGGTTGCTAAGAGGCTGAAAGTTGTTATTGGCAGAAGGCGATACCCTACAGCCTACCACCTTAAAGTTTTTACTACTATAATAGTTCCAAGTAAATATGTCATTTGTTAGTGAGTTGGTCCTTTAGTTCGTGTTATGGTTTTTGTACTATACAATGTATCGTGAATATTCAAAACGATTTTTTCTGTTTATGTGATAGGACACAATGTTGCATTACCAACTGGTATACCAATTTTGTTAAAAATGTGTGTTTTTTTTTTAATCTCATTAATATGTATGTTTAAAAATCTGACTGCATCATTTTTGCAGTGAACCTTTGTGTAATTAGATATGTATATGTAAGGTAAGCAGGGCTCGAATCATAACATTCGTGCACCGATCAACAACCATACGAAAGAAAATTACGCGACACGTCAATCGTATAAGCTGAATCTCATTGAAACAAACGAATGCAATGTGAGTTCCAGTGAAAGTGATGGAAAAGAAAAAATAGTGCGGAGGCAGCTAAGAGAAAAGAGCAATCCTTTGGCACTCCCAAGCACAGCGTAAGTATGTAAGTAGTTAATTATTCTAGCTCAATTACGAACTTTTCGTTGCAGGTTCCTTAAACGATTCCGTCTGACCAAATAGGCCTTCGAATTTGTTCTACAGGAAATAAATTTAACGAAATCAGACACCAAAGCGGTGCCTCCAGTGCTACAATTGGCAGCTACACTTTCACTTTTGGCTAGCGGTGGGTACCAGCACAGTGTTGGCAGCGACTATTTGATCGGTATGGGCCAGAGCACTGTTTCGAAGTTAACTTCGCACGTCCTGAAAGAAATGGAAAGGAAGTTATGCCCGCAGTTAATACGATTTGCGCCAGAAGATTCACTTAGCTGCAAGGAGTGGTTTGTGGAGCAGTACAAAATACCTGGAGGTAAATACAGACAACTTAAATTATATTTTTACTAATTATAGTAAATTTTTAGTTATAGGGTGCGTTGATGGCACTCACATCGGCTTGCAAAAACCTACAGCAAACGAGCACATGTACTTCAATAGGAAAGGCTATCATAGCAACAACGCAATGGTAGTAAGTAGCTATTACAATATATTGCTTGAATAAATGTGATATTTGTTACAATCTTTTTACTAGGTATGTGACCACACCTACAAAATTTTGGCAATCAATTGCCAATATGGTGGTGCCGCTCACGACTTCTTCATTTGGAAACATTCAGACCAGAGAAGAGTTTTAGAAGAACGATTTCAGGACAATAGGCAGGATAACTCATGGCTTTTACGTATGTTCTCAATCCTTCAATCTTCGCAACGTGTATTCCACTGATTTTTTTACTTTGTAACAGGGGAATCTGGCAACCCCCTTGAACCATGGTGCATAACCCCTTATAGAAACGCTTTGGATGGTTCAAGTGAAGCAATTTTCAATGATATTCACTCTAAGGCAAGATGCATTATTGAAAGAAGCATTGGAATTCTAAAAGGGCACTGGAGAATTTTAGGATATGGCAAGAGAGGACGATACCATCCTACAAAAGTGGCAATATGTGCTAACGTATGTGCTGCATTACACAACGTCTGCATTAAATTTAAAATTAACTTGAAATCGACGCCGGTGAAGCAAATCATCTCACTACAATAGGCCAAACAATAAGAGACCAAATAAGATATTTCTTACTAAATTTTTCTCGAAATTAAAAATATATGTACACATACATATGCCTTTGTACTATACTTAAAGTGAAATAAAAAGATATGCAAATTAATTTTTTATTTATTTTTATCACATACTTTATTTATCACATAAAAATATTCGTCAGTCGTAAATACTTAAATACTAAAGAGTGTCAATCTCGCGCGTTGCTTGCTGGATGCGATGTTTCTCCTCTTTTATTGCAAGCATTCTCTCTTGCGCTAGCACCAGTCTGTCCAATTTTGAGTCCAAACTCCTTTGGAATTCATGCATAGATTTAAAATTTTCTTGGAGCAACGCCAGCTTCTCGTCACTTCCACTCTTTTTCCCCGGTGTTCTGCTTCGCGAAGTTTTGGTGCAGACAGGAGTGTATATTGATGGGCCTGGTAAGGAGCTGTGACAAGAGTTTGCCTCCTCCTCATTGCATTCACTGCCACTGATGTTGTGTGGTGTTCGCGCACTTGGGGAACTTCCAAATGCTGGAACATTTTGGATTCCCTCTACACAAGCCTCAAGTCCAGCTGCCTCGATTAGTATCTCCTCACTGGCAGTAATCACCTTTTCGCTACCAGTCCGCTGTTTAGAAGCCTTGTTGAAAGAAAGCTTTTTTTTTACCTGATACTTCTGATCAGCAAAAACCTATAAAAACCAAGAATAATAATAAGTTTTCAAAATATTGTATATCATTTATATACACACCTTCCTCCACATCTTGGCATATTTAACTGGGGACCCAATAGCATTCAATTTCGTTGCCAGCTCCTCCCACGGTCTACCTGTCGTATATCTGCCTTGCGCGGTATTCGGCAGTTGCTTTTTGCAATTACAATTTTTACAATTTACTTACATCTTTGCTTTAATTTGGTCGTTTACGAGCGGCTGTCGGTGTTCGAATGACAGTACGATCAATCGAGTACGTTCAGCACTCGTTCACAATTGTCATGATACGAAACTACAATAAGAAGGTACGTTCACGTACGCCATACTCCGAAATATGCATTTCTCAGTGAGGAGTGGTACGTTCGAAAATGTGATGATTTGAGCCCAGATATAACTGCTGGTCATCTACGTAAACGAACATGCTCTCTACTGTCCAACTAGCGAACATCATACACATACGACTCTAAAGCATCCCATGCAGTTACAATGCAAGTGTGAGTCGGCTGCTGTGAGAGCCAGTGCAGTTAACCCCCAAGAATGATAGAAACAAGATTGCGCCCATCAGAAAATGCGTGGCGTCCCGTTGGCCGATTGTAACCATTTGCTCTTCGTGCTTTAGTGCTTTTTTATTATCAAAATGCGAAAATTTTGAAGTTGGTGTTTGTTTCTTATTTTTAATTTAAAGCTACCAACTATAAATTAAAAAAAAACTTTATTATTAAACAAAAGAATGTTAAAAAAGGTCACTCTGATAAGATTTTAGTGTTAATGAAAATTTGTTGGTTCTTACAAAATTTAATATTTTGTGTTAATTTAATTAATTGTATGCTCCTTTTAAGGTTATGCAAGAATATCAAATGTCCCTTAAAACCTTTTTACACATTTTAAAAAACGTTTGAATTTACTGAATGCGAATTAAAACCATAGAGGTGTAATCGTTTCTTCCGGTTCGCAAAGAACTTGGCCTCGGAGCCCATCTTAGCTAAGGAGTCAGAGGTCTCGTTACCCGCGATACCCACGTGTCCCGGGACCCATGTTAGCATCAAGCTATTATGTCTACCGACATAGATCAGCCTGGATTTACAGGACTTGACTACCTCTAATGTGGTTGGAGGCCTGTCTAATGCCATAAGCGCAGCTTGGCAGTCGCTGCAGATACATACAGATCTGCCTCTCCATCGTTTTTCCACAACAAAGTTCATCGCTTCTTGAACTGCATACACCTCCGCTTGAAACACAGATGCATGCATTCCAAGAGCAAAGTGCAGTTTTGTCCCGCTGGATTCCACGTAGACCCCAGAGCCGGAGCTATGCTCGGTCCTGGAGCCATCCGTAAAAATGCGAAAACAGGGGTTGCCGGGCTCATTTTCTGGGTCTTCCCACAAGTGCGCCTCTGGTAGCACTACACTGTATCTCTTTTCAAGTACCACTCTTGATGGCATGGAGTCAAGGGGCATGGAGAGAATCGTTGGATCGATGTCCATACCTTCTCTGTGTTCCAATGCCGAACAAGAGCCGTACCAGTTCCCACTGTGTTTCAGTCTGCAGATGGCCTTCAAGGCCTCTCCTTGGATGAAAGCATCAAGTGGTGGAAAACCAATCAGAGCATCTAGTGCCGGGCCTGAAGTAGTCGGAAATGCTCCGGTGCAACAGATGGCCACAGTGCGTTGTAGTCTCGATAAGGTCCTCCTGACTCCCACTAGAGAGAGTCTACTCATCCAGACCACTGATGCATAGGTGATAATGGGTCTTATCATAGCCGTGTAGATTCATAGGACCTTGCTAGGAGAGAGACCCCACGTTTTCCCAAAGACACCTTTGCACTGCCAGAAAGCTGTCAGTGCTTTGGATGCCTTTGTTTCAACGTGTGATTTCCATAGGAGCTTACTATCGAGGATTACTCCAAGATATTTAATTTCCTTGGATAGCTGGATTGTGACTCCTTTTAGCTTTGGCAGAACGAGTCCATCAAGCTTCCTCCTTCTGGTAAAGAGGACAATACCAGTCTTGGCGGGATTTGCCGACAGCCCGTTCGCACAGCACCAAGTGTCAATCCGATCCAGAGTTTTCTGCACTTTCCTGCATATGTTCATAAGCGAAGGGCCAGTTACCAAACAAGCAACATCGTCCGAATATGCTTGTGCGTAGGCTCCCGAATCGTTTAAGGTGGTGAGTAGAGGATCGATTGCCATGCACCAGAGCAATGGATATAGCACACCGCCTTGGGGGCAGCCTCTATTAACCCCAGATGACACCAGCAGATCTTCCTTTGCTCGCCCCGAAACGATTCTTTGGGCCAGCATCGAACGAATCCAATTTACTAGCACCCGGTCTACGCCGTGCCTACTAGGAGAGTTACACATACTGTCAAAAGTGGCATTATCAAACGCCCCCTCTATGTATAAAAAGATGCCCATAGCGTAGTCCCTCCTGTCGATGGTCAGCTCTACCCTAGCAACAAGGTTTTGCAGTGCCAACTCGCAGGAGCAGGGCATGTAAGCCAGTGCCAGCCCTTCATACCGAGAAGATTTTCTTCAGGGCTGCTGTCACGGACTCTGCACCTTGCTTCAGCATGGCAGGATACATGCCATCTGGTCCGGGCGACTTGTAGCCGCCAAAAGATTTGATGGCAAATCGAATCCGCAATCCTTAGTGGGATATAGGGCATCAAGAGGTGTATTCATACAATTAAAAATAAGCAACAAAATACTGCTGAAGAAATTATTACGGCATTTAAACAAAATGAGTATTTTATCTTGTTACATAACCTCAAATATAGCAAAAAAGTCGTTACCTTAACAAAAGAGTTTCTCTTAACAGAAAAACTCATAAATTAAATTGTACATAATCAATACGCGTTTATTTAAAAAATAAACGCGCATTTTAAAGACAATTTGTCACGCATACAAAGTTCTTTAAGTAATTCAATAAAAATTTGGTATTTTATTTTCTTTAAAACGGCATTTTAGTACGTTTTTATGTTCAAAGCTAGGCAACACTGAAGTAGCGAGAGAGAGAGTTGACTGCTGAAAGGAGAAGAATACCAACAATAACTGCAATCGCGGGTAATGCGAAGGGATGTTAAAAAAAGTAAAGCTAAATAAAACTGAGTGAATTATTGAACTAATTTTTAAAAAATATATATTTTACAAACTTATAAGCGTTACTTTTATATAGAACAGGCTAAAAAAATGTCAAGAAGAAAGAACTAAAACTCCAAGACGAAATAACAAAAAAAAAGGTAAATCAAGTTACGAAAATGGTAATCTGGCCCTACTGGTACTAATAAGACGTAAATTGTCAAATTCACTGAGAGCAAAGTAACAGTACCACGATAGGCGCCATCTCATTATTCTTTCCATCATGGTTAAGACCAAAGATCATACGCAGTTACTACGCAAGTGTGAGTCGTCTGCTGGGAGAGCGATTGCAGTTAACAGCGAACATCATACGCATCGCTCGCAGTTGCGATGCAAGTGGGAGTCAACTGCTGTGAGAGCGAACAGAGCAGTTAACAGTAAAGAGCAATTAAGTGTGAAGTTCATCTTCATCCGATTAGAAATGGTTAATGGGAGTTCCTTTCAAATGGACCAGCTTGGAGATGACTACGATCGCTAGCTTTGCTAAGCTTACAAGATTATTGTAAATTCTTTTCTTAAGAAATAATTTTTTTTATAATTAGCGCCCAACGTGGGGCTTGCTAAAAATGTAAAGTCTCAATTCTATTAAAAACCGGATTCCGTAACAAATTACGAATTCGTATAGTAAGCTTGGAATTTTAAAAATACGAAATTAATACTGTCTGCGGACGTCAATGGCGTAGAAGACATAAAAAAGAACCATGTTTTCCCCTTTGGTTTACATTGGACGGTGTTGGATGAAGCGGCGCAAATTCAGAAATCCTGTTGCTGTAAAAATCATTGGATACTACCGTAAACATTTTGGATGACCTACCTTAGGCATCTAACGGGCCTTGGCTGCCCTTTGGCAAAATCAATGTACATACAGAACATAATCAAACCACGAGTTTAAAGAAAATCAATTATATAAATGTTTTTCTCAGTACCTATTTTTTTAATTCATACAAATGATATGGTCATCAATGGATTTCCATGCATTTCATAGTCTGATTTATAAATCAACTAAAATTGTTGCCGGAAAACACGGCAAATCCTTAAACAGGAAGTTTTTCTTCATGATATAATTAGTTTCATGAGTGACTCTGAAATAACAAGCGTATTCAAGTGTTTAGTTTTGAAGGAAAAAGATCAACTGAAAATTAATATTGAGGAGTTGATTGCTATTGTTACAGCAGCGGTATCCGCAGCCCTAAGTGCACAGAAAGAAGATTTTGAAAAAAAAATTAAAAGAAATCACACAAAAGTTTACAACCACACTAACAGCCAAAGCAGAAAGTTTTGAAGAGGTTAGGATTGTAGATCATGTGCGTTGTGATGAATCTCTGGACCTTGTTAAATCTTTGCCTGAAGATGAAGGTAGGCAAGAGAGTTTTACGTCTCATGGAGGCAAGCACCACATACCGCCTATAAATTGTATGAAACGTATGATGGAAGCGCTAAACATTATCAAGAAGTGGCAATCATCACAAATAAAGTTAGAGGCCCTGCAGATGCAGTTTTGGCTTCCTTCAACACTGCTTTGAACTTCAAGGCCATTATAGCAAGATTAGATTTCACTTACGCAGAGAAGCGACCAATTTATTTAACTGAACAAGAATTAAATACCTTGAGATACCTTATAGCAGTGGTCGCCAACCTTTTCAATGTGTTGAGCTACTTTCAAGATTTTGAAATAAACAGCGAGCTACTTGCACAAGCCAACATAAATTAAATAATACACAGTAATATTCGACATACAATACATGTATTTATTTTACTAATATACGTTCTATATATTATATAATAAACTTAAACTACTTAGGCATAACTACATGTTCACACCTATCAATCGTAACAAAATTTTTTGCAGTCATAATGGCAAATCACAAGCGACTTAAAAAAACAACAAAACAGTAATAGCACATTATTATATAAATAAAATATGGGCAGATAAAAAGAGCATATTTAATGAGAAGGTTGACATTCTGACTCATCGATAATTTTTGCAGTATAATTTGATACAGTCATTCGAATACAGTTATCCAAATGTATATCTGTAAGCCGATTGCGGTATTTATTTTTAATAAATTTCATATTGGAAAAAGAAAATTCACACAAATAAGTTGAACTGAATAACGCTCTCACTTTCAACGCAACACGACATAAAACTGAATACTTATCTTTACTTACTAAAGTCCATATACATTTTGTATTTGAACCTAAAGATTTTAAAGTCAAGTCACTTTGAAAAGCAATCAGTTCCATTTCTGTCACAGCAATGTCTTCGCCAAAGTTGTTCATAACACAAGTTGCAAACTGTTGTATATCAATGTCCATGAAGGGTGAAACAACAAATTGCGTCACTAAAGCAATTTTGCTGAAATCCTTGAAACGATTTTTGAATTTTCCTTCAAGTTAGAAACTATTTCCATATGATATTCACTGTCATAGGGCTCTAATAGATTTTTGGATATCTTTTCGGAAAGAATAGGAAAATGCTTAGTAGTTATCGCGGTTTTTTAGGTTTTGTTCCCAAAATTCAAGTTTTGTAATAAATGCATTTATATCAGACATCATTGAAACGTTTGAGCACTCATCCTCTGCTTAACCATCGCACTTCAGAGTGAAAAAGTAGCTCTCCGTATTGACAGTCAATTTCATCAGCCATCTTTGTAACGCTTGAGCTCTAATCTTGTTCACAATTTTCACCACCAGTTTCATAACGTTGTTCAAGTTTAGAAAATTTCCACATAATGCTTGCTGATGTATAATACAGTGGTAACTAAGAAATTGTGGAAAACTTTCATCCTTAAGATGCTTCAGTTGCAGCCTTATTTTTGTCGATTGTTTTCAAAAATATTGACTGTTGTCCAATTAACTGGATTTTTAAATGTTTCAGTTTTTCTTTTCTGGTGGCAGAATTTAACGGGAATGCCTTCTCAAAACTTGAATGTACAGTTTTATGATGCCTCTCAATATTTCCTTTTTTAGGAACTGACACAGATGTATTACATAACAAACAAACACTTTTGCCTTTAAGAGGGGAAGCTGGTCTAGAATTTTGAAAAAATCGAAAAATTTTTTTTTGTCTTAAAAGGTGCTTTAGGGTCTTAGAAATAATATACCAAATGAGGGATGCCAGCAAAAATGTCTAAATGCCCAAATTTTTCATTCGACGGCAGTGCCTCGCAGGTATGCCCCGAACGCTACTTACAACTTTAAACGCGTTTTTCTCGAAATCACTTTTTTTAAACTGGCCGAAGACATAACTCGAACAAATCTTTACCGATTCTTACGAAATTTTGACAATACATTCGAAATAGCTTTCTCCGGAGACGTACGTAGGATTTTTTATTTATATTACATAGTTTTTTTTTTTAATCAACAATTTTATGTCGTTCTTTATAGTGAAAATTGTAACTTTTTGTTCAAACGTGCACCATTTCGCGAAAAAACAAAATATCGAAAAAATCCTACGTACGTCTCTTTCTGTTGTTATATAGAAACTAAAAAAATTTTATTTTTTGATCCAGGAAAAAAATTAAGGAGTTTACGTCTTCGGCAATGGACCCACTAGAAAAAAAGGCGCCTTAGGAGAACTGCTGGACAGCGGCCATTTTGAAATTAATTCAGACGAAAAATTTTGTATTTGTACCATGAAAGCTATATTATTAAACCTATTTCACAGATTTTCGATTGATTCCTTTGTTGAGTCAAAATAAATTCATAAAATATGCCCATTTTTTGCGCTCTAGACCAGTTTCCCCCCTTAACTTCTGTGAAGAAGTATTGTTCTTCCCATTCCGAATGGAAATGGTATGTCTTCGTCTTCTTACTACTGCTTGCCATAATGTTTCGAACTCTAACCCAACCGCTGCACGCAGAACGTTGATAATGACGTTCAGTATTAAACTGAGCGCAATGTCGACGTGCATTGCGTATATATAAAGCCAAAAAATTCTCGAAAACGCTAATCGGTTCCAGCCGATCCTAGAACGGAGACGCGACTTCGCGTCTTGTTTGTCGGCGCGAAATCGCTTACCGCAGTGTTGCCGCTGTTTATCTATTTATTATGAAAATTTCTGAAATTTGCTAATACTGGTATGATTTTCAGACTTTTGGATTTTTTGCAACGTGAGCAGCGCGAGCTACCAGAATTGCCTTTGCGAGCTACCGGTAGCTCGCGATCGACGGGTTGGCGACCACTGCCTTAGAGGGAAGTCTGACAGTTTTGAAATTCTACGATGAGGTCGAAAGAAAACTCACATTACTTACTAATAAAACTATCATGACTTATGAAGGCAGTATAACTAACTCAATAAATGAGAAATATAGGCTGGATGAACTACGTGTTTTTTTTTCTGGCCTCAGGAAATCCCTTTGCGACATTCTCTTTTATACGTGTCCAACAGATTTGCCTTCTACTTTGGCACTTGCGCAAGAGGTAGAAGCAAACCATCAACGATATATGTTAACAGCAAACTATTCAAAGCGTTTTGAGCAAAGGAACCTGGGCCAGTTTTCAGGTAGAACAGTAAATGAAAGGAAAAACAACCAAATGGAAACATTGAGTGGTCACAAAAATCCAAACTTTCAAAAAAAGGCAAGAAAAATTCAATACTGATAATAATAGTAGAGAGGAACGCGCTGAAGGGGGGAGCCTGGTTTATGAGGTCTAAAAATTCCATCTCTTTGCGATTTTTTATGGAAAAAATTAATTTAGCACTGCAAATTTTTTTCTATCTTTTAATGAACATTTAAAATGTATAAAAAAAATTTTGTACTCGTTAAAATAAGTTGAAAAAAATGTTTAACATAGAAATTAGTAGAGCGCTGCAACGCTGGAGTTTCCAACTGGCGTACAAAATACAGCTCGTAATTATTATTTGAAGCAAAAAATTCAAATGTATTTCTAATTATCATGATTTCTTATTCAAGATGAACTAAGAAAACTGAGAGAAATTCCAAAAATTTCAACTTTTTGGAGGTTTTAAAGAAAAAAATGCCTTTCTATAAAAAAAAATTCACTTCAACTTGGTATAAAAATCTTGAAAAATTGTTTTTTATCTATTTTGTTAGTTCAAATAGAAGAGAATTTAATACTGAATTGAACAAGATATGATTCATTTCAAAAGATTCATTAGTTTTTTTTTCATTCATGTACGCCAATTCAAAGAAATCATAAAAATGAAAAGTCGAGAAAAGAAGATAAAGTTTGTACTATAGCTGTCCGGTCACAGCGTAACTACCTAACGCTCGCCTATCTTTGGCTTTGTATCTACGGAAATATTGAGAATTAGGCTCTGTAACTTTGTGTGAATATTCCGAAATATATTAGGAATCGCTTAAAACGAAAAAAAAAAAATGATTTTTTTGACCTTATAAACCAGCCTCCCCCTGAAGCAATGTACGTAGACCCATCCACATCTCGCTTCCGCCCTTCAGCAAAGTTTGAGCATCAAAATCCCACCGGGATTTTTTTACCAAGAAATAAGCTGCCAATTTGCAAAGCTTCAATCATCGGCAATTTCCATTAAATAGTAGCAACCAAGGTCAACAAATCAAGCGACCGCCCATATCAGATAGGAACACTGGGCCAAAAGTTCACAGACTCCACCACATTTCTGATACAATTGAGGTTGTAGTAGAAACCAATTCTTATGTAGAACATGAAGTCGAAGCTATTGAATATCAACTTAATTTTTTAGGAAAATTCCCCAGCTTCCTTCGGTCTGAAGATCAATAAGAGCTGAGAGCAGGGAGATAAAAATGTTAGTAGATACAGGAGCTTCAAAAAATTTTATTAAGCCATTTGCTGAGTTAAATGCGTTGTATCCTTAACTAAACCATTCGTAGTTAAGTCAATTCATGGCGAAACCAAAGCAAGAGAGAAATGTAAAATTAATTTGTTTGGTATAACTTCCGATTTTATTATATTACCAAATTTAATAACATTTGATGCGACAATTGGGTTTGACCAGCTAATGCGAGTAAATGCAGTCGTGGTCCTTCAAAAAGGAGAAATTGTACATGATTCCGGAACTGAAAAGTTATTATTTGTTAGAAGTACAAGTGTTAAAGCTTTAAAAATTCAACAAGAAAGCGTTCCCCTTGCAGTAAAAGGAGTTATTTAATATGACAGAAAACAGATCACAAGCTTTCGCCGATCTCACTGAATCTCTGCCATATAATACAAATGTCTACCACATTCGATTCTGCGATTCGTACAAAACATGAAGAACCGATTTATTTTAAGCCATATCCGTACCCGAAATAGTAGATTTTGTTAATAACAAAATAAAAGAACTTTTACCGAATGGCATTATTAGACCATCTAGGTCTCCATACAATAATCCCATTTGGGGGATAGTAGTAGTAGATTTTCGTTAAATGAACAAAAATACCATTGTCGATAAATACCCGATACTAAATGTTATGCCGATTTTATCAAACATGGGACTCGCACAATACTTTTACCCTCGATTTAAAGTCAGGTTTTCATCAGATACGAGAACGAGATAGAGAAAAAACTGCTTTTTCCGTAAAAAATGGAAAGTATGAATTTTGTAGGCTACTATTCGGATTAAAAAACGCCCCCAGCATTTTTCAAAGAGCTATATACAACATCCTTTGGGAACAAATCAGAAAAAGCTGTTGTGTTTACGTACATAACGTTATAATTTATTCACAGAAAAAAGAACAACATATCAAAGACATAGCCTGGGTATTGAATAGTTTACATGATGCTAACACGAGAGTATTGGATTTATTGTACCAAAGGGTGGCATTAATACTGGCCCTGACAAAGTAAACGCAATGCTAAACTTCCCACCTGCCGAAAGATAGTACGGTCTTAGATCCATTTTAGGATTAGCTCGTTACTACACATGCTTCGTCAAAGACTTTGCCATACTCTTGAGTGATATTTTAAAAGTTGAGAATGGAAAAGCCAACGCTTATAGATCTAAGAATGTTAAAATCCTCTTAAACTCACAACAACACAAAGCGTTTGAGACGTTAAAACACATATAAGGATCAGATGACGTAATTCTCGCTTACCCTTATTTAAGAAAACTTTCGATTTAATTACAGATGCTTCCAATTATGGCCTGGATACAGTTCATTCTCAAGAAGCTAGGCCCAGAACCTTGAAAGGAAAAGAACTTCATTTCGCTACTAATGAAAGAAAACTCTTGGCAATTGTGTGGACGCTGAAAAACTTTCGCGACTATCTCTATGGCGCGCGACATTTAAGTATTTTTACCGACCATCAACCACTAACGTTTGCGGTTTCGGACAGAAACGTTGGAAAGCATTTATCGACGAACACAATGTGAAACTATGCTACACAGGGTCCGGCACTCGAAGTGAAACCAATTAAAAAGGCCATCAACTTATTTTGGAAACTTACTCAATTCAAAGTAAAAATGTGTGAAAATAATAAAAAATTAAGACTCGATTTTCTTTTGCTCGATATGACCACTTTCGCCTTGACTATGGCCTTGAGACGGTCTAGAAACTAATTGCAAGCTGTCCGAATGTGACTTGCAGGTATTTTGGCTCCCTCGCAGGCAATACTTTTTCCAGCGTCGCAAGACTGGTGAATCTTTTAGTTCGGACCTTGCTCTCGAAGTGGCCAGAGAATAATCCATCGGATTCGCGTCTGGTGAGTTTGGGAGCCATTCTGTGGACGTTATGATGTTCGGAATGCTGTTTTTTAGCCATACTTGGTTCACTCGAGCTTTAAGAAACGGTGCCGAGTCCTGTTGAAACGTCCATGGTCTGCCACCGAAATTTTTGTCTGCCCACGGCTTCAAAGCAACTTCCAGAATACTCTTCCGATCGTATTTCGCATTTACCTTGACGCCAGGCTCAATGAAAACGATTGGAGAGCGCCTATCTGCGATTACAGCGGTTCAAATTATTGCCTGTTGCGGGTGCTGCCTCCTGGTGGCCAATCGATGACTCATATTCTCGTATGAACCGTCGGTAAAATAAACCCTATCGTTTTTGGAGTTTACGAATTGCTCAATTTGAAAAATTTTTCTTCAGAAAAGACAATGTTGGATCTTGTGAGACTTGACTTTGAGATCATTTTTCAGTAGGCGGCGGATGCTACGGTCAGAGGTCAACAGGTTTATGTGATGGAAGAAAACTTGAATTCAGATTCAGCTACTATTCACAGCGAGAGATCCCTAACTAATACCATAGAGGCAGCCAGTTAATTGTTTTAGAAATCAAATTATTATTGAAGAAGCTGAAATTCCTTCCAAACGAACCTTTATCTTTTTCGGAAATAGAGCAAGATACATTATACAATTTTGTGATAAAAGCACTCTCTTGGATACTATTCAGAATCTTGTGAACACTAATATAGTCAATGCAGTACATTATATAATTATTTATCAATCCTAGCATACATTCAACATGACTTAGACCAAATGTTTCAAAATTCTAAATTAAGATACACTAAAAATTATGTAAATGACATCTTTGACCCAAATGACCAGCTTGAAATAATAACTACGGAGCACAATCGCGCAGGACTTTGTAAAGCAAATTTTGAAAGACTACATTTTCCCAAAGAAAGAAAAAAAAGAGATTGTGATAAACTGTAAGATTTGCTCAAAATACAAGTACAGCTCAAATTGAAGTACAACAGGCGTCATCAAAGACATAAAATAGTAGAGACACCCTCATTCCATTATATTCGGGAGAAGTCCTTCATATTGATACCTTTTCTACCGATTCAAAGTATTTATTAACATGTGTGGACAAGTACTCCAAATTCGCGATCGTTCAAACCATAGAGTCGAGAACAATTGTGGACATAAAACCCCAACTTATACAAATTTTAAATATCGTTCCTAAAGCAAAAATTATTTACTGTGACAACGAGAAATCGCTGAATTCAAACACTGTCAGACATCTTCTTTCCAAAAATTTCGGTATCGAAATCATTAATGCTCCACCGCTGCATAGCACTTCTAACGGAAGACTTATTGATGGCACAATATTGCTGTCAACTATTGAATATAACAAAACAATACATTCCGTGACTAAAAAGAGGCCAATTGACATCGAGCCACGGCTGACAATACGAGTAATGAAATATCAGAACGTACAAGACATGCGCAGGAACTGGAACTTAGAACTTACAATAAACAAGAAACAGAACGTGTATTTAAAAAATGTGATAGGGTTATGGTAAAAAGAAATACCAGACTTGGAAATAAATTAACACCACTCCATGAAGAACATATAGTTGAGAAAGATTTAGGGACTGCAATTTTAATTAAAGAGAGGGTAGTCCATAAAGGCAATTTGAAATAAATATTAATTTATCTACGTACAATAACAACTCGGATTCGATTTTCTACAAACGTTAAATAATAAAAATCTACTTTACAAAATGCAAAAGTGCTACATTAAAGTATTTAGGAATGACTTTGAGACTGGGCATTTTACATATTATACCTATGTAAACAATTCAGGATTATTTTATTTTTGAATGAATTATAATTATAATTAGAAGTTTTAAGAAAATGCGATCTGGCAACCATGATATTGCAGACGCTCTCTAATTCCAGCATTTCATATTGCATTTATGGATTTCACATCCCGTTGTTCAATGTATTTGACCTCTACGACACTCTCTAAGTCGCTATAGACATCCTTGTCAGAAGTTTTATCAACATAGGGCGGCTTGTAAATTGAACGTACTACGTCACAGACCATCGAGGATCGCGGGAGCCGCCTTTTAGAAGGGGAAGAGTTACGCAGAAATAACTGCTGGTCTCCTACGCAATCGAACATTCTTTCTGCTGTCCAACTAGCGAACATCATACACATACCAGAGAATGTTAATGCAATGAGAAGGAGCAAATGTTAAATGAGCTTTTTTCGAGTTCTAATTTATAGATTCATAATAAGGTCATTTCAAATTCAACTATCTTCACGAGTGGGGAATTGCAGATATTTACCACGCGAGTGACGCGAGTGGAGGGTTTCTATATTTACTTACCACGCTAGACAAGAATTCAGATATTTTCTGCGTTTACCAAACTACTGAGGAAGTTCATAAGATTTTTCGGCACACTACTAAGGAAATCGAAGCGAATAAATTTGCGATTAAGAAGGCCGCGCGGCAGTTAGTTTGTGGTGCAGAAGCAAAAGTCGGCGGAATTATTCGTTTTGTTTTTTGGCACGTATATAATTCAGGTTCAAGTCCTGAAGTCATATTTTTTTTCTTGCACATTTTTTTTTTTACAATTCAAACCAGGAAAGTTTGGTAAAATTTTTGAGTTTATTTTAATTAAAATTTCTTTAAAATACTGTTTTTTTTTGTATTTTATAAATGGAAATTTCTTTTCGGTATAAAATAGTTCATATTGGATATGACCTGACTTTTATATAAATCAATCAAAACAGAAAATATGTACATATATCTATAATCTATTTCATCAAATCCAAATTATATTGATGAGAAAATATCATTCTAATATCCGTCCAGAAAGCCAAACGCGCATACACACATGCATATTCATATATATTAATTACGCATACAAACTTTCAACTAACGCAGAATATGTGCATATAAAACTGCGAATCGAATAAATGAGTGATTTAGAAAATTTCATTAGTGATTATAGATTAGCGCAATCGTGAAAGACGTGTTGTGTGTGCGTTACATAGTCTCAAGTTTGACTCAGGTTCAAATCCTGCACACGGTTTTTTGTTCGATATTTCATTTTTTATATTTGGTTTAATTAGAATTGATTTAAAATAGTGTATTCAGGTTTTTCTAATACCTGTTATTTAGAAATTTATTTTCTATATAACATTATTCATACTTCTTTTGAATTAATTTATATGTAAAACAGCCATAAAGGCAATCATATGAATATGCATTCCTATATTTAATCTCTTCAGTCAAATCTGAACTACTTACATACACATATTGATGAGAAAATATTCTAATATCCATGCATGCATCCAGAAAGCCAAACGCGCATACACGCATATGTATATAAATATATGTAAATATATACAAACCTTCAACGAACGCAAAATGTATGCATATAAAAAACAGCAACTGCGACCGTCTTCTTGTCCGTCAGTGAAAAGATGGGATATGTATACCCTATGAGCAAAAAGAACCGGGAAGGTGATGTTGACTGTTTCCTTCGATTGCCAAGGCATAGTCCACCATGAATACCTTCCATCGGGCCAGACAGTCAATAGAGAATATTATTTATCCGTTTTGAAACCTTAGAGAGATGCTGTGTGTTGGAAAACCCCGGAAATGTGAGCAAACAATTCTCAGATTTTGCATGATGATAACGCGCCATCGCACTGATCAAAGAGAATACAAATCGGCCTGCCGGGGGTGTTTGGAGGACTGGGTTAAACGTTGGCACATGTGTGTTGCTTCAGACGGGTAAAATTTTGAAGGAGATAATATAAATTTGCCTTAAATTTAACTCTGTTTTGTTTAATTTAAACATTCCCGGTACTTTCTGATCATAAGGTACATATATGCGGCTTTGCGGACAGCAATGTGTGATTCGCTGGAAGTCGCATTAACTCGCGACTGTCGCACAGTTAGAAGACATATTTACATACATATAAGGGTGCATACATACATACGGAGCCGCGGCCACTCGCCATGACAAAAATTTAAGATTTATCAAATATTGGCAAATAATTCCACGCGAGATATTCCAATATTGACTATTTTCGAATGGTCGCGAAAATTGGCATATGGCGGGTCGTTTTATGAATGAAATTGAAATATGAGCTCGAACTTATGAATGAGCTTTTTGTTTTTGTTCTAAATTGTTCAGCGCCGTCGCTGATAGAATCATGGCCGCTGCGACTGCGTCTACGAATGTATTTTGTTTTTGTAGTCGCTAGGCTTAGATTTTAGCTTTGGGCGACATGCGCATGTGAGGCATGTGTTTTTGTTGTGTTCTAGAACATTTTAGAATGTGTGGTGGCAAAGCGGCCATCGCGTTGTGCCTGCTGTTGCTCTTGCGTCTATCAAAGTATTGTGTTTTTGTAAGTACAATATTAGGAATATCGACTGGTGAAAGACAAAAGTACACGGAAGCAAGAAGGGAGCGCTGTGCTCGCGCATATGAATATGTATGCTTGAATGTATGAACGTGCATGGATGTAGTAACATATGAATACAATTATTTTGTAGGAAGTTTAGAAGGCAAGTAGGTATATATGTATGTATGTATATATGCTAGGACATAAAGTCGGTATATATGCATACATAGAGCAGAATTGTTTTTGCACTTGTTAGGAAGAAACTCGTTCACTAGTGCGTATGTGTATTTGATTTCTTGTAAGAATGTGATGTGGTATGACATGTGTACATACATAAGTCAAGGTTATTTGGGCATACTTGCATATGTGATATGATGTTCTTGCGCTTGTGCATTATTGTTTTTCATATACAAATGTACATACATACATATGTATGTAAATGCTGTCGAATACATAAACTATAAATTGACATACAATATAAAATAAGTGTTGATTTATCTTAAACCGTTCTTTTTTTCTGAATGCAAATACGTCCTATTGACATGTACATACATATTATGTACTTATGTATATTTCATATACCATAATTTATTTACATACACATGGTAGAAAAAGTCTGCGTTCACCCACTGTTATAAAGTATTAAAATAATTTAACGTGTTTATCTTAAAACTCTCAGTTATTTCTTTTCACTTATTTCAAAGAAAGTTATTCGTAGAGGGTATGAACACAATTTTTTGGAGTTTGAACTGCGTCGTGTTCAGATAACGGGATTGTAGTACAGTTACTTAAATAGGCTGAGCAGAAAAAGTGTGCGTTCATTTCGAATAGTGACGATTATTTGCATGGCAATTACGTTAAATTTAATTTTAAATCATTCATGTAGTTGACGCGGTTAAGAACAAATTTAAAGAGGGAAAAATTGATATTAGAAATACATTTTTTGTTACTATGGACCAAAGGCGAAAATAAATAGATATTGGTGAAAGGAAAATAATTGTAAGTTTGTGGCAAAATAGTAAGAGCTACCGGGAAATCGCGAAAATTGTTGGGAGACAATACTCCTCGGTCCAAAGAGTGATAAACAACTTCAAGCAAACGAATTGTTTGGAGTCTAAGCCTCGTTCTGGGCGTCCAAAAAAACTGACGGAAAGAGAAGAACGCAACATAACTATTCTTGTGAAATCTAATCCACGACTAACAGCAAGCCAAATTTCAAAAGACACAGAAGTAAAATACCAAAAGAAAGCACATCCAGATACAGTAAGAAAAATTCTAAAAAGAATCGGATTTCACGGCAGAGTGGCCCGAAAAAAACCCTTCATATCGCGAGTAAATCGACGTAAGCGGATGGCTTTCGCCAAGGAATACGTAAGCAAGCCACCGCACACTTGGAATAGTGTGATTTTTTCAGATGAGAGCAAGTTTTGCATTTTCGGGAAAAAAGGTCGTAAAATTATTTGGAGGAAAAACGGAACGGCACTTGGAAAGCAAAATCTGGTACCTACGGTAAAGCATGGGGGAGGAGGTGGCATGATATGGGGGTGTATGGCTAGTTCGTGCGTTGGAAATATACAGTTTATTGAGTCGATAATGAACAGACATGATTATCTCGATATTTTAAAAACGAATTTGAGAGAAAGTGCAATCAAACTGGGACTCGGTGAAAGATTTGTTTTCCAACAGGACAACGACCCGAAACACACAGCAGAGATTGTTAGGTTGTGGTTGTTGTATAATGTTCCAAAACAACTTCGCACACCCCCACAATCACCTGACCTTAACCCCATTGAGCACTTATGGGGCGTTCTAGAAAAAAAAATACGAGAGCGTACAATAACTAGCAAGGAAATGCTTAAGAACGCGCTTAAAGAGGAATGGGAAGCCATAAGTCCAGAAATAACAGCCAAACTAGTTAGATCAATGAAAAGACGCCTTCTAGAAGTCATAAAAAGGCGTGGATATCCAACTAGCTATTAATTTTAAAACATTTCTATGATCTTAAGCCTTTTATTTTATTATTATTGAAGTGAACGCAAACTTTTTCCGTTTAGTTTGAATGGCCTTTTTAATTTTATGTGATCTCATTTTAAATTTGATTTTGTTATTGGTAGCGAAATATGTGTGATAGTTACGTTTAAGTGAACTAAATAAAACTCATTAAAAAAAATTTCTGAAATATTTATTGTTTTGAACTTTTTCTACTATGTGTATAAAGTATACGTTCATTTATGTACATACATATGTGTGTAATGAAAAAGTTCATGAATTACTTTCAGAACTTTATTAAAATTTATTCGCGTCGCGCGCATGCACAAACCCTTTTGTTCACAGGCGCAGAAATAAACGCTCTGCGTATTTATCCTCCCGACGTGACTCGCCATCAATTCTCGGCACAAATTTTTTTTTTCGTTTTTAAATTTTTTTTTTTTTAATGTAATCGTAAAAAAATTTGTAATACATTTTATGAATCCGCTTATCATTTCAAAAGTAACAAAATGGTCAAAAAATAAGCATTCGAAGAAATAAACGCACCGCCTATTTTTCCTCGCCACATGTTAGACTCGAGTTCAATTCCCGGCGCAAACTTTTTTTTATAAATTTTTTTTTTTTTAAATCGTTTTTTTTTAATGTAATTGAAAAAAAAAAATATGTAATAAATTTTACGTATTCGCTTATCATTTCAAAAATACGAAAATAGTAAAAATTTAATTGGTTTAATGTCGAGGTGAGAAATGTGTTGTGTGTTGAGGTGAAAGATATGTGGTGTTTCTAATTTTTGTGTGGGCAAAAGTCAGTGAGGTGTCTATAAACTCGGTGTGCTAAATGACCTTATTACAAATCTTTCAAATCTCAATTGTACTAAAAAAAGCTCACAGTAACATTTGCACCTTCTCATTGCATTAACATTCTCTGGGGAGAGTGAGTGCAGTTGACAGCGAACATCGTACGCATCGCTTGCAGTTACTATGAAAGTTGGAGTCGACTGGTGTGAGAGCGAACAGAGTAGTTAACAGTAAAGAGCAATTAAGTATGAAGTTCACCTTCATCCGATTAGAATTGGTTAATGGGAGTTCTTTTCAAATGCACCAGATTGGAGATGACTACGATTGTTAGCTTTGCTAAGCCTACAAGATTATTGTAAATTCTTTTGTTAAAAAATAAATATTTTATAATTTGTACATATAAGTATATACACGTCTTCATGAAAATTCTAACAGGGCAACCCCTAATAGGAAGACGTGCAGATAAGCCGTTATGGAATCACCCGATATCATGACAATTTCTCATTTCCTTAGACTAAATCACGTATTGAACACTGATTTAAGATCGCTGCAGAGGTTTATTAGAAACACTAGATCGTGTACGAATGAGACTAAAAAGCTATTGTAACACACTATGCCTCCAGAATTTTTGGCTTGGACGAACAGACATACTTTCTCCATATTTGTCTCGATTTCGTTAGGCTATTATAAACGAGCGTTAGAAAAAAAGTGTCATACAGGGAGACTTTTGTTGCCATAACTTTGCGAATTCTCCCTTGGTGTTGTCCATCATGTTCATATACCTTGCAATTGTTAGTTTTTGGTCTATAGTCAATAACAACATTAAGAAGAAAGAGAACATAAAGGGTGTTGACAGAGCGCAAGCATCACAAGTAAGGAGTTTAAGCAACAAATATTAACGTGTATGAAACCGGTTTTACTAAGACTCATTAAGTGCTTCCAAACAAATATAATTTTGGGCAGCGCCTCTTCATCTATTCTCCACTTGCTAAAGTTTGGCGAATCAAAGAGGCCTACTGTTTTATAGTAAGCGGTTAACAAAGTAAATTAGGGTGCATTTGCACTTCATCAAGACTATATATTGTAATTTTCTTACCTCGGAATCATTTTCGTTACTATGCCGCTTTATATTATATGAATGTTGCTGGTTCAGCTGTCGATTTAGCGGCGTTGATGTGTTCATTTGTTTGCTGCCAGCAGCTACATTAGCATCTAATTCCATAAAAATGCTCCGTGATGTTTTGCTAATCGCTGGAAAATGAATGTATATTCAGTAAATGTAAAATACTCTCCGAGTAAACTATTTCCGACAAGGACTATCACAAGTTTTCTGCTTTTCTTTTTTACCGGATTCAAACACGTCAGCTTCATTTTGTAGTCCACTTTTAATGCACGATTTCTCTTTACTGTTATCTCTAGAGCCCTTGAATATATCACCTCTCTCAAACCGTTCCTTAAGCGAACGCGCAGCACCTCCAGTTTCTATCTCAGGTTTTGTATTTGATGCAGTGATTCCTATGAGAAATAAAATATACATAAATAATTGGAATAGATAAGGTAATCAGGAGTATGTCGAGTTTAGCGTACAATTAGTAAGCATTTAGTAAATAATGAGATAGAATCACAGTCACTAAACTTTGCCAATCAGACATATAGATGCGGACACTCGAGTAAAAAGAAGGGGAAGGGCAAATTCACGAAGCAAGTGCGTTGTCGATTTGTCTTTGCCTAAGCACTGAGCACGGTAAACGTATATATAATAAGGTGAATTTTAAAATTTCGTGGGATACGTACACTCGACTTTCGATTATTTTTTTTTTTATGTTCGTATACTCGTGTTTTGCGCAGTGTTGCCAACGCCAATAAATCTGAGTCGCTAGGGCCAATATCAAAAGTCGCTAGAAAGTCGCTAACTCCCTCAGGGGCGGATCCTAAATTTCATTCTGAGAGATGCACAAGAGGCCAGCTGCGGACTTAAAATTTTTAGATGAGTAATAATTAAACCAGTAATACCAACTCTGCTGAAATTTTGAGATCAACGGAAGTTAGTTTCAATCTCCTAAAATACTGCCTATTTTTTCAGAGGTAAATCCATTATTTAAGCAACCTCGAGATAGATCTAAATATTTTATATTTACTTAAAAAATTAAAAAGTAAGTAAGCTAGAGAATAGTAAACAATCAACTGAACCGATATCAATTCAATTATTTCACGTACAGAACATAATAAAATCCGGGGATTCCCCGACCGCATTGCTCTTATGCGATCAGTGGTAAAAATAATTTGGTTACTCATTACAATTGTGTGAAACAAGGTGTAATTGAATTGGAATATATTTTATTATTTCTTAATACAACGTATGATTTTTGTTAATTTCATAAAAAAATGTAAGGTAAAAATAAATTTAAAATTTCAATTATAGATCGATAATTTATCAACGATAACACACCAATAGGTAGTGCTTTATTTTATATATAGTCAGTAAATTGTTACTCTAGAGTATGGAAGGTAAAGGACATTCACGGGTAACCAAGTTGACAGAAAAGTATCTATTGCCTAAAAAAAGTATCTATTGCCAAAAGTCGCCAGATAAGGCGCTAAATCATTTTTGTCGTGAAAACTTTTTTTGTCGAAAAGACTCAAGCAAAAGTCGTCAGTTCTAGCGACAAAGTCGCTAAATTGGCAACACTCGTTTTGCGTGTTCATACATACATGCATTTGTACGTACGCACAAGCGTAGCACATTCGATGCTTTGGAAATACAGTCACTCACACCTTATTTGATACAGATACGATTTTTTTGTAAGGTGTTCTATATTTCACAATGGTTTGCGAAAATGGAAAAACAGAGTATGCAGACATATAATTTACGTCGTATCGTAAATCAGCTGAAATTGTACTTTTAAGTTTGTCAACAATTCAGCACATTATTGAACGCCTTATGCACGAAAATCGTATGATAAATAAGGGACGATAGGCTCCGAACAAAACATTCACAGAGAAAATCCAGCAACAAGCGCTCGTAGAAACTATTCGAAGAGTACTGTGGGAAACAAATTGGAATTTCGGAATAGCTCGTTATAAGCCTTATGTGCAAAGAATAGATTTAAGAGATTGCAGTTTGCGTGTGACCATCCAAATAAGACCCCAGCATTTCTTCTTTTCAGGCGAGACGAGGTAAAAATTAATTTATTTGGATCAGATGGCGGACCTTTATATATGGCACGAGTCCAATACGGGGCTCAAGCTACACAATTTGTGAGTTACTATAAAACACGGCGGTGGCAGCGTTATGGTTTGAGCATACATGTCATCAAATGGAAATGGAAATTGGAGTTTTATCGAAGAAATAATGGACAAATTTGTTTACTTAAAGCTTCTGCAAAAAATCTTGGTTTCAAGCGCTAGAAGACTACAAATACAGGGTGGCTGATGAAAGCCGCTGCTAAAAAAAAATTTAATAACTTTTTTTCTTTTTAAGTTATCTGTTCCATTTTTGTTTTAATTTGCAGATTGATCTTTAAAATTTATTAAAATGGATAACTGGGACACGCAAACAAGAATTTGGATAGTCCGCCGCTATCACGCACTGGAGTCCGTAGTTTTGGTACAGAGAGAGTACAGGCGGATGTTTGGCGGCGATCCCCCGAGCAGATGGACCATAATGAGACTGCTGAAAAATTTTGCTGAGCAAGGAACAGTCGTAAGAAGGTCTTATCATCGAAACCCACCAGTTCGGACGGAGGAAACGATCGCTGCTGTAGCTGCAGATATACAAAGCAATCCAAGGGTTTCAACAAGAAGCTTATCTGCTCAACTTGGTGTCAGCCGACAGTCTTTGCAAACAATAATGCACAAAGATTTAGACTTATTTCCCTACAAAATTCAAATGGTTAACAAACTGAATGCAGCAGACTTGCCGATTCGCTTGGAATTTTGCCAGAAGATCCTGCAAATGGTGGAAGAAGACCAAAACATGTTAAACTGCCTTTTCATGTCTGATGAGGCCCATTTCGATTTAAACGGCAATGTGAACAAACAAAATTGTCGAATATGGAGTACTTCTAACCCACAGATACTCCACGAGACGGAATTGCATCCTCTTCGCGTGACAGTGTGGTGTGCGGTTTCTTCACGCTGTATTGTCGGGCCTTATTTTTTTGAAGAAAATGGTCACACCGTTACGGTTACTGGAGACCGTTATTTGAAAATGCTGAAAGAATTTTTCTATCCAGAACTACGCCGAAAGAGAATTCCTTTCAACTCTGTGTGGTTTCAACAAGATGGGGCAACGTCTCACATAGCCCAGACTGTTATGACAGAGTTGCGACGGAAATTTCCCAATAAACTGATTTCAAGAAACTCCGAGTTTCGTTGGCCCCCCAGGTCGCCTGACCTTACTGCACCTGACTTTTTCTTGTGGGGTTTATGTAAACAAGAAGTTTATAAAACAAAGCCAACAAATTTGGATGAACTAAAACAATCCATTCGGGCAACAATTGCGGCTATTCCTGTCGCAACTCTCAAAGCAGCAATGAACAACTTTTTACTAAGATGCCGCACTTGTGTCAACGAGCATGGGGGGCATTTAAATTCAATTATTTTTAAAACTAGTTAAGCTACATTTAATAAAATTTAATGACCTTCAACTTGAAAAAAAAAAAAAAATTAATTCCATACACTAAAAAAAAAGTTATTTGAGTTTCTTAATGTAGCAAAATTCATCAGCCACCCTGTAGAAGATCACTTCCGCTTGTATCAAGGTATCGATCCTAAGCACAAATCACAAATATTACAAACATGTTTGATGTTATCGAAAATTTGTGGTCGGTTTTGAAGACAAATATACAAAAATAAGGCATCCATAACAAATCTGAAACGGCGATACTTGAAGGGTGGAACCAAATTAGTAATTTTTGTAATTGATTCTAAAAGAAACCCAACAAAGTATTAACCTACAGTTTTAAGTCGACTCCGAACGGCAGATATTTTTTACGAGGATATTTTTCATTGCATCGGCTACGGCGGCCGCCAAATGTAATTTATGTCACAAGAAAGTAGATAATTTCATACTAACTACACATGTAAATACATATGTATTTATAACTGTAAATACAAATATATCCTCTTTATTAAATAAAAACCAAAACAAAGTACCTTTGAGGGCGCAGAAGCAGCAGCATGCGCAACGCGATAAGGAAAAAATTCCAAAGAAATGGTTCTGTAGGGGATAGAACAAGGACTGCCTTCGATATCTCGAAGCTCTCATCTTTTATCTGTAGACGTGCTCATCGTGGACATTTTAATGATCTAATTTTTCACATGCAATTGTTAAAAGAAAGAATTCAAATTTCCACGTATTTTATGTTATTGGTATGGGAATAAATTTGCGTCCTTTCTTAGCCAAAGTTATAATTATTTAAACAACTAATTTATACTTGAAATTATGTGAAGTATGTGCCACTGGAAGTTACACCTGTACTTCATCTTTTTTGCAGCATACGGATTCCTCTGACGAAAAATTCGACTTCTTTTCAGTGATGGTAAATGTAGGGAAAATTCCCTACATGTAGGGATTTTTGTCGAAAAAGAAGGACAGATTTTTTTAAATTCTGTAAATGTAGGGAATTTTCAAAAAGGACAGAACAAATTTTAAAATAGCGGGAAAAATTAAAAAAGTTCATTTAAAATAAAAAGCCGCAGTAAGATTTCATGCTAGTATTTTTTTCCTTATGGCAGCATATTTTTAAGGCGTTAATACGGCAACATTGCCATTTTTTCTTCGTTAACGCTAACGCTATTTTTTCTTCGCGCGAAAATTGTTAGTTGTCCCGCGTTACCTGATGCTTTTCGCTTTTGAATTAAGTTTGCAATTATTTTAGCTTTTTTTATATTTAAAATTTATATACAATATTTTACAGAAATGAGCTCCTCCTCTTCGACTGACTCTTCGGAGGAACAACAGGAGAAAAATTCAAGTATCGGAAACAAAAGTTCAATAACAAGTGGCTTGACGACGACAATTTTAGTGGCTAGTTGAAAGCTGTGGCTAACGATCCATTCAAATGCAAATGGTTCCAGAAATTTCGAAATAAGATTTAGCATGTTCTTCGCTGAGCATAATGCCGCGCTGCAAGTGGTGGACCACTTTATCACAATCTTAAAAGTAATCGTGCCGGATTCTGAAAAAATAGAAACTCTGTCTTGTTTTAAACAGAACTGAATGTAAAGAAAAAGTCTAATTTTTAGTCTTTTTGCTGAATTTTTCTTCATATATGTGTTTATAATATAATAAATATGTGTATTTATATATATTTTTGAAATAAAATTTCTTATTAAAGTGTCTTATAAACTGTGAAAACAGCACCAAGCCCAAAACTTAAGCAAATAATTCAATTTTGACGTTGCAAGTGCCTCATTATAGTGTAAACACAGGAGAAAAATATGTGGGGAATTTTGTAGGGAAAATTTTTTGAAGCGTAGGGAAAAGTAGGGAGTTTTTTTGGGCTGTGTAGGGATTTTTCAAAAAATCATTTACCATCACTGCTTCTTTTGACTTGATCCATTCAGTGAGCCAGTTTGCGATGTTCTCGTAAGAAGTGAACCGATCTCCAATAAAGGCTGAGTGCATTGATCGGAACAGATGGTAATCGGAAGGTGCAATGCCTGGGGCAAGATTTCCCAATTCAGTTCCTCTAAATATTTCTGTACCGATTTAGCAACGTGTGGCCTGGCGTTGTCATGCAGCAAATCCAGTTTCTCATGTCTACCGCCCCATTCCGGCTGCTTTCCTTTGAGAGGCAGGTAGGTCCTCACACACTAACCCCAAAGACTTCAGGCCCATTAGTCTAACGTCTTTTCTTTTCAAGATACTGGAGAGAATAATGGATAAATACTTACGGGGTGTCGTGCCTTTAAATAGGCTCTTCTCGGCGCAACATGCCTATATTAAAGGGAAGTCTACAGAAACCGCCTTACAATCACTTGTCGGGTTGGTGGAAAAAAGTTTATCAGACAAAGAGTTTGCATTGGTTGCTTTCGTAGACATAGAAGGCGCCTTCAACAATATAAGTGCAAACGCTATAGTAGATTCAATAGAAGATTTTGGAATTAAACCACATGTCGTAGCCCTGATAGAAGATATACTCGTCAAAAGAAAGGTAACGGCTAAATTAGGCAGCATTACTCTAAGCAGACAGGTCTGCAGAGGCACACCACAAGGCGGAGTCCTCTCCCCTCTTCTTTGGATTTTGGCAGTAAACTTCCTACTGCTGGCCTTGGAACGAGGGGGTTGCCACGTCACAGCTTACGCAGATGACTTAGCAATTGCCGTTAAAGGCAAATATCCTAACACTCTTATGGATATTCTGCGCTCTAACATGGCCACACTTAGAAGCTGGATTGAGAGCAGGGGACTCGATGTAAACCCCTCAAAAACTGAAATAATTCTCTTAAAAAGAAACATAGGCTCCCTATAATCTCTCGCTAATTTTTAAGGGTGTGGAGATTCCTCTGAAAGAGAATGTCAAGTATCTAGGACTCAGGAAACTCACGTGGAAACTAATATTGAGGAAAGAGTAAAGAAGGCGAACGTTGCATTATATACTTGCAAAAAAGTGGTCGGTATCAAATGAGGACTAATCAGAGCAGGTTGTCTAGGTAAATACTATTTTAATTCTCTTACAGAACTGTCTCGCGTGGGGTTGGCATCAATACTACGTTTTATAAGAGTCAGAAAATGGTTCCACGAAGGAAGATAAATGAGGTTCCCGTGTAGCTCAGTGGTGTCACAACGGACCTGTAAGGTCTAAGTGAGTTGGTCGTGCAGATTTTGTAGATTTTCTCTTGAGTCTGGTGAAGGTTATGGGATTTGCAGTTATTTTTGTGTCCAAGTTTGAGTGCGGTTGTAGTCGTATGTTGTATGATATTGCATATTTTCGTATTTCTTCAGTGACTGTGGGTACTTTAAGGTCAGGATGAATTTGAGTATTTGTGATATCATAAGGGGTGTTTGAGATCATTCTGATAATTTTCGACTGGAACCTTTGAAGTATTTCGATATTGACGTTAGCTGCAGCGCCAAAAAGTTGAGTGCCATACGTCCATATCGGTTTCAAGATAGCTAAGTAAACTGAGAGCTTACTTTCGAGAGAAACATGAGAATTTCGATTTAGTAACCAATATAAGCTTTTAAGTTTTATTCCTAGAGCCTTCCGTTTGGTGAAAATATGGGTTTTCCAAGTAAGTTTGCTATCAAGATGCAAGCCGAGATATTTTGTGGCGTTATTTTGGAGGATAATTATTTTATTGAGCTTAACGGGTGGGGAAGTTTTCGATTTAGTGTAAAAATGGCTTGGGAAGATTTGGTCTCGTTTAGCTTAATGTGCCACTCTCTCAACCAATTGGTTATTTTATCAAGCCCTTCCTGGAGTTTTTGGGAGGCCACATGGGGTTGGGGCTCAATTGTGAGTACCAACTATTGTTTCTTCAGAAGCTGGTAGATCGTATGTGTATAGCATGCAAAGGATGGGGCCCCCTTGGGGTACACCAGCTCAACTTTCACATACTTCAGACTGTTCCGCGTGTTGTCTGACAAAGAAATATCGATTTTCGGGGTGTGACTTAATAAATATGTAATAATTTATTGGAAGAGTGTATTTTTTTGAATAGAGTAAGCTATCATGCCAAACGCGATCAAAGGCTTGAGGTATATCGAGAAAAGCCGCTGTGATATTTCTTTTGTTCAAATGCTTAGTGTATGTTGTTTATGAGTCTATGGACTTGTTCGATGGTACTCTGTTTTTTCCTCAAACCGAATTGGTGATTTGGGATTATATTTCGTTCTTCAATTATGGGCATTATTCTTTTGAGGAAAAGGGATTTCATTACTTTAGAGGCAATAGGCTGATGGATCGATATGATTCGACTTGTACAGCGCTTATTCCTGGTTTGAGGATAATTTTTACTTGGGCTACTTTCCATTGAGGTGGAACAAAACCAGATAATGTAATATTTTATTTATTTTTATTTATTTATAATAATGAGAAACAACAATACTATTGTTATTGCACAGCAAAAAAGGAGCACTGGCTGCTAGGGCCTTCGGCTCACCGGTATGAAAAAAGTATGTGTGAATATGAAACATTATATAAAAAGTATAGGAAATTACTGAGTTGAGATAGCAGTTAAATTGCTAACAATACGTTACTTAGAACTATAGCTACAGGGAGTTAAATTACTTTACGAAGATCCGTTAGAGTTAGATATTTGGCAATTTTCTCAATGTTTTCGGGTGTAGTGGTTTTTAAGAGATCCATGGCGTTGTCGCAGTTGAATATGTTGCTTCTGATTGACGTGAACTGTGGACATTCGTTGAGCAGGTGTGTGATGGAGAGCGTTGACGCAGGACAATACTGACATGATGGGGGGCTGATACCAGATAGCCTATACGAATGTGTGGCTATGGTATGCCCTAGTATGCGTAGTCGAACGAAAGCTTTGATATCGTTGCATCGGCATGATGATGGGTACGTGGGTGCTTTTCTATCACCATTAATTTGCGTGTAGTGGTGTCGGATGGAGTTCCATTCAATCATTTGTTTTATACGCTGTTGTGAAGAAATTAAATTATGCAAGTCCCTCTTGTCGAGGAACTGAAAAGAGATTAAAGGTTCTTTTCCGGCGAGCTTGGCCCGCAGATCTGCTAGTTCATTTCCTGCGATACCTTTATGCCCTGGTACCCACATTATTTTAATTTTGTTATGGGTTGCAATTAACTTGTCACGGATACACGATATGATGTGGTTTTTATTGTTTATGTTTAGAATGGATGCTATAGTCGACATACTGTCAGTGCAAATTATGGTTTTTGATGAAGAGCTAAGTGCACAGTCAATTGCTTTCAATATCGCGATGGTTTCTGCTGTATATGTAATATAATTATATACATATGTATGTAAGGAAAGCGAGTCCTTCTTTTCGGAGTTGTTTCAGTACCTCTCCCCTTATGAAGTCATATCCAGGGGCCTTCTTTTTTTAAGATTGTTTATCACTTCTTTAACTTCATTTTTCGAGAATTTTCTTATGGGTGGGTGTATCTGATGCGTGCATTTTAGTGTATCTTTTACTTTTTCTTCAGTGCTTGGAGAGGGTTCGATTTCCACGGGTTAAGTGACGAGCAAATGTTTTTGTCTTTTCGAGATCTGTTTAAGCCCATTTGTAAGTTTCCATTTTAATCTATAATTGTGCTGGAGTTGGCCTTTTTAAATTTTTTGCCGATTGGCCCTTCCTCCCCTGATGGATGCGGTGTAAACCAAACTAACAACAGTTGCAGAAGCAATTTAAACAAAAACCAGCAAAATTTGCAACAAAAGAACACAACTTTCAGCTCCAAAATTATATCAGCAAACTTGGTGCAACCTCTGTCACTGACTACTCTCTATGGAAAACAACAAAAAATTAAAAAAGGCCAACTCTAGCACAATCATTCATTAAAATGGAAACTAACAAATGGGCTAAAACAGATCTCGAGAAGGCAAACACATTTGCTCGTCACTTAACCCGAGTGTTCTGCCCCCATGAAATCGAACCCTCTCCAAGCACTGATCAAAATGTAACAGAGTTTTGTCTCCTTTTCCAAAGAGTATCTGGTTTATAACAGTGTTATTGGGGAGCCGTAGGAACAATTTCTGTTGATGATTCCTTACTTAGCACCGTCCCATCGCCTGAATGGGACGCAGCATTGATAGACGTGGGAACAACTTCCATTGACGATTCTTCACAGTGAACCGTCTCATCGTCCGAATGGGACGCAGCTTTTGAATCTAAAGCGTTTATATGTTGCTTTGACAGTGCGTCTGCAACAACAGTTTCTTTGTCGGGCTTATAGTGAAATTGGGTGAAAATTCCTCAACGAAAGCTCTCGACCGCTTTAACTTCGCATTGAAGTTTTGGTATCGAAAAGGTAAAGGGTTGGTAGTCAGTAACAATTTCGATACTAGATAGTTCATAAAGTTGACTTGAGACCCGAAGTCAAGTTCAGCTCACGCTTGCATGTAAACCTTGGAGCTGGCGTTTAATTAACTACGGTTGTATCTTACATCACTCGGTCAGGCACGTTGCTAATATGCATTGCCTGTGACGTCAAGGGTGGTGGCTCGGTCACAAAGGAGATTGGATATTGACGCGACGTGGTGTGATACGACCAGTTGCAGACACCACAGTGATCTGCTTGGCACTTTGAGATCGTATGTCCCTTGCGCAAGCAATTTCTTTACAGCGAAATAGATTTGCGAACTCAAATCTTTTAAGTACAGTAAGAGCTTTGAATTTATTTCAAGCTATTATAATAATGGCCCTTCGAGCCACAGTGAAGGCAAGTCGGCAGTTTGGAATTTGTCGCGATAAATTTTGTTTTTGAGTGTTGCAGTTGTTGATTTTTTGTCGTCTACTGCGTATTTTCTTTGTTTAGCTTTTGTTAGGATGAGGAAGCTTCTTCAGCTGGTAAATGCAGGTATCTTTTATTGAGCATAGCTTCACACCCAGCGCAAAGCGGCAGCTTATCATGGTCAAGTTGCTCCTTTCACTTTGGTCGAATTGTGAGATCAACCTTGGACAATACTATATGAATTAACATTGCATTTGAAATGAGCTTATCGTCATTCGGCGATAGAAGAGAGTCATATACTGCAGACACTGCATCGATCATAGATCGCAAAGGCAACGTAGAAGGTGTTTGGATTTTTGACAATTCAAAGAGTCTTGACACTGCATTAAAAAATATCAGGCATTTTTTGCCATATACTTTTTTTCAAACTCGCCAACTCCTTTGGATAGTTTTTTTCCGTCTTTTAGAAGGACTTCATTGTGCCTAAAGCTTCCCGGATAGACATAACACTAAGTGATTAAACTCTAACTCTCCACGAGCAATGTCTTCCTCATCGATTTCCTCTATTTTCGATGGACACTTCATAAGTTTCTCGCTGTTGGAGTTCAATATGTCGAGTCGCGACTCCAATTTTTTTTTTTTTTTTTTTGTTTTTAGTGGGTGAGGTAGAGTTCAAAATGCCTTCGCACTTACAGCGACCGGCGTCTACTGCGTCGTGTGGTGTGGCTACAAAAACGATTCCTTCTCTCCTTCTGGGGAGACACCCTTCCCGGAACTGCTTTCCATATTACTTCGGGAGGGCCCAGAACGGCATCCATAAAGAACCAATTCTATTCACCCACCCATATTTGTAGCCAGCTTTCAAGCTATAGGCTCGTCTTCTTGTGTCTCTATCTGTGCGGCTTCACTTTGTTGCACTGTGTCGAGGTCAATATTTTTTTTTGTTTTTTTTCGCGACTCCAATTCGATTGCATCTGCTGCAAGGGACTTTTCGAAGGGACCCGTTCTTATGCGCACTATGCTGCATTTTGTAACATTTTTCTGGTGCTTTGAAGGTTTTAAGTCCATAATCTCATTACTTGAAAGAGAGACTTGAAATAGTCGACTTTGGCTTACCTATGTTCTGAAATTAAAACTAAAATTTAAGTACGTTGCTTTAGCCTGCGGCTTTTGTAAAAATAAAAACAGTTTTGGAAGCTTGTCAGCAAACGAAAACGAAAGCGATAAAACATGGCTGAGACTTAAACAGAACTAACGAGAACGAGAATAAGCAGCGAACAATTGAGTATTAGCTCAAACAGAATGTTTACTGTCGCAAAGTTATAAAAAAACTTTTCAAAAATATCGAAAATAGTACGGCTGAAGTTACGAAACCGCAATTTGGATTGATTTGTTTATAAAAATCTAGAAAAGAAATCGAAAATAGTATTATACTTGCAAACTGTTTGATGACAAACGCGTTCTTCTACCTCATGTCCCACTGTATCTCTCACTTCATAGGCAACATATGTATATATACCTATGTATGTATGAGATACCAATAATTGAAGCATTTGTAATATGTGAGACGACTATTAGGAACTGTAATAATTTAGTCAACCACAAAGCCGATTTGTTTATTTGCTTCAACTTTCGCACTCAAGACATGTTTAATATGCACCAGTTTGTTTCTACCCTCGACTTCCCTCTTGCAAGCTATGCAGTTTCAGATCATTCCCACTTTTTACGATGTCCTATATAACGGGTAAACTCCTCAATGGCGGTAAACGGTAAATGTCTATCAACGGTGAGTCCAAATACAGCTCCAACGGTGGTTACAGTTCAAGGTTGATAACACATTACGGGCTAACAAATATTTTTTGGAAAGTGCCACAGACATAAAAAAAGGGGCATCGTCGGTAAGAGGGATTGACGGTGTAGAGAAAGACGCAGGTTTTTTGGGATTTGGGTGGACGGATCAAGGACGACGCAGGTACTAAACCAAGGCAATTGGAAGGATATACTGCAGCAGACGAAGACCCGACCAGGATTGTCCAGCCAAAAATGATGATGATACAAAAGTGACTAACTGTATACACTGAACAAACCTCTACCTACAGCACATCGAATTCGCGTGACTATTATTGCATTCCTTTGCATTCGAACTTCAATCGAAATCGGTTATATTTTATATTTACTTATAGTTGATCCTTTTTTTCATTTTATTTGCAGCAGTTGGACGTTTCGGTTTATTCATCGCGAATGTATGTATACAAGGTGATAGCAAAGTCGGCGGGATTATTCGTTTGGGTTTTCTGGCACGTATTTAATTCAGGCTCAAGTCCTGAAGAGTCATATTTTTTTTCCTTGCACGATTTTTTTTTACAATAGACATGATTTTTAAGTTTTTTTTTTATACGATATTTAGAAAATTTCTTTTCTGTATAAAATAGTTCATACTGGATACTGATTTTATATCAATCAATCAATCAAAAAGGTACATATTACATATAAACATGCATATATTTAATCTATTTAATCAAATCTAAACTATATTGATGAGAAAATATCATTATAATATCCGTCCAGAAAGCAAAACGCACATACACACATACATATGTATGTATATAAATACGCATACAAACTTTAGACGAACGCAGAATATATGTATATAACACAGCAAATCGAATAAATGACTGACTTAGAAAGGTCCATTAGCAATTAGAGATTAGCGCAAGCATGAAAGACATGTTGTAGGCGCGCTACATCGGTCCGTATTTGACTCAGGTTCAAGTACACATTTTTCTTTGTTCGATATTTTTATTTAATTTTTTGAATTTGGTTTAAATAGAATTTATTTAAAATGGTGTATTCAGGTTTTTCTAATATATGTTATTTAAAAAATTATTTTCAATATAAATTATTCATACTACTTTTGAAGGCGATCCCTGGCAATGATGCCCCGGTGACCACTGCGAAGGTCACCAAGAAGAAGAAGAAGGAATCATCCGGTGCTCTGCTCAAAGCGCGTTACTTGAGGGCGAAATTTATTAGCAAAGATTGCCAAGAATGAACAAGCCGGTAAAGCGCACGAGCGGGACGTCGAGGACCGTGTGAAGTGCGAGGTCGCGATCAGTGAGTATGAGGCCGCGACCGCAGCAAAACTCAACCAGCCACAACAACAGCCTAAATCGGCACGCAGCTCGGCTAAACGTAACCGCTCACAGGATGTGAGTGGACGCGAGACCAAAAATAGCAAATACTCCTTCAACCAGTGCGGCAGCCGCGGCCGCGAGGGTGGCTTACAGTGACGTGGCCAGAGATCATCTCCAAGTTGCCCTCGTGGACGCAAAAACCAATAGTAGAAGGGCAGGGTTGCCCCTTTGGGATGCTATTGAGGGACGGCTATTGAGTATGGACGTCAGACACCTCATAGACAACAAGGGACCAGCACCTCTCTTCAACTCGGGTGAAATCTGTCGGGGTTGTAGGGTTATTAAATGTACCAATCAGTACTCGAAGCAGTTTCTGGAGAAGAGCCTTGCTACGGTTAGCAACGCCTGGGAAGAGCTTTCGCTAAAGCTCATCCCTGCCTCAGAAATCCTTAGGCGACCACGAGCTAGAATTTGCCAGCCACCGATAATCTACGAGTCACCCTCCGTGAGGAGGACATCGATGTCTGCCTGATACAGGAGCTTTGGATCTGGCAGCAAAAAATCATGGGACTGAGGAACAGATCCTATGACCTATTTTATGTCCAAACTGATGGTAAGCCCATGGAACACAATTAATGCCTTTTTGCTATATAATTTCAGTTCACCGGATGTGACTGTGGTCAGGGTGGAACTATCCAGAGGCAGTTGCTTCTGCTTGGTGTCTGCCTACATGGCCCACTTCAGATCGGCGCCTCCAGAGGAGATACAATATATAGTGGATACTCTCCAGCCCAGGAAAGAGAACATCCTGATTGGATGCGACGCGAATGCCAGACACACCATTTGGGGCAGCAGCGAGATCAATGAACGGGGTGAGTCTCTATTTGATTTTATACTTAGCCGTAATATACTTTTCTGGAACAAGAGCAACACCTCAACCTTTGTTTTCCCGTCATCGCAAGCACCAAGCGGTTAGGAGGAAGTTCTTGATATTTCTCTTTCGACAAACTCATCTACTGTTAGGGTTGAATATTGGACGGTCTCCCGGAAGAACTCTTTTTCGGACCACAGGTTGATCCTCTTCGAAATAGATTTCGTTCGGGAAAGCTTGCCACCCCATAGGAACCCTAAAAGAACCGACTGGGCTCTTTTCCACAGGGTTTTCTGCAAGCAGCTGAACAAGAGTGAGTTTTTGACTACCACTAGGGAACAACTGGGCATGCAAGTTAGACACTTAGAGAGGTCCTATCAGACTGCCTTCAAAGTGGCCTGTCCTGTATCCTTTAGCAAGAAAGACTTTCCTCCCTGGTGGAGCAAGACGCTTACCGACTTGAAAGCGAAGGTTAGGAGAGTCTTCAATAAATGTTACCAAATAAGGAACTTTCAACTCTTCGAAAGAGTACTGCGAATCCATTGAATCCGTAAAAGACTCGGCGAGACTCAGCAGGGTCCTATCCAAGGACCACTCTTGTAAAACTCTTGTCAAAAGAGAGAATGGGGAGCGGGCTGAATCTGCAGGCGGATCTTTAAAAATCCTTATTGATGCCAATGTCTTACTCTTTCATCGGAAGTCAAGTATCTTGGTGTAATACTTGACCCCAAGCTCCACTGGAAGTTGCACATAGAAAATCGAGTTAAGAAGGCTAATATAGCCTTCTACGCCTCTAAATCTATGTTCGGCAAAAAATGGGGTCTCAAACCACGTTTCGTACTTAGTGGTTCTGCCAATTTTGACATACGGTTGCCTAGTTTGCCGCTAAATTAGAGAGAGTGCAAGGAACTGCATGTGTGGGCATCACTGGTGCGTGTAGAACATGACCCACTGCTGCGCTCAACAGTATTCTGCACTTACTTCCTGTGGATCTGCAGGTTAAATCCATTGCTGCTCAGAGTGCTATTAGGCTGAAGGAGATTGGCCTTTGGAGACAACTTCCCGTAGGACATAGTAGCATCTTAAAGCAGATATCCCCTTCCTTCTCTGTTATTCGCACTGACCTCTTCATCCGGAAACTGTGCTTTGAGGGTTGTGCTAGGGCTATCTTTCCGAGCAGGCAAGATTGGAAAGAGGGGAGAGTCGGTGCTGATATAGATACTTCTGTTTTCACTGACGAATCCAAAATGGAGTCTGGAGTGGGAGCGGGGGTTTACTCTAAATCAGGCAGCATTTAGGTCTCCTTTAAACTGCGGGAAACAAGCAGCGTTTTTCAAGCAGAGCTCTTCGCGATCCTGCAGGCATGCAAAATGCTTCGGGATGGCTGTTGGGAGGGAGACATTAATATTTTCTCCGATAGTCAAGCTGCAATCAAGGCACTGTCGTCCCCGTATTGCAGCTCTCTTCTCGTGAACTCCTGAAAGGAGGAACTCAAACGTCTTGAACGTGCAGGAAACATTTCCCTTATCTGGGACGCGCATACACACATATGTATGGGTCGGGCCATGTAAAACTTGCTTTTTGAATTGGTTATAAAAAAAAAGTCAATATTTTTTCAAACTTTTTTTTATTGTGAAGATTGACCATTGTCGTTTATAAATGAAAAATAATATCGTTCAAATGACTGCCACGACTGGCTTTACAGTAGGCCATTCGATCAATTTTTAAGCACATTTTCGATTGTTTGGGCTCCAATTTCATGAATGGCAACTTCGATTTCGCGTTTTAAAGCATCAATCGTCTCTGGATGGTTCGCATAGCATTTGTCCTTAACGACTCCCGACAAAAAATAGTCCAACGGGCTTAAATCACAGCTCCGAGGCGGCCAATTGATATTGGAATTTCGGCTGATTAATCGGTTCAAAAACGGTAGCCAAAAGTTCGAGTGTAACTTTGGCAGTGTGACAAGTTGCACCGTCCTGTTGAAACCAAATGTCGTCCATGTCATCCTCTTCAATTTTTGGAAACAAGAACTCGCTCGCCATTTACTGTAACCGCGGCTCCTCGCTAATTTTCGAAAAAAAATGGCCCGATGATGCCGCCAGACCAAAAACCGCACCAAACAGTGACTCGTTGTGGATGCATATGCTTCTCTACAGTAACGTATGGATTTTCTGAGCCCCAAATCCGACAATTTTGCTTATCGACGTAGCCACCGATGTGAAAATGAGCTTCATCAGAAAAGAAGAAGAAGACTCACCACTTTGGAAATAGTTTTTCAATATTTCCCAATTTTGTTCAAGCGTATAGCGTCCCATTTCGTAAATGTCAAACCTTTAAGTAAATTATGAACACATTGGACATGTCAAAAATAGGTGGTTCAAAAAGCAAACGCAATATGGCCCACCCTGTATATGTATATACCAATTTTTATAATAATCGGTCCCGTACATGGACGACATTTGGTTTCAACAGGACAGTGCAACTTGTCCCACTGCCAAAGTTACACTCGAACTTTTGTCTACCATTTTCGAAAACTGAATAATTAGTCGGAATTCCAATATCAATTGGCCGCCTCGGAGCTGTGATTTAAGCCCGTTGGACTATTTTTTGTCGGGAGTCGTTAAGGAAAAATGCTATGCAAACCATCCAGAGACGATTGATGCTTTAAAACACGAAATCGAAGTTGCAAAACAATTATTGGATATTGCAAATGGGCGTATGAGCGAATGGAAATTGATGAATCTACACAATGTATCACCCTGCCAGGAAACTTCTGTAAGATCACAGAAAGCATCGACGAATTGGTGCAAAAAGTTTTTCCAAACATTGCACAAAACTACAAAAACCATCAGTGGCTTAGTACGCGTGCTATATTAGCAGCCAAAAACATCGATGTCAATACCATCAACTTCACCATTCAGCATGGAATAACCAGTGAAACGACAACATATAAGTCCATCGATACTGTGGAGAATCAAGGCGAGGTTGTCAACTATCCAACTGAATTCTTGAATTCGCTTGTTTTGCCAGGCATGCCGCCGCATGTTCTTACATTGAAAATTGGCGTACCCATCATTCTTCTTCGAAACATAAATCCACCACGACTTTACAATGGAACCAGACTCTCAGTCAAGAAAATGATGAACAATGTGTGAAGGCAACAATTTTGACTGGAAAATTCAAAGGTGAAGACGTACTGTTGCCACGTATCTCAATGATCCTGACAGATATCCCATTCGAATTCAAACGTTTACAGTTCCCGGTGCGACTCGCTTTCGCAATGACTATTAACAAAGCACAAGGACAATCGTTACAATTGTGTGGAGTAAATTTGGAGAATCCATGCTTCTCACATGGACAGCTCTATGTGGCTTGCTCCCGTGTCGGAAAACCTTCTGATTTATTCGTCTACGTACCAGATGGAAAAACCCAAAATATTGTGTATCCCACAGCACTTCAATAAACATCGAATTGAAACTAAACTTTGTAATGTCACAATTTTCGCGAAATAAAAAAAATCAATAAAATGGTTTAGAATTAATTGAATATTTGTATACTGATTTTTCTGTAAAGTTATTTTTCTTAAATTTATTTTAGTTGTTGGCGTAGCAACGCGCGCCGAGTACAGCTAGTTTAAAATAAATAAAAGAAAACTTCAAAGAAACGTGTTTGCATTTATGGGACAACTAAGTTCAATTGCATGTGTATTAAATATAGTGTTGCACGCATATGTATGCACTGAAGCAACCATGACCTACCTCACGAGCATCGCCTTATTATATTTCATGCAATAATTAGAGAGTAATAATACGTTCACATATAAGTAGATGATCTACTTTTTCGCGCTGAACTCAAACTAAATGAAATGGATGCCGGCAAAGAAAACAGGTCTGTAAACATAATTCTAATAAAATTTGTGTTAAATATTATTAATTATGGATTCATTTTACAGAAAAAAGCGTTTGTCCATAAACGTTTTGTCCTCTTGTTACTTATTATAAAATGTACAATAATATAGAATAGAATAATTTTTTGCAGCCTCAGTAAACGTCGCTTACGGATTTAATCCAACCGTTTATTATTAGCAGCCAATTAATTGCGCAATTAAATTAGCTATTCCTTTTCCTTGTATTTTCTTCATATCGTTAATAATAATTAAAAAAACCAAAAACACCGAAATATTCCACCAAAATAATTTCTATGAAGAAAAACCTCTCAAAGCAGTATTGACAACTGATTGTTTGATATGTATAGTAGGTGATTAAAGCATATGTGAACGTACTTTAAATGTCCTATTGATCAAATTGCTAAATCAATTATCATTTGCATATCCATGTACATATTTGTATACCCTAGCCTATGTATGTATGTGTTTTGACAATCAAATCAAAAAACTCTTTACAGAAAACGCTTCATTACCAGGCACACAGGAAGATGGCATATGCAAATTGAAACATGTGAATTTATATACATATGCTATACTATGGCAACTAGAATCATGGCCTAGCCTATGGTACGTACATATTTGCGTTTTGAACTCCCAACAAAACAATGCTTATTAATATACAAATATGCATGTACATACAACCGCATACATGTACCACTCAGTTTATTGCTCTAGATGCGTATGCCCACCAAAGCTAAAATCCTATGCATTGCGACTACAAGAACAAAATGCATTAATAGGCGCAGCCGTAGCGGTCATCATTATAGTTGCCATAGTGCTGAACAGTCTGAAATAGTCGCGGCGGCGCCAAACAAATCATTAAATAATTCATTGATAAATTCGAGCTCATAGTTCTAAGAGCAAAGTACTTTCATTCATAAAACGAGCCGCCCAAATGCCAATTTTCTCGACCATTCGAAAATAGTCAATATTGGAATATTTCGCGTAGAATTATTTGCCAATATTTGGTAAATCTTGAATTTTTGTCAAGTCGCGTCCTGTGAGAATTTTCCTGATTCTTTGGCAACTCTGTATATATTTCTCAGTTTTAGAGAACGGATATTACTCATTTTAATAGCTCACGCAATGGAAATCTGACATCAGGTTTCCTTCCAAATGAAACTGTGAGTATCAGGTCGTCTTTAGATGCCAAAAACAGAGGATACTGCTCAGATAGCAACCTAAAGATTTCTCTTTGTCCCGAAGTTCCGTCTTCGTGCCAGAAACCATATTTATGGAGTCTACACATTGCTTTTATTGCTTCCTGTTGTATCTTAAGACCCAGGTGGAGCGAATCAAGCATAGCATTTAGGGCATCACCAGAGGTTGTACTCATAGCACCCGTGATGCATAAACATACACTTCTTTGTAGCCTGTATAGTTGGCGGATTGTGGACTTAACCAGGCTCTGTCGCCACAAGACCACTGAGGCGTAAGAGATGATTGGTCTGATAAGTGCTGTGTATATCCATAGGACCACAGCAGGTTTCAGACCTCAGGTTTTACCAAAGGCTGTACGGTATTGCTGAACAATCCTCAATGTGCGATTCACCTTCAGTGAAACGTGTGTCTCCTAAGTCAGCTTCTTATCCAAGATTACTCGTAGGTATTTAACTTTATCGGAAGGATAAAGTGTCACACCTTTCAGTGTTGGAAGACTGAGTCGATCCAATTTCCATTTTCTCGTGAACAAGACTATGGTTGTTTTGTTCGGATTAACGGAAAGACCTTGTCTCATGCACCAGTCATCGATTTTGTCAAGAATCCTCTGCACTTTCGTGCAAAGCCTCCTTAAGGATTTATCCGATTATTAGCGCGCAGACATCGTCCGCATATGAAAGCCAAGTTCCTGCATATCCGCTAGTAGAGAGTCTTCGACGAAGCACCACAGCAGCGGAGAAAGAACACCCCCTTGGGGACATCCTTGTCTGGCCCTGACTGTGATTTGTTCGTCACCGCTCCCACCCACGTTTAACAGCCTCAGAGAGTATGGAATATATCCATTTTACAATGGTTTGATTAACTCCGTGTCGTTCGGCAGAAGAACATATCGAGCCGAAAGTGCCATTATCAAAAGCCCCCTCAATGTCCACGAACACGCCCATTGTGTATTCGTCAGCTTCCAGCCAAGCTTCAATCTAGCTAACAAGATGGTGTAAGGCTGATTCACATGATTTTCCACTCTGATAAGCGTATTGATTTCTACTAAGTGGACTTCTCGGCAGTACCCCCACGCGAATATCTTTCTCCACCACTCGTTCTAGACTTTTCATAACAAGCGATGTCAAACTGATAGGTCTAAAACTTTTTGCGAGGGAATGGTCATCTTTTCCTGGTTTCGGAATAAATACTACTTTTACGCGTCGCCATTGGGATGGTATATAACCAAATGCAAGACAGACTGTGAAGATCCTTTTCAGGGCCTCAATCAGCTTGTCTCCTCCTTTTTTAAGCATTGCTTGATATATTCCGTCAGGTCCAGGGGACTTAAGGTTCTGAAACGAAGATAAGGAAAACCTTATCGATTCTTTTGTCACTATCCGACTAGCAATATACCAGCTGTACCTAGACGTTCCACCGTTGCTACCGTTATTGTTCATGCCACTCTCTTCTTCATAGAGAGTTCTACTACCCGGAAAATGGGTTTCGAGTAGAGCATTAAACGTTTCCGATTTGGAAATGGTGTATGAACCATCAGGTTTTCGAATGGAATCCAGCCTTACTGAGCGGTCTAGATAAAGGACCTTACAAAGTCTCTCTGTTTCCCTCATTTCTTTGACGTATATTACTTTACGTATTTAGTTCTTCAATGGATAAAAAGTGCACAAAACATATGCATATATCTTCAAGGCTTGAAACTTACTCTGAAATCATAGTATTTGAAGGTTCCTGTACATATTTCAAGGTTACTTTACATACAATGCTGTGCCTATTAATGCGTGCTGGATTTCTTGGGAAGTTTTACCGTAATATATTTTGCTGTGGCAAGTCCACATATGTAATATACATCATACACACAGCATACATATGCATATGCGCATATGTAGTATATAAATTCACAAATTTAAATTTGCATATGCCATCTTCTTGTGTGCCTGGTAATGAATCAATTCTTTATAAAGAATTTTAATTTGGTTGATCAACATATGTGAACTGTTTAGCGCTGTTCATAGCGACAGCACAATGCTTGGACATTTTTTGCGATATTTTTTCTGTGGCAAGTGCACGCGTAAAAACGCAAGCAAACTGCATTTGGAGGCTTCATATTAATTTGTGCTTTCACAATTTAACTCACGGCACTTCGTTTTCATTAGCTTGTTTAGTATAAAGCTCACATACCACAATATTATCAAGTTACTCACCGAATTTTCATAAACATGTATATTTTCTCCTCTTTTTTTTTTGAGCTGAAGGAAAGGAAATGGAGCGGATGTTACATTTGTCAAAACCTCGAAAAATAAAGTAGCTGTTTTTTAAAGGCACCACCTAAGATACTCAATTCGCCTAGGTGGAACTTGAAAACTATTGTGAATTGAAAATATAACTTTCTTTGGTATGGTGGTCGACCGTTGCTTGTTCCTACTATCACTGGTAAAATCAGACTTCATGAAACATTGAGCATTTGTCGCCGTTGTAGTAAATATTTCAATCTAACTTTTTTATTTTCCATTGCAGCAACAGCAAAACAGTGAGCAAACAATAAAATGCTCATATGTTCTTATCTATTATGTGGGGGATCTTGAATCGCAGCAATCGCTTATTATTTTTGGGCCGTCATGAGTGCTGTTTTGGAAGTGCACAAGATGTAAAAGGATTTTAGAATTTAGATTTTAAAGGCATTTGATTTTAACTGTCCATTTTCTTAATATGCTGCAGTGCAAGAGTCAGAAAGCAAGTTCCAGGAAAAAACAGATTTGGTTTTGACACAAGATATCTGGCGATGAAAAAAACGAATGCATTAAAACGGTGAATTAGCGTAACGATTTTCTCAGCCAAGAGTGTTAATTGTATTATTAATATTGTCCAAGGGTTAAAGCAGAAACAATGCGGCGTTCTCCTAAAAGTTGAAGGTATCCGCTAGATCTAGACATTGTAGTTTGCATATGCATCACATTTGCTCAGTCTATTTTGTAACTCTATTCTTTCGATTACAATTGGTTTTTCTAAGTGAACCGATGTACAAAAAAATATGTCAACATAATAACTAATGAACATATATACATGTATGAATAAGTATATAGTACACAGGTACGTTAGGTACAGTAGTATAGTAAGAGTTAAAGAGATTACATTAAACATGTATGGTGCTAGAACTCAGCTTTTCCGAAATAAAAGCTGCACTGGGAATAGTACCACCTTTTTATGTGTAGTTTAAAATGTCACAAAAACTCTTGATATCTCGAACATTTGGAAGTGATTAATTTCACGGGTTAGTTTATCACTGCATAAATCAACTTAGTTATTTGCACTGTAAAAAAGTAGTAGATACTTTACGCATTTAGCAACAATTACATTATTGGATTTCTCACTTCATCTTTGGAAGTCTCATTTAACTTTCAAATAGTAAGTCGAGCTGTGAATATCTTGGTTGCGCATTATACATAGATAGTGTAAACGTAATTAGCATCAATATATTTGTTATTGCAATCACCTCTTTCTGATGCATTCGCACATTTGACGTCTCCACAATAGTTATTGCTGATATTTCGTCGTATTTTCAGTGCTAGTCACAGGTGTTAGGTCGTAGGTGCAATCAGCAGCAGTACATTGGTTGTTGTCATCGCCCTATCGCTTTTCGGTAACAAAGTGCCCAATTGCGCCCTTGCATCGTTGTTATACGTGTATACTTGTTGGATCCGCTCGCGTCATTTTTTTGAAACTGCAGCGCACAAACAAGTCCTACATACAAAATGCGAAATTCGAGCCATATGTTTTAAAACAAAGCTATCCGCACATTGAAGGTTGATGCGGATAAGAATAACTTTCAACGTTTTGATGAATCAACACTGGTAGTGAAGTCGGCGTAACTTGACTGGCTGTAGACCCAATTCGACAAAACGCAATCTCAACTTGAGAGGAAAGACGGCACGGAAATTGGAGGCGAAGCAAGGGAAATTCTCGGAGGCATATCTGTCCATCAAAGCAAATATAACCCAGGTATTTGGTTCGTGTTCAATCTCATGCGCTAGGTCATCTACGCGCAAGTATTCTATGGTGAACGAACTAGGTATGCACACGCCATCATCGCATTCAGTTAAATCGTGTTTGCCCGTCTTACAGGTACTCCGATTTAACGGAGTGGTTACAGAATGGTCGGAATTCGGGGTCATGTCATCACAGAACAAGAATTGACACTGACGAATATTAAGAAGTTCCAACACATGAGATCGCGCCTAAGCAGAATCGCATTGGATGCAGTCTGTTCCTTGGAAATTGTTCAGAATTCGTCCAATCTGGCACCACCTTAATTTATAGCAACTTCCTATGTACCATAACATATCTACTATGTATTGGTATTATTTCTTCGAATTCATCTATACATACATACATATGGTATTTTTGCACAGTTAGCTTTAAACAGTTATTTTCCTTTGTACTTAAAAATGAGACGCTCAATAAAATTCATTGCTTGTACAGCTTCGAAGTGATCAAGTCTTTATATTTGTTGCTTAAACATTTTGGTGCCTCCTGTGAGGACAAATAATTAAATTGAGTGAAATCAAAGTACATTCATTGATAGTTTTACAACAAACGGTGACAAGTACTGATTCGAATTTTATACCCAAGCAATCAAGTGCATAAATAGCAGTTAAAGTGCATCCCACAACTGTGTGATTTTAATTCTGCGAGCTAATAGCAGAATTAAATTTGCGCGCTTCGGCAATAAAGGCCATTAAACGCATACACGATCGGGTGAGTGGATTCCAGCAGGGTGCATTTGATGAATTTCATCTTGAGCAAGAGTTGAAATCATTGTCAGCACATTATGCACGTTTCGTGACCAACCATGACCTGTTGGTGGGCAATGCAGCAAACGCCGAGTTGGAGGCCCACGAGAAGTTATGGGAAGAGGTTGAAGGTATTTACAACAATGCATGTACCCACTTGAACCGTGCAATCATGGGTGCAAAACCGAATCAGTCTGCTGTGATGCCTGTGCGAGAGTGTGAGGTTAAGTTAGAACCGCTTGCAATTCCAACGTTCGATGGAACTATGCAGAATTGGCTGGCGTTTAAGGACGTTTTTGAATTGCTTGTCCACAATACAGACTATCCTGAGGCCTATAAGTTAGGCAAGTTGCGGCAGGCAGTAAGCGCAAGTGCTGTACCGCTCGTCGGGAGTGTATATTCTGGGGGATACGCTGATTTATGGAAGGCGCTTAAAGAACGTTTTGACAATAGAAGGCAGCTGGCTGAGACTCATGTGTCACGCTTACTCAATATCAAGCCGACAACTGAGGACACACCAACTGCGTTACTGTTCATCGTCGACACGGTACATGAATCACTACGAGCTTTACATGTCATGGGTCTACCAGTGGCCGAATGGGATGCTGTGGTCGTACCGATAATAGTTTCGAAACTTCCGATAACTACACAGCGCGAGTGGAACATGAGCTGTTCACCCACCGAAATTCCGAGCCTCGATGAGCTGCTTACGTTTTTGGGTCAGCGGGCTCATAGCCTCAGCACAACAGTTGTCACATGGGGCAATGGGGTTGAATTTACGTCCAAGAGTCATCAACGCGCTGGTGGTCCGTCAAGAGCTGTTAGATCACACGTCGTATCTGCAGATGAGGGTAAATGCACATACTGCCAAGGTGCACATCGTATTATGAAATGCGCACGCTTTCTTGTGATGAAATACGAAGACAGAATTACTGCTGCAAAGACTGCAAAGCTTTGTTTTAACTGCCTAAAGCAAGGTCATTCAGCAAGACAATGTCCATCGGGGAATTGCCGTCACTGTGGTCGTAAGCACAACTCATTACTTTGCCGCGAATCATTATCTCAGAATCCATCAGAGTCAGTGTCAACGTGTCCGGAAGGAGCCGTCACTGCTATTGCATCCGGAAATTCGAATCTCTGACTAGAGCCTGCTGTGGTAGGTTGCCTTGCCGACGCGAGTTCAACAGTGTTATTGGCAACTGCGCGTGTATACGCATGCGGCAACTCTACCAATGGACATCTGGCGCGGGTGCTCTGTGATCCCGGATCACAGGTTAGTTTTATAACAGATAAATTAACTAACTCTTTGTCTCTTCATAGGAGCAAATGCGAAGTTTCGGTGGAAGGAATCGGAGCTTACTCCTACGCACGTACACGTGGGCGTGTCACACTCACGTTAAAATCGCTCTATTCCAGTTTCAGTTTGGAAATCGTTGCACTTGTCATGCAGTCAATTACTAAGGTCATCCCAACAGTGCATATTGACATGACACGGTGGCAGCATTTGAATGGACTAGAATTGGCCGATACGCAGTTCGGCATTCCTAGCAATATCGACATTCTTATTGGTGCGGATGTATGGGGAAAAGCAGTCGAAGGGGACATAAGACTCGGTGGCCTCAATGAGCCACACGCCCAGCGAACCCGCTTCGGCTGGGTTGTCTTCGGTCCAGTGCCAGCAGCGCAGCCAGCAACGCCGCCTACTCTTTCCTTCAGCACCCAGCAAGGCGAAGAGGACGCACGCTTGGAGGAGCTCGTAAGAAGCTTTTGGAAGTTAGAGGAAGTGCCTTCACAAGATTGTAATGGCGAAGATGAATGTGAGAAAATCTTTTTGACCACACACTCCCGCACAAGGGAAGGGCGCTACATGGTTCATATACCATTTCATCCTGACGCACCGGCTTTGGGCAACTCATACGCCCATGCTTTACGACAATTTCATCTTCTTGAACGACGACTAGCAGCGAATTGTGAGCTCAAGAAAAAATATATTGCCTTCATGCGCGAATACGCGGACCTCGGCCATATGGAACCCGTTAGTCACATTGGAGATGGGGGGGTCAACTACTACATCCCTCACCACGCGGTTCAGGGAAAGTTCCGCGTTGTGTTCAATGCTTCAGCGCGGACCACGAGCGGCCTCTCACTGAACGACGTCCAGTTGGTGGGAGCCACGATTCAAGAACCACTTGTGAATATCATCTTTCGTTTTCGGTGTTTTCGCGTAGCATTAACAGCAGACATCGAGAAAATGTTCCGTCAAATTCTGATAACTCCCGAACATAGGGATTTCCAACGCATTATTTGGAGAGAATCACCAGACAATGACCTAGCAGTATACCGTTTAACTACAGTGACGTATGGGATGGCTTGTAGCCCGTACAACGCAGTTCGCGCACTCAATCAATGCAGTTATGATAACTACAACGTAGTCGCAGATGGCCATCAGTCGATTGTTGCGCGAGATGCGATTCTGTCATCATTTTATGTAGATGATTTTCTCATCAGTTGTGACACTGAGGATAAAGCATTCGAACTCGCTGTCAATGTGAGTGCGATTTTGTCGGCCGGACAGTTCCTTTTACGAAAATGGCATTCTAATAGTGGTGAGGTTGTAAGGCGTTTAATTAGTAACAATTCTTCAATCGTAGAGTTAGCAAGTGAACCATCGACGGCAACTGTGCTTGGTTTAAGCTGGGACCCAACAACAGATGAGATCTTTTTCAAAGCGAATCTAAACCAGAACATCGGATGCCTCACAAAACGTCGGGTTTTAAGTGAGGTCGCCAAACTATTTGATCCTACTGGCATGCTTGCTCCAATTGTTATTGCCGGGAAGATATTTATTCAGAAGTTGTGGTCTGCTGGCTTAGAATGGGATGCACCACTCCCAGATGCACTTCAAAATACGTGGGTCTTATTTTACAGAGAACTTGACGTTATAAACCGTATCCGTGTACCACGATGGTTAGGTTTGGCTGAGGGTAAGACTACTATGCTACTTGGGCTTTGTGATGCAAGTCCACTTGCCTATGCGGCTGTCCTCTATACTAGGACAACAGACGGTGAAGGTCGGTCAACTGTATCATTGCTAACAGCTCGCACCAAAGTGGCGCCACTCAAGGGTGCAACGATTCCTCGCCTAGAACTTTGTGCGGCACATTTACTCGCATCCACACTTGACAGTGTGCGGACTGCTTTACGTCTAACGGACACTTCTTATCATTTATGGTCCGACTCGCGAATCGTGTTATGTTGGTTACGTAAACCTCCAACTACTCTCAAGCCGTACATTTCCAATCGTGTTCGTCACATTCAAGAGCTGACATCACCAGATCGTTGGCATTATGTACGGTCTGCACAAAATCCGGCAGACTGTGCCAGTAGAGGTATCCGAGCATCAGAACTGGTTGAACATCAGTTGTGGTGGCAAGGGCCAAAATGGCTTATGGACAAACAGCTACCAATTTCCTTTGGGATCGAATTAAAAGATGACGAGCTTGACATTGTACGTGGTGAACAGAGAGTGTCATCATTTGTAGCAACGACGGCCCACGCGAGCATTCTTACAATTCGACGCCTAGACGGCCAAATAATTCCATTAAGCGAACGCTTTAGTTCATTGCAAAAGCTTCTTCGTACCGTGGCAATCGTACTTCGGTGGCTACCAGTTCCCCGACATTTGCGAAGACTGATCGTCAATCCTACAGAAATGGACGATGCTCTTAACGTGCTAATCCGAAACGAGCAATATACCTTTGCGACTGATATGTCTCTGATTCGGAAGGGATCGGAAATATCCAGCTCCAGCAAACTAAGGTCATTGAACCCTTACATAGATTGTAACGACATATTGCGAGTCAGAGGTCGTATTGGTCACGCTGACCTTCCAGAAGATCGACGTTTTCTGATAATTTTACCGAAGCATGGGAGTTTGGTACACTTACTCATCCGACACGTACATGAAACCACGCTTCATGGTGGGGCGCAAATCACTCTTCAAACTCTTCGCGCACGGTACTGGATATTGAACGGAAGGCAAGCAGTCCGAAGCTTTGTACAGACTTGTGTTATTTGCCGACGACATCGAGGCGTAACGTTATCTCAGCAGATGGCATCCTTACCCAGGCATCGCATTACGGCAGCACGGCCATTTATATCTTCAGGCGTCGACTATTGCGGGCCTTTTACAGTGCGCATCGGCACAAAAAGATCGCGCACAACGATTAAAACATATCTAGCTGTTTTCGTTTGCATGGCGACCAAGGCCGTGCATATTGAAGTTGTTGATGATCTTTCATCACCCGCATTCTTAGATGCATTTACGCGATTTATAAGTAGACGAGGTCCATGTCGAGATCTCTATAGTGACAACGGTACTACGTTCACAGGTGCTAACCGTTTGCTTAAAGAAGACTTGGCTGCTTGGCAGAACGACAACAACCAACAAAGTTTGGCGAATCTCGGTACTCGTTGGCACTTCATCGCTCCCAGCGCTCCTCATCAAGGTGGTCTCTGGGAGGCTGCGGTAAAATCTGCCAAATATCATTTGGTGCGCCTCGTTGGAGCGCAGTCATTATGGTATAGCCAACTTCAGACTTTGGCGACACGCATTGAAGCATGGCTAAATTCTCGTCCGCTAACACCTATATACGATGATCCCGATGATAAGTTAGCGTTGACCCCTGCCGACTTTCTGGTTGGCGCTCCACTGGTTGCAGTCCCTGAAGCTGACATCAGAACAATTCCGTCCAACCGTATTAAGCACTGGCTCTGGCTGCGTCAGATACATCAACAATTTTGGCAACGATGGAGCGAGGAATATTTATCTACTCTTCAAACTCGAAACAAGTGGCAGACGAAATCAAGGGACGTAAAGATCGGAGACATAGTCATCGTAAGACATGAGAACTTACCACCAACATATTGGCGCTTAGGGCGCGTAACTGCGGTTCATCCGGGCAGCAATGGTCTAATACGTAATGTCACGCTTCAGACGGCGAACGGTATGATGACTCGTGCGGTACAGAAATTGTGCCGGCTTCTGGACGCAGAGCATTTTGAGGCCAGCGCCTCAACCGGGCAGGATGTTCAGAATTCGTCCAATCTGGCACCACCTTAATTTATAGCAACTTCCTATGTACCATAACATATCTACTATGTATTGGTATTATTTCTTCGAATTCATCTATACATACATACATATGGTATTTTTGCACAGTTAGCTTTAAACAGTTATTTTCCTTTGTACTTAAAAATGAGACGCTCAATAAAATTCACTGCTTGTACAGCTTCGAAGTGATCAAGTCTTTATATTTGTTGCTTAAACAGAAATAAATGATGTTAACTACGAAAAGGCGGTAAAATTATTAAGGGTACGATTTGACAGAGTTGAATTTCAGGGCCACAACAAAAATACTTTTGAGTTGAATAAAGTACCCTTTGGCCCGGCAGTTTGCTTACGGGAGCTCAACGACAAAGCCACCAACCACCAGCGCCGTGGTCGTCACTAATGAGGAGTTGCTGGATAGTTAACGCATTTACTCATCAGCAAGGTGGATGCTGAGACTCAAGCGAAATTGGAAGGAGAAGCACCGACTCAAAATTTGCCTCTAGGGATCTTGTTGCATATATTTGGAAAGAAGAATTCACATATGGGAAAGTGTCCACGCCATCACTGTAAGCTCCACAAAACAAATGACAAGCAGATAATCTGATCGTAGCCAATCTTTTGCTACCACTAGCGTCATCAAGAATTGTGTGTTTTGCAATTCAGTTGAACACACAATTTCCACTTTCTCGCAATTTTAAACTTTTCGCGGCTGGAATTTAGAAGAATGTATACTGGGCAATTTTTGGCAAACTATTATGTCTTTCTTAATGAAACTTGGGGGAAATGTTAGTGAGGTGTTGAGGAACACTCTTTATAACTCCAAATTATTCGGGAAATAATAATTTCATAATTATTTGCCTTCAAAATGCCCTTTGGAACTTCACTATAATTTGCCACATTACACTATATATTTTTTAACACTTCACAAAAACTCACCAAATAAGAGGGCGGGTCAAAAAGTCTGTGACTTTTTGAATTTCTGACCTCTTTACTGAAAAAGAAATACTGCTCCTGTCAACAGGCATCTGTCAGTTGACTCCTGTCAGTTAGTTTGTGTTTTACAGCTACCTTTATCAGACTACCCAGTAATTTGAGGAGAAAATGGAAAAAAACTGAATTTCGTGTGCTTATTAAGCAAATTCACCCTCAGAAACCCACTGTTTCGACTGTTGTTTGGTCTCTGGTGTGTGGTGATGGATCCATGTTTCGTCCACGGTTACAAAACGGCGCAAAAACTCCTCCATATTGCGATTAAACAACGCCAAACCTTCCTGTGAAGTTGTTACATGATTGCGTTTGTGGCCGACTGTGAATTACTGGGTAGTCTGATAAAGGTATCTGTAAAACACAAACTAACTGACGCAGCACGTTCAAATTTTTACAGGAATCAACTGACAGATGCCTATTGACAAGAACAGTATTTCTTTTTCAGTAAAGAGGTCAGAAATACAAAAAGTCACCGACTTATTGACCCGCCCTCGTATACACTCACACGCGTGTTTTTACTTATTTTTATCCTTATATTCGAATTATTTTTATTAAAATTAAATGCAAGTGCATTTGTCCATACAGTAACTTTCCAATTTTAAACGCGAATAAGAAGAAGATTGGAATGACAACAGTATGGTGTTGCCGGATGCCTGCAAATGAAACGAAAATATGAACAAAAACTAAGTATTTAAGTTTAGTGTTAATGATGAGGATGGGGGTTATTGTGCCTCCTTACTACATACACGCATATGACGTTTTAATTTTGGGTTCTATGGTTTTAACACGGAAAGGAGTTCTACGCAAAAATACTGTGGATTGCGTAGCCGGAGTTGGACTCACGAGGGATATTTTTTTGAAGCGCGGCCGGAGGTCCCCACGCGAAAAGGAGTTCTACGCAAAAATACTGTATTAATCAATTTAATTTAATTTTAATTGCTTTATTATTTTTTGTGATACGCTTAATATCATTGTTTTTAAGTTGAAATGAGTTGTATGTTTTTTTTTTCAAAAATATTTCTCAACTTAAAATTACAGCAAAAAATACTGCACTTTTACAATGAACCTTCCACTGAACATCCCTGCATACGAACTTCGTTTTTATTTCAGGTGTATGGCAACACCAACTTTTCGCTAAATTAGAGAACTTTAGCATTAAATTACTTAAAAACTATAAGCCTCCGGCAGGTTCGGTTTTCATTTTTAAGATGGAGATACGCCCCTCTATCCCCCCCTTTTGACCTTTTTTTTCAAAGCGATATACATTATACTAAAGTTTACCCCCTTTCGCCTCCGTTACGCTTTCGAGAAGTCGAAAAGTTGCAACTTTGCATTAATTGCCTAAAAAAGGTGTATGTGCCGAAAATATTTTCAGTCAAGCACCTGCAAGCATTGCTCAGCTAAGCATAACACACTTCTTCATTTCCCGCAATCCCCGCAAGCAATTTCGCAAAACAGAGTTCATCCCATTCACGAGGAAATATAAAATACCCAGAGCTCAACTCTTCTCAATAGGGGGCGCTTTCTGACAAGGTGAAGTACCTAAGTCTAATCCGTGACAGTAAGCTAACGTGGAAGCCCAACATTAAGGAGAAAGTAATGAAGACAACAATCGCCTTGTATGGATGCAAGGGCGCAATAGGCAAATGAGGGGTCCTTTCGTCTACAGTTGTATTTTGGCTCTATAATACCAGAATAAATCCAATTTTGTTATATGGAGTGGTTGTCTGGTGGAACTCACTGGAGAGGATGATATCTGTTAAAAGCTGGAGAGAGCTCAAATGTCTTCACTCTCTGCAATCAGTGGGGCACTTCGACCTATTTCTACACTAGCGCTTAATGTAAAGTTAAATGTGGTACCTGTAGACATCGTAGGTAGAATTGACGCTGCACGTACCGCAATCAGACTGAGGGGTTTGGGCTATAGACTAAATCTCACATATGGGCACTCAAGCATTCTTAGAAAGATGAACTACATCAGCAGCACAAAGCGCCTAACACAACCGCATATTAGTCACCGTTCATAGTCGACAAATACTCAACCCCAACCCCAAAAAACTTACTGGTACTACAAGAAACAAGTCGAGGTTGGCTCGTGTCAGGGAATGTTAGTTGCTACTCCCCAAAATCCTTGCACTACTCAATTGTTATTAAATAATCCACCATTGATGTAATCCCTTAGTGAGTTAGTCAAACGATTTGGAGAGGTAGAAAAGCACACTACACAATATGTGAAGGAGAACTTTAGGGAAATATTTAGTTAGTTTGCCTTTTATACCAAACACTTCGCAATAAGGCGACTCTTATTCTTATTGATGTCGGGGCCTACAATACAATCAAAATTGATTGATGCCCTATTAAGGTTCCGATCGAACAAATCCGCCTTGACAGCCGACATTTGCAAAAAGGAATCGCTGCGCAGAGATACCCAAATCTGATGGTGCATTGTTAGCAGCTACCCCTCGGTAAAGGAACCGTCTCGTGCGATTTGCTGATTTAGTATCAGGTGGAACATCCGAGGAGAAAGTTGTGTAGCCTATGGGGTCTGTATTTACTTTCTATAGCAGATTAGCTGCGAAGTTAGAATATTGTTGATCTGCTCGGAGTCTCGCGCCATTAAAAAATTACCCAAATTTAGAGCATAACAGCATATAATGCAGTTAGCTTAGTTGCTCCATGCAACTCCACTCTTCCTCGCCGAAAGTGAGTAACGGAGCCAATAACTTTAAAGTATTTGTCGCCAATCGGATCAAAAACATTCCGGAACTGACTCAGGGTGTGTCGTGCAGGTATATCTCCCGAACTCAATCTAGTAGAAATAAACTCGGAGGTTTGCCATTACCTGCCGAAGGACGACTGCTATTAGAAAAAGCTTTTTGTTTAATTTGGTGTAGTCACGCACCAACCCGTTCGGCTACGGCGGCCGAATAACAATAATACAAAACAAAAATATTGTTAGGATGAATTTTGTTTTTATTATAATATGGTAAATAATTTCATGGCATTTATTTTTTTAATGTGATGATGACGGATATATGCCCACCGCGGATACGAGTTACAGGGTCCATTCGACCAGGCCAATTTTTGACTAGTTTTTCCAAAATTCTGGCCGAGTGGTGTCAATAGTGGCTTGCACATTGCATTAAATTGATTGTTAAGCGCGCCGTATGACAAGTTTCGCCGTCTTATTGGAACCAAATGTCGATGTTTAGCTGACTAATTTTTGGAAATAAAAATTCAGTTAGCATGGCTCGATAGCGCACGCCATTGACCGTTACAGCAGTTCTTTCCTCATTTCAAAAGAAATAAGGGCCGTTTCAGCCAGTGCTCCATGAACCACAATTTGGAAGCTTTGTTCCGGTGTTAAATGATTCGTGCTGACTTGCCAAACCTACTGAACAGAAATGTTAACACGGGTTGCCATTCTCAGCTGTCCGACCATATACATCGATATCGATAGTGCTCATGCAGTTAAAAAACACGCAATATATAAATCAACTTCGTTTTATGCAAAGGATCCATGCGTATTGTAAAATCGTGGCTACGCAATGACTATTATCTCATACTACGAACTTACATTCAAGACAGACAATTTTATGTCAAATGTAATGAGGTCTGCTCCCAAATCCTACCGATGACGGCAGGACCAGGACGGTGCATTAGGACCATGGTTGTATATTTTATATACAGCCGATTTACCGACATCGAATTCAGACCATGCAACATTTCCTAACGACATAGTCCTAATGGTATCTAACAGAGACAGAAACACAGCCAAACATAATATACAAAACGAGCTACATATGTATAATTTAAAATTAGTTTTAAAAATGGAGCATCGAAACTAATAGAGATAAAACAATACCAACAAACTACACAAATGAAAGGACAAACATAGAACCGATTAGGGCTGGCAATTCTGATGCACATATTGGCATAACAATCGACTCCAAAATAAACTGGAAGGAACACAAAAAAAGCGAAATGAAATCAAAAATCGCTTTCGAAACCTGTATTGGTAGCTTGGACCTCAATCCAAATTATAATTGAAAAACAAAGTCCATATTAATAAAGCAATTTGGAAATATGGGATATAGGTTTGGGGCACTGCTTCTAAATCAAACTTAAGTATGTTGCAAAGAAATAATCTAAAATACTTAAGACTATGACTAATTCAACGTGGTATACGCCTAATGCGTATATCCATCGAGATCTTGATATCGATACAATTGACGAGGCAATCAACAGAAGAGACATACTGACGCACACAAATCCTATAATTAGAAGGCTCCCCAATGTAGAGAAATATAGTCAAAGACGGCTTAAAAGAAAAAAAAAACAGATTTTGCATAATATATGTAGTCTAATTGTAAAGTTATTAATGCTTTGTTTACTTTGTTTAGTGGTCTTGTGGACAATGACATTTTAATATCACTTACTTTCTTCCACATTTTTTCTTATTAGTTACTTCTTCTTCTTAATTGGCGCGATAACCGCTTACGCGATTTTGGCTGAGCTTAACAAAGCGCGCCAGTCGTTTCTTTCACGTACTAACCGGCGCCAATTGGACACACCAAGTGAAGCCAAGTCCTTCTCCACCTGATCTTTCCAACGCAGAGGAGGCCTTCCTCTTCCTCTGCTACCACCAGCTGGTACCGCATCGAATACTTTCAAAGCCGGAGCGTTTGTATCCATTCGGACGACATGACCCAGCCAACGAAGCCGCTGGATCTTTATTCGCTGCGCTATGTCTATGTCGTCGTAAAGCTCATACAGCTCATCGTTCCATCGTCTGCGATATTCGCCGTTGCCAACGTGCAAAGGTCCTAAAATCTTACGCAGAATCTTTCTCTCGAACACTCCAAGCGTCGCTTCATCGGATGTTGTCATCGTCCAAGCTTCTGCGCCATACGTCAGGACGGGCATGATGAGAGTCTTGCAGAGTGTCAGTTTTGTTCGTCGAGAGAGGACTTTACTGCTCAGTTGCCTACTTAGTCCAAAGTAGCACTTGTTGGCAAGAGAGATTCTACTTTGGATTTCAAGGCTGACATTGTTATCGGTGTTAATGCTGGTTCCTAAATAAACGAAGTCTTTTACAACCTCGAAATTATAACTGTCTACAGTGACGTGGGTGCCGATACGCGAGTGCGCCGACTGTTTGTTTGAAGACAGTAGGTACTTCGTTTTTTCCTCGTTCACCACCAAACCCATTCGCTTTGCCTCTTTATCCAGTTTGGAGAAGGCAGAACTAACAGCGCGGTTGTTAAGGCCGATGATATCGATATCATCGGCATACGCCAACAATTGTACGCTCTTATAAAATATTGTGCCTGAGCGATTAAGTTCTGCGGCTCGTACGATGCTCTCCAACATCAGGTTAAAGAAGTCACACTACAGTGAGTCACCCTGTCTGAAACCTCGTTTGGTATCAAACGGCTCGGAGAGGTCCTTCCCAATTCTGACGGCGCTGCTGGTGTTGAGCAACGTCATCTTACAAAGCCGTATTAGTTTTGCGGGGATACCAAATTCAGACATAGCGGCATACAGGTAACTCCTTTCCGTACTGTCGAATGCAGCTTTGAAGTCGATGAAAAGATGGTGTGTGTCGATTCTCCTTTCCTGGGTCTTCTCCAAGATTTGGCGTATTGTGAATATTTGGTCGATGGTAGACTTTCCAGGTCTGAAGCCACACTGATAAGGTCCAGTCAGTTGGCTGACGGTGGGCTTCAGCCTTTCACACAATACGCAGACTAGAACCTTATAGGCGATATTTAGAAGACTAATCCCGCGGTAATTGGCACAAATTGCAGGATCGCCCTTCTTATGGATTGGGCAGCGCACACTTAAATTCCAATCGGCAGGCATGCTTTCATCCGACCATATTTTGCATAGGAGCTGATGCATGCACCTTACCAGCTCCTCGCCGCCATGTTTGAATAGCTCAGCCGGCAGTCCGTCGGCGCCCGCGGCTTTGTTGTTCTTTAGCCGTGATATTGCTATTCTCACCTCGTCATGGTCGGGTAACGGAACTACAATTCCGTCGTCATCGATTGGGGTATCGGGATCTTCACATTCTCTATGACATGCGCAGCTGTCACTGTTTAACAGGTTCGAGAAGTGTTCCCTCCATAATTTAAGATTGCTCTGTACGTCAGTCACCAGATCGCCGTCTTTGTTCTTACAGGAAAACGCCCCGGTCTTAAAACCTTCTGTAAGCCGCCGAACTTTCTGGTAGAATTTTCGGGCGTTGTTCCTATTGGCCAGCATCTCAAGCTCCTCGCACTCACGTATTTCGGCCTCTCGTTTCTTTTGTCGGGTGTTGGGTCCTCGGATCGTACGTACATCTAATACACTAGAAGCGTGTCTTCCATCTATCACAACATGATCGATCTGGTTTCGCGTTTTTCGAGGTAGCTTGGTGTATCTTCTTATGCTGGAATCTGGTGCTGCAGACTACCATGTTTCGGGCCCCGGCGAAGTCGATCAGCCTCTGTCCGTTATCGGATGTTTCGTTGTGCAGGCTGAATTTTCCGACTGTGGGACCAAAAATTCCCTCCTTGCCCACCCTGGCGTTGAAATCGCCAAGCACGATTTTTATGTCGTGGCGGGGGCAGCGCTCATAGAAGAAATCTTTGGTCGTATCGTCCTTCTCTTCCATAGGGGCGTGGACGCAAATTAGCGAAATGTTAAAAAAAAATCGCGCTTTGATGCGGATTATTGCGAGACGCTCGTCCACCGGAGTGAACGACAGTACTTGGCGACGAAGTCTCTCTCCCACAACAAATCCGACACCGAATTTGCGCTCCTTTACAGGACAGCTGTAGTAGACGTCGCAAGGTCCTATGTTTTTCTTACCTTGCCCCGTTCATCGCATCTCTTGGATGGCAGTGATGTCAGCCTTTACTCTCACGAGAACATCAACCAGCCGGGCAGAGGCACCTTCCCCATTAAGGGACCGGACATTCCAGGTGCATGCCCTCAAATCATATTCCTTATTTCGTTTGCAGGGGTCGTCATCAGTAAAGGCAGTTCTCATCCGAGGCTTTGTACTTCTTTTCATTGGGGGGGATTTTTAAGTGGCGGGTCCAAAACCCAGCGCACAACCAGCTATCCTGGAATGCTTCGCCTTCTCACGTTAGCTAATCCCGGACGTTGTGAGCTGCTTGAACCATATGTAGAAGAATCGTCCTAGTTACTAGTAGTATGTATTTCCCGTATTACAAGGCAAGCTAAAAATATTAAATTTTTAACTTAACTATTGCCAAAACACTATCATTTTGACAATTCTAACATCAAAGTTTTAACATTTTAATATATTTCAAATTTTAACATCGTTTTTTTAACTACGTTAACTCAAAATTTTGACGTTATTTTTACGAGTTGGATCGATTACTAATTTATATTTTTAATTTTATTATTAAATATTTTAACGTTAGTGATAGTTAAAATATTTCGCTGTTGGTAAATTCCGACAGTGAAATTTTTGATGTACAGTATAGAAGAAGTTAATGAAGAATTTAGAGTGGTATACTGCCAGTATACCACTCAAAATATTGACTGTATTAAAGATAAAAAGATTGACTATCATAGAGATCAAAATATTGATATAAGGTTGGTACACCAGGAGTGTACCACCCAAAATATGAATTATAATAAAAGTAAAGAATTAACGTACATTTCTATTTCATTTTTTAGTTGGGTCGATTCAATATTTTAACTAATTTAATTTTAAATATATATCAAATATTTAAGTTACGAGTACATCAAGACGCTAACGTCCCCCCTGAAAATACGCGTTAAGAATATTTAAATTTTAATGATAGTTAATTCAAATATTTTAACTATTTTAATTTTAAATATATATCAAATATTTAAGTTAACGTACGTCAATATTCTTGGGGGGGCGCTAGCGTCCCACCTGAATATACGCGTTAAGAATATTTAAAAAATTAATGACAGTTAATTCAATATTTAATATGAAATGCGTCACTAAAAGAATTTTTAACATGGTCGATTTTACCTTCATTTTTGCAAGTACTTTTTAAAAAGCGTTCGGAAAGAAAAAAGCGTTCCAAATGGAACGCAAAATATTTGAGAATCGAACTCGCAATAAAAATTATTGTTACAATTCCAATCACTTAACCAACTCATCTAAACAGCACATGTGGAAGTAATGTAATTAAAGTTAGGTAATATATTTCAACTCTGTCGAAATCGTTCACAAAGTGAGCATGTTTGCAAAACAAAACGTTGATCTTATCAACACTGCTCACAAACTTTAAATAGAATAAGATTTATGCTATTGAGAGAGTAAATATGAGTCACAAACTGCAAGATAAGCATTCGTAATATGTTTCACATTTTAGTTGATTGCTTTTAACTATTTCATTTTTTTAGTTGGGTCGATTCAATATTTTAACGTTTTTAACTATTTTAATTTTAATATTTAAGTTACGAGAACATCAGTATTCCAGGCGGGGGTTATTAATGTTCACAATTTAAATGATAACTTTAAAAACTTAATAGAAGATTAAAATCAATCAAATCAGTTATATAAAAAAACAATAGATGGACATGAAAATATTTCGTAACCAATTGACAATATCAAATATGTTTCCAAAGGAAATGACTCCGAAAGCGAATATGTTTCGACTCTGTCGAAATCGTTTGACAATTATATGGATTTACAAACTAAAGAATTTAATGAAAAGCAACTATCACCAATTAGAAATAGGTACAAACAAATCGCAATCAGTTGAAAGTACACCAACAGCTAGCACATGTTCGCGAAGCGAACGGTTGACTCCGTCAACATCAAAAAACGCTCTAGTTCGTAGTGCAAATGAAACTTTATCTACACCAGTACAATTTATTTCAGAAAAAATTGGAAATATGGCAATGAAATATTTAAATTTAAATATTTCTGATATGATATTATGTGACAATATTTTTGGTCTAAGATGTGAAGATGGAAAAGATTTATGGATTGGTAATACTGAAGTAAAAATTAGTAATAATAATATTATTTTGAATAATAAAACCTACAGTAGAACAAAAGAGTTATGGGAGTTAATAACTTTAAAAGAACCATCAAAATCTGTAACAAATAATGATTTACAAAATTATGAAGAAATCATATTTTGCTTACATGCAAAATAATGATAAAAATTTTAAACGTATTAAATCTAGCGTTGGAAATAAATATATGAACTTTATTAGACAAATATTGATTAAAAATAAAATTATAAAAGAAAAAGTAGGATCTGGTTTAAATTCAAAAAAAAATCTTTCAAAATCATTAAAAAATTTAAAAATTACAACTATTGTAGTTTACCTACTAATTATGTTCGTTTTGCGAACCGTTCACAATGTTAACGTGTTTATTGGAATGATATTAATGAATTAAAAGATAGATTAAATTTGTTGTTAATCGAGTATAGTGCAGGAAATGATAGTCCAGAAATACATAATGAAATTATAAATATTATTGAGTAATTAAAAGAAGAAAATATATTGACTGTTTAATTAAATTAAACATAAATTTAAATAAATGAAAAATTTTTTATTCTAATAAATGGGAATTGATAAGTTTGGACAAAAATCTGTTTCAGAATTAAATTAATCTAACGAACATTCTCTTAATAGAATAATATCGTTGGAAAATGAAGTTGAAGAAATTCGTTCAAATAGTCATCAATAAAAAGAGAGTATAAGTAAATTATTGGGAGGTTGAATTAGTTTTAAAGGTTTTTTTCGAAGATTTGGGGCTTTATTGTGAAAAAACGGTACAGCTCCTTTCGAACACCCAACATAAGCGCCACCCAAAGCAGCCATTTTGAAACATTCTGTGTCTAGGTGGCATAAACACGGCTCCACCTCGATGAAATGCTTTTAGCCGTCCCAGAATTGAATCATCCGAGAGGGGAGGAGTTTTATAGGGTTACGGGATTATGCCCCACTTACCACTGGTATGACGGCACCATTGATAATGTGTCTGACATTTTCGACTTTAACCTCCTCTAAAAAACAAAAACACCCAAAAAAAAAGAACAGGAGGCAGCCATGGATATCATAAAGCGGTGCTGCTGTTGAGTCGTAACCGTTGTGGGGTGCCACTTGAGGCATTACTAACGAATTTCTCTGGAAAGCACTGAAGTTTTCTGCTGTTACTGCTGCTGGGGCATTTGTTGTAGATTTGACTTAGTATGTCCATTCTGTGAGGGAAGAAACTTAAGACCGCTATCTCCACTCGTGTATATACTTATTGTTACCGATTAATATTACAATTCCATTATTAAAATTGTTTTTTGCACTAATTAGAACAACTGTATTCAAATATGTACTTATGTACTAAACTTGAATTATCGCTTCCTACTAAAAATTTCTTTTGTAATATTTTTACCAAAAAATGCAACAATGCCTAAACTGTAATCGCCTTTGAATTGACCGAAGCGTGCTTTAAAAGTCCAGTTGCTTACGGGAATTCAGACGCGTACGAGAGTTGAAAATATATAAAAACCTCACTCCCATTTTAACGCAACTTATATAATTTGTTAAACTTTATTAATTTCTTCAACTTTAAATTCTTATACATATAAAACATTTTCATTAACAAGAAATGAAATCCAGTGAACTTAAAGTGGTGCACCGCGTTATAACCTCCGTCATAGGAAACACGTCGAGAAAGTTCGCGAAGCCAAAATGGCCGACAAAAATAGTCAAAAAAGTTCGTACAGTGACGACGAAAATGATTGCACGATAGTTCAGCAAGACAAAGTGATGGAAGAACTACGTGAGCAAATAAAAGCCTTGCAAAACTCGCTAGTCTCATCGGAAAAGGAAAAAGTTCAATACATCGAAGCCCTAAATCAACAAACTGCTAACAAAGTTATCAGTGCCGACGTAGCTAGCATCGAAGCTATTCCTGTCAGCTTGAAGCCAGCCGAAGTTACCCCTGCCAACTTCACAACAATCACCGCTACTTCAGCCAGCGCTATTCCTGCCGAGACTTATTCTTCTAGTAACAATTCTGCCAACACAACATACGCCAGCGCGACAGCTGCCAACGCCAATTTTGCCGGTGCTACAACTGCCAGCACCAATTATGCCAACGCTACCTCTGCCAGCGTTACTTCTGCCAACGTCAAACCCGACGCTGCCTTCGGCCCCTATATGCGGTCTGCCACGTGCCCGCCAGGAATAATGCAGCCGGTACTGCCACACCAGAGAATGTTAATGCAATGAGAAGGTGCAAATGTTACTGTGAGCTTTTTTTAGTACAATTGAGATTTGAAAGATTTGTAGTAAGGTCATTTAGCACACCGAGTTTATAGACACCTCACTGACTTTTGCCCACACAAAAATTAGAAACACCACACATTTTTCACCTCAACACACAACACATTTCTCACCTCGACATTAAACCAATTAAATTTTTACTATTTTCGTATTTTTGAAATAATAAGCGAATACGTAAAATTTATTACATAATTTTTTTTTTCAATTACATTAAAAAAAAAACGATTTAAAAAAAAAAAAATTTATAAAAAAAAGTTTGCGCCGGGAATTGAACTCGAGTCTAACATGTGGCGAGGAAAAATAGGCGGTGCGTTTATTTCTTCGAATGCTTATTTTTTGACCATTTTGTTACTTTTGAAATGATAAGCGGATACATAAAATGTATTACAAATTTTTTTACGATTACATTAAAAAAAAAAAAAATTTAAAAACGAAAAAAAAAATTTGTGCCGAGAATTGATGGCGAGTCACGTCGGGAGGATAAATACGCAGAGCGTTTATTTCTGCGCCTGTGAACAAAAGGGTTTGTGCATGCGCGCGACGCGAATAAATTTTAATAAAGTTCTGAAAGTAATTCGTGAAGTTTTTCATTACACACATATGTACATAAATGAACGTATACTTTATATGTAAATAAATGATGGTATATGAAATATACATAAGTACATAATATGTATGTACATGTCAATAGGAGGTATTTGCATTCAGAAAAAAAGAACGGTTTAAGATAAATCAACACTTATTTTATATTGTATGTCAATTTATAGTTTATGTATTCGACAGCATTTACATACATATGTATGTATGTACATTTGTATATGAAAAACAATAATGCGCAAGCGCAAGAACATCATATCACATATGCAAGTATGCCCAAATAACCTTGACTTATGTATGTACACATGTCATACCACATCACATTCTTACAAGAAATCAAATACACATGCGCACTAGTGAACGAGTTTCTTCCTAACAAGTGCAAAAACAATTCTGCTCTATGTATGCATATATACCGACTTTATGTCCTAGCATATATACATACATACATATATACCTACTTGCCTTCTAAACTTCCTACAAAATAATTGTATTCATATGTTACAACATCCATGCACGTTCATACATTCAAGCATACATATATGTACATATGCGCGAGCACAGCGCTCCCTTCTTGCTTCCTTGTACTTTTGTCTTTCACCAGTCGATATTCCTAATATTGTACTTACAAAAACACAATACTTTGATAGACGCAAAAGCAACAGCAAGCACAACGCGATGGCCGCTTTGCCACCACACATTCTAAAATGTTCTAGAACACAACAAAAACACATACATACCTCACATGCGCATGTCGCCCAAAGCTAAAGTCTAAGCCTAGCGGCTACAAAAACAAAATACATTCGTAGACGCAGTTGCAGCGGCCATGATTCTTTTAGTCGCGACGGTGCTGAACAATTTAGAATATTATATCGTACAAAAACAAAAAACTTCATTCATAAGTTCGAGCTCATATTTCAATTTCATTCATAAAACGAGCCGTCCCTATGCCAATTTTCGCGACCATTCGAAAATAGTCAATATTGGAATATTTCGCGTGGAATTATTTGCCAATATTTGATAAATCTTAAATTTTTGTCATGTCGAGTGGCCGCGGCTCCGTATGTATGTATGCACCCTTATATGTATGTAAATATGTCGCGAGTTAATGCGACTTCCAGCGAATCACACATTGCTGTCCGCAAAGCCGCATATATGTACCTTATGATCAGAAAGTACCGGGAATGTTTAAATTAAACAAAACAGAGTTAAATTTAAGGCAAATTTATATTATCTCCTTCAAAATTTGACCCGTCTGAAGCAACACACATGTGCCAACGTTTAACCCAGTCCTCCAAACACCCCCGGCAGGCCGATTTGTATTCTCTTTGATCAGTGCGATGGCGCGTTATCATCATGCAAAATCTGAGGATTGGTTGCTCACATTTCCGGCGGTTTGCAACACACAGCATCTCTCTAAGGTTTCAAAACGGATAAATAATATTCTCTATTGACTGTCTGGCCCGATGGAAGGTACTCATGGTGGACTATGCCTTGGCAATCGAAGGAAGCAGTCAACATCACCTTCCCGGTTCTTTTTGATCATAGGGTATACATATCCCATGTGTCAAGTGTGCGCAGAAGCTTGTGTTCTGGGTTTGTTAGAATGGTGGTAGTTTGTACATATATTTATACACATATGTATGTGAGTATGCGCGTTAGGCTTCCTGGATGGATATTAGAATATTTTCTCATCAATATGTGTATGTAAGTAGTTCAGATTTGACTGAAGAGATTAAATATAGGAATGCATATTCATATGATTGGCTTTATGGCTGTTTTACATATAAATTATTTCAAATGAAGTATGAATAATGTTATATAGAAAATAAATTTCTAAATAACAGGTATTAGAAAAACCTGAATACACTATTTTAAATCAATTCTAATTAAACCAAATATAAAAAATGAAATAAAAATATCGAACAAAAAACTGTGCACAGGATTTGAACCTGAGTCAAATATGAGACGATGTACTGCATACACGACACGTCTTCCACGATTGCGCTAATCTACAATTATTAATGATGTTTTCTAAATCACTCATTTATTCGATTCGCAGTTTTATATGCACATATTCTGCGTTAGTTGAAAGTTTGTATGCGTAATTATATGAATATGCATGTGTGTATGCGCGTTTGGCTTTCTGGACGGATATTAGAATGATATTTTCTCATCAATATAATTTGGATTTGATGAAATAGATTATAGATATATGTACATATTTTCTGTTTTGATTGATTTATATAAAAGTCAGGTCATATCCAGTATGAACTATTTTATACCGAAAAGAAATTTCCATTTATAAAATACAAAAAAAACAGTATTTTAAAGAAATTTTAATTAAAATAAACTCAAAAATTTTACCAAACTTTCCTGGTTTGAATTGTAAAAAAAAAATGTGCAAGAAAAAAAATATGACTTCAGGACTTGAACCTGAATTATATACGTGCCAAAAAACAAAACGAATAATTCCGCCGACTTTAGCTTCTGCACCACAAACTAACTGCCGCGCGGCCTTCTTAATCGCAAATTTATTCGCTTCGATTTCCTTAGTAGTGTGCCGAAAAATCTTATGAACTTCCTCAGTAGTCTGGTAAACGCAGAAAATATCTGAATTCTTGTCCTAGCGTGGTAAGTAAATATAGAAACCCTCCACTCGCGTCACTCGCATGGTAAATATCTGCAATTCGCCACTCGTGAGCAAAGTTGAATTTGAAATGACCTTATTATGAATCTACAAATTAGAACTCGAAAAAAGCTCGTTTAACATTTGCTCCTTCTCATTGCATTAACATTCTCTGATTTTACAATGTCTTAAAGCTCTTCAAAAACATTTTTTTTTTAGATTTGTTAATCAGGTCCTGCTTTGCTTTATGTTCCCTTAAAGAAGATGTAACATCAGCATAGCTTACTCCGAGAATTATGTTTGTTACGGCTGTTGTTATTAGTGTATTATTGGAGTTTACTCCTTAAGAAACGATATATAAGGCCCATGGTATGAAAAATATGGGTAGTAAAATCGTGTGAATCACCGGAAGTGTACGCTGACGGAAGTGACGCGTTGCCCTTCTTCTATATTTTAGTGAGAAAAAGCACTGCCTACCTTGTGAATGAACTACCGCTTAGACATTTGTTTGAATACATTGATGGCTCTACGTCTGAAAGTTTTAACGGTGAAATAGAGAAAAAATTGAAGGATTGTGAGAAGCTTTCTTTCGTCAATTATAAACCAATTATATTCACACTACCAGATATATCCAGTGAAAAAGATTTAAGTACGGATCAAAAATACCTATTTGATATTTGTAGGGCATTGCAACGACAGCTTAAAAAAGAAAAACCCCAAAAAAATTGTTCATTCCAGGTGGCTTACTATAGCGAATAGAATAAATAAATTTATATTTTTCCAGTAATATAGAAAAGGTCTTCATTTACTCCTTTTGCATATTAAATATATTTTTAAATATCACGGTAATCGTTCTTAAGGAGTAAACTCCAGTCACGTGTCGGAGCTGACACACACACCTCTTTTTTTTTTATTCGTATTTAATGTTGGTTCTTTATTACGCAGATTTTTTTTTATTTTTTGTTAACGCATCTAAAGTATAAGCAGAATAACGTTTAGAAATTACAACTAGTACAACTAAATAAAGATACTAACGAGCAATTTTTATTGAACATATTTATTAAAAAAGGAAAAACTAGGATACCTCAATATTCATAAATTCATTATGAATGTATAAATATTATATATAAGGTACAGCTGCTACTGGGTGCCCATCTGGTCTAAAACTGTTTTACGCTTGAGCCGCCGATGATGAGTATTTGGGTGAAGCAAAGCCAATGCTTCAGCGTTGACATGTGTACTTAAACGTTGTCTGTGGGCCATGGCGTATTTTTTCGCCACGTCAGTGATGGGTAGGATACCAAGATCACGATGGAAGTCGAGATTTCTCACATAGTATGGAGCATTGACGATGTTGCGCAACACTTTATTTTGGAATCGTTGGATAATAGTCATGCAAGATTCGCTTGAGCATCCCCATAGCTGAATGCCATACGTCCAGACCGGTTTGAGTATTTGATTATATAGCAGTAGTTTGTTGTTCGTTGACAGAATAGAGTGTCTGCCAATAAGATAAAGAAGGTTTTTTGTTTTCAATTCCAGCTCTTCACGCTTTTTCTTGGCATGCGCCTTCCAACGCAGTTAGCATCAAGGGTTATACCAAGATATTTTTCCTCGCTGACGTACGGTATATTTACGCTGTTTATGTAGACTGGCTTTTAAATTGTTTTTTTCAGGCCGAATACAATGTGAACTGATTTTGAATCATTTAATTTTATACGCCACTTTTTTGCCCATGTTGCAATAGACCTCACCGCTGATTGCAATTTCGTCGTTGTAGTCTCGATCACTTCCCCAACTGCTAGGATAGCCGTGTCATCTGCAAAGGCTGCGGTAACGTGTTGCTCATGAACCGGTAAGTCATACGTATACAAGAGGTACAAGAGAGGGCCTAGGATGCTTCCTTTGCTTTTTGCAATGATGAATAGGCGTTGTCAAGTCTGACACGAAAGTATCTGCCGTCAAGGTAGGAAGAAAGGATTTCGCAATAATTCCTGGGCAAAATCAATTTTAGTTTGTGGAGTAAGCCGGTATGCCAACTTTGGCAAACGCCTGCGAGACGTCAAGGAACACCGCTGCACAAACTTTGTCTTCTTCTATCGCACACCCAGTGGTTCTAACAACCCTGTGAACTTGGTCGATGGTGGAGTGATTTTTTCGAAAGCCAAATTGACTCTTGTTTTCTATAATCGGCAACATTAAAAAGAAAAATGAGTTTTAAGCTCCTAGATAAATACAAATGTATGTTAGGATAATGCTAAATAATCTAATTTTATCATAACTTTGTAAACTCCTCTGTTAAAATGATTTTGGGCAATAAATGAAATGAAATGAAATCGGCAACATTCAAGTCAGTAACAGTCGTTCAAAAAGTTTGGACAGCATTGGTAGCAGAGAAATAGGTCGGTATGAAGACACATCATTTGGCGATTTTCCGGCTTTCAGAATCATAATTACTTCTGCTGTCTTCCAGTACATACCAACATATTTTAACAAAAAACATAAATTAATCAATTGAGACACACTTATTGGGCAATCTCTGAAGAATTTCTGCAGTTATGAGGTCGAAACCAGGCGTTTTTTTCGTTTTCATTTTGAAAATTTCGCTCATTACTTCTTCGTTACTAACTGGCACAATGCTGACATCGCTTTCAATCCAATTTGACGAGATGTCAATATCTTCAGATCCATCATTGACATAGAAGGTTTTACGAAGATTCTCTGCAAATAAATTTGCTTTTTGCTCATTGGATTTTGCCCATTGGGTGTCGTTTATTTTGATGGGTGCTATGTGTTTTATCGGTCGATTAAATGACTTTGCTGCCTTCCATAAAGAATAGTCTGTGGATTTATCAGATGTGAGGCTCTTAAGAAATCGATTAAAATTATCATTTTTGAATATCTGAATTTGAACGTGAAGTTGTTTTGTTGTTTGTTTGAGTTTCAGTTTGTCCTCAGGATATCTGGTTTGCTGCCAACGACGTCTAAGTTTTCGTTTTTTGTTTATTGGCAACTTGATATATGAAGGGTATTTTTTCTTATTTGATGTGACATCTTGCTGGGGCGTACTGTTCCATGCTGCGTTTTGAATTATTTGCGTGAATTGAAGCACGGCATCATCAAGGTCATCAATAGTCACGATACTGTCAGTGTCTACCACTAAAGCTTGTAATTGCAGTTGGAAGTACTGCCAGTCGGTGAAGTTATTAAATAGACGAGGAGACGTTTTATTTAGTACCACATTCCCTGATATTTCTAAAAGGATCGGTGAGTGGTCAGAGTTCAAATCGAAGCCTTCGGAAATAGAAAGATGGTTTGCGGGAATATTTTTGAAGACAAAAAAGTCAATCAAATCAGGTACTTTGTTGGTGTCTGAAGGCCAATATGTTGGCTTGCCAGTTGAAATTATTTCGCAACCTCTTTGTCTTAAGGCTTTAAACATTTCGCCCCCTTTTGTCGTTGTAAGCCTAGATCCCCAATGTACGTGCTTAGCGTTGAAATCGCCTCCTATAATAAAACGTATCTTTGTATCTTTCGATGAGAGATACGTAGTCTTCAGATTTTAGTTGATGACTGGGTGGGCTGTATAAAGCTGTTAGTAATATTTGTTGCTCGAAGGCCTCGACAGAAACGGAAGTTGTTTGAAATTCCTCGGCGCTGAGTTGGTCTTCCAAGTGGTGAGTTATATTATTTTTTATGAGAACGGCGCTGCCACCTCTTGTTGCGGTGAATAGTATGGTATAGGGAATAATGTTTAAGATTCAAATATGAATGTCTTGTGAAGTGTGTTTCAGCTATTAGGCAGACGTCAATTTCGTCGTTGTTTAACAGAACTTCTAGCTCAGTTTGGTGTTTAGCTAGACCGTTGGTATTCCATAATATTATTTTTAGTGTTTTATTCATAGTCAAAAAATTGCATGTTTTGTTCAAGGGCACACAATCGTTTTTCAATTGATTTGAAGATTTGGCCTTGTTCATTTAATTTACTTAATACAGCTGAAAGGGGATTTTGCACAATAGGTTTGTTCGGTAACAAATCTTTGGTAATTTGTGCGTATGTAGCCGGTTTATTTATTATAGGGATTTTTGTCGGATTATTTGTAAGACTTGTAGTAGTTGTAGCACGTTTTGGGATTGTGTGTTCTTTGTTTGTACTGTTTACTGGTTTTGAATTTTGGGATCGCTTTTTCGTTCTAATCTTTTGGAGTTCTTTCGCCACTATACAGCCTCTGTAATTTGCAGGGTGGGACTCTCCGCAGTTACAAAACTTTGGGCTTTCTAGTTCAGTTTGTTTGCAATCAATGGTGGCATGCTTCCCTGCACATTTGACGCAACGTGAGGGTTTCCCGCAAAAGTTTTTAGTATGGCCAAAAGCTTGGCATTTTTTATACTGCGGTATTAGATTTGTAGATTTGACAGGTTCAATTTTTACTATGGTGTTCAATATATTTTTAATTCCGTAAATTTTTTTCACATCTTCAGACGGATCGAAAGTGATGAGAAACATTTCAAGTGGTTCCTTTGTTTTCCACTTGAGTTTGTTTATGGCGCTTAAATCATTTAGCCCTTGTGATTTTAAGTCATTCACTATTAAATCGCTGTCGCAGGAATGGTGAAGATTTTAATTTATTACCTTGATAGGTCTATTTTGCTTATTCTCATAGCTGTGCCAAGGAATATTTTCATTTGACAATAATTTTGTTACAGACCGATAGTCGTACGAATCGAACGTTATTACTTTGCATGCATCGTTGTTTAAAAGTTTAATGAAAAATGTATTTTTTATTGTGGTAATAAGTTGACTATGAAGTTTTTTAAAATCATTATTACCATTGATAATTATTGGAGGAGGACGAGGTATTTTACTAACTGGTTCCGTTTTTGTTGGTTTTGTTGAATCATTAGCACTATTTGTAGATTTTGATGGTGTTACAGCTTCAGGAGAAGATTCAGCTTTACGTTTTTTGGATGGCCTTTTTTCTTTAGGATCCAGTCGGTTTCTCTAGCAGGCTCTTCTTCATCAGTTTCATAAACTTCAAAACATGTTTTTTTTGTGATGTTTATATCAGTTTTATTATCATCAGCGCATATAGTAGATTAAGTTTGCCGTTTTCTAATTTGAGATGGGATATCTCTTTTTGTAGAGCAGAGCATAATTTTTCTAAGTCAACATTTTTTTTCATCAGGTCTTTATTACGCACTTCACTGTTTGTGTTGGAATGATTGGGCCCACCACCCTATGGTGGAGAACACATTTCGATAATGCAGTCAACGGTGACAGCTGCTTGTCAGCCACACGAGATTTGTTTACACTCGCGATAGCGGAGTTTTGTTTATTGTAAATTTTTTCTTTACAGTTTGCTTTTGTTTGCTTTATTAACGTTAATTTTCCCCTAAAAATAAATGTCGTGATTTTAAATGCTTGTTATGTACTGGTATTCGTTTGCAGTTTCACACTCCTACAAATGCAGTCCTTGCTGTTGTAGTTTTTATTATTCTTTTAAGGAATTTCGATCCCTTTGTTCACCCTTTTTTCAATTCTCTTTAACACAAATTGTATTTGTAACATTTTCACCCCAACTGGCAACAGCCATAATTTATGGGTTTATCAAATATCTTATTGTGGGTTTCTAAGGTGTCTTAAAAATTTTTCACGATTTCGCACCCGTCTGTTATTTTATCGATTTGTTTATATTATTCCGATATTTTTTCACCTATTACAACATTAATTTTGCAAAATTCACGCAGTTGAAAACACAACGACTACTTCGCACGCCCGTTTACGACCGTTTTTTACGCAGATGTGGAAATCTTTGCATTTTAAGTGCTTTATAAAGTTCGCATCCTTTGTAGTTGGTGGTATGCTTACCTTCACATAAAGCGCATTTAACTTCCTTTGTTTGGTTTTTGCATTCCATTGAAAGATGTCTACCAGCGCATTTCACGCATACTGGATCCCTTTTACAATAATTTTTTGTGTGCCCATATTTCTGGCATTTCGTGCACTGTGAAATGGTGCGCTTATGGTGAGGTACTTCAAAAATGGCTATGCAGTTCATTAGCTTGTCAATATTGTAAATGCCTTTGTTGTTATCACTTGCTTGTAGTTCGATGAAAAATACTGGTAGTGGTTTTTTTGTTGTTCTTTGTATTATATTAGTAATGTTAAGTCTGTAATGTTTGTGTCCTTTTTCGTTTAGTTCTTTTTTATTTTCTTCTTGGTCTGTAGAGTGGTGCACATTTCGTAAGACTACTTTAAATCCTCTTTCACTTTTTGGCCTAAATGTATACAGTTTCGTACCTTTTTCTTTCAACATGTGGTGTAATCTGTTATATACAGTGCACTCGCGGTAACTCGAATAGCCGCTAAGTCGAACGACGTGCTAACTCGAACACATTATTTTCCCAATTGACTAGTTTGTAACTCGAACAATATTAAAGCGCTATAACTCGAACAAAAAAACAAATTTATTTGTACACACATTCTTTTCAAACATGTACATTTTGTACATACATACATATGTAATAGTATATGTATATAAATTATATGTATACTAGTGTATTGTCCATATGAATATTTCGACGTTAATATCCCGTTAGTTTTCTGGGAACAACATCTTGCATTGACCAAATTGCTTTAAATTTGTCATTTGTAGTGTATCAGTGCATGTGAGTAATGGATCGTAAAAGGTTGAAGTGTTTAACATTAAAAGAGAGGGCTGAAGTCCTTAACAAAATTAAACGTGGATGTAGTGTTACTTCTCTAGCGAAGGAATATGGGGTAGCCAAGTCCACCATAAGTCTTATAAAAAAGAAAGACAAGGCAATTTTAAAAGCAGTAAACAACACGTTTTTGGGTCCTGGGAAGAGGAGAACCTTAAAAGCTTCTGAGTTTCCTAAAATGAAAGCCGCTTTATACAAATGGTTTCTGTCCCAAAGAAAAAAGAATTACCCAATAAGTGGACTCATCTTGAAAGAACATAACATGAAAAACATAATTTACATGTCGAATTTACGCTTTATGATGGTAACAAATGGAATGATGGTGCCGAATTTACCGACACAGAAGTAATAATTGAAACTAGTGATTCTGAGTCTGAGTTTAACAACACAACTGAGACATGTGAGCGGATATCATCTGAGGAGGCAGTTAGCTCTATCAATAAGGTAACTCAGTGGGCCACAACTGAACAAGTAAGCCCCGCAAAGGTTAACACTCTTTAATTGCTACGTGAAAAAGTCATATTCAACATTGCTGCAGGCAAGAAAAGACAAACACACATTACAACTTTCTTTTCGGCCTAACTTTTCTGTTAAAGCTGACTTTTTTTGTGTAACTGACACAAAGACTGCCAAATATTTGATGAAAAATATTGAAACGAATTAATTATTTTAAACATATTCATGTTCATATCCATATGTAAATAAATAAATAAATTTAATTGAAAAAAATCGATATCGATGACTGTTTTTTTAACATAGCACACTCAATTGATAAGTCGAACAAATTCGATAAATCGAACAGCGCCTGTTTTAATTAGTTCGAGTTATCGCGAGTGCACTGTATTTCTAAATTTTCTGCTTGAAGGCGAACTTCATTATTTGCTAAAATTTTTAGAGTAAAGCTATTATTTGCTATTTCATTTAAAGCACTCTTTAATGTTTTTATACATTCTACACCTTGTACATATATTGGCTGTGGCTTATTACAATATTTTTTTCTTTTTCGTCTTTATTTGCATTTTGTGACAGTGATCTTAAATTTACCCACTGTTGCAGTGCAATGAGCAAATTCTTCTTCATCATTCATACCTAAAGCTGCAAATTTGTTTGCAGAAGAAGTTCCACTCAGCCAGTAATTTGGCAGCTTACTTTGATTGAGGGTTGATGTTGCTTTTAAGTTTTTGTTACTAGCAGTCAATGTTGAGACCTTTGTAGGTAAGTTTCGTGCTCTTTTAATCACAGGTTGCTTTTTTAGTGCAGCTGGTTGCGTAGATGCTGACAAATGGGTCGCTAGCAGTAGTTCTGTTGATGCAATTTGTTGTAGACGATTTGTAGTGGTAGTTGTAGGCATACCAGTTGTGCTCACGCATGATGCAGAGAATACTGGACTGCTGATATGATAACTTATGCTCTCTGCGCTGCATGGCGAGAATGTAGAGCGCATATTGTTGTTGCAGCTTATGGGAGCTGACTGTGTTAGCCTGTTTGCTTTTGATCCGCTCTGTGCTAAATTCGTGTGCGGCATTGAGCACGTGTTTTCGGTATGTAGCGGCATTTTTTGTGGAGTAAGAACTTTCGTCTCACTTTTGGATTCTGTTCTCTCCCAAGTGGGAAAACGTAACACACTCATATTAATTTTTTATTTATTTACAAGTTACTTTGCTTGGTTCGAGTTTTTCTTTTTTTTACTTTAAATATTTGTTGACTTATCGAGTTTCACTTGATAAAGCACTTTGCACTTTCTATGCAGTTTGCTATGAGTCATATCTCTTGTTAGCAATAATGCACTTTGAGTTTGTTGATAAAACTTTCATTAACACGGATCGACAGTAAAACACGTCCGATACGCACAGTATAAAAACGCAAATGATGAAAGTTCCATATTAAAATTGCTTTTTGTACTAATTATTAAAGCTGTATTCAAATACTTGTGTACTAAACTTGAATTATCGCTTCCTACTAAAAATTTATTTTGCAATATGTTTTACCGAAAAATGCAACTACGCCTAAACTGTAACCGCCTTTGAATTGACCGAAGCGTGCTTTAAAAGTCCAGTTGCTTACGAGAATTCAGAAATATATAAAAACCTCACTACCATTTTAAGGAAACTTAAATAATTTTTTAAACTTTATTAATTTCTCAAACTTTAAATTCATATAGTTATAAAACATTTTCAATAAAAAGAAATAAAATCCAGTGAACTTAAAGTGTTGTTTGTTATAGTTTCGGAAGCCTTGTACTTTGAGCCATTGTTGCTTTTGCCCGCAACACTTACAAGTTCTGTTACAAGTTAAGTCCCTTATATTGTAGATATGAAATTATAATACTTTTTTTAATGAAGTTAGTTTTATTTATTCATGTAAATATTAAACAAAAATTTAGTTTTTAAGTTTTATTCGAAATGGTCACCATTCGCTTTTACACAAGCCTTCAAATGGTTAGGCCAATCATCTATTGCAGCACGCACGGTTTCGATGGATATTGACGTCGCTACTCGATCCAAAGATTGTTTGAGACTCTCCAAGTTTCTGTGAGGTCTCAAATTCAGATTCTGATGTGGACTTCCAGACAGCAAATTTTCTGCGGCTATTAGCCACTGTTGGGTGGTTTTTGTTTTATGGGGTGGAGCGAAATCTTGATGAGAGATCCAACGCTGTTCAATTGCTTCACCATGCCTTCGAAGAGATCCTCCTGGTACACTTTTACAGCGGTCTTAACCCCGTTTTTGCAGAAAGGAAGAGATGTGACACCTTTGCACGAAACTTCCCACTAAACCTTTACAAAGACTAGACGGCGGCCACACTGAACGCTTGGACCAATATTTTTTGCGTCTTTAGAAGTTTTAGCGTAGATTTTGTCGTTTAGCTTTTCAAATACTTCTTCAACAGTGAAGCTTTTCTCATCTGTGAAAATAATGTTTTCATGGCCGTTGACCGCGTGCCACCGAAGAAGCTGCTTGCATCTATCGAGTCTAATTTACTTCAAACGCGTTGTCAAAAGATGAGCAGTTAAACGACGGAATGCTTTCATGTGGAGATCATCTCTAATTAGCCTCAAACGGCTTTTAAAGCTACACTGGTTTGAACCACGCGAGGACTAACACTTTGTTTTCTGTCTGTCACTTCAAACATTTGGGAAAAACGATTGATCGTACCGCAAACAAATATTCTCGAAATATTAAGTTTTTTCAGCAATTTGCAAATCTCACTTGCACTTTTACCACACTTATGTAATGCAATGCCATGCGATTTTCCGTAGCCCCCCACATCATTGTTAACAAGTGAAATATGCCACGATGCTGAGTATAATTTATGAGTGGACAATGCATTCGAACACAAGCAAAAATAATGGAAGTTTTTTCTGTGAACTTGTTCTCGCCATATGCATTGTAAAATTTGTCACAGAACTTATGACTAGACTTATGAGTTTCCTTAAGGCTTCATGATTATCTATGCAAGCCGTGAGGTTATGCGAGGATTAACCCTGGTCCTTAAGAGCCCAGCCCTATCCAGAACAAATAGCGAGTCATCGCAACTTAATCTACGTAGGGTAAGAGCCAGGCAACGAGTATTCAACGTTTCCCAAGACCTGCCAGGTTTTATTAGGGCGGAGAGTTTGCAATTCTTTCGGAAAGAAATTTCTACAGCGTTTCAAGCCACATACTCAGGTAGCAGGGAGCTACAAGCCCAGTCCAGGTTTGTCATTTCCAAATATGTCCAGTACTTCAAAGTCAGAATGTTACTGGTATCCATTCTGATGACTCGCCAGCAAGTTATGAGGAAGTTACAGCCGCTCTTAACCTGGAGACAGACGCTTCTGGATTTTTGTATAGTTCACTATCCATTTGTATGGTGAAGCGGATACTTATTTTATAGTTGGGTTATCTATACGCCTTTGTCTCAGGAATGCCCTCGTATTTGTTGGTTTTTATAGCGCTTCCTGGATTCCTGTCGCTCCTATCGGTGCTTGCCTGTTTCGGTCTGCGAGTGGTATTTTATTTCCCACTTACCCTTCCTATCTGCCGAACATTGCCCTATCTGCCACAGGAAGAGAGGTCATAGATGGTAATTGTCTTACTCCGCCATACGAGGCTATAGATGTGTTTAGGGTATTGATGGAATAGGTAAACACCGACCTCACCTGCGCTAAACATAGCTACAGCAACATCATAGTTACAAACAATTTTCGGCTGACACCTGTGGACGACATGCGTACCTTGGGAATCGTTTTCAACAAAAAGCACACGTGGAACACATTGATATGTTACAAGCTTCATTATCTTCACAGTTGAACAATATCAAACGCATATTCAGTGCCAAACTAAACTCTTACAAAAAATACTTTAATAGGCGTCATAAAAATGCTCCCCATGATCTTTATATAATATTAATCCATAGGGCTGCAGGTGCAAGTACCACTCTGGCACTCCCTAAGTAGCACCAAAGCGCCGTTTTGATAGTGAACCAGAATTGTTGATGTAATGGAGAATTTTGATGGGGTTTAGGTTGGCGCACTGCCCAGGCTGCCGAAGAAAGGAGCACCCAGAGACCTTAATCGTCTAGCTACCAAACCTGGACATTTAAAAACAAAACGCTCAGCAATCTTCTTCTCTGAAAGGTTCCCAAAGCTTTTGCAAGGGTTAAATGGTAAATCCAGCTTTTCCGCGTGTAAGCCGATCATCGAATGACCGGTAGACACAGCTACACTTGTGTAAATTGAATAGCGTGGAGTCTTTAGGACTTTTGGGGTCCTCCGTATATCGTACTGGGACCCCAGGATTTTCGAATTAGCACATGAAATTTGATATCCTCTTTACTGGAGTTGAGTAGTTTGGATCTACATCAAGCGTCGTCAGAGCGTTGATCGGGGCTTGGCTATCAGAAAAAATGTTAATAAGTTCCTTGCTTCCTTGCACAAACACTAGCAGTATTCGGCAATTTTAAGGAAATAACGGGTGATATTTTAGCTATTATCTTTTTAAACAGTTTGTTTAAACAGCTGACGCACGTTTCGTGTTTTGTTTCACTATCAAACATCTTTAGTTTGGTCTATAATTTAACCATGAATCGTCTTACAAACGAACAACGCTTGCAAATCATTGAATTTTATTAAATAATGCGTGTTCTTTTAAGAAAGTTTAAGATCCACTTTTTTATCGAAAAATTGTGTTCAGCGACGAAGCTCATTTTTGGATCAAGAATTGCAAGAGCTACCAATGTATCCAGAAAAGGTCACAGTTTGGAGCGGTTTATGGGCTGGAGGTATCATTGGACCGTACTTCTTCAAAGATGGTGATAATCGTAACGTAACTGTGAATGGTGAGCACTACCGTGAAATAATATCCAACTTTTTTTGCCCAAAATGCAAGAGCTTGACTTGCTGACATGTGGTTTCAGCAAGACGGTGCCGCATGCCACACAGCACGCGTAACAATGGACTTGTTGAGAGGCGAGTTCGGTGAACATTTTATTTCACGTTCGGAACCTGTCATTTGGCCACCCATTTTTTGTGGGGCTATGTTAAACCTCATGTCTATTCAGACAAGCCTGCTTCAATTAACGCATTGGAAGACAACATTAAAGCATTTATATGTGAGATTCCGGCCGAAACATTGGAAAGAGTATGCCAAAATTGGACTAAGCGGATGGACCATTTGAAGCGCAGTCGCGGTCAACATTTGCATGAAATAATCAATTCAAACATTAAACTATATGGACTGTACTATTGATTTAAATAAAAATTTCATGCATTTTTCTGAATTTTACGTGTGTTTTTTTGAAAAACTTTCCTATAGCTCTTAAAAAATCACCCCTTAGATATATTGGCTGATTTAGAGAAAATTCCTGCTCTGACTACCGATTCCATTTTGGAACTGTCAGTGAAAACAGAGGTACAAGCTTCGGTACAGATTTTCCCTCGTTCCAATCCAGCCTCTAGTTTGTAGATAGAGAGGTTTGTCCGAAGTTCAGTGAAATACGGTGTTAACTACCATTGCAAGCAGTTCTTTGCTCCCCAAAATTCTTACTAATAATCTTCTTATATAAAAAAATGAGTGCTTGTCTGTATGTCATCGAGGAACTCAAAAACTTCTTCACCGATTATTATAAAAATTGGTATATATATCTATTTTTCCACGGAGAAGGTATGTAGAATATGCTCATTGATGGCACTCGCCGCCAGGTGGCGCTGCAGAGTAGCAACTTCTGCCCCGTAGCAGCGCGCGCCGGGTACAGCTAGTAATAAATACAAAGACACCCATCATTTCAGCTATTCACAGTTACATTAATACGAAGCTACAAAATTAAAGATGCAACACGGTACATAAAGAACTCATTTAAAATCCACTTCACCAAGATATGGGAGAGGTCTGCTCCTACGCTGCTTGGTACGAAGATATCAACAGTAAAGTCCAAATGATGCCGATTAATCGGCCAGTGGACAAAGAATCGGCCGATGCCGCTTTTTTAAAAAACTACCTGAATATTAATTCATTACATAAACGAATAACTAAATAACATTGTTAAATAAATTAACATTAAATGTCAATTGATTTATGTATTTATGTACATAATTAATACGTGTTAAAAGACTGTAAACTACTTAATCATTGCATTACAGTACTTTGTTCCTTGATATTTTTCAAATTCTTTTTAAAATAAATAGTTCATTCGAATTAGATTTCCTAGTTGCACATAAAGTAATAAAAATATGGAGCCAGATTGAGATACCGGGCAATACTCTTGTGGATAATGCAGTAAAAATAACTAGATCACCACTGGAATTCACCAACATACTAACGATAACACACATTAAAAGAGTAGTTTACAACTGTAAATTAAAGTTTTCGAGTCTATAGGGGGAAAATTACACCAATAAACACAAGACAATAAACGCTGGAAGGTCGGCACCTAAAATTCCCGTTGAGCTGCCGAGAAGTCACATTGCAGATGTAACTTCATACGTCTTCCTCTTGAGCACTCGTAGTTAACACATAAATAGCTCTTCCACAAATTTTAGCCATACACTTGCCCCTACTGCAAATTACTGCTGATTCATTTAGAGGTATCGGATTTTAAATTGAAATAAAACAACAAAAAATTCAAATTGATCGGGAAATCTTTATTTATTTGTGTAGAGCCATTCACGACACTTACCTTCTAAAGATAACCCCTTTCAAATGTTGGTAGCAATTGCGCCGTAAATCCATTGTTTCATGAACTATGGCAAGCAGCGCCGTCTTTTTGAAACCAAATGCTGTGAAAGACCACGGGCTTGAATTTCCGGCATCAAAAAGCCGTTTATCATTGCCAATTCATCGTTACATTGGCGCCAGCCTCGTTTGTTTGACTTTGGGTTGCTCTTCAGTCCACATACGCTAACTTTGCTTATTGACGTAGCCAAAAAGCCGAAAATGGGCCTCACCGCAGAATAAAATTCTAGTCCCGAAATGAGGATCTTCGGTGATTTTTCAAGAGTCCCACGACTGAACGTATGACGCTTTTGAACATTCCGGCTTCGGCTGTATTTTATACGCTGTCTAACCAAGATAATTGCGTAAATTACTTGCTTTAAGATAGGCTAAGTTGTTAAGATCGGTGCCAAATCCATTCTTCAGGCTCTTCGGCAAAACACTCATTTCCAGCCGCAATATTCTTTTCCTTTCAGGCTGTACGTGGTCTAATCGGTCGAGTACCATCCAATAATATTAAATTATTTTCAATTTTGCCGATGGTTTGCCGGTTCGGTAAGATGATTATGTACACTATAGGTTGGCCAGAGCGCGAATGTATTTGCCAAGAAATAAGGAACAACGATTTAGAACAAACACTTGAATATGTTAATAGCTTCTTCTTCTTAATTGGCGCGATAAACGTTTACGCGATTTTGACCGAGTTTAACAAAGTCCACGGCGCTGGAATGATTGCGTTGTTTTTGATGGAAATTACGTTGAAATTTGAAGAAGAAAACGTGTTTTCTTTGCTAGGCCCGGGACTTTTCAGCCCATTTGTTAGTTGATAAATATTACTTATTCTAATTTAGAATAGTGCTAGTGCTCAATCACGTTATTAAGGTTTAATTTATTAACCTGTACAATAAATAAATAATAATAATAAAAATATGCAGCCAGGGCCGTGGAGAGCATATCCGGGCCCCGAGAGAAAATTGCAAATGTGGGCGCTTTCCAATTATGTCTAATTCATATAATTCGGGGTAAAAAGTCCCCGATCCCACCCCCTCTCGTCGGGCCTGTATGCAGCTTCTGCGAAGATTTATATATTTTCAATACCATTTGCCAAAGAAAATATTCAGATATCAAGAAATCACGAAGCTGTGATTCACTACCATTTAGCTAATTTCTGATTAATTTGGTTATACGAAATGGTGTCTAAAACTTAACAGGTTTCAAAATATTCGATTTTAAAGATTATTGAAAAAAATATTATTTTTATACGCTTGTACGTTGGCCTTTTTATAAATATGGGGTGAAGAGTCCAAGCTCTGACAGCTAAAAATGGCTGATTGATGAAATGATGATTAACAAATTTTGTTTGCAAACTATCTCTCAAATTCTATGTCCTTTTAGCTATCCAAAAAGGTATAATAGTCGAAGAATATCATAATACAACGCGACGTATGTAAGGCATCAGACCCGAAGTTTACGAACCGGATTGGGCAGCATATTGCCGAGAAAAAGCAGCGCTCAACCGAAAGAGAACGCAAAATGCCGAAATCTGATCATGACACTCATTAACCGTAGTAACCCGCTGTGGCAGATGTCACAGGAGCGCTGGAAAGCTGTCGAAATTAAACTGCTGGAACGGGAATACGTCTGCTTTTGACGGCGGATGACGGTTCAGCTGTCGATCGCAGTAATATACCACCTGTCAAATTACTCATTCTTTGTTTGAGGTTTGGAAAGATTACGTGGGGAGTAGGTAGCGTATTGTGCGCCATCCAGCAGATAACAACCACAACACGCTCAGGAAGGACGACGTAGAGAAAGCTCTCGGCTCTGGAATCAAAAAATCCGCAGATTCTTCCCAAGATCAGTAAACAGAGTAAGAACAAGGATACTCGATGACTTTAGGGTGGTGACAGTAGACGGCGTCAAGAATCAACATCTACTCTAGTGTCGTGCTACTTATCACACGAAAACGGCGCACCGACGAGCGAGTTTCAAAGGCTGTCGTGGACAACTAGCCAGAGGAGGCGAAATGTAAAGCCAAGAAGGAATCTTGGGCATACTTTTGCAGTGAAATAGGAAAAACTAATGAGGTGACCAGGCTTTGGAAACTTATATCAAAGAATCCAGCCCTACCGAAATTAATACGTAAGAGAAATGACGTTTTGACTGACAATTGTAAGGAGCCGTTAGAGGACTTAGTCAGTGATAACTCACCAGGGTGCAACAGCGATACCAATGATCACGAAGCTGAAAGGGATAGTATATTGTGCATTCCTGGGGATATAATTACAGAAAACAAAGTAGAACTGGGAATTAACTCCTGTGAGTCCTTAAAATCTTCAGGAGTTGGTGGAATATTACTGGCCAAGCTTCAGAAAGACTTGGGGTGCCGTGGCTAAGGGAAATCTTCATAGGATATCTGAAGTTTTTGTACCAGAAGCAGGTAAATACAACCCTACTTACTCAAAAGAATATATACCGATAAACGTTGGAGATGAGACTATTTAGCTAAAGGAAGCCTATCCAAGGCTCAACACGTTTATACTAAGGGCAAGTCTGTAGACATTGCCCTGCATTCGCTAGTACTTAATATATGTAGATACGTACTCTCAAAGAATACTTCTTGAAAACTTTTCTAGATATCTCAGTGGCATTCAACAAAGAGGAGGAGGCCACCCATTATGCCCAGAGACGCAATTCATATGCGGATCAAAAATTTACTAGCGGAGTGGAACGACGTCTGATTAGTCAGACTAGTATGCATGGGTACCCCTGAAGGTGGTGTGCTATCACGGCTTCTATGGCTACTAGTGTTGTAACAGGATACTAAAGAAATTTGATGGTGAAGCTTCCAAGCTAGTAGCATATCCGGATGACATTGCCATTGTAGTAAAGGGGAATGTCTTAGCGCCATCAGTAGCATCATGACAAATACAGTCCGTGTCAGAAAAAAGGAACCGCGATTATTCATGAAGTATAAAATATACATATTTAAAATTTTTTTACATTAATGTATGTACAAAACTACGAGTCGCAATTACTCAATAAGCCGTGTAGTCTCCATCGTTGTCGAGTATAGGCTGGCATCTTCTCCGCATGCTTTGAACTAACTTTTCTGCGTAGCTCGTCGACAAAGAGGACCAGATTTTGTGAACATGACGCACGAGTTGCTTTAAATCGTGGACTGGCTTTCCGGAAATATGCGTTTTCATAATTCCCCACACATTTTCAATGGGGTTGGCGTCTGGGGACTGCGAAGGCCACTTCATTACTGTGACGCAATTTTCTTTTTTCCATATAAATACCGCCTCGAAACGTTTCGCGTATTCTCACTCATATTTGTTTGGTTGCGTTTACGAGAAAGTTTCGAACCACACTAACCTGAGTTATCGCTGGTGTCGTAGCCCCTGAGGGGGACTATTACGCAGAAAAAGCAGAACGAAATATTACGTGAAGTTACAAAAAAAACCGGCTATTTTCCTCTGACACAGACTGTACTCTCAGATCAGTTCAGCAAAGGGCAGACCTGTCTAAATGCGGACAAAACGAATATCATACTGTTTACAAGAAAGCATAAGTTTCAACAGTGGTAATAGTAAACGGCGCTGTACTTACTCTCAAATAACATTCAAAATATCTTGCAGTAGTACTAAATAGCAAGCTACTGTGGAACCGAAATGTAGAAGAAAGGGTGAGAAAGGCCAATAATACCCTCTACGCATGTAAAAAGATGGTTGCGCAAACTGGGATATAATCCCTCTCTGATGCATTGGTGCTACACAGCAGTGGTCAGTTCAATACTTCTTTATGGTACCCTGGTGTGGTGGACCTAGTCTAAAAAAATCTTCATACATTGCGCCTATGACGAAAGCTCAGCGAGTAGCTGCTTCATGTATTGTACTTGTATTACGGGAGCGCTAAGAACGATTCCAACTATCGCCCTCGAATACATACTTGAGCAACCATCGATAGATCTTTTCGCAGAAAACCTTCCAGCGATATCTGCAGCCAGACTAAAAGCCCTAATCAAACTCTTACAAGTTTTATGGGCGTAGCTCAATAAACTGGAACAATGTAGTCAATATGGACTATATAGCTCAGGTTTTTAAAGGGGAAAAAGGTTCAAGATTACTATTGGAATAGAGGTTGGCGTAAAGGCTTTAGCTTTAAACGCAATACACTTAGCTTTTTGATGGATGGTTCTAAAATGACTGGTGGAGTAGGCGCTGGGATATACTGTCCGGAGTTAGACCGAAGAAAGTGGTAAAAGCTTCCAGATCACTACATTGTATCCAAGACTGAGGTTTTGACAGTTGGAGAGGCAGCACACTCTGCTCGTTATCTATTGGGATCAACTCCAAGGTTCTAGCAGCCATCAAAGCAATTACATCGTTTAGTATAACGTCGATCGTTCTTGAAAGGAGGGAGGTAGTAGAAAGGTTGGCAACGAATTGTAAGCTACACTTCTTTTGGATTCCAGGTCATTAGGGCATTACAGGGAATGAGATAGGAGTCGCTATAGGGAAAAACGGCCTATCTCTATCCTCGGATTTTGCACCAAACGATTGCTTTCAATAGATTTAATGGCTGTTCTGCAATGGCTTTGGGTTGCTTTTCAGTTAAATGCCGTAATTTTTGTTATTGAAGTATCCATTAGCCAAAAATGGGCCTCATCGTTGAACATCATAAATTTTCACAGAGCGTCGATTCTCGTAATACCTTTGCACGATTTGTACACGTTGTTGAGTCGTAAATCAGTCCATGCTGAAATGTCAAGGAGTACTGAAAAAAATCATGTTTAGTTTAACAGTAGTCACACGCGATCTGTCGATAAAACCCTTTTGGGAAAAATACTTCCAATCTGAAAAAATACTTCCACCCTTTACAATGAACTAAACGATAATATTTAATATTTAATCTGGAAGAGCCGAGTTGTGCATGTACTGCTTTTCTGACCACAATGCTTCAAGGAATCATGGCCTACTGCTAGAGCGTAAATCATTAAGCAGAGGCCAACATGTTTCAATTGTCCTCATCTAGATTGCAAAATATCAAACTGTGAAAGCTCATCGAATTGCTCTAGTTCTGGTCGCAAGCACACACTACTCTATGGGAGCAACGACAACAACACACATCGCACTTGCTATACAGCAACTCCGCCACCTGATACCTTATCACCCGGCTACACTTCACTCGCTAAACGTGCATCCGTCCAGGAGTCTAACGAAAAGTAAACACATCATGCTTAATCCGAAAGATGTGCTGCGCTATCGTCGTCGGCTGACATCCACAATAAAACGATTAAGTGGTGAAAATAAAGCAATTGCCATTAATTTGTGAATTTTATTTAACAATCTAGTGATCGATCTCAGAGGTATTATTGTGAGATATTTTTATTTGGATAAAAACGTAACAAATACGTAGCAATATATTCAATTTTTTTTTAAATGTGCAACAGATCAGTTAACGTTACAATTTTCCGTCATTTAAGCCTTGTATTCTAGTATTATTTACTGGAACACAACAATATATATATGAACATTTGATTTCATGGGCAATTCCATTATACAGTTTTTCTTTAACACAGAAGTTAATAAATATAGCAGATTTTTGAAGTAAAACTTCTTAGTCGTCGATGGACGAGCGAGAATGGAGAGTAAAATTTCAAGGCCAGTGCTAGTGCGTACTATAAAGTGCTATCCATTCCGGCGTCGGATTTATTGGTATTGCCTTGCGGTAATTTGTGCCGTTGCTGCGGTCCTGGAATCGCTGCGTTTGTGCGAGGGATAAACGCTTGGAGTAGTGCGCGTTGTTGCCACGGTTTGTTTCCGGCGTTTACCTACACCGGTCGGCCCTTCTCCGTTTTTTGTAAATTTTGTCTATTTGTATTCTCTGGAAATGTGGTGAATTTATTTAGATATATATTATTTCTCTCTCTCTCTCATTCTCTCTCGGGTCTCTCCCTCTTTCTTTGTCTGCCTTGAAAGTTTCACTTTTGTTATGTGCACTACGCTACACGCAATTTTTTTATTATCTTTAAAGAAGATATCATTTTTGTATATGGGTGAATCAGCTTACTGATTATATTCCAAAACTTTAACATATTTAGAACATAGATAGAATTAAAGACTCCACTCACCTTGCTCCGATTGGGCAACAGCTTGTTGATACATCTCTTTGAAGCGTGCTTGTTTCCCCATAAATAAACGCGATCGTATATTTTGTATTTCTTGTTTACGTTCCTCCCGCCGTTCCTCTTTAGATATTAAGTGACCCTTCTCAAATTTCGTTTTTATATCGTGCATGGCTGGGCCCAAGCCCACCGCACGTTTTTTTGAGCGGACAAAATCCGCTTCATAATTTTCGGTACTATTTTTATCGACTTCCGCATCGCTACCACCATTGTCGCTACACGAAGAGTAATCGCTCACGCCATCTCGTTCACTCATCGCTTTTATGCTTAAATCAGAATTAACTCCTTGTGCTCTCAGTTTTGCGATTTTCGATAAAATCGAATTGCTGTTCTTAATAAAACTTCTTTGCGGTTCGTCATTACCTATCTCTTGATGTGCTGTATTTTCAAAAACTTTAAGTCTAGAGCGTACATTGAGCTGTTGTAATTCCTTTAAACCGAGGTCGGGCTTGTCAGAAGCTGAATTCAATAAAAATATATTTTTTCATGAGAATAATTAAAATATCATAGAAAGATACGTAAAGAATTTAATTTGATATTTTAAAGCGCATATGTAATCATATATGTACATATATACATAGGTACTTCGCGTGATTACCTCACATATACAGGGATGATAGATTATAAGATTGCGACATTTGTGAGACTATTTCTGACTGTGACATAACAAGTTAACAAGATAACTATATAAGAAGGAAGAACCAATGAATTGATGTATTGTATTGTATACAAGGTGAAGTCCAAAATAAACAAGACTGGCGTCATAAAAATGTTTTGATGGATCCATCTTTTTAATGAGTTAGGGCGTTGGAAGTTACATCCCTGTCTGACTTCCAGTGAAAGCTTTGTGACATTCGGTTCAGCGGAAGTGAAGTTGTTGCGTCTAAAGTGTCATCGGTACAAAAATAAGTTTCGAACAAAGAGCTAATACCAAATTTGGTTTTAAAATCGGTAAAACGTTTACCGAAGCATTTGAATTGATGAAAATCGTTTATGCCGATGATTTTCTATTTCATGCTAGAGTTCATGAGTGGTTTACACGTTTCAGATATGGTTTTTTTTTTGTTTTGCCTCCTTTATTAATTACACCTATCATATGACACTAAGTAATTCTTTCTACAGCTTGGATTTCATAACATTAATCATTATCAATATGACATTTTGGTTAAGTTTTTGTGTGAGTTTACAAGTGTATGTACATAGCTTTAAATTATTCTAGTTATCAGCTGGGTTGGGGTTGGTCGTTTGAGCCGCCTGGAGTTTGCTCTTTCTGTTTGCGGATGATTTCTGCTACTGTATCGATGTTGAGGTCGCGGTGAATATCTTCGTTTGGGACGTACCAAGGTGCATTGGTTATAGTTCTGAGTATTTTTGATTGTTGTCGTTGAATAATGTTAATGTTAGTTTTACTTGCAGTTCCCCAGATTTCTATGCCGTATGCCCAGATTGGCACAGTCACAGTTTTGTATACAAGGGTTTTATTTAGCAATGACAGTTTAGAGCGCCTGCCAAGTAGCCAGTATAGTTGTCGGAATCTGTTTTTTACCTCATTTCTTTTCAACGTAATATGTTCTTTCCAGAGAAGTTTGGAGTCAATAGTCATTCTAAGGTATCTTGCTTTGGTGTATATCGGGATTTGTGAATTGTTTAATGTCAGATTCTTGTGTCCTACTTTCTTGTTATATTAGAATAAACTACATGAATTGTTTTGCCACTATTGATTTGTATACCCCAAGCAATAAACCTTGTTAGTGTTTTGTTCAAAATCTGTTGTAACTTGTTTGTTGCTGCTTCTAAGGTTTTATGAGTTGCCAATAGGACGGTGTCATCTGCAAAAGTTGCTATCATGTCGATACTTGCATGCAAGAGATTATCAGCTGTGTACAGCACATATAGTACAGACCCTAGTGCACTGTCTTGAGGTACACCGGCTTCCATTAGTTGAATGTTGGAGTATTTGTCTCTATATTGCACATAAAAGTATCTGTTTGCTAAATATCATAGCTTTTCATTAACAAATAGTAGTCGAGTGGAAGATACTGTTTAAGTTTATATATTAAGCTCTTGTCCCACACGCTGTCGAATGCTTTCGCTACTTCAAGATACACAGCAACGCATGTACCTATTTCTTTTATCAATTTCTGAAAATATTTCATTTGTTACTCTATGATGTACCTGTTGTATTGTTGAATGTTTTCTACGAAATCCGAATTGGTGTGAAGGAAATAAGTTTCGCGCCTGTAGTATGGGGTCAAGGCGGTCAAGTATAAGCTTCTCAAAAAGTTTAGATAATAATGGTAATAAACTAATTGGTCTATATGAAGAAACTTCAGAGGCGTCTTTATTAGGTTTGAGTATTGCGATGATTTCAGCAACCTTCCAAGGCAGTGGAAAATACTTCATTCGTAATGCTGAGTTAAATATATTTCTTAAGTAGAAAGTGGCTTTGTCAGGTAACTCCCTTAGAAGCTTTTCAATTTTTGTCTCAATTGCTATTCGTATTTCTTTCGAAGTTATTTTCTTGATTGGTATATTTATGATATTTGTGAGGTGAGCATGAAATTCAGAATTGTCAATGGCTTGGTTATTATGTTGATTTGTAAATATTTTTTTTTTAAATGATCAGCGAGTATTTTTACTTTTTTTTTGGTGTTTTCGCCCAAGAATTCGTCCTTGTCCTTAGAGCGGGTTGGTACATAACTGCGTTGTCGATTTTTGTGCAGGCCTTCCATAGTGTATAGTTTGTAGCTCTACTAGCTCCCAGTGATGCGATATATTTTTCAAATTTTTCGTCCTTGTCCACTTTTAATAAATCTTTAATTTCTTTTGTTGCTATATTTTTATAATATCTGGTGAATGTGTAGATTGCCATTGTTGCCTTAGTTTTCGTTTTTCTCTGATTTTTTCCAAGATTTTATGGAGTAATTTGTGTTTGTTGTTACTCATCTTGACTATAGGTGTGGAAGTTGTTGTTGCATACACCATACTGTCATTGAAGTATGCGATTGCGGAGTCTATTTCTTTTTCGCTCTTTAGCGGGACTTTATTGTTAAGACTTTTCTTCATAATTTTAAGAAAATAGTTCCAATTCGTATAATTATTGTAAAATTTATGTGTCTTGTAGTTTAGGATAGGACTGGTTTCATAGCTTAATAATATTGGAGTTATTTCCAGGTGCTCACTTCTAATATCTTTCGTAATGTAAAAGTCAATTAAATCAGGTCGCTTATGCATATCAGTTGGCCAATAAGTTGGTTCTCCAGAGCTTAAAAAGTTACTTTTATTTTCTTTTATTTCATCGTTTAAATTTAGCGAAAAGTAACGCGATCATGTTTATCATTGCAGACATTTATGAGATTAATTGTTTCATCATATCTTTCATCTCTGAAATTTCTTTGTTTTCCGTTATAGTTGCTCAAATAGTTTGAGCATCATTTTTAGCGTTTATGGCAGTTATTTGGGCGTAAGATAAATTTGGTGTTGTAGTATTGTGTTGGGTTGTCATATTGTGTAGTGTAGTTTGTGATGCAACTTTTTCTTCTGTGTTTGTAATTGTGGTGGGATTTTTCTGTCTGAGAATTGGAGATTGCTGTATTTTTAATGATTTGTATATCATACAGCCCTTGCAATTGGCTGTGTGGTTTTTACCACAGAGAGGATATTTTATTTCGTTGATGACCTTTACTGGACATTCTATGGCTTTATGACTTCCAGCACATTTGCGGCACACAGGTGATTTGAAATAAAAATTTTTTGTGTGGCCGTATTTTTCACAGTTTGTGCATTGAGGCAAAGTGCGTTTCTGATGTGGAGGTCCAAATTTAATTTGCAATGTAGTAGATGTGTAATAGTGTATATATCTTTGTTGTTGGGTTTGGTTTTTAATTCAAGTCTAAACAGTGGCAAAGGTGCTTTGGTAGTACCGAGTAAGATATAATTTATATTTGTAACCTCATGTCTAAGTTCCCTGATTCTTTTACAATTTCACCTTTATCTGTGGAGTTATGCAAGTTCCTAGTATCACTTTAAATCCCCTTTGTTCTTTGGGCTTATATGTATAATACTGAGTATTTTTTCTTTTAATAATTTAGATATTTGTGTATAGTGGTATGACTCTTTGGGTTGAATTTTTACTTCATTGTTTTGCAGTACTTTCAGTTCAAAAACGCAATTCGGAAGTTTGCTTAGCGCATCGGTTAAATATTTAATGTATTCAACATTCTGTAAAAATATAGGTGGTGGTTTTGGAGTTTTAGGTTTTTTGCTGCTCATTAGTGTTGTTTGTCCCACTGTTTTGTGTTACTTTTTCTTTTTCATCATCAAGAGAGAGTATATCAAATCTGTTTGATGACAGAGTATACGGGATTGATTTGTTATTTGTTGGTTTACTTAACCAGTAGGTTGTAATTGTTTTTTGGTTTGCTAATGTTGGAGGAGCTCGGCTAAACACCCAAAAAGGGTGTACGCGCCAATTATATACATATATATATAATGTTTAATGTTTATTGGTGGTTTCTGTTGTTTCTGTATTCTAATCTGGAGAATTACGTGTATTCTTTGTTGTTCTCACCTGATTTTGCCTGCATAACTATGTTTGGGCATGTAGTCATGATTGGCGAGTATGAGAAAATTTAAGAGTTTGTTGTAGCGGTTCTGCTTGTTGATGCTGATGTTGTAACTGTTGTGATTGTTGTTGCGCTTGTGAGAGCAACCAGACAGGTAGTGGGATGAGAAATGCTGATTAGATCAATTGGAGTTTGGAATTGCTCATCCCATGGGAGAGAAGTTGTGGGTAGAGAGTTAACGGCGGTTTCCGAGGTGAGGTTGTACAGCTGATGACTTACTCTTTATTTCACTTGCCGAGAACGGAACATTGTAGCTGGAGTTAGCACTTGTTAGTTGCTTTTGCGCTGGTGAGCGGATCCTCTCTTTGGGAGGAGAGCGACCCACAGGCGTTTTAAATGTTGAATATTTTCACTAGTTGTTTTTATTATTTTTATGTTTTTATTTTGTTTGTATTTATATTTGCAAAACAAATGTAAGGCTAGGTCTTAGGTCTTAGGTTAAATGACTGCCCTAGGTAAAGGGCTCACTTGAACAAATGTTAAGAAATTCGTCCGTTGTGGTGCCATACATGGGAGAGCAGAAAGGAGATGGGATGGAAGAAGGAGCCTTGGGATGGGATGCGATGATGACCATACATTTTACGACGGCGCCGAAGGGGGCTGATTTGCGTTCGTAGTTAACCGTAATAAGCTACTAATGAACTTTACCTAATATGTGATATTGTCACTGGCTATATCCGCAGGCGTAGCGAAAACGTGAGAGCCCAGATGTCTAAGCCTTTGCCAGACGAGAGCAGGGCAGCTGAGAAGAAGGTGTTGAGATGATTCCACCTCATCCTCCAGACAGTTTCTGCAGAACGGACTTGAGGCAATCCCAAGTCTTACGGCGTGAACACCTAACGGACAATGTCCGGTAAGGATGCCCACCAAATTTGAGAGCTGGGGCTTTGTTAGCTTTAGGAGTTCCCTTGAGCGTCCCCGATCTACCCGGGGCCAGAAGGATCTCGCGACCTTGCACGTTTGCGCACTAGCCCAGCGCTCGCTGAGTTGACTCGAGTCCCATCTTTCCAGGACCAGACCACAGGTTCTCAGTGGAACCCTAATTCTCTCATTTCGCGACGAAACCGTCTCCAAAGTTCCCTGCCTAGCCAACTCATCAGCCCAGCAGTTGCCCTCTATGCCGCTGTGACCGGGAACCCAAATGAAACTGATGATGAAGTATTCGGATGCAATCGAGAGAGAAGCCAGACATTCCCCGACAAATCTCGAACGCACAAACAGCGAGCCCAAGGTCCTAAATGCCGATTGGCTATCGGAGTAAATATTTACTTCCTTAACGGTAATTACCGAATTAAGCAACCAGTCCACAGCTTCCTTAATTGCGGATACCTCGGCTTGGAAAATACTACAGTGGTCCGGGAGCCTAATGTTAAGTTTGATGGGAGGCTCCTTACAGAATACTCCCCCACCAACCCTTCCGTCCAACTTCGAGCCATCCGTGAACTTGTTTGCCATGCTTTGCTGCCGAATGTTGCACCCCGCCCACTCATCCCTTGAGGGAATGTGAGTAGAAAAAGGTCCGCTTGGACCTAGCGTGGGTGTACAGTGGTCCAGAACCATAGGGATGAACTCAAAGTTTTTAAGAATGCTAGAGTGTCCGTAACTTAAGTCTAGCCTATGGTCCGAACACCTTAATCTGATTGCGGCGCGTGCAGCGGTGTTTTTCCTACAATGTCCACGGGCGCCACATTCAGCATAGCGTTAAGTGCTTGAGTAGGAGTGGTACGGAGGGCCCCACTGATTCCAATGAGGGCAGACCTTTGTACCCTCTCCAGCTTCTTAACTGATACCATCCTTTCTAGCGAGTTCCACCAGACAAGGACTCCGTATAGCAAGATTGGTTTTATAATCGTGTTATAAAGCCAAAAAGTGACTTTAGGCGCGAGGCCCCATATTTAGCCGATAACGCCCCTGCAACCATACAAGGCGACTGTTGTATTTCTGATTCTCTCCTCAATGTTTGGTTTCCATGTAAGACCTCTGTCAAGGATGAGTCCCAGGCACTTCACCTTGTCAGAGAGCACCAACGGAGCGATATTGAGGGGAGAAACACTCTTGGTATTTTGTATTTCCTCGTAAATAAGACGAGCTCCGTCTTGAGAGGATTTATCGATAGGCCGCAATTTGCGATCCAATTTATAACTAGATTCAGATAACCCTGCAGCAGTTCCATCAGAAACTTACCTCTGACAATAAGTGCCACGTCATCCGCGTAGGCAATCACCTTACAGCCCCTCCCCTCCAGCTCCTCCAGCAGACCATTAAGTACGGAAACCCAGAGTAGTGGCGAGAGAACACCGCCTTACGGAGTGCCTCTGTTCACTTGCCGGCGGAGAGAGGTGTCACCCCATTCTGCCACGACCGTTCTGTCGGTAAGCATCGTGTGGATAAGCCTTATGAGTTCGGTTCCGACTCCTAGTTTACCGAGCGACCTGGTGATTGCCTCCGGGAGGACATTATTAAAAGCCCCCTCAATGTCGAGGAAGGCACCTACAGTGAACTCCTTCTGGTGGAGGGACACCTCGATGTCCTTAACAATTGTATGCAAAGGAGACTCTACCGATCCGCCTTTACAGTAAGCATGTTGAGCGTACGATAAATGCCCCCGAGGAATTTTACTCCTTATGTGCAGATCAATCAGCCTCTCCACGGTTTTTAGCAGGAACGAGGAGAGACTGATTGGTCTGAAATCCTTAGGGGATACATGTGAAATCTTTCCTGCCTTGGGTATGAAAGTTACTCTCACAGCCCTCCAAGATCTGGGTATGTAACCCCTATCTATGCAGCTCGCGTAGATAGGAAGAAGCCAATGACAAGATACCTCAGCAGATTCTTGCAGTTGAGCCGGTATAATGCCATCGGGCCCAGGTGACTTGAAGGGCTTGAAAGAAGCCAGGCGTCTCTTATTCTGCCAGCGGTGGTGGGTGCATGGAGTGCTATGCGTCCTATCCCAGCCGATATTAAGCGAGTCCGGATTTGTCGGAAAATGGGCTAAGATAGCACAAGATTTATTGTGTTGCAGTATTAAAGCGTCTATATCGGTGACAATTCGGTATAACCTTGTCAGCACTTTAAGCTAAGGTGTCCAGGTACCCGTGCCGAGAGCTGCATGGTTGGTAAGGTCTAAATAACCAGTCTTTAGCGGTCCCCTTCAATGCCCAGGCAAGGTCGGTTGTTTTAAGTGTCTTACCACGGCATGCCGGCTTTGCCGGGGTGGACCACCCCTTCCGTGCCTACTCGTGGGACCAAATAGCGAATGGAATCAAAAATAATAAAAGAAAAAGAACGAGTTAAGGAGTTAACGCAGAGTTTACTGGGAACGCTCTCCGAGGACGATCTACTGGCCTCCAGCCAGAACACGATTGTTGAGCCATGTACGAGAGGTGCAAAACACAGCACCTCTTCCCAGACCAAGCCTACTTCAGTCGGCTACCAAGACGACCTCTGGTGAGGTAATGCCAAGGTGAGCCCTGGCAATGTTGCCCCGGTGACCACTGCGAAGGTCACCAAGAAGCAAAATAAGAAGTCGTCCGGTGCCCTGCTCAAAGTGCGCTACCTGAGGGCGAAATGCATTCTAGCAAAGATTGCCAAGAATGAACAAGCCGGTAAAGCGCACGAGCGAGACGTCGAGGACCGTATTAAGTACGAGGCCGCGATCAGTAAGTACGAGGCTGCGACCACAGCAAAACTTAACCAGCCACAACAACAGCCTAAATCGGCACGGAGCTCGGCTAAACGTAACCGCTCACAGGATGTGAGTGGATGCGAGGTCAAAAAGAGCAATTACTCCTCAGCCCAGGGCCTTCAACCAGTGCGGCAGCCGCGGCCGCGAGGGCGGCTTACAGTGAGATGGCCAGTGATCATCTCCAAGTTGCCCTCGTGGACGCAAAAACCAATAGTGCAAGGGCGGTGTTGCCCCTTTGTGATGCTATTTAGAGGCGGCTATCGAGTATGGTCGTCAGGCACCTCATAGACAATAAGGGACCAGCACCTCTCTTCGACTCGGGTGAAATCTGTCGGGGTTGTAGGGTTATAAAATGTGCAAATCAGTACTCGAAGGAGTTTCCGGAGATGAGCCTTGCTACGGTTAGCAACGCCTGGGAAGGGCTTTCGCTAAAGGTCATCCCTACCTCAGAAATTCCTAGGCGACCACGAGCTAGAATCTGGTTGCGAAAATGGAGCTGGATAGTTCGGAAATTGTCCAGAGTCTCAAGCTGCAGAATCCTGAGGTTCCTATGGATGACTGGTCTGGCATCAAAGTAGAAGAACCTCAGCAGCATAGCTCCGCCGTATTACTGCTGATAAACAACGAGTCGCTGGAGGCACTCGGAAAACAGCAGTTTAAACTTCGCTTTGGCCTCAGGTTGGCCAAAGTGAAGGTCTTCCCCGCCTCTGTTGCCCTGGACGATGACTTAGAGAAATTGGGGGATAACACTAAGAAACTGCTCGACGATCTGCGGTTGTCTGGGACGGATGCAGATTCTGAACAGGGGGAGCAGTCGTTAAGGTAAGCAACACTTTTGAACAGTTTGTTAAAAGTAGTTCAAATTAACCTTCGTCATTCTTAACTAGCCACCGATAACCTACGAGTCACCCTCAATGAGGAGGGCATCGATGTCTGCCTGGTACAGGAGCTTTGGATCTGGCAGCAAAAAATCATGGGACTGAGGAACAGATCCTATGACCTATTTTATGTCCAAACTGATGGTAAGCCCAGGGCCTGTACCCTAGTTAGGAACACAATCAATGCCTTTTTGCTATATAATTTCAGTTCACCGGATGTGACTGTGGTCAGGGTGGAACCATCCAGAGGCAGTTGCTTCTGCTTGTTGTCTGCCTACATGGCACACGACAGATCGGCGCCTCCAGAGGAGATGCAGCATATAGTGGATACTCTCCAGCCCAGGACATAAAGGGCGCCTTTAATAATATTACGGCGGAGTCAATTGTCACGGCTCTAAATAGGCTAAAGGTGCTCTGGCTGCACTCAGTAGATGGGCTGCCAGTTGCGGCCTCAGAGTCAACTCTGACAAAACGGAGTAATGATACTCACCAGAAAATACAAGTCTCCACCTTTTAAGCTTGCAAGACTTAACAACCAATGTCTTATTCTTTCATCGGAAGTCAAGTATCTTGATGTAATACTTGACCCCAAGCTCCACTGGAAGCTGCACATTGAAAATCGAGTTAAGAAGGCTAATATAGCTTTCTACGCCTCTAAATCTATGTTCGGCAAAAAATGGGATCTCAAGCCACGTGTCGTACTTTGGATGAACAACTTAGTGGTTCTGCCAATTTTGATATACGGTTGCCTAGTTTGGTGGGCAGCTCTTCAGAAGAGCTACAACACCACTAAATTAGAGAGAGTGCAAAGAGCTGTATGTGTGGGCATCACTGATGCGTGTAGAACATGTCCCACTGCTGCACCCAACGGTATTCTGCACTTACTTGCTGTGGATCTGCAGGTTAAATCCATTGCTGCTCAGAGTGATATAAGGCTGAAGGAGATCGGCCTTTGGAGACAACTTCCTGTAGGACATAGTAGCTTCTTAAAGCAGATCTCCCCTTCCTTCTCTGTTATTCGCACTGACCTCTCCATCCGGAAACTGTGCTTTGAGGGCTGTGCTAGGGCTATCTTTCCGAGCAGGCAAGATTTGAAAGAGGGGAGAGTCGGTGCGGATATAGATACCTCTGTTTTCACTGACGGATCCAAAAAGGAGTCTGGAGTGGGAACGGGGGTTTACTCTAAATCAGGCAGCATTTCGGTCTCCTTTAAACTGCCGGAAACAAGCAGCGTTTTCCAAGCAGAAGTCTTTGCGATCCTGCAGGCATGCAAAATGCTTCGGGATCGCGATTGGGAGGGAGACATTAATATTTTCTCCGATAGTCAAGCAGCAATCAAGGCACTGTCGTCGCCGTATTGCAGCTCACTGCTCGTGAACTCCTGTAAGGAGGTACTGAAACGTCTCGAACGTGCATGAAACATTTCCCTTATCTGGGTTCCTGGGCACAGGAATATAGAGGGAAATAAAATTGCCGATGAGCTTGCCAGGAAGGGGTCGGCAGAATCGGTTCCAGCTGTCCCCTTCTCAGACATCGGTATCCTCTTGGCCGCAAGCTCAAGCGCAAGATAGTTGGAGGTCTGTCTCATCGTGTGCTATTTCAAAAGCACTATGGCCTCAATACGATAGAAACAGAACGCTTAAGGTGATGAGAATCCCCTGTCATTCAATTTCCAAAGTCATTGCGGTGTTCACTGGTCACTGGGTGATCGGTACTCATGCGGAGAAGATTAGAATTCCGTACAACCCCTATTGCAGAAGCTGTGGGGTTCCTGCAGAGAAAGAGACTGTGGAACACTTTCTCTGCAAATGTCCGGCTCTGGCGGCTAGGCGCGTGAGATTCCTTAGCGTGCCCTTTGGGGATGACTTGAAGAAACTCTCCAGCCTAGATCCTTTTTCTCTCCTCCGCTACATCAACAGCACTAGACGGCTGTAGACGGTTTTCTCCCCTCCCTTAATCCTTTCATAGGTAATGGTCCACATTATGGTATCAAAACGGCCCGCAAGTGCTACTTGTAGTGTATCTGCGGTATTCTTACCATCTTACCTACCTACGTATCAAAATGAACCGAAATCATCGTGTAAATGCATGGAATCGGAGTTGAATATCTTCAGAACGTCGATTTATCGCTTTTTAACTGATCATTTGGGCTTACGAAAGGTCAAAAATTAAGTCGATGCTCATTTGGTTTTACGACTCCAAGGGAATTGTCCACAAGGTGTTCGGACCAATGGGCCAAACCGTGAATGCATTTTCCTATCTTGGCATTTTGAAGCGTTCGTTGGATCGCATTGGTCGAACTCGCCCTGAATACCGCGGAAGAGGAATCGCTTATTGCATGATAATGCACCATCTGATCGATCCACTTTTGTTATTGATTTTTGGACTAGAAATCACATTTTAACTATTAATCATTCACCGTATTCGCATGATATGTCTCCCTGTGTCTTCTACCTGTTCGAAAAATTGCATTTGGCTATGAGAGGAAAACGTTTTGCGTTCGTAGAGGCCATCCAAAAGGCTTGTACCGACATCCTGAAAGACATTTCGGTGAATAGCATGAAAAACTCTTTCGAAAAGCTTTTAAATCGCGCAAAACAGTGTGACGCGGCCAGAGGGGACTATTTTGAATAAATAATCCCGAAATTATCAGAACAAAGTTTCTGTCGTTTCTATTTAAGCTCAGTCTTGTTTAGTTTGAACTTCACTTTGTATTCCAGTATCGCTGTAGCCTAATGGGCTTGTTCGTGATTAGAATTCGGTAGTGCCGGGGTAGGTATACATATATATGTAACGAGGACTTTATTTGAAGCGCGTGTGACGTGTATATATCCGTAATGTGATAAAGTGAGAGAATCACAAAGGATATGGCCGTAGTTATGCTGAATTACAAATGTTAGCAGAGTACGATCACTGTTTGCTTTGTTTAGCGTGAGGTTCGGTTTTCAAGTAAGGGTAGGTTTAGTTATTTCAGCGAATATCCGAAGCTATAACAGTTTTTGGCTAATAACACATGCTTTCTAGAATGTGTCCTAATTATTGTTGCGAAAGATATAGCATACTGCGGTATACCGCGAAATTTGGTTCAATCAGTAATTGTTTCCGGGAATGTCAACTCCAAAGCTATCGAGTGGGGTATGCCAACTATTCAATATATAATTCCAACGATATTCAATCCTGAAGTATAGTCCTCCTTCCCACCTTAGTTGTAAAGATCGCTTTCTACAGCGTAAGATGTGCGGACATGTTAGCCACCGCAGAACTAAGGTTCAAAATTTCCGCATATCTACAGCGCATAATGAGAAATTGCTTTCGATACTGCAAACTCGTCTATCAAACCCCAGAGGGCTCTAGCTGTACAGGCTTCATATCAAGGGGGGCATAAGGATTAATTCTTAGTCCAGACTTGTGGAACATTAGCTTCGACGAGATATTCATAAGATCCCCTTTCTAAACGGATACGCAGATGATATCGCCGCAGTCATAATGGCACGAAACTCGTAAGAAGCTCGTAGAAAACTTAACCAGGTCATGATGTGGACGAAAACGTGGCTAAATTCACGTGACCTCAAATTAGCCATAGGGAAAACGAAGCTAATGCTTCTAACCAAGAATCACATCCCGTTAGAAGTTAGTATGCAAACTTGCTCAAATACGCTAACCACAAAAAGATTCTAAAGTACATAGGCATAAGACTAGACCCCAAACTATTTTTCTGGGCCCAAATAAAATACATAGCAGATAAAGCCGTCAAAATTGCATCCCTACTCAATAGACTGATGACGAACATGGGGGGATCAACGCAAACAGAATGGGAAATAATGATGGCTACCACGCTCTCCGTTCTCTTATATGGAGCTGAATAGTGGGTAAATGCTCTGAAGGCAAATCCCCGGTAAAAGCTTCTAGCATCGGTATAATGTTCAAGTGATAAGCGGTTCAATACTGATAGATGTACAAGCCTTTGAGAGGAAAAAGTTGTGGGCATTAATTAACGAGAGGGTGGAAGAACGAGAATCGACACGATGGTAAGCAGCGAGGAAACGTGGGAAATACTCAGCGGTTTCGCAGAAAAAATTCTCCGGATAAAAAAGCGGGACCTGGACGCGGGTACACAATTATTGACTTTGTAAACTGTAAAATGGAACGCCACTCTGAAGTAATGCGAAAGCAGTTCCAGGGTGGACGATGGTTCTAAACGTGGGGGAGTTTTTAGTCTCCGGATTTGAAAGATGTTCATCTACAAAAAACAAAAAAAAAGGTTCAAAAGAAGAGAGGCCATGGAAGATTAAGCAATACAACGCGGGTGCACCATTAGAGCCAGTGAAAATGGATGTGGCGGGTCCATTTTCAACTAGTGAATCCGGCAAAAAAAACGTAATAATATGAGTTTATATTTTGCATGTATAGTACACTTCATTTATAAACACCGCATCATCTTCATTGCAATCATCACAGGAACACACTGTGGCAGTATGTTAGATGTAATGGTCCTAATCAGAATTATCGGATAGAACTTGGTTCAATAAAATGTTATATTTTGTTCTCAAGTTTTAAGTAAGTATGTTGTAAGCAAGCTTAGTTTCTAGATGTGCTATAATCCATTCTCTTCCAATCCACTATTTGACAATGACCCAAAATCTACTATGCATGCTTTCAATAAATGTATCTCATTGAAATTTGTATGATTTTAAAATGGCTCAATATTTAAAGTAAAGGCTGATCAATTCAGAGGTATCGGGTTTCAAATTGAAATGAAACACCGAAACTTTTATTTTTTATTGGCCAATCTTTATTATTTTTAAGTAGAACATCTATTTTCTAAAGATAATCTCTTTCAAATGTGGGCCGCAACTGATGTGTAATTCGGCCATCCGTGAACATCAATTTTGAATGACTCGCTGGAGGACTTCTGTTGGTGTCTCGTGAATAACTATACTTATTTTGACTTCAAATGCCTCAATCGAAGCTGGTTTATCCGCAAAGCACTTAGACTTTACATACCCGTAAGTCCAAGGGAGTGAAATCACACAATCTTGATGGCCAATCCACCGGTCCGAGACGAGGGATAATTTGCTCACCAAAACGACGACGCAGTATACCTAGTGTTCACGGGCTGTATGGGAAGCAGCGCTAGTAGAGATCACAGGGCTTTAATTCCGGCACGAAAAAGTCGTTCAATTGTGGTGCGAACGAATGACAAACGCTACATTCACTGTTACATTAGCGTCAGACTGGTCTTTGAGGAAATATGGGCCGATGATTCCTCCAGCTCATAGCACGCACCAAACTGTTGTTTTCAATGGATATAAAGGCTGTTCATGAATTTTGCTTATTGACCTAGCCATTGGGCCTCATTTTTCGTCTTCTTAATTGGCGCAATAACCGCTTACGCGACTTTGGCCTAAATTAACAAAGTTTCTTTCTAACCGGCGCCAGTTGGACACATCAAGTGACGCCAAGCTCTTCTCCACCTGATATTTCCAACGCAGAGGAGGCCTTCCTCTTCCTCTGCTACCACCACCTGCTACCGCATCGAATACTCACTTTCAGAGCCGGAGCGTTCGTATCCATTCGGACGACATGACCCAGCCAACGTAGCCACTGGATCTTTATTTGCTGCGCTATATTTATGTCGTCGTAAAGCTCATACAACTCATCATTTCATCGATACTCGCCGTCGCCAACGTGCAAAGGTCCAAATATCTTCCGCAGAATCTTTCTCTCAAGCATTACAAGCGACGCTTCATCGGATATTGTCATCGTCCACGCTTTGCGCTATACGCTAGGATGGGCATGATGACAGCCCTGTAGAGTGTTAGTTTTGTTCGTCGAGAGAGGACTTTACTACTCAATTGCCTACTTAGTCCAAAGTGGCGCATGCTGGCAAACACGTTGTGTTTCGAGGCTGACATTGTTTTCGGTGTTAATGTTGGTTCGTAAATAAACAAAGTCTTTTACAACCACGACGTGGGTGTCGATACGCGAGTGCGCCGATTGTTTGTTTGATGACAGGAGGTACTTCGTTTTGTTCTCGCTTACCACCAGACCAATTTGCTTTGCCTCTTTATCTAATTTGGAGAAGGCAGTGCGGTTGCCAAAGGCCTATGATGTCAATACCATCGGCATACGCCAACAATTGTACGCTCTTATAAAATATTGTGCCTGAGCGATTAAGTTCTGCGGCTCGTGCGATACTCTCCAAGATCAGGATAAAGTAGTCTCTCGATAGCGACTCACCTTCTCTGAAACCTCGTTTGGAACCAAACGGCTGGGAGAGATCCTTCCTGCATCTGACGGCGCTGCTGGAATTGAGAAACGCCATTTTGCATAGCCATATTAGTTTTGCGGAGATACTAAATTCAGACACCTGTATGCCGGTAACTCCTTTTTATACTATCGAATGTAGCTTTGAAGTCGAAGAAAAATATGGTGTGTGTCGATACTCCTTTCATGAGTCTTTTCCAAGACTTAGCGTATTGTGAGTATCTGGTCGATGGTGGACTTTCCTAGTCGAAAGCCACACTGAGAAGGTCCTATCAATTGGTTGATGGTAGGTTTCAGTCTTTCAAGCAATACGCTCGCTAGAACTTTATAAGCGATATTTAGAAGACTAATCCCGCGATAATTGGCACAGATTGCAGGATCACCCATCTTACATTTAAATTCCTATCGGCAGGCATACTTGCATCCAAACATATTTTGCATAGAAGCTGATGCATGCCCCTAACCAACTCCTCGCCGTCATGTGTGAATAGCTCAGTCGGTCGTCCGTCGGCGTGCGCGGCTTTGTTGTTTCTTAGCCAACTCCGTTGTCAACAATTGGGGTAGTATCGGGATCTTTACATTCTCTGTGACATGCGCAGCTGCTGTCTTCGTTCTTACAGGAAAAACTTTCTGTAAGCCGCTGAACTTTATTTCTTTTTTTTTTTTGTTTTTATTTCCCTTTTTAAATTACAATCTGTTAAATTTAAACAATAAGTAATTATTTTTAAAGTAGTATTGGAATTCTTTGTTCTCTAACCAATGCTAGATAAACATTCAATTTTGTTTCAGATTATGCTACATTATATAATATTATTTTCTAAGTGTTATAATTATTATTATTCAAAATTTTTTTTTCTTTATTGTTTTGTTAAATTGTGAATTCTGTTGGAGTTAATCGTTTTAATCTTCGTTTTCCCGCTTTCTCCGATTGTGGTAGTTTGCGCATTTGTTCATTTTGATGATTTGTTAGTCGTTGTATATACTTGATGCTGTATTTTCTAATTGTGTCATCTATTGTGTCGATATTGAGGTCGCTGTGGATCACGTCGTTTGGTATATACCAGCCTGTTTTTGTTATTGTTCGAAGTATTTTAGATTGGGTCCTTTGAATTATTTTGATATTGGACTTTTTTGATGTGCCCCAGATTTCTATCCCATATTTCCAAATGGGTGAGATTATAGATTTATATATCACTACTTTGTTGTTAAGGCTTAGTTTTGAATTTTTGGCCAACAGCCAGTATAGTTGTCTGAACTTGTTTTTGATTTCATTTCGCTTGTTTTCTATATGTCGATTCCAATTTAGTTTTTCATCTATAGTTATGCCAAGGTACTTTGCACTAGGGTGGATTTTTATTTCATTGCTTTTTATTGTTAGTTTGTGTTTCTTAGGCTTTCTATTTGTATAAATTACTTGCACCGTTTTATCTTTGTTGACCTCTATTCCCCATTTATCGAGCCATGATACAGTGTCATTTATTGTTTGTTGAAGAATGTCAGTAGCTTTTTTTTCTATTTTGTCTGATGCCATTAAAACCGTGTCATCCGCGAATGTGGCTATCATGCAATTTTTTGTTGTTGGGATCTGTATATCTGTTGTAAATATCAGGTACAATAGAGGGCCTAGGACACTACCTTGGGGCACACCTGCTGTCATTTTCATCACGCTTGAGTATTCGTCTTCAAACTTTATAAAAAAATGTCGCTTTTCCAGATAACTTTTGAGAATGGTGAAGTGATTCCGTGGCAATATTTCGCTTAGCTTGTGCAGTAGTCCTTTATGCCACACCCTGTCAAAAGCTTTTGCAATATCTAGGTAGACAGCTATGCAGAACCTTTTATTTTCAATATCGTCTAGTTTTTGTTTATAACTCTGTGGACTTGTTGCACAGTTGAATGCTGTCGTCTAAATCCAAATTGATGGCTTGGTATCATATTTTTTTCTATCAGAATTTCGTCTAATCTGGCAAAGAATATTTTTTCAAATACTTTTGAAAGAATGGGCAAGAGACTGATGGGGCGATATGATGTCTTTTCTGATGCATTTTTACCTGGTTTGGGTATTGCCGTTATTTGTGCAACTTTCTAGAGGTGTGGGAAGCATTGTGTCCTTAATGTGATGAATATTTGTCGTATATATGTGATTGCTACATCAGGTAGTTCTTTTAGTATTTTACCATTTATTAGATCGTAGCCCGGTGCTTTTTTACTGATCAGATTTTTCAAATGATATCTGTTTTCTGCTGAGGTTGTCATTTTCATTTTCTTTTCTGGGTTACTCGTATTTACATTTTTTCAATGTGCTGATTATCTTTTTCGTTTGAGAATATTGTGTTCAGCTAGTGTGTTTGCCTTCTCTTTATTGGTATTTGCCCAAGTTCCGTGTTGTGTTTTGATAGGAGGTTTATGTGGAACTACTTTGACTAAGTTTTTAGTTGCTTTCCTTAGAGAATAATTGTTAACTGCCGTCGCTTCCAAGTTATGTATGTAATTCTGAAGCTTTGTATCTTGGTGTTGTTTTAATAATGCTTTTAGTTCAGTTGTTGATTTGTTAAGTTTTGCCTTATCTTCGGGATGTTTAGTAGTTTGCCACTTTTTACGAAATTTCCTTTTTTGTTGTATTTTTTGTTTGATATGTATTGAAATAGACTCTTTTTGTAGAATTTTTATATTGTAGTTGGTGTCGAAAGGGTGAGGACTTTGATGATGGAATCGTTGAAAAAAGCTATTGCTGAGTCAATTAGTTTTCGTTTTCCGTTTTTAATGAAATTCAATTGTGCTTCCACACTTTGTCGAAAATAATTCCAGCCTGCTTTATTATTATATAGTCCTGTAAAAGTTTGTTGGTGTAGATTTCCAAGAATTGTCATTAGGAGTGGTGAATGATCCGACGATAGCTTCAAACATGACTTAATGATCAGATGGGTTTGGGGAATATTTTTAACAATACATAAATCAATTAAATCTTGTTTTTTTTTTTTATATCTGTAGGCCAGTATGTCGGCTCCCCGGTGCTTATGAAATGTCCATTGTTTTCTCTTATAGCGTCTAATAATTTTCGGCCTTTAGAAGTTGTTAACCTTGATCCCTAAATAGAATTTTTGGCATTGTAGTCATCTCCAGTGATATATCGACTTAATAGACTGGTTCTTTTTATGTTATTGAATTTTGGCGGAGAGTATACTGCTGATATTGTTATTGATCCATTTGAGCTATTTATTGAAACTGTCGTTGCATGTATGTTATTTTTTCTATAACCATCAAGTTCGTGGTATTTAATTGTTTTTTTTGATGATTATTGCAGTTCCTCCGTGAGCCCTGTTATCTGGGTGATTTGAGTAGTGTATCTGGTAATTAGGTATATTTACAAAAGTTTTGTGAGTTGCATGAGTCTCGGATATTAGCATAATATCAATTGCTTTATCCAGAATAAAAACCTTGACTTCTAATTCGTGGCGCATAAGTCCGTTTGCGTTCCAAATTGCAATTTTTATTTTACTTAGTGCGTCCATCTAGCTTCGATACTAATATGGTTACAATGTCCATCATGGAGGTCATTTGTGACATCAATTTTTTCATCATAGTTTTAAGTAGTTTGGTAGTATTAGGTTTGTTTAATTCATTTGTTAATGTTTTCGTTGATGTAGCTTGTGCATAAGAAACGCCTGGTATAAGGGTTTGATTTGTATTTGTGCCAAGGTTTTTCTGTTGATATTCATTATTGCTTTGTTCTTGTGCAGCATGAATTTCTTTTTTGCGTAGTGTCGAATATCTTTGTATTTGGAGTTTTTTGTAGATTTCACAGCCTCTATAATTAGCTGTATGGTTTTTGCCACAATGAGCACATTTAATTTGGTCTGTTTCCCCTTTGATCTTCATTTTACACATATTTGGCTTATGTTTGCCAGCACATTTTACGCAGACTGGATCTACCACACAGTAATTTTTTGTGTGTCCGTATCTCTGACAGTTTGCACATTGAGGAATGGTTCTTTTTTGACGCGGTGGCTCAAAACTAATTTAACAGTGGAGCAGATGAGTTATACTGCATATATCTTTATTGTTTTCGTTTAATTTTAGTTCAATTGAAAATAGTGACAGAGATTGTTTTATTCCTAAAGCGTTTTTAATTTGTATGTTGTGAATATTTGTTGTTTCAGGACCTAGTTCAAAAAGTTAATTTTTTATGTCTTCGATAGGAGTCGAGTGATGCATCTGTCGTAAAAATTCTCTAATCCCTTGTTGCTCTTTTAGTCTAAATGCATAACATTTTTTTTTTTTTTGTTTTAGTAAGTCTATTATTTTTGTATAATGTGTGGTTTCTTTCCGTTGTATTTTAATTTCGATTCGGCAAAGAACTTTTATTTCAAATTTAGTATTTGACAGGGAATTTAAAGCATTTGTTAGAGTACATACATTTTCTACATTTCGTACATACATTGTGTAAAATAAGTACCCGGAATTTATAATTTAAACTCTCCCGGGAATACCTGACACTTCAAATTTGGTTTTTTCATGTTGGTACACATGTCCTTGAATGCACAAGCCTTATTAGAACGGGATCTATTACTTAGTGTGTTTTATTCTGCAGTCAAAGTGAGTTGATCTTTTGTTTACTTGGCGAATTTTACTATGGATTTTTGCAAAAAGAGCATCGGAAGGAGGTCTCTGAAGACATGGTTTCCCGAGCTACTACGGACCCTACGTTCATGAAACGCATAATAACTGGTGGTGAGACATGGGTCTACGAGTACGATATGCAAACCAGTCAGCAATCGTCTGAATGGCGCTTCGAGAACGAGCCGTATCCAAAAAAACCACGCCAAAAGCCGGTCAAAAGTGAAGGTTATGCTCACGGTTTTCTTTGATTACCAAGGCGTGGTGCACTCTGAGTTCCTTCCAGAGGTCCAAACGGTTAATAAGGAATATTATTTATCCGTTTTAAGGCGTTTACGTGAAGCCATTCGCCGTAAACGGCCCGAATTGTGGAAGGACAATTCGTGGATTCTGCACGACGACAACGCGCCATCGCACCGAGCCTTGATTGTACGCGAATACAAGACCAAAAACTTAATAAATACTATCGAACAGCCACCGTATTCGCCAGATCTCGCACCCTGTGACTTTTTTCTCTTCCCACAACTAAAATTGCCACTTCGGGGAAGGCGTTTTGAGTCGATTGAAGACATTAAAAAAAATTCGCAAAAGGAGCTGAAGGCCATCCCGGCGCCGGCCTACCAGCGGGCCATGGATGACTGGGTTGTTCGTTGGAATATTTGTATCGGCTCAAAAGGAGCCTATTTTGAAGGCGATCCAACAAATAATGATGAATAATATGAAAAAATGTGTTTTTTTTTTTAAATTCCGGGTACTTATTTTACACAATGTATAACATAGTATATTGGTGGCGGTTTTTGTGTACGCTGCGTACCTGGATCTTTTTCTACTGGGTTGGTTTCCGGCTCATTGATATTTGGTTCGTTATCTATATCCAATAGATCGAACCTGTTTGATGAAGCTGGATTGCCTAACCAATACTCTTGTAGAGTTGTTTGTGTAGAGCATTGAATTTTATTCCTTGTTTTTTGTTATTATTCGGTTTCTCTTTAACTGTGATTGCACAAAGTCTTTTTTTCGGTTCGTATTTGCATTCTTTTATTGTGCGTTGCATGCCATGACGATGCGATGAGTGTGCGCTACATTCAGCACTAAGTGTTGCGGTTTGAATGAGAGTTGAAGGTATATGGAATGGTTCAGCAAAAGTGGATGAAGTTATTGTTGTTGTTGAACTTAGATCTGCTGCGGATGTGGTGACAATGGAGTAGTGAGTACCTGTTGCTGTCGTGCATGATGTTACTGCTGTTTCTTGTGGATAGTTGTAGGGCGCCAAAGCAGTCTTTATTGCCGGACTCTCCAATTGATGATGATTAGCTGTTAACGCTATTGGTGTTTTGCATTTATCACTCCACGATAGCGGTATTGTTGTTTCTCATATTTTAACCATAGTTTCTCTTGTTTCTACATGTACATTATTACACTAGTTTACGAATTTTCACTTTCAAAAATGGTCCTCGACCAAAAAGCGTTTTTTAGACTAATTTGAGGTCGCTGAAACCAAAAATGAATTTTATTTTTTGAAGTGAAAACTTCTTTAGAATCGTTGGGAGTGATTTGAGACTCGATGAAACGAAAAAGCGACACTACGAAGCGTTATATGTTGATATACGTATGTATATGTGTGTGGCTGCGTACTGCTGAGCCACGCTAGTATAGTGAGTATTGTAGTATGTATTCTACACTGCCTATTACTTGCTTTGGTGTTTAGTTCAAGCGTCATACGTATGTATGTTTGTATGTATGTTAGTACGTATGTGTGCGCGCCTGCGTATTACGGAGCCACGGTGAGCGAGAAGGCATTATGTATACCTATACTACACTACCTAATACTTGCTTGGACCAAGCGTCCTACGAATGTTTGTGTGTATGTTAGTACGTCTGTGTAATATACGCGTTAGGACACTCATAATAGCAACCGCGTGTGCTGTATTGCGTCCGTATTTTTATATTCGTAAATATTTTCATTTTTAAATATTTACCGCAATTATGCCGAAAAATAATGCAGAAAAGTGTCGTGAATATCGACAGAAAAAAAAATAAAGTATACACCAGAAGTATCGCGGATACTTAGAAAAGATTACGATAAAGTTTCAATGATTTTAAGTGGCGATTTTAACGTAAATTTTGCATTGGACACAGCGATTAATTTAATTGACTTTCTCAATACAAAATTCAATTTAAAAATGTGTAACAATCGCACTGAATCGACAACACGATCAAAAACAACAATTGACGCGGTATTTCAAAGATATGTTGACAACATCGAAACCAAAGCATTTGTATCATATTTTAGCTATCATAAGCCACTCGCATCATTTGTTGAAATTGAAAACATTGAGGATGAATAATAATAAAATGAAGAAAATAAAATATGAACTTTATAGCAATATTATAATGAACCTATAATTATCCCGCTCCTAACGCTGCTTTCGTCTCATTCTCTCTCAGTGTGTTTTACGGAAGGTTTCACTTCTATCGCGTCTAACCGTTAGACTGGTTTTTTTTTTTTAAAGAACGGTTTGGAGTGCTGAAAGTTAAAAAAAAGGCATTTTTGACGTTTTTTACTAAATTAAGAAAGTTTATTAACTTTTTTCTGGAACAAAAAATTTATTTAGATCGACATAAGATAAGTTTTCTCAAAGACAATTTTGTCACCCACATTTTAAGCCTAAGTTTGTCTGAATCGACGAAAAATTGTAGAAGTTATAACGTATTATGTCAATGAAGACAATTTCATCGTCTGTCGTATATCCTTTTGATGTATAGGTACAATACGGTTTCGAACAAAAGTAAATCATGCCAGCCTGCGTATTGAGTCACGCAAAATAACTGTTCTTAGGCTCACTATAATTAAAAACAATATTTATTTCATGCAAATAAATATATATATATATATATATATGTATATATATATATGTCGCAGAATAGGCTTATTTGCCCATTGTACCAATTCCAGCTAAATAAGAGCTAGGTATGACCATTGTACGTCTGTGTATATTTTTCGGTGGCGTCATATTTCTGCAAGTATAAATTTGTGCACGACGACAGAGGGCTAATGAAGATTTTTTTGTGAAAGCTTTGGCAAAAAAACCGGAAAACACAGCCCTTAGATACTTGAAAACCAAGTTCCCAAGATTGTCAACAGAGAAAATCAAAGCGTATATATTCGTCGGTCCACAGAAATTGTTTTTATTAACAGGTGCTCGCATGTCATTAAAAATGCACCTACTTCACAGTCATTTGGATTTTTTTCCCCCGAATTTGGGGGCTGAAAGTGATGAACAAAGCGAGCGATTTCAGGAAGATATTGCTACGATTGAAAAGCGTTATGAGGGCTTTTGGGATCAAGGAATGATGAGCGACTACTGCTGGATGCAACTTCGTGAAGATTCCGTGCAACATAAAAGAAGAAGTTTGAGAGTAAAAGCGTATTTTCGACCTCAAACATAGCCAGGTCAAAAGCTGCAAAATCAGACGTGTCGACTTTATGGGTCATAACTTCTACAATTTTTCGTCGATTCAAACAAAATTAGACTTGAAATATAGGTGACAAAATTGTCTTTCAGAAAACCTATTTCATGTCGATATAAAAACATTTTTGTTCCAGAAAAAAGTTAATAAACTTTGATGATTTAGTAAAAAACGTCAAAAATGCCTTTTTTTAACTTTCAACAGCGGTTTTGCGAAAACTACGACATCCACTGACCGGAATTATATATTGCCATGTAGGTCATATGTGTGCCTTTCGAAATTTATGCACTTTAAAGAAATGGCGCGCACTGTTTTCGAGGTTGCAGGTAATAACTGCACTATTACCCAAAAAACAGGTTTTTTTGGAATATCTCGGAAACCGTTCTTTGAAAAAAAAAAAAAAATTTTTGGTTTCAGCGACCTCAAATTAGTTTTAAAAACGCTTTTTGGTCGAGGACCATTTTTGGTGTAAACTAGTGTTATCAGAGTAAGATGAGCACTGATTTGATTTTGTTGTTTGCACGGTAGATAGCGGAATGCTCCGTTCACGAGGTGGAGTGCGCTCTACTGGCATTCTAATTTTGTTTATATCGCTGTTTTTTATTTTTATAGTGTTTATTTTACTTATGTTTGTTGTTTTGTTTTTTAATAACAATACTAGGTTGTGTTTAGCACGTTTAAGCGGCTATTTCGCAAAATAAAGATTTTTGAATTTAGGGATTTAGGGATACTCTCTGGTAGAATTTTTGGCCGTTGTTCCTGTTGGCCAGCATCTCAAGCTCCTCGCACTGACGTATTTCGGCCTCTCGTTTTTTCTTTCGGATAATACCATACATCTCCCTTCCTTTCTTAGCTCTTGGTAGCGATGCCAGATGGCTTGCGTTGCGCCCGATCGCAGCGTTGCTCTATAGGCAGCATCTTTGCGTTTTTCGGCAGCATGACATTGCTCATCGTACCAATTGTATTGTCGGGTTTGCCGGAATCCGATTTCTTTTTCGGCGGCGGTACATAGAGAACGAGAAGTGTTGCTTCATTGCTCGTGCCGGCCGGATTTTCGGGCACTCTCTGAGAGCAGGAGTGAGAGTCGAGTGGCGAATCTATACGTAGTTAGATGTACGTTTTTTGCTGCACAGAGGCGTGTGCGTAGTTTGGCTGAAATAAGGTAATGATCTGAGGCGATGTTGGGTCCTCGGGTCGTACGTATATCTAGTCACAACATGATCGATCTAGTTTCGCATTTGTCGATGAGGAGACAACCACGTTGCTTGGTTTATTTTCTTATGCTGGAATCTGGTGCTGCAGACTACCTTGTTCCGGGCCCGGCGAAGACGATCAGCCTCTGTCCGTTACAGGAGGTTTCGTTGTGCAGGCTGAATTTTCCGACTGTGGGACCAAAAATTCAATCCTTACCGTGGTTGTGGCGGGGGCAGCGCGCATATGAACCTATCAGGTGCGTATAGGAGGAATCTTTGTTCTCATGGTCCTTCTCTTCCGTCGGATCGTGGGCGCAAGTGAGCGAGAGCCACCGGAGTGAGCGACAATACTTGGTGACGAAGTCTCTCTCCCACAACAAATCCAACACCGAATTATCGCCTCTTTACATAGCAGCTGTAGTAGACATCGCAAGGTCATTTGTTTTTCTTGCCTTACTCCCGTCCATCGCATCTCTTGAATGGTAGTGATGTCTGCCTTTACTCTCACGAGGACATTAACCAGCCGGGCGTTCCAGGACATGGCGGGTCCCACACCCAGCGGACAGCCAGCATTCCAGTTACCAACGCGCCCGAGTAATACTTTTCAGAGAGCGTAATATACGAGTAGTTATGTCATACTATTCGAAAGTTTCAATGAATAGTGAAGAAAATTAAGGCACAAATAAGGAAAAGGGGACCGACTTTTGACAATCACTTATTTTTACAGATGAGTCTAATATACTTCGCAGCGAAGGATGTAGTATCAATTCCCAAGAATGGTGGAGGCAAGGTTATGTCTTAGAGAACTGTTTCGACATCTGGAGTTTGAAGAATATGTAGCATTTATTAATGGTAACACATTATATATCGTTATTAATACAAACATTTAGTGGAACATAATTTGGAAGCTTGGGTGGATAATTTCGAACTTTAGGTTTATAGCGCTGTCATAGTAAAAGAGCGCATGATAGAAGCCTAGAGCAGTGTAATATCTGTAGAGCTGGCAAATGGAGCTGTCTCGATGCCACATCGAATTCAAGCAATTATTGATGCTAGCTATGTATGTACCAACTAAATACTAAAAAGCAATATCATTTGTGATTGGGTAAAGTTTTAACACTAAAGCAGGTTATTTTTGTACTCTATGTTTTTCCCCATAACTTTGTTATTTTATGTTTCAAATCTACAAAAATGTAGACTTTTGTCCATCACTATATATGTATACGATATAAAGGATATAGAGGAAAGACTAAAAAATATCATACTGGAACAATCTACCGGCTTTATTGCAATCAAAATCAAAGATAGGTAGCTTTAACCTAAACCAATTTAAAGATTGTATGGAAGTAAATGAGAATAATTTTAGAATTACCACTAAAATTCTAATAGGGTATTGTAGATAGAATTACCTTGGGAACTTAGAGGTTGTGTAGAGAGAACGATGCAGCCGTCAAACATGTGCTGGCATCGGTCTCAGCATAGCGGGAAAAACACAGTTAAAAATATTTTATCGAGAAGGATATAAAACTCAATAATATAGGACAAGTACTAAAATTAATTGAGGAAGTTGGTCTCAGAGAAATACTCAGAATCCACGAAGAGGTATAATAGATCTTCCAGGTCGCTTTGCTAAATCTGCTCATAATATATGTTAATAATAATAAATAAATAGCTTGAATACAAATCATTTTTCGCTATATACGATACTTTGGTACAATCTGATTTACACTTTGTCAATACATATACACATATGCAAATATAACAAATATAAAACAACTCATTCCAACAACAATTACCTGGTACCAACATCAATGGCTAGCTCATCTAGTGCTTATTAAATAAAATATCCAGTAAGAAATCGAAATGATCTAATAGTAAAAGTTTGCAAAAACCGTGTAAAATATTCCACTAATGAGTATGCACCAAAGGCCATGTAAATAAATATAAAATTGGTAAATTATGCATAAGTTATTAACCCTCGACCTGAACCCTCCCTTGGACATCTTTTTTAAAACCTTCGCTTGAGCACCCGGGTCTGGCCAGCCACATATGTATTTACATGCATTTGTATGGGAATATGTGGCAAATGCGCCACATTTACAATTCAATTTTAGGTATCGTAGGTATACATATATTTTTAATTGTTTACCTTTTTCATTTGTTTTGGCATGCATTGATCTACCTATAGAAGTAATAATAATAATGAATGAAGTAATAATCATAATTTTGACTCATTTCGAAGAAGGTTGAAGAAAAAAAGTTGATTACAATGAAATTTATTTTAAACTATGAAATGATATTTATTCATGGATTCTGTGGAAGGCAAACAAAGCATGTATAGGGTTATTCAATAGGTGCGCTTCAACTTTTTTCCGATAGGGAGGGCGAACGACGCAATATTTTTTATTTTTCGCTTGTCATTTGTAAACTTCATTAGTATACATTTCATCATGGAACGCTACACACTTGAGCAACGATTGCAAATCGTGCAAATTTTTTATGAAAATAATCGTTCTGTTGCTGCTACTTTAAGAGCATTACGGCCATTTTACGGTCCATTTAACAAGCCGTCCCATTTTGGACGAGCCAACAGAGCCAATATTGAACGCGAAATTGCTGGAATTTCGGTCGATTTATGCAAAAGAGTGGTCGAAAATTGGTTTCAACGATTGGACTTCGTAAAACGTTCACGCGGTGGTCATGCAAAAGAAATCGAATTCCATACTTAAATGTACCTATATGTTCAAACTCGATAATAAAAAAAAAATTTGTTAAAAAAGTCAAACCGTTTGTGTTTTATTCAAAAAAGTTCAAGAGTTGAAGCGCTCTTACTGAAAAACCCTATATAAGAGATTTTTGAGTGCTGTTGACATACTGGATTCTTGCATACAATGCAATAGAAACGAGTTTTTCGATGAAGCTTTTCGCCTCCTGGTAGACCGAGACGACAATCTCTCTCCTTGCTATGAGTATATCGGCTCTAGTTGCGTGGTTTACTACAATATTCCCATGGATAGTAATTGGTTTGCTGAAAAATGATTCCGTAGCCAAACGAGTAATAAATTGAAAAATAATGGCAGGATTATTCATACGATTTTCGATGTTTGCAAAAACCAATGTGGTCGATGAAGTCGTCAACAAACTTCGTTTCGCATCACTTTTTCTGAGTCCATCAACTTCCTTGCACATATGAGACGTAGGCAGTGCCATGTCATCCAACATGTTGCAAAAGAAATCAAAGATCCGTCGACTTGTTGGCCGTTTTGATGTGAAATATGTGACCATTTGATCCATACAGTCGACGCCAGCTGTATGTGCATTATAATAAATATAGTTTTCCTTGCAAGGGACATTTTGCTTGGGAGTCACATGCCCGCCAGATTTTAAGCCGTATTTCGCCGTTTTCGATGGAATATATTGCTTGAATTTAGTTCGGCCTCGATTTGGGAATAGTTGTTCGTCAATAGTAATATTTTCATGCGGATCATATTTATACTTGAGCTTTTCATTAAAGAATTTCCATATATCACGAATGGGCGCAGCTTTATCGATTCTTTGACGGAATTCACGGGTTCGACCCTTATCACAAAGAATAAATCGTGTCATAATTTTGAATCGACGATGGGACATTACTGCTCGAAAAATGGGCAAAGCATCCAAATACGAATAGCCGCAGATGGCTCATCTTTCTTCTTTACTTTTATTTGGTAGTAACGTATTAAGGGTTCAACGTTTACTTGCTGAGTGACTGAGAAATAGAAACGACGCGAATATGTGCAGCCAGTACACAAAAAAGGACAAAGAAACGACACACAAACCGGTTTACCATATATAAATACATATGTGCAGTTAAGCCGAATGACCGTAAAAAGTAGTCTAAATATAGATTTACCGCGAATGTATTTCCATACATTTATATAAGGGTCCAGCCAGACTCGAAGTGCCAACCGAAGGTATAATTTTTAAATTCTTTTTTTGTCCTGTTCAATGGAAACGATGGAAATTTTAATTTTAGAAAACTACCTGCAAGCTCAAGTCGTTAGTTAATATATAATAGAAGATCTGGTCAGACCCGGCTGCCCAACGGAGAGTTAAAATTACCCAACGAGTATTTGTGATACAATTTTGCGTATTGTAGGAATTGAAACTTCCGTTGAACTCTGCCCTCTGAATAATAAGTGGAGTCGCTCATTTCAATACATTTGGCTGTAGGCCTCACCTTTTTTTAAAGCAAATTAATGATTTTAAAATAACCACTTCTGATTTGATGGAATTTGTGGATGATCCTTTCTAGGCTATACTTGAAGAAGTCACTTTGGAAATTAAAAGAGTTGAACTCGATGTTTTTCTTACAGCGCCGACGAGACTACTGAGACTATCAAAGAAACGGATGAATATAAAAAGCTATGAAATGTATCCAAACTACTTAGCTTCAATAAGTAAGGACACTCAAAAACTCGAACTCTCCCCAAACAATTAAGGGAAGACCTGGTGTTGATGATAGCTTATACAAGCAGGATTATCACATTTGGAGACATGTTCATAATACAAGGATAAGAAATATGGAAAGGCTCTTCCACTTAAGCCAAAATACCCGAGGCGAAGCACCTGAAGCAATTGGGGGATCACTCTTAACGATGATTTCATAGTAGCTTTAGTCGACTATTACGAAAATAAACGAATGCCAGTGAATTGCCAACTAAACACCCTTCATAATTTGCCACAAGTGATCCAAGAGACAGACAACTCTATTAAAAAACTACAATACAAGTAACGGTTAACAGTTCTTTAACAAATTTAACCAATCTGTGGGTAGACACAAGGAGCTGGGTCCCGATCTTAACATATATGTGTAGTTTAAAACTATTTAAGGAAACGTTTGAATAAACCCTAAAAGATAACTTCAAAATACTCCCAGGGGCAACTTTTTATCCGTAAACTGAAAAATTTGGAATCAGTAAGGAATTGCAAAGTTTCAAAACCACACCCACTCACCCTCAAGATCACGAAAGTAATAAGAGAGTTGCCAAATATGTAAAAAATAACATTTCATTCGTAAATGCTATAAATTCCTTGCAGTGAATGTCGAAACCCGTATATCTATTATCAAAAAGTAAGGATATTATTACAGCAAGAAATATAATATCCAGCTATATATGTAGAGGGTCAGACACTCCAACCAATCGACTCGGAAAGACCAAGAGTCTCAAGTTCTCAAACCCCAAATATAAACCCGCAATCTTATAAAAACACCCAACAGTCCACTCTATCAGCAACCTAATCCAAGTAGGAAGCTCATTATATTAGGTACTGCCATGGTTCAGGTAGAACATGGTTCAGGTAGAACGACCGCAGATTTATGGTAAGAGCACTATTCTATCCAAAGCTACGTTTATACCTGAAAAACCACAGTAAAATGGTCGAAAAGGATGGTCTACCCAAAGAATTGATACATTAATTAGTTGCAATCTGTACCCAAAAATTTTTCTCGAAGCAGTTAAACGAAATATTACGGGAGACAGCGTTTGGGTGGATTTTGACTTTTTGTAGAATAATCTATTCACTCGTTTTTGAAAGGTAGAGGCCAGAAAACCCTTGGCCTCTATGGCAGATATACTTTGCGAGGAAATTTTGTTTTTTGGGGTAGGAGGTTCAAATCAATATGTCAGAAAAGGCGCCATGGTATGTGGGGCATGCTCTCACTAGCACTATAATATTCCTCCTCCTCGGCAATTCATCAAGATGGAGCCGCGTATATGTCTATTCACGCCCAGGAGCCTGCGTCCAGGCCCCTCTCTTCTGTACGTAAGGAGAATTTACACCAGCGATAGTATCCACCCCTCCCATTGTTTTGATAAGTGGTTCTGGAGAAAATGAAGTAGTATGATGAAATTCGCGATAGCGGAGTAATTACGAGCTATCGTTTTGTCGGATTTTATTGTGAGTGATTGGCTCAAATGTTTGCGTTTGCCTTGAACTTGCAACTGTAGCTGCTACGGCTGGACCTTGCGCTCCCATTCAATGAATTTAAGTCGTTTATTTATAGAAAACACTCGAACCGCCTTCTACTCAGCACTGGATGAGCCATGTACCGTATGAGGTTGATAGGACGTATTGAAGTACTGCACGTTCTCGTGCAAAGCGATCACAATGAAAACTCGTATTGCGTGCATTCGATAGCATTGGGTCATCTTGTGCAAAATGGGATATCTCGCCTCTCGATGGCTTTTTATGTTGCCGTTGGTTTTGCTCCTTGCTCACTATAGTGGCGGCGAAGCTCTCTTGTGTGAATATCAACAGGCCATTTTCCGTTTAAAACACATATTGCATCGTCTGATACCATTCTATATGCACATGATACCTATAATGCGGATACCGTCTGCCTGTGCGCCCGTTTGCGAAGAAATCTACTAAACACCTACACCCAATGGACGCCATGTAGTAACCCTATCCTTCAAGGATCCCGACACCATTGAAACTAGAGAATCAAGACCTACAGCTTAATACATCAAATATGAAAAGTCTTTACTTAAAAACCCGAGGTAAAGGCGGAATACGGCGGAAGTCCACAAATTCGAGACCCCGGACACCAAACACCGAGTAAAGAAAAAGCTTCGAAAATACCAAACCCTAGGCATTCGATGGAACTCCAAAAAAGTTCATTCTTCTTTCTCGTCAACCTAATTGAGTACAAGCCCGCCTACACCAAGCCTGAAGTTTTATTAGTTTTAGTAAATTGTTTGACCCCGCCAGTTGGTTCATTCCATAATTTGAAAAATTAATATGCAATAGTACGGCTTGATAAATCTGACTGTGACGAAAGCCTTAAGCGACCACTTCCAACCGTTATCTCTTTAGTTTCTAGTATAGACTTGCATTGCTCTGACTCTTTCTTATATACGTACTGTATTTGTATATATAAGTATATATAAATGGCGCGTACACACTTTTTGGCGGTTTGGCCGAGCTTCTCCTCATATTTGTGGTGTGCGTCTTGATGTAGTTCCACAAATGGAGGGTCCTACAGTTTCAAGCCAACTCCGAACGGCAGATATTTTTATGAGGAGATTTTTCATTGCAGAAATACAATCGGAGGTTTGCCATTGCCTCATTCAGCTACGGCGGCCGCCACGTATACATAATAGCATAGCAATTCCATTGCGTTCAGGCGCAGCGGTTAGTTTTTTGCGATTGAGAAAAAATAACTTTAGTTCATATTATGATTGTAGAAAGTGGGCGTGTGGTATCCAGAAAAATATATGATATATAAACTTTAAATTTTAATAAATATTTCAGTGCGATCCCTAAACACCAGTTGTTTTTATTTGGAAGGTGAGCTTGATTTCACTGCTTAACGAGCACATGATTCAACATTCTGAAATATTTTTACGCAAAGGGGGACGGTAATCCAAATTTCTATGGGTCTGCTCTATGACCTCTTAGACTCGGGCAACATATCTGAGTTTTGGGAGCACAACGAACAAGGTGTATTAGGTGTCCATCGGAATGGACAGTATAAGAAAGGCGTACGAAGGAAAGACGGCAAGTGGCGTCCAGTGTGGCGAAATTGCAAGCGGAGGTACAGCAGTATGCTCAAATGGGAATGGGATTCCGGTTAGTGCAGGAGTGAGTGGAGCCATAGCTGTAAAAGGAGAGTAAACCAGCTACAGTTTGCTTGTCTGCGTCTTCTGTTGCCAACGCAGCAGGGTAACGTCTATTACAGCAATGATTTGTAAAGTCAACCTGGTAAAGTAGCTGCACCAGTACTACAGGCGTGTTTCCCAAGTACAGTAGGAACAGGTTATACTTTGCGGTACAATACCGCATACTCTAACGGACATACGCTACGTCAACTGTATTGTAAGTGACAGTCCTTGGTCGGATATAAATCCGGGTCGTTCCAGTTACGTAGAACCGACTGTGAGCCATAGTCGAATGGGTTCGTGCGTGGCTACCATTCGGAATTCGGAGTACGTTTCTCCGTAAAACACCAAAATTACGCAAACGCTTTTTCTAATAGCGGTCAGGCAATGGCAAACCTCCGAATGTATTTCTGCCATGAAAAAGCTTCTCATAAAAAAAGATATCTGCAGTTCGGGTTCGGCTTAAGGAAGAGGAGCTCGGCCAAACACCCAAAAAGGTTGTTAGAGTCAATTATATCATATATATATATATATATATATATTTATATGTTTGTGGTTAATATATATACTCTCGTCATCGTCGTTTCTTTCTAATGCTAACCGGCGCCAACTGGACACACCAAGTGAAGCCAAGTCCTTCTCCACCTCATTTTTCCAACGCCGAGGAGGCCTTGCTCTTCTTCTGCTATCACCAGCTGGTACCGCATCGAATACTTTCAAAGCCGGAGCGCTTGTATCCATTCGGACTACATGACCCAGCTACCGTAGCTGCTGGATCTTAATTCGCTGCACTATGTCTATTTCGTCGTAAAGCTCATACAGCTCATCGTTCCATCGCCTGCGATACTCGCCGTCGCCAACGTGCAAAGGTCCAAAAAACTTCCGCAGAATCTTTCTCTCAAACACTCCAAGCGACGCTTCATCGGATATTGTCATCGTCTACACTTCTGCGCCATACGTTAGGACGAGCATGATGAGAGCCTTGTAGAGTGTTAGTTTTGTTCGTCGAGAGAGTACAAAGCAGCACTTGTTGGCAAGGAGACTCTCCTCGAAAGCATAACTGTCAACAGTGACTTGAGTGCCGATACGCTAGTGCGCTGATTGTTTGTTTGATAGCAGGAGGTACTTCGTTTTGTCGTCGTTCACCACCAGACCAATTCGCTTTGCCTCTTTGTCCAATTTGGAAAAGGCAGATAGGTATCATGTATGCCCTTGATACGCCAACAATTGTACGCTCTTATAAAAAATTGTGCCTGGGCGATTAATTTTTACGGCTTGTACGATTCTTTCCAACATCAGGTTAAAGAAGTCACACGACAGCGACTCACCCTGTCTAAAACACTGGAGCTCTTACGGGACAAATTGGCCCCCGGGGCAAATTGGCCAACCGTACGCTATGCAATCGGAACTCTGAAAATGATGTTTGGACGCGCTGAAAGAGGTCATGCTACCCTACAGGACAAATTAAGAGACGAGCGTCCCATAAAGATCAACAATTTAGATTCAGTCAGTAGGTTTGCGCTATCTGTATATAATTATTGTTCTACGTTGACGACCGTTGGGCTAAATTAGGACCTGAATGATCGTTTATTGAGAAACGAACTCGTCGCAAAAATGTCAAGTGACCTGCAGCTGGACTGGGGCAGACATAGGCTGGCAACTGGTGATGGTAACCTGGCCGCTTTCGACCGATGGCTGTTTAACGTTGTTATGTGCGCAACTATGGTAACATTGTTCGAGCAGCAGCCTACAGGTGATCTGAGAAGCGGAGTCAGTAAGCAACCTACATAGCGCGTCTTAGTTGACGATAATAACCGACGATCGTATTAGCAGCGATTGTAACAAGAAGTCTCGACCACCGGAAGGATCCTCGTGTCCCAAGTGTAAGGTCGAAACAGCACTGGTTCTCAGATTGCATGGAGCTCCGTGTCCTGAACGTACAGCAACGATGGGAGTTTGTAAAACGAGAGCACCTTTACTTTTGCTGCTTTATGCGATGGATACACCTCACCTCACAGTATGCTATTGCATACAACTGCTACTCGGGATAGATACGACGTCGAGTCCAAACGATGAGGTGATAAGAATCATGCTTCTGTAGCTAAGGAATCTGTTGTATAGTCGTTATGACTTGCCAAGCTTCATGGTAAGGTGCGTGCGTATGCTTTTATCAATGAAGGCGGGGCTTATAGGCTAATATAAAGTGAGTTAGCGTTAGAATTGGTTGGCCCGTTAGAACCGATGTACATATAGTGAACCGGTAACGTCACGCAATCCGAGAGAAACGCCAAATCAGTGTACCAGTGGGACCGCATGAAGCTCAGGACCATGGCGACATTTCTGTACGCTGCAGGCTCGTTTGGGCAGCGAGCGGATCAACAAAGCCGTTAAAATCTAACGACGATGAACGCTCCTTGTGAATTATAGAGTCCACGACAAAATACCATCTGAGAGAAAAACGTTATGAGACAGGCTTATTGTGGAAGTTCGACAAGATAGATTTGCCCGACTCATCTCAGATGGCCCTCGCTTGCAGTGTCTCGAAACCATAATTTCCTTTATTCTTAGCGCCATACCAAACTACCAGCAAAAGTGTTGCAATACTTCTTCGTGGTTTCTTCCGATATTCACCGTAATAAATCCCAATAAGGATAGAACTCGTTTAGTATGGGAAGCAGCTACGTCCAAAGTAATGGTGTCTCCCTTAATGACGTTCTGTTAAAAGGGCCTGGCGATATAAGAGAAATGTTTCACCAAATCATGGTGCGCCAAGAAGACCACCCTGTTGGGAAATTTGTATGGTGAGACGGTGACAGAATGCGTTCGTCTGATCTGTATGTCATGCAAGTCATGCCATTTGGTGTCACATGCTCCCCCGCTCTAGCCAACTTCCTAAACAACAGGAATGCTGACAGTTTTCAACGAAGTATCCAGAAGCGGTAAAAGCGATTTGCGAAAATAACTTCGTTGATGATTGGCTGCACTAAGTCAATTCAGAAGGGCAGATGCTTCATCTCTCCAATACTGTAAAACAAATAGATGCAGAAGCTGGGATCGAGATGCGGATTGGTTTCGAATTCAGTGAGTGTCGTACAAGCATTAAGTAAAGGGAGTGACTCGCCGGCTAAGAATATTGCCGTTTCCAACGAGTGTCGAGAAAAGGTGCTGAGCATGTGGTGGCTACCTCTTGAGAACTCACTTATGTTCGCAATGAAGCCCGAATCGCTACAGCAACGACAGCACCAAGAAAGCGCTGGGTTCTAAGCGTCGTCGTCGCATCTCCTAGACAGATACAAAAGATTTGCTTTATTGGATACGCTCTGATGCGCGCCAGTTTCAACAGTTCGTGGCAGGTCGCTTTGGTGAATTTCTAGAGGAAGCTGACGTAGATAGCTGGGGCTGTTCGGCTCATAATGTGGTCAATGACAGCACTAAGTGGGTCAAAACTCCGGAGATTAACGTATCAACGCGTTGGTTTACAGGCCCTTTGTTCCTACACATGGAAGAGTCTCAGTGACCCCAGTTGGATATGAACGTCGAATTCAGCAAAACCAGTATCCTCTGTCATGCCGCAGTTAATCGTGCGAATCCTTCAGCTTTATTATGCGTTTTTCCTGATCCCGACCGATTCAGCAAACTGGAAGGATTGAGGGCGACCCAGCGGCACGCTGAACTTTTGACAAGCTATAGGAACAAGGCTTTACAAGGCGCTATTGCACAAAATTATACAGCTGCAGAGTGACAATGAAATAGATGCCGTTCTCATGCGCGCTTGTCAAGAAGAAGTGTTCTTCTACGAGATCAATTGTTTATGGGCTGGGCGCCCGCTGATCGATCGAAAGGGTGCGTTGTTTAAATGCCCGTCGTACTTGGATGATTACGAAGTTCTCCGCACCAGAAGTTGCACCGACGCTATGGAATCAACGCTAAGCGCCCCGTGATCCTACTACGACGGCACTGAATTACATACCTGGTGGTTGAACTTCACTACAGAAAGTACCACCATCTACACAGTTGACCATTTGGAGTTTTGACAGGGGAAATTATAAAAATCTGTCCAGCGTGTAGCATATGTCGAGAAAGAAAAATCTAAAGCAGTTTGCCATAAGTACCCGTTGTTCAGCGAAGTAGTAAAGGGTGGCGGGGAGGTACTAGCCATCGTTGACAGAACTGGACAGAGGAAGGAACCATACCCAAGAAGAAATGGAGGTGGATTGAGGAAGCTATTTACGAAGTCTACCTCCAGGTTCTAGAAGAAGAGGGTTTCAAATTGATTGCCAATCAACACATAGATAAGATTCCAACTTATACATAGCTTAGCAGCAGAGACTTGGTGGCGGCATGCATGGAGCTGGAAAAAGAATATTTGAGTAGCCTCCGCTTATATGACCCACGAAAGGGACGCCCCACCAGACGAGGTGAGGGTACTTGCTACTGAGGCAGCTAAATCGAGAAAGCACCTGGTTGTCTCCTGCGACGCAAATGCCCACAATAAATTATGGGGAATCTTTTGAGTAGCCTCCGCTTATATGGCCCACGAAAGAGACGCCCCGCCAGACGAGGTGAGGGTAATTGTTAAGGAGGCAAGTAAATCGAGGCTAATAGCAGATATGAGAAAATATACTTAGTGTCTTGAACTTAGGCTCTGAGCCGTCCTTTGAAACAAAAACGAGGTCAGAAGTTCTGAGTCTAACCTTGGTCTCTGACCTACTTCCTACTCAAGTTAAGAGATGGAGAGTTTTGAGAGAAACATCAACATCACACTTTCCCCGGCACAGCTCGCGTACATAAAAGGAAAATCTACAGAAACAGCTTTCCATTCATTTGTCGGATTAGAGGAAAAGAACCTGAGAGCTTTGGTACGTTTTGTAGACAATGAATGAGCCTTTAACAATATTAATACAAGGGCCATAACAGGTGTTCTAGAATGTTTTGAAGTCGAATCTAATTTTGCTACTCCGATCGAGACTACTCTTGCCAGAAGAAAGGTAACTGCTAAACTAGACAGCACAATAATAAGCAGACAGGTCTGCAGAAATACTCCCCAGGGAGAGGTTCTCTCCCCTCTCTTCCCGATTTTGGCAGTGAATTCCTTGCTGCTCACCCCAAAGGGGTCATGTCGCAGTTTAAGCTGGCGATTTGGCAATCGCGGTTAAACGAAAGTATCCCAGCCCACTTATGGATATTCTGCGCTCTTATATGGCCACGCTGAATAATTAGACAGGGAGCACTCGCTATAAGCCCCGAAAGAACGGAACTAATTCTCTTTACAAGGAAACATAGACTGCCCACTGTCTCCCCGATAAATAATAGAGAATATTAAATATTTAGGACTTATATTAGACAGGAAACTTATTTGGAAATCTAATATTGCCAACATTGCATTGCGCACATGCAAAAGAACGGTCGGAATCAAATGCGGAGTAACACCTCGCAACACACACTGGCTGTAAACTTCGATAGTTCGACCTATTTTACTATATGGAATACTTGTTTGGTGGCCATCAACTCAAAAGGCAAATTATACGAAACTGCTGAGCAAGGCCGAAAAACTGCATTTTCATGCATCACCGGCGCCTTAAGGACCACCCCTAATAAAGCGCTCGAGGTACTAGTCAACTTTTTAGTTGGTAGCTTTAGCGGAATGCGCGAGCAGGGAGAGCAAAATCAGACTGGCGCTGGGTTAGCGAAAGATTTTCGTATTGCTGGTCAGATAGCCGATATATTTTGGAAGAGGTGGCTACGCGAGTAACTTCCCACCGTAACAAGACACACGAGGTAGTTTCAACCTCCTGCTCAACCAATTGCCGAAGGTAATATTGTCATAATCGTAGAAGAAAACAACAAACTCGGCTCATGGCCGAAAGCTATAGTGATGGATGTACACAGCGCCAAGATGGGCAAATGCGTACGCAGTTGTACACACTACCAACCATTTCGCTACAGGTCCTATTCGCTTGCCGAATTTGAAGTTAAAGGAAATGGTAACCCACAGCGCAGTGACACTAGTGAATGTTAAGCGGTTGACCGCTGCATTTCCAGCCACACTTTCGATTTCCAGTATGCAACTGCATTGCTCTGACCTTATTCTTATTTACCCACTATACGTGTATATAATAGCGACACACAGTGCGGCCGATTCCCGAAAAGCTGACCAAAACTCAAAAAATTAAGTAATTGATTCAAAATTTCTTACTCGGGGGTTGTCGGGGCCGCTGATTACGAATTTGATCTTAAAATTTAGAAAATCCACCCCCTTCCACCCCTATTGGCCACCCCCTCACGTGAAATAGCGTATATTCTAGAACATAATCAAGATGCATGTTAATTTATATGTTTTCGGGGTCGCTGATTACGAATTTAATCTTAAAATTTTGAAAATCCACCCCCTTCCACCCCTATTGGCCACCCCCTCACGTGAAATAGCGTATATTCTAGAACATAATCAAGATGCATGTTAATTTATGTTTTTAGGGTCGCTGATTACGAATTTGATCTTAAAATTTTGAAAATCCACCCCCTTCCACCCCTATTGGCCACCCCCTCACGAGAAATAGCGTATATTCAAGAACATAATCAAGATGCATGTAAATTTATATGTTTTCGGGGTCGCAAGGTAGCAAGTGGTAGCAGCTGAATCTTGTTTTATTCAGTAACCATTACTTTTTTGAGTAACCTTTAATAGGTTTCAAAGCAGCATATGACGGCGTTGTATTACTATACAGTTTGAAAATTCAAATTTTATAAAACAAATTGCAAAAAATGTATCTACGTATTGCTGCAGCTAAAAATTTTGTGTCGAGGTATTGATATGTACTAAAGATTTCTCGTATTTTACTAACCTTCCGAAGATGATTCCATTTGGTTTTGTTCAATTTACTCCATTACAAAATCTTTCAAATGTGTACAATTTTCACTATTCATCGACAGTAATACGATGCTCAAACGAAGGCCACGTTGCGACTGAAGGATACTTAGGGTACAGGACGATGCTATGAACGGTTTTCACTACTCAAGGCATTACTGTAGCCAACCCAAAGACAAAAAAACTCTATCTAGAAACTTTTTTTTCGACTTTTGGCCAGCTTTTTGGGAATCGGCCGCACTGTGCGACATTGCAATTCCGTTGCGTTCAGGTGCAGTCGTTATTTTTTTGCCTGATAAGCTTACTGTCAAGCGATTGAGCATACGATATACAGAAAAAGGGCACAAATGTAAACATATTTCTATATTTTTGTACGATATAATAAATTAACTTCAAATTTTAATAAAGATTTCAGCGCGACCACTAAACATCAGTTGTTATTATTTGGAAGGTGGCGCGTTGCTGCCTAGAAAGCTTGTGCCGCAACTCTTTATATTCGAGTCACCATCGAAACCGAAGTATGTACTACTTGGGATACATTCGTGTTTCACCGTGATCATGGAAAATGTTGGAGTCGACAACTGGCACCATATCGAAAACTATAACAATCCCCGGAACAGTGACCAGCAACTCAAAAACCTTACTGCATAACTATTGAAATGAAACCCGTAAAGGCAATGGTCATCTAGTGACCGTTGTGTAGTACTGTTGGGTATCCGGCTCAAAGAAACATGCTTAGCGTTACCAAGAGTAGGGAAACAAGGATTGAGCGAGTATTACTGGAGCTTCTGGGTGAGCTCCTTCACGAGATTGTTAACTCATAAGCGTATACTGTGTGGTACGGCTAAACACCTTCGGATGAATTTATTCAGCCTTGTAGCTCGGTGAGTCGTGGAGGCGCGTTAATGAGAAAAGCTTGACGATGCGATGCGGAACGCGTGCCCGCCACGCTTGTAAATGCAATGAAAAACAGAAATGCAGCTTGCTGCATACCTACAGGCAAGAATACATTTGAATGGAGGTTGCTTGAGCATTTTTACTTTCATATTGCGCGTACACAGACTGTTCTCTTCGTTTATTTACTGATAAGGCTGATATAATATTAACATTGCTCGCTTTTTCGGCAACTCAGTCAATAGACTCCGTGCTAATGATTGTGACGAATGGACCGTATTTTATATTGTGAAAGACGGGAAAGCAATCAAGGCATTTTATCCAAAATTATTGCATGTAACTTGCCTTGCTCATACACTTCACAGAGTTTGTAAAATAATTCATGAATCTTAAGAAAGTTCTTAGTACTCCAGCAACGCATTGCTATTTTCAAGGAGTGTGAACCTGATAAAGAAGCAATTGGTTCGTACGCCAAAATTTTTAAAAAAGATGTGATTAACGGTCAATTTATTAGGAGCAAGCCACTCACGTTATGTTCAAAAGCCGAAGCAGTTGTTAACAGACGTTGAGTTCTAGTAGGTAATATCTATTCAAACGAACTATGGCGAATTACATTCTATTAAAAAATTAGAGTCTGAAAAGGTGGAGTAACACCCCAAATTAAAATGATTTTAAGTGCAAAAACAGCCATCGATCGTGTTCGTGATACGGAAGTCAAAACAAAATGGAAATCAATTTTATCAAAAAACGAGGGCTTCTATGAATTAAAAAAACTTTCTTTTAATATATATTTCCAATGTTTAGAAGAAATTATAGAAACAACAGATGCAGTGTTTTGTACATCAATTTGACAGAAATAGGTATGCTTAATTTACTACAATAGCAACATTTTTATGTAATTTCCAAAAATTAATGTTTTCATGCCATGAAATTATTTGTAACTAAAGTTACAATTAAAATCCAAATTGTGGAAGCCTGTTCTTCATTTCCAGTTGTAAGAGTTTTTGTGAATTTTTTTAGTTTTTAGTTACTATGTAGTTTGATTACTTTTAGTTCCATTTTGAAGCGCTACATAGGATTTTTTAAAGCAATTTTCTGGTTGCCGTATTATTACTTATGGTGTTTCCTTTTCTCGTAATAATGCCGCATTTATTCTGCTCTTTAAATTTTTTTATTATTTTCCCAGCATATTCAAAGCGTTGCGAAATTCTTTTCCTAAAGTATTCACTCCGATCAGGCAAGTGTGTGCCATTTTCGACGCTCTACAAACAGTGAGAGCTAACTTTAGTTTATCTGTGTATACAAGTTCGTCGAAATAGTTTCGTAGGGCGTATGGAAATAATTTTCGCAATGTTTTCGTATAATAAGTTGACATTTTTTTGAGGAAAGCAAACATTATTGTTCAAAGATTTTATACAGGTATAACCCAGGGGCTCAGGCCCAAGCCTTAGAAATACCAATCAGATGAGAATTGTTTTTTAAATGTCAGTGCTGAGTTCATCTGGTTTTTATTTATTTTTCTATTTCTAAATTGACATTCACGGGTGATTTCTATCTTCTTCTTCACTAATACAATTAAATATGAATTTGTGTGTTTTAATTATTATTTGTATATTCAAACAACATTTCATTATAAAATACAATTTCCTTTTATTTTTTAGCGATATCTTTTGAAGCTTGCTTGAAGTAATGGTTTTCTGAGAGTCTTCCATATTGATATTTAGCGAGAAATGGAAAACTTAAAATCTAATTTTTATTTTAATGTAGTCCAATACCTATAAGTGAATTGCAGAACTCCTTGAATAATTTTGAAGAAGCTTTCCTCTGCACGCTGTTTACGGAAATTGAAAGTAAAATATGGAAATTGTTATAAAAAAACAATGGAATTGAACTTATAGATCAGTATATAAGGAAGAAACCATTTGCTATGAACTTATTTTGTCTCTTTCTCGTGATATACATATAATTATTTTCACTTTTTTGTTACAGTTTCATTTTTTTTGTTGACAGTTATAACAATGGAAAAATGAACATTGGTGGTTGTGTCTAAAGATATTCTCCAATATGGTCAATACACTCTCGCATTCGTTTGAACTTATTTTTGGAGCACTTTGTCCGGTCAGATTGAAAAAACTCTGAAACACTCATTTTGAATGCATCAACCTCTTCTTTTACCGTCGAAAATCATTGACCCCCTAGTTTGTTCTTGATGTAATGCGACAAATCAGGTCTATCCTTTTGTCAGCGCTGATGTATGAGAGTTCGCATTGCCTTAGAGAATAATAGTTCTTCTCTATTTGTTCTTTTTACCTATTTCATTATAGCCTCATGGCCACTAACATCGAAAAACAGGCCACCACTTGCTTCGACGTGCTTGGTGGACGAACAACTTTTGTTAGATTTGCATTATCTTGAAATACCCAAACAGTCGATTGTTGCTTAGTTTTGGACTCGTATGTATGATTCGTCGCCTTTAAAGATATTATGCACAGCTTTTAATGCACAGCGATCGTATTTTCCTAGCATTTTCTTAAACCAATCTACACGAGCCTCTTTTTGGGAGTTTTTCGAACTGTGTGGGATCCAACGCGAACACATAATTTTTAACACAAAATGATCATGCAAAATCTTATTGATGCCAGTCATACTGATACCCAATGATACCTCAATCTCACGACAGGAAGATCTTGGTTAATTATTTCATGCGCAGTATCGATATTCTCCGGTCGTCTAATCTCGGAATCCGTTGGTGAGCGAACAGTAAGAAAATTCATTGTACCAATTTTTTATAGTGCTAAAGAGTTTCGCTTGGTCGCCGTATATTGATTTTAATGCAACGATAAATTGTTGTCACGGCAAAAATTCTGGAAAATAATCGTAAAAAAGGTTTTACGTTTTAATTCAATTCGTTCGGTCAGTGATGCCCAGTTCAATTAAATTCGTTAAATATGCAGAGATGCATGCAGAATGGAGGGTTCCACGGCTTCACGTACTCTGCCACTGTATGCGTTATTCTTGGTCCTTTAATATCGCCGATCTTTCTCTTTCACCTTGTACGGTCCGTAAATTTTTGGCTTGAGCTTAAGTCCGGTTCCATCTGAGTGCGCTTAACGGCGACTAATTCTCCAACCTTATACTCGGTTTCTATTTAACGCTTTTTATTAAAGTTTCTTATGAACTCCTCTTGCATATGGGTTATATTATTCAATTCAATTCAATTAAATTTATTTGATTTGTTTTGTACATAGTAAGACAGAGTCTTGTGGTAGTACATCTTCTTATAATTCTAGAATACGAGGATGGTATACATAGAAATTCTACTTAGATTTAAAAATATTTTAACTATTAAACTTATAGACTAAAACTTAGAGTAGTAAGTGAGAAGAAGAGAAAGATGGTGGGAATGGGAGAAGGAAAGGGGTATTAAAGGTTAGAAGTAATTAGAAACTGCAGTTTTAAAACACCTTGCTTGTTTTATAAGCTTTATTGTAGTTGGTATAGAATTCCATAGTTTAATGGCACTGACAAAGAACATGCGTTCTGATTCCAAGTAAGTGTAAGTCGGAACAATTAGATTCAATGTTCGGGTGCACTGGCATTGTTTAATGTTTTTATACAGGTACAATGGTTTTTGTGTGTTTATTAGTTTATGCAGGAACAAAACAGAGCGTATTTTGAGATACGAGTCGAGGTTATGATCGAGAATCTGTTTTGAGTAGACAGATATATGGTCATATTTCCTTTTTTCAAACACGAAACGCGCTGCATTATTTAAAGCGATTTGCAATTTTTGTTTCGAATTATTATCAAGCCTGCAATATACTAATTCAGCGTATGATACATGAGGAACAATGAGTGATCTAACAAGTTTTAATTTAGTTTGCCGTGGCAGTAAGTAGGCAGTACAATATAGCTTTCTAAGAATATTATATACCTTGTTTACAACAAAGTTTACATGGTCAACGCATGATAGTCTTGAATTTATTCTGAAACCCAGGTTAGTTACTATGTCATCAAAGTTAATATTTACTTCATTAAGTAATATTGGCGGCAAAGAGCTAAGGTCATACTTTGAATGAGAAATAGCAATCGCCTTCGTCTTTGACTCATTTAATTTTAAGTTGTTAGATTTGGACCAGTTAGAAATACGTGTGAGGTCTTCATTAAGCCTTGCTATCAAATCTTCAATAAGACCTATTGGCCTTGACAGGTAGATCTGGGTGTCATCAGCATAGAGGTGAATCGACGAATTTTGGCAACACTCAACAATATCATTAATGAAAATGCAAAATAAAATTGAACCTAAAATAGAGCCCTGCGGCACACCTGACGTAATTGGTTTTAGACTTGAGTAGTTATCGCCACACTTAACTTGTTGTAGCCGATTCGAAAGGTAACTTTTTATTAGTTGCAGAGAAAATGCTCCAAACTTATAGTGATAGCACAATTTTTTCAGTAAAATGTTGTGATCAATAGTATTATCTCATCGCTTCCGGTACTTCTAGTGGGATACAGCCAAACAAATTTTGGAAAATGCATCAACGACCACTAGAATATGGTTATATCGCTTTTTCGTTTCTTCCATAGGTTATATGTGGTCTAAATGGTATGTTACAAGAGGTCTGTCCTCTTTTCTGATTGGGTTAAGCATCCCTTCCTTCTTCGCAGCTTTCGCATCTGCAACCAAACATTCTACGCAATTCTTGACTACTCGCACTACCTTCGGTGCCAAATCGTAAATAAAGAAGTCTCTCTTGATCAAATCTTGCGTCTATTTTCCAGCGTAATGCCCTTGTCTATGAGCTATCTAGATAACCTCTCGCTCCATCGATGTTGGTACTACTATAAGATCTTTAACGAGATCTTTTGGAGCACCCCATGCTTTAGATAGAAATCGTGATAACTCTCGAGCTCTAAAATCTTCCGTACGGCTGCCAACTAATCGTCTATCAGTTGTTCTTCCAGTATCCTATGTAGCAAGGTGTCCGTCATCATCAAACAGTGTATGCGACTTAACGCATCCACCTGTTTCCTGAGCGGTGATGATTCTCGTACTGATAGTCTTGATGGAACATCGCGTAATGCGATACTCTTAAGGGTACGCCCTCATGATGTTTCATGATGGACGCCTCAACAACGTAGCCCGAAAACATAACTAGCTAATCCTTCCTTGACACTCTTTGAAAGAATAATTATATCCCCCATGTAGGCTATTATTGTATTACTCCGAATAAATTCACCTAGCACAACATTAACGTACCTCGTGAAAATCGCTGATGCCAAATCGAACATAAAGAAATTCGTATTCTCCATTATGAGTTACAAAGTCTCTAACGGCACGAAGATCCAAAGTTGAGTAAAAGTTAGACGATTGAAGTCTCTGCAGAATTTTATCGATTAACGGCATCGGAAAGTTGTCACGAATTATTTTTTCGGTCAACTTCCGGTAAACGCAGCATAACCGTTTTATACCACGTCCTTGGTTGTGCTAACCTGAATAATATTGTCGGCTAACCACTCATCTACCTGCTTTTCAACTAAACATTGTTCGGCGTATGACATTCGACGCGCTCTTTGATATACTGGCACCTCATTGGACAAGATGATCGTCATTTCGATTAGCTTTTTCTTCTCACTTCTGTAATTCGTAATCAGGCTAAGTACGCTTTCCTTTGTTGCAGTTGGCAAATGATCGAGCTCAATCTGCAACTCAGCACTCTCACAGGACACAGAATGTAGGATTTGTCCAAACTCCTTCGCCAACTCATCAATACGATTCGAGTCATCACTCCACACTCTGTTCACGCTAACTTCCTTAGATACTGGTATCTGTTCAAGAATTATTTTCTTTTGGAACTTCACTCCTAGGGTGTCATATCTGAGAACACAGATATCATTACCCGTATCTAACAATGCTGAAAATCTATAACGGTTTATCTGCAACTCGCGGAAAAGAGGCTAAAATAATTCTGAACACGTTAATTGATCTATTTTCACAACCTGCATCCGAATCTAAACTCACATCAGCGTCTGAAACTCTAGAACGGCCGAAGGGTACTTAAAGTGCGCCCTGCAAATCCGCACCCTAGTCGGTAACCACAAAGCTGTTAGTTTCTCCCTGAGACTGTTCAAATTCAGTTCTAAAATTTCTTCACGTCCATATCAATGTCGTTTACAATATTAGATATAAAAAAATGTATAAGTAAATACTATTGTAGTAATATTCAATAAAGCAATATTCAAAATCAATGTACTTTCGCTTAACTATATTACAATAATTCTCAAATATACTTAATAGGTTTTTGCTATATTTTTTTGTTTTGCTTTTACAAATTATTTTGATTCACTTCAAAATACTTTATTATAAATTCCCAACGAGTAATTAATAATTTATCCAAAACTTTCAAATTTTGAAATTGACTGGCTTTTACTTTAATATTAATTTATTCAAAAAAAATTTGCCTCATTGTTATACTTAAATTAATTATGTTTACAACTCAGGCTTACTTGCCTTTATTTAGTATTTCAATGAATAGTATTTGAATAACTGACCTAATTAATAAACCGAAACTTTTTGTCGCTGGATCACCCTTGCTGCTCGATCCGACTTCCGCCGAACCTCTTTTGATGTATTGGCTGCAACCTGTTGACACTGGCTTGCCCGTTGAGGGCGTTCGATCCGACCTCCGTCGAACGTTGCTTGCTGGTGATAGGTTTCGCTGCTTTCTGCCGAACCAACGTGAATGCTTGCTTGGCTGCTTGCTACTACGTCAACTTCGATTCTGCTGATCAATTTCGCTGCCTTCTGTTGCTTAGTTTCGCTGCTAACGTCCCGTTGTCCGCTGTGAACTAACTGCCCGTTAGTTCCGTTACTCCAGCTGGCTAACGCCCTGGTTTCGTGTGATAAACTTTCTACAGACACACTCTCCGATTCAATAATTTTATGTAAAAGTTAACGCTTTTAACACAGGCCACAGGCACTTGGTGGACACCCACACGACACGCACAAAACTATGTCGCTATGTCGCGATACCACTGCAGCCGAACCGATATTTCACTCTCAGCTGAATTAATTTCGACCAAAATTTCCGATAAGCTAAACGGATAACAGTTGAGCCCCCAATTTGTGTGATTCGTGTTCCAAATCGGCTTAAACGTTTACAATCTTCATTTAATTTAATGTTACAATGTCATATTTATTTTTTTTTTTTTGGTTCCTCATTTGAACCAAATGTGATTAATTTTGCTTTATATATTTTCTATATTATTTTTCGTCACCAAGCTATCCAAAAATGTGTGAAGAGTGACAAAAATAAACTCTTTTGGGTGATCTAAATATTATACACGTTAAAAATATTCCTCATAACCTACGAACTCATATGTAGGTATGTTTGTCCATGCAAATACCTACATATGTATCATTACAAGTCATGCACTTATTTATGGAGATAGCTTCCCATTACTCCCCTAATAATTAATTTAAAGGATATTAACGGTTCAAAAAACTTTCATTCTCAAGGGAACACACATTCACTCTCTGCTGAAAGTCTATGAGGAACCCATTTTCCCAGCTTCGAAACCTTTCCCAACTGAACCAGGTGCCTGTGAACTGTTCTATGCGATGAGTTTAACCTCTGAGCTATCATATCGACTGTCAAATTTGGCTCCGCTTCCACGAGTTCTAGGAAGGCGTCGGAATTAAAGACTTCAGGACGACCAGCGCGCGGGGCATCCTCCATGTCGCAGTTACCACTTCGGAATTTTTAAAACCACTTTTGCGCAGTCCTGATATCATAGAATGGATATCATAGAATGAACAAGATAATCTTATATAACGAACAAGATAAATCTTACATAACGACTCTTTCAATTACTTATTTTTGCTGTTGGAAAAAAAATTAAATAAAACAAAAAAAAAAAAGAAATAATTACTCCTGGTAGCAATCTATTATAAAGGGTTTTTCAGTAAGAGCGCTTCAACTTTTGAACTTTTTTGAATAAAACACAAACGGTTTGACTTTTTTAACAATTTTTTTTTTTTTATTATCGAGTTTGAACATATACATTTAAGTATGAAATTCGATTTCTTTTGCATGACCACCGCGTGAACGTTTTACGAAGTCCAATCGTTGAACCCAATTTTTGACCACTCTTTTGTATAAATCGGCCGAAATTCCAGCAATTTCGCGTTCAATATTGGCTCTGAGCTCACAAATCCTCGCCGGCTTGTTACTGTAGACCAATGACTTCACATAACCCCAAAATGGGACGGCTTGTTAAATGGACCGTAAAATGGCCGTAATGCTCTTAAAGTAGCAGCAACAGAACGATTATTTTCATAAAAAATTTGCACGATTTGCAATCGCTGCTCAAGTGATGAAATGTATACTAATGGAGTTTACAAATGACAAGCGAAAAATAAAAAATATTGCGTCGTTCGCCCTCCCTATCGGAAAAAAGTTGAAGCGCACCTATTGAACAACCCCACATATAAAAGTGTTTATAGTGCTATACCTATTTCGCTAAGCCACTATTTTAACAGATATTAGTCCATAAAGCCGTATTAAAATTTTTGCTTCAGGTCCAAACTGACTGGGTGTTTTCCACTACATACATATATAAAGGGTGGTTAAGTTTCAAGGGCTGGTGTTGATAAAATACAAGTTTTTTAAGAAATTATTGACATTTCTATTTATTATGATAATATTGGTATGGTTCAATTACGTATAGAGCAAAATATTGGCCAAAGGGCCGCCGCGGCCTCGGCGGCACACCTCCATCCGATGGTCCAAATTTTCGATGACGCTGAGGTTCTATGCCGTTAATGTGCCGAACTATCTCGTCCTTTAGCTCTTGAATTGTTGCTGGCTTATCGACGTACATATTTTCTTTCAAATAACCCAAAAGAAAGAAGTCCAACGGTGTCAAATCACATGATCTTGGCGGCCAATTGACATCGCCGCGACGTGAGATTATTCGGCCATCAAATTTTTCGCGCAATTGTTTCGTTAGCTGTGTGACAAGTGCAACCGTCCTGTTGAAACCACATATCGTACACATCCATATCTTCCAATTCGGGCCATAAAATGTTAGTTATCATCTCACGATAGCGAGCACTATTCACAGTAACTGCCTGACCGGCCTGATCTTGGAAAAAATACGGCCCAATGATGCCGCCGGCCCATAAACCGCACCAAACCGTCACTCTTCGTGGGTGCATTGGTTTTTGGGCAATCACTTTTGGATTATCATTCGTCCAAATGCGGCAATTCTACTTATTGACGAATCCACTGAGGTGAAAATGTGCCTCATCACAGAAGATGATTTTCTTCGAAAATTGATCATTCAATGTTGCCATTTCCTGCCACCGTTCTGACCATTGACGACGCTTGAAATGGTTAAGGGGCTTTAGCTCTTGAGTCAATTACACCTTGTAAGAGTGTAACATTATGCATGTTCATCAACGACGAGTGTGAGAGGTGCAATTGTTGGGCACGACGACGGGTTGAGGTGGACGGCTCTTCAACCACACTATCGCGAAAAGCAGCAATATTTTTTGCAGTACGAGCTGTACGAGCATTCACTGGTGTTTTCACATCTCTTACAGACCCGGTTTGCTCAAACTTTTGCACAATTTTTCCGATTGTACGCACGTTTGGACGATCAAATTGATCGAAAAAATCACGAAGTGCGCGATATGCATTTTGATTTGAACGCCCGTTTTCATAATACGCCTGAATAACTTTAACGCGTTGCTCGATTGTGTATCTTTCGATGATTCAAATTGAATTAGTCTGAAATTGAAAAATGTCATATGAAATGCAAAAAAAAATTGACGTTTAGGTGTGGTTCACATTTAAGATCGGCCCTTAAAATTTAACCACCCTTTATAAAATTGGCGCTTACACCCTTTATTGTGGTACGCGTCTTGTTGTTTTCCCACAAGTGGAGCGACCTACAGTTTTAAGCCAACTCCGAGTGACAAATGAAAGTACACTCGGAGGCTTGTCATTGCCTGCTGAGGGGCGGCCGCTAATAGGAAAAAACTTTCTCTACCCTTTAGTGTTGCCTCCGTGTAGAACCATTGCACATAAATGCATTCGGGTATGACGGCAGTATGTGCACATATTATATAGCCTTAAATATAAAAATAAATAAACCTCATGTAGGTTGGAAGTCTAATGCAGTATGTTCCACTAAGACCACCAATTTTGTCGTTTGATAACTATCATTGTTAACATTAAGGTTTAGTCGAAGACGTTTCAAAAATGTAGATGTTTTGGTCACCATGCCGAAACTTAAAATTTCTAACTTAATGATTAAATTAAAGTATATAATAGTCACAATTTCTTACCGAGTGGACGTGTTTGAATAAGGCTCCAGTTGGAATCACGAGAAGACCGGTGCAGAAGAGCGCAAGTCAGCGCCCCAAGCGTGTCGTTTTCGCGAGTGCTATCGCCTCGAAAAAATTTAATTGCTGCCATCGTGTTTTCAAAAAGTTCTTCAACCTGTCCATGGCCACTCGTATCATTCCTGATAAGTGGAAATTAGGGAGAGTGGTCCCACTACTGAAGCCTGGGAAACCCGCCAACCAAGGGGAGTTTTATCGTCCGATAACTCTCTTTTCCCCAGTAGTGAAGACAGTTGAAGCCCTTCAACTCCCACTTCTCACAGAACACCTGACTCCAGCCCCACACCAGCATGGTTTCCGAAGAGTGCACAGCACCACCACGGCTCTCACCGTCATAAACACCCAGGTAAACCGTGGAAAAAGCAAGGAGTGTGTGTCCTTTCACCCTTGCTTTTTAATTTCTATATTTCGAAACTCCCTCAGCCACCAGAGGGAGTCTCACTGGTCTCATACGCCGACGACTGCACGATAATGGCGTCGGGCAATGACATTGATGGCCCATGCGCCAAAGTAAACGACTACCTCGCCCGCCTTTCTTGCTTCTTCACTGCGAGAAACTTAAAACTTTCTCCCACTAAATCTACGGCGACCCTTTTTAGCACCTGGACAAAGGAGGTGAGGCTGCAACTTCAGGTGCACGTCGATGATACCCCAATACCGACGGTAAATAACCCAAGAATATTGGGAGTTACCTTTGACAGCTTGCTCCCCTTCTCAGCGCATACCACTGCTATTGCAACGAGAGTACAGAATCGCAACAAGGTCCTCAAGTCGCTTGCCGGCAGCACTTGGGGCAAAGACAAAGAAATGTTGCTGTCGACTCTCAAAGCAATAGGCCGACCGGTTTTTAACTATGCTGCGCCTGTCTGGTCGCCTGGAACCAGTGATACGCAGTGGACGAAGCTCCAGACGTGCCAAAATACTGTTATCAGGAGCGCGACAGGATGTCTCCTGATATCCCCAATTCAACACCTGCAGGACGAGGCTCACATGCTCCCTGTAAAGGAGCACAACAAAATGCTCCGCAAGCAGTTTCTGCTAGGGTGTTACCGCAGGCCTCACCCATGCAGACACCTGCTTGTGCCTGAGCCACCTCCCAGGCACATCAGGAGACACCTCCTTAACTACGTGGACGAGATCCAGGACAAAACTGACAGACCACTCCAGGATCAGACAGTGTAAAGACAGGCCATAAACGACATTCATCGGGAGACCCTTACCACCTTCCTAAGCTCCCGACCCCCGAATGCGGTTATCGGAGTCCAACCACCACCTATTGCAGACGAAGAGCTCCAGCTTCCTCGAGAGTCCCGCGTAACCTTGGCACAATTACGTTCTGGATACTGTAGCAGGTTAAACTCCTACCTATCCAGAATCGACCCCGACATACCAAACATATGTCCGGCATGTGAAGGCACCCCGCACGACACTAACCACCTTTTCACATGCCCTATAAAACCCACTTATCTAACACCTCTCTCCCTCTGGACCCAACCCGTCGAAACAGCTAGTTTCCTGGGCCTACCGTTAGATGAGCTAGACGAAGACGACCGGTAACTACACTACACTGACAGGGCGAATATACTGATACAACAACAACAACAACGATGCCCCCACCAGGGTAGTGGGGCATTGCAGTAGCTCGCCTGACATCACAATTGCTAGCGCTGGTCTAATAAATACCATAATCTGGTGACCTATGCTATCGCAATTATCATCTCCATCGCGAAACCTGCCGACTTTGTTTCCGCGGATCACCGGTCATATATTACCTTTAATAAAGCTCATTGGACCAGATTCGCGGATGTGCGCGCAGGCGAACGCGCATTCCGCAAGGTGATCACAGCTGCCGCGGCTCGCTTCATACTTGCTGGAAGAATCCGGGACATACGTCCCGATTTCCCAGCGGAAGTATCAGTTTTAGCAAATGGTTGTGACAACCTACGCCACGTCGTTCCCGGAGACCCTCCCATAAAGGATCTCAATTCGGAGATCCGGCAACTGGTAACTCTACACAAGCGGAATAAATGGGAGAAGCACTTGAAGTCCTGCAACTTACCTCTGGTCTGAGTAAGCTCTTATCTATCGTAAGGTCGCTGTCGAACCCGACGAAGCACCACGACAAGGTGGATATCACCTTCAACGGTTGTGTTTCGTCGGATACGAAGAGATGCGCGAGCTATTTTGCCTGACGGACCATTGGCCCTGACGGACTAAAGATGTTGATGTTGAAAAAACTGGTTCATTAGGAGTAGAGTACCCCACAAGGGTTTCAATATGTCTATGACCACTCTCATTATTCCTGACAAGTGGAAATTATGGAGAGTGATCCCACTACTGAAATCTGGGAAACCCGCCAACCAAGGGGATTCTTATCGTCCGATAACTCTCCTTTCCCCAGTAGTGAAGACTCTTGAAGACCTTTTAATCCTACTCTACGCGAAACGTCTGACCCCAGTCTCGCACCAGCATGGCTTCCGAAGAGAGTACCACCACAGCACGCACCGTCATAACCACTCGGATCAACTGTGAGCTCAATCAAAATCGCCCCTGCGAGAGGACTTTCCTAGTGGAGTTGGACCCAAGAACGGCTTTTGACACGGTGAGCCATGCTACGTTATTAGATGATATTTTACAGTCGGTACTCCAACTAGGGCTGAAGAGGTGGACAGCGAACTACCTGAGTAGTCATTTGTCGATGCTATTTCGAGACCAAATCTCAAAACAGAGGAAAATAAAGCAAGGAGCTCCGCAGGCTGGTGTTCTTTAACCCTTGCTTTTTAACTTCTGTATCTCGAAACTCCCCCAACCACCAGAGGGAGCCTCCCTGGTCTCCTACGCCGACGACTGTATGGTAATGGCGTCGGGCAATAAAATTGGTGGCCTGTGCGCCAAGGTAAACGACTACCTCCCCTGCCTTTCTCGCTTTTTCACTGCGAGGAACCTACAACTTTCCCCCACGAAATCCACGGGGACCCTCTTCACCACCTGGACAAAGGAGGTCAAACTGCAACTTAAGGTAAAAGTCGATGACGCAATTTCTACTGTTAACAAGCCCATCTTGGGAATTACCTTGGACAGTTTGCTCTCCTTCTCAGCGCCTACAACCGCTATTGCCACTAAAGTCCAGAATCGCTACAAGGTCCTCAAATCGCTTGCCGGCAGCACTTAGGGCAAAGACAAAGAATTGTTGCTATCGACATTTAAGGCAATAGGTCGTCGGGTTCTAAACTATGCTGCGCCTGTCTGGTCGCCTCAAACAAAAACTTTTGAAAACGTTTTATTCGCCTTCGCGCTATCTTTAACACAAAATCACTCAATTTCTAATAGAGACATTTCAATTGGAAAACAACAAATTAACTACAGCTACATGATTTAATTATTAAAGATTTGCTCAGTAAACAGCTTTCTCGTTCTCTCTTGACGAATCGGCTCCCTTAATCAGAAACTATGTTGCTAACTCTAAAAATTGTAAGTAAAAGTCGAGCAAAAGTAAAATTTGTAGAGCAAGCATAACCGTTGACATCATTGTTATTTGATTTCTTCATATTCGCTGACATTTGAATTTCTGAATTCGTGAATTTGAGTAAGTATTTTAATACATTCGAATTATTTAATAAATACATTTTAATTATACTACATTGATTATGTTATTTCCGTGCTGATTTGAGCCTTTTCTGTCACTGTTTGTAAGTGCATAGTGCACATAAGTTCACACCAATGGTCAATTGACTGTGTAACTATCTAAAGAGTGAACCTCTTCGTTCCGTGCTTAACAGTTTGAGCTTTTTAAGTGAATCTGTTTCTAACCGTTTTCCTGCCAGAGTGCAGCACAACCGGTTTGCAAGTGCGTCATACAGACACAAACACTTAAGTTCAAATCAATGGCCAATAGAATGTGTAACTATCTAAATAGTGATCCCTTTCGTTTACAGGTTTCCAACTGTCCAACTACAGCGCCACTCGTCTTTTAAAGCCCATATCCTAATTGGTACAGGTATGTACATATGTATATAAATTTTGCCTTACTTTTTTTGCCGGGAATATAGTATGTTGTCTGTTTTCTTTAGCTTAAAAGTTATATAGTTTTATTTTATATATTTAATATTTATATAATGATAAAATTAGCTTTAGCAAATCAATGATAATACAAATAATTACAAGTTAATCAATCAAGCAAACAGAAAACAATAACCGATGTTCCTTTAAATTTTATTGTACATGTCAACAAATAAAACCACAGGGGCATATTATTTGTCTGCGCTGGATTATTTAAGTTTACGTATGGAAATTATTTTAGTTTCAATGTTTCATGGTGAACTCAAACTTTGCTCCGGTTGTTGTGTAATTTGATTGCAAAATTTACACATGTGTTCTTGGTAGTTAGAAAAGTAAAAAAGCTGATTAAGTTTTGTTACTTATTTAGTAAACCAAATATGCCAAAAGCCAGTTGCAAATTGTGCCATAATACATGGGCAAAAGAAAACATCAGTATGTCCCATGTTCCACAAGACGCAATAAAAAGAAAAAACTGATTCGAGTCTTGCGGTGTCGAATTGCAGCCTGCTTCAAAACTTTTCTCGCTGCACTTTACTGTAGAGGATTTTATATCTGGGCGGAACGGGAACGGTTGAAATTATCTCAAGATGCTTTACCTATTGCTATTGAAAGCATATGCAGTTGGAATGAATTAAATAATAATTCTTCCAAATTCGTGGATGTTCCAACCCAAACCGAGTCAATATTAATACAATTTAATTTCACAGCATGCTTTTTTAATAAATGAAGTTTGTACTCTAGATCATATGAAGATTGTCAAGTATCATTTCTTGAAGTACAAGTAGAGAAACTTAAAAACAAACTCGCTGAATATCAGAAGCTCGAAACTGGTGTGGAGTCCATTTTTACGGAAGGACAGGCATAGGTAAACTAAGAGATGGCGACAGAAAGGATCATTGGACTTGGAACGATATTTCTTCAAACGTGCACTTGTGCAAGAATGGGTATCCATTTCCAGGAGAATCGACCATTCGAAGATGGCTCCAGAAGGTAAAGGTAGACGATGGAGTCTTGAACTTTTCCTTACATATAACGCGGAGAGCGAAAGACGCATCTGTTGATCCCTTTTCGACGTGCCAAGTGGTATGCTAGAGTTCATAAATATTTTTATAATGCTCTTTAATTATAACTGTTATTTAGAACAAACGGTGAAATGTTTGTGTTTGCCGACGTGCCACATTTGCTTAAGCTGATTCGGAATCAAATGCCGATTTTCAGTATATTGTTTCATAAGTAGCACAAAAATTTTCGAAATCAATTTTTTCAAAAATTGTAATTGTTACACAGGTCTCTAGCAATAATTTGGCTTTTACAGATTGAAAAAATATCAATTAGTCGACGAGTTATAGCCAAAAAACCATATAAACAATTTGCTCCGATTTCGAACTTCGAAGGCCGATTAAAAAAAAATTCGAACTAACATAAAAAAACGGCGCGATACGGGTCTTCTAATTTCGCCTCTATTTTCACCCGCCACTCTCAGAAGGGACCTAATTTTTGCTAACCTGAATTTGTTGCACAGTGTAACCGCAACAAGAAAAATAGCTTCTTTTCATAGTTTATTTTGTTTATTTTTACCTAAAATCCATTTTCCGAACACGAAACTGAATGTAAAAAAGTCAAATAACACTGTGGAACAAATTTAGGTTAGCAATAATTTGGTCCATTCTGAGAGTGGCGGGTGAAAATAGAGGCGAAATTAGAAGACCCGTATCGCGCCGTTTTTTTATGTTAGTTTGAATTTTTTTTTAATCGGCCTTCGAAGTTTGCAGTCAAATGCCGATTTTCAGTATATTGTTTCATAAGTAGCACAAAAATTTTCGAAATCAATTTTTTCAAAAATTGTAATTGTTGCACAGGTCTCTAGCAATAATTTGGCTTTTACAGATTGAAAAAATATCAATTAGTCGACGAGTTATAGCCAAAAAACCATATAAACAATTTTGCTCCGATTTCGAACTTCGAAGGCCGATTAAAAAAAAATTCTAGCTAACATAAATAAACGGCGCGATACGGGTCTTCTAATTTCGCCTCTATTTTCACCCGTCACTCTCAGAATGGACCTAATTTTTGCTAACCTGAATTTGTTGCACAGTGTTATGCTACACCTGTATCGCGTTGTTGGGAAGCAGCTGGCCTCTAAAAACAGTGTTGCAAAGCGCAAATTTTATTTCGCTTGCACAAAAACAGTGCTTAACCATACAACGGCATGGACACAAAAATGCGAATAGCAAATTGCCTCCCAGCATCAGTACAAGTAAATAAAACTAATTCCAGCGACTTGTCATGGAACGCTCATTGCACAACACCGACATCAAAGAATCCGTCACCTGATAAAGCTACCAAACAAAATATACAAACGACGGCAATATATCATAAAAAAGAGGGCGGTCTAGTCCAGGTAATATGTTACTTTCTAAAAATAAGCAATCTCGACTAGATAATAATTGGCTTGCAACGCCTTCCACAAATACTTTCAATCGATTTCTAATATTGGATACAGAGGTTTCTAATGAAGAACTCCCACAAAGTCGCAGACAGCCTAGCCCACCACCTATTTTTCCTAAGCAAAATCTAGCCATCGAAAGTATTACTCGTAAAAGTAGTTGAAGGGGACTTCGAACTAAAAATTATGGATGGAAAGGAAGTTAAAGTTCAACCCTTGTCTTCTTAAAAATACTCAAAAGTAACTAAAGTGGTGGGCCATAGCACGCCATCAACTATAAATCAACATACTATTGTATATCCGTTGATGCCAAGGGTCAAAAGCATCAATACCCTAAAAAAGGCCCGTCCAGGTACAAGCTTTACAGAGGTCTCTCGCTATTCTCGGCAGAATAAGCAAAAATGAGGCCGAAGGTAAAACTTATCCCAAAGATGCGGCCCATAAGGCAAGGTGCAAAAAGATGGTCGATGAGTACGTGGCGTTCCAGGCCACCCAGAAGGCAGAAGCCGTAAAATGTAATCGTTCACAGAACGAGGGCGGTAAAACTGCAAAAAAACATGAGACGTCGCGCACTGCTTTGACTCTCAAGCCAGCCAATCGCGCGTTTAACGGCGTTGGTGGACGAGTTAACGAACCGCGGCAAACCAGTGTTGGAGAGGTGGTCCGAAATCGAGGCACGGCTGTCCCGTATTGTCCTTGATCATGTCATGGCAAGCCAGGAGGGTCAAGTGCCAGGATATGATTCAATGGAGGTGGTTTGTGGATACAGGGTGATCAAATGCAACTATCAGTTCTCTGTTGATTTCCTTCAAAACGCTATTAGTAAAATCCAGAGCGACTGGGAAGGTTTGACGCTCAAACTAATCCCAGCTAGTGAGATCCTACGATGACGAAGGGCTCGTATCTGGATATCGAACATGGAGTTCGAGGCAAGGCAGTTAATACCATATCTGCAATCACACAACCGCACTGTTCCCATGGATGACTGGAGCATTATCAAAGCGGAGGCTCCGCAAAAGAACAGTGTGTCCTTCCTTCTCCAAATCTCGGAGGAGAGTAGTATTGAGCGACTGGGAAAAATGGACAACAGACTTCGGTTTGGCGTGAGGAAAGCGGCTCTACCAAAAACGACGGCGCTATTGAGCCGGATATGGGCATGCAGTTTGACGCCCCTAAAAACGATCAATAAGTATGGGTCTCAAGGTAGTCCAGATCAATCTGCAGCACTCCAGGACTGCAACGGGCAACCTAACCGTTCTCCTATCGGAGGAAGACGAAGACATAATACTGATACAATACAAGAACCCAGATTGCGGGGCACTGGTATAGAGAATGTCGGAGACAATACAAAAAGGCAATCAGGGCCGCCAAGAAAGAGAGCTGGAGAGATTTCTGTTCTTCTATCGAATCTACCAGATATTCTGCCAGACTTAGCCGTATTTTGCCCAAAGATCATTCAATGGCTTCTTGGGTCAAGAACGGGTAAGGAAAGCTGAAATTGGTTTATATGCCTGTAAACGTATGCTTGGAAGAAGATGGGGTCATCAACCTAAGCATCGTATGGTTCGGTAGTGTGGTGGAAAGCTCTAGGGAGAGATTACAATACCAAATTACTCGGCAGAATACAAAGATCAACCTGTGCAATAACGGTCGGTGCAATCAGACCATGTCCTAGGGAGGATCTCAACGCACTGATACACGTTATTCCAATAGACCTACACATGAAGAAGACGGTAACCATGAGTACATTTAGGTTAAACGAAACGGGTCGCTGGAAAGAAAAAACGCATGGTAATGCCAGTCTATTGTTGCGACAAACTCAGTTAACTACATCGTCCCGACGGTAACATTCAAAAGGAATTTTGACACTCTCTTTCCATCTAAGGAGGAATGGAATAAGGGATTCTCGCTAAACAACTTCTAAACTACAGATGGTTCTAGTATGGAATGTGGTGTTGGAGCTGGTATGTATTCTTATAGACTTAAAATTGGAAAATCTGTGCGTCTCCCCAATGCCTGCAGTGTCTTACAGGCGGAAGTACTGGCAATTGGGGAAGCTTGTAGGCTACTAATCGCAGATTTCTCCTTTAAGGGCAATATCGCTATTCTTTCGGATAGCCAAGCTGCAATCCAGGCAAATGGATTCATCTACTACAAACTCTATGGGGATGGAACAAAATAGGAATAACCTCACCACCTTGAGTGTAAACCATAAAGTTACCTTAATCTGGGTGCCGGGACATCGGAATATTGAAGGTAACGAAAAAGCAGATAAACTGGCGAGAGGGGGATCTGCCATGAATAACGCTCTTGCAGAATCGGTATTAACACCATTAGATGCAGTCAAGAGTACAATTTCCCTAAAATACCTTCGAATCGCGGATTGTAAATGGAGAGACCAGGATTGTAGATGCAAAATCAGCAGAACTTTATGGCCCACTTACAATCTCAAACAATCGTTAATACTGTTAAACATGAAACGACGGGACGCCTCAAGACTAACGGCAGTCATAACTTGCTTTTGGTCGGTCGGACAACAAGCCGTCAAAATAGGCATCCCTCACAATACATACTGTCACAGTTGTAAACAACCGGAGAAAAAGAAAACAATCTTCCACTTCCTCTGTGAATGCCCTGCCCTATGGAAGGACAGAATGATGTACAATTTACAAAGAACTTCGAGAGTCTCGAACAACTGTCTGGCTTAGATGTCAACAACCTAATAAGGTTCTTAAACCTCACAGACTGGATATAGTCATGCAGTAAATACCTGGTAAACAAGTTGGTAATGAGGATGTGGCAACAAAATGGTGCGGAAGCGTTAGTTAGATTCTGGAACAATCACCACTCAAATCAACCAACCAACTTAAGTTCTAGCTGAAAAGAACACGGAATTTCACACATCAAAATTATATTAGTTTTAATGTTTTTCTTACGGGTATGCACCCTTCAACATGTCGTCATCCACGAAGCCGTATAGGGCGTAAGGCATAAAGTAGTTAGCATCTGCAATGTGAGTCAGATAGCAGTAGCTATGATATATATATATGCTTGTGATACTTTGCTGTATACTAAAGATGCTTTCCATTTCAATTCAACCGGGCTATTCGGGTCATGTTCTTCGATTTCGATGTAACTTAAATATGTTGCTCTCTGGTCAAAATAATGAGACACGTATTTTTTTGTTCGCCCGAAAAAAATTTTTTTCAAGAGTTATCGGCAATTTTGTTTTTCGCCTCAAACTCGATTTTTTTTAATTATATAAGAAAAAATTTTTTTTAAATGCCCATAACTTAGTCAAAAATGAACCGATTTTAATAATTCTGGGTTCAAAATGATCGTAATTACTTGCACAAGCGACTTCATGTAGAAACAATTGCAAAAAAGTAGTTGAAAATTTTTTATTTAGCAAAAAAGAAAAAAAATTTAAATTTTTTCAAAATTCAATATTTCAAAAAGTGTATTTTTTTTTTTTTTATAACTTTTTCCAAATCAAAAAAACATCTCAAACTTTAATTGAGCTGCATGCTTAGTAGCTAAAATGAGTTGTTTTTGAGTAATGAATTTTTGAGTAAACACCCTGTTTCGCACTTTTTGTTTTTTGCAAAATAAAAAATTTTCAACTACTTTTTTGCAACTATTTCTAAATGAAGTCGCTCGTGTAAGTAATGACGATCATTTTGAACCCAAAATTATTAAAATCGGTTAATTTTTGACTAAGTTATGGGCATTTAAAAAATTTTTTTCTTATATAATTAAAAAAAATCGAGTTTGAGGCGAAAAACAAAATTGCCGATAACTCTTGAAAAAATTTTTTTTCGGGCGAACAAAAAAATACGTGTCTCATTATTTTGACCAGAGAGCAACATATTTGAGTTACATCGAAATCGAAGAACATGTCCCGAATAGCCCTTTTGAATTGAAATGGAAAGAATCTATATAAGAAAATTTTTTTTAATTGCTCATAACTTAGTCAAAAATAAGCCGATTTGAATGATTCTGGGTTCAAAATAATCGTAATTACCTACACGAGCGACTTCATTTAGAAATAGTTGCAAAAAAGTAGTTGAAAATTTTTTATTTTGCAAAAAACAAAAAGTGCGAAACAGGGTGTTTACTCAAAAATTCATTACTCAAAAACAACTCATTTTAGCTACTAGGCATGCAGCTCAATTAAAGTTTGAGATGTTTTTTTGATTTGGAAAAAGTTATAAAAAAAAAAAAAATACACTTTTTGAAATATTGAATTTTGAAAAAATTTAAATTTTTTTTCTTTTTTGCTAAATAAAAAATTTTCAACTACTTTTTTGCAATTGTTTCTACATGAAGTCGCGCTTGTGCAAGTAATTACGATCATTTTGAACCCAGAATTATTAAAATCGGTTCATTTTTGACTAAGTTATGGGCATTTAAAAAAAATTTCTTCTTATATAATTAAAAAAAATCGAGTTTGAGGCGAAAAACAAAATTGCCGATAACTCTTGAAAAAAAATTTTTTCGGGCGAACAAAAAAATACGTGTCTCATTATTTCGACCAGAGAGCAACATATTTAAGTTACATCGAAATCGAAGAACATGACCCGCATAGCCCGGTTGAATTGAAATGGAAAGCATCTAAAATAAAATTTGAAGCTTCTAGAGAGATCCCGCAGTGCGCTAAGTGCCATCGCTATAGCACTTTTGTAATCGTACTCCGAGATGTGTTAAATGCATTGGTAAACATCTAACCAGCGATTGCTCACGTAAAGAAGCATCAAAATAAGTCCAATGCATGTTATGTGAAGGCAATCACCCTGGCAATCAAAAAGGTTGTACAATTTACAAAGCACTACAATAAACATCATACCCTACACTGCGGAATAAAGATTCTAAAAGTGTTACCTCAAACATGCTACCACACCGAAAGCAATGACCTATGCAGGTGTTCTTAAAAACAGCGCTTCTGTTCCACAGCAAGCCGAATCAGCCATTGACTATAATAACCCCTCTAATGAACATAGCAATGAACTTGCAGAACTAAAAGAAATGGTTAAAAATTTGGTAGGGCAGATGAGCACTGCGCTTAATCTACTAAGAGCTAAGCTAACAAATCCACAGTGAATAACCCACTATAAATAGGAATTTGGAACGCCAGAGAGGTTATCCAACATATTCTTGAAGTTGAAGTTTTTCTCAAAGATAAAAATATCGATATAATGTTAATATCGGAAACAGATTTTACTAATAAATTATATCTAAAGTTCCATGATGTTTTCAATACAAACCACCTTGCTGGAACTCCCAAAGGTGGCACTGCGATCATAACCAAAACCATATTACACTTTTTTTTTGTTGAGTGGGGTAGGGTTCAAACTGCCTTCGCACTTACAACGACCACTACAAATAGGAATTTGGAATGCCAAAGGGCTTATCAAACATATTCTTGAAGTTGAAGTTTTTCTCAAAGATAAAAATATCGATATAATGTTAATAGCGGAAACACATTTCACTAATAAATTATATCTAAAGTTCCATGATGTTTTCAATACAAACCACCTTGCTGGACCTCCCAATGGGGGTTCTGCTATCATAATCAAAAACCATATTAGACATTTTTTTTTTGTTGGGTGAAGCAGGGTTCAAACTGCCTTTGCACTTACAGCGACCGTCGTCTACTACGTCGTGTGGTGTGGCCACTAAAACGATCTCTCCTCTCCTTCTGGGGGTTAAGTGTTTGTTCTCACTGTATGAGTCTTTCTTAGGACTGACTATGATTACTATGAGGACGGCACAGGACGTAAATATGCCCAATACAGAGGGTTATTCTAACCCCATAGCCTTTACTAAGCCGAGACCGTTAGTGCGTGGTGAAGAATCACATCCTGCGCGTGGTAACCCTGCCACTTAACTCAGTAAGATCCCTTGCTGTCGGATGAAAAATAGAGTGATTACTGAGTTGAAACAGAACACTAGGGATCTAGACTTGAACTGTCGATAACGGGTTTCTCTTCAACAGTGGCTCCCTTGTAGAGTATTAATAGGGCCACCATACAAACGGAAATAAGTTCAACCCAGGACTACTCTGCACGGGATACCCACATTTGTGGCAATCCTCCCGCTGGTTCTCGGATGTGCAGGCCCAAAACTCATTCACCACTAAGACGACCAGGGCTGAGGAAGCAAGCTACTGGTTGGGGAAGGACACCTATTGGACGGTGCATCCTCGTCGGGCTCTATACGTAGCTCTAAAGAGAGCCTGTTACTGGGCGAAAATAAGATTGGCTCAGTGGAACCAGCGAAAGCAATGGAGATGCAGGCGACCCCTTTAAACCCTTTAGCTGATCCTGGGGAGGCTGCGATAACTCATTTACGTCTCAGTGCTCTGACGCTTTCCTCTGCGGACGGAAGTAATGTGGTTAATATGCAAATCCGAAAAGTACCACTGCACTATCGGTTACAAAGAAAGCGTCTGATTCGGGAGGCAATTTGGAGGACGCAGACGTGGTTATGACGCAGGTAACCCCTGCCTGTCATGTCACCCCGACTGAGAAAACCAAACTGGTTCCTGTCCTGGCACCAGTTTCGGCGACTGTTGGGGCTATGGTTAATCAGAGTTTACGCTCACAAAGTACCAGCGCTTCAATGGCCACGGAACAGATGCCAGCTTCAGGAGAAAATTTTGTCTACATAATAGACGGCAGAAGCGGCAAGGCAGAGGACGCGAAGAAAGCAAGAGAAACAGTAGGTTTGACTACGGCTAACGTGGCTATGCCAACTGCCACTCGAGCCGGAGTTGCGGCTCATCTGTCTTCGTCCGCTCCTGTAGCCGAATCTGGCAAGCGGAACAGATCTGATGATGACCCGTCTGACAGATGAAGCAACGGTGAGCGCACCAGTTGGCACGAGGAAGAAGAAAAGGAGGAAGGGTAATAAAGCGGAATCCGAAGTAAGTAACCATATGCAACAGGTTGTAGTGACTGCAGGAGGAGCCTCTTGCAATAATAAAATACCCGGTAGTATTACCAACGAATCCAGTGGAACGAGTGCCGCGGGGGCTAAGAGCGCGTTAGCGAACGCGAAACCGGGTCCACCTAGTGATCCACTATTGTCCGTTGGAGGTAACTATGCTGCGGCAGCAGCCAGCGGCATGATGGTGGATATCTGTGGCAATGGGCATATCCAATCGTCCCAAAAACAATTGGATTTTGTCGACAGTGAAGTCTGGGAGGCGATAGGGAAATCGAAAGATGTACCTAGATTCGAGCGAATGAGAGCTGAGCAAGGTATCTTGAAGGTGCAATGCTCAAACACTCAATAGCTTGAATCGCTGACCAAAACTGTGGCTGCGATGCCCGCGTTTAAAGGATGTTAGTTTGTCATTCGGCAAGCGAACAAAATTCAAAAACTGATGAGGGTGAGCATGCTGATTCCTGGGCCTCCAAGGGAGCCGCATGCGATCATCTCTAGGCTCCATGCCCTGATCGAGGGACTTGATACGAAGCACTGGAGATCATACAACTATACCAAAGCGGGGACGGATCCTAAATATGGAAACTGTTCCCACTTAATTCTTGGTGTGGATCTAGAATTGTTTAAGGTCATACGGTCGAGGTATGGAATGCGCCTATATTTGAATCTGGGACGAATACTAGTTACCGTCCTCGACTCAGATATAGGAATTATGGCTGTCCATATGATATCAAATATTTCATTTACGCAAATTAAATTGCAGCATAGCATATCGGTTACGGCTCTTTTATGCCGCAGTCAAGTGAAACTGCTCACAAATCCCCACATAATATTAATTCAAGAACCGTGGGTGTTTAAAGGACAAATACAGGGCTTGGGAGATATAAAGTGGGGGTCTATCTTTCATAAAGAGGGAGAGGTCCGTCCACGTACGTGTATTATTATGCCGAAAACGGTTGATTGCACTTTGTTAAGACAATTCTTCTGTCAAGACTTAGTTGCAGTCAAAATAAAGTATCGATTAGAGGAAAAAGAAGTAGAGACAATTGTTGTCTCGGCCTATTTTCTTTGCGACTCCATTCTTCCTCCCCCTACGAGGGAGTTTATGGAAGTTGAAAGATGCTGAATCCACGGGATTAAGTCTAATTGCGGGATGTGATGCAAATTCACACGCAAATTCACTGAACATACTCGGGGTAGCACAAAATGTAATTTAAGGGGGCATAAACTCATGGACTTCATTCTGTCATTTCGCTTGGTCATACAAAACGTTGGCCCCAGCCCGACTTTTGTGACCAGCAGAAGGCAGGAATTGATTGATATGACATTATCTAACAATAAAATATCAGATCATATCACTGGTTGGAAAGAAATCGATAAAGATTCCCTTTCGGACCATCGATATATAGAGTTCAGGCTTGCGGCCGAGACAACTTCGACCTCAGCAGGTCGGAACTCTCGAAAAGCGGATTGAACATGACATGGAGATCTCAATAAAGAGGAAACCGTGATGTTCCCAAACTCCGGACAATAACTGCGATTGAAGAAGCCACAAATGCCACTTTGATCGAGTGTTATAACAAGGTGTGCCCGGAACGTAGGAGAAGAGAAGGTAAGACAGTCCCTCGGTGGAACGCCGAACTCTCGAAACTCCGGAAAACTTCCAGCAAACTTCTCAACAGAGCTCTTAAAACTCAGTGGGAAGAAGATTGGACTGCCTACCGAAAGCGAAGGAAGGAATATAAAAAGACAATTAGATCATCTTAATTGGGCTCTCATAGAGCCTTCTGCAGTGAACTGGAGGAACGGAAGAGTTCAGTGAGGTTATGCAAAGCCCTCCAAAGAGACCGAACGGCTAGGCTATGCTCACTGCTCAAACCAGATGGTACTTATACTGACTCAAAATCAGAAGTGTACGATGTTCCTTTTCAACACATTTCCCTGGCTCCATGAATGTTGTTGGTCGAAGCACTCTCGATCAGTCTGATCATGTCAATATAATTACCAGCAGAGGTGATTGGTTTATTGCATCCAGGATAGTTAACGAGGAAACGATAAGGTTCGCCTACTCGTCATTCGAAAATTTTAAGTACCCAGGACCCGATGGCATTTACCCAATCATGCTCAAGCGAGGCGGGTAACAACTAATAAAAGCTTTGAAAAGAATCTTTACGGCATGTCTTGCACATGCTTGTGTTCCACAATTGTGGCGTTTGGTGAAAGTTGTATTTCTCCCAAGGCCAGTCAAGGACAGGTACCCTTTACCAAAAAGTTTCAGACCAATAAGCCTGACATCATTAAGGGTCTGGAACATATGGAGGAGAAGCACATTAGGACGAGGATTCTAAGTCGAAACCCTCTCAACGTCAGACAACATGCTTATCAAAGTGGGAAATCTTGCGAATCGGGTCTACACGAATGCATTAGCATAATCGAAAAAGGGCTGGAAACAAGAGAGTACACTCTTGGTGTGCATGTGGACATTGAAGGAGCTTTCGACAATGCCACATTTGACTCTATGTGCTCTTCTATCAGAAGTCATGGATTGGACAAATCATTGTCAGATGGATCCACTCTATGCTATCCAAAAGACTGCTTACCATGGATAGAGAAAGCGATGAAGGAGTCAGGGTTGAGGTTAAGAAGGGTTGTCCACAAGGCGGTGTACTCTCCCCCCTTCTTTGGTCCTTCGTGGCGGACTCCCTTCTTAATGATCTGCAGGAAATTGGACACATCCAAGCTTACGCAGATGATGAAGTTAGTCTTATTTGGGCGCCTGGACATTGTGGTACAGCATGGAACGAATTAGCTGAAAAATTGGCAAATGAAAGCTCTGCAAGTATGCCATTAGGCCCTGAACCCTTTCTAGGTGTCAATTCCGCATCGATTCAACTAAGGATTGACGACTTCATGGGGTCCACCCACACTTCGTTATTCTGAGTTGAACTCGTGCAGAGTAGCCAAGTGCTTTGTGAAAGAACCAAATAGGAAAACAGCGACCTTTCTCCTAAAACTCAGCAGGAAGGAAATAAGAGTACTGGTGGGTGTAATCACAGGGCACAACGTCTGTGGTCAGCATATGTCTACCATGGGGGTCGTAGACAGACCGATATGCCTATCCTGTCTTGCGAATGACGACACAGCAGAGCATTTTCTCTGTAGCTGTCCTGGATTTTCCAGAATTAGACTTGGGATATTGAGTTGCGATACACTGAGTATGGACAAAGTTCATACTCTTCCTCTTCCGGATCTCTTAAAATTTATCAATGAATCCAAAAGATTTGTGGAAGAGTGACCTCAAACTAATTTTTCCGTTTTTACCATCCACCTTTTATCTTTCCTATCTCTATTCTTTCTACTGATATCTATCCAGATGTAGACAATGGTCTACTGACTGAGTTATTGGACTTGTCCAACCCCCCACAAATCTAATCTAATCCTCTCCTTCTGGGGATACACTCTTCCCGTGATTACTTTCTACATTACCCCGGGAGGGCCCAGAACGGTATCCAAAAAGGACCAACTCTATTCACCTCCTTCTAGGCCCACCATACTTGTAGCCAGTTTTCATGCTATAGGCTCGTCTTCTGGTATCTCTATTTGTGCGGCTTCGCTTTGTTGCACTGTGACGAGGTTAATCTTTTTTTTCGTAGTACGTTCTCGATGTATTTCTTTACCGCGTTCCAGCGTGATGTCGCCTATATTCTCCCTCAGAGCATTTCTTTCCGCGAGCCATCTGTCACAACTAAAAACCGTGTGTTCAGCGTCATCAGTCAGCACTTTGCAGTATATGCACTTGGAATCGCTTACTGTGCCCATGCGATATAGGTATCTCCGGAAATATCCCTGACCCGAAAGAAACTGTTTGTCAATTGATGGAATAAGTTTTGCCATCCTTCTGCCACTCGGTTCAGTGCACCATCTGCTTTTCCACTGCAGCATGGTTTGGCATCTCTTCTTCTTCTTCTTGGAGTCGCACGCATCTATTCGTTCCCGGACCATGGGGTCGAAGGGTATCTGCCCGCTGATTACAAAGACTGCGGTAGGCTGAGGCAACTTTGAGTGTCGTTGTTCGTTGCATAGCCTTGGCTTTTCAGTTTAGCACAATTCCTCATACTTCGCTGCCGTACAGGATAATTGGGCTTGTAGCCGCCATAACTAGCTTTCATTTGCTCTGTGTTGGTACACCGATTTTTGCCATTAATCTACTTAGCATTCCCGTGACCATTGCTGCTTTGGTAGCCGCCTGCCGTATCTGGGCCCAGAAAATAAACCTACAGTTAAGTTGAATACCTAGGTATTTCACTACTTTGTGGGTCACTAACGACGTGTCGCCCTTTCGCATGCTGACCTCGAGTGGCATGAGACCTCGTATCATAAGGATGACTTCGGTCTTATGTTTGGGAGTTCTAGACCATGGTTCTCAAGCCATATTTGCATCCTTACCATAACTTGGTTCAGCTTCCTTCTAGCGTCTTCAGTGTCCCGAGCTAATATGGTCGCCGCTATATCATCCTCGTATCCCACTAGATATGTGTCTTCTGGCATTTTTATGCTCAATATCTCGTTGTAGCTCATATTCCAAAGATCAGAGCCGAGAATAGATCTTTAAGCTGAGCCAGACGTTACCGCGTTTGTTTTCTGACAATCTGGTGTGTCGTACACCAGTTCACGCTCACTCAAGTAGCTCTGGAGAATCCTTAGCAGGTATACAGGTATTCGAAACCTTTCTCGTAGTGCCTTAATATTTTCTTTCGATCGTAGGCCGTTAAAGGCGTTTCGCAGGACGGTGATGCCGTTCGGGAGTGGCGTCTACGTTGAGCGCTGCTTACCACCTCCTCTATTGCACGTCGGAAACCGTGCTACCTTGCTGACAATCCGCCTGTACTCTCAACAGACTCTGCAAGCCAGCGCTGTATGAGTTTCTCAAGCAATTTCCCGCCACTATTCAGAATGAAAAGCAGACGCCAGGCTGACGGTTGTACTGGATAGCCCTTACACTTACTGATCAGCGTCAGTTTCCGTATTTTCCACAACTTTGGGAAGATGCTTTGAGCAATGCATGCATTGTAAACCTGAAGCATGGCGTCTGGTCGGCTGTCGGCTTTCAGCCACATGCTTGAGATCTTCAGCTGGGATGCCGTCTAGGCCTGGAGCTTTGTTTCATGTGAGGCTTCTTGCCGCGATTTTAAGCTCTTCCACAGTGAAGGGTGGGAGCATCTCCTCACTTTGGGGGTCTCGGTCCCCGCAAAGAATAGGGTGCGTGGGGAACAGTATGTCCACTTTTTTGCTGATTGCATCACTGTCTAGATGTGGGGCTGTGGAGATGGCGGTAAGCTTGTCTGAAATCAATCTCTGCTTCTCTATTTCGTCTGGCTCTGGTGCACCTTCTTCTATAACGGAAACAGGTTGTTTTGAGCTCTGTGATTTCTGTTGTCCACCAATACACAGGTCGTCTTCTTGAGCGTAGCCCCGCATGGGGCTATATGCCTTCTCCGTGTATAATATAATATATAACAATTTGCAATCAACTGCTATAAAAGTCACAGATAGCAAGAGCTCATTAATAATAGCATTTGTATATTGTCCACAAAACCATTCCGTTAAACGCGATGAAAATGAAGATTGCTTAAAAACGCTAGGACCAAGATTCGTAGCAGGCGGCAACTATAATGCGAAGCATATTCAATGGGGCTGACGTCTTATAACACCTTAAGGGCGTGAACTCTTCAAATCAATACAAGGAATTAGTTTAGATCATACTTTGAAGGGGTTCTTACTGGCCTAGTAATCCGATTCTCAGTGTGACTTCGGAGTTGAACGGACGTGTGGAGTGCTGTGCGCTGCGAGCTTTTTGCCGATTTCCTTTTGCGTTTATATTCGTGTAATTTTTACCGATGCGTGAAACCATTGTGCGAGTGACGCAACATATTTAGCGTGGCTCTACATATTATTGTACAGCGTGTTGGAAACAATCGAACGCTCGGGTGAGTGCCGTTTCGGTAGTGTTGTTGGACGCTCAAGTGGGTGCTGCTATACTCCGTGTTATTGACATAATGAGCGTGTGTGCGAGTGCCGATATTTCTTTAACGTCGGTGAAATTCCGTGTGTGTAGTATTGGACTCTCAAGAGAGTGCCGCTACTTAGAGCTGTTAACAACTTTTGCGTTCGTGTCCTTATTTTCGGCGTCGTTTTCTGTGCGCGTGCCGTTACATTTTGGCGTGGATGATTTCTGCGCGTGGCTACCAATTTGGCGTGCCGTTATACTACTGTCCTTAGCAGCGGTTGAAAAAGCGCGAGTTCTTGTGCGTAGGCACAGTGCTGCGTCAGGGTTGAATACCTTGTAGAGGTGCCTGACCACAGAGTGCGGCGTTTTGCCTACGGTCGAGCCTAGCGCTAGCTCCACATTGGTCGATTTGTCCTTGTTCGGGGAACTTTGTTCCGTCTTGTTCCTTTGTTCCCGCGCTTGCTTTGGCTCGCCGTTGGGTGCGGATGCTGTGTGCGCGCCTATGCGGTACTCATCCCTGCTCTGTTGCTTGTGCCGTCGCTCATAAAGCGAGTAAATTTTTCCTTTGCTCGGGAAACCTTTATGCTTCGGATTCGTCAAATTAGGTGGAGGGTTGGTGGGCTAGGCCCAAATTAGGCAGTATAAAGAAGAGGGCGAATACTCCCTCTCGCTCGGTAGCGCGATGCCATAGGGAGATGGTCATCGGGGGAGGAGGAGCCCGTGTTGAAGTCTTCTCCTCGAAGTCGTAAGAAGACCGCGGTCCCGTTGAAGGGAGTTGCTGCGAAGGTTACTCCTAAGTTACCTGGAGGTTAGTCGGGGGTAAGAGGAAACGGGGGCGATTCTGAAAGTAGTAAGAAAGGGCGGAAGACAGGGGCTAAATTGGGTCCAGCCGGGAGGCATTTAGAAGAATTCCGTTTCAGGCGCCTGTGTCCGAGCTGCCTGCATCGCCGGCGCCCAAGCCAGTCGAGACCTGGTCGGTTGCGTGAGGGGTAAGACCCCCACTACATCCAAGGACGTAATAAAGAAGGTGGTGAGGGAAGTGGGGCCTTCTATGGAGTAAGGGGGCTTGAGATGCGCCCATTGAAGGGTGGAGGTGCGATTATTCGCGCCCCATTTGTTGTCGAGAGGGATATCTTGGCAAAGAATGCCAAGTTTTCCGAGGTGGGGCTCGATGTGAACGTGCGGTGGAGTTTGGGACCTTGGGTTGTGGTCCAGGGGATCCATACTCAGATCTCCCCTGATAATTTTATGGGGGAGCTCTTCCGTCTGAACCTGAAGGAGTTCAGCCCTGGGTGTCTACAGAAGGACGTCGGGATGGTCAGCCGTCCTTGGAAGGTTAGTCCTGAAGGGGTATTTAATGTTGTCCTTGAAGGTACGGACATGCTAATGTCCGCCCTCCTAGAAGCAGTGCGTTGCTACGTCAAGTGTTTCTCCTTCCGGGTACGGCCGGACCACCTGACGTCTGGCTGCTTCCAATGCATGGTTTTTGACCATCGTGTGGCAGAATGTAGGGCGAAGAGGGATGCCTGCCACAGGAGTGCAGGTTGCGGCAATGCCCCGCATATAAGGGCAAGCCATCCGGATATCTAATGATGTCCACTGTCTACCCGATATACTATGCCATTTTGGCCCGTGCGCTCGCCAGGCATTGATGGTTGAACTATATCAACTGAACCGTCAGGGGGTTATGCCGTGATGTGTGAGTTGGGGGCGTGTATTTTGGAGGCGGGCTGCGGCATTGCCTTGCTCCAGAAACCGTACTCCACCAATTGATTGTGAGAGGTCTTCCTGGGGGCTTCAGGGTCTTTACTGACCTTAGAGTCAATGCCGCAGTAGCTGTGTGTGAGCCAAGCTACTCTTGCGTAGTAGTTGACTAATCACAGTGGGGAGTATGTGTGTGTGTCGAGGAGGAATTCCGCAGAATGTATGTCGCTAGCTTGTATTGCAAGCTTAGCGATCCTCTAGAGCCATGCTTGAGATACATCGATGCGGTGCTAGTACGTGAGAGTAGCATTCCTGTCATCTTGTGCCTTGATGCGAATGCTACCTCCCCGATGTGGTTCAGCAAGGTATTCAGCCATACTACTGGATATCAGAGCCACGATCGGGGTGAGATTGAGCGAATGGGCCGTGGCAAATAGCCTCCACGTCGTGAATGAACCGAGTGAATGGTATACGTTTGATGGGCCTAGAGGTGTAAATGACATTGACGTGAGGCTCATGAATGAGGCAGCAGCGAGCAGATTTGAATGTAGATAGAGTGATATGGGGGGGTTGGGGAATTAGCGATCATAATTTAATACAAATTATGGTTACTCCTCATACCTCTCATTCGGAATGTGTGAGTCCATTGAGGCGATGGCGTACCTCATGTACCGACTGGAACCGATATGGACAGACTGTTAGGGAAGCGGTATATGGTATACCGCTTAATCTATTTGAGGAGTTGAGGGTTGACGAGCAAATTGCTCGTCTATTTGAATATGTCTGGGGAGTGAATAATATGATGTTTAGAAAAGCTAGGGCTGTGAGAATGACGGGTGTGAAGTGGGGGACAAGTGAGTTGAATTCGGTTGTTTCAACGTGCCAGACGGACCAATTCGGAGAATTTGTCCCAGCTCAAGTGTCAACTTAGTGTAGGAATGAGGTTTGGAGTAGTGGAGGAGGTTTGTTGGGCAAAATAGGGACGGCCCTTGGGGACAAGTCTTCACGATCTGTCGGGATCGTCGAAAGGAGATGGCTAGCTCTCTTCGCGTAGGTGACACTGTGTTATCGACGTGGAGGAAGTGCTCCAATGTCCTGTTAGGTGAGTTCTTTCCCAGGTTCCTCCTGCACAAGAGATGCCTGTTCCTCCACTGCGTTTGGCCTGGTCAGGACTAAAGAGTTTTCGGGTTTTGATGGTTTGAACGGAGAGATGTGCAAATGCGTGTGGAAGCTCATTTCGGAATACATTTATGATAAATACATATGTGAGGGATATTTTCCACGCGAGTGGATCAGGAGCGATCCTCGACCTTATTGCTGTATCAGCCTCCTTCCAGTACTTGGAAAAATGCTGGAAAGGGTCATGGTTGAGCGACTTGGTGTTAGGTGGGATAGAAAGTATGGATTTAGGAAAGGGCGTAGTGTTTAAGTTGCGTAGGTTTATGTTCACAGTGTTGTTAGGGAGAATGTAAATAAATATGTCCTTGGCATGTTTATTGACTGCAAGGGGGCTTTTGACTACTTGCGCTGGGACCGTGTGTTACAACGGCTAGAGGAGCTTGGCTGTCTGGAAATTACACTTTGGCGGACTTACTTTGCGAAAAGAAAAGCATCCTCAGTAGATGTGGGCGGAAGTGTGGAGATCGGAGTGGCTCGAGGCTGTCCGCAGGGGTCTATTTGTGGTCCATTCATTTGAAACCTCAAGATGGACTCCCTGCTTCGGCAGTTAGAACCACTCAGTAAATGCTGTGCGTATGCGGACGACCTTCTCATTTTGATGGAGGGCCGTTCACGTGTTGAATTGGAACGAGTAGGTAGGAAGCTCCTAACATTTACCCACAATTGGGGGGGGGGGGGGGGGGGGGGGTAGATATAGGGGTCGACATATCGATGGAAAAAACCGTGGCAATGCTGCTTAAGGGCAGATTGTCGCCTAGTCATCCACCGATTGCCCGTTTGAATGGGGTTAACATCAGGTATGAGAGGCTAGTCAAATACCTGGGGTTGGCCATGAGGGAAAGGATGTGTTTTAGCAGCTGCAGGCAATTGTCGGGCAAGTTCGAATGAGTGTGTGTTGCATAGGCAATTGGCACCTTAAATGCTTTTTGCATTTTTGGGGCGCTGATTAACGCATTGATTTGATCCGTTTAGCTTTTGAGCACCGAGGTTTTGGACTGTCGTCAGTATGAACCCTCGTAAAAAACCATCGGACGCTGGCCTAGTAATCCAAATGAGACACCAGATGTTATCGACTTCTGCATAAGCAAGGGTGCCTCCAAAAATTAGGCTACGATAAATACATGCCCACTCACCATTGCTTTTATCTCTACACGCTCAATTTTACAAAAAGAAAACTTCGCTTAGATTACACTACAAGCATGCAAACTGGACACACTTCAAAAAGTTAGTTGAAAAAGAATTACACACATGTGGCTACAAGTTCATCACTTTTATATTTAATACGAAGATAAAGAAAGAATACTTTCCCATTCAATGGAGAGTTGCGCAGATTACTCTCATACCCAAGTCAGGGAAACCTCTGAACATGCTCTCTTCGTATAGGCCGATAAGTCGACTGCCTGTAATTTCGAAACTCTTCGAAAAATTGTTGCTGAAAAGGCTTTATCCTGTATTTGCAGTTTTCCTAGATATCACGCAGGCTTCTGATAAGGTCTGGCATGAAGGCAAATAATATAAACTTAAAGCGAGCTTGCCACATAGTTACTACATGTTCTTAATATCATATCTCCAGAACAGGCATTTTTTTGCCAAAGTAAACGACGAAGTCACTGACCTCCACCCAATAAAAGCAGATGTACCACAGCGAAGCGTCTTAGGGCCTATATTATACACCCTGTTTACAGCCGATCTCCCCTTATTGACGAATAAATACATAGCAGCATATGCAGATGATATTGTTGTAATGGCTAAGAGTAATCATGCCGCAGCAGCTTCGTTTAAGCTACAAGGAAACCTCGATAATGTCTGCGCCTGATTGAAAAAATTGCGTATAAAAGCAATCGAAAGCAAGTCCATGCAAATAGCCTTCGTAACGGATCCTGCGCTCCTGTAAATTTGAACAATACGCAAATTCACCAAACAGATAATGCTATTCTGCCATACAGGCGTCTCACATGGCGTTCTCACATATTTTTAAAGCGGAAGCAACTCGGACTTAAACTAGCTCATTTTATTGGTTACTTGGGCAAAAACCGACAAAAAAAAAGACAATCAAGTGCTTATATACCAAGCAATACTCAAACTTATTTGGACCAACCGAGCTCAAATATGGGGTTCAGCTTCAAAAACGAACTTGCAAATTCTGCAGAGATTTCAGTATAAGGTGCTACGTACGAGTGCCAATGCGCCTTGGTTTGTATGCAATGAGGTTTTACACAGTGACCTGAAAGTCTCAACAATAGATGAAGAAATCTGCAATATTAGTCAGATATACAGCAATCGCCTTGCCAATTAATATCACTGCGTTACAAAAACGACCTTTTTTTCTGTCCTATGAACCAAATATACTTTTTCGGAAAGGGGAGAAAAAATAAAAATACACGTGTATCGGCGATTTTCATGTACACGTTAGAATTTTTTTTTTTTATGTATAAAATATAGAGCTCGTAGTCCGCCTGTGTGAAAAACTTTGGATCAATCGAGTGCGCGACTCGAAATAACTTTTGTTACGTTTGTGGCTTATTCGCACCAAGTAAAAATTTTAAAAATATTACGAAAACAGAATTTATGCAAGTTTACTGATGGAAGGTCAACAATAAAGTACTCTGTACGAACAATTTGTCTACCACGTACGGAGCACTGCAGTGAACTGTGCTACTTTTGCGTAACTTTTACTCAAACTAAAGGGTACCAATACTTTCGGCGCAACAAAATTCGCTACGCTAATGTAGAATCGGTTATTTCAGCGGTTCTGTACTCACCAGAAGAACGTATAGCGGCTTCAATGGAGATTTTTGATGATGTTCCCGAATTAAGAGATGGAGAACCAACAGTAGCACCAACAATGCTATCAACATTTCTTGCATCGAATGCGAGATGCGGGGAACCAGAAGTATCGGAATTTGTACCAACACCCAGTGAACTTCTTTAAAAGCATTAACATTTTTTATGTAACAATTTTTCATTTTAATATAATAAAGTTAATAAAAAAATCGGGGTTTTATATCTCTATTGTAATGCGGAGTGAAATACCTTTCTTTTGATACCCACATCGGCATATCTCATGCAATTTTTTTTTTAATTTCGAACAGGTGGCAACCCTGTGAAACATTGTCAGTGGCAATACCTAGATGAAAAGTCTAGAAATGTGATACACTATCTGTGTGCCCAATTTCATTCAAATCCGTTAAGCTAATCCTGAGATCGTGTGGCTATACAGATATGCATACAAGAATTGCTCGTTTAAAGTTATAAGATACAAAAAAAAAAATTGTGACGTGTACATGAAAATCGCCGATACACGTATATTTTTATTTTTTATCCCCTTTCCGAAAAAGTATATTTCGTTCATAGGAAAGAATGGGTGTAACGCGGTGTAATTTATTAGACAACAACTTTGCTCCACATAGATAAAAAAAATGCATGCCGTTTAATTTAATACAAAGTTTTAAAGTGTTAAATGAATAAAATTAGATATCATGTTTTTTGTTAAACAATGTTTAGAATTATGTAATGAATTTCACTGGGAACTCTTACTCAGTGCCATTCTTTAAATTGTACCTAGAAGTTATACTGAATGTTATTTTTAAATGACAGATTGTATGTAGTAAATGAAGTAAACAAACGGGCATACGAGTATTATGAGTATATGTAATATACATATATCGCGAGATATTTTTAAATACGATGAGAAACATCAAGTATACGCTACGTTGTCATCAAAGTGTGAGGTTTTAGTGAGGCACCCATTAGAGAAAAGTTTGGAGTCCATATACATACGAATACATGCAAGTAAAGTAGTACCTCTTACAACATCGGGGGGCAACTCAATCGGCTGATTTTCCCTGACAATCAATTCCGGTTTACGAGGCATCTCTGGAATAGAATCTTCTACACATTTCGGATTGAATAACAGCTTGAAGTGCACAATACAGTACAGTATGCCCTCATGACTTCGATAGTTGTCCACCCTAAATCAAAAATATTAAGTGCAATTTAGTATTTCCCAATCTTTAAACTAGCTTGCTGCTAAGCAACGAGTATAGCGCGTACATATGCCAAGGAAAAAAAGGATTTTCAACTTACTTCAATTGTTTATTACATTCTTGGCAGCGGAAGCAATTTTTGTGATAAATGCTCTTTTCAGCCCTCATCTCTTCCATTTTATACACTGATTTAGTGCACAGGCGACAGTTGATTTCCTTATCACCTTGTGGATTCTGCAACGGCAAACATATTTTTTAACTTTATAAGACATGCTTTATAGGTATTAGAACTGTGAACTGATGCAATCAATAGATACATATTTAAATCAGACGTAAATGATTCCAAAAATGTGATTGTTCCACTGTAAAAATAAGAACCACTTTTGAAAGAGTTTGAAAAATTTTAATTGTAAAAACTATGGAGTGTGACTGATTGAAAGAACAGCACAGAATCATTATGAATCATAATATTGAATTTAAAATTAAATTTAAAAACAAGTAATTGGCGTGTACACTTCTGCTCCTTCTCAGATTTGTGGCGTGCGTCTTGATGTTGTTCCACGGCAAAATGTTTTTTATGAGGAACTTTATTGCTATCTCAATTTATTTTTTACTCTAAATAACAGTACTAACCATTTCTAACCTAGCCCATTGTATGGCATATTTTATATTTATTATTTCTTCTTTTAACACTCTTAACCTCCTTTGTAAACCTAGAGCTATTTCATTAGCTACAGTGTTATTTTTTCTTTAGTGATTTCTGTGAGTTTATTATTTGTTGGTTGAAAGCGTTATTTATTATTAACTTTTTCTAATTGTTTATTATCAATTTATTGAAATTATTGGTTATATGCGTGAAGGGAGGCTGGAAATATGTTTACTACTACTTAACTTAGTAATATGTTGTATATAGTATGCCTATAGAGTATTACTAGATTATTAACTTACTTTTAATTACTAATTGTTTTCTTTCCTACTTAATTGTTTTATACCGTATGTGTGTGGCATGTTACTCGATTATTAACTTGCTTTTAATTAGTAATTGTTTTCTTTCCTACTGTGATTCCTTGAGTGGAATGTATTGTTTGGCTCTAATTATACGTTTTATAGATAAAATTTAATAAGCCTTATTTTAATTCTGCATTTTTTAAACTTGTTTTTGAGTGTTTATCCTCATTGACAATTACTCGCTTTTACTGGGGTGTCAGTTTATTACCTAGTCTGTTGTTAATCCTTACATAAATTATGTCGTTGGCGTATTTGGAGTATTTGTCTATTGTTGTGAAGATTGCCTTATTGTTGGTATGGTAAATGTCAATGTGTTCTGAATAATTCGATAGCTTTCAGGATTGGGATAGTTGGATGCCTTTCGTATTTATTTTCGTGGCATATTTTGCATTGTTTTGCGATTGATGTGATTTTTGCGTTGATCTGTGAAAAATATGCTTTTGTAACAGCTGTTATTTTCAGTGGCATTTCTATGAGTAGAGGTTGTGTCGCCTATTGAAAAGAAGAGTTAATTCTTGAATGCGTTTACCGGGGCGTCGAATATGGTATGAACGTTTGGGTGGAACTTTCATCACTATGCCGTGTTGCAGTCAAAGAGTTTATTTACGAGTTTTGTGAAGTCCGAAATGGTATGTCTGCCACGACGTTGGTCTTGCCGAGTTTGTATTTCAACTCGTAGTTATACTCTTCCAGGATAGCGTAATTAGAGGCGTCGTTAGTCAAGTGAAATTCTTTATTGAAGTTGGGGCCTTGCAGCATCACCTCACTAGATGTGAGTGTATTTTCAATTTTATTGAAAGCAACTATTGCGTCGCTGTTCAGCGTAATTGCTGTTTTTGCTGATAATCGTTTGCTTAGTCGTCCTTCCTCCCCTCTTAAAATGAGAGAAAGGGATTTTGCCCGACATTCCCAAAAATTCGACTCCAATTTGCTTTTCATGTAAACCTGTTCTAGTGTTAACCACCTAGTATTTGGTATAAGCTGTAGAGTCGTTAGTTGTTTTTTGTCAGGTTTGAAGAACACTGCACTAACTTTTCAATAATGATTTTTTGTTCTAAATTCATATGCGCTGCTTTTTTAATTTAACGATTTAGATACCTATTTGTTGATAGATGGGGACTTTGATTTTATTTTCTATGAGCATGTAGTCGTTTGAGGTGTAGATAACAGCTTTAAATTGTTTTAAACTGTCGTTGGCTATGGTTGCATGGAAAGATTTTAGTGTTGGTAGGATAGAGAACTTTAATTTCTTGTTCTTAAAGCCAAAAATATTAAGTTCGGTGTGATGTTATACTCGTATACTTATTTTTCCATCTATAGAGTTTGCAAAAAACGCGCTGTCGTTTGGTTTGGGCTTTGCGACTAAAGATGGCTGAATATTATTTTTATTTGAACCGGTGTCAATAAGGAATTTTAGAACTCTACCGGCGCTAGTTTTGCATTCGAAGTAAATAAGTGACGAAGAAGTTGGTTTACAAAATTAACGTATACGTACTCGTTGACGTCATCCGGGTAATATTGTTGGTCCTGTTCTTCGTAGGAATTATATTAGTCCTGCCATGATTGATTCTGATCTTCTGCGTCAGTATTGTAATTATATTGTTTCAATTGTGGTGGGATTGAGTGTGTGGGGAGTATGATTAATCCTTTGAAATCCTTTTGTTAGGAAAGTTTTTATTATACTGAAGTGAATGTATGGGTGGCGATCGTTTCAATGTGAAGTTATTGTACCCGGCGTATTCATGTAATATAGTTTAGGTTCCTTGTTTGTTGTGATAGATCCACTTCCATGGGTACTGGCGGTTTCGGCTGTGTTGGCCTTGGCGGTGGGTTGTTATGAGTGGATTTATTGCGAGGTAAATTTTGTATATTGTAGTACTGGATCTGTTGATGTTGAGGTCGCCGGTATACATGTGGTTCGTATAAAATATGTTGGAATTGGTTGGGATATGTGGTCAAGGTTTGAATAGAAGGGATGGCTTGTGAATTGGAACTTTCTTGGGAAAATTACGGGCTCTTCTTGATTTTGCCAGGGTGAATGGAGTTGGATGTAGGTATGTTCCTTTCGGCATGTTATACTGATTATTGGCGTGTACTGATTTTCTAATTTTGTATGTATACAAATATAATGCTTCGGGTACTGTCAGCAATTTTGTTCCAAATGACGTTCAAAACACCAAAGTGCCTACGATAGGTTCGTATATTTTTATTATCCGCTCTATACTTTTTTTCCAACTATTAATTTCAGTAGAATTTCCGTTGAATTCCCTTGGGGAGCGGACAACGTCTAGTACTTTGTCCATGTCTGAAATGTTGTTCCTGTAACGTTCATCTATAGTCTGCTCGGGCATTATCTGCTGTAAGCCCCTATGCAAAATTGATGAGTCATTTCGTATAATCCCAGTCACGAGCCTTCTGATTATTTCCCTGAATTATGTGGCGGAATTCACAGGTTCGGGAGCACTGAGGTTAGGTGCTGCAAGATTTACTCCATAAGCTAGGAGCGAAGGCCTGATGACGTTATTTTGTGTAATTTCTAAAAGAAGTTATTATTATTTATTTTTGTTTTGTTTTAATTCAATATTCTCTGAAGGGTCCCCCTTTCGGAAGTGAATCGCCGAGCTATGTTATATATTATATTAACCCGATAACGAATCACAGTTTGTTATATTGTTTTAAAGGCTGTACAATTAATTTATTATGTGCGAGGCAGCAGTGGATGATTATGATTATTGTGAATTTAACAATCTCTGGAGGGTCCCTTGAAGATCAACCGCAAAACTGTGATATATTTTATATTAACCGGATAACGAATCACGGTTTGTTATATTATTTTATAGGTTATACGAGCCGTTTGTTATTTTACTTAATTAATTATGTGCGAGGCAGCAGTGGATGGTTAGGATTGTTGTGAATTTAACAATTTCTTGAGGTGAATCGCAGAGTTGTGTTATATTATATCGCCTATTATTATATTGATGTACAAACTCTTTGTTATAATCACTCGAAATTAAAAAGTTTGTTCAAAATCTAATCAATAAAATATTTACCCAAATATGTGTATACACTCTTCTTCAGACTTATACTAAAAAAAAATTTAATTCTAATTATTTACAGTGAAATTCCTTATAACCGGACGCTCACCGTCGCAGTGTTTTTGTCCGGCTATGGGAGATGTCCGCTTATAAGGGATGAAGTCACAAAATATATACCACATATGCAAATTGTATTGTACATAGTTTTTTTAAGAAATTTTTGGAAGTAAAGAATATTTGCCTAAAGGACATCTCCCATAGCCGGACAAAAACACTGCGACGGTGAGCGTCCGGTTATAAGGAATTTCACTGTAAATAGAATTAAATTTTTTTTTAGTATAAGTCTGAAGAAGAGTGTATACACATATTTGGGTAAATATTTTATTGTTGAACAAGTTCCTATGTTCATTTTTTTCTCTACCCCCGTAGGCATAAGTACACCCTCTACTCTAAGGGTGCATGCGAACAATTTGGGTTTGGGCTTATTTCAAAGAGCAAAGTTCAACCTTCAATTACTGACAATAACGAAGATCGTAGCACGTTAGGGTTCTGCTCCACAATTTTTGAATAATGGCCAAATACGCTATTTTTAGGGGTTTCAACCCCCTTTTTCTAGAAAACCTGACGTGATGGAAAATTTTTGAACTCGGATTCGTGCTTAGCGCGAAAATTCCCTTCGGGATCACTAGGTCCCATCTTATTCGCAAAACCGATGCAGGGCAGTGTAATTTATCTTTTTCGAAAACATTAATAATTTCCATTTTTTCTTTAATAGAAAGCACCTTTCTTTTTCGGCGCCATATTATTACGAACTTTGAACGCAACCATTTGCATGCAACTTAACAAACTGAATGGAAAACTACTCTTAATTTAAAACACAGGGCTTGAATGTGTGCATACATGTTAAAAGCGGAATTACCTATTTCATTTTTATAATGAACAACAAAGCTTGCTTGTGATATTTTTGAATTTTGTCCGTTTATGAGAAATTTTTTTATGAAAATGGTTTGAAATACTTTGTCCGCGTCCGGTTATTAGAGTGTCCGTCTATTAGGATGATATTTGTATGAAAAAATGAATGAGAAACCTGTGTGCCCAAAATTTGTCCGGTTATTGGAGCTGTCCGGTTATAAGGACTGACCGTAATGGGGAATTTCACTGTATATTATATTTTCTTACATTAAAGTCCAACGGCATATTGGATGGCCCTTTTTGCTGCTGGCTACTAAGGGTCAAACGGTGCGCACTTTTCGTTGAGTGCGGACTTTCTGCCACTGAAGCTATCACTGGTTCTCGCCGATCACGTCCTTTAGTGTTTCTTGAGGACCTCCTGATCGAATCGCTTCACACTTTTCTCAAAGTACGCGAGGCACTACTTAGGGCCCTTTACTCGAACTGGATTGCGGATGCGACTGGTACGTTGAGCACCAGTTAACTTCTTACAAGCTTTATTTATAAAAAAAATAAAGTTTTTCGGCATAAGCCATTGTGTTATTGACTAAAAAGTAACTAGCTTAGAGATATTAAATAAAGTTAAAGATAACCTACGCGGCAGCCTCTGTCACGTTGCAACTGCATGTGAATGCATCGAAAAGCTTTACCACGGGAAGTTAAAGTGCGTTGGCAGCTTAGTTTACCTTGCGCGTGTTGCCTGGTCTTCAATGGAGGCTTCCAGTTTCTTGGTGTTATATGGACAGTTGATTTGGATATTGTGGGTACTTTGGCTTTAGGCAGTGTTAAGGGGGGAAGCTGGTCTAGAATTTTGAAAAAATCGAAAAATTTTTTTTGTCTTAAAAGGTGCTTTAGGGTCTTAGAAATAATATACCCAATGAGGGATGCCAGCAAAAATGTCTAAATGCCCAAATTTTTCATTCGACGGCAGTGCCTCGCAGGTATGCCCCGAACGCTACTTACAACTTTAAACGCGTTTTTCTCGAAATCACTTTTTTTAAACTGGCCGAAGACATAACTCGAACAAATCTTTACCGATTCTTACGAAATTTTGACAATACATTCGAAATACCTTTCTCCGGAGACGTACGTAGGATTTTTTATTTATATTACATAGTTTTTTTTTTAATCAACAATTTTATGTCGTTCTTTATAGTGAAAATTGTAACTTTTTGTTCAAACGTGCACCATTTCGCGAAAAAACAAAATATCGAAAAATCCTACGTACGTCTCTTTCTGTTGTTATATAGAAACTAAAAATTTTGATCCAGGACAAAAATTAAGGAGTTTACGTCTTCGGCAATGGACCCACTAGAAAAAAAGGCGCCTTAGGAGAACTGCTGGACAGCGGCCATTTTGAAATTAATTCAGACGAAAAATTTTGTATTTGTACCATGAAAGCTATATTATTAAACCTATTTCACAGATTTTCGATTGATTCCTTTGTTGAGTCAAAATAAATTCATAAAATATGCCAATTTTTTGCGCTCTAGACCAGCTTCCCCCCTTAACCCAGCATCGTTAACTTGTATGACGCACACTGAACTGTGTATGACGCAGTACACTAAGTATGATACATACATGCGCAGGGCCACTACGCTAGGAATATAAATACAGGGTGGGCCATTTTGAACCACCTATTTTTTGAGAATGGTAACACAAATGACATGTCAAATGTTTTCATAATTTACTTAAAGGTTTGACATTTACGAAATGGGACGCTATACGCTTGAACAAAATTGGGAAATATTGAAAACCTATTTCCAAAGTGGTGAGTCTTCTTCTTCTTCCGCGGTTACAGTAAATGGCGAGCGTTACCGTGACATGCTCAACGAGTTTTTGTTTCCAAAAATTGAAGAGGATGACATGGACGACATTTGATTTCAACAGGACGGTGCAATTTGTCACACTGCCAAAGTTACACTCGAACTTTTGGCTACCGTTTTTGAAAACCGATTATTCAGCCGAAATTCCAATATCAATTGGCCGCCTCGGAGCTGTGATTTAAGCCCGTTGGACTACTTTTTGTGGGAAGCAGTTAAGGACAAATGCTATGCGAATCATCCAGAGACGATTGATGCTTTAAAACACGAAATCGAAGTTGTGATTCATGAAATTGGAGCCCAAACAATCGAAAATGTGCTTAAAAATTGGGTTGATCGAATGGCCTACTGTAAAGCCAGTCGTGGCAGTCAATTGACGATATTATTTTTCATTCATAAATGACAATGTAAAAAAGTAAAATGAAATGCAGGAATTGTAATATATATGCTACCTTTTTTAGCGCTCCATGAGGACAAAAATAATGAAACAAGATTTAGAAGAAATTAAGTTTGTAGCATTCGTGATAACAATAACCCATTTTCTTTCAGAGAAGAGGAACTCATGAAAAGCTTTCGACTCACACGAAGCTTGTGCAGTCGGTTGATTGAAGATTTGGCTCCGTATGATACACAAAGAACACCTTTATCCAGTGGCGGATTTACACTAAGTGCCAACGGTGCCTGCGCACAGGGCGGCAGATTCTACAAGGGCGGCAAAATTTGGAGAAGAAAAAAAAAATAAAAATAAAAAATTATACTCCAGGAGCGGCGGGTATTAGGGGCCACCTCAGGGAAAACGTTTATAGAGAAAATAAGAAGCTGATCTCGGTTAGTTTTTAACAGTTAGTGAAAGTTTAATCATTCATCTATGCGAGAAATAATTGTAAGAATAGAAAAGTTAATTTCTGAACGTTAATTATACGTTCCTAAAAAAAAGTGCCCACATTACCAGACAGTGTCGGAAATTGTGGGAAACCAAACCTTTTATTGAAAAACGTCACGGTTTTAATGTATAAAATAACATTTTTACTTAAATTACGTAAAATCTCTCGAATGCATTACTGTGTACGAAAAAATTAAGAATTTTTCTTTCATATATTATAAATATATGTGATTCGAGTGACAAAAACTGAGTGAGAATTACTTATCAAACAATGTTGATTAATGACAATTGTTGTAATTAGTAGTTTGTTCGCAATTCAATCTTCAGAAACCTTCGTGCACGCAGAAATAATAGTTATTTATTGTTATATTGTATAATTCGTGGCCCACAATACCCGCCAGAGCGATTTTATTCATTCAAAAATATTTCGAAGTTGGAGAGAGTCCGGTTAACGCAAATGTGGCGCAGGAAAAACACATCACTCATTCGATTTTGTATATTAAATTGTTAAAAACCGACAGTCCTTCTAAAAGAAGGTTAGAAAGCAGGTGCATACAGTAAAAGCATTCAAATACTTTTTTTAAACATATGTTCTTAATAATACATAGATAACCGTATTGATGTAACAAAATATTTTGTCAATGATAAAACATTAGTCGGTAAAAAAAGAATGGCTCACATTAGCCGCTATGCTTATAATACCCGCACCTCACATTGCATATTTTAAATGATACATGAAATTATATCTATATAATTAGTTACGCACTTATTATTTGCGATCACTGCAACATTGATCATCATCGAATGTCAGCCGTCAGGTGAAATAATATTTAGCTTTTTTATACGTTCTCATATGTGTTTTTTTTTGTTTTCATAATTTAAAAAAACACCTTCAATCTTTATGACATAGTTTGACTACATTTCAAAAAATTATATCTATATAATTAGTTACGCACTTATTATTTGCGATCACTGCAACATTGATCATCATCGAATGTCAGCCGTCAGGTGAAATAATATTTAGCTTTTTTATACGTTCTCATATGTGTTTTTTTTTGTTTTCATAATTTAAAAAACACCTTCAATCTTTATGACATAGTTTGACTACATTTCAAAAACTGCAAGCTTATTATAACTCAGAACTACTTATAGCTGTCTAAACTTAACAATGAACATCTATTTCCGGTGGCAGTAGTAACTTTTTTATATTCCTCTTCACGAAAGGCTGAGTAAGCACGCATATAAAAAGCGTGCTCTAGAGAAAAATAATAAGGAGAAGGAAGTTTTGAACAAGACTCCAAAATTACATAATTATTTCACGAAAAAACATGGTACAGAAGAGAAAGCTGGTCCGGAAAAAGATTGTTTAGTCTTAGAGAACAAAGGTACGTCTCATAAGGATTAATATTAATTGCATGTCCAGAGTAAAATATGTATTTTCACAACTCGCGTATATCGAGTACAGCTGTTGCATGATTGCTTTAATTCTTCGTTTGCAGATGACAACGATGTGACTGTTAAATTTTTAAGTAACATATCACTATTTCAACCTGAGGGTATGGGCTCACTTCCGACATCAATAATGATGTCGATGTTCTCAGTACAACTTCTTGTTTTCTAGCTTCTACAAAAGAGAAAGAAGAAATTAAAAATTTAGCTACAAGCAACGAAACAACAGATATCAAGTCGAACGAGAAAATCATGAATGATGATCCAGAAACCTGGATAATTAGTAACAGGCAGTCAGAACAAAAACCTCGATTTTTCTATCACAGAAAGAGTTTATAGCGATGGAAAGGCTCGCAAGTTGACGGAAACATTATTCGAGAGAAAACTGCTCAATGGTGAAAAAGAACATATAAGAAGATATGGCAACAAAGGATCGGGAAGTACAAGCTATCTGTCAAAAACCATCTATGAAGAGTTTATACAATTGTTGGCAGATGAAGTATTATCTATTATAGTTGAAGAAGTCAAAACAGACAAGTATTTTGGTGTAATTGTAGACTCAACACCGGATATATCACACGTTGATCAACTGACATTTGTCCTCAGATATGTACTAAAAGATGGAACACCTGTAGAAAGGTTTCTAATGTTTATTGACAACACTTGACACAAAGCTGAAGATTTGTTAATAGCCGTAACATCTGCTTTAGAATTTTTGGACCTTGATATAGCAGACTCTCGAAGTCAGTCGTACGATAACGCAAACAACGTTTCTGGCATTTATTCGGGCTTACAAGCAAGAATTAAAGAAATCAACGATCTAGCAGAACACGCTCCTTGTGCAGCGCATTCGCTGAATTTAGTTGGAGTTCACGCAGTCGAAAGTTGTACAGAAGCCGCTTCTTTCTTTAATACAGTTCAAGCATTGTACAATTTTTCACAGCATCTACTAATCGTTGGACAATTCTACAAGCCCAATGTGTAAAAAAAATCGTATTGAAATCTTTGTCAGTAACAAGATGGTCGGCTCGTCATGATGCGGTAAAAATACTCTATGAACACTATGAAACTCTGATCTTATTCGAGGAAGATGTAACTGAGAATGCTATAACGAGACAAGAAGCTAGAGGACTGAGGATTCAACTAGATAGACTTGAGATAACATTCATGCACATTCTTTGGCATTTTTTACTATCACGATTCCACACTGTTAGTAAAAGACTACAGAAAGTTGAAATCCACATTACTGATGTAATTAATGACTATCGTGGGCTAATAAAAGTAGTAGCAGATACACGAATGCAATTTGAAGTTTATGAAAAAGAAGCGTTGAACATATCAGAGAGTCAAGAATACCTGGCGACTGTTTCGAGAAAAAGAAGAAGAAAGTTACAAGCTGACGAATCAAGAGATGGGGAAGTTCAGTTGACAGGAAGCGATAATTTTCGGGTAAATCCCTTCAATATCATACTAGACAACGTTGATTCAGAATTGAGAAAGAGAAGCCAAGCATATGAAAAGATATACGAGAAATTTTCAGTGATTACTGATTTTGGAGGTTTGAATTTCAAAGAGCTTCGTGAAAGATCGGAATATTTGAGAAAAGCTTATACTTCAGACCTTGAGATTTCATTCACTGACGAAATGATTCACTTTCACGCGTACTGTTCTGAACGAAAAATAGAACGTAACTCGCCATCTGACCTTCTGAAACTTCTGCGGACGAACGAGTTATACACTGAGTTTCCAAATGTGGAGATAGCATATCGAATATTTAACACATTAGCGTCAACAAACTGCAGCGCAGAACGTTCATTTTCATGTCTGGAAAGAGTAAAAAATCATTTGCGTTCAACAATGTCTGAAAACCGTTTGAATAGTCTGGCTCTACTGTGCATTGAGTCTGATTTATTTGAACGCTTGAATTGTGACAATTTAATACACCAGTTTGCAGTACGAAAAGTCAGACGTGTTCGCATTTAAGGTGATGTGTAAAAACTTGATCTCGTAAAAGCAATCATTCCTTTTTTTTGCTCATCTAATAAAGATTGATAATATGTTTAAGTAAGTATGCTGTTCTATAGGTTCAATCGGATTCTATTTTTTAAGATGTGCTACTATATTTTATGCTATTTATTACATTTTCTTAGCACTTAATTCATAATTAAACAATAAAAATTTTGCTCAACAATAAATTTGTTTGTTACACCTGTTTATTGTGTAGTCGACGATTTTCTGTACTACAATACAAACACGCACACACAAATTTAAAAAATTAGGGTGGCATTCTTCATGGTGCACAGGGCGGCATTTTGTGTAAATCCGGCACTGCCTTTATCCTTGGCTATTGACGTTGTGGCGGCATTACACTTTTTCGAGCATGTATTATTAAAAATGCGGCGACAACTGTACATTGCAATGCAGGAAGATAATGTCATTAAAACGGTATGATTAACTAACGACAATTTTTGAATTGTTAATATAAAATTTTCCTTTCTTTAATTATTTTAAGCAGTTTGGCATAAAAAGCTCAGATAGTGCAATCGGAAGCATATATGTGACAGTTCTTACTCCACCCTCAAACAATCCCGCACAGAAAATGGTTCTACAGTATAAATTTAGAAGAAGTAAGAATAACTTTGAATCGATATAAGCATCGCAAAAAATAATAATATCTTCATTTTCTAGGGTGGCGATCATCGCCTAAATTTTACTTTTATGTAAGTTAACAACGGAATACATCCGATATTCGTTCACATCTCATACGCAGTTATATTAGCAGATCAAACAATAGTCAAGAAAGTTGGTTGATAGAAGACCTCTCGAGCCTAATTATTATCACCAATTGGTAATCCATATACTCCGTGTCAACGATAGATGGCAATCCTACGTAATGTGCAACCGATAAGCGACGGAGTTAGTTGGTATCGAGTGGCCGAACGACACGGTTGTATCCAGTAACATTTACATTCTTTTCTTTTATTGTATTTCCGATTAGTGAATTATAAACCTTTAAAATATACGTAGTCTTATTTAACTCGATACTTTACAAGTCAGAAGTGGATTTGATATCCATACGCCTACAACGAAAGGAAAAATTTCAACGCTGCGGCAAAGGTGTACAAACACACAAACGACGGGAATCTTCCACGTTCAACGGCAGCGCAAACGTGCACGAAATAGCAAAACGGCGCATCGTCAGGGAATAGAGAAGATTGTCAACGGCAGCCGAGTACTGCGAAACGAAGCCAAAGCAAAACGCCAGCGTAGAAAAAGGAACGACAAACGGAGCAATTACAACGACTTGGTAAGAGTCTCAACAGTCAGCGTATAGTGTGTTTACCGATATTGGCAAAGACAAATCCACGAAGGCAAGTGTGCTATACACGAAGGCGACTGCGTGGCATAGTCTCGACTGCGCAGCTATAAAACGACGCTTTTTCAACTTCTCTGCTTGTACGGGCGAACGTTCAAATTTGAATACGCATACATACAGACACTAGTTGATTGACGTGCTAGCGACGATTTCAATTGAATTTGCAAGACGAGGTAGTGGCGAGCAAAGAAGAGACAACGAAATAGAGGCGAATAAAGTACAGTGGAGCCTGAATAAAAGGACGGTGAAATATATTATTTTAAGAATAGTGGGTTTCTACTAAAATTTTATTTTTCACCATGATCAAGTTAAACACTCTAAGAGTCGTTCAACTGAACACGTTATTAAGGGCAAATGATTTACCAACCACAGGCGCTAAAGCAATTAAAATTGCAAAGTTGCAAGAAGTTTTGGGTACCGATGAGTTAGATCCGATGGAGCTTGAAGACGATAGCGCGGTGTCCTCAAACGACTTACGCACGCAATTGAATAGTTCGAAAGAGGCAATGGCAGGGCTAACATTAGCTATTGGCACCCTGAATCGTAACCCAGAGGTCATACCAAGTAATGAAGCAAATCAGCAAAGGGTAAACTACAACGATGATGGTAGGCCAAGCTTAAGTGTTGCGGGCTGGGAGTCTGCTGAGGAGTTACGAACGCCATCAGGTCCAACTATGAGAATTCAGGATATGATAGGGGTAATGCCTGAATTTGACCCAATAAAAGGAACTACGACCTCAAGGCAATTTATAAGTCGAACTCAACAATTACAACAATGCTATGGTTGGAGGGAAGAGATGATTTTGATTGCAGTCCAGCACAAAATGAAAGGCATGGCCAAACAGTGGCTGGATGCACAAAATGTTTTTAGTTCTTGGTCACAATTTGTGCACGCATTTGTAACAGACTTTCCGTCAACACGGAATGCGGCTGAAACTCATAAGACTCTTATGAAACGCAAACGTAAACCCAACGAAAACTATTTGGAGTATTATTATGCCATATTAACGATAGGTCGACAAGGTGGGGTGGACGATGTATCCATCAACACGCATATTATCGGTGGACTTAACGATAGTATTATAACAAAAACTTTGGCAACAATGAATTTTGCGACGTGTAGCCAATTGTTGGTGGCACTCAAAAATTTAACGACAGTCAGCAAACACTAAGAGCCGAAGAGAAACCAAAACCGAATCTGACACAGATAAAATGTTTCAACTGCAATGATTATGGTCACATTGCAGCCAAGTGCCAACGACCGCAGCGAAAACCAAGGTATACCATATGCAAGAAGACGGATCATGAAGCCAAGAATTGTAACAAAAAGACTTCAGTTGCGAAGATTGGTGACGAAACCGACCGAGACGGAGCACCTCCAATTACGAAAATTGTGGAGCTTAACGGAAGGCAACTCAACGCTTTCATTGACACTTGTAGCGTATGCTCATTAATAGGCGCATCGGCAGTAGGTGATATTCAGACGACAGGAGCTCGGAGATGCTTCACGGGGTTTGGAGGATCCAAGGTGCAGGTGGCGAAACAGATCAACGTACAGATTACAGTGGACAATGTTCCACGAGAAGCCATATTGTATATGGTTGCGGAAGAGATGCTACCTTACGATGTTTTATTAGGTCGCGATGTATTACAGCAGGACGGGTATCACATGGTGATTGGCAATGGGGTACTACGCCTGGAGGAAGACAGACCGACGGAATTTAATATATCTAGCTGCCTGTCGGAAGAAGATAAGAACAAGACAGAAAATCTTTTATTAACGTTTAAGCAATGTTTTGCAGAAAGCATTAGCCAAATTGGTAGGTGCAAGAACGCACAAATGACCATAAGTGTAACGACATCAGAGCCGATCTTAGGTAAACGGTACCAGGTTCCGTTTTCACAACGCCCGATGTTATCGGAAATTTTAAAGGAACTGTTGGACAACGATATCATTCGTCCGAGTGATTCTCCACACGCTGCGTCTGTGCCCATGGTGAAGAAGTCCAATGGGGAGAGTAGAATGTGTATTGACTTCCGAGCATTGAACGAAGTCACGGTTAAGAAAAACTATGTTATGCCAATCGTGGAGGAACAGGCTTCACATCTAGCTGGCAATAAATATTTTACGACACTGGACATGACTTCCGGCTATTATCAAGTTCCTATGAACGAAGAGTCGAAGAAATATACTGCATTTTTAACGCATGAAGGACTATTTGAACACAACGTTATGCCTTTTGGTCTGGTGAACGCTCCAATGGTCTTCCAGGAGATTATTGTAAATTTGATAAAAACGCTTAAACATCGGGACAAAGTGGTAAGCTACGTGGATGAGGTCATCATAGCCACGAAGTCCGTTGACGAAGGTATCGACGTATTGAAAGAATTTTTAAAAGCTGTGAACGCAGCGGGTATGACGCTTAGACCTTCGAAGAGTACATTTCTGGCGGAGCAAGTGCAGTTTCTAGGTCATGACATCAACTCCGACGGCATACGTCCGGGAGAAAACAAAACGAAAGTGATTGAAGGGTTTCCAAAACCAACAACTATCAAAGCAGTACGACAATTTCTGGGACTAACTGGCTATTTCCGAAAATTTGTTAAAGAATATAGCATTATAACACGTCCACTGACGATCTTGTTGAAAAAGGATGCAAATTTTATCTGGAACGTTGAACAGAACGACGCATTTGAGAAATTGAAATCGATTATTACAACTAAACCAGTACTAACGATATACAACGCGATGAAACCACACGAAGTGCATACGGATGCGAGTAGTCTAGGATTATCTGGCATATTGTTGCAAAACGATTGTGTTTTATTTTAGCAGGCAATGCAATGATGCCGAAAGTAACTATGCCAGTCACGAACTAGAAGTTCTAGCAATCGTAGAAACGTTGCAACGTTTTCGTATGTATTTGCTGGGGCAAAACTTCAAAGTAATCACCGACTGTAACGCTATTGCGGCAACAAAAGCAACAACGCCATTGTTGCCTCGGATCGCAAGGTGGTGGCTCAAACTTCAAGAGTTCGATTTCACGTGTATTCATCGCGCAGGAACGAAGAATACGTTAGCAGATGGGTTAAGTAGATGCCCGACACTTCCTCCAATGGAACCAACAACGATTGCTGATTCGATATACCGATTGGTCGAAATTGACAACGACTGGATATCAGCAATGCAACGCCAAGACGACGTGCTTAAAGACATCATCGCTGTTCTTAATGGGAAGTCAACACCGAACGAGCATCAACTTAAAGATGACTATGGATTGCTAGGTCAACGATTATATCGTAGAGTCGACGGCAGCAAGCGACTAGCGGTACCACGAGGAGTGAGGTGGCGTCTAGTGAGATCGTGCCACGATGAAGCCGGTCATTTCGGACTGGACAAGACATATGAGCGATTATCGAAAGAATTTTGGTTCCCACGCTTGCGACGATATATTAAATCATGCATAGCGCCATGCCCCGAATGTTGTATCAAGAAAGTGACAGGTGGTAAGAGGGAAGCACAGTTACCCATCAGCGATGTTGTGCCGATACCCTTCAGATGCGTGCATTTAGACCATCTAGGGCCATTCGTGCGCAGCAAAAGGGGCAACTTTTACATACTAGTAATTGTATGCGCTTTTACCAAATATGTAATATTACGAGCCGTACGCAACACAAAGACGACGCCAGTACTTACAACCCTACGAGAATATATTACGGTATATGGAAGCCCACGGCTTTCACGTCGAAGGAATTCCGGAACTTCGTTCAACAATACGACATACGGCATGTCCAAGTAGCAGTTCGTACGCCCCGAGCCAATGGCCAAGCTGAGCGGGTCAATAAGACGATTCTAACCTCACTCAAGTGTATGATCAGAAACGATAAAGACTGGTACCAGGCACTACCGCACTTCAATGGTGTCTTAACTCACAAAGCAACGCAACAACTAGGCAGAGTCCGAAAAGTCTAGTTTTTAACTTCAAGCTACGAGACGTAACAGCAAATCGATTAATTCAAGCTGTGCAAGATAACAAGGATGACAACGAGAGTGAACGCGAAGACGTCCAACTCGAAATCGTGGCCGAACGGATCAAGCCTCTGGTACCTCGCGCAAACTCGAACCAGCATACAAAGGACCATATGTTGTGACAAAGGTCTTACCAAACGATCGCTATGTGGTTGAGGACCTCCCAGATATACCCAAACACCGAAAGCGCTATGCAGGCATATTCACGAACGACAACATGAGACCGTGGATAGACAGCAGTATCGTTGATGATGACTATGAATCAATTGACGAAGATGTTAACGACGAATCGCCCAGGGGAGACGATCCATCAGGATTGGCCGAGCTGTCAACGATAGATGGCAATCCTACGTAATGTGCAACAGATGAGCGACGGAGTTAGTTGGTATCGAGTGGCCGAACGACATGGTTGTATCCAGTAACATTTACATTCTTTTCTTTTATTGTATTTCCGATTAGTGAATTATAAACCTTTAAAATATACGGTGTCTTATTTAACTCGATACTTTACATCCGTAAGAAATCAAATATAATAAAATTCACATTAGTGCAAGAAATTGTATAAAGAGAACGTTTGGTGTCCTGAAGACAAGATTCAAATGCTCACTAAAATATCGAGTGCTGCCTTATTCTCACGATACTGCGAGCTGGACACGTCCTGATTCTTGCGGGATTTTACGCAGTATGGTGCTAAAATCCTGTGCGGCCGGCCTTGTAGTAAATTGAAGAAGATGATATGGAAAACAACGAGAGGATTGTCACGTGTATCGATTCATCAAAATATACCAACGAAAGCACTGGAACAAGAAACCGATATGTATTGACCATTTAAATGTATGAAAAATAAACACAAATTTGGCTTTAACTGATTTTTTTTATACATGACTTCATGAATTTGACGTTTTTTCATCGGTTCTGTACAAAGTTTAAAACTCTGAATCACATAGTATTTGTTACAAAGTTTGCATCATATATCGACATATGTACTTGTATATATACGTATAAGTCTATGCATAGTTTATATGGCCGTCACGTAACTTTTTCCGTCCATCTCACCCTTATCTTTCCCCAGAGAGAGCTTTTCGCCCTTTGGACGCTGAATTAATCCTTCTTTTGATCCGGCCTTAGTGCGTTGAAAAGGTCACGTTATTATACGACAGGAATTCGAGTAGACCTAGGACCGGTCTTATAATATCATCCCATCTCACTGTGATGGGTCTTGAGCAATTCTGTTAGCTAACCCTGGAAGCGGCTGAGGTGTGTTATAGGGGTAAACGCGGATGGTTGACGTTTGTGACTGCATCAGCTTATTTCCCTTACGATGCTCTGGAAGGGCCACATCCTGGAAAGGTCACCAGTCTCGTGGGGTTCTGTGAGCGGCGCAATCTGGGCTTTGTTCTCTGTTGCGATGCTAATGCCGAGCATGCAATCTGGGGCAGCAGTAAATGCAATGGGCGGGGCTCTCGGCTATTCGAGTTTATCGCTTCCCCTTGCCTAAACATACAAAACAAGGGCACACATGCTTCATTTGTAACTGCTGTATGGCAGGAGGTTATTGATCTCGCCATCGAATTCAAAACTTGGGTGGTCAGTCAAGAACTCGAGAGTCCTTGCCGAAGATTCGTGCTCAGGCCCCAGGTACATTGAGTTTCAGTGGGGCGAGGAGACACGAATGCCATTGCCCTCTAGAAACCCCAGAAAAACAGACTGGTAGAAGTTTAGGGGGGCGTTGCGGGACCTCGACGTGACCCCACCAAGACTTCGGGAAGCACATGGTATCGAGGCGGCTGTTGAGAAACTCAACACTCCCTTAACTGAATGTTTTGATTAAGCCTGTCCAATTCGATCTCTCCTTGACCAGACTCCCAATCCTTAGTGGAATTGAGAGCTCCACGTGTTGAGGCTTGAGTGGAGAAAACTTCTAAACCCGGCCCTCAAGACTAATCTTGCTGAGGACTGGGAGCGATACCGTAATATCCAGAGGAACTACAAGAGGCTTATTCGGGAGCCGGAAAGAGCTTTTTATAGGGAATTTTGTAGCGGTATTGAATCACTGAGTGACTTGGCGAAATCGGTTAGGGTTCTAAACAGGGACCCAACTGCAAAGCTGGGGGCTCTTAAGAAATCTGATGGCTCCTTCACGGAGAAGCAAAGTAAGACACTCAACTTCCTGGTGGAATCTCACTTTCCAGGTAATCAGATAAACGTCGGCCGGCAACAGCCCTTATTGAAAGAGGCGGTTGTGAGAGCTACTACACCTTTTCGGTATAATGGGTATGTTTCCAGATCTGTGGTGAATGAGGCCGTCATTCGATTTGCCATCCAATCTTCTGGTGGTTACAAGTCGCTCGGACCAGATGGCATATATTCCGTCATGCTGAAGGAAAGCATAGATTCTGTAAATGTAGCCTTGGAGAGAATCTTCACTACATGCCTGGCACTGGCCTATATACCACACTCTTGGAGGATGATGAGGGTCGCCTTCATCCCTAAGGTTGGAAGTGATGACTTCACCAGCCCCAAAAGCTTTAGACCCATCAGTATGACTTCTTTTATGCTGAAAAGTCTCGAGCGACCAGTGGAATCGCACATGCGTCAGAAGTCCCTGAAGGCCCCCCTCTGTCTCCATTTCAGCATGCCTATCAAAGCGTATCAAAGCGTGCATGGCGGTCTCCGTAGCCAAATGGGTTGGTGCGTGACCATTCGGAATTCACAGAGAGAACGTAGGTTCGTATCTGGGTGAAACACCAAAATTAAGAAAACAAATTTTCTAATAGCGGTCGCCCCTCGGCAGTCAATTGCGGGGTCCACGCAGAAGCATAAGCGGATGGCGTTGCTTGTTTGGAAACAGGCCCTTCGCTTACGAACATCTGTAGGAAAGTGGAGGAAACTCTAGATATGGTTGACACTTGGTGTTGTGTGAATGGGATATCGGCAACCCTACCAAGACTGGTATTTTCCTCTTCACCGGAAGGGGGAAGCTTGATGGACTCGATCTGCCTAAGCTAAAAGGAGTCTCAATCCAGCTATCCAAAGAAAGCAAATATCTTGGAGTAATCCTCTTTAGTAAACTCCTATGGAAGTCACACGTTGAAACAAAGACAGCCTTCTGGCAGTACAAGGGTGTTTTTGGGAAAACGTGTGGTCTTTCTCGTAGCAAGATCCTAGGGATCTAAAGGGCTATGATAAAACCTATTATCACCTATGTGTAAGGGATCTGGATGAGTGGGCACTCTCTCGTAGGTCAGAAGGACCTTATCAAGACTACAACGCACTGTGGTCATCTATTGCACCGAAGCTTTTCCCACCACTTCAGGCCCGGCATTAGATGCACTGGTAAGTCTAACACCACTTGATGTTTTCACCCAAAGAGAAGTTTTGAAAGCCATCTGCAGACTGAAACACAACGGGAATCGGAACAGCCCCTGTTCGGCATTAGACAACGGAGTAGGCATGGACTTCAATCTAGCGATCGTCGCCATGCTCCTTGACTCCAGGCCATAGTCGTACTTGACAAGAGATAGAGTGTGATGCTGCCAGAGGCTCAACTGTAGTCAAACTCAGAAAATGAGTCCGGCAAACACTGTTCTCGTATTTTCATGAATGGATCTAGGACCGAGCAAGGTTCCGACTCTGGTGTGTACCTGGAAACAAGTGGTACAAATCTATACTTCGCTCTTGGAATGTGCGCATCTATAATTCAAGCGGAGTTGTATGCTGTTCAAGTAGCGATGAACTTTGTTGAGGAGTAAGAAACCAATGGATAAGCAGCAAGGACAGCAAAGTTGCGCTCATGGCCTTAGACAGCGCCTCAACCACTTCAAGGGTAGTTGAGGACTGTAAATCCAGGTTTAGCTATGTCGGCAGACAATAACCAATCTAACCCACAAGCGAGCCTGCCAGGCTGAGAGAGGCTGCAGATGGACAATACTGATGTTTTCTACCATGTCCGACCGACTTTCACAGTTCCTCCTGTCATTAAGCAGAAGGGACTGTAGACAGCTGGTTGGACTGATGACGGGCCACTTTTTATGGACGAAGCACATGGAAAAGGTATGCATCTCAGACAGTATACTCTGCCAACATGGAGCAGAGGAGGATGAGACGGCGGACCACTTTCTGTGCGTCTGCCCGGCTCTAGGGCTTTGGCGCTGATCTGTTGAGAATCGACCACCTTGGCTCCTTAGCACCACAAGATCTACTCAGATTTTTTCAAAGGTCGGATAGATTTAAAGAAAATTTAAAAGGGAACCGGAGTGCAGTACAATGGACTTAATTGTGTCTGACTGCTGTACTTGATAGTCTGTCCCGACAAAAAAAAAAGAAAAATATGTGTAGGGACTTATTAAAACTTCGCGGTGCTCTTAAGACTACTTATTGTGATGAAGGTGTATTTCTCCCTATCCCTTCGTAAGCTGCACCACAAATGCTCAAATCTAGCTTTTCAAAATCTGTGAGCAATTTGTTACAAGGGCCGCCCCCAGTTATATCAGTTACACCGCCTTACTTGCGTCCGTAATTGGCTTTTCCAAACATCTAACATAAACTCTGTAAATGCAATAATTACATTTCAATTGATGATTTCACTTGCATTGACGAATTTTCGCCACAGTATGCATAATTACACAACTAATTCCATTTTGTACTGGTTCTGGTTGCTCGACACAGAGTCAAGTCCTTCCTCCAATTCCGGCCACAACTCTTGCATTTGCAACTAAATGAACTTTGTTTCGACATCCATCTTTCTCACCTCATAATGAAATTAGTTTTTAATTTAACAAGCTTGCCAAAGAATGCCAATACAGCTTTTGCTTGATAAAAAGCTTGATAAAAAACCGGGATTTTCTTTTATTCTGTATTTTAGGCCGCCAGCTAATTATGCGCCCACTGATAACGTTTCTGAAAATTAACTAGGTGCGATATTAAAAAAGTGAGCAGGACCAGTTGAGTAGTAACTAGAGTCAGTTTTTGGCTTAAATTTTAAATTTTGTAATGTATTAACATAATCTAATATAGGTATGCACAACTTATTTCTCATCTAAAAGTATATATTTGCTTAGCAATCTACTTACATATGCATTTACTTATATAATAAGTATGTATGATATTAAAATTATGCGCAGATCGTTTTCGTGGAAAGCAATAAATCACTAACACCTTTTATTGACCCTTCCTGTACGAATCCTTTGAGCTTTCCAGATCTATAACTTGAAGTAAAATTGTACTACACGATCTGTTGAAAAGCGTTGCCTTCGAAAGCGGGATCTGGAACATTCTACGGACTATATCTTTGTTTCTCCCTCCTGATCGCCTAATTATGATCTTTGTATCAAATTTCACTATCATATTTGAAAACTTGTGTACGTGTATATGCTAGATTAAAAATTTAAATGTTCGAAATTGTGCCTTGCCGCCGATCTCCCGAAATCAGTACTTCTGCCAGTTTCTTAAATGAAATATTCACTGCCAGGAATGAAAAGTTACATGTAAGCATTATTTCGTCTCCCTCACTTTTTTTAATAAGTTTTTCTATCCTAATTTGCAGCCAAGGCATGAGAGAAGGATTTTAGCTTCTCAAAAAAATATATTGTACTTATATACATAAGTATATATTTTAAATTGAAGAAGACGACATTTTTAAATGGTTGGGTTAAACAATTTATAAAAATTGACTACTTACTCCGAATTTTCCTTGTGCATTATCAGCGCCACTTGAACGTACATGAATTAAGTTGCGTTTCTGCAGAACATCAAATTTGCTAAAACTCGATTTCTATAAGAGAAAAATACATCCAATGATATTTATGATTATTAGATACATCTGGTATAATCTAATCGAATAGAGCCTAAAATAATATAATTTTGATTTAAATTTAATATAATTCTGTGTAATATAATTAAAATTAAAATTTCCTCTTCAATCTAATCTAACATAATTTAATCGGCGGCCGCCGTAGCCGAATGGTTGGTGCGTCACTACCATTCGGAATTCAGAGAGAACGAAGGTTCAAATCTCGATGAGACACCAAAATGAAGAAAAATTTTTTTCTAATACGGTCGCCCTTCGGCAGGCAATGGCAAACCTCCGAGAGTATTTCTGCCATGAAAAAGCCCCTCATAAAAAATATCTGAAGTTCGGAGTTGGGTTGAAAGTGTAAGTGCCTGAATTTGTGGAACAACGCACGCCACAAATAGGAGGAGAAGCTCTGTGTACGTGTCAATTATATGGGTATATGTATATAATCTAATCGAATTAAATCCAATCCTAAGTACGATTCAATCGTAATTGCTTTGTATTCCAACTTACCACTAATAAATTCTGCTGAACGGTTTCACCTTTTTTATTTTTCTTGCTTTTCAATTTCCTTTTGCTATTGTCCGTCGCCGCCTCTTGTTTATTTTCAAGGGTTTCTTTGCTTGTATGATGTTGAATCTGGACCTGCTGTTCTGTGCCTTCGATAACTATAGCTTTTGTGGCTGCAGTAGTTGGGGCTACCGCTAATGCTTCCGTTGACAACTTATTCTTACTTGGTTTATGTGGGGTGTTGTTTTTGCATGTTGTACTCCCACCGAAGACATCGAGAACACTGAAGCTGCTATCAACACTCAATAGCTCCTCAATGCTATTACTTTGAGTTGACTTAAGTATCGATTTCTTTGTCCCTATGCCCGTATTGTTTGGGTTCATTACCGATGTGGATAAATTGTTAGACATTGTTACTAAGTGCTTCTCTTCAAGTTTGATTACTGATTGATATTTCTACAAAAAAAAACGTAGACATACAATTTTTAGAATTTCATTATCTACAGTTCAAAATGCAATATATTTACACCACCCTATTCCCGTAGTTTGTAAAAGTGCGGTAACCTGGGTTGGTACTGAAGTTTTGAAACAAAGAAGTTTTGTGTCGTGTGTTGCTTCACTTAAAATGAAGGAATCGTCATGACACTATGACAGTTTATAAAAGTGCGGTAACCTGGGTTGGTACTGACTTTTACAATGGATCAAGTTTTGAAACAAAGAAGTTTTGTGTCGTGTGTTGCTTCACTTAAAATGAAGGAATCATCATGACACTATGACAAAGTTGATACAAAAATTAAAATGGTATTTGACTCAAAAATTCCGTAAGAAGGTTGACATTGAAAATTAGAGCAACTATATGAAAATACCACCAGTGGTTATGGCTTTTATAACAAATGCTTTGAGAAAACAAAATTACTGTTAAAAATTGAGTTTTATTTTTTCAGCCAAATAATAAAGGTCAAAATATGATTTTTATTTATTACGGCAAAAACAAAATGTTTCGCTTAATAAGAAAAAAACATTCAGTTTAATTTATTTGAGTCTGGTATCAATCTGTTCGTCTTGATTTCTAGATTTAAAAAATATGTAAATGTTTGCTATTGGATATTTTAATTCAATTCAATTTATTTGATTTGTTTTGTACATAGTAAGACAGAGTCTTGTGGTAGTACATCTTCTTATAATTCTAGAATACGAGGATGGTATACATAGAAATTCTACTTAGATTTAAAAATATTTTAACTATTAAACTTATAGACTAAAACTTAGAGTAGTAAGTGAGAAGAAGAGAAAGATGGTGGGAATGGGAGAAGGAAAGGGGTATTAAAGGTTAGAAGTAATTAGAAACTGCAGTTTTAAAACACCTTGCTTGTTTTATAAGCTTTATTGTAGTTGGTATAGAATTCCATAGTTTAATGGCACTGACAAAGAACATGCGTTCTGATTCCAAGTAAGTGTAAGTCGGAACAATTAGATTCAATGTTCGGGTGCACTGGCATTGTTTAATGTTTTTATACAGGTACAATGGTTTTTGTGTGTATATTAGTTTATGCAGGAACAAAACAGAGCGTATTTTGAGATACGAGTCGAGGTTATGATCGAGAATCTGTTTTGAGTAGACAGATATATGGTCATATTTCCTTTTTTCAAACACGAAACGCGCTTCATTATTTAAAGCGATTTGCAATTTTTGTTTCGAATTATTATCAAGCCTGCAATATACTAATTCAGCGTATGATACATGAGGAACAATGAGTGATCTAACAAGTTTTAATTTAGTTTGCCGTGGCAGTAAGTAGGCAGTACAATATAGCTTTCTAAGAATATTATATACCTTGTTTACAACAAAGTTTACATGGTCAACGCATGATAGTCTTGAATTTATTCTGAAACCCAGGTTAGTTACTATGTCATCAAAGTTAATATTTACTTCATTAAGTAATATTGGCGGCAAAGAGCTAAGGTCATACTTTGAATGAGAAATAGCAATCGCCTTCGTCTTTGACTCATTTAATTTTAAGTTGTTAGATTTGGACCAGTTAGAAATACGTGTGAGGTCTTCATTAAGCCTTGCTATCAAATCTTCAATAAGACCTATTGGCCTTGACAGGTAGATCTGGGTGTCATCAGCATAGAGGTGAATCGACGAATTTTGGCAACACTCAACAATATCATTAATGAAAATGCAAAATAAAATTGAACCTAAAATAGAGCCCTGCGGCACACCTGACGTAATTGGTTTTAGACTTGAGTAGTTATCGCCACACTTAACTTGTTGTAGCCGATTCGAGAGGTAACTTTTTATTATATTAGTTGCAGAGAAAATGCTCCAAACTTATAGTGATAACACAATTTTTTCAGTAAAATGTTGTGATCAATAGTATCAAATGCTTTTGAAAAATCGAGTAATACTAGCACTGTTAGGTAGTTTTTATCATAAGCAGAGCGAACATCTTCAAAAATTTTAAGCATAGCTGTGGAGCAACTATGCAGACTTCTGAAACCCGACTGGAAATTACTCAGCAGATTATTCTTGTCCAAGTAGCAGGTAATTTGTCGCGCCAAAAATTTTTCAAATACTTTCGATAGGGCAGGTAAAATGCTTATTGGTCTGAAGTGCTGAGGAGCGGTAGAGCATTTTGTTTTTGGCACAGGTATTATATTTGCTGTCTTCCAAAGATATGGAAATGTAGATGAGGTGATTGAAAAGTTAATTATGTGCGTAAGTGATGGTATTACAAATGGTAGAATAATTTTAAGAAATTTAAGGCAAATGCCGTCGGTCCCTATAGCATTAGATTTGACAGTATGTATACGCTGTATCAAATCCATCTCTGTTGCAGACACAAATTCAAACTCACCGTCATCAACATGCTCTCGTAGAGGAACTTTTACAGGTATGTCGAGTGGAGCCCTGTTAGATGCTAGAAAGTGAGTATTTAAGATTTCTGGGTCCAAACTGCACACGGGCTTATTCTCTCCTGAGACACCTAAGGTTTTAAGGTTTTTCCATAGGACTTTCGGAGGTAAACTATCATTGAGCTTCCATTGTAGATATGCCCTTTTGGCATCTCTAGTGATTGCAGTTACTTTATTTCTTGCTACACGATATTTTTGCCACAAGTGAGTGTTTCTATCATTTTTCCATTTCTTATATGCTTTACTACGCTCTCTAATTAAAGACAATATCTCACGCGTAAACCATGGTTTCCTATTTCCGTGGACTTTAACTTTACGCAACGGAACAAACCTATCAAATAGATGGCTGACTAAAGCATTGAAATGTTGCAGTTTTTCATCCACTGTTGTGAATAACCGACACATATTCCAATTAAGCTCGGCAGCCTCCTTATTTAAGAGATCATGCTGAATAAGCTTAAAGTCTCTAAAAAATATCTCCTTTACTTGATTGTGTCTGTTGAACTTGATGTTGTAAGATAAGAATATCAACTCGTGGTCGGAAACTCCAGCCATAGGAAGCTGATCAATATGACTGACGTAATCTCTGTCACTGACGCAAAATACATCCAAAAGACTTGGTTTGCAGAGGGGTGCAAAGCGAGTAGCATATTCATTGATTAAGGAAATTCCTAATGATTGGAAACTATCTATCAAACTCCTGGAAGAAAAATTATCACAAAGAAGGTCTACATTTAAATCACCACACACAATAATATGTTCATAGGAGATGTGGAATTCCGCTAATTTATCAAATATCACTGAGAGGTCATTTCTATTGCTAGGGTTGTAAATGCATGCAACAAGACATTTGGTATTGTTATCATAAAATTCAACAAAAATGTATTCGACTTCTTGAAAATGATCTGATCTACAGATCTCTTTCCATTTAAAATTATTTTTAAAATATAAAGCAATGCCACCTCCTCGAGTCTTCGTAGTCCTATCACATCTAATAATAGTGTAGTCGCACAGGGAATATACATTATTATCAATATAGTCTTTAAACCATGTCTCTGTAATACATATTAAGTCAATGCACAAATTATCAAAAACAAAATTTAGATAGTCAATTTTTTCAGCATTCAAACTTCGCGCATTCAACTGACAGACATTAAACCCATTGTAGCGATTAGAAATGAGTTTAAGCAATTCTCTTGCATGTTCTTTGTCTACTTGTTTTGCTATTTCATTACACATTGACAGTTTATGGTTGGGAGTATACGCAAGGTGGAGGAATTTAAATAAAGCAAGGGGATAATGAGATAGATAGGAATAAGATCAAAATAAAAAAAATTACATTGTAAAGCCAAGAATATGAAAAGTACGAATGAGATGAACGAAATAGAAATGATACTAAAATAACAATGATTACAATGCAAAGCAAAGAGTTTGGAAAACATAAATGATAAATAAGAGAATAAATTTAACGCATACATAACATTAATAATATAACGCATAAATGTTTTTGTTTTTACATATTAGCAGTTGCAATGCTCTCTATACTCGTTTTTTCAGTTATAATTGCAGCATCAGTTTGGGGTCGAGCTCTAACAAACACTTGCCCACGAACAGAGAAAACTGACGTTAGACGCTTTTGCTTTTTATATTGCATAGCCAAACGCATTAGTTCGCGATTTTTTCTCGTAAGACATTCGTGGATAAATAGCTTCCCTTCACTACCGACGCCGACATCACTAAGAGAAAGTGCTCGTCTCTTATCTTTGCAGAATTTAGCAACAGCTTTCAGCAGTTGAGAGCGATCTGCAGCAGAGCTCAATTTGATTATTATTGGAGCTACGCTTTTATTGTTTGGTCGTAACCGGAAAGCAGAACGTACGGGCGCTAGTCTTACTTGAAGCGTTTGGCACAGCTTGGAGAAATCATTTAGTATGTCCTCATCTTTCCTTATAGGCAACCCACTAACAATCACATCTGTTGATATTGCGTTATTCTCATATACATTTAGTTGTTCGGTGAGTGCATATACCTCGCTGCGCAATTTTCAACTGAACAAGTGAGACAAAAACTAGCTGCGGATTTCGTCCTCAAACTCATCTGATAGCGAATTTGTCAACTCAAGTTTGAATAAACCGCTTATTAAAAGAGTTCATAAAAAACGACAAATCTTTACGGTACTGATTGCTTTGGACAGACATTACTAAGAATATGTAAAATAATCTGTAAAATAATATAGCATTTTTTTGAAAATCCTTAAAAAACTAACTTTTTCAAATTATCTATGCGACGAACGAGCTTTTGGCGGATCCTATCCTATGAGAGATCTCGTCTTAATATAGAATCCAATTTAATTTTCAAGCAGCTATCATTACCTGTTTTCAACTCAAAAAATGTTTGTTGACCTTATGCATTCTTTCCATATAACGAATGTTCGACATTTTTTATAGAAAAAAAAACACAGTCACAAAAATGAACTTGAGCTCCTTCAAACTATTGTAATATATAAAAATCCCCTCATATCTGAAAAACTCTATGGACATTTTTTAACAACCCTTTTTTTAATTTGCAATTTGTATGGCTTTTGTAAAATATATAGTTCGTTCTAAGCAAAATTATAAAAAAAAAAAATTCTTTAAATTGGTCAGGAGAAAGACTTCGTCGCATCAAAGCTCAATTTTTTAACATCCCGCTAATTTGCGCCCACGCCCCGAAGGAAAAAAGGACGATGCGACCAACGATTCCTTTTACAAGCGCTTGGAACGTTCCTATGAGCGCTGCCCCCGCCACGACATAAAAATCGTCCTTGGCGACTTCAACGCCAGGGTGGGCAAGGAGGGAGTTCTTGGTCCCACAGTCGGAAAATTTAGCCTGCACAACGAAACATCCGGTAACGGAAAGAGGCTGATCGACTTCGCCGGGGCCCGAAACATGGTAGTCTGCAGCACCAGATTCCAGCATTAGAAAATACACTAAGCAACGTGGCTGTCTCCTGATCGGAAATTGATCATATTCTGATACATGGAAGATACGATTCTATTGTTTTTAATGTACGTACGATCCGAGGACCCAACATCGTCTCGAATCATTATCTTGTTGCAGCCAAACTACGCACACGCCTCTGTGCAGAGAATAGCGTACATCTAACTACGCAAAGAATGTTTGACATCGAAAAGCTGCCATCACAACAGACAGCCAGAAGCTTCGCCCCTCGACTCTCACTCCTGCTTTCAGAGAGTACAACCCAACAAACCGGCATGCCCGAGAAATGAAGCAACATTTCTCGTTTCCCACGTACCGCCGCCGAAGAAGAACTCGGACTCCGGCGAGCCCGAAAAAACAGTTGGTACGACGCGGAATGTCATGCTGCCGCAAAAGGAAACGATGCTGCCTATAGAGCCATGTGGGATCGCTACAGAGAGCTAAGAAAAGAAGAGATACGTATTATCTGCCAACAGAAACGAGAGGCCAAAATACGTGAGTGCGAGGAGCTTGAGATCCTGGCCAATAGGAACAACACCCGAAATTCTACCAGAAAGTTCGGCGGCTTACAGAAGGTTTCAAGACCTGGTGACTGACATCCAGGGCATTCATAAATTATGGGGGAACACTTCTCGAACCTATTAAATAGTGACAGCTGCGTTTGTCACAGAGAATGTGAAGATCCCGATACCACAATCGTTGACGGCGGAATTGTCGTTCCGCTACCCGACCATGACGAGGTGAGAATAGCGATAACGCGTCTAAAGAACATCAAAGCCGCGGGCGCCGACGGACTGCCTTCTGAGCTATGCTTCTATGCAAAATATGGTCGGATGAAAGCATGCCTGCCGGCTGAAACTTAAGTGTGCTCTGCCCAATCCATAAGAAGGGTGATCCTGCAATCTGTGCCAATTACCGCGTGACTAGTCTTCTTAATAAGGCTCCAGCGAGCGTAAGGCTGAAGCCCACTGTCAACCAACTGATTGGACCTTATCAATGTGGCTTTAGACCTGGAAAGTCTACCATCGACCAAATATTTACAATACGCCAAGTCTTGGAAAAGACCCATGAAAGGAGAATCGACACACACCATCTTTTCGTGGACTTCAAAGCTGTATTCGACAGTACGAAAAGGAATTTCCCGTATACCGCGATGTCTGAATATGTCTAATACGTCTATGCAGGATGACGTTGCTCAACAGCAGCAGCGCCGTCAGAATTGGGAAGGATCTCTCCCAGCCGTTTGATACCAAACGAGGTTTCAGACAGGGTGAGTCACTATCGTGTGACTACTTTATGCTGATCTTGGAGAGTATCGTAAGAGCCGCAGAACTTAATCGCTCAGGCACAATATTTCACAAGAGCGTACAATTTTTGGCGTATGCCGATGGTATTGACATCATCGGCCTTGGCAACCGCGCTGTTAGTTCCGCCTTCTCCAAACTGGATAAAGAGGCAAAGCGAACGGGTGTGGTGGTGGACGAGAACAAAACGAAGTACCTCCTGTCATCAAACAAACAGTCGGCGCACTCGCGTATCGGCACCCACGTCACTGTTGACAGTTATAATTTCGAGGTTGTAAAGGACTTCGTATACCTAAGAACCAGCATTAACACCGATAACAATGTCAGCCTTGAAATCCAACGTAGAATCTCTCTTGCCAACAAGTGCAACTTTGGACTAAGTAGGCAATTGACTAGTAAAGTCCTCTCTCGACGGACAAAACTAATACTCTACAAGACTCTCATCATGCCCGTCCTAACGTATTGCACAGAAGCGTGGACGATGACAACATCCGATGAAGCGACGCTTGGAGTGTCTGAGAGAAAGATTCTGAGTACGATTTTTGGACCTTTGCACGTTGGCAACGGCGAATATCGCAGGCTATGGAACGATGACATAGACGTAGTACAGCGAATAAAGATCCAGCGTTTACGTTGGCTGGGTCATGTCGTCCGAATGGATACAAACGCTCCGGCTTTGAAAGTAATCGATGCGGTACCAGCTGGTGGTAGCAGAGGAAGAGAAAGACCTCCTCTGCGTTGGAAAGATCAGGTGGAGAAGGACTTGGCTTCACTTGGTGTGTCCAATTGGCGCCGCTTAGCACGAGAAAGAAACTCGGCCAAAATCGCGTAAGCGGTTATCGCGCCAATTAAGAAGGAGAAGATAATCCGATTTTGGGCGGAAAAGAAAGTTCTCTTTAACCGTTACTATTTGACTGAAAAAATTTGGGTCACTTTTAACAGTTAATAATGAATTTTTTTCCAAAATGTTCGAAAAATTAAAAAAAAAAACACTAGATTCTTATAGGAGACGTCCTGGGGACTTTGAGAGCATCGAGCATTGTTGTCTATAACAATATTTTGTTCTTTTGTTCAAGTTTTTAAGGTTTTACTGGCAAGCATTAGGAGCAGGCGCAGACGCTCTATATAATATGAAATTAATTGAAAAAATTAATAAAAACATTGTCGTACAAAACTTCGTGGAGAAAAGATATAATTCAATTAAACTTTGTTGTTATTATAGCAGTATAAAATAGTCACTATAATATTAGGGAATGCTGCTGGTTTGGCAGTTCTTAATCTGATATAAATACGGGTCACTAAGGTAACGTTGAACCGATTTATGAATATACTCGAAAATAGCGGGCGTTTAAAAGAAATGCTATACTACTACATAATATATTGTTTATTAATGAACGCGGGAGTTATAATAGTGTGATTCTGCTTAAAAATAAATGATTTTAATCTTTCTTCTTATTAGATTATTGTTAATTCTTTGTTATTCTTTTTCTAAATAGGTCTCCGATACAAAACGGTTAACGATTCAAACAACATTCCCAAAATGTAGGGTTCAAATACAAACAAATTTCCCATTTGGCGAAGAAATATTAAATTGTGTTGGGAAAAGCATAAGCCAACTGTTTTGAAATCCTTGGTCCGTTTAACAAGCTTTAAATTTAATTCACCCAGCATTTAGTATGTTCTTTATATGGAGTATGCTCTTGGCTTATCGTTATATACATATACTTGCATTGTATATTAATTCCTATTGTTCCGCGGGGGAGCATAGGGCCACAACAAGTTTCTTCCATTTGTTACTGTCAAGCGTCAACATCTTGATTTGACCCCAACTATTGCCTGTTCTAGTTATGTCTGCTGCCAAGCTCCTTCTCCAGGTTTGCGCGGGTCTGCCCTTCGCGGCTTCCACTCGATTGCGCAACGAGCAATGTCATCTTTGGCCTTTTCAAAACATGCCCAAGCCATTCCCATTTTATTTTTGCAATTTCTAGTCGTAATGGTATTTGTTTAGTGTTGGCCCATATAATGGTGTTCGATATTGTATCAGGAGGGTAGATGTGTAGAATATTAGCCAAGATAGCAGATATTAGCCAAGATAGCAAAAAGAGTCAACTTCTTCAAGTTCTATGTCGTTAATATTTATCTTGAGGCCGACTCTTGCGGCTATTTCTTGTACCAGCGCTAATTTCTGGAGCATATCAACGAAAATGTGTGTCAATAAGCAAATATCATCGGCATAGTCGAGATCATCAAGATTTCCATGCAATCCCCAAATTATACCTTTTGAATCAAGGGAAACATTTTTCATAACGATGTAGAAAACAATATTAAAAAGCGTACGCCCGTCGTAATTTTTATACGTCCACCCAGCTCTTTTTTGGGCGAAATGGGGCAGCATACGTTGTTGTATAATGCTGCTGTAAGCTCAGTGTATCGAATGATTTTTGGAAATCGATAATGATAAGATAGGGTAAGGGGCGCTATTCTACCGATTGCTCCACTATTACTTAACGACGCACGAGCGCCCCGGTCGAAAGCCTGTTTGTTGTGTTCTTAGTCTCGGCTGAATTGCATTCGAAAGCCGGATGTTGATTATTTGTTGAATATTTTATTAACCATCATCAGCATCGTGATCCCTCGCCAGTTCTTGCACTCCGATAGGTAGCGTTTCTTACGGATGTTGATGATGTTATCTCCCTTCACATTTAGTTCTCAATTTTATATTTCGAACTGCTTTATTATACACAAATGTATAAACATATTGTTAAGTATTAAAAAATAATTGAGTGGCTCAGTGCCATCCTTGCCTAACCTTCGAACTTTCATATATAACTCCAAATATGCGACACTACTTAGAAATACTCCAAACTATCCGTGCTAAAGTTGCACATCCCTAATTTTTGAACGAGACAAGGCTGACATCTATGGGCAGTTTTGGCAATCTCAATATGTCAAAAGTTATTTGGGTAATTTCTGCCTAGCCATCAAAACATGGCGGCCGCGAGCGACATGCTGTTTTCGTTATCCGACTTTTCAGGTGACGATAGTGATAAAGACAAAGACTACTTACCTTCAGATGAGGTCTCAGGTATTATAGTTTCATTTTTTCTTAACCAAGTTCATGGCTTACAAAATATTTTATGTGTTTAAGTTAGGTTATGTTCCATGGGAGAGAATGACGAGCAGCTCGTGGAGCATAATAAAGGGCGAAAGAGAGTCAGGCAGCCTCACAAACATAAACAATATATTAGAAAATTAAAGCGTGCACGTGGTGAAGAATATCTATCTACAAAAGGACGACTCAGTCCACAAAAACGGTGTGCCTTATCAGAATATGGATGTGTACTTCACTGTTCTCAACAGATTTCTCACGACCGAAGAAGAGATATTCTTAAGGGATTTTACAGTATGGATGGGCCCATGAAACACTCTTTCCTTGCAGGTCAAATTGAGGTTCCAGATATTAAAAGAAAATATACCAAAAATGAAAACAGTCGTAGGGTTAAAATAAGAATCTACGGCCTTCGAGATGAACAAGGGGAAGACAAAATTGTTTGCAAAAAATTTTTTAAAGGGACACTGGCTGTATGCGACGGAACCATTATAAATGCATTAAAGAGAAAGCAGCAATCTGGTACGCCGAGAGGTGACTTAAGTGGAAAACATCCTCCATATAATAAAACTAGCTTGGCAGATGAACAAAGGGTTTGCGATTTTATACACAATTTCCATCGTACGATAGTCATTATTGCAGGCGAGATAGTAACAGAAAATATTTAAATCCAGACCTAAACACGAAAATGATGTATGATATGTATAAAAATTGGTCCACTGACAATAAGCACCATACAGTTTCCTTATTTATTTTCCGACACATTTTTAATACAAAATTTAACCTGCATTTTCACCAACCGCAGAAAGACACTTGTCAAACATGCGACGAATTCAAGCTAAAAATAAATACTTTGCAGACAGAAGCTAAAAGGCAGACTTCCAAAGTGCAACATGACATTCATTTATGAGAATTAGATGTCATCCGGGATATGCAGCCAGATCTAGCAATAATACAAAGCAAGTAATCGTTTTCGACCTACAAAAGACATAACCTACTCCAGTTTTGACTACCGGAGTTGTATACTACAAACGTCAACTCATACACTACAAACGTCAAGTCATGATGAGACAATAAAATATTTATTTTCTTAAGTTAATTTGTAGTATTCAAGGAATGTATTTTCAGTTTAATTAAATGTTTCAAACCTTCCTAAAAAGGTTGTTTAATTTTTAATTACCTATTAACTTTGTCACTAATTATTAAAAAAAAAATAATTGGCGCGTACACTTCTGTTAGGTGTTTGGCCGAGCTCCTTCTCCTATTTGTGGTGTGCGTCTTGATGTTGTTCCACAAATGGAGGGACCTACAGTTTCAAGCCGACTCCGAACGGCAGATATTTTTTATGAGGAGCTTTTTCATGGCAGAAATACACTCGGAAGTTTGCCATTGCCTGCCGAGGGGCGACCGCTATTAGAAAAATGTTTTTTTTTATTGATTTTGCTTTCACCGAGATTCGAACCAACGACCTCTATGTGAATTCCGAATGGTAATCACGCACCAACCCATTCGGCTACGGCGGCCGCATTATTAGGAAATGACTAAATTGAGGCTTAGGCATGGATGGCACTGAGCCACTCAATTAATAAACAGTAAAATCTAAGTTACGATTTTGGTGAATATGTACTTAATGAAGACTTGATCAGTGTCAGCAGGGCCGTAGAGAGCATATCCGGGCCCCGGGGGAAAATTGCAAATGCGGGCCCTTTCCAATAATGTCTAATTCATATAATTCGAATTACTCTCGAGTCTGCGCCCCTCTGAGGACTCCGGGCCCGGGGTAAAAAGTCCCCGAAGCCCCCCTCTCATCGGGCCAGAATGTCAGATACTAATCTACTTTTTTGCGTCATTGTTTTTCACAACGACTTACCTAAACAATCGTTTTTATAAGTCGCACTGAAAACTTAACTTTTAAAAATCCCCTTTGTTTTAGTTCAAGACCTCACTTAAAATAACCATTAACTTTTGAAATGTTTATTTCTTGCTAAATTTTCTTTTCCAACCAGCCAACTGCCACATAACAACAGTGCAAGAGCTCTGTGTATTTAGGGGCCGCCTCTGTGGCTTTGGCGCGTTCAAAGGGGCCACGTTATTATACGACAGGAATTTGAGTAGACCTAGGACCGGTCTTATGATATCATCCCATCTCACTGTGACGGGTCTTGAGCAATTCTGTTGCCAAGACCTGGTAGCGGCTAAGGTGTGTTATAGGGGTAGACGCGGATGGTTGAGGTTTGTGACTGCATCGGCTTATTTCCTTTGCGATGCTCTGGAACGGCACCTCCTGGAAAGACCACCAGTCTCGTGAGGTTCTGTGAGCGGCGCACTCTGGGCTTTGTTCTCTGTTGCGATGCTAATGCCGAGCATGCAATCTGGGGCAGCAGTAAATGCAATGAACGGGGCTCTCGGCTATTCCAGTATATCAATTCCTTCTGCCTAAACATACACAAAGAGGGCACGCATGCTTCATTTGTAACTGCTGTAAGGCAGGAGGTTATTGATCTCCTTATCAAATTCAAAACTTGGGTGGTCAGTCAAGAACTGGAGAGTCCTTGCCGAAGATTTGTGCTCAGACCACAGGCACATTGAGTTTCAGAGTTCAGACACAAATACCATTGCCCTCTAGAAACCCCAGAAAAACAGACTGGTAGAAGTTTAGGGGGGCGTTGCGGGACCTCGACGTGACCCCACCAAGACTTCGGAAAGCACAGGGTATCGAGGCGGCTGTTGAGAAACTCAACACTCCCTTAACTGAATGTTTTGATTAAGCCTGTCCAATTCGATCTCTCCTTGACCAGACTCCCAATCCTTAGTGGAATTGAGAGCTCCACGTGTTGAGGCTTGAGTGGAGAAAACTTCTAAACCCGGCCCTCAAGACTAATCTTGCTGAGGACTGGGAGCGATACCGTAATATCCAGAGGAACTACAAGAGGCTTATTCGGGAGCCGGAAAGAGCTTTTTATAGGGAATTTTGTAGCGGTATTGAATCACTGAGTGACTTGGCGAAATCGGTTAGGGTTCTAAACAGGGACCCAACTGCAAAGGGGGGCTCTTAAGAAATCTGATGACTCCTTCACGGAGAAGCAAAGTAAGACTCAACTTCCTGATGGAATCTTATTTTCCAAGTAATCAAATAAACGTCGGCCGGCAACAGCCCTTATTGAAAGAGGCGGTTGTCAGAGCTGCTACACCTTTTCGGTACAACGGGTAGGTTTCCAGATCTGTGGTGAATGAGGCTGTCATTCGATTTGGCATCAAATCTTTTGGCGGCTACAAGTTGCTCAGACCTGATGGTGTATGTTCCGTTATGCTTGAAGAAAATCTTGACTACATGCCTGGCATTGGCCTATATACCATACTCTTGGAGGATGGTGAGGGTCGCCTTCATCCCTAAGGTTGGAAGTGATGACTTTACCAGCCCCAAAAGCTTTAGACCCATCAGCATGACTTCTTTCGCGTACACCCTTTTTGGGCATTTGGCCGAGCTCCTCGCCCTATGTGTGGCGTGTGTCTTGATGCTGTTCCACAAATGGAGGGACCTACAGTTTCAAGCCGACTCCGCACGGCAAATATTTTTTATGAGGAGCTTTTTCGTGACAGAAATACACTCGGAGATTTGCTATTGCCTGCCGAGGGGCGACCACTATTAGAAAAAACTTTGACTTAATATTGGTCTTTCACAGAGACTCGAGCCTACGTTCTCTCTAAATTCCGAATCGTAGTCACGCACCAATCCATTCGGCCATGGCGGTAGGTGAGTACTGCAAATCTATTTTGAACTATGTCGGTAGACATAATATCCTTATGACAGTATGGGTCTTGGGACTCGAGGGTAACGAAATCTCCGACTCTTTAGCTAGGATGGGCTCGGAGGCCAACTTTTTTGGCCCGGAGTCCATTTTTCCACTCCCTTTTGCAACCATAAAAGCCACGGTTAACAAACGGGTTAGTGTAACCCACCAGCTGGCAGGTTGAGAGAGGCTGCAGATGGACAATACTGATGTTATCTGTCATGTCCGACCGACTGTCGCAGTTCCTCCTGTCATTAAGCAGAAGGGACTATAGACAGTTGGTTGGACTGATGACGGGCCACTTTTTATGGACGAAGCACATGGAAAGGTGTGCATCTTAGACAGTATACTCGGGCAGCATGTGGAGAGGAGGATGAGATGGCGGACCACTTTCTGTGTCTCCCGGCTCTAGGTCTTTGGCACTGATCTGTTAAGAAGCGACCACCTTGGATCTTTAGCACCACAAGATCTACTCAGATTTTTTCAAAGGTCGGATAGATTTAAGGAAAATTGAAAAAGGAACTGGAGTGCAGTACAATGGACTTAATTGTGTCTGACTGCTGTAGTTGCTAGTCTGCCCCGACAAAAAAATAAAACGTAACTGTCAAATGCAAACCAAAAAAGATAGAAGAACGTTGAATTATTATACTTATGTTATGTTATTATATATACTTACATACTATGTTATACGTCTTGAGCATATGTCGGAGAATATGGTTGTCTTCATTGTTCCATACCATAATTTATATTGTGTATCGAGCTGTTAAACGATTCGTTTTATTCATCCATACAAGGTAATGGCAGTAGTATGTTTGCATGGTTTTTGCACGTATTTTGTTTTTGCAAAAAACCTCCTAATCGCAATAAAAAACACCTTCGATTTAGTAGCAAAATGCATACAAAATACAAAATACAATTGCAGTAACAAAATACATGCAAAAATAAAATACATGAAAATTTAGTTCTTTTACTACTACTGTCACAATGTATGGACTCACCTTGCTGGACACACATATATTTATAAAACGAAACCAAATGAAGCAACTGTATGTAAATCTACCCCAGCGGGTCTGGGGTTAGAATTTGCCCGAAGTAAGGGCAAGAGGCGACTAAAATCTAGATAGAATAAACTCTACACAAATCCCCAATTCAAGATGGAGCAGCATATGCCATTGGATGAGTGGCTAGGGGTATCTAGTCGCTAATATGCGAACTTGGAGCGCCCAGGCAAGGCTCCATTTCAATAAGTGGCTTACTGCGCTACCGGGGCACTGGTGCTGCGGACCAACCATTCCTCTTTACTCGTGAGACCAAAATGGACACAATAAAAACAAAAACAAAAAAAGGCGTGAGCAAACGTAATAGCGCCCCATTAGAGGACCCATTACCTCAATCAAGAAAGGAGCAGCAGCCCTTAAATGGAGCAAGCCCAACGGTTGTCACTCAAGGCGGGACCTCAGAGGCAGAAATGCTTTAGGCAAACAGCTTAGGTGTGACCTTAAAAACTGAAATACCTAAACAGCACACCATCGTTACAGATGCAACAACTTAAAAAACTGAGCGAGGCAGGCAAAAAGAGGCTAAGTTACCTCCCCAAACAAGGGTTCAGCAGGGAGAAGGCATATGCCAAAGCTCTGCTCCCCATGTCTGCAAGGAAGACAGATGGCATTAAGCCAGGTCCAAAGCGGCAGGGTACATGGTCTTGCATTGTAAGGATGGCGCTTCTACGGACTGGTTAAAAGCGGCTATCACTAACACGATACCATGGGAGAGTGCTCCACTGGGGATCACAGAGGAATCAAAAATACCTCACCCACGGATCGCAATGAGGTACTTTCCCAATTCCCAGTCCTTGGAAACCCCAAGATACTGGGCTTTTTGCAGGGGCAAAATAAGGACGTCCACGTCGACATCTGGCGTACACTAAGAAGAGCTGAAAAAGGCTCAAACGTTACACTAGTTCTAGCAGTAGACCAGAAATCAGCAGCTAGTTTGATGGATCACCATGAAAGGGTAAACTACCGTCAAGCTGAAGACTGCACCCGTCAACGCTGATGCATTGGCGGACAAAATGGATGCTGCGGAGTTGGATGCAGAGGACGAAAGCACTCCATCCAACCCTAACCCGATAGACAATATATGAAGTGTATCCAGGCAAATCTCCATCACGCTTAGCATGAGTTTTGCCAAGGGAAACTTCAACTTAGGGCTTATACAGGAACTCTGGTTAAACAGAGGCCATATCAATGGTCTCACAGTATAAAACACAAAGGTGGGCGTAGTCAATCCAAGGGTTGCGCTTATCGTAGACACCAACATTAAACATGTCACATTTAATGAATTTATGGATGCCGACATGGCAACGGTACTAATCGAAGTGGACTTTGATGGAATGAAGCAAGAAGTCGTTATTGCCTCAGCCTATTTCCCAGGGGACGCCGACGGAGTACCACCCCAAATATCATAGGCTTTGTGAACTACTGTAAGACACACAACAAGATATTAATCACTGAGTGTGATGCGAATGCACACAACACAATCTGGTGGAGTGCAGACACAAATAAAAGAGGTGAGTTACTTCGAGAGTTTTTAATACAAACAAACCCAGTTATTGTAAACAAGGGCAAAAAATCGACCTTTGCAAACGCTATAGGACAAGCGGTTCTTAACTTGACACTCACAACTAACCACTCACTTGATATGATCAACAAAACTCAAAATCTGATCATAAAGGTCCCAAGGCTACTAACTGGAGCAAATAGTCAGAGTACCTTGAAAATAAACTAACCCAAAGCATGCTTCCTATAAAATCGGCAGAGGAATTGGATGCATCAGTTGTAAACCTGACTGACTTCATCATATCCTCATATCATGAAAGTAGTCCACTCAAGACAAAACCCTCAACAAAGAGAGCTCCTTGGTGGAACAAAGAACTTGGAAATTTGCGGCAACTAGCAAGATCAAAATTCAACGATGCAAAGAAATATCAAACATGGGATGAATATAGGAAAGCCCTAACATTGTACAACAATGAACTGAGGAAAAAGGAACTCATGGGGAAATTTCTATGAGGAACGAAACTATGTCCCAGCCACGGCAAGAACACAAAAATCACTGACCAAAGGAGTGACAAATCCAACTGGCACACTAAAGGCACCGAATGGTACTTTTACAAGCAGTTTCAATGAACACTAAAGCTTCTTTTCAGAACTCACTTTCCTGACTGTGGGCTTAACGCAACCTGTGACACTGGTCAAAGAGTTTCAGTGCACACTCTGTTCACGTCAAAAAGTCCTACCATCTACAGAATAGTAAACTACGAAAGGCTAGAGTGGGCAATCAACTCGATCAAACCCTTCAAATCGCCCGGACCAGATGGTATTTTTCTAGCCCTGCTCTCCAAGGGCACTGTGAGATTTATACAAATTCTGGTCCAAATATTCAGATCAAGTCTTAGCTTGGGTTATGTCAAGGTATTATTTCCACCAAAGGGAGGCAATAAGATTCCTGAATCTCCCAAATCCTATAGGCCAACTAACTGGAGCAAATAGTCAGAGTACCTTGACATCGAAAAGCTACTGGACTGTTACCTAAGAGGGGAAGTTATCTTGATGATCCCACTCCATAAACTGCAATTTGCATATCAAAAATCGAAATCCACAGTTACATCACTACACACAATTGTTCGCGATATAGAAAAGGCCTCTGACCTAAAGGAAATAGCCCTCTGTGTGGTATGGATATTGAGGGTGCATTTGATAACATGAACTTTCAAGCAACAGGATGTTTTAAAAATAACTTGGGAGGCCCACCTCAGGTAGGTAGATAGGTAGGGTGGCTGTCGCAACGACACACTTAAACCTTTCGCAGGCCCATTGTGATACAACTGGAGCTTATCCTTACCCTATGGGTTCCTTTTCCCACCATCCGGTAGCTATAATAAACTAGCAAAGCTTCGTTAGTTTTACATGCGCTATGTCCGCTACATCAATTAAAAATGCCGTATCAAGAGTGCGCAGCCCCCTCATAGCTAAGCTTTCACACTCATATAAAAGGTGTCTGACTGTTTCCTCCTCTTCTGCATTAAGACAGCTTCTACAGAAATCGAAGTACGGGAGTCCTAACCTTCTAGCGTGGCTGCCTTGTTAAACAATGACCACTTAATACCCCTATCATTTTTCTTATAGCTTCTCTGTTCAATCTTAACAAGATGTTCGACCGACCGCTGTTCCATTTCGGGTATGTCTGTCTGCTTAGTTCGCATGTTATGAGGTTTTGCCTTGGAGGTTTCCCTATCTAAAAGTAATTTACATGTGGGTATAGGCATAGGTTGTACCGGTTCGAGCAAGTTCATCTACCTTGCAGTTCCCTGCTATATTCCTGTGGCCTGGCACCCAAATAAGGTGTACCTTTTAGCATTTAGATACGTCATTTAGAAGTTTAAAATATTCTATGACTTTTTTGACGAATGCGTTTTAGATTCTAGCGCTTTTATTGCCGCTTGACTGTCCGAGTATATGAAGACTTCATTTGTGGATAATACTCTCTTTTTTATTACCGTAAGCTCCACTTTGATGGCGGGGACTTCCGCCTGAAATACATTGAAATGGTCAGGTAGGTGAAATGATTGGCTAACTCCGAGTTTATCGGAGTAAGCCCCTCCTCCTACTCTGTTGTCTAGTTTTGAGCCATCCATGCAGATGTTTATATCCTTTTTCTTAACAATACGCCCGTTATCCCATTCCTCTGTGAAAGGAAGTACTGTGACGAAGGATTCATTTAAGTTGATATCCTTTGTCTTAAAAAAACCATTGTACCAGGAATGAATGGGAATTTTTCTTAAATTCAAGAATGTCCTCTCTGATTCGTTCCTGGGGTCTGAACCCTAAAATGACCTTCTGGATCTACACCCAAATGGTAAGACCTATTGTACTATATGGGGCTTTGGTATGGTGGGTTAAAACAAATCAAACTACTGCTATATTAAAACTAAATAAACTACTAAAGCTGACGTGCCTAATCATAACAGGGGCCATGAGAACTACTCCAACTGCTGGCATGGAAGCGCTTTTAAATTTACCACCGCTACATTTAGCAATACAGGAGAAAGTTACTATGCAAGCACTCTCTTTCCATATGAAAGGAAAACTTAAACCAGGTGATTGTACTGGACACCTCAATGTCGTGACCAGGGTTCAACATGCAGTATGCATAACCCAGGCGAATGACCACACGGAACCCGTACTCAATATAAAGAGATACAAGGTTATCTTCCCGTCTAGGGAAGAGTGGAACACTGACCCAACATGGATAAATAATGACTCACAAAAATGGTACACAAATGGTTCCAAAACGCTCCAATGAGTAGGAGCAGGATTAGTGGGGCCTAGAGCACACAAATCGACCCTAAGTACATGGTTCTTGGCTATGATGGAAACAGTGGAAATCATATCCAAAAGAGGGATAATCCTAAAAATTAAAATACTTTCGGACAACCAATAATTTAACAAACTGGCCACTCATAATCAGGTCTCACTGATTTGGGTACCAAGACATGAGGGACACGAGGGAAACTTTTAGGTCAAAAAGGGGCAGAAGGGCTAATTATTAGGCCAACTCCATTTTTCGGCTTTAACAAAAATAATATAAAACAGGAAACCAAAAAATGGATCCAAACTGCAATCAGGGAACACTGGAACGGCACAAGCGGCCTTAATCACTCGAAAAAGTTTTTGAACTTCAATGCCAACAGAGCAAAATCAGCTCTAACCCTAGATAAAAAGGACCTCAGATTACTCCGTGGAGCACTTACTGGTCACTTTGTCTGTAACAAGCACTTTAACACAATAGGATTATGTAGTAAACGATTATGCAGGTTCTGCTGTGCTGCAGAGGAAGGAGTCTATGGAACACTTAACCACCAACTGTGAGGCATTAGGCCACAGGAGACACAAAGTCCTGGGCTCGTACCTACTAGAGGAGGAAGACCTACAATTGATCCCTCCTAAGGAGCTGGTTCGATTCCCCGATACACTAAATAATTATAATTAAGTAATTAGGGGCGCACAATATATCAATCTGGTCGCAGTGCATAAAGGCCTTAGCCTAGGCTGTGCAACCATTACCGTGTGAATTTAAAATGTAACTCATTTTGGGTCTTCTTTTGCATGTCGAATGCACAAGAATACATCTATAGTTAGGTCTAATATAGAAAAATTACAAGTACGGGCCTCGAAAAATATGTTAGAGCAACATACACAAATGTTAGTGTCCTAGAACTAATAATTAATGGGAAGTGCTACACTCAGCTGATTATATAGTTATATATGTAAATGATCAAGTTATATATGTAAATGAAAAAAATATTCTCCCACACGATTTTAGTAACTAAATTGGCAGGTCTCGGTTTTCATTCAACTTTCCTTAATTGGATTCGATCCTATTTAATAAACAGATGCAGTACTGGAGTTATCGATGGAGTTTCTTCGAAACAGTTCATTGCCACCTCTGGTGTACCTCAGGGTAGTATTTTAGGACCTTTGGTATTTCTTTTGTTTATTAATGATATTTGTTCGTGTTTTTCCTTTGCTAATTTTCTTCTCTATACTGATGATCTCAAAGTGTATGCCGAAATGAGAAATTCTAGTGATTCAGCCGTCCTACAGTCCGAGTTGAATAATTTATTTTCCTGGTGCCTTATGAATCGTCAATTTCGTAATATTGAAAAATGTCATAAAATCACATCTTCTTAGCTTCAAAACCCCCTTAACACCTCTTATCATATTAAATATACATATCTGGCTTCGTCCGACGCAATACAAGGCTTAGGGGTTTTCTTTGATACAAAGCTCACTGACCCATATACTCTTAAGATATTATACTCTGCGTTTGTTCGGTCCAAATTATATTATGCTGCTTTTAATTGAAGACCTTAAACGCACAAATATTTTTTGAACCCTCATTAATGAATAGTTAAATAAACGTCATTTAAATGTCGCACATGTTTAATTTTGATTCATATTAATTATTTATTAATGATTTAGTGAAATTCCAAAATATGATACATAGGTTATATACAAAGGGATGTAAATAGTACACATTTATCTCTTGCGATGATCCAGTCCAGAAGAAAGAAAAATCGGGTTTTCAGTGGTGTCATTTGTTCGCGTTACTCTCAGTGTTATTAATTTATATTTATACAAAATTTCTTTAGATATAGGTATATCGTACCCCTCTTACATTACAATACTACAAGTTTTATTTACTTCTAAAATCAGGGCCGTGAAACAATTTACTACTCTTATGAATTGGACTCTCCAATGACGCTGTCGCTGGAGGCTTTACAGTTGACTTCGGTACGGACCGTGCTCTTATAGCCGGTTAATTACTTGGTTGTATCTCCTTTTGTCCCTGATTTGATGCCTTTGGCATGAAGATTGCCTATGATTTTCGATGCATTAGTTTCGGGTTATTTGGATTGTGATTCAGATTCCAATGCGTACGTTGACAGTAATCATTATCGGCGCTTAATCGCTCCGATGTTTGTTTGCATAATAAACATTATTTTTCCAATTGAGTGAGTTACGATGCATTTCATTCATTGCTAGTTATAGCTATAGGGTGATTTTTTAAGAGCTATAGGAAAGTTTTTCAAAAAACTAAACTAATTTAATGTTTGAAGATAATTCCATGCAAATGTTGACCGCGACTGCGCTTCAAATGGTCCATCCGCTTAGTCCAATTTTGGCATACTCCTTCGAATGTTTCGGCCGGTATCTCACGTATAAATGTTTTAATGTTGTCTTCCAATGTGTAATTAAGGCAGGCTTGTCTGAATAGACATGAGCTTTAACATAGCCCCACAAAAAATTATCTAAAGGCGTTATATTGCACGATCAGGGTGGCCAATTGACAGGTCCTGAACGTGAAATAAAATGTTCACCGAACTCGCCTCTCAACAAGTCCATTGTTACGCGTGCTGTATGGCATGTGGCACCGTCTTGCTGAAACCACATGTCATGCAAGTCAAGCTCTAGCATTTTGGACAAAAACAAGTTGGATATCATTTCACGGTAGCGCTCACCATTCACAGTTACGTTACGATTCGCAACATCTTTGAAGAAGTACGGTCAAACCGTACCATAAACCGCTCCAAACTGTGACCTTTTCTGGATACAATGGTAGCTCTTGCAATTCTTCTGGCTGATCTTCACTCCAAAACCGACAATTCTGCTTATTTACGTACCTATTGATCCAAAAATGAGCTTCGTCGCTGAACACAATTTTTCGGTAAAAAATAAAATTTAAAAAATTAATAATAAATAATAATAAATTAATAAAATTCAATGATTTGCAAGCGTTGTTTGCTTGTAAAACGATTCACTGTTAAATTATAGACCAAGCAGAAGATGTTTGACAGTGAAACAAAACACGAAACGTGAATCAGCTGTTTAACCCTAGAACACACACCCGGGTACAAATGTATCCACTTCAACTTTGAAGTGTTGTAACTTTTGAACCGCTACACCTCTATACCGCTAACTTCGGATCTAGGAAGATAATTTAGTTTTGAGTTCAAATTCAAAATTTTAACCAGATCGGACCATTGGTTCAGGAGCTACAGCCTTCCAAACAAATTATATACGTAAACACACACCCGGGATACGTTTGTACCCCAATAGTAAAAATCCTCATAATAATAAAAAAAACCATTTTTTATATTATTTTTTTATTTGAAAAATTAAAAATATTCATTTCACACATTATATTATTGACTTTTATTATAAAAATTATAAAAATGCATCTTATATCTAAAATCATGGCAAATAGAGCAATTTGTTGATGTGACCGAATGTTCAAGACACATTGGCTTCTTACATTTGGCGCACAGCTTTCTGGTTTTTCTACGGCGTTTTTCCTCTTGTGCGTAACATAAATAGCAAGATCCGGACACAGGTTTTGGCGTGCGCGCTGCGGCAGATGTTGATGCTGCTGTTGACACCATTGATTCCAGCGGTCGGTTGAAATATGCTTCAATAGCAATTTTAGTCGAAAAATTTACACCATATTTAGCAGGTTTTGACGGTATGTACTGCGTAAACCGTGTGCGTCCACGGTAAGGAAATAATTGTTCATCAATCGTCAAGCATGAGCTGGGCTTGTAATGTGCAGCAAGATTATTGTTCATCATCGTCCACAACTCACTGATCGGTGCTGCTTTATCAGTTAGTAAGCGTGTTGCACGAGTGTTTTTATCGTCAAATCTTAGGAACCGCAATATCGAACAGAAACGGTTGACTCCCATTGTGGCGCGATATAAAGGATAGTTTTTGACGCTCCATAAATCTCGAACATGATCTCCATTGCTATGGTTCGCACCAGTCATAATAAGTATGCCAAAAAATGCATACAGCTCTGTTATTGACACAGGCGTCCATGACTTAGGAGTTGTGTTTGGATGCGTATTGTTGTAAGCATTATAAGTTTCTTTTGCTAACTTATTTGTGTGGCGCATAATTATATCAGCCATTTCAACGTTCATGAAACATTTGAATATTTGTTCTATTGACAACATTTCAGTGCATCTAGGTGGTCCAGAACGTTCTCTTATAATATTTTGTCTGAGTACCTGAGTTCTTTCATCCACTCAGTACCATCACGTGCAACAAATTTTTCGCCACTAGCAGGCAATTCATTATTTTCTTCTACTTCTTCTTCTTCATCATCCTCATAGTCCGCATAATCAGGTAATACTTCTGCGGCACTTTGCGAAACTTCAGCATCGTCATCAGCAATTTGAATGTCATTGAATTGAATTTCTTCTTCATCTTCTGAGTCAAAGTCATAGGGAGCGTCATCGTCACAAATTTCATCAAATAAAGATTGTATATATGATTCTCGCTGTTCCTCAGTTAGCCTGCATAATAAAAAAAATTAGTCTATGTTTACATTGTTGCTTATTTTACATTTTTTACCTTCTATATGCTGCACTTTATAAATATTCGTTTCTTCTTGAAGTTATTTCGTATCCAGTTATTTATAGTTTCAGTTATATTTATTTTCACTTATATTTTCACTTCTTACACTTTTGAGCACCAAAACAATAATGAAAATATCAACAGGCAGCATTTATAACAACACCTCGTGTGAAAACAACCCTTGCAGCTGCATATAAAATACAAAAACCAGTTATACCAATGTATTTGCTACCTACGTACCCATACCTTGCGCGACCTTTTTGCACATATCTTTTGAACCAGGTAGAATATTTCAATGAAATAAAAACCAATATGTGTATTCGTTGTTACTCTACAAGTATATTATTATAAATTATATTATTTTGTTTTGCATTTATCAGGACAACAACAAAAACAAAAATCCACTGTTGCATGTCCTGACTTTATTTGCCCATATCGCTGGAACCAGTAGGAATATTCGAATGAAACAAAAGACAAAATACTTGTTATATATTTAAATATACATTTAAAAAAAAAAATCATAGAAATCGGTTGAATAAGCATTAAAAAAACCGCAAAATAAGGTCCCGGGTACAAAAGTATCCCGGGTGTGTGTTTACGTGGTATTTTCTGGGTGTGTGTTCTAGGGTTAAACCAACTGTTTAAAAAGATAATAGCTAAAAAATCACCCAATAGTTATAGCATGTACTGATTGATTTGGCTGAAACCTGTATACATCGGCCCTTGCATCCTTTGTTGGAACTTTAGTCTCAATGGCTTGGCTTAAAATGATTCGAACCGATCGATCGTGTAGGCGTTTTCCCATTGATTCTCGGCATAAAACGGTATGTTGCTAGATGCTTTACTACAGCGTTATTGATTGTTTGTAGTCATTGATGTTTTTCCAAACAGATATTTTAAATATAATATTTGCACAATGCGTTCAGCAAGACCATTGCATGGTGGGTGAAATGGTACTGTCGTAATGTGATTAATACCATTTTTCTTGCAAAATTCGTTAAATGGCTCGGACGCTAGTTGTGGTCCGTTTTCACTAACAAGTGTAGCTGGAGACCCTTCAATTACGTGAATAGATGTGAAAGTATTATCTGTTGCAGTTGAAGATAACTAAGTTACAAAAGGAAATTGCGAATAAGAAACTAGGCATATAAGCCACGAATCAAATATTGGATCTGCGAAGTCTATGTGGACTTTTCCCCATGGACTCTTTGTATCTGGCCAAATAAGCTCCTGCTGGGGTTGGATTACTCACTTAAAAAATTTCACATTCATGTGTCAATTTTACTATGTCCTTGTAAATTTGGGCCACTTCAAGTCTAGTTGTGGCAAATGTTTCATTCTGACGGAGTCCAACTGTCCATCATATAACAATTTTAAGATCTTATCAGCATTACCATGGGCATTCGTGCTGCGATACTTAATATCGAATTGGTATGTCATAAGTATTATGGTCAAATGTTAAATATGAGACGACGTCATTTGTGGTAGATGTTTACCTGGAATATGCACGAGCGATGATGAATTTTCTACCAAATACCATGTATATGCACAAAACTATTGGTGAAACTTTTGAACTCTAAACACGATTGTGAGAATTTTTTTCTCAATCTGACTATATTTAAGTTGATGTTTGTCTTATGTTTTAAATTCAAAAGCAATGGGACGCCCGTACCCATCATGTTTGCGATAAAATAAAACTACGATTACACCGATTCCGAAGGATGACACATCAACTGTAAGAGCTGGTGGTAGTTCTTCATCGAAATGCGCTAATTGCGTAGTGTTGATAAGAACTGTAAATGACTCTAGTTGTTCAAAGGCCCACGAGAATAATGCTTTTTCTACGTAGCTGTTAAGAGGCACTGCTAATTAAAAATAATAATCCGGAAAAAAATTGCAATAATAATTAGCTTTCGCTATAAAAGCTTTTAAATGCTTTTCAAATTCAATTAACTGAACAGCTAGTACACCCGAATTCTCTGGAAGAATTCCCTTAGCACTGATTTTTCTACTAAGTATTTATCTTCTCTCTTCTAAAAGTACTTTTTGCATTTGATACTGTTTTCTTGTAAAATCGTGAGGTCTTGCTCTATGCAATTTATGTGCTCTTGTACTGATGGAACTATAATAGAGATGTCTAACTTCTTGACGCTGCCACTTAGAAGTTGTTCTAGATAGCGCTGAAATATTGCATAAGAAAGCTTTTGAAATAACCTCTGGGGTTTATTTACTACTATAATTTACTGCAATTTTAAAATATCCGGAAATTCCTACAGAACCATCCAGTACAATTGATCGGGTGCCCAACTGCTAAATCTAATTGATTCCTAAATACCTAAACTGACCAGCCTACTCGTATCAGCTTCTTCACGAAACTTTTGTATTTGTGCTAATTGTAATTTAATTGCACTTGCATTGGTACTGTGAAAAATGTTTTCACATTTCTTGAAGTGCTTAGCGTGTTCGGCGATTTTCTGCTTATGCCTCTCACAAACAAACCAAACGAGTGTACCAACATAAAAGCAAAAATAATAATCGAAAGTTGAATGCACGTAGCCCGTGAAATTTGAAAATTCACCTTATTTTTTAAACAGACCTCGTTATAACAATATGGGTGTCAAACGGAAGAGGATTAAGAGGATTTTTGTTTAAATATATTTTTGCAGAAGATTGTCATCTGCTTCGAGAGTCTAATTTGAATAAATTATATCCAGGTTATGTGAAATAATCCAATATTCGTATTAGTAGAAAAATTTATAAGAATGCTTCAGTTTAAAAGTATGTAACTATATGAGAATCAATATGAAACATTTTTTGGAAAGGTATAAAGATGTTTGATTGTTAAAGTAAATAGTTGATTGAAAAAAATAAATAAATAATTGTTGCAGTTATTAAAAATTTAAATAAACGAGTTCGTTTGTTAACCTTTAACTTGCGACGTGGTAGTAAATTTTACAGTCCCTTTTTTTTTTGCTCTCTTAACTGCTCTCTATTTCAATTTTATAACCTCATATTCTCAGTACCCTCATAGTTTAGCACGCTTTCATTATCAGTGTTATCTCACTTATCGGAAGGAAGAGTAACGCGGAGAAATTAGACCGTCGGTGTAAAATTTACCACACGTTGTCGTAAGTGTAATATTATATTTGCATGGACAATTTTTTACTACCACATCTTAGTTAATGTAAGTAATTCATAGAAAAAAAATTACTACACCTCTACGTTAGCGTTATATTTTAATTTAAAAAATGTTTACCACTAGTCTTTTTATAAATTAGCTGTTCGCATTTTAGTATTTTCTTAGGTAAACTTCCAATTATAAGTAAATAATGGCAAGTTCAAAAAATATGACCACAGAAGATATTACCAGACTATTAATGGAAGATGATGAGGTTTACGATGACGAAATTTATGATGATGAAAGCGAATTTGATGACGAGGTCGACGATACAAATTTTTGCCCGGAAATATGCAGTGATGGTGACTCAAACTCAGAAACGGATAACGGTGAAGAAATGGGAACATCTTTTACAGAAGAAGTCGACAATGTGGGACCTGAAGGTGCTTTTTACGGAAAAAATCGTTTTAAATGGTCGGCACAAGAACCCCAGCGTTTTAGTAGGACTCCCTTGCGTAAATTAGCAACAAAATTTGAGTCTACAAATGCAATTGAAGCGTAACCTTTGGATAAAATTGAATTGAGGGCATTTTTAGGTCTATTACTTTATTCTCCTGTTTTTAAATCTAATTCCGAAAAAAAACTTGCAGTCCCTACTCAATCGGTATTAAGATTATGCAATTCTATAGAAGGAAGTAACAGAAATATAACTGCAGACAATTGGTTCTCATCAATTCAATTAGTAAACATATTAAAAGAACGAAAATTTACTTATTTGGGTACTCTAAGAAAAAATAAAAAAAAAATTCCTGCAGAATTTTTACCAAACAAAAGTAGACCAGTCGAAAGTTCTATGTATGGGTTTACAAAAGATATTACACTTCTATCTTATGTTCCAAGAAAAAATCGTTCAGTGATTTTAGTTTCTTCGATGCATCATCACAAAGCAATTGATCCAATAACAAATAAGCCAGAAATGAGCTCGATAAGAAGTATTCTATTTACTCGAGTAGTCGTCGTACTCGACGTTGGCCTTTAGCTGTATTTTACAGGCTGGTAGATATAAGTGCAGTTAATGCATATATTTTGAGTCAATCTTCTCGTAATTTCCGTGAAATTTCTAGAGACAATTTTTTAAAAGATCTTGCTAAAAACTTGATTGTTCCACATTTACAAAGACGAGAACACAACAAAAGGATAACTCGCTCTTTACGGGATATTATTCATACGATATTGGGTTCTGATTCTCTTCCAGAGCCTGTAATTACATTCAAGGAAAAACCTAAGTCGAGCAAACTATGTTACATTTGTCCTAATAAATTAAAAAAAAAACAACACACACGTGCCTAGAATGTAAAAAACCAATGTGTATGGGGTGTAGCAAACGCTTGTGTATTAACTGTACTAATACTGAATATGACGAGTGACATAAAATTTTAACCAATATAGTCATTGTTATTTTTTTTAAGTATTGAAGACTCGAAGCCTGTATTATTTTATAAAAATGTTTATATATTGGGCTGTGAAAAAATGCCACTTAATTTATCCTTACGTTTTTTTTTTACTTTTTTATAAACTTTTTAAGAGTGCCTCTATATTTTCGTTGTGTACAAAAGGCTGTTTAAATCGAATTAATATTTTTTACTGAACAACAAAAACTTTTGTATTTTTCTTTTAAATTACAGTAGCTGAAATTAATTTAGATCGGCCTATGTAGTTATTTAGCGACTTTAATATAAAAATTTATATTTTATTAAAATAAATAAAATGGTGTAAAATTTACTACCACCTCTACATATATAGGGGTTTTCAGTAAGAGCGCTTCAACTTTTGAACTTTTTTGAATAAAACACAAACGGTTTGACTTTTTAACTCATTTCTTTTTTATTGTCGAGTTTGAACATATACATTTAAGTGTGAAATTCGATTTCTTTTGCATGACCACCGCGTGCACGTTTTACGAAGTCCAATCGTTGAACCCAATTTTCGACCACTCTTTTGCATAAATCGGCCGAAATTCCAGCAATTTCGCGTTCAATATTGGCTCTGAGCTCACAAATCGTCGCCGGCTTGTTACTGTAGACCAATGACTTCACATAACCCCAAAACGGGACGGCTTGTTAAATGGACCGTAAAATGGCCGTAATGCTCTTAAAGTAGCAGCAACAGAACGATTATTTTCATAAAAAATTTGCACGATTTGCAATCGTTGCTCAAGTGTCTAGCGTTCCATGATGAAATGTATACTAATGAAGTTTACAAATGACAAGCGAAAAATAAAAAATATTGCGTCGTTCGCCCTCCCTATCGGAAAAAAGTTGAAGCGCACCTATTGAACAACCCTATACGTTGAAAAATTTCACCTCATCAGTTCAAGGATAATTGAACTTTATTTAATTACAGCAACTGCCCGCTGGTTCGAGCTAGACCATGTGATCTATCAAGCGATAGAATAGCGAATAAATGTAGCTTTTAGCATAACGTATTCTATAGCTAAAAGTTAACCTATAAGCATAGAGTATTAATGGAAGAGGGAATGTAAAAAAAAATGTTCTTCGCTACTAAATTTAGTAAATAAGCATGGTTTTGTTGCTGGACAGTTAACTATAGTGCTGCGACGTCGACATTCATGCTTATATAGAACGTCAATATTTTGCGACAACAATCGACGTGTCTGATTTTTTTGACCTACAATGTTTTACTTATATCATTATTTTTCAAGTGAGGGCATAATTAAATTATTTTCTAATACAGTTTATTTTGATGCACATTTCTTAAGACTGTACTTCTTCAATTGTGTATTATCAAAACTAAAAAATGTAACTCTGCTCGTGAAAGTACTATCTCAATAGCCCTTTCACAATAACAATTGAAAGTAAACATGTGTTTGACCGAAATTCTCGGCAATTTCCAAACATTATTAAATCCTTGATAGTACAATATATATATTGTAATCTTTGCTTACGCTGTTGAGCATTTTCTTCCCTAATTTTTTGTAAAATTCTGAGTACGAAATTTAACATTTGATAATCATATTTTAGGTTCGTAGGTTCGAATCTCCAATTATATACTTTCATATATCGCACTTGTTACGTTAAAGCGTAACAACTCAAAATTTCCAAATTTTAGTTTTTTGCAAGAAAACAATGTACAGTAGTCATCTCTACCCACTGTAAAAATCGTTCAGTGGTTTGTCTAGTCTTTCGTTAAAAAAACCGTTATGACTCTCTCTTTGTTTTCAGAATGACTTCTTTTGTCTCAACTAAAGAGTTACATTTTTAGTTGGCTCCAAGTGTTTGAACAAATTTGTGCCACATTAAGTGTAACATTTTGAATTGTGCCTGTTTACAACCAAAGGGTTTGTTTAAAATATACCACTAAGTGTATAAAAAAATTTCAGGAAAAGAGTAACAACTCAAAAATTTGTTATTTTAGCGCAACTACTAAACAAATAAGACTGAAACAACCATTATATTGTTTTTAGTGATATTTTCGTGCAATTGCATATTTTTTCCTTGTAATATATTATTGATATTTACGGAAACAGTTTTTCGTCTCTACTGAAAATGTTCAGATTTTGAGTTGTTACGCTTTAACGTAACAAGTGCGATATATTGGGTTGTCCAATAAGTTTTGCCGTTCGATAAGAAGGGGCGTTGCTACTAGTCAATGTTTGAAGTGAAACTCCTTTACGCGCGTCAGAGTAGAATTTCAAGGCCGCGACACACGAGCTAGCGTTACGAAAAATCGTCACAAAATGTATAAGCCTACGGCATACAAGCTATTCTCTTTCTCCGCTTTGTGCGGGGCTTTGTAGTCTCCCCACTTTGATGTCGACCACTTGCCACACTATATTCAGAGAAAGTGAAGTTAAAATTTGCAAATTAATTTCGAGTTAGAACAGGTATGTACGAGTATTGATAAATTTTTATAAATATACTATATCAAATTTAGTATCTATACGAAGAAATTAAATATCAGTATATTGTGATTATGAAAAATCAGACAATCCACAACCCAGTACCAGCAGAGATGATGGTAACATATTGCATCAATATGTATCACAAACGAGTGGCCAAGCTGGGGAGGCTCAAATTCCTGTTGAAAATACTAAGGGAAGAATAATTGTCGTTCAAGCCGACGAGCTTCACGCCAATTCATCGCAAAGTGCAATGAATTTGACCTGAACCACATCCACAAAGACGAGGAAATCAGTCGCTCAGCGGTGTCGTGAATATAGACAGCGAAAAGAGATGCTGGAAGATGTCAATACTATTGTCGCCCAAAGACCAGTTGCTTATCCAGTTATTGTGAATATGTCTTCGAATGTGAGTGATATACAAGTTCATTTTGCCGAAGTGTTACAATCTCAAACATTGGAAATACTACTTCAGCCGTTAGGCAAGAATCAACACTACCACATGTTCCCATTGATGTAAAGGAGCGAGACACATATAGTGCTATATTCAACATTATAAAGCTCACCAGGAATTTATGAATACATTTATAAATAATTAATTTGGCTATGTTTGTACAATTTGCGATAGATTATGGTTCAAAGCAGATTTAAAACAACCAGTAGAAGCACACCTGAAAATTTTACACACTATTTTGCTAAATGTATCTATGGAGGATATTTTGGCTTGTAATACATGTTTGTCTTCTTTGAATACGAAGAACATTCCAGCCATGTCAGTAGATAATGGATTTAAATTTTCTGACATTCCGGATCATCTACCACCGCTCGATATAATATCAAAGAGATTGATATCGCCTCGTATTCCCTTTATGCAGATCAGGAGATTGCGTCATGTTAATGGTCAATATGGTGTCTATGGACAAATTATAAATGTGCCAGTTTGTGTGAATGCCATGAAACATCGATGATGATCATCGAACAAGATATCTGTACGGAACGGTAAATAAAAGCACAATAAAGGCTTGGTTGCTTTATCTTATATCATCTCCACTTTATCGTATGTACGGAATAACTATTGATGAAGCCTTCTTCAATGAGGAACAAATTACGCGTCAAATACGTCTCGAAGATGTAAGTGAACATATTCCTATGTATGAATCCCTTAATGATCAACAACAAACACTTCTGTGGAATGAAGATCAGTATCTTCGCATTGGACCAGGTGAACAAAATTTTCCAAATAGTCTACTATTCGATGAGCATGCCGAAGAACTGTCATTTCCAGCGATCTACTTGAGTCAATTTAGAACTTTCCGAGAAGAAGTTCGAGTAACACCATTTACGATAGCATCGAGTGAGCTGCGTAGATCAGATTGATGTACTGCAACACTATAGTATACCATTTATTATATATGGCGATGCAAATTGTGCGTCTTCGTCTGCGCGATTCCCTCACAGTGGCATTTAAACATATAAGCAAAGACATTAAAGTTACTCGCATTTCTACGATATTGGTCCAATCGAAAAAAATATATTTTCGGAATGATCAGACAATTGGGAAAACCTACAATTTTTATCACTATAAGCGCGAATGAAATTGGATGGACAGATTAGCTTCGGTGCTTATATTATATAAGTTAAAATACGGAAGGGAAATTTCTGATCAGACTGCCGCTAGTTAATGAAGATGCAGTTACATGTGCAGTTTACCTCAACAAATTAGTGAATGTGTTAATAACAATCCTCGCATCCAAAAAATTCAGTCCTTTTGGAAAATACTACAATATGTTGTGAATTATTTTAGAATAATTGAATTCCAGCATAGTGGTAGCCCCCACGCTCATATTTTGTTGTGGCTGACAAATGCTCCGTCCGGCGTTACGTGATAATAAAACCGAAGCAGTTGCATTAACTGATCAACTTATATCAGTTTCATCAAATGAATCATCAACAAACATAAAACTTCAGAAGCATAAGCACACGTTCACATGTTACAAGAAAATCGTTTCCAACAGACCTCAACAATGTCGATTTGACGCACCATTTATGCCATGAAGATATAGAAGTATTCTGACGCCGATGTTTAAAGAAGAACCTTGTTTTCAAGCATATTACCAACATTACAAAAGTATCCATGATAATGAATGAGTGCATTACATGAGTACATTAATATGGACCATTTTTATGCTGCCAACAATATACCTTTAGCTGATTACTATCAAAACGTACTTCGTGCAGGAATCAAACGACCCACATTTTAAAATCGGATATTCAATTTATCACTGACGAATATTCATGTGGAGCTTATGTAGCTGAATATGTGAATAAGACTAATAGAGGTGTGAGCAATCTACAACGTCTAATCATTCAAACTATGGACGAACATCCTGAACTCGATATTCTAGATATAACACGTAGTATTGGCATCAACATGCTTAACACTGTTGAAATGACTAGTCAAGAGGCTGCCTGGTATCGAAACTGAAGTGCTATCGGAGTTGAAATTCGTCCAGATCTACAATGAAGATTTAATTCTTAATCGTCGCAATGAACTTGAATCAAATTTAGATATAAAAAAACAATGGAAATTTATTTAGCCTTATGTCGTGAATATTGTTTAGAAAGCCCGACTGAGATAGAAGTTGCTGCGGATCGCTGTCCTGATGATAATCCATTTCAACAGTTATATAATGGTCCACGTGCTGATATGAATGCAGACATTACTCTGGCTACATTGAACAGGCTTGGACCAATCGCAAAGAAAAGAAAAAATCTGATGTCGACTCCTCAGTTTTACAAATTAATGAGAATGGTCAATAAAAAACAAGGTGAATTATTACGACACGTAATATCACATCTTCTGTCATTGAACAATTCTCCATTTCAAATATTTCTAACCGGGCCGGCAGGATGTGGCAAAACTTTTGTAATAAAATTAATTATGGAAATAAAATATCGCTACACAAACAACGAAGCGATCTGCAAAGCTTACATTACTTGTGCTTACACTGGAAAAGCAGCAGTAGCAATTGAGGGCACTACAGTACATACAGCTCTGAAAATTTCTTTTTCCAATCTTCATCAATTGCATATTGAAGACGTTTATCAATATTGAGCTTTATCCAAATACGTCAAAGTTTTAATCATTGATGAAGTCAGCATGATCAGTACGGAATTACTGGGAAGTATTGATGCACGGCCGCCGTAGCCGAATGGGTTGGTGCGTGATTACCATTCGGAATTCACAGAGAGGTCGTTGGTTCGAATCTCGGTGAAAGCAAAATTAATAAAAATATTTTTCTAATAGCGGTCGCCCCTCGGCAGGCAATGGCAAACCTCCGAGTGTATTTCTGCCATGAAAAAGCTCCTCATAAAAATATCTGCCGTTCGGAGTCGGCCTGAAACTGTAGGTCCCTCCATTTGTGGAACAACATCAAAACGCACACCACAAATAGGAGGAGGAGCTCGGCCAAACACCTAACAGAAGTGTACGCGCCAATTATTTATTTATTTATTTTTTTTTTTTATTGATGCACGCCTGAAGCAAATAACTGGTAATTATAATACAAACTTTAGAGGATTGGACATGATCTTGATAGGAGACTTACGACAATTGCCTCCAGTAAGAGTTACTCCGATTTATAAAAGGACTTAAGTTTTGCCAACTAGATGAAGTGATAAGACAAGCTCATCAGACTTTTGCATCAGTGCTGACGAAAATTGGAAATGGTGAACAACTTGACGATAACGAGATACATCTGATAGAAGGTTTTTCCAAGAAGAAGAAGCAAATCGACGAAGTCCTCCCGAAATCAGGTTATTCAATACCAACCGATCAGTCAATGAGTATAATAACAGGATTTTAAATTCTCCTTAAGAAAAAATAGTTTCCACTGCAACAGACATTTATACGGGATGTCATACAAATGAACAACACGCATTTGCCCGACAAATGCTCCACAAAATGTCTCTCATCGACACTGCCGGATTGCCATATCAGACTACTTTTGTGAAAAATGTGTACTACATGATTACGACGAACATTGATGTAGCAAAGGGCTTAGCAAATGGTGCCGTTGGTAAACTAGTGCATATAGATTATGACAACGCTGGAGAAGTTAGTTTTGTATGGCCTGACTTTCCAGATACTCCGAAAACAGGACAAAAACTTCGAAAGAAATGCAGTGCACATATGATAGCTAACAGTATTAGTAAAACAGCAGTACCGATCAGCTACAATACCATTAAATCACAATAAAACTATAAATGTAAAACGTACGCATTTTCCTGTTGTTTGGGCATGTGCCAGTACCATACACAAATCTCAGGGCGGTACATATTCTGAAATACATAGTCTATAAACATGATAAAAAGCAGTCACAATCGCTAGTGTATGTCGCACTGTCACGTGTTACTTCCATTGATGGATTTTTTATAATTACACGCAATGATGGTTAGACATGGCCGGAGACCATCAACAACAATGACATCATTGCAAGCAGAATTTCGAAGACTGTCGATGAATTGTTTGGAAACTCTTGATCAACAAATGATTCAATTTATACAACAAAGACAAGGATTGTCGATATACTCTTTTAATTGTCAAAGTCTACGTGCTCATGCTACTGACGTATTAAATCCAGTTATGGAAAAATGCAATGTGGTAGTTTTTCATGAGTCTTGGTTGCGTGAAGACGAAGAAATCAGTTTACCGAGTTTTAACTGCATCATTTAATATAAAAGAAGTAATTTTCGTACCGGAGGAGTCGCTATCTACCACAACAAAAATGATACCGTGAATGTTTCCACACTACATTTACGATTTACCGCTGTACAGTCAACATCAAATGCAGCTATAGCAAAAAATGTCGGTGATATTTGTATTTCTGTGTGCCGTGCGATAAATATAAATATATGCAAATAAATATACGAAAAATATAGGATAGCGTATTGGAAAACATCGAGTGACTGAAAGAGACTTAGTAGAAGCCTCAGGCATTTCATTGGGTAGTGTAAGCAATATATTGACTGAAGTATTGCGTTTCAGAAAGTTGTGTGCACCATGGATGCCGCATTCGCTAATAAGCAAATTAAAACAAATTCGAATTCGACTTTTCCAGCAACATTTACGACGCAACGCTTGTGCGTCAATTCATCACTATAGATGAGACTTTGGTCTACCACCATGGTCCTAAACCCAAAAAAGAAGTTAAAAAGGTGTGTAGCTGGTTCTCTGAAACGAATTCGTGTCCAGAAATCGGCCAAGAAGTAACTAGCATCAGTTTGTTTGAGATGCAAAGGAATGTGGACTACTTGCAAACCTGTAAAAAATTAATTCTGTATATTATTGTAAACTTATAGACCAGCTGAAGGAAAAAAATCGTGAAAAATACTACATAAAATTGCAACAACTGAAGAAAAAAATAATTTTTAATCAGGATAATGCACCTTGTCACAAGAACATTTTGACAATTGCTAAAATCATGAATTAAAGTCAGAATTGTTAGAACACCCACCTCATTCACCAGATTTAGCCCCTAGAGACATCCATCTGTTGCCAGACCTAAAAAAAATGAATGCGTAGAAAGCGTTTTTCGTCAAATTATGAGGTCATAACAGCTGTGGAAGCGTATTGGCAGCGACAACTCCGGTTTGTGTGCTGGTGCGTTATCGTGGTGAAACAGCACCTTCTTATTCACCAAATGCGGCCGTGCCTAGTTCACTTTGTCAAAGAAGTCCAATAACTCGTTCTTCCTTTTTCTAAAAAATCCATGAGGATGACGTTCGCATCCTAAAAAATCGTAGCCATGATTTTTCTGGCCGATGGGACTGTCTTAGCCTTATTTGGAGGTGATTCACCGAGAGAAATCCATTGGTTGGATTGTTGCTTAGTTTCTGGTATGTAATGATGAATCCAGATCGATGCAAAAATTCCTTCGGATGTAAAAAATTAATTTGCCGTTCCGGTCGACTCACCTGTGGCCTCTGTTACTTCGCGCACTTTCGTTCGTTGATCAGCGAGAATCATGTCGTGGATTTTTTGAATGATTTCCTCGGTAACCACGTCTGTCAGGTGTCCTAGTCGCTCCCCATAAATGTTCGGCACGTTTAAATTCGTTGAACCAATATCTAACTGTGTTCATAGGTGGTGAAACGTCCCCATACGAACATGCACCGTCCAACTTTGTTTTTATCTCCCCGAATTTATTCCCATCCATAACTAACGACACTGCTCTTTTTCCATCTTAGCCAAGGTCACGAAACACGTCTTACCTGAATAGCTGCCAAATCCAAACTTACTTACTTACTGAACCGCCCTCGTAAAACTTCCAGCTTAGCTTCATAACATATCGTTAAAGATTATTCGTTTGTAGAGTGAAATTTTATCTAGTTTCACAATATATGGATTTAATATCAATCAAAAAAATACAGCACGAAGAACTTAACTATCTCTATAAAGAACATTCCATTAGAAACTCCACAATTATTTTCGGATGAAAATTTAAACTTTTGATTCTGCGTGACTGCCATTCAGTAGGATCCGGGCTTGAAACCCACTGTGGGCATAAAACATCAAATGATAGAAAAGTTTTTTCTAATAGCAATCACTATTGACAGGCAATGGCTATAAATAAGCTCCTCATTAAACACTATATGCGGAAGCGGAACATCAAAATGCACACCATACATGGCCCGGCACTCGAAGAGTAACCAATTAAAAAGGCCATAAACTTAGTTTGGAAAATTACTTTTATCAATTCATAGTAAAAAATGTGTGAAAATAATATAAAATTAAGAATCAATTTACTTTTGCTCGATATGACCACCTTTTGCTTTGACTATGACCTTCAGACAGTCCAGAAACGCATCGCAAGTTGCCCAAATGTGACTTGCAGGTATTTTGGCCTATTCGAGGACAATGGCTTTTCTTCAGCACCTCGAGACTGGTGAATCTTTTATTTCGAACTTTGCTCTCCAAAATGGCCCAAAAGAAATAATCTATGGGGTTCGCGTCTGGTGAATTTGAAAGCCATTGTGTGGACGTTGTGAAGTTCGGATCGTTGTTTTTTAGCCATTCTTGGTTCACTCGAGTTTTGTGAGACGGTGCCGAGTCCTGTTGAAACGTCCATGGTCTGCTACCGAAATGTTTGTCTACTCACGGCTTCAAAGCAACCACCAGAATTCTTTCCCGATAATAAATTGATCACCTATAAACGGTGAAAAAAAAATAAATGTATACAAACTTCTCTGTGCAATTAGATGAATGTAAAATTTTTTTAGCGAATGCTCTTATTTTGTGATTGTTGTGTGTTTTCTGAAGTACAAAACAAAGTATTCGTTTCAGTTCCAGCTCTTTTTAAATACTTTGTGTAACGATGTCAAGTAGCTGCTCAGCTATTATAGTCCTGCATCAGCTAGGAGCACGCAACTGCGAGATAGCACGGAAGCTTGGAATGAACGTGCAATCAAACGATGTAAGGAGCTTGGTAATGAAGGTGACCATCCTGGAAGAAAACGAACTGTCACACTTCCAACAACCGAAATCAGTTCGCCTTATAGCAAAAAAAGACCTTGAACTTAAGCCTTATAAACTACAAAATGCCAGATGATCACGGATGAAAACAAGAAAGTAAGACTCGAAAGATATCACTCGCTCCAACGTCGGGCCGCAGGTACGGGCTGGGAAAAACTCGTATTTACGGATGAGAAGCTGTTTACCGTTGAACAAGCTCACAATCATCAAAACGACAGAAATTGGTCTACAGAAGCCCCTGTACCTTCGTCCATTGTTGGACGGATTTTCATAGACCAAGGGGTCAAAATCAATAAAACGGTTTACCGTCAAGACATATTAGAAGCAATTGGTCCCAGCAGCACTTTAGTGACGATGAGTGGACGTTTCAACAAGTCTCGGCACCAGCCCATAGAGCAAAAACAACCCAAGTGTGGTGCAAAGCCAATTTCTTCTCTTCCATTACTTCCCAAGAATGGCCACCCTAATCACCGGATCTAAATCCGCTAGATTACAGCGTATGACCGATTTTGGAAACAAGGGCCTGTGAAAAACATCGCAAAACTTTGGAGTCCCTGAAGCAAGCGTTGCGTCGAGAGTGGCATCGCATAACGGTAGACGAACCACGGCCTATAGCTCAAAATTTAAACGTTTGAGCTTGTGTACTCGTGCTAAAGGTGACCACTTCGAAACTGGCTGAATATAATGTTACCCAAACATTGTCTATTAAAATTTCACAATTTGTTTTGAGATACCATTAATGATAAATGTTTTTCATTAAAAAATGTTGTGTACACTTATTTTTTGACTCCCTGTATATAGTATATGTACAGAGAGTAGAGCAATCGATGAGAAATATTTTAAAACCGATGATTGCTCTTTACTATTTTCGAATATTGATTATGGTGAGAAGGTTCATCGACAAGGAATAATGTGAGTTATCGAAAATCCCCGCGGATTCAATATAATTATGACATAAAAAGCATCTGAAAAATTAGAATTAATGTAGATGTAGGAAGATCAAGCTCTACAAAGAAAATATAAGTTGACGTCGATTATTGAATTTCGGAAATTTGTACCAGAATCTAGGTATTCTAAATTAAAAAAGGCTGCTTGTCGAATAATTTCAATATTCGGAATAACGTGCGTACTGTATGTGGATCATTTTATTCCACTTTAAAATTCGTTAAATCCAAACAACAATCAGTATTAACTATCCAGCATCTCAAAGAATTACTGAGAATCACTGTCACTAGTTATTCATCGAATTTTAAAGAACTATCAAGAGAAATAAAGTAAATGTAAAAATTGTTTAATATCTGTCTTGCTTACCTTTTAAATACGTATTTAATTATGGCCCACGAAAAATTTCAAATTTTGAAAAATGGATCGAACTGTCAAGGAGCCTGGCCGCCCCTGATATATACAGCTATGGACAGAGAAATAGTGCACTTATAGTCTCCTCTTTATGAATTGTTATCTCTTAAAAGATGAACAGACCTTCGTACATATTTGTATGCCAATATTGAGCTATGAGCCACTTCTCTCTAATATTGGACACTAAATCCGGTTAATTTTTTAATGTTTCTTCTTACCATGTTTCAATCGAAAGGCATATCATTTGGTTGGACGGCAAAATAGTGCAGTTCTACATCAGTTATTAGTTAAAGTAATTAAAACTATTTTTTTCGGTAAATTCGTGTACTTTATAACTGCAAATATAATCTAAACCGTAATTGAGCACGAAAATGGGAAGATCAACTCACTGCTCACTTGAGAAGAACATCATTTGGGAGCCGCTACTGTCGAAGAAATGCCTTTCGCAAATACCCATAGGAGCAAATACGGCATTATCTGGAAAATAATACTATTTAGGGGCGAAAATAATATTAATATGATTACTCCTGTTGGGGAGGCATTTGTTCATCGTCAAAAAGTTCCTTAAAGGCCTTAAAGCATGGTGAGGCTAACTTAAAAGTTTGGAAATAATTTTATTGGAATGGTGGAGCAAGGAGTTGAAAGTTCTACAGAAGAACACCCGCCAGCTTTTCAATAGGGCCAAGTGACCTAGAGACTGGGACTATTTTTGTTTTTTTTTTGTTGGGACAACTAGCAAGTGCAGCACCCAGACATTAATTAAGTCCGTTGTACTCCGAAGAAAATCTGAGTAGCTCGTGTGGTGCCAAGGAACCAAGATGGTGGCTTCTTAACACATCAGTGCCAAAGACCTCAAACCTGATTCGAGCGAAGGCGGGGCAGACGCACAGGAAGTGGTCCGCCGTCTCATACTCCTCTTCACAAGCTGGGCAGAGTACACTGTCTGAGATGCCCAACCTGCTTAATGACAGAAAAGTTTGCGACAGTCGATCGGGCATGACAGGTAGCATCAGTTTAGTCCATCTGCAGCCTTTTCAGCCCGCCAAGCTCGCTTACCGTTTCTTTGATGGCCGCAGAAGGGAGTGGAAAAACGGGCTCTGGGCCAAAGAAGTTGGCCTCAGAGCCCATCTTAGCTAAGGAGTCAGAGGTCTCGTTACCCGCGATACCGCGTTTCCCGGGACCCATGTTATGTCTACCGACATAGTTCAGCCTGGATTTACAGGACTTGACTACCCCAGATGTGGTTGGGGGGCTGCCTAAGGCCATAAGCGCAACTTGGCTGTCGCTGCAGATACATATAGATTTGCATCTCCATCGGTTTTCCACAACAAAGTTCATCGCTTCTTGAATTGCATGCATTCCAAGAGCAAAGTGCAGTTTTGTCCCGCTGGATTCCACATAGACCCCAGAGCCGGAGCTATGCTCGGTCCTGGAGCCAACCGTAAAAATGCCGAAACAGTGTTTGCCGGCTCATTTTCTAAGTTTGACCACAACTAAGCCTCTGACAGCACATCACTGTATTTCTTTTTAAGTACGACTCTTGATGGCATGGAGTCAAGGGGCATGGAGAGAGTCGTTGGATCGACGTCCATGCCTTCTCTGTTTTCTAATGCCGGGCAAGGGCCGTACCCGCTCCCATGGAAGAAAGCATCAAGTGGTGGTAAACCAATCAGAGCATCTAGTGCCGGGCCTGAAGTAGTCGGAAATGCTCCGGTGCAACAGATGGCCACAGTGGGTTGTAGTCTCGATAAGGTCCTCCTGACTCCCACGAGAGAGAGTATACTCATCCAGACCACTGATGCATAGGTGGAGATCCATAGGACCTTGCTAGGAGAAAGAACCCACGTTTTCCCAAAGACACCCTTGCACTGCCAGAAAGCTGTCATTGCTTTGGATGTCTTTGGACACTCACTTTCCGGAATTTATCATCGTGGCTGAGAACAGTGAAGACATCGGGGACATTCGGTTCCTAATGCCTACACGCAAGGAACTCTCACTAAGCCGTAAAATCTTTACAATGAACAAAACTAAGGTGTTGATAACATACAGCCGTGTCTACTTCTTACCGGTCTTAACATATTTTTCAGAATAAGCCTGGAATTAGGCACAGTGCCTAAAAATTGGAGTAAAGTTAAGGTAGCTTTCGAAACAAAAGCCATAAAAGCCTGACCCATAAGCTTAATTTCTTTCCTACTGAAATCCATGCAAAAAAAAATTTATCAATACAGTAAAGATGCTTATGGTGGGGATTCGCCTCTCCATGTTGAACAATACGCTTACCGGTCAAGCAAGTCGACTAAGACTGCTGTACAAAGACTTAAGACAACGATCGAAATAGCATTGGCTGGTACAGAAATTGCCCTCTGTACATCAGTTGACACTACGGGGACCTTTGATAATGCTTCTTTCAGCTCTATTGAGGAAGGGATGGTTAGGAAGAAAATAAATAGACTAATCATAACGTGAGTTCTCCCCTGCTGAAGAAAAGGACAATAATCTTTGAAACTGGGTCGGGAATTTTATGCGTCAGGTCAATCAAAGGATGCCCCCAAGGAGGTGTTTTAACACTTTTATCCTTGTTTAAACCTTGACCTAAAAAAATTATTTATCGTGCATCACAAATAAGGCGTTGATAGCAATACACACGTGCCAAGGGCTGTACGGTAAAACTCTGGGTCTGTGGCCAAAGATGTTGGCATGGTCATAAGACAATAATAGTACCAATGACCAGCTACGTCTCTGTGGTATGGTGGCCAAAAGTAGACTAAATTAAAACTCAGATGACACTTAACCTTATACCTTACAAAATATCTTGTCTGTGCGTAACGGGAGAAATGCGAACTTACCCCACAACGGCTTTAGGAATGGTCACTGGACTCACTCCACTCCACCTTGTAGCCAAACGGACGGTAGTTAGCGAAGTCTCAAGGCTTCCTAATCTATTTCATCTTAAAGAAGGGAATCTTTCAGGCCATGTAAGAATTCTGGGCTCAATGCTGAACTCTCCGTGCCTTTGACAAGATGGAAAGAAAACTAGAATTATCCAATAATTTCCAGTTGGTCATCCGTGATCGCTCAGCATGGAGAAACATTGAAATATCTTTAAGACAGGGAATGAGCTCACGGACACTTTAGCGAAAAAGAGTGCAAACACTCCCTTCAATAGTAACGAACTTTTCTGCGGGGTAACAAGAGCTTTTAAAGTGACTTTTTACGTGAGCGGGACCAACGAGGCTTAATCAAGTACTAGAGAGCTCAAACGGGCATGCGGCAATCGGTGTTAATGCTGGTTCCTAAGTATATATAGGGTTTTTTAATAGGTGCGCTTCAACTTTTTTCCGATAGGGAGGGCGAACGACGCAATATTTTTTATTTTTCGCTTGTCATTTGTAAACTTCATTAGTATACATTTCATCATGGAACGCTAGACACTTGAGCAACGATTGCAAATCGTGCACATTTTTTATGAAAATAATCGTTCTGTTGCTGCTACTTTAAGAGCATTACGGCCATTTTACGGTCCATTTAACAAGCCGTCCCGTTTTGGGGTTATGTGAAGTCATTGGTCTACAGTAACAAGCCGGCGACGATTTGTGAGCTCAGAGCCAATATTGAACGCGAAATTGCTGGAATTTCGGCCGATTTATGCAAAAGAGTGGTCGAAAATTGGGTTCAACGATTGGACTTCGTAAAACGTGCACGCGGTGGTCATGCCAAAGAAATCGAATTTGACACTTAAATGTATATGTTCAAACTCGATAGTAAAAAAAAAAAAATTAGATAAAAAAGTCAAACCGTTTGTGTTTTATTCAAAAAAGTTCAAAAGTTGAAGCGCTCTTACTGAAAAACCCTATATATATGTATATATATATATATATGTATATATATATATATATATGTATATATATATATATATAATTATATATATATGTATATATATATATATAATTGGCACGTACACCCTTTTTGGGTGTTTGGCCGAGCTCTTCCTCCTATTTGTGGTGTGCGTCTTGATGTTGTTCCACAAATGAAGGGAGCTACAGTTTTAAGCCGACTCCGAACGGCAGATATTTTTATGAGGAGCTTTTTCATGGCAAAAATACACTCGGAGGTTCGCCATTGCCTGCCGGGGGGCGACCGCTATTAGAAAAATGTGTTTCTTAATTTTGGTGTTTCACCGAGATTCGAACCGACGTTCTCTCGGTGAATTGTGAATGGTAGTCACGCACCAACCCCTAAATAAACGAAGTCCTTTACAGCCTCGAAATCATAACTGTCAACAGTGACGTGGGTGCCGATACGCGAGTGCGCCGACTGTTTGTTTGAAGACAGGAGGTACTTCGTTTTGTCCTCGTTCACCACCAGACCCATTCGTTTAGCCCCTTTGTCCAGTTTGGAGAAGGCTGAACTAACAGCGCGGCTGTTAAGGCCGATGATGTCAATATCATCGGCATGCGCCAGCAATTGTTCGCTCTTATAAGATATTGTGCCTGAGCGACTAAGTTCTGCGGCTCGTACGATCTTCTCCAACATCAGGTTAAAGAAGTCACACGACAGCGAGTCACCCTGTCTTAAACCTCGTTTGGTATCAAACGGCTCAGAGAGGTCCTTCCCAATTCTGACGGCGCTGCTGGTGTTGAGCAACGTTATCTTGCCCAGCCGTATTAGTTTTGAGGGGATACCAAATTCAGACATCGCGGCATACAGGAAACTCCTTTTCGTACTGTCGAATGCAGGTTTGAAGTCGACGAAAATATGGTGTGTGTCGATTCTCCTTTCATGGGTCTTTTCCAAGATTTGGCGTATTGTGAGTATTTGGTCGGTGGTAGACTTTCCAGGTCTAAAGCCACAGTGATAAGATCCAATCAGTTGGTTGATGGTGGGCTTCAGCCTTTCACACAATACGCTCGCTAGAACCTTAAAGGCGATATTAAGAAGACTAATCCCGCGGTAATTGGCACAGATTGCAGGATCGCCCTTCTTATGGATTGGGCAGAGCACACTTAAATTCCAATCGGCAGTCAGGCTTTCATCCGACCATATTTTGCATAGAAACTGACGCATGCACCTTACCATCTCCTCGCCGCTGTGTTCGACTAGCTCAGTCGGCAGTCCGTCGGCGGCCGCGGCTTTTTTGTTCTTTAGCCGCGTTATCGCTATTCTCACCTCGTCATGATCGGGTAGCGGAACGACAATTCCGTCGTCAACGATTGTGGTATCGGGATCTTCACATTCTATGTAATACGCGCAGCTTGGAGTATGGTCCCATATGTAGAAGTCCTTGCAAATGGGGAAAATTACTGATCGCCATTCACTTCGGAGTGGCCAGGACGATTCTTCTGCATATGGTTCAAGCAGCTCACAACTCCCGGGACTAGCCTAAGTATCCTCTGTGTAGCTTCCGAACACCCGTTCGGGAGTGAACTAAAGTGAGAAGGTGAAACATTCCAAGATAGCTGGTTGTGCGCTGGGCTTGGGACCCGCCACTTAAAAACCTTCCGCAATGAAAACATACACAAAGCCACGGATGTAAACCCAATTACCTTAAGAAAAAAATTGGTGTAGCAGAAAACGATTTTTGTAGACTCTGTAAAGAGAGAAGTAACTAATTTCTGCTTTTTCACAGATCGCTGAAAGTGTACCTACTATTTCGATAGCCGCTTTAAAATCTTATAAATTACGATTTTTCGAACTCCTTATAGTTGAAGATATTGAATTGTTTCAAATAAAAAAAATAGATTTTTCCAAAAATAACTATTTTACTACGTCATCCAGTAAAAGTAATCATGATTATATGTTACTGTGGAGAAGTACGCTATTTTTCTGTCCATAACTCTATATACTATATCCAAGAGACACTTACACCCTTCGTTGGGTATTTGGCTGAGCTCCTATTCCTAATTGTGGTGTACGTCTTTATGATTTTTCCGCAAATAGAGGGGCCTACAGTTTTATGCCATCTCGGAACGGTAGAAATGGATATTTGGCATAATTTTCCATCATTTGGTGTTTCAAGCCTGGTCTTTCGAACCAGACACTACTAATACACATGTATATGTGTCAGTGAGTCCAAACGTAGCTTTTTTTGCTCCACAGTTTTCGTGCTTACTAAGTTGTAACTATATATTTTAACAATTTATAGTTTTAAAATGACAATAGGTATTTGAATAAACTCATCAAGTGCCTTGCCTGTGTGGGCTAAAGATTGATCGCAACCAAGCCAAAATTCGGTGTGCCCGGTGCAGTAAACTTTTCATTTGAGCTGTGAGGGCATTTCTCCTGCTGATATGGAGTTTGTGATCAGCTCCAATCAAAAATTCTTTTGTGTTAATTGTGCTGCTATCCATCGGAGATCTATCCGCTTTCCTCCTCCGTCGTCTTGTAATGATCAGAGCGCATTATTTACTGACACGTCGTCAACAAATACGCTCGCATCAACGAATTTGAGTCCGAACTTCTCACCGCAACAAAAAGTGCCTGAATCAGTCCCTGAAAATAAATCTGAAGTCAACCTACAAAGAGTTCTTACAGAAATCGCTGCTCTTCAATCAGATACTCTTCGTCCTTTGGCTGCAATTAGTTCTCTTCAAGCGGATAAGCAGTTATTGCCCCAAAAATATTGGAACTGTCTGCAGACATTAAACTAATGCGAAAACATCAAACGGATGATGACTGCTCTGCTCTTGTGCAACTTAGTGCTGAGGTAAAAGACCTTCGAGTTTGTGTTCTTGCTTATGATTGTCAAGCAAAGAAATGAAATCCTCTATCACCAACGTCTGATAGTTCCACCATCACTCCGTTGATGTAATTATACCGGATCGCTCATATGTTGTCACGTTGGTCGAATCGACTCATCAGTATAATGCAGATGTTACTATGCAAGAGCGGTACACTGCGCACGCGAAATTAGTTACCTCAACTTATGCAGTTGTTCTCCAAGGCGAATTGAGTATTAAAAAACCGCACTATTAAAAAACAGTTACTTTATTTTTTACGATTTTAACAAGTCTGACGACAACTCCCTTCGCAATACAAAACAAGCGAACAAAACAAAAAAAAAGGGGATAACATACAGCCAGGGTCATATAAATAGCACATTTAGACTTTGAAAGCAAAGAGTTGAACACGTTTTTAACCCTAGAACACACACCCAGAAAATACCACGTAAACACACACCCGGGATACGTTTGTACCCGGGACTTTATTTTGCGGTTTTTTTAATGCTTATTCAACCGATTTCTATGATTTTTTTTTTGAAATGTATATTTTAATATATAACAAGTATTTTGTCTTTTGTTTCATTCGAATATTCCTACTGGTTCCAGCGATATGGGCAAATAAAGTCAGGACATGCAACAGTGGATTTTTGTTTTTGTTGTTGTCCTGATAAATGCAAAACAAAATAATATAATTTATAATAATATACTTGTAGAGTAACAACGAATACACATATTGGTTTTTATTTCATTGAAATATTCTACCTGGTTCAAAAGATATGTGCAAAAAGGTCGCGCAAGGTATGGGTACGTAGGTAGCAAATACACTGGTATAACTGGTTTTTGTATTTTATATGCAGCTGCAAGGGTTGTTTTCACACGAGGTGTTGTCATAAATACTGCCTGTTGATATTTTCATTATTGTTTTGGTGCTCAAAAGTGTAAGAAGTGAAAATATAAGTGAAAATAAATATAACTGAAACTATAAATAACTGGATACGAAATAACTTCAAGAAGAAACGAATATTTATCAAGTGCAGCATATAGAAGGTAAAAAATGTAAAATAAGCAACAATGTAAACATATACTAATTTGTTTTATTATGCAGGCTAACTGAGGAACAGCGAGAATCATATATACAATCTTTATTTGATGAAATTTGTGACGATGACGCTCCCTATGACTTTGACTCAGAAGATGAAGAAGAAATTTAATTCAATGACATTGAAATTGCTGATGACGATGCTGAAGTTTCGCAAAGTGCCGCAGAAGTATTACCTGATTATGCGGACTATGAGGATGATGAAGAAGACGATGAAGAAGAAGAAGTAGAAGAAAATAATGAATTACCTGCTAGTGGCGAAAAATTTGTTGCACGTGATGGTACTGAGTGGATGAAAGAACCAAATGTAAGTCGTCAGGTACTCAGACAAAATATTATAAGAGAACGTTCTGGACCAGCTAGATGCCCTGAAATGTTGTCAATAGAGCAAACATTCAAATGTTTCATGAACGTTGAAATGGCTGATATAATTATGCGCCACACAAATAAGTTAGCAAAAGAAACTTATAATGCTTACAACAATACGCATCCAAACACAACTCCTAAGTCATGGACGCCTGTGTCAATAACAGAGCTGTATGCATTTTTTGGCATACTTATTATGACTGGTGCGAACCATAGCAATGGAGATCATGTTCGAGATTTATGGAGCGTCAAAAACTATCCTTTATATCGCGCCACAATGGGAGTCAACCGTTTCTGTTCGATATTGCGGTTCCTAAGATTTGACGATAAAAACACTCGTGCAACACGCTTACTAACTGATAAAGCAGCACCGATCAGTGAGTTGTGGACGATGATGAACAATAATCTTGCTGCACATTACAAGCCCAGCTCATGCTTGACGATTGATGAACAATTATTTCCTTACCGTGGACGCACACGGTTTACGCAGTACATACCGTCAAAACCTGTTAAATATGGTGTCAAGGTTTGGTGAATTTGCGATGTCACAAATGCATATCCACTGCATGGACAAATATATACTGGCCAAGCAGAAACTGGTAGGGAAACGAACCAAGGCGAACGAGTGGTGAAGGATTTGTCTGCCAAATACCAAGGAAGTGGCCGACACATTACAATGGACAATTTTTTTACGACCTTGCCAGTTGCAGAACTGCTTCTAACCTGGAAACTCACGATCGTTGGAACTTTGCGCAAAAACAAATCATATATTCCTCAAGAAATGAACCAGAACAAAAACAGGACAATTGGTTCAACGACATTTGGCTTCAAAAATAATGTGACAATGTGCTCTTATGTTCCCAAAAAAAATAAAGCAGTAATTTTGCTTTCGACCATGCATAATGATGCTGAAATAGCTGACAGTGGGAAACCTCAAATAATTGAATATTATAATCGTACCAAAGGTGGTGTTGATCGAATGGACCAAATGTGTGCGGAATATCCAACACAAAGGCAAACAAAACGATGGCCACTAGCGATGTTCTTCTACATGTTGGACATTACAGCTCTTGCAGCCTACATTGTCTACGATTTGAATAACCCTATGTTGCCTTGGAGAACAAGCAACAAGCGTAAGCAGATCCTGCGCAGCTTGGCTGAAGCATTGTGTATGCCCATTATTGAAGCCAGAGCCATAAATCGTCTAGTGACGCGAAATTTTTCGTCTAAAATTGCTATTGAAGCATATTTCAACCGACCGCTGGAGTCAATGGTGTCAACAGCAGCATCAACATCTGCCGCAGCGCGCACGCCAAAACCTGTGTCCGGATCTTGCTATTTATGTTACGCACAAGAGGAAAAACGCCGTAGAAAAACCAGAAAGCTGTGCGCCAAATGTAAGAAGCCAATGTGTCTTGAACATTCGGTCACATCAACAAATTGCTCTATTTGCTATGATTTTAGATATAAGATAGATATAAGATGCATTTTTATAATTTTTATAATAAAAGTCAATAATATAATGTGTGAAATGAATATTTTTAATTTTTCAAATAAAAAAATAATATAAAAAATGTTTTTTTTTTATTATTATGAGGATTTTTACTATTGGGGTACAAACGTATCCCGGGTGTGTGTTTACGTATATAATTTGTTTGGAAGGCTGTAGCTCCTGAACCAATGGTCCGATCTGGTTCAAATTTTGAATTTGAACTCAAAACTAAATTATCTTCCTAGATCCGAAGTTAGCGGTATAAAGGTGTAGCGGTTCAAAAGTTACAACACTTCAAAGTTGAAGTGGATACATTTGTACCCGGGTGTGTATTCTAGGGTTAAGATACCAGGGCTCTGCGCCCGCCAATCCAGTACATTAAATTTTTCTCTTCTAAGCCATTGCTTCACTGTCTTTGCAGTATGCTTTGGATCATTGTCCTGCACTAATGTCAAATTTAATAGCATAAACTCAAACACAAATGGCTCCATTTTATTCTGGAGTATATCCAGATACTGAAATCTATCCATTTTACCAACCACGCGAACAATTGGCCTAACACCATGCCAGGAAAAGGCTCCCCAAACTATGATGCTTCGTCCGCCGTGTTTAATCGTCTTTTTTGTGAACCTAGGATTTAGCGCGTGATTTTTTGGATGACCTACAATAGTTTTCCCACCTGGTCCCATCCAATTAATTTTGGTTTCGTCGGCCTTACGTTTTTCCAAAACTGAACAGATTTGTCTCTGTGGGCTTTTGCTAAGGAAAGTCGGTGTTTGATATGTTTTTTTGAGAGGAGTGGTTTTTTCTGCTTATGCGACTACACGGGCTTTAGTCGCCTTTCTTCAAGCTTTCTGGACACCTGTAGACCAGATTCAGATATTTCTGCATAGCTTTTTCCGTTTTGACTCATACGGTATATAAGAGCTCTTTTCTCCGGCGTGCAATGTTTTCCACGTCCTATTTTTAGTAATTACTTTAAAATTTTATTTAAGAAACAAAAAATTATACTAAAAATCGCTGAAACAATATTAAAGTCTTACTCTCCGCTGCACAAGTTAAAAGGTGCTATTTTTGTGTCAACTTCAAAACAGCAATAAGCATAAATAAAATAGAACGCTAAAAACTCCATCGAAAAAAAACAGTAAATTTCTCGCATAAATGTAAGCTTAATAACAGTAATAAATGTAAACAAACCAATTTATGGTATTTGATCAAACCAAAGTTCATACTAAAAACTTAACCTAACATATAAGGTTCACACTTGTGCTATTTATCTGTCCATGGCTGCATACATGTTCGTGAAAATTCAGTGAATGGCTTGGTATTATTGTGATTTGTCAGATTTAAAATAAACAAACTAATGAAAACGAAGTCCCGTGTGTTAAATTGTGAAAACACAAACTAATAGGATGCCTCCAAATACAGTTTGTTTGCGTTTTTATGTTGAAGACGCCGTGGCAAGAAAGTATGTGTGCGCTCGTATAATTTCTTGTGTTTAGTTGTTTCCATTGCTTTCGCCTACACTTCTTTTTCACAAATAAGTAATTTCCCTTCCTTTTGTTTGTTTATTGATGGACTCTTACAACACGGCGAATTCGGCAGGGGCAATCATTTTTCTGTCATCCTTGCATGTACTCCGACTGTACGACCGTTCGGGTTTTTTCTGAAAAAGTCTCTAAAATCTCTGCGGACTGAGAACTAAGCTTTAGGCTCTATTTAATTTGAATGCCCACTTGGACTATGGTTCTTGCTAGTTAACTGTTGATGGATGGTATTCAGCTCATCAAAAGTTCATGTCAAGTGGATGTTGATAGATTATCATCATTTTTTGTGAAATAAATTTACGACTCTTGCCTATCCACTTCTGCTAATTTTCAATATATTCCAAGCTGGTAATAAAAACGATATCGCCAACTATTTCAACAGTTTCGAAGCTCTTTGAGTACATTATAAATAAAAACTTATATTGCTATTCGCTATAAAACGTAAAATATCATTAATCAGCATGGTTTTATGGTTGGTAGGTCAACTGTCACTAATCTTGTTGTTTTTTTCAGATTTTTGAACGTCTGCTTTCGATAACACGGTGCTACAAAATAAAAAAAATTGAAAGAACTCTTCAAGTGATATAGTGCACGTTTTAGGTCAAGTCCACTACAATATAAAACTGTGTTTAGAAAATTCAAAACACCCTACAATTTTTTATTTATTGTTAAAAACCCGATTTATGGTGGTTTTGATTTACTTCATCACATAACTAACCCATTTTTCAACCGATTTTTCATTTCAATATGGTCTTGGGAAGGGGAGTGTATGTGCGTTATGAATGTATATAATTCTAAGATTGAAAGATTGGCATTCAAATAAATGTTCAATAACAAGCTCTGATTTGCGCAATTTTTCCACGTTTTTTTCAATGTGATGCAATTTTTTGGCCACTTTTCTCCAACGGGCACCACAAATATATATATTTTTTTAAGCTCCAATAAAATGTGCTCGAAATAAGCTATTTTTCATCTTCATACATTGAAAACTGTAAAAGTTACGATTTAAAAAAAAACACATTTTTAAAAATTCAGCTGAACCGAGACTGCGAGAGAATACCGCATGACCGATAGTGCTTTACTGCTCATTGTGACTAATTTTAAAAGACAGCAATAATTTTACATAACTATGAATACATCTAACATATCAAAACTCATTATAACCCAAGCTTGCCTAAGCCCATCTGACCAACCGAAGCTTGCATAACACAGCAGAACCGTTTGCAATGTGCTGGTAAGCATGCACAATTTAATGAGTGTGAAAAGAGTGTGAATGATCAAGACCTATGAAAACTTAGCATAAGTGCATCTAACCTAATCTAACCTAACCTTACCTAACCTTATTTACACAATATAATATACGTTATTCAACCTAATATACACAATATAATATAAGTTATTCAAGGTTACGTCGAGTTTGGATAGGTTTGCATTGCAAACTATTCAAAATGACTTCCTTTTGCAATGCAGAAAAGCAGCAAAGGGTTCGATTGTCTCTCATTGTGTACGGTTGGATTGATTTTGATAACGTTAGGTTAGGTGAGGTAGGTAATACTACGTCCGGGTAAGTCAGAAAATTGCACAAGCAAGTCAGCAAATTACGTTACTTTTTACATTATTATTATAATTTTTTTTTTTGACGTTATAATATTCTTCTACGGTCTCTGTTCAACTCGAGAATGCTCTGTTTTTATTTTATTTCTACTTGGAAAATTTCGTATCAATTTTGATGAAATAATACTAGCTAGATTCGGAAGGGACAGAGGTATGAGTATGAGTATACTTAAGTATACACGTATTTTAAGAATAATAACGGAGAATCGCATTAAATTTGCAAATATGAAAGTAGTGAACAAAACTTTCAGTTTACTGATTTCTTTGTTGAGCAAAAAAAATCCGTTACTTTGACACATTTTGATAGATTTTTGAAATCAAATGCTTCTTACGTTCGAAATAGACACAGCTATAAGACTTTCTACTAATAAATAAACCCTTCATTTCAATATTATCGACAACATCTCGTTAAACTCGCAAAAATTGGAAAAATTCACTACAATTTAAGTTTTGTGTTGAAAAATCAGTGGTTATTTTTGCTTAGCGTGAAAAATAGAAAACATACGTCAGAAGGACTAACATTTACCTCAACAAAACTGTTTCAAGATTGGAAATCGGATAAAATGCAGACGAGCTACGAATTTTTAAGTGTCGGAAAACACTGAAACGATACGATAAATAAAAAATTTGAGAGTGTTAAAAATTTTTTGAGCACGGTTCCGCGTCGTTCTCGGCTAGATCTACAGTGCTCATCATGTCACTTCAAAAGTTCTGATTCACTATAGCACCGTGTAATAGCTTTGAAGTTGATGCTGTTTATATAGATTTTACCTAGGCTTTCGATAAAATCTGTTCCCAAATCTTAATCTCAAAACTAGTAAGTTTTGGGTTTCTCCATATTTTTCTTAAATGTATAAACAAGCATGTCGGTCCTTTTCAATCATAAATGTGTAGTCATTGTCGATAATGTATCTTCTATCCTTTTATTGCCTCTACCGGTGTCCCGCAAGGCAGCATTTTGGGCCCTTTGTTTTTTGTAATTTTTATTAATGAGATATCTGAATATTTCCATTTCTCTGAATATGTTTTATATTCATACGACTTAAAAATTTTTAAGGCTGTACTAAACCTGTCTGATTCATACAATCTTCAATCAGAACTCTACAACGTTGTGGTCTGCTGTGATAGGAATCTACTTTCACTAAATATTAAAAAATCTTCTCATGTGTGATTTTCTAAGTCAAAGCAATTAATCTCTACTTTATATTTTATAAAGAACTCGCGTACATATGCTCTTAATGAAAGTACTGATTAAGGAGTAATATTTGACTCCACTTTTCAGTTTCTTAGTCATTTGAATTTTGTCATCGCCAAATCGTATTCTACACTTGCTCTTATTCGGCGATTTTACGGATCGTTTTGCACTCAGATCTTTGAACTTCACTGATCCGTCTCCTTCATATAATGCAAATTTAAAATCGTTACAAAGTAGAGGAAGTATACTTTCACTCTGCTTTGTTTTCGATATTATAAATGAAACAGTTGACTCACCTTTACTCTTATATCGCATTAATTTTCACATATCTCCAAAAAATCTTCAGAAAAATGATTTATTCTTCCTAGAGCGGAGTAGAACTGTTTATGCCTCGAAAGCACCTTTAATTAAAATATTGAATGAGTTTAACCAGATTTCAAGTTCTTTGGCTTTTGATTTATCTCTATCTAAATATAAGGCCGCCGTAGCCGAATTGTTTAGAGCGTGACTACCATTCGGAGTTCAGAGAGAATGTTGGTTCGAATCTCGGTGAAACACTAAAATGAAAAAAAGTTTTTTCTAATAGCGCTCGCCCCTCGGCAAGCAATGGAAAACCTTCGAGTGTATTTCTGCCTTCAAAAAGCTCCTCATAAAAAATATCTGCCGTTCGGAGTCGGCTTGAAACTGAAGGTCCCTCCATTTGAGGAACAACATCAAGACGCACGCCACAAATAGGAGGAGGAGCTTGGGCAAGCCACCTAAAATGGGTGTACTCTCCAATCATATATATATATATGAGTTCAAATTATTACTCAATGAAATTTTTAAATAGTAACGAAACATTTATATACATATATGTACGATACATATATATGCCTCTTCTTTTCGCCAAGCGTTAGCAAGTTGCGCGTAGATGATGGAACTGTTATAAATGAACATATTATATGTTGGCGGGAATAGAACTGCCTTAAATTACATGTGTTTGTACGACAGTGAGTTATACCAGTCTAATGAGCTATAGCCATACTCGCTAGCGGCGAATCTTGTTCCATAATTTTGCCAAGGAACATTGTTAGTTCTATGTAGTCTGTATACGTTGTATTTCTAGACTTTCTAAGTGAATAAATAAATAAGAGTATATCCATTAGAAAAAAAAGTGGTTTGAGTCTAACCTCGCTATCTTTGTAAGCCAGCAATAAGCATTTTGAATACAATCTCGTAACAGTTGAATTTGAAATTTGGAAAGGTCAAGCCAAGGAGCACCAGGAGATTTGGTGGCTCCTAAAACACTAAAACTAAAAACCCCATTGCATTTAAAGCTCTGGAAAGGGGTTGATAGTCGAGGAGGGAAGGAGAACACATAATGATACCGACCATCACCCGAATGTCTTTCCTTCTATGTTTTAGTAGAAAGTTTGACAGTCTTCTGTTCGGACTTGTATCAAAACTCTTTGCAGTTCTACAGCGTTCTAGACCGGACCATCGTTCTTTATGTAGATTGCCTACATAATCGCTGATCCAATTTATGATTCCTGCGCAACTGATTCCGATTATTGGATCTGGCCCCTGTGGGGCCAATCTGTTTCCCGCTCCATCTCCTCTCGATTATCCATTCGGCTACTTTCAGGATGGCAAGAACTTCTGTTTGGAAAACAGTTGCCATTTCCCCCATAGCATAGTGATACTTATTCGTATCGTTTAAGTACTATCCGGCTCCAGACCCTATTTCATTCTTGGACCCATCGGTAAAGAAAATATCAGTCAAACCTCCCTGCATGCATTCTGGATTGCACCATTGCTCACGCAATGAAAATCTGAAACTGTGGGTATCAGGTCGTATTTAGGTGCCAAAAACAGAGGATACTGCTCAGATAGCAACCTAAAGATTCCTCTTTGTCCCGAAGTTTCGTCTTCGCGCCAGAAACCATATTTATGGAGTCTGCACATTGCTTTTATTGCTTCCTGATGTGTCTTCAGATTCAAGAGGAGCAACTCAGGCATAGCATTTAGAGCATCACCAGAGGTTGTACTCATGGCACCCATGATGCATAAACATACACTTCTTTGTAGTCTGTATAGTTCCCGGATTGTGGACTTAACCATGCTAAGTCGCAACCAGACCACAAAAGCGTAAGTGATGACTGGTCTGATAAGTGCTGTGTATATTGCTGAAAAATCTTCAATGCACAATTCACCTTCAGTGAAACGTGTGTCTCCCAAGTCAGCTTCTTATCCAAGATTACTACTAGATATTTAACTTCATCGGAAAGACCAAGTGTCCCACCTTTCAGTGTTTGAAGACTGAGCCCATCCAATTTCCGTTTTCTCGTAAACAAGACTATGGTTGTTTTGTTCGGATTAACGGAAAGACTTTGTCTCATGCACCAGTCATCGATTTTGCCAGGAATCCTCTGAACTTTCGTGCTAAGCCTCCTTAAGGATTTATCCGACGTTAGCGCACAGACATCGTCCGCATATGCTTGGACATGAAAACCGAGATCCTGCATCTCCGCTAGTAGAGAGTCTACGACGAAGCACCACATCAGCGGAGAAAGAACACCCCCGTGGAGACATCCTTGTCTGGCCCTGACTGTGATTTGTTCGTCACCGCTCCCAACAGCGGCTAACAGCCTCTGGGAGAGTATGGAATATATAAATTTTGCAATGGTTTGATTAACTCCGTGGCGTTTGGCAGAAGAACATATCGAGGCGATAGTGGCATTATAAAAAGCCCCCTCAATGTCCACGAACACGCCTATTGTGTATTCGTCAGCTTCCAGCCCAGCTTCAATCTTGCTAACAAGATCGTGTAAGGCTGGTTCACATGATTTTCCACTCTGATAAGCGTGTTGGTTTCTACTAAGTGGACTTCTCGGCAATACCCCCAATCGAATATGTTCCTCCACCACTCGTTCTAAACTTTTCAACACGAACGATGTAAAACTGATTGGTCTAAAACCTTTTGCTAGGGAACAGTCATCTTTTCCTGGTTTCGGAATAAATACTACTCTTACGCGTCGCCATATAACCAACTGCAAGACAGACTGTGAAGATCCTTTTCAAGGCCCCAATCAGCCTGTCTCTTCCTTTCTTAAGTATTGTTGCATATATTGCGTCAGGTCCAGGCGACTTAAAGTTCTCAAGGGATGACAAGGAAAACCTTATCGATTCTTTTGTCACTATCCGACTAGCAATATACCAGCTGTACCTAGAGGTTCCACCGTTGCTACCGTTATTGTTCATGCCACTCTCTTCTTCAGAGAGAGTTCCACTGCCCGGAAAATGGGTTTCGAGTAGAGCATTAAACGTTTCCGATTTTGCAATGGTGTAGGAACCATCAGATTTTCGAATGGAACCCAGCCTTACTGATCGGTCTAGATGAAGGACCTTACAAAGTCTCGCTTTTTTCCTCATTTCTTCGACGTTACTGCAGAAATTTCTATAGGATTCAAGTTTGGCTTTCCGTACTTTTTTTATATTCTCTCTGTATAAGTCGATGATTAACCCAGTCCTCTTCTGTTTGGATCTTTAAGGCCTTATTAAGAAGTTTTCTGGACCGTACACGAATCTTCGACAGTTCAGCCATTTGATTAAAGTACCTTCTAATTTCTTAGTAGCATCTTCAATCATTTCTACTGATTTGAGTTTTTTCAGGTTTGATAATCGCTCTGTTACAAGCTCACCATACCTGTCCCAGTCCACATTTCGAGGACTCCTACCGGAAGGTATTGATATTGTATCAATTCCCAGTCGGAATTCGATAAAACGATGAACAGAAACAGAGTCCTCTTGCAAAACTCGCCATCGGTTGATTTGATTTCCAACTGACCTATTGGTAAGTGTTAAATCAATCACCTCTTATCTCCTCTTGGTCACAAAAGTGTGTTTGTTACCAGTGTTTTGAATGACCAAATCGGATGACAGGATAAAATCCAGTAACTTGAGACCTCTGGGGTTGCATTTGCTGCTTCCCCATACAATTTTCTGTGAATTTGCGTCACAGCGCACTATTAACCCCAGATTATTGGATTCTGCATGCTTAACCAATTCTCTTACACGCACGATCAATAGTTTTTCTCAAATGTCTGAAGTGACAGAAAGAAAAAGAAGTAGTAGTTCTCGCTTGGTTTGAACCAGTGCGGCGATAAAAGCCGTTCGAGAAAGAATTCGCAGAAATCCCCTTAAAAAGCAGTACATCATGAAATTGTTAATAAGAATAACGACAATATCTATGCTAAAACTTCTAAAGACGCATCCATCGAGCCTCCGTAATGATTTGGTGAGGAGTGTTTACTCTCTTCATTTCTGCGAAAAAAGGGCTAAGACCGAAACAAAAGTGTACCAGGAAGATGTCTTAGAAGGTGTGGGAAACAGTTGAGCAATACTCTCTTCAATGGAGAGCGTTGGATATTTCAGCAAGATTTTTTTCTAGCCTGTAAGGCAAAAACCACCCAGCAGTGGCTAAAAAATCATATTCCTGCGTTCATAGCCGCAGAAGATTGTCTGTCTGGAAACTCGTATCTGAATCCATTGAGCTACAGTTTGTGGTCAGAATGGCCAGGAGAACATGGCCTCTCAAAGGCCTCGAGGTTTGATAGAGCCTACACTTTTGTCCAAACATAACAACCAGCACATACCACATTTGTTGCCGGAGCCGCTTGTTAGAAACGGACCCGCCATATCCATGACCTCTCGCTCAAATGGTGAACCTGCGTTGGATTGCTGTAATATTCAACGACTTCTCTCCTCCTTTCGCTGCTATATATGTACTGTGCACAATTTCGAGCCTATTCGACAACTGACTCTCTGTAATTTACCAAGTAATTTCTATGAGTTAGATGACTGTATCGGATTCCTGTATCGAACACAGAGATCCGCAAAAATATTAAAGACTTTTTTTTTTTGTAATTGGCAGTATAATCAATTCTTGGGCTGATGAGCATTTGATAGACAAAATGTCGCGTTACCAGAAATAAGGCCCCAAAATATGCGTGCGTTTTTACGTTAATGGAGTGTAGCGATTTACATATTTGTAATAAATTGTTTTAACATAAATTCAATTGATAGGAAATTATTTATATTAAAGCTTGTTTTCAGTCAATGTCAATTCATCTTGCGTACATATGTATGTAATGCGTTTTTCAATAGGTGCGCTTCAACTTTTTTCCGATAGGGAGGGCGAACGACGCAATATTTTTTATTTTTCGCTTGTCATTTGTAAACTTCATTAGTATACATTTCATCATGGAACGCTACACACTTGAGCAACGATTGCAAATCGTGCAAATTTTTTATGAAAATAATCGTTCTGAAATTCGAAAATGATCCAGATTTTTTCCAAAAAATCATCTTCAGTGATGAAGCTCACTTTTGGCTCAATGGCTTTGTCAACAAGCAAAATATGCATTACTGGGCAGAAAGCAATCCACACGTGATTCATGAGGCACCGTTGCATCCCGAAAAAATCACTGTTTGGTGCGGTTTACATGCCGGCGGCGTAATTGGCCCATATTTTTTCGTTGACGAGAACGATCGCCACGTTACTGTGAATGGAAATCGATACCGCGACATGATAAACGATTATTTTTGGCCGCAATTGAATGGTAAGGACTTAGACGACATGTGGTTTCAACAGGACGGGGCTACAAGCCACACAGCACACGCTACAATTGATTTATTGAAGAGTAAGTTCGATGAGCGCATTATTTCCAGAAATGGACCGGTCGAATGGCCGCCGCGCTCGTGTGATTTGACGCCTCTAGACTATTTTCTTTGGGGTTATGTGAAGTCATTGGTCTATAGTAACAAGCCGGCGACGATTTGTGAGCTCAGAGCCAATATTGAACGCGAAATTGCTAGAATTTCGGCCGATTTATGCAAAAGAGTGGTCGAAAATTGGGTTCAACGATTGGACTTCGTAAAACGTGCACGCGGTGGTCATGCAAAAGAAATCGAATTTCATACATAAATGTATATGTTCAAACTGGATAATAAAAAAAAAATTAGTCAAAAAAGTCAAACCGTTTGTGTTTTATGCAAAAAAAAAAGTTGAAGCGCTCTTACTGAAAAACGCCTTATATGCAATAGAGTATGTTTCTTAAGAGAGCACTGTCAAATCAATCACACTTTACTGAATACAATAATATTTTTTTGGAAGCAGAAGCTTCTTTATTTACTCAAAGCTATTTAATAACTAAACTAAAATATGTTTCTTACTTCTACTTATTATACGAAGTCACGTTGGTTGACAGGTGACTTCTGTTGGTTCCCAAGAATGATAATACACGGCCAGCTATTGAATAGTTGCGCATGTGGTGTTGTATGCCCGTGGGAAAGCGACTTATTTGTTGGTCGAATGCTTACGCAACATTAAGTATTGCTGTCGTATGAATATTTACGTATTTATAAAGCGGTTTTCAGTAAGAGTGCTTCAACTTTTTTTTTTGAATAAAACACAAACGGTTTGACTTTTTTAACTAATTTTTTTTTTTATTATCGAGTTTGAACATATACATTTAAGTGTGAAATTCGATTTCTTTTGCATGACCACCGCGTGCACGTTTTACGAAGTCCAATCATTGAACCCAATTTTCGACCACTCTTTTGCATAAATCGGCCGAAATTCCAGCAATTTCGCGTTCAATATTGGCTCTGAGCTCACAAATCGTCGCCGGCTTGTTGCTGTAGACCAATGACTTCACATAACCCCAAAGAAAATAGTCTAGAGGCGTCAAATCACACGAGCGCGGCGGCCATTCGACCGGTCCATTTCTGGAAATAATGCGCTCATCGAACTTACTCTTCAACAAATCAATTGTAGCGTGTGCTGTGTGGCTTGTAGCCCCGTCCTGTTGAAACCACATGTCGTCTAAGTCTATACCATTCAATTGCGGCCGAAAATAATCGTTTATCATGTCGCGGTATCGATTTCCATTCACAGTAACGTGGCGATCGTTCTCGTCAACGAAAAAATATGGGTCAATTACGCCGCCGGCATGTAAACCGCACCAAACAGTGATTTGTAGTATGATTATAAGTCGGATATGCCTTAACATTAATATTCATAAACATTTTGTTTTGGTTTTTATTTTATTGTCCACTTATGCATTCACTTTGCTGTGCCGTTTAAATAGAGTATCATATTTCTTAAAAGGTTCATTACACTTGAAACTAAACGCAAACATAGCTAACGTATTGTTTTATGTGCGGCGCGTGAATGCTAGAATCATATTACACAAGTAAACACCGAAAAATTGTTATTGGCTTGCATTGACAAAAATTGCTATAAAAACGCTTGTACGTAGTATGTAAGAGAGAAGAAAGAAAACAATCGTTTTACAAGCTGGATGTCTAGCTTGAAATGATAAAATAAAATAAATATATTTCAAATAACAAACAATACTTTCTTTAAATAAATATAATATATATAAACAAAGTGCAAAATATTGCATGAGTGCTGACGATATCTGCACCAAAAATTGCAATATATTTGCAAGTGCCCTAAAAAGCACCAAATATTAAGTCCTGACGAGATCAGCCAAAACGATCCGTCAGCTGCGGAAGGAAGAACTTGGTTAAGCCATTACAACCAAAAAATAGATGAACAACCGAGCTCAAGGGCCGCAACCATTCTCCTTGGAGGAATACAGGAGACGGAACGGCCTCAACAAAAAACCAAAAGAGGTTTCCATCCCAAAGGTGAGCAAGCCAAAAAGAAGAGGAGGCTACACCACCAGAATAAAGAGGGAAATCAGCATACTCATCAGGGAGGTAAACCAGCAGCCACCGCCATCCTGGGAAAAAGCTAGCGCAATCTGGGAGCGCATAACCCAACTGGAATTCCTGCTCCAGCAGAGAAAAAAATTAAGTAAATATGCATAAAACACTGTGCATGATTGAATGCAGACAGTTAGAGTCTGTAAGCGTTAACCGCTCGAGACAAAAATAATTTTCATTTATTTCTTTACATGGCAAAGTTAAACAACTTTGGCTTCTGTTTGCCTATTAAAAATTTGACTGTAAATGATTAAAATTTACTCAGAAGGTCATTTTTATGAAAATGTTTGAATTGTTATAAAATGTTAAATATAATGTGTTTACTTAATAAATGAATTAACTTGAAAAAAAAAAAATTTTCATAAATCCAATGTAAAAAAAAAATTTTTCAAAATGTTTATACACACATTGTCGTTAAAAAAAAAAAAAAAAAAAAAATAAAAATAAATAAATTCAATGTAAAAACAAAATTTATAAATTATACGGTATAAGGTCCCCAATAGCTAATCTTTCAAAAATGGGAAAAACTTTATCAAAAGTTGATAAACCCAATGCCAATGTAGTAAACGAAGTAGTCGTTAATACTGGCTTAAATTTAATCGAAATTTGTTTAATTATAATCACAGTAATAACCTTATTAATATTAGCATTAAAATTATATGCTATGCATAATAAAAAATTGAGGAAAAAATAATCACGTCGCGGACGCTTTGTCTCGCATTACAATCAATGACTTAAAAGAAATAAATGAAAAGAATCAAAATTTATACAAAATAGTGACTAGATCAATGTCGAAAAATAACAGCAGTCCAACTACACAGCAGCACATTAAAACATATGATAAGCCCAAAATATATGTCCCAATTAATAACACTGACGTCAGGAAATACAATAAATTAAAGATTACACCCACGCGATGTTGCATCAAACGAGGAAAATCTATAATGGCATATATAAAAATTGATGACTTATTTGTTAATGGGAAAATTGACTTAGGACAATTCTTCTCTAGGCTCGACGAAGTGGCCGACAAATATGGCATTAATAATTTACAGCTCATGCTTCACGATTGATGAACAATTATTTCCTTACCGTGGACGCACACGGTTTACGCAGTACATACCGTCAAAACCTGCTAAATATGGTGTCAAGGTTTGGTGAATTTGCGATGTCACAAATGCATATCCACTGCATGGACAAATATATACTGGCCAAGCAGAAACTGGTAGGGAAACGAACCAAGGCGAACGAGTGGTGAAGGATTTGTCTGCCAAATACCAAGGAAGTGGCCGACACATTACAATGGACAATTTTTTTACGACCTTGCCAGTTGCAGAACTGCTTCTAACCTGGAAACTCACGATCGTTGGAACTTTGCGCAAAAACAAATCATATATTCCTCAAGAAATGAACCAGAACAAAAACAGGACAATTGGTTCAACGACATTTGGCTTCAAAAATAATGTGACAATGTGCTCTTATGTTCCCAAAAAAAATAAAGCAGTAATTTTGCTTTCGACCATGCATAATGATGCTGAAATAGCTGACAGTGGGAAACCTCAAATAATTGAATATTATAATCGTACCAAAGGTGGTGTTGATCGAATGGACCAAATGTGTGCGGAATATCCAACACAAAGGCAAACAAAACGATGGCCACTAGCGATGTTCTTCTACATGTTGGACATTACAGCTCTTGCAGCCTACATTGTCTACGATTTGAATAACCCTATGTTGCCTTGGAGAACAAGCAACAAGCGTAAGCAGATCCTGCGCAGCTTGGCTGAAGCATTGTGTATGCCCATTATTGAAGCCAGAGCCATAAATCGTCTAGTGACGCGAAATTTTTCGTCTAAAATTGCTATTGAAGCATATTTCAACCGACCGCTGGAGTCAATGGTGTCAACAGCAGCATCAACATCTGCCGCAGCGCGCACGCCAAAACCTGTGTCCGGATCTTGCTATTTATGTTACGCACAAGAGGAAAAACGCCGTAGAAAAACCAGAAAGCTGTGCGCCAAATGTAAGAAGCCAATGTGTCTTGAACATTCGGTCACATCAACAAATTGCTCTATTTGCCATGATTTTAGATATAAGATAGATATAAGATGCATTTTTATAATTTTTATAATAAAAGTCAATAATATAATGTGTGAAATGAATATTTTTAATTTTTCAAATAAAAAAATAATATAAAAAATGTTTTTTTTTTATTATTATGAGGATTTTTACTATTGGGGTACAAACGTATCCCGGGTGTGTGTTTACGTATATAATTTGTTTGGAAGGCTGTAGCTCCTGAACCAATGGTCCGATCTGGTTCAAATTTTGAATTTGAACTCAAAACTAAATTATCTTCCTAGATCCGAAGTTAGCGGTATAAAGGTGTAGCGGTTCAAAAGTTACAACACTTCAAAGTTGAAGTGGATACATTTGTACCCGGGTGTGTATTCTAGGGTTAAGATACCAGGGCTCTGCGCCCGCCAATCCAGTACATTAAATTTTTCTCTTCTAAGCCATTGCTTCACTGTCTTTGCAGTATGCTTTGGATCATTGTCCTGCACTAATGTCAAATTTAATAGCATAAACTCAAACACAAATGGCTCCATTTTATTCTGGAGTATATCCAGATACTGAAATCTATCCATTTTACCAACCACGCGAACAATTGGCCCAACACCATGCCAGGAAAAGGCTCCCCAAACTATGATGCTTCGTCCGCCGTGTTTAATCGTCTTTTTTGTGAACCTAGGATTTAGCGCGTGATTTTTTGGATGACCTACAATAGTTTTCCCACCTGGTCCCATCCAATTAATTTTGGTTTCGTCGGCCTTACGTTTTTCCAAAACTGAACAGATTTGTCTCTGTGGGCTTTTGCTAAGGAAAGTCGGTGTTTGATATGTTTTTTTGAGAGGAGTGGTTTTTTCTGCTTATGCGACTACACGGGCTTTAGTCGCCTTTCTTCAAGCTTTCTGGACACCTGTAGACCAGATTCAGATATTTCTGCATAGCTTTTTCCGTTTTGACTCATACGGTATATAAGAGCTCTTTTCTCCGGCGTGCAATGTTTTCCACGTCCTATTTTTAGTAATTACTTTAAAATTTTATTTAAGAAACAAAAAATTATACTAAAAATCGCTGAAACAATATTAAAGTCTTACTCTCCGCTGCACAAGTTAAAAGGTGCTATTTTTGTGTCAACTTCAAAACAGCAATAAGCATAAATAAAATAGAACGCTAAAAACTCCATCGAAAAAAAACAGTAAATTTCTCGCATAAATGTAAGCTTAATAACAGTAATAAATGTAAACAAACCAATTTATGGTATTTGATCAAACCAAAGTTCATACTAAAAACTTAACCTAACATATAAGGTTCACACTTGTGCTATTTATCTGTCCATGGCTGCATACATGTTCGTGAAAATTCAGTGAATGGCTTGGTATTATTGTGATTTGTCAGATTTAAAATAAACAAACTAATGAAAACGAAGTCCCGTGTGTTAAATTGTGAAAACACAAACTAATAGGATGCCTCCAAATACAGTTTGTTTGCGTTTTTATGTTGAAGACGCCGTGGCAAGAAAGTATGTGTGCGCTCGTATAATTTCTTGTGTTTAGTTGTTTCCATTGCTTTCGCCTACACTTCTTTTTCACAAATAAGTAATTTCCCTTCCTTTTGTTTGTTTATTGATGGACTCTTACAACACGGCGAATTCGGCAGGGGCAATCATTTTTCTGTCATCCTTGCATGTACTCCGACTGTACGACCGTTCGGGTTTTTTCTGAAAAAGTCTCTAAAATCTCTGCGGACTGAGAACTAAGCTTTAAAAAAAAAATAAATAATTGGCGCGTACACTTCTGTTAGGTGTTTGGCCGAGCTCTTCCTCCTATTTGTGGTGTGCGTCTTGATGTTGTTCCACAAATGGAGGGCCCTACAGTTTCAAGCCGACTCCGAACGGCAGATATTTTTATGAGGAGCTTTTTCATGGCAGAAATACACTCGGAGGTTTGCCATTGCCTGCCGAGGGGCGACCGCTATTAGAAAAATGTTTTTATTAATTTTGCCATCACCGAGATTCGAACTAACGACCTCTCGGTGAATTCCGAATGGTAATCACGCACCAACCCATTCGGCTACGGCGGCCGATAATTAATTATATTCGTTTTGTATTAATAATTCGTTTTGTTTAAAATCTGATTTCAAATATCTTCACGGGTTGAAGAAATATTGTTTTCGGCAATGAAGGAACTCCATTGCTGGCTAAGCTTTAGGCTCTATTTAATTTGAATGCCCACTTGGACTATGGTTCTTGCTAGTTAACTGTTGATGGATGGTATTCAGCTCATCAAAAGTTCATGTCAAGTGGATGTTGATAGATTATCATCATTTTTTGTGAAATAAATTTACGACTCTTGCCTATCCACTTCTGCTAATTTTCAATATATTCCAAGCTGGTAATAAAAACGATATCGCCAACTATTTCAACAGTTTCGAAGCTCTTTGAGTACATTATAAATAAAAACTTATATTGCTATTCGCTATAAAACGTAAAATATCATTAATCAGCATGGTTTTATGGTTGGTAGGTCAACTGTCACTAATCTTGTTGTTTTTTTCAGATTTTTGAACGACTGCTTTCGATAACACGGTGCTACAAAATAAAAAAAATTGAAAGAACTCTTCAAGTGATATAGTGCACGTTTTAGGTCAAGTCCACTACAATATAAAACTGTGTTTAGAAAATTCAAAACACCCTAAAATTTTTTATTTATTGTTAAAAACCCGATTTATGGTGGTTTTGATTTACTTCATCACATAACTAACCCATTTTTCAACCGATTTTTCATTTCAATATGGTCTTGGGAAGGGGAGTGTATGTGCGTTATGAATGTATATAATTCTAAGATTGAAAGATTGGCATTCAAATAAATGTTCAATAACAAGCTCTGATTTGCGCAATTTTTCCACGTTTTTTTCAATGTGATGCAATTTTTTGGCCACTTTTCTCCAACGGGCACCACAAATATATATATTTTTTTAAGCTCCAATAAAATGTGCTCGAAATAAGCTATTTTTCATCTTCATACATTGAAAACTGTAAAAGTTACGATTTAAAAAAAAACACATTTTTAAAAATTCAGCTGAACCGAGACTGCGAGAGAATACCGCATGACCGATAGTGCTTTACTGCTCATTGTGACTAATTTTAAAAGACAGCAATAATTTTACATAACTATGAATACATCTAACATATCAAAACTCATTATAACCCAAGCTTGCCTAAGCCCATCTGACCAACCGAAGCTTGCATAACACAGCAGAACCGTTTGCAATGTGCTGGTAAGCATGCACAATTTAATGAGTGTGAAAAGAGTGTGAATGATCAAGACCTATGAAAACTTAGCATAAGTGCATCTAACCTAATCTAACCTAACCTTACCTAACCTTATTTACACAATATAATATACGTTATTCAACCTAATATACACAATATAATATAAGTTATTCAAGGTTACGTCGAGTTTGGATAGGTTTGCATTGCAAACTATTCAAAATGACTTCCTTTTGCAATGCAGAAAAGCAGCAAAGGGTTCGATTGTCTCTCATTGTGTACGGTTGGATTGATTTTGATAACGTTAGGTTAGGTGAGGTAGGTAATACTACGTCCGGGTAAGTCAGAAAATTGCACAAGCAAGTCAGCAAATTACGTTACTTTTTACATTATTATTATAATTTTTTTTTTTGACGTTATAATATTCTTCTACGGTCTCTGTTCAACTCGAGAATGCTCTGTTTTTATTTTATTTCTACTTGGAAAATTTCTTATCAATTTTGATGAAATAATACTAGCTAGATTCGGAAGGGACAGAGGTATGAGTATGAGTATACTTAAGTATACACGTATTTTAAGAATAATAACGGAGAATCGCATTAAATTTGCAAATATGAAAGTAGTGAACAAAACTTTCAGTTTACTGATTTCTTTGTTGAGCAAAAAAAATCCGTTACTTTGACACATTTTGATAGATTTTTGAAATCAAATGCTTCTTACGTTCGAAATAGACACAGCAATAAGACTTTCTACTAATAAATAAACCCTTCATTTCAATATTATCGACAACATCTCGTTAAACTCGCAAAAATTGGAAAAATTCACTACAATTTAAGTTTTGTGTTGAAAAATCAGTGGTTATTTTTGCTTAGCGTGAAAAATAGAAAACATACGTCAGAAGGACTAACATTTACCTCAACAAAACTGTTTCAAGATTGGAAATCGGATAAAATGCAGACGAGCTACGAATTTTTAAGTGTCGGAAAACACTGAAACGATACGATAAATAAAAAATTTGAGAGTGTTAAAAATTTTTTGAGCACGGTTCCGCGTCGTTCTCGGCTAGATCTACAGTGCTCATCATGTCACTTCAAAAGTTCTGATTCACTATAGCACCGTGTAATAGCTTTGAAGTTGATGCTGTTTATATAGATTTTACCTAGGCTTTCGATAAAATCTGTTCCCAAATCTTAATCTCAAAACTAGTAAGTTTTGGGTTTCTCCATATTTTTCTTAAATGTATAAACAAGCATGTCGGTCCTTTTCAATCATAAATGTGTAGTCATTGTCGATAATGTATCTTCTATCCTTTTATTGCCTCTACCGGTGTCCCGCAAGGCAGCATTTTGGGCCCTTTGTTTTTTGTAATTTTTATTAATGAGATATCTGAATATTTCCATTTCTCTGAATATGTTTTATATTCATACGACTTAAAAATTTTTAAGGCTGTACTAAACCTGTCTGATTCATACAATCTTCAATCAGAACTCTACAACGTTGTGGTCTGCTGTGATAGGAATCTACTTTCACTAAATATTAAAAAATCTTCTCATGTGTGATTTTCTAAGTCAAAGCAATTAATCTCTACTTTATATTTTATAAAGAACTCGCGTACATATGCTCTTAATGAAAGTACTGATTAAGGAGTAATATTTGACTCCACTTTTCAGTTTCTTAGTCATTTGAATTTTGTCATCGCCAAATCGTATTCTACACTTGCTCTTATTCGGCGATTTTACGGATCGTTTTGCACTCAGATCTTTGAACTTCACTGATCCGTCTCCTTCATATAATGCAAATTTAAAATCGTTACAAAGTAGAGGAAGTATACTTTCACTCTGCTTTGTTTTCGATATTATAAATGAAACAGTTGACTCACCTTTACTCTTATATCGCATTAATTTTCACATATCTCCAAAAAATCTTCAGAAAAATGATTTATTCTTCCTAGAGCGGAGTAGAACTGTTTATGCCTCGAAAGCACCTTTAATTAAAATATTGAATGAGTTTAACCAGATTTCAAGTTCTTTGGCTTTTGATTTATCTCTATCTAAATATAAGGCCGCCGTAGCCGAATTGTTTATAGCGTGACTACCATTCGGAGTTCAGAGAGAATGTTGGTTCGAATCTCGGTGAAACACTAAAATGAAAAAGAGTTTTTTCTAATAGCGCTCGCCCCTCGGCAAGCAATGGAAAACCTTCGAGTGTATTTCTGCCTTCAAAAAGCTCCTCATAAAAAATATCTGCCGTTCGGAGTCGGCTTGAAACTGAAGGTCCCTCCATTTGAGGAACAACATCAAGACGCACGCCACAAATAGGAGGAGGAGCTTGGGCAAGCCACCTAAAATGGGTGTACTCTCCAATCATATATATATATATGAGTTCAAATTATTACTCAATGAAATTTTTAAATAGTAACGAAACATTTATATACATATATGTACGATACATATATATGCCTCTTCTTTTCGCCAAGCGTTAGCAAGTTGCGCGTAGATGATGGAACTGTTATAAATGAACATATTATATGTTGGCGGGAATAGAACTGCCTTAAATTACATGTGTTTGTACGACAGTGAGTTATACCAGTCTAATGAGCTATAGCCATACTCGCTAGCGGCGAATCTTGTTCCATAATTTTGCCAAGGAACATTGTTAGTTCTATGTAGTCTGTATACGTTGTATTTCTAGACTTTCTAAGTGAATAAATAAATAAGAGTATATCCATTAGAAAAAAAAGTGGTTTGAGTCTAACCTCGCTATCTTTGTAAGCCAGCAATAAGCATTTTGAATACAATCTCGTAACAGTTGAATTTGAAATTTGGAAAGGTCAAGCCAAGGAGCACCAGGAGATTTGGTGGCTCCTAAAACACTAAAACTAAAAACCCCATTGCATTTAAAGCTCTAGAAAGGGGTTGATAGTCGAGGAGGGAAGGAGAACACATAATGATACCGACCATCACCCGAATGTCTTTCCTTCTATGTTTTAGTAGAAAGTTTGACAGTCTTCTGTTCGGACTTGTATCAAAACTCTTTGCAGTTCTACAGCGTTCTAGACCGGACCATCGTTCTTTATGTAGATTGCCTACATAATCGCTGATCCAATTTATGATTCCTGCGCAACTGATTCCGATTATTGGATCTGGCCCCTGTGGGGCCAATCTGTTTCCCGCTCCATCTCCTCTCGATTATCCATTCGGCTACTTTCAGGATGGCAAGAACTTCTGTTTGGAAAACAGTTGCCATTTCCCCCATAGCATAGTGATACTTATTCGTATCGTTTAAGTACTATCCGGCTCCAGACCCTATTTCATTCTTGGACCCATCGGTAAAGAAAATATCAGTCAAACCTCCCTGCATGCATTCTGGATTGCACCATTGCTCACGCAATGAAAATCTGAAACTGTGGGTATCAGGTCGTATTTAGGTGCCAAAAACAGAGGATACTGCTCAGATAGCAACCTAAAGATTCCTCTTTGTCCCGAAGTTTCGTCTTCGCGCCAGAAACCATATTTATGGAGTCTGCACATTGCTTTTATTGCTTCCTGATGTGTCTTCAGATTCAAGAGGAGCAACTCAGGCATAGCATTTAGAGCATCACCAGAGGTTGTACTCATGGCACCCATGATGCATAAACATACACTTCTTTGTAGTCTGTATAGTTCCCGGATTGTGGACTTAACCATGCTAAGTCGCAACCAGACCACAAAAGCGTAAGTGATGACTGGTCTGATAAGTGCTGTGTATATTGCTGAAAAATCTTCAATGCACAATTCACCTTCAGTGAAACGTGTGTCTCCCAAGTCAGCTTCTTATCCAAGATTACTACTAGATATTTAACTTCATCGGAAAGACCAAGTGTCCCACCTTTCAGTGTTTGAAGACTGAGCCCATCCAATTTCCGTTTTCTCGTAAACAAGACTATGGTTGTTTTGTTCGGATTAACGGAAAGACTTTGTCTCATGCACCAGTCATCGATTTTGCCAGGAATCCTCTGAACTTTCGTGCTAAGCCTCCTTAAGGATTTATCCGACGTTAGCGCACAGACATCGTCCGCATATGCTTGGACATGAAAACCGAGATCCTGCATCTCCGCTAGTAGAGAGTCTACGACGAAGCACCACATCAGCGGAGAAAGAACACCCCCGTGGAGACATCCTTGTCTGGCCCTGACTGTGATTTGTTCGTCACCGCTCCCAACAGCGGCTAACAGCCTCTGGGAGAGTATGGAATATATAAATTTTGCAATGGTTTGATTAACTCCGTGGCGTTTGGCAGAAGAACATATCGAGCCGATAGTGGCATTATAAAAAGCCCCCTCAATGTCCACGAACACGCCTATTGTGTATTCGTCAGCTTCCAGCCCAGCTTCAATCTTGCTAACAAGATCGTGTAAGGCTGGTTCACATGATTTTCCACTCTGATAAGCGTGTTGGTTTCTACTAAGTGGACTTCTCGGCAATACCCCCAATCGAATATGTTCCTCCACCACTCGTTCTAAACTTTTCAACACGAACGATGTAAAACTGATTGGTCTAAAACCTTTTGCTAGGGAACAGTCATCTTTTCCTGGTTTCGGAATAAATACTACTCTTACGCGTCGCCATATAACCAACTGCAAGACAGACTGTGAAGATCCTTTTCAAGGCCCCAATCAGCCTGTCTCTTCCTTTCTTAAGTATTGTTGCATATATTGCGTCAGGTCCAGGCGACTTAAAGTTCTCAAGGGATGACAAGGAAAACCTTATCGATTCTTTTGTCACTATCCGACTAGCAATATACCAGCTGTACCTAGAGGTTCCACCGTTGCTACCGTTATTGTTCATGCCACTCTCTTCTTCAGAGAGAGTTCCACTGCCCGGAAAATGGGTTTCGAGTAGAGCATTAAACGTTTCCGATTTTGCAATGGTGTAGGAACCATCAGATTTTCGAATGGAACCCAGCCTTACTGATCGGTCTAGATGAAGGACCTTACAAAGTCTCGCTTTTTTCCTCATTTCTTCGACGTTACTGCAGAAATTTCTATAGGATTCAAGTTTGGCTTTCCGTACTTTTTTTATATTCTCTCTGTATAAGTCGATGATTAACCCAGTCCTCTTCTGTTTGGATCTTTAAGGCCTTATTAAGAAGTTTTCTGGACCGTACACGAATCTTCGACAGTTCAGCCATTTGATTAAAGTACCTTCTAATTTCTTAGTAGCATCTTCAATCATTTCTACTGATTTGAGTTTTTTCAGGTTTGATAATCGCTCTGTTACAAGCTCACCATACCTGTCCCAGTCCACATTTCGAGGACTCCTACCGGAAGGTATTGATATTGTATCAATTCCCAGTCGGAATTCGATAAAACGATGAACAGAAACAGAGTCCTCTTGCAAAACTCGCCATCGGTTGATTTGATTTCCAACTGACCTATTGGTAAGTGTTAAATCAATCACCTCTTATCTCCTCTTGGTCACAAAAGTGTGTTTGTTACCAGTGTTTTGAATGACCAAATCGGATGACAGGATAAAATCCAGTAACTTGAGACCTCTGGGGTTGCATTTGCTGCTTCCCCATACAATTTTCTGTGAATTTGCGTCACAGCGCACTATTAACCCCAGATTATTGGATTCTGCATGCTTAACCAATTCTCTTACACGCACGATCAATAGTTTTTCTCAAATGTCTGAAGTGACAGAAAGAAAAAGAAGTAGTAGTTCTCGCTTGGTTTGAACCAGTGCGGCGATAAAAGCCGTTCGAGAAAGAATTCGCAGAAATCCCCTTAAAAAGCAGTACATCATGAAATTTTTAATAAGAATAACGACAATATCTATGCTAAAACTTCTAAAGACGCATCCATCGAGCCTCCGTAATGATTTGGTGAGGAGTGTTTACTCTCTTCATTTCTGCGAAAAAAGGGCTAAGACCGAAACAAAAGTGTACCAGGAAGATGTCTTAGAAGGTGTGGGAAACAGTTGAGCAATACTCTCTTCAATGGAGAGCGTTGGATATTTCAGCAAGATTTTTTTCTAGCCTGTAAGGCAAAAACCACCCAGCAGTGGCTAAAAAATCATATTCCTGCGTTCATAGCCGCAGAAGATTGTCTGTCTGGAAACTCGTATCTGAATCCATTGAGCTACAGTTTGTGGTCAGAATGGCCAGGAGAACATGGCCTCTCAAAGGCCTCGAGGTTTGATAGAGCCTACACTTTTGTCCAAACATAACAACCAGCACATACCACATTTGTTGCCGGAGCCGCTTGTTAGAAACGGACCCGCCATATCCATGACCTCTCGCTCAAATGGTGAACCTGCGTTGGATTGCTGTAATATTCAACGACTTCTCTCCTCCTTTCGCTGCTATATATGTACTGTGCACAATTTCGAGCCTATTCGACAACTGACTCTCTGTAATTTACCAAGTAATTTCTATGAGTTAGATGACTGTATCGGATTCCTGTATCGAACACAGAGATCCGCAAAAATATTAAAGACTTTTTTTTTTTGTAATTGGCAGTATAATCAATTCTTGGGCTGATGAGCATTTGATAGACAAAATGTCGCGTTACCAGAAATAAGGCCCCAAAATATGCGTGCGTTTTTACGTTAATGGAGTGTAGCGATTTACATATTTGTAATAAATTGTTTTAACATAAATTCAATTGATAGGAAATAATTTATATTAAAGCTTGTTTTCAGTCAATGTCAATTCATCTTGCGTACATATGTATGTAATGCGTTTTTCAATAGGTGCGCTTCAACTTTTTTCCGATAGGGAGGGCGAACGACGCAATATTTTTTATTTTTCGCTTGTCATTTGTAAACTTCATTAGTATACATTTCATCATGGAACGCTACACACTTGAGCAACGATTGCAAATCGTGCAAATTTTTTATGAAAATAATCGTTCTGAAATTCGAAAATGATCCAGATTTTTTCCAAAAAATCATCTTCAGTGATGAAGCTCACTTTTGGCTCAATGGCTTTGTCAACAAGCAAAATATGCATTACTGGGCAGAAAGCAATCCACACGTGATTCATGAGGCACCGTTGCATCCCGAAAAAATCACTGTTTGGTGCGGTTTACATGCCGGCGGCGTAATTGGCCCATATTTTTTCGTTGACGAGAACGATCGCCACGTTACTGTGAATGGAAATCGATACCGCGACATGATAAACGATTATTTTTGGCCGCAATTGAATGGTAAGGACTTAGACGACATGTGGTTTCAACAGGACGGGGCTACAAGCCACACAGCATACGCTACAATTGATTTATTGAATAGTAAGTTCGATGAGCGCATTATTTCCAGAAATGGACCGGTCGAATGGCCGCCGCGCTCGTGTGATTTGACGCCTCTAGACTATTTTCTTTGGGGTTATGTGAAGTCATTGGTCTATAGTAACAAGCCGGCGACGATTTGTGAGCTCAGAGCCAATATTGAACGCGAAATTGCTAGAATTTCGGCCGATTTATGCAAAAGAGTGGTCGAAAATTGGGTTCAACGATTGGACTTCGTAAAACGTGCACGCGGTGGTCATGCAAAAGAAATCGAATTTCATACATAAATGTATATGTTCAAACTGGATAATAAAAAAAAAATTAGTCAAAAAAGTCAAACCGTTTGTGTTTTATTCAAAAAAAAAAGTTGAAGCGCTCTTACTGAAAAACGCCTTATATGCAATAGAGTATGTTTCTTAAGAGAGCACTGTCAAATCAATCACACTTTACTGAATACAATAATATTTTTTTGGAAGCAGAAGCTTCTTTATTTACTCAAAGCTATTTAATAACTAAACTAAAATATGTTTCTTACTTCTACTTATTATACGAAGTCACGTTGGTTGACAGGTGACTTCTGTTGGTTCCCAAGAATGATAATACACGGCCAGCTATTGAATAGTTGCGCATGTGGTGTTGTATGCCCGTGGGAAAGCGACTTATTTGTTGGTCGAATGCTTACGCAACATTAAGTATTGCTGTCGTATGAATATTTACGTATTTATAAAGCGGTTTTCAGTAAGAGTGCTTCAACTTTTTTTTTTGAATAAAACACAAACGGTTTGACTTTTTTAACTAATTTTTTTTTTTATTATCGAGTTTGAAGATATACATTTAAGTGTGAAATTCAATTTCTTTTGCATGACCACCGCGTGCACGTTTTACGAAGTCCAATCATTGAACCCAATTTTCGACCACTCTTTTGCATAAATCGGCCGAAATTCCAGCAATTTCGCGTTCAATATTGGCTCTGAGCTCACAAATCGTCGCCGGCTTGTTGCTGTAGACCAATGACTTCACATAACCCCAAAGAAAATAGTCTAGAGGCGTCAAATCACACGAGCGCGGCGGCCATTCGACCGGTCCATTTCTGGAAATAATGCGCTCATCGAACTTACTCTTCAACAAATCAATTGTAGCGTGTGCTGTGTGGCTTGTAGCCCCGTCCTGTTGAAACCACATGTCGTCTAAGTCTATACCATTCAATTGCGGCCGAAAATAATCGTTTATCATGTCGCGGTATCGATTTCCATTCACAGTAACGTGGCGATCGTTCTCGTCAACGAAAAAATATGGGTCAATTACGCCGCCGGCATGTAAACCGCACCAAACAGTGATTTGTAGTATGATTATAAGTCGGATATGCCTTAACATTAATATTCATAAACATTTTGTTTTGGTTTTTATTTTATTGTCCACTTATGCATTCACTTTGCTGTGCCGTTTAAATAGAGTATCATATTTCTTAAAAGGTTCATTACACTTGAAACTAAACGCAAACATAGCTAACGTATTGTTTTATGTGCGGCGCGTGAATGCTAGAATCATATTACACAAGTAAACACCGAAAAATTGTTATTGGCTTGCATTGACAAAAATTGCTATAAAAACGCTTGTACGTAGTATGTAAGAGAGAAGAAAGAAAACAATCGTTTTACAAGCTGGATGTCTAGCTTGAAATGATAAAATAAAATAAATATATTTCAAATCAGCCAAAACGATCCGTCAGCTGCGGAAGGAAGAACTTGGTTAAGCCATTACAACCAAAAAATAGATGAACAACCGAGCTCAAGGGCCGCAACCATTCTCCTTGGAGGAATACAGGAGACGGAACGGCCTCAACAAAAAACCAAAAGAGGTTTCCATCCCAAAGGTGAGCAAGCCAAAAAGAAGAGGAGGCTACACCACCAGAATAAAGAGGGAAATCAGCATACTCATCAGGGAGGTAAACCAGCAGCCACCGCCATCCTGGGAAAAAGCTAGCGCAATCTGGGAGCGCATAACCCAACTGGAATTCCTGCTCCAGCAGAGAAAAAAATTAAGTAAATATGCATAAAACACTGTGCATGATTGAATGCAGACAGTTAGAGTCTGTAAGCGTTAACCGCTCGAGACAAAAATAATTTTCATTTATTTCTTTACATGGCAAAGTTAAACAACTTTGGCTTCTGTTTGCCTATTAAAAATTTGACTGTAAATGATTAAAATTTACTCAGAAGGTCATTTTTATGAAAATGTTTGAATTGTTATAAAATGTTAAATATAATGTGTTTACTTAATAAATGAATTAACTTGAAAAAAAAAAAAATTTTCATAAATCCAATGTAAAAACAAAATTTTTCAAAATGTTTATACACACATTGTCGTTAAAAAAAAAAAAAAAAAAAAAAAAAAAATAAATAAATTCAATGTAAAAACAAAATTTATAAATTATACGGTATAAGGTCCCCAATAGCTAATCTTTCAAAAATGGGAAAAACTTTATCAAAAGTTGATAAACCCAATGCCAATGTAGTAAACGAAGTAGTCGTTAATACTGGCTTAAATTTAATCGAAATTTGTTTAATTATAATCACAGTAATAACCTTATTAATATTAGCATTAAAATTATATGCTATGCATAATAAAAAATTGAGGAAAAAATAATCACGTCGCGGACGCTTTGTCTCGCATTACAATCAATGACTTAAAAGAAATAAATGAAAAGAATCAAAATTTATACAAAATAGTGACTAGATCAATGTCGAAAAATAACAGCAGTCCAACTACACAGCAGCACATTAAAACATATGATAAGCCCAAAATATATGTCCCAATTAATAACACTGACGTCAGGAAATACAATAAATTAAAGATTACACCCACGCGATGTTGCATCAAACGAGGAAAATCTATAATGGCATATATAAAAATTGATGACTTATTTGTTAATGGGAAAATTGACTTAGGACAATTCTTCTCTAGGCTCGACGAAGTGGCCGACAAATATGGCATTAATAATTTACAAGTGGCACCTAGCGAGAAAATTTTCGAATTTGTCTCGATTAATGATTTTAAAAATAAGGGCAATATGATATTAAATAAAGTAAAAGTAGCGCTACTGAATGAGGTGACCCACATTAATGATGCTAAAACTGTAATGGACATTCTAAAAAGATACCACGATGCCCCTATAGAAGGCGGTCATTGCGGAATTTTCAGAACACTTATGAAAATTAAAAGACATTACTTCTGGAATAAAATGTCAAAAGATGTTGCTAAGTGCGCAAAAACTTGCGAAAAATGCCAAAAAACCAAAATAACAAAGCATTTAAAAGGCCCAATGACTATAACACCAACACCTACAGGTACATTTGATACAGTCTTTGTAGACACAATAGGCCCACTACCTACAACAATTAATGGCAATACTTATGCAGTCACAATAATATGCGACATGACAAAATATTTAGTCACGATACCCATCCAAGACAAAAACGCCAAGACAGTGGCGAAAGCAATATTTGAAAAGTTTATTCTTACCTACGGTCCAATGAAGACGTTCATTTCGGACATGGGTACAGAATACAAAAATTCAATACTAACAGAGCTATGTGAATTGCTAAAAATAGAGAAAATTAATTCAACTGCTTACCACCACCAAACACTAGGAGTAATAGAAAGATCACATAAAACTTTCAATCAATACGTAAGATCTTACATATCGATTGACAAAAACGACTGGGATGAGTGGCTACAATACTTCACATACTGTTTTAACACCACTCCTTCTACAGTACATGACTATTGTCCGTATGAATTAGTTTTTGGAAAAACACCAAACATGTTTCAGCAGTTCAAAAATGTAGACCAAATTACTCCATTATGTAACATAGATAACTACGCTAGAGAAGTAAGATTTAGGCTAGAAGTAGCACATAAAAGAGCTCGCAATATGATAGACATAGCTAAAATTAAGCAAAAAACATTTTATGATAAAAATAGTTTAGATCACAATTTTAGCATCGGCAATTTAGTTTTACTTAGGAATGAAGTGGCCCATAAACTGGAACCCCAATATTGTGGGCCTTATACCATTAAAGCAATAGATAATAAAAATAATGTTACTATAGTCGACAAGTTATCTTTAAAAGAACAAATAGTTCACAAAAATAGGCTTAAGATTTATCAACAATAAGTAGTTTTAAAGACGCGTCTAAACTTAGAAAATTAATACAATATATACATATATATAAAATTAAGACTACTCTTATGTACATATTTTATTTTAACAATTCAATGTAAAAGAATGTTCATACAAAAAAAAGTTGCATGAGCATTCTTCCGAAGAAGGGAGGTGTAGTATGATTATAAGTCGGATATGCCTTAACATTAATATTCATAAACATTTTGTTTTGGTTTTTATTTTATTGTCCACTTATGCATTCACTTTGCTGTGCCGTTTAAATAGAGTATCATATTTCTTAAAAGGTTCATTACACTTGAAACTAAACGCAAACATAGCTAACGTATTGTTTTATGTGCGGCGCGTGAATGCTAGAATCATATTACACAAGTAAACACCGAAAAATTGTTATTGGCTTGCATTGACAAAAATTGCTATAAAAACGCTTGTACGTAGTATGTAAGAGAAAAGAAAGAAAACAATCGTTTTACAAGCTGGATGTCTAGCTTGAAATGATAAAATAAAATAAATATATTTCAAATAACAAACAATACTTTCTTTAAATAAATATAACTCTTTACAAATTTTTTCGGGATGCAACGGTGCCTCATGAATCACGTGTGGATTGCTTTCTGCCCAGTAACGCATATTTTGCTTGTTGACAAAGCCATTGAGCCAAAAGTGAGCTTCATCACTGAAGATGATTTTTTGGAATTATTTGGATTTAAAGTAGCAGCAACAGAACGATTATTTTCATAAAAAATTTGCACGATTTGCAATCATTTCTCAAGTGTGTAGCGTTCCATGATGAAATGTATACTAATGAAGTTTACAAATGACAAGCGAAAAATAAAAAATATTGCGTCGTTCGCCCTCCCTATCGGAAAAAAGTTGAAGCGCACCTATTGAAAAACGCCATACGTGGGCAGTTTTGGAGTCCAATTTCAGAGTATGTGCCATTAACTCCTCCCCCTTTAAAGTATGCAGCGTCCTCGTTGGATGGCATTTCATTTGTAAGTACAGTGACCCCCACTCCTTCCTTTGAACTGCTAGTATTGACTTGAATGTTAATTCTCATTTTATTCCTAGAGTTCAATTTTTTTGCGATCATGGTGGCCAATAGTGATAGCGTGATTATCGAAGAGAATGTGAATATGCTTATTTTGTATTTCAAGTTGGCATCGTTTATTTTTTGGATGTTCGCTATATTGCGCTCTTTCAAATATTGCAAAGAAAGAAGCGCCTCGAGATTTGTTGTAGCATTTGTCGATTTGGCGATTGCTGGTGAGGGCTTTGCAAACAGTTGATTTTTATTAACAAAATGTTTGCCTTCAATTGATAAGCTTAAATTTTTGTATCTGATCAAAAATATACCATTCAGATTTATTTCTTTGTTGCCTGTTTTTAAGGGCCCATTGTAACTATTGATAAATAATAATCCGGGCATTATTTCTTCTATCGTGGGCATATGGTGACTGTTTATTAGGGTGCAGTTAGATTAATATCCTTTTAAAAGGTTTGGTATGCAGGTGGTCAACGTGGCTTCTTTTATGCTATTTTGCTTACATAAAATGAAGTTAATTATATTCTTACAACTATCTCTTACACCAAATATTTCTTTGTTACAAATTATTAAATTTTCATATTCAAGCTTGATTGCTTTATGGCCTTGTTTTACAGCGTTAACCTTTATTAATTTATACTCGTAAGACTCTTTGCTTGATAAGGGAAATTTTACAATATAAGCAATGGAAGATAAATTTGATGCAATTTTAACATTACTAAATCCAATTACTTCGATTTAATTTAAATAAGGCATATTTTGTTTTTCTAATGTTTCTTCAATTACAATTAATTCTTCGTTAGATAATATAAATGATGTGATCTTTTGGCTCTCCTGGGTTTCAGCTGGTATAGGAGGGATCGGGTAGATTTTTCTTCTTGGGAAAGGAATGGGCAACTTCGGCTTTTCCTAGTTATGTCATGTTCTATTGTGGCATGTATGTTTTTGAGAAGGGAGTCATACTGGTCGAGGTTAATAGTGTGTATCAGTCGATAGGTTCCTTGAACCTTCGCGGTTCCTGTCTCTATCGTTACTATGGTACTAGTCGTATAGTCCAAAATTTGGGTTTCCGCATTGCAGGAGGCAAATAGGATCCTGTAAAATTAGAGAGTGATTTTACTTTTTGAAAGGGCTTTTGTGAACGGTGAGGCTAGATTGTGCCAAAATTGTGTTGCCTTGGCCTTCTAGTACTATTTCTTTTTTATATCAGGGTGTCAGTTTGTTTCCTAGTCTTTTATCTATTTTCACATAAATACCGTCGTTATTGATGTATGTCCTGAACTCTGTCCTATCTTTATTATGGAGTCGTAAGTCTTTTTTTTTGTTTATTTTTAAGATTTTGGACATTTTCTTCGTTGTCCAATGTCATTGGGCTTGGTCCTTTTGTTCTCCCGAAAAATACTTCTACAGGTTTACGTTTGGTAGTGGAATGAATGGAATAGTTATACTTGAATATGGCTCTATGGAGGAGGTCCTTAAAGTCGCTGTGGGTGTTTTCTGCTTTAGTGCAACACATCACTTCGGTAAGTGTGGAATGAAATCGTTCTATTTGTCCGTTTATAGAACTTTTGTATGGAGGAGTTTTAAATATTTCAATGCCGTATTCGTTTTCTAGCATAAATATTATGGGGCTGCGTTCGTTTACCATAACGATATTTTCTGGGATTCTGAATGTTGTTAAGAGACTTCTTAATGGGGCCTTTATGTCTTCCGTTGCTCTGGAGCGCACAATTTTTGCTTGTGCGTATTTGGAAAATTTATCTATTGCCGTTAGCCCTACTTTGTTGTTAGTATGGTATAACTCTAAATGAACGATATGACCTGGGTAATTAGGAATGTGAGTTGGTTTCAGGAAAGGATTTACTGGATGTCTCTCATCTTTATTTTCTAAGCAAATTTTGCACTGTTTTGTAATTCGTTTTATTTTGGCTCTCATTTGTGGGAATTAACATATCTCTAAGAGTTGGGCTTTATTTTCTGTGGGATTGCGATGAGCTCTATTATGCTCGTTGATGATTTCCGTTTCCTTTTCTGATTCGTTTGTAACATCTCTAATGAATTTTCGGGTATAACGTACTTTGTACCGGCTAAAATGGATTTGGTAAATTGTTTGTATCTTCCCTAAGATGTTGTCTTCGGTTTTTATGCAATTTGTTACTGTAGAGTTGAGGTACAGTATGCAAAGTTCGTATTAGTACACCCTCTTACAAATAAAAATACCACGTATATTTTCAAATTTACTTTAAAGCAATTGATTTCAATCGTAGTGCGGTATTGTATAATTCATAAAAAAATAGAATAATAACAAAAACTCCGAAACATTTGCATAGAATTGAAAAAAATAGCTTTAGTAGGAGTGTAGCTTTTTCTACTGCAGGCAAAATTCGTATTAGTACACTTAGTATGCGTTGAATTTGTAAACAATTTGTTGGTATTTACCGTTATTTTCGAAACGATTGTGTTAAACATTCAATGTTTAACCTTGGGCAGTTGCGTTTTAGTAGCCATTTGCTGAAGTAAGTGAATTATCAAACGAAACTAGGAGATTAATAATAAATATGAACAAAAAGGGAAAGTCTTTACGCGAAATTGCGAGAACATTGCAGAAAAGTGTGTCTACAATACAAAACGTAGTCAAAATTTATATAATTGACAAAAAGCTTCGAAATGTGAGCAGGGCAAAGCTTGGACAGAGGCACAAGACTTATTAGAAACGCCTTATCAGGAAAGATCACACCGTCAGTGGAGTTTCACTAGCTACAGAACTAGAAAAATACTTTTCTATCAAAGTTACACCTCAAACAGTGCGCAATAATGTAAAAAAATTGGGATTTAGAAGCAGAACTGCGGTTAGAAAACCGTATGTAAGCTCAGTCAATAGAAGAAAGCGTGTTATATTCGCCAGGCAATATTTAAACAAAAATATGCGGTTTTGGAAAAGGGTAATTTTTTCGGACGAGTGTAAATTTAATATAAAAATGTCCGATGGACGCATAAAAATTTGGAGAGAGCCTTCTTTCAAGCACCGTGGTGGTTCTCTGATGGTATGGGATGTTTCGGGGCAAACGGAGTAGGAAAATTGCATTTTATTGATGGAATTATGACTGCGAGGCAATATATTGATATTTTAAAAAAGAATCTACGCAAAAGTGCCAAAAAAATGTATATTCCAACAAGATAACGACCCTAAGCACACGACGTTGGATACAAGGTTATGGTTCCTTTATAACTGTCCAAATTATCTCAAAACACCACCATAAAGCCCGGATATTAATCCCATAGAAAATTTATGGTCGATTTTCAAAAAGCAACTGAAACATCATCAAATAAGGAACCGAGAACATTTAAAAAAAAGTCCTCGAATCAGAGTGGAAGAAGATTTCTCCAAATCTCACAAAAAAATTGGTGGAATCTATGCCGAAGAGATTGTCTGCTGTTCTAAGGCAACGAGGGTATCCTAAATAATATTAATTTTCTGAACTATCTTTTATTTACTCTTTAAATCTTTAAAAATACATGTGTACTAATACGAATTTTGCTTCTGTGAAAAGAGTTAATTTCTTTCTTTCTTATTTTTTTTTTTGCAATTCAATACACTTTGTGAGCGGTTTTGTTATTTGGCCTTACTTTAGTTAATTATCTATAAAATAAAACGGGTTCAAGCATTTGTTTTAAAATTAATTTGAAAATATACGTGGTCTTTTTATTTATAAGGGGGTGTACTAATACGAATTTTGCAAACTGTACCTTTTCAGCAATGTGGTAAGGCTTTCTTCTGGAAAGTCTCTTTCAACAATAATATGTCTATGGTAGGTGGGAAAGGGTAATTTAAATTGTATGAAGACGTTTCGCTAGTAGAAATATAAATTTGGTTTTTAAATGCATTGATAGGTGCGTCTGTATACAGTACTAAATTTCGGGCTGAACTTTCGTCATTATGTTGGGTTGCAGACAAGGAGTTTATTTGTTGTGGTGGTCAAGAAAATGCGTCCGAGACAATATTGTTACTGCCAGGTTTGTATTTGATTTCATAATTAGATTCCTCTAGTATTGCTTTCCATCTTTTTAGTTTACTGTTAGTATTTCTGCTACTGAGTGAGTATGTCAGGGGTTGGTGGTCTGTGAAAATTTTTACTGTAAGGCTTTAAAGCCCATATTATGGCCGAAAATTCCTTTTCATTAGTTGCGTAGTTTTCCTCGGTCCTTGACAATGTTCTGGAAATGAACATTATGAGTTTACCACTTTGCTCTAGGACTGCTCCTATGGCGAGGTTTGATGCGTCGGTTGTCAAGTGAAATACAGTTTGAAGCTGCAGTTTGTTGCTTCGACCCCAGCCGGTACAGCATATAGCAAGATAGATAATACATTACTGCTAAATAACTTCCTAGAAGCCTGCTCAGGACATTTCGTTTTCCTCATAATCCGGGTTAATGCAGTTACAGCCTACACTGCTTTATCACTGGCGGAATTTAGGGCTACTTAAAGCTCAAACTGCTTAAAGCTCAACAATTTTTTCAAGATATTTGATGTACAGACTCCAGTGCGTCATCATCTACTGTAAAATTTGCCGCCTCAACTCTATTCGTTCTATTGCTAAGAACTGCATCCGTTTTATGGTTTGCAAGGCACCAACCATTATTGCGCAGCCAATCTTTTCTGATTTCGACCGCTTGATTGCAGATTGCATCAACCTGGTTAAGGAATTCAACAACGAGCACGATTACAATGGCATCTGCAAAGCCTATGATTTGGGATTCCGGAGGTAGTTTGAGACGCAAGACTTCATTGCACCTTATGTTCCAAAGAAGTGAGCCCAGCACTGAGCCCTGTGGAACTCCTTCTGTTACTCTGTACCATTTGATTCTTTCGTCGGTTTTATATTGCAGGGCTCTGTTAGAGAATCACCCACCCAATTAGTTGTATTAAACGTATTGCTTACGTCCAACGTTGTAACTAGGCATTTCTCTTTATCTCCATAGAGCCAGCGAGAACCTTCGATCGCTTTATATGCGACGCACTTTACCGCTATAACAGCATCTGTGATAGAGTGCGTTTTATAGAAACCATATCGATGTAGCAATAACCCACCGGCAATATCAATGGCTGGCGATTCACGATCAGGCGATTCACGATCAGTTATTGGGTATTTGGCGGAGCTCCTCCTTGGTGAATTTTCTTATAAAATCTCAATGAAAATTTTGTTGAAAATTTTTACACAGCTTCAGTAATCTTATGGTAAACTTATCAAAAGCAATATTTTTGAATCACATAATAAGCACAAAAACGAAATGATTGATTTTTGCCCGCTCAAAAAATACTGTACGACTCAGTGAAGTAAGCGTCGTGTAGATTTGTCTGTGGCAGAGCGCTGAACACGTATACTTCTTCTTCGCTTACGCGATTTCGGCCGAGTTTAACAAAGCGCGCCAGTCGTTTCTTTCTCGTGCTAACTGGCGTCAGCTGGACACCCCAGTGAAGCCAAGTCCTTCTCCACCTAATCTTTCCAACGCAGAGGAGGCCTTCCACTTCCTCTGCTACCACCAGCTGGTACCGCATCGAATACTTTCAAGGCCGGAGCGTTTGTATCCATTCGGACGACATGACCCAGCCAACGTTGCCGCTGGATCTTTATTCGCTGCGCTATGTCTATGTCGTCGTACAGCTCATACAGCTCATCATTCCATCGTCTGACATTTTTATCGGTGTTAATACTGGTTCCTAGATAAACGAAGTCTTTTACAACCTCGAAATTATAACTGTCAACAGTGACGTGGGTGCCGATACGCGAGTGCACCGACTGTTTGTTTGAAGACAGGAGGTACTTCGTTTTGTCTTCGTTCACCACCAGACCCATTCGCTTTGCCCCTTTATCTCGTTAGGAGAAGTCAGAACTAACAGCGCGGTTGTTAACGCCGATGATGTCAATATGATCGGCATACGCCAGCAAATGTACGCTCTTATAAAAAATTGTGCCTGAGCGATTAAGTTCTGCGGTTCGTACGATGCTTTCCAATATTAGGTTAAAGAAGTCACACGACAGCGAGTCACCCTGTCTGAAACCTCGTTTGGTATCAAACGGCTCGGAGAGGTCCTTCCCAATTCTGACGGCGCTGCTGGTGTTGAGCAACGTCATCTTACAGTTTTGCGGGGATACCAAATTCAGACATCGCGGCATACAGGTAACTCCTTTCCGTACTGTCGAATGCAGCTTTGAAGTCGACGAAAAGATGGTGTGTGTCGATTCTCCTTTCATGGGTCTTTTCCAAGATTTGACGTATTGAAAATATTTGGTCGATGGTGGACTTTCCAGGCCTGAAGCCACACTGATAAGGTCCAATCAGTTGGTTGACGGGGGCTTCAGCCTTTCACACAATACGCAGACTAGAACCTTATAGGCGATATTTAGAAGACTAATCCCGCGGTAATTGGCACAAATTGCAGGATCGCCCTTCTTATGGATTGAGCAGCGCACACTTAAATTCCAATCGGCAGGCATGCTTTCATCCGACCATATTTTGCATAGGAGCTGATGCATGCACCTTACCAGCTCCTCGCCGCCATGTTTGAATAGCTCAGCCGACAGTCCGTCGGCGCCTGCGGCTTTGTTGTTCTTTAGCCACATTACCGCTATTCTCACCTCGTCATGATCGGGTAGCGGAACGACAATTCCGTCTTCAACGACTGGGGTATCGGGATCTTCACATTCTCTGTGACATGCGCAGCTGTCACTGTTTAATAGGTTCGAGAAGTGTTCCCTCCATAATTTAAGATTGTTCTGTACGTCAGCCACCAGATTGCCGTCTTTGTTCTTACAGTAAAATGCCCCGGTCTTAAAACCTTCTGTAAGCCGGCGATCTTTCTGGTAGAATTTTCGGGCGTTGTTCCTATTGGCCAGCATCCGAAGCTCCTCGCACTCACGTATTTCGGCCTCTCGTTTCCTTTGTCGGATAATACGTCTCTCTTCCTTTTTCAGCTCTCGGTAGCGATCCCACATGGCTCGCGTTGCGCCCGATCGCAGCGTGGCTCTATAGGCGGCATCCTTTCTTTCTGCGGCAGCATGACATTCCTCGTCGTACCAATTGTTTTTTCGGGTTCGCCGGAATCCGATTTCTTCTTCGGCGGCGGTACGTAGAGAACGAGAGATGTTGCTCCATTGCTCATGCATGCCGGTTTGTTGGGCAGTACTCTCTGAGAGCAGGAGTGAGAGTCGAGTGGCGAATCTTCTGGATGCCTGTTGTGATTGCAGCTTTTCGATGCCGAACATTCTTTGCGTAGGTAGATGCACAGTTTTTGCTGCACAGAGGCGTGTGCGCAGTTTGGGTGCAACAAGGTAATGATCCGAGTCGATGTTGGGCCCTCGGATCGTACGTACATTTAATACACTGGAAGCGTGTCTTCCATCTATCACAACATGATCGATCTGGTTTCGTGTTTTTCGATCAGGAGACAGCCAAGTGGCTTGGTGAATCTTCTTATGCTGGAATCTGGTGCTACAGGCTACCATGTTTCGGGCCCCGGCGAAGTGGATCAGCCGCTGTCCATTACCGGATGTTTCGTTGCGCAAGCTGAATTTTCCGACTGTGGGACAAAAAAATTCCTTCCTTGCCCACCCTGGCGTTGAAGTCGCCAAGCACGATTTTTATGTCGTGGCGGGGGCAGCGCTCATAAGAACGCTCCAGCGCTCGCATCGTCCTTCTCTTCCGTCGGGGCGTGGACGCAAATTAGCGGTATATTAAAAAAACGGGCTTTGATGCGGATTGTTGCGAGACGCTCGTCCACCGGAGTGAACGACAGTACTTGGCGACGAAGTCTCTCTCCCACAACAAATCCAACAACGAATTTGCGCTCCTTTACATGGCAGCTGTAGTAGACGTCACAAGGTCCTACGGTTTTCTTGCCTTGTGCCGTCCATCGCATCTCTTGAATGGCAGTGATGTCAGCCTTTACTCTCACGAGGACATCAACCAGCCGGGCAGTGGCACCTTCCCCATTGAGGGTCCGGACATTCCAGGTGCATGCCCTCAAATCGTAATCCTTATTTCGTTTGCAGTGGTCGTCATCAGTAAAGGGAGGTCTCATCCGAGGCTTTTTAAACTTTTCATTGGGGGGGATTTTTTTAAATGGCGGGTCCCAAACCCAACGCACAACCAGCTATCCTGGAATGTTTCGCCTTCTCACGTTAGCTCACTCCCGAACGGGTGTTCGTAAGCTACCCAGGGGATACGTGGGCTAATCCCGGCCATTGTGAGCTCAGCATGGTCTTGTAGGGTATATTGGTACACACGTATATACATATATAAATATAAGTAGCGTACTTAGTTATGTTTGTACAAAAAGAAAGCGGGCAAATATTTGTACATTTGAAACTAATTGTCGACATGCAACATTTTTCATATTATAAGTGTACTAGCAACCCGCCCAGCTTCGCACGGGTATAAAATACCATATATACCCTATGTCACTCACTGAAAAAATGATTAAAATCGATCCAGTAGTTTTGGCTTATTCATTATTGCCCGTGGCCCACACGCGTTAAATTTGGAGTAAAACAATTCCCCTTTCTTTATAGCATGAAGATTTCCTGCTATCTTTGGGATATCTAAATTCATACCCTACATTTTTGCATATTAACTTTTTGCACTTTTACATATGTATTTATTTTATTTTTACAACAATTACTATATTGCAGAATGTCTTTATATACAACGTTCATAGCTTTCTTGTCATTAGACAATACAAACATGTTTTCTCTAGAGGTTACTCTTGAAAGAGCGACATACAGTTGGCCATGTGAAAAACAGTCAACACTCAAATCTAAGCCTGCAACGTTGAAGGTTTGACCCTGAGATTTATTAATGGTCATTGCAAAAGATGTCTTTACCGGAAATTGTAAGCGTTTAAATTGGAATGGTAGATCCGATGGTATCAGAGGGATTCGGGGAATCAATACATCTTCTCCGGTACCACATCCTGTGAGTATTGTGCACTCTATTATGAAAGTTTTCAGTGATTTTACCAGCAAACGCGTGCCATTGCAAAGTTTAGGTGGACTTAGGTTTCTTAATAAAATAACAGGACAACCTATTTTCAGCTCCATTTTGTGAGGAGAGAGTCCAGACGGTTTCAAAGAATTTAGAAATTCTGTAGGAAATTGAACAGCTTCTTCCAAATCGAGAACAGTATCGACCGAGTAGTATATTTTCGTCGGCGCATCAATCTTTGAAATAATCAAGTTATTTACTTTATCTACTTGTTCGTTAGTTGGTGACAGAATAGCTCTTTCTTTAAACCAAGATGTTGTCTTATAACTTATGTTATCAATGTCTGGATAGACATTGTTGACTAACTCTTGGATGTTGTCTATCAAAACACAAAGGTATTCTAGGTTAATCCTTCCCTCACTTTGTGTTAATTCTCCATTGCCAACTTTTAGCAGCATCTCTGGAAATAGCCTGTTCTCACGTGAAGATGACGAAATCCTCATATTAGTTTTAAGCTCTAATTTATTGACATACGACTAAAGGTGGGATCTTTTTAGCGAAGCATTTATTTCGTCAGGACGTGCTCCTCGAGTCACAACTGGTAGGATTTGACGGAAATCTCCTGAGAACAGAATTGTACATCCACCCATAGGTGCATTTTTGTTGCGCAAATCGCGCATTGTCCTATCCAGTGCTTCCACAGACGTCTTGTTTGACATGGTAGCTTCGTCCCAGACTATTAATGAGCAGTCACGCATCAATTTTCCTGTATTGCTCTGTCTAGAAACACTACAGACGCTGTTATCATCATCGGTAGCGATTTTCAGCGGGTGCTTCATTGTAGAGTGTGTGGTTCGGCCTCTTTCCAAAAGACTCTTTCCAAAAGAGTAGCGGCAATGCCGGATGACGCAACAGCTAAGGCAATTTTTCCGGTAGATCTCAATTACTAATTACTGTTGTAATATCTTGAAAAATATTGTTTTTAATTATATGCTGTAAAGAGCCATATACATAGATCTATATGAAAACAACAATGTATTTAAGGTATTTAATTGGATAAGGATTAATGTTGTACCCATTTGTTGAAATCGCTTCGAAAATAAGCTATTAGTTGTCGTAAAAAGTAAATGACAAAAAATGTTATTGTATGGAATTGATAGCAAACTAAACGCGCTCCGAATCAATAAAAACTATTCAAAAACTGTATTTTAATTATGTGCGATTTACTATTGTAATATAGAACCTGAAAATAGCGTTTTATTTCGCTGTAAAATTGTATGTACATATAATTACATGGAATTCAGTACATACATAGATACATATGTACATATGTCCGAAATGAAATAATGCGAGCAATTCGTAAATACATACATACATACGTCACCATACGATGTAATTCAACATTAATGAGGTGTGGTGAGATTATCGCTTAACGCCTGTTGCTTCATTCGGTTGACAGCGAACACACACACAAACAGCTTTTTTTGGAAAAAGAGCTGCTTTTGTTTAAACAATTTTGGTTAAATAACAAATAAATCAATTATTTTTTTTGATGCAGAACGAAAGTAAATATTTCAAAGTTAAACTTCAAGAAAGTTTCATTTTAATTGGTTGATTCGTTTATGATTTATGGCCGTGAAAACAAAAAAATTATGTTTTTTTGCCACATTTCGACCGATTGCCACGCCCCCTTTATATATTTCTTCACATTATATAGATATAAACCTTCCTCTTCAATCAATCTATCTTTAAAAAAAAACCGCATCAAAATCCGTTGCGTAGTTTTAAAGATTTAAGCGTATAAGGGGACATAGGGACAGAAAAAGCGACTTTGTTTTATAATATGTAGTGATGTGTAATCTGTAGGAAATAGAATTCACTAACTACCAACGGCATTTTCCAAGGTATTTGAATAGTTTGTGTTTATTTCTATTACAATATATTCCTTTGAAAACCGAAATTTTATTTATCCACATTTTATTGCAGGAAATAAAGCATGGTTTGTATGAATAAAAGAATAATTTAAAGAAACCAAAGATACTCAATATATATTTTATAGCAAGCTAAATCATGCTCGTATTCTTACCATTTTTTTCGTTAAAGTTAAAATAAATGTTTTACAATAACTCCTCTGAGTTCGACAAATAAATTCACAAAGTAATGGAAACACACTTGCTTTACTTAATTTCTAACACTTTACTTTAAATGTCCACATTCAGCTAAAGACTGAATTACTTTTCGTTTATTCGCTTACAAGTTCAATCTTCTACTGGATACCCCATGCGCATGCACCTCGGCTTATATACATGTGCTTAATAACTGTGGTAAATTCTAAATCTCTCAACTTGTATCTCCTGGCTCTGTTGTAGCAGCAGCTTTCTAGTCACCTGCAGTCTTCGTCTAACTCATCTAGCGGTAGACCCAGAAAGCCTGCACTGTCTCGCTAACTGCTGGTGCTGTTGAGGCTAATTCATGTTTTTGTTTTGGCCTCTCATTAGCTATTGTTCGCAGTCGATTCGCGAAACTCCACCATTCGCTATACTGCCTTCCGCTTAAGTGCGATCGTCTAGATTAGACACCAAGTCTTTCGATCTAAATGGAGCCAATTTTCCAGATGCATTACTTTGATTTTTTCCTTTCCAGTTTTGCATTTCTCTATACGATTAACCACATCATTCAATCTATTAATCATCTTGCATGGACCTCCTCAGAACGCATACAGTTTTGGAGAAATCCCTTTCTTTCTTTGCGGATTATAAAGAAGTACCAAACTACCATCGCTGAGTTCTTCGGTGTTCACAGCACGGTCAAACCTGTCGGAATCACTCCATGGCCATTCGCTCAAATGGTATACCTGCGTTGCATTGTTTTAATCGTCAAACATGCAATTCTGGGTTTTGGAACTATAAACAGATCACGGGAATGATTTCCATCTTCATTATTCCATACGCGACGCAGAACTACATAAATTATTTTAAGACTAGTTCCCTGTACCCAATACGCCTTAGCCACAGGACTCTCTTTCGAAATTTCACTTTGGGATTTCCAGTGCCTTTCGCTTCCATGATCTTTCCCAGTTCGGCATCATTCAATTGACTTCTTATTGCACTTGGTTTCCACTAATCATCGGGTTTCAACTGCATTAGTCTGATATCATCTATCCCTTCAAATCTCTCGCCTTTGGAATAATGCTTACACTCTATAACACAAGGTCGCCGGAATAGTGTATCACCATTTCCATGGTGTCCCCCTCTTTGATGCTTGATCTCGAAGTCGTAGTTTTGCAGTATTTCGATCCACCGTGCAATTTATCCTTCCGGATGCTTGAACTGGAGTAACCATCTCAGTACTGCGTGAGTACAAGTATTTGTGGAAATGCTTTACGCACTCAACCACAGCTAACAGTTTTCGCTTGGTCAGCCAGCAATTCATCTCCGGTTTTCGAGGGCTCTGCTATAATAAGCGATCACTTTTTCTAGCTCATTGATGATCGGTAACAGCACTCCACCTATCCCGCATACACTAGCATATATATCCACAACGAACTATTCTCCCGTGACCGGATACGCTAACATAGGCGCAGTGCTAACAAGTTCTTTCAATTGATGGAACGCAATTGTGGAGATTGAGCAAACTGTGGGCAACATTTGCGAATCCTGGAACAAAACGACGTTAATACGTGCACAGTCCTAGGAAACTTTGTATTTCAGGCACATTTTCTGGTAGTGGCGAATATTTTACTGATTTGATTTCTCTTCATCCATGTTGATGTCCTCGGTTGTCACCTTATGTCCATGATGCGTGACTTCTGTTTTGAACAAAGCACACTTCTACGGATTCAACCGTAATCCCGAGGAGACTATGCGTTAAGGGACTTCTTCCAAATTTTTCAGGTGATACCTAAAATGTTTACCCATAATAATGATGTCATCCAGATAGACCAAACACGTTTTACAGTGGAGTCCCCTCAGCACATGCCCCATCAGGCACTCAAAGGTTGCGTTAAATGATCTGAAAAGTATAACAGAAAATTGCCACATCCCATCTCTTAAGCTGAAGGCTGTGTTCTCACGATCATAATCCTCAATTTCCACCTGCCCTTAACCACGGAGGATAGTTCCATATGTAGAAGTCCACGCAAGTGGGCAAAGTTACTGATCGCCATTCACTTCGGAGTGGCCAGGACGATTCTTCTCCACATGGTTCAAGCAACTCCCAACTTCCGGGATTAGCAAAAGTATCTTCTGGGTAGCTTCCGAACACCCTTTCGGGAGTGAGCCAATGTGAGAAGGCAAAATATTCCAGGGTAGCGTGTTGTGCGCTGGGTTTGGGACCCGCTACGTAGAAATCCTCCCAATGAAAATACGAATAAATCCTCTGATAAGAACTTCCTATATAGATGACGACCCCTCCAAACGAACTAAGGACTACGATTTGAGGGCATGCATCTGGAATGTCCGGTCCCTTAATAGGGAAGTTGTCTCCGCTCGATTGGTTGATGTCCTCGTGAGAGTAAAGGCTGACATCTCTGCAAGAGATGCGAAGGACGGGGCAAGGCAACAACAACATAGGGCATTGCGACGTTTACTACAGCTTCCATGCAAAGGAGCGCAAATTCGTTGTCGGATTTGCTGTGGGAGAGAGACTTCGTCGCCAAGTGCTGTCGTTCACACCGGTGGACGAGCGTCTCGCAATAAACTCCATCAAAGCCCAATTTTTTAACATCTCGCTCATTTGCGTCCACGCCCAGTTGGAAAATAAGGACGATGCGACCGACGATTCTTTCCATGAGCGCTGCCCTCGTCACGACATAAAAATCGTGCTTGGCGACTTCAACGCCAGGGGTGGGCAAGAAGGGAATTTTTGGTGACACAATCGGAAAATTCTGCCTGCACAACGAAACATCCGGAAACGGACAGAGGCAGATCGACTTCGCCGGGGTCCGAAACAGGGTAGTCTGCAATACCAGATTCCAGCATACACCAAGCTACGTGGCGGTGTCCGCATCGATAAACGGGAAATCAGATCGATCATGTTGTGATAGATGGAAGACCCAACAATGACTCGGATCATCACCGCGTTGCAGACAAATTGCGTACACGCCGCTCTGCAGCAAAAACTGTACACCTACCTACGAAAAGAATGTTCAACATCGAAAAGCTGTAAACACAACATACAGCCAGAAGATTCGCCACTCGAATCTCACTCCTGCTCTCAGATAGTACTGTCCAGCAAACCGGGATCCTCGAACAATGGAGCAACATTTCTCGTTCCCTGTGTACGAGGTGAGAATAGCGATAACGCGGTTGAGCTATTCAAATATGGTGGCGACCAGTTGGTAAGGTGCATGCATCAGCTTCTATGCAAAATATGGTCACACGAAAGCATGAATGCCGACTGGAATTTAAGTGTGCTCTGCCCAATCCATAAGAAGGGCGATCCTGCAATCTGCACCAATTTCCTCGAGATTAGTCTTCGTAATATCGCCTATAGGGTTCTAGCGATCTTATTGAGTGAATCCCACCATTAACCAACTGATTGGACCTTATCAGTGTGGCTTTAGACCTGGAAAGTCTACCATCGACCAAATATTCACAATATTCCAAATCTTGGAAAAGACCCATTAAAGGAGAATCGACACATACCATCCTTTCGTCGACTTCAAAGCTGCATTCGACAGTATGAAAAAGAGTTACCTGTATGGCGCGATGTCTGAATTTAGTATCCACGCAAAATTAATACAGCTATGCAAGATGACGTTGATCAATATCAACAGCGTCGTCAGAATTGGAAAGAACCTCTCCGAGCATTCTGACTTGTATAACCTGATTTTGGAGAGGATCGTACAAGCCGCAGAACTTAATCGCTCAGGCACAATTTTTTAAAAGAGCGTACAATTGCTTGCGTATACCGATCATATTGACATCATCGGCGTTAACAACCGCGCTGTTTGTTCTGACTTCTCCAAACTGGATAAAGAGGCAAAGCGAATCGGTCTGGTGGTGAACGAGGACAAAACGAAGTACCCCCCTTTCATCAAACAATTAGTCGGTGCACTAGCGTATCAGCACCCAGTCACTGTGGACAGTTATGATTTCGAGGTTGCGAAGACTTCGTTTATTTGGGAGCCAGCATAAACCCCGACAGCAATGTCAGCCTGGAAATCCAATGTAGAATCTCTCTTGCCAACAAGTGCTACTTTGGGCTAAATAGGCAACTGAACAGTAAAGTCCTCTCTCGACGAATAAAACTAACTTTCTACAAGGCTCTCATCATACTCATCGTAACATATGGCACAGAAGCGTGGAACGATGACAACGTCCGATGAAGCGTCACTTGGAGTGTTTGAGAGAAAGATTCTGCGCAAGATTTTTGGACCTTTGCACGTTGGCAACGGCGAGTATCGCAGGCGATGGAATGATGAGTTTTACGATAACATATGTAGATATAGTGCAGCGAATAAAAATCCAGCGGTTACGCTGCCTGGGTCATGTCGTCCGAATGGATACAAATGTTTCGGGTCTGAAAGTGTTCGATGCAGTACCAGCTGGTGTTAGGAGAGGAAGAGGAAGGCCTTCTCTTCGTTGGAAAGATCAGGTGGAGAATAACTTGGCTTGACTTGATGTGTCCAACAGGAGCCGGTTAGCACGAGAAATAAACGACTAGCGCGCCTTGTTAAACTCGACCAAACTGCGTAAGCGGTTATCGCACCATTTAAGAAGAAGAAGAATTAACAATTTTTTGAATCAAGCGTGCAAAACGATTCTGCACCGGATTAAGTGTCGAGAGTGTTATCTATTCGTGATACTGGGTAGCCGTCCTTTTTCGCGACTCCATTAAGCTTTCTATAATCTACACAAAATCGGTTGCTTCTTTCTTTTTTTTTTAACCAGGACAACAGGTGAGCTCCACGAGCTTATTGATGGCTCAATAACTCCACATCGCTGCAAATCCTGGATTATCTGATTGGCTTCTTCGCGCTTTGCTAACGCAACTCGACGTGGAACTTGGCGAATTGACGTTGCATCTCCTGTATTTATTCAATGTTGCACAATCGCAGGCATTCCAAAGTCGCTGTTGAGTAGGTATCCGTATTTCTCCAGTAATTTTATAGCTTTCGTTCTCTCTAGCGCTCTTACATTTGGGAAACAAGGCCTTATGAAATCGGAGGATTTTCTTTCTTCGTCCTGGAACTCTTCCCTATCCTGTTTTAGTCCATCGCAGGTTACTATAGCTTCTATAGCCCGACATTTCCCAACTACAGCGGCTTTACCTAAAATAACTGGTGAGTTGAAATCATTTAGGACCCTTACTGGAACCCTCTTGTATTTTCCCGTCTTCACTTGTGCCCTTCCCATAATTATATTTTCCGTCCCTTTAGCAGCTTCTTTGACCCATATATCGCCTGTTCCACAGCTACCTGCCACAGTAGCCCATAAGATTCCTTCAGATTTTGGTGGAATTCATTGACAGTGACCTAGGGTTACCTTTCTGGACCGTACACTAGGCTCATACCCGGTGCTCAACGGTATCTCCATATTCTGACACGACAGAACCCTTTTACCCAAATCTAACGCAAATCCATACAGCAGCATGGAATGTACACCAATTATTACTACATTATTGATTTCAGCCAGTAAAAATGTGTGAACCACTGACAAACCTCCAAAACCGACTTTGCAAACTACCATTCTTGAAATCGTAGCTCTCACTCCTGTAGCTGCGTGGAGCTTGTAGCCAGCCAGTAGTTCCAAGTGGCCATTTAGTAAATCTGACCGGATGATCGAGTTCGTTGTACCTGTTTCCAGAGTAAGCACCTGGGATTGACCATTCACAGTACCCTTTGCGAGACAGAGACTATGGGACAGTCAGTTGTGGGAAGCAGTTCTCGCCCCTTAGAGCCCCTTAGTTTAACACCAGCGGTGTATCGGGAGCCTCATTATCAGTTTCAGCGCTTCACTTTCTTCTCCCTGGGTTTGTTTTCCGTTGGCTGCGAGGTCTGGCTGCAATTGCGGGTCCCTACCTTCGGTCTTACCACAGTTGTAACACTTTAAATCCGAGTTTCTTCGTGTAAATTGAGGAAAAGGCTCCCTTATTACTTTTCGCATTGTTTCTTCCATCGAGGTAGGCTATTCAACATCGACCCAATAGACTTTGTACACTGATTTGATCAATAGATCTGCAGTATCTGTTTCAGCGCAAATTACACTGTTTCAGCAAATATCCCTTTCGATGTTGAGGTTGTTGTCCGTTTCGTGTCCGGATCTCTTAGGAAAGTCTGGCAGTTCATCTTCTAAACAAGGTCTGCGGTCTCTTTCGCATACGCCAAATGTGCCAAACGCTCAATCTCTGTCGCGTATTCCTGCAAACTCTCATTTGTAACGTCTTTCTATTGCTGCCATCAGACTTTCATAGTTACCCCAATCGGTATCTGGAACTGTCTGCAGTACTTGAGCGAAACAAGCAATGCTGAAACTTTGTCTGCAGTACTCCAGTGATTTGTTGTTGCTGTTGTTTCAAACTGGACGTTAAATATTGGGAATGATACCGTGCATCCAAGGATTGTGATTTTACTTTCAGACCACTAGTTAACATATTCGGATGATTCAATTACAATTCACAGAGACGAGTCTAAACTGCGTCTACCTCAGCCTCAATCGTTTTTAGTTGCGACGTCAGTTGTGTCTTCTCAGTTTCTAACTAATACGTGTATCCTGGTTATCCAATTGCGCATCTAACTTCAACGAGATCTCGGTTAACATTTGTGGCATTTTCGATTACATTTGCAAAGACGGTGTTGACCTTTCCGATGACTGCGATGATATTTGCGCAGACATTTACGACATTTTCGATTCCATGTGCGATGACATTTCCGATGATATTTGCGAAAGCATTTGCGATGTGTATGTATGTATGTGTATATATGTAGGAATCGGTAAAAAGACTAGAAGTGGTCAAGTTTACTAATAAACATTTATCGACAATGCAACTCTGTTGTCAATAGTAATATATCGATGAAAAAGAAAGAACTAACACGGGTTGGATCTTCCTCTTTGAGTTTGGTAAACGTTTGGTTGTCGCTAAAAATTGAATCCAATTATATTGAGTTAATCATTTGTATTTTCATAGTTATAAGTTTTCAAACATATTCATTAATAAACCTTTCACATAAAGAAACATTAATTCAAGTGCATTATCGCTTCGTTATAATGAATTCTATCGTCTTAAATTAATAACCCCACAAATTTGGTGTCAGAAGTGGGATAGACGATGAAATCGTGAAAAACTTAAAAAAAAAATGAATATTGAAAACTAAAACATACAAGACCGTCGAACAAAAATTGCCGAGGATATTGCAAGATATATTTGTGAAGCATTTCTTATAAATCGTTAAACTTTTAAGAAATTGCGAAATTTTATGCAATTGTGGCAGTGGCAACGAAGCAAACTGGGAGAGAGAGAGAGACAACTAGTCGTGTTGGCATTTGGCTGGGAAGCACGAACAAAAGGAGAAACTGCAAATTTTGCGTGGCAAAGGCTGATATCGCAGTATCTTACAAATTTGCAAATTTTACGTGGCAGAGGCTGGAAACGAAAATTTGTAAGCAAAATCATCGGAGGACGTCTCAACTTGGTGCGACACTTAGAGGAAAGCAGATCGGTGACCTCAGCAGCGAATGCAGAGCGTGTGCAAAGAGAAGAAAAATAAGAGGAAGAAATTGGAGTGGTAACACCAAAACACGTGTAAGGTGTAGAAAAAAATCGTATTGAAATTTTATCCGAAGATATTTTAAAGTTTAAATATTGATTTGATAATACTGTTAAAACTAAATGAAATACTTGAAAATTAACGTAACGTAAATATCAACTTGATGGTTTCGAATTAGCATCGGCAAATGTTAACATTACATATAAATTGAGAGTCTAGTTGGAAAAAGTTAACATAACCTTAACAGTTGTGGAATTGAATTTGAATTCCTATTTGAAGTACATACATTTTATAAAAAATTCCAACTAAACATTTAACAAAACTATCATAGCAAAAACCTTTAAGTTAAGCATTTATAAAACTGTTTATAAAAATAATTTAATATTTCAGTACATGTAAAGCACAAGCACAAACGAGCACAAAATGAACAGAGACGAAATATTGGCGTGTACAGTTAACGAGTTAAAAGAGAAGTTGTCGGCATTAAATTTATCAACAACCGGTAGAAAACAATCATTGCAAGACCGATTATTAGAGCATTATGAGTTGCAAGTCGATGATGAAATCCTTGATAGTTCAGTAGAGGCTGTAGGAGCAGTACGATCAACTTTTACTTTACGTGATATTGAGGATTCGCTTTCACAGTTTAATGGATCAGGTCAGCCATCTGTTGAACAATGGATTGAGGAACTTGAAGATAGCGCTTCCGCTGTGCAGTGGAGTGGTCTTCAAAAATTCATATATTCAAAACAACTGTTGAAGGGTGCAGCAAAAATATATGTCCGTAGTCAAAGTGGCATTTGCGATTGGATGTCATTAAAGTCAGCGTTACTTTCAGAGTTTGGTACAGAAGTTTCTGCAATAGAAGTACATCGTATGTTGAGAAATAGGCGTAAACGACAGAATGAGGACTATCGCGAGTATCTGTATAGCTTAATGGAAATTGGAAAGCCCGTTAGATTGGATGAGACAAGTTTGATTGAATATTTCATAGAAGGCATACCAGATTCGAGAAGCAACAAGAGTAATTTGTATCAGGCCAAGACAGTTCAGCAGTTAAAAGAACAGATTAAAGTGTATGAGAAAATCCGAAATAGTCGCCCTCAAGCATCTTCTTCAGAAAAGTCTCAAGGTGAAAATAAGGGAAAAATAGGTGACAACAACAAGGGACAGCCTAAAAAGTGTTTTAAGTGCGGTGATCCGTCCCATTTGGCAAACGCTTGTAAAAAACCTGCAAAATGCTTCAAGTGTGATCAGCCAGGGCACAAAGCAGCAGATTGTTCAGGACCACGAGTTGTAGTCAAGCAAGAAATCAACAATGCAAGCACTCTTTCAAACAATAGTAGTGGAAAGTGTATTTCCAAAGATATTACCTGCAAGAATGTACTTTTCTCAGCGTTGATAGATACAGGATGTGACCTTTGTTTGATTCGAGATGATATTGTTGAAAAATTGGGAAATGTCGAATTACAAAATGAACAGCATTGTCTAATAGGTATTTGCAACAGTCAACTAAAAACACTAGGAAGCTTTGTTACAGAAGTTGAGGTTGATGGTAAGCTTTTGGAAATTACCTTTCATGTCACAAGCAAGAATGATATTAAATACTCAGCAGTCATCGGAAATAGTGTGTTGGACGTTGTAGACTTAGTTGTTTCCAAAAATTCAGTACAATTTCGCCACAAAGGAACCGACGAGTTAGAGAAAATAAGTACACTAGAGTTGTCAGATAAAGTTGCAGAACAAGACTTCGAACTATTTCAAGAGTATAAAGACTTATGCTTATTTGCTGCAACGCAAGATGCTGAGATTGATTTATCTCATCTTGATAAACCTTTAGTCGAGACAATCAAAACCCTCATTAGTACATATTTACCAGAAAACAAAAAGAAAAGCCCTGTTGAAATGAAAATATTGCTCAGTGATGAGTTTCCCGTGTTTGAACGTCCAAGACGTATGTCATACTCTGACAAGTGTATCGTTGACACTCAAGTTCAAAAATGGCTAGACGATAAAATAATTCAACCCAGCTCATCGGAGTATGCTTCTCCCATTGTTCTCGTTCCCAAAAAGGATGGTAATAAAAGACTATGTTGTGACTACAGACGCTTGAATGCTAAAATTGTAAGGGATAACTTTCCAATGCCATTGCTAGATGACGTAGTTGAAAGATTGCAGGGTCATAGGGTATTCACAACGCTTGATCTTGCGAATGGATTCTTTCATGTTCCAGTCGAGCCGAGTTCAAGGAAATATACAGCTTTTGTGACTCATAGTGGTCAATTTGAGTTTCTTTTCGTTCCTTTCGGCATATCGAATTCACCAGCTGTGTTTTCACGCTATGTTCACGCAGTTCTAATAGATTTGGTACAAGATGGAACAGTAGTTACTTATATGGATGACCTCATTATTCCCTCTAAGGATACGGATGAAGGCATTCAAAAATTGAGACGTGTTTTAGCTAGAGCCGCAGAGTTTGGTTTGCAAATTAAGTGGAGCAAGTGTCAGTTTCTAATGGAAAAAGTTGATTTTTTGGGATATATAATTGAAAATGGCACAATAAAACCATCCAAGGCAAAAACATTAGCCGTTCAAAATTTTCCCATACCAAACGATAGAAAAAGCTTACAGCGATTCCTTGGCTTGACTTCTTATTTTAGAAGGTTTATAGAATCGTATGCTTTAGTAGCTAAACCCTTGTCAGATCTACTTCGTAAAGATGAAAAATTTCAATTTGTCGAACACCAACTGGTTGCGTTTAGTCAGTTAAAGTCAGCATTAGTAAGCGCTCCAGTACTGAGCTTATACAATCCAAAAGCAGAAACCGAGGTACACACAGATGCTTCTATGCATGGCTATGGTGGTGTACTTCTGCAAAAGAATGCTGATGATCAACTTTATCATCCAATTCAATACCTTAGTCGCAAAACCAAACCAGCAGAAGAAAAATACCATTCTTATGAGCTTGAGGTGTTGGCAATTGTCGAGGCGTTGAAGAAATGGCGAGTCTATCTTCTTGGTATTAAATTCAAAATAATCACAGATTGTAATGCTTTCGCAATGACAATGAAAAAGCGAGGTGATATTCCTCTAAGAGTTTCGCGTTGGGCACTATTTTTACAAGATTTTAATTTTGAAATCGAACATAGAAGTGGAAGCAAAATGAGACATGTTGATGCTCTGAGTCGTGTATCTTGTCTTATGCTAGAAGATTCAATGCATCATAGACTTAAGCAGGCACAAACAATGGATGATTGGGTCCGAGCAGTGATGACAGTCTTAGATAGCAGCACGTACGAAGATTTCTATATTAAGCATGGTGTTTTATATAAAGATCCCATTAAGGAACTTATAGTTGTACCATCGCTTATGGAAGAGGAAATTATTCGATTAGCTCATAAGCAAGGGCATTTCTCAGCAAAACGGACTCAAGAAGCAGTAGAAAAAACATTCTTTATTCCACAACTATCAACGAAAGTGCCTAAAATTGTCAAGAGTTGCGTTGAATGCATTGTCTCGGATAGTAAAGCAGGAAAGAAGGAGGGATTTCTAACACCGATCAACAAAGAAGATAAGCCGTTAGGTACTTATCATATAGATCATGTTGGCCCAATAGAGCAAACTAGCAAAAATTACAACTATATTTTAGTAGTAGTGGATGCTTTCTCGAAATTCGTTTGGCTTTATCCAACCAAGAATACAGCGGCAGATGCAGTTGTAGATCGTCTTAAGAGGCAGGCAGGAGTGTTTGGTAATCCAAAGCGCATAATCTCAGATAGAGGAGCAGCATTCGTTTCGAACCAATTTAAGGAATATTGTCAAGGGCAGGGTATACAACACTTGATGATAGCTACTGGAGTTCCTCGCGGTAACGGACAAGTAGAACGCATACATAAAATCGTTATACCAATGTTGACCAAATTATGTCACGAAAATCCTTGTAATTGGTATAAGCACGTTGATTCCGTACAACAGACAATAAACAACACGTCGCCTAGAAGTACTAAAATATCTCCGTTTAGATTGCTTACAGGTTTTGAAATGAGATTAAACAAAATACCGGACTTACAAGAATTTTTAGATGAACAAATAATTAGTGAAATAAATCAAGAGAGGGAAGAAGTTCGAAAAGAAGCACTGGAAAATATTGCAAAGATACAACAGGAAAATCGTAGGACATTTAATAAAAATCGCAAGAAAGAATTAAAGTACATTTTAAATGAGCTAGTAGCTATTAAACGTACTCAATATGGTACCGGACTAAAGATAAAACCTAAATATTTTGGTCCTTATAAAATTACAAAGATTAGGGCACACGGTAGATACGATGTGGAAAAAGTTGGAGAACATGAAGGCCCAGGTAAAACCACAACTGTGGCGGAATTTATGAAGAAGTGGGTTGATTTGGAAAATGGTTCATTCGAGTCGAACGAAGCGTCAGGATGGCCGAATGTAGGAATCGGTAAAAAGACTAGAAGTGGTCAAGTTTACTAATAAACATTTATCGACAATGCAACTCTGTTGTCAATAGTAATATATCGATGAAAAAGAAAGAACTAACACGGGTTGGATCTTCCTCTTTGAGTTTGGTAAACGTTTGGTTGTCGCTAAAAATTGAATCCAATTATATTGAGTTAATCATTTGTATTTTCATAGTTATAAGTTTTCAAACATATTCTTTAATAAACCTTTCACATAAAGAAACATTAATTCAAGTGCATTATCGCTTCGTTATAATGAATTCTATCGTCTTAAATTAATAACCCCACATATATATATTATGTTCATTATTTTAAAAAAGATTATTATAGACATACAATGGATACTAATAACTAGTAGAACATACGACTATAACATGAATATGTTGACATCCGCATTTCACGTTTTCTGCTTTTTCCCTTTCAAGTGTATTATTATAAAATGCAAACTAACTAAAGCAGTACACACAAAATGCTTTTATTTAAATTCAAAAGTGTAGGATAAATATTTATACAAAGGTCTATAATCGCAGCCATTTAAGGTATTTATAATATTAGATAGATCTAACGTCTTTTCACCAAAATATTCCAAACGAAAGTTTTTTATAAATTGGGCAGATACCTATGACGTGTTGAATGTTTTCGGATTGTCAAATACAATACATTTGCTTCACTTTTTTTCTTGTAACACTTTACTTTAAATGTACATATTCAGTTTAAGAGCGAATCACTTTCCTACTTTTCGTTTATTCGCTTAGAAGTTCAATTTCCAACTGAATGCCCCATGCGCATGCACCTCGGCTTTTATACATGTGCTTAATAGCTATCGTAAATTCTAGATCTTGCAGATTCTGGCGAGTTCTGTTGTAGCAGCAGCTTACTAGTCACCTGCCCTCTTCGTCTAACTCATCTAGTAGTAAACCCAGAAAGCGTGCACTGTCTCGCTATCTGCGGTCGCCATCAAGGCTAATTCATGTTTTGTTTTGGCCTCTCATTAGCCAGTCGATTCGCTAAAGTTCGCTATTGTATCTGTAAGTTATCGTAGGTATATTTCGATCAGTAACAAAATCTGTTTAAACAAGTTGCCGAATTTTCCTTATAATATGTGCATGTATGGAACAATAAGCAAAGGCTCAAAGTACTGAAGCAACCATAACCTATCTCTCGTGTTGATATATTGTCGTGATCAAATTCCTGGCAAAGCAAAAATAATTCTTATCTTCATATGCGATTCTCATCTACATTTCAGAAGGCCACTTAAAGGTATCACGCTACCAAAACGTCTATAACAAAAAGCACAGGGCACTCGAACTACCACTCACCGGTCGTCATTATTTACAATATCATATCCAATAGGATAGGTAGGAGTTTAACCTACTACATTATCCCGAACGTAATTGCGTCAAAGTAACGAGAGTTTCATTAGGCAACTTAGGCTCTTCGTCTACGATCGGAGGTGGTTTGACGCGGATAACCGCATTCAGGGATCGGGGGGTTTAATCAACGTCTTTTATTGCCTTTCTTTTCCTGGGAATTGAGTTCGATCCTGCATCTCGTCAGTATAGCTAAACAGCTATGCTCCTTAATTTCTTCTTTTTCTTGGCGCGATAACGACTTACGCGATTTTGCCCGAGTTTAACAAAGCACACCAGTCGTTTCTTTCTCGTGCTAATCGGCTCCAGTTGGACACACCAAGTGAAGCCAAGCCCTTCTCCACCTGATCTTCCCAACGAAAAGAAGGCCCTCCTCTTCCTGTGTTACTACCAGCTGGTACCGCATCGAATACTTTCAGACTCGGAGCGTTTGTATATATTCGAACGACATGACCCAGGCAGCGTAGCCGCTACATCGTTATTAGCTGCGCTATGTGTATGTCGTCGTAAAGCTCATACGGCATATCGTTCCATCGGCGGTATTAGCCGTCGCCAACGTGCAAAGGTCCAAAAATCTTGCGCAGAGTCTTTCTCTCAAACAATCCAAGTGACGCTTCATCGGATATTGTCATCGTCCACGCTTCTGTGCCATACTTTAGGACGGGCTTGGTGGGAGCCTTGTAGAGTATTAGTTTTGTTCTTCAAGAGAGGACTTTTCTACTCATTTGCCTAATTAGTCCAAAGTAGCATTTGTTGGCAAGAGATATTCTATGCTGGATGTCGAGGCTGGCTTTGCTGTCGGTAGTACGCCGACTAATTGTTTGATGACAGGAGGTATTTCGTTTCGTCCTCGTTCACCACCAGATAAATTCGCTTTGCCTTTATCTAGCTTGGCATCATATGTCAACAATTGTACGCTCTTATGAGAAGTTGTGCCTGAGCTATTAAGTTCTGCGGCTCGCGCGATTCTCTCAGCGAGTCACCCTGTCTGAAACTTCGTTTGGTATCGAGCAGCTCGGATAGGTCCTTTCCAATTCTGATGGCCCTGCTGGTATTGAGCAACGTTGTCTTGCATAGCCGTATTAGTTTTGCGGAGATAACAAATTCAGACATCGCGCCATACAGGTAACTCCTTTTCGTACTGTCGAATGCAGCTTTGAAATCAACGAAACGATGGTGTGTGTCGATTCTTCTTTCATGGGTCTTTTCGAAGATTTGGCGTATTGTGAATATCTAGTGTGCTCCAGGTCCAAAGCCATACTGATAAGGTCCAATCAGTTGGTTGACACCGGGTTTCAGTCATTCACACAATACGCTCGCTAAAACCTCATAGGCGGAATTAAGAAGACTAATACCGCTATAATTGGCACAGATTGCAGGATCACCTTATGGATTGCATAGAAGCTGATGGATGCACCTTACCAGCTCCTCGCCGCCATAGCTGGTCATGGTTGGGTAGCGGAACGACAGATCCGTTGTCAACGATTGAGCTATTGGGATCTTCACATTCTCTGTGACATGCGCTGCTGTCACTTTTTAACAGGTTCGAAAAGTGTTCCTTCCATAATTTAAGTAAGCTCTGGATGTCAGTCACCAGTTCGTCGTCTTTGTTCTTACAGGAAAATGCCCCGGTCTTAAAACTTTCTGTAAGCGCCGAACATTCTGGTAGAATTTTTGGGTATTGTTCCTTTTTCCAGCATCTCAAGCTCCTCGTACTCACGTATGTCGGTCTCTCGTTTCTTCTTTCGTATAATACATCTCTCTCCCTTTCTTAGCTCTCAGTAGCGATCCCACATGGCTCGCGTTGCGCCATGAGCAGCATCTTTTCTTTCTCCGGCAGCATGACATTCCTCGTCGTCCTAACTTTTTTTTCTAGCTCGCCGGAAACCGATTTCTTCTTCGGCGGCGGTACATAGAGAACGAGAAATGTTGCTCCATTGTTCGTGGATGCCGGTTTGTTGGGCAGTACTATCTGAGAGCAGGAGTGAGATTCGAGTGGCGAATCTTCTGGCTGTATGTTGTGTTTACAGCTTTTCGATGTTGAACATTCTTTGCGTAGGTAGATGTACAGTTTTTGCTGCAGAGCGGCGTGTGCGCAATTTGGCCGAGTCAATGTTGGGTCTTCCATCTATCACAACATGATCGATCTGGTTTCCCGTTTTTCGATCCGGACACCGCCACGTAGCTTGGTGTATGCTGGAATCTGGTATTGCAGACTACCCTGTTTCGAACCCCGGCGAAGTCGATCAGCCTCTGTCCGCTACCGGAAGTTTCGTTGTGCAGGCTGAATTTTCCGACTGTGGGACCAAAAATTCCCTTCTTGCCCACCCCTGGCGTTGAAGTCGCCAAGCACGATTTTTATGTCGTGACGAGGGCAGCGCTCATGGAAAGAATCGTTGGTCGCATCGTCCTTATTTGCCAACTGGGCGTGGGCGCAAATGAGCGAGATGTTAAAACATTGGGCTTTGATGGAGTTTATTGCGAGACGCTCGTCCACCGGTGTGAACGACAGTACTTGGCGACGAAGTCTCTCTCCCACAGCAAATCCGACAACGAATTTGCGCTCCTTTGCATGGCAGCTGTAGTAAACGTCGCAAGGTCCTATGTTGTTCTTGCCTTGCCCCGTCCTTCGCATCTCTTGCAGAGATGTCAGCCTTTACTCTCACGGGGACATCAACCAGTCGTGCGCGAGACAACTTCCCCATTAAGGGACCGGACATTCCAGATGCATGCCCTCAAATCGTAGTCCTTAGTTAGTTTGAAGCGGTCGTCATCAGAATAAGAAGTTTTCATTCGAGGCTTTGTTGGTGTTTCATTAGGAAGGATGTTTACGTAGCAGGTCCCAAACCTAGCGCACAACCCGGTTTCTGGGATGATTCGCCTTCTTTTGTTGGCTCACTCCCGAACGGGTGTTCGGAAGCTACCCAGAATATACTTTTGCTATTTCCGGAAGCTGGGAGTGGCTTGAAGCATATGTAGAAGGATCGTCCTGGCCACTTCCAAATGAATGGCGATCAGTAACTTTGCCCACTTGCGTGGACGTCTACATATGGAATTATCCTCCCTTAACTGCGAGCATAATACTCTTGCGGCAGATTTGATTGTTGAATATCATCTAGGATTGTTGAATATCATCACCAACTACCAATCGATTTTCACCTCTGATAAACGCACCAGTCTCAGTGGTATATCGTGTTCACCAGTAGATGATAGGAGTTACATAGAGATATTTCGACCTCAACATCATCTGAACGGACAGCTAGACTTTGATTTTATAAGAAATTGTCCCTGCGGTGGATATCGTAGCTTTCACTGGTAATCAGTAAAGAACTACTGCGTAGTTTTTTTTTTTCTTGGATAGTTCATCAATATTACGTACCGGTTCACGGAATCGACTATCTTACCGAAAAGTCCTTTGCAGTTAATGTCCCTATTGTTCGTGGCTTAAGTCAGAATAACAACCAGCTTTCTGAGACACGAGGGCGGGTCAATAAGTACCCGTGTTTCGTGGCAGAGGGTGTTGTATCATAGGCAAAACAAATTTCAAACTGATTGATAGGTTAGCTTAGATATGGTAGCTATTCGGATAGGACGTGTTTCGTGATTTTCTCTGGAAGATGGAAAAAGGGCAGTACCGTTCGGTAATTCGCTTTTTGTATTTGGATGGGAGATAAAAGCACAGTTGGATGCTATCTATGGGGACGATTCGCCATTTATGACCACAGTTAGATATTGGTTCAATGACTTTAAACGTGAGCGAGCATCCGTTTTTGTTGAGGAGCGACCAGGACGCCCGACAGACGTGGTTACCGAGGAAATCATTCAAAAAGTCCACGACGTGATTCTTGTTGGTCGACGAACGTAGATTTTTTAAGAACTGGACAATACCACAGTGAGTTATTGGACGGCTTCCACAAAAAAGGGAACTAGGCACGGCCGCATTTGGTGAATAAGAAGGTGCTGTCTCACTACGATAACGCACCAGCACATGCATCCGGAGTTATCAGCGCCAAACTGCATGCACTGTTATGAATTGCTTCCGTTATTGGCGTCTTTTCTAGAGATTGATAAAATAAAGTTTGTAGTTTTCGTATTCCAAGCCCATGGCATAATTTTAGCAGTTTTGTACGAGGCTGAGTGTTCTCATATCGTCTGCGTTTCCAGAGTTAGTTCCTCATTTAGTTCCTTTTCCAGAAAAAAGAGTGACTGGTATATTTCTAACCTACTTTTTGTTGTATATATTAGCTCTTGCTTTGTGAAAGTTTCGTGGTGATTCTACAAATCGTACAATATCTAAAAACATTCAGCGATATAGACGCTTTAACATTGAAACAAAACACAAGTTATGCTATCTTAGCTCAACATTTGCTTTGCAAACATTTGTTAATGAAAACGAAAAAAAATATATTTAAAAAGTAATAAATAAAAACCAATTCGTGAAAAATATGAACGCATAAAATGCCTATTGGATGCTTTCTTTCCGAAGAGAAGCTTACCAGCACAAAAGCAACTAACAAGTGCCAACTGCAGCTCTCGTGTTGCGCTCTCGCTAAGTGAAACAAAAAATAAGTCATCAGCTGTACAACTTGATCTCCCAATCGCCCTTAACTCCATGGTGAAAAGATTTTAAAGATTATTCGGCTCTCAGCGAATTTGACAGAATCAGCAGATGGGAAAACGTCACTTGGGGTGTGTTTACAAAAAACAAAGATTGTGTTGCCTATATACGAAGAAAATCAAACAATAACACTTTATTGCCGTCAGAATAACGGATGTGCAATTGTGTTAACGATACACGGAAAAGTCAACACAATCTCCACTCATGCTGTTCGTTACTATCTAAACAACGACTGATTCGATGAGTGTGCCGGCTTCCGAATCCCTAAATGACGTGGCAGACAAAGTTCCCCTCACAATTTTCATGTTCAGCATATGTAGCTAATGAGCAAACCTTGAAACCTATCATCTTCGCCGGTAACTCTATACCTTCAACTCCTCTTTTGTGTATTAATCAATGTTGAACTTCAACTGATTTAGTCAACATTTTTCATCCAACCACTTGCGTGGTAGCTCAACAGCAACAGTTACATCAGCATCTACAAGCAAAACTGCTATTACTATCTCTTCATGCTCACACATAGCTATGCAAGCAAACGCTGATGAGAAGAACAAAGAATTTTATTTTCCAAAGATTACACGTAACTCTCTCTATAAGAATTCAGAAGCAACAAATTCCACCAAAAAAACAAAATATTAAATATAAAATCAAAAAACGTCCTACTGGTTAAGTAAACCAACAACTACCAAATCAATCCCGCATGCTCTGACATCAAACAGATTCGATATACTCTCTTGATGAGGAAATCGAAAATAAACATCAAACACTGGGAAAAACAACAATAATGCGAAGCAAAAACATCAAACTCCAAAACCACTACCTATCTTTGAGCACAATGATGAATATATTAAATAATTATCTGATGCGTTAAACGAACTTCCGAACTGCGTTGTTGCACTAAAACAATGAAATAAAGATCCAGCCCAAAGAGTCATACCACCACTCAAATCTCTAAATTATTAAAACAAAAAATACTCAATACTATACATATAAACCAAAAGAACAAAGGGGATTTAAGGGCTTCTGAGGAACTTGCACACTTCCCCAGATAAAGAAGAAATTATAAAGGAATCTGGGGTACTTGGTCATGAATGTTCACAATACCTTACACGCTACTACCAAACTACCTTTGCCACTTTTATACTTAGACTAAAACAAAACCAAACAAAAGATATACATATATGCTATTACATATCTACTACATTGCAAAATTAAATTTGTATATGATTTATAAATCATTAAAGATACTGATTTCATAGTCTCAGACAAGAAGACACAAAAGAAAAAGTTGCACCACAAAATACTTTAGATTTTATGACAACAAAACATATTACTATAACACCAAAATTGTCATATGGCCAAATAACAGCTACTGACGCTAAAAAGGATGTTCGACATATGAACTACGACAACCCAACTACGACGGAAATCAAGAAAATTTCAGATATGAAAAATATATTGAAACAATTAATCTCACAAATGTCATACATGTCATGCCATGTCATGTTACTTTTCTCTAAATTTAATGAACAATCAAGGTAAATTAAAAATTGTCGGTTAGAATGCTTATGGTCTAAGCCAGGGCCACGGGCCAAATCCGGCCCGCTAGTGGCATCCATTCGGCCCGCAAGAGCTTAAGACTAGTGGCATCAATATGGCCCACGACAGCTAATGCTTTACTGTTGTTACTATTGCTGTTATAATTTTAGTGAAGGAGAATGAAAAACCATGATAATTACTCGATTTTATTTACTTGCACGGTAAAACTTTACGGCAGAAATATGAAGTATCTAAGCATATTAATAACTAAAAAGTAATTAATTGAAATTTGTCCCAGTAATAAAAGAAAAAAATACTAATGAGATTTATGACCATTGTTTGTAGTTGTGGATTAATTTTACTTGTAGCAATTATTAAAAGAGATTTAAGATGCTGATCAGTTAATTTAGATCTGTAAACAATCTTTGTGTATTTCATCTTGGAAAACGCTTTCTCACACAAGTACACAGTACCAAAAACAGAAAACAATCCACCAGCAAACTTATGCAAATTATCAAACTGTGCCAGTGGGAGACTCTAATAAGATTCCAACAAAGATGAATTTTTATATTTGTTCTTAAGCATATCACTGCACTGTAAGTCAATAATTTCCATTTGGATTTCCGGAGCCAGGGTTTCAATGTCAGAATCAAAAGGATTTGGAAAAGGCTTAATTTCATTCGCAATGGCATGAAAGTCTGAGAAACGACTATCAAAATTATTTTCTAAAGTACTTCAGGTTCTGCATCTGTAGTGTGGCTGAATATTTCACATGTTTTAAATTGTGTGAAACATTTTTTACGTAATTGCAATTGAAATAATATTATTTTCTGCATGAACGATTTGATATTGGTGTATAAATCAGGGAGAAGCTGATTTTCTTCTTGCAATCTCAAACTCAGTTCATTCATATAATTTGTCAAATCGACATTGAGGGCGCTGCTTCTCATTCAAAAAAATTTCGATATCTGCTCGAAGTTCAATAAAGCGCTTAACTAAGCCAGCGTACGGCAGTGCCTACCCCCTCTAACCCCTGTCCCACTGTCGGATTTTGGATGGCAGAAAATCAAGAAAAATTTAAATATTTTGCCTAAAATTGTTTCAGAACTTCGTTGCCAAATTTCTTGACATCCTCCATTCATAAATTTATTTCTGTTGTTTGTTTGTTCTGTTTCTAAATATGCCACCTGTTGTGGATAGCTGCCACTAGATGGCTTTTTGCTTAGGTGTGCAGAAAAATTAAAATTATTTTTGCCGTTGGAATACTCCGAAAAAATTATTATGGCCCTAGGGTTTCAAAGTTGAGAGACCCCTGGCCCTAAGGCTTCAAAGATTGAAGACCATTGCATTAGGCCTCGAGCGGATTACTTAAACTTCTTCCCCTGGTTTGCGAAAATCCTCCACTGAACCCTCCCCGAGGATGCCGGCTGGTAACATACGGCATACTAGTATGGTGGCCGGCTTTAGATAAGTTATACAGGGTATGAACTGACGATATGAAGTGCTACCAACTTCACACTGCTTGTATTTGCAAAACAGCTCATGACATCAACGTTAAAATTGTTCTAATGACAGCTCAATATATTGTTTATAAGCCATCAAAAGCATTTGCGTCTCAGTTTTGTTGAATTTTTTTTTTCTGTGATGGAATTCAAACGTAATAGTGTGATTCCGTTATATAATATTTGGCTGGAAAATTACAACCAGCCATTGTTCGTGAGCTCAGTCACCTCAAAGTGAATAAAATGCTTGTGCATCGCACTATAAAACGTTACAATGATACTGGCAGCATTGCAAAACACAATGGAGGTGGACCAAAAAAACCCGAAACAACGCCAGAAATGGTTCGGAAAGTGAAGACTCGACTTCAACGAAATCCTTGTCGAAGTGGAAGAAAAATGGCCAAAGAACTGAAAATATCGCAAGACAGCATTCGACGTATATTGACAAATGAGCTCAAGGTCAAGGCTTACAAGTTCCAAAAAGCACACGATCTTTCACCCCAGCAAAAAAAGTTCGGTGCGAAAGAGCAAAGGAGTTGTTGCGCTTGCACAAACGTGGCGAATTTCCTAACATTGTGTTTTCTGATGGAAAAAACTTCCCAATTGAGCAGTTCATAAACACTCAAAACGATCGTGTTTACTTGACTGAACGCTCATACGAGAATTTTAGCCTACGTATGGCCACTCGAAGCAATTTCCCATCGCAAGTAATGGTTTGGGCCGCAGTGACCGCTGATGGACGCTCTCCAATCGTTTTTATCGAACCTGGTGTCAAAGTGAATTTGACTTATTACCAGGAAAATGTTTTAGAAGCTGCTTTAGAGCCGTGGACACGCAAACATTTCGGTCGTAGACCATGGACGTTCCAACAGGACTCGGTCCCGTCTCATAAAGCTCGTGTGAACCAAGAATGGTTAAAAAATCCTGTTCCACACTTCAATTCATCCGCACAATGGTTTTCTAATTCGACAGACGCAAATCCGATGGACTATTCCATCTGGTCCGTTTTGGAGAGCAAGGTGAGGACTAAAAAATATGCCAGTGTGGATGCGCAGAAAGAAGCGATTATACGAGAATGGGCCAAAATACCTCAAGATCACATTCGTGAAGCATGCCCCTCATTTTTTTTACCGTTTGAAGGCTATAGTCAAGGCAAAAGGTGGTCATATCGAGCTAAAGTGAATATACATATGATAAAATTGTAATCATGTTTGAACAATTTTGTCTTTGAAATCAATAAAAACTCATTTCACACAAAAAAGTTATGGTGTTTTGAATAGGTAACACTTCATATCGTTCACGCTGTATATTGAAAGAACCATGGTACATGTACAAAGAATGGCCAGTCTTTGCATCTGCGGGGCCCTTAGGACTACACCCACAGAGGCACTAAATATTATGCTTAACCTTTTACCAATAGAGCGATTCGGTAAGCAAACAGCTGCCAAAGCAGCTCTCAGACAAAGAGAAAAGCGGCCTACTCAGAACGAACCAAAGAGGACACTCCTCAATTTTAGAAAAATTCCCCTGCATTACTGACACAACGGATTTCTGTAAGGATATCAACTTAAATAAATCCTTCCTCACAGTATTTCCTTCCAAAGATGAATGGGATAAAGGGCTTATTTGTAAGAAAAATTATATAAACATCTAACACAGATGGCTCAAAACTAGACAACAGAGTAGGTGGAGGGGTTTACTCCGATAAACTCGGATATGCCAATCATTTCGCCTACCTGATCATTGCAGTGTATTTCAACCGGAAGTCACTGCCATAAAAGAGGAACTTACGGTAATAAAAACGAGAGTATAATCCACCGCCGGGTTGGTGCGTGATTACCATTCCGAATTAACAGAGAGAACGTTGGTTCGAATCTCGGTGAAACCAAAATTAATAAAAACATTTTTCTAATAGCGGTCGCCCCTCGGCAGGCAATGGCAAACCTCCGAGTATATTTCTGTCATGAAAAAGCTCCTCATAAAAGTATCTGCCGTTCGGAGTCGGCTTGAAACTGTAGGTCCCTCCATTTGTGGAACAATATCAAGACGCACACCACAAATAGGAAGAGGAGCTCGGCCAAACACCCAAAAAGGGTGTACGCGCCAATTATATATAGGTATATATATATTATCCACAAGTGAAGTCTTCATATACTCGGGCAGTCAAGCGGCAATAAAAGCGCTATAATCTACAACACACTCATCAAAAACAGTTTTAGAATGTTTTAAACCTCTAAATGACGTATCGAAGTGCTACAAAGTGCACCTTATCTGGGTGCCAGGCCACAGAAATAAAGCAGGAAACTGCAAGGCGGATAAACTTGCTCGAACCAGTACAACGCTCGATCTCCAACCGGATAAGGCGCTTATACCCATGCCATGGTCGAACTGGAACAGCGGTCGATCGAAAATCTTGTTAAGATTGAACAGAGAAGCTATAAGAAAAATGATAGGGGTATTAACTGGCCATTGTTTAATAGGCAGCCACGCTAGAAGGTGGTAGAAGCTGTCTCAATACAGAAGAAGGGGAAACAGTCAGACACCTTTTATATGATTGTGAAAGCTTAGCTATGAGAAGACGCACTCTTGATACGGCATTTTTAACCGATGTAGTGGACATATCCCATCTAAAACTAACAAAGCTCTGCTCGTTTATTAAAGTTACCGAATGGTTTGAAAAGGAACACGTAGGGTAAGGATAATCTCCAGTGGTATCACAATGGACCAGCGAAAGGTCTAAGTGTGTCGCTACGTTACTACCCAACCTACCTACCTACCTACTTAAACTTCAACTTGACAGATCGTACAAAATAAGAAAATTGCACAGGTCACAATTGGAACATTCCGAAAAAATTATTATGGCCCTAGGGTTTCAAAGATGCGAGAGCCCTGGCCCTAAGGCTTCAAAGTTTGAAGACCCCTGGTCTAAGCCAACATGCACTGGATCTAAGAACATTTTTGAAAAACAACGCAGTAGGCGCAGCTCTAATATCTGAAACACATTTCATGGCTAGAAATTATTTAAACATTTCTAACTATGCTCTATATCACACCAATCACCCCGATGATACATGAACCCACATGGTGGATCGGATATAATTATAAACAAAGACATCAAATGCACCGATATGAACCTCTACAAGAGGGACTATTTGCAACATCTGTACAAATTGAAGACTTTATTGGATGAATGTAAAGAATACCTTATGGGAATCCAGAATAACGAATATAAAAGGAAAAAATTTGTATGATGCAATAACGAAGAACAAAAGTACCTTCTTATGCTTTGGAGAACCAACTTATTGGCCAACTTATTTGCTGAAGCGACCTGATTTGATTGACTTTTATATCACGATATCATGTCTTGATGTTGTTCCACAAATGGACGGACCTACGGTTCCAAGCCGACTCCGAACGGCAGATATTTTTATGAGGAGCTTTTTCATGACAGAAATACACTCGGAGGTTTGCCATTGCTTGCCGAGGGCAATTTTTCTTAATTTTGGTGTTTCGTCGCGATTCGAACCTACGTTCTCTCTGAATTCCGAATGGTAGTCACGCATCAACCCATTGGGGTACAGCGGCCGTCGATTAATAACTTCTAAAGAGGTACGCATAGCAATTGAGACGAAAATTTACGCAAATAAATCCCCTGGATAGGACGGAATCACAAGAAAAGCTCTAAAGGAGTTACCTGATAAAGCCACTCTCTACTTAAGAAATACAATTAACCCTGTGTTACGAATTAAGGATTTTCTCTTTCATTGGAAAGTTGCCGAAATCATTGCAAAACCTAAACCAAATAAAGAAGCGTATTTAGATCAATTAGTTCATTACCATCATTATCGAAACTCTTTGAGAAATTTATACTTGACCGCCTTGTCTCTATACTACAGGCGCGAAACTTAATTCCTTCCTACCAATTAAGGCTTCGTCGAAAACATTCAACACTTTAACAGGTACATGAGTAACAAATACAATAATTAATATTAAACAGTGCGTTCGACTGGACTACTATCTGATAATGAAAAGATATTTAACGAACATATGTAAAATATGCAGACAAATACTCTAATATTTAATTTATGAAAGCCGGGGTATCTCAAGTCAGTATCCTAGGGCTATGTACTATGTGTATTGTACACAGATGATATTCCCATGCCTGCAGATTTCAGCATTATAGCAACTTTCGCAGATGATACCGTTCTATGGGCAACCCATAAGCCCTTAGTAGCAGCAACAAACAAATTACAGCAGATTTTGGACAAAACTTTAGACTGGTTTAATGCTTGGGGCATAAATCAACAAGAAAGTTTGACATAAGAATCTCAGAATAAACAATTCACAAATCCCGATAGCCTCCAAAGACAGATACGTTGGAATGACTATCATCTTGAAAAGAATTGAGGTAGAAACAGATTCCGACAACTATAATATATTGGCTACTTGGCTACTACTCGAAACTGTCATTGCTGAATAAAATACTTATATACAAAACTGTGATCGTGTCAATCTGGGCATGCGGCTTAAAATCTGGGACCTGCAAGTAAAGCAAACATCAATATTATTCAGCGACTACAATCGAAAATACCCAGAACAATAACCAACACTCCTTGGTACGAAAGAAGATATCCATCGCGACCTCAATACCGATACAGTAGCAGAAATCATCCGCAAACGCAGCGCAAATCATATTTTCCGTTTAATTAATCATGGAATGTTGATATGCGAATGGAATGCTGACATGCGACGACTGCTGCCATCAACAGAAAACGCAAACTCCAGACTGCTCAAACGACCAACACCAACTCAGCTGATAACTAGAAAAATTTTTAATTATGTATTACATCTACTTATGCATTGCAAACTCACACAAATACTGAACCATAATTTAACATTGATAATAATTTATGTTATGAAATCCAAGTCATAAGGCAGGTGTAATTAATAAAGGAAGCAAAAAACAAAAAAAAAGGGGAGCCTCGCACCAAAAGTCAGTAAGATTGAAGGACCGATTAACACTATTGTTACACTAGCTCAGTTCAAGCTAAAAAACGTTAAAAGAAATAAATATTTCACACCATTAATCTCAATTGTTTCCATATGTTTACATAACTATATAATACTCGCTATTTTTGCCTCAACTAAAGTTTACACAAAACAATTTTATTCCCTACCTACTCGCAATAAAATCTTCGTAGCGACCGCACACATAAAATTTTTATCCAAAATTTAATTAGTATTAATTTCAACTTACTACTAAAGTGAATACCTAAAATTGTATTTCGTTGTTAGTTTTTTGTTAGTAGTTTGAATGTTTAATCAATTAATTCACCAGAAAGAAGTTCACTTAGATTTGAGGAAAAAAAATCTACTCTTTTAATACAAGTATGTATGTAATAGAATAATTTGAAAGCATTGTACAGAATGGATGCTAATTTATATTCTAACTGGTTATTTTAGAAACATATTGGACTAGTTCTTTTTTTTTGCTAGTATGAACTAGTTTTTTAACTGGTTTTAACTGATGCATGGCCTAACAATTGACATTCCGTTGGCACTGCTGTGTTAAAAGTACCACGAGCTAACAAGGAAAAAAGATAGAACAGGAACTGGTTGAGCTGAAAAGTTTCTGGAAGTCTTCTAGTTCACAACAGTATTTTTTCTTCCATAGAAATTAAATCAGGTCAATGCATACGCATATTAGTTGGAATTTTCTCTGAGAATTCGCTCGTTCATTCAGTTGTAATACCCCTTAGAAAAAAACTAACAATTGGTGAAAATTTCTGGTTCATAACTAGTACGATTTTGCTAATTGTGAAACGCTAAGCTTTCATGTTACACGTAGCGACGTTCACCTTAAGGGCGACTATATCTAACCAGAAAAGCATACGCAGTACCCTGTCGGTGTGTGATGGCAACTGGGATGCAGGTTCAAGTCGGGCTAGAAGATAATATGGTGTTCTCAAATACACACACACAAATAAGTAATTGTGACGTATTTGAATTGTAATAAAAAGTAAAAATTTAAATACAACAATTTAAGAAATAGCTGGCCCAAAAATCAAACCTAAAAAATCCTCAATGGTTTGCCAATGCTCTCCCTCACTTACTATTGTAACAGCAGAATCCAGTTTAGTATCTCATAGATATACTTTGTGGATTTCAGTTCAGAACGATTGTAAATAAAAATAGTTCTGAGTTCGGGGGAAATGAGCCAGTTAAATGTCAGTGGATTTCCCTGCAGGGACTATATACCGTCGTAAACATATGAGTTCTTATTTACATGGCATACATAGGTATGTACTGTACATATTCTGTTGTATTGAATCACGCATTGCTGTGGAATGCAGCGTGAACAACATTCGCTATGCAAAAATAAAAAAAACACAAACGCCCCTCAGACGTACACTATTTCCGTTTGCTATATTTGGATCGCGATACTCAATCATTTCATTGCTCATTTTAAAATATCTTAGATTGTTGAAATATCTGACAAACCCTTCATATATAGTATAGGATTTTTGGCATTTTTGCACCAAATCTTAGCTTCGTGAGCCTAAAAATGTGGTTGGATATAAAGCTTATAACATTCGCTATATGTGTGTCCGCTTGAGTATATCCACCCGACTGTAGTAAGTTGCTAATACGCCCGCCCGACCGTACATTTTCCTGTTATTCTAATGCGAGCGACCAAAGAGTTTTGATACATTTTTAATAGAGATATCTTCAAAAACGTTCAAACATATTTATGACAATCAACTAACAACAGTACGGGTTTCCATATCACCATGCCTTAAGTCATGTTTCACGAAGGTTGCAAATATTGAAAAGTTTACTACCGGAATGTGGAAAACATAGCCGCAACCATGGACAACCCATCTTCTTAGATAAAGCTCGTTTATGGTTGATTGATTGTGTCAACTTGATCGAAGACACACAATTTTATTAATATAATATAATATTTGTTATTATTTATCCGGAACTACTTCAAGATCTTGAATTATGTAAACAACCCTGCCACTTAAATCGAATGGATCTCCAGAAGCAGAGAAGCGAATATCGATAATACCGCAAATATTGTATCTATTTATCAAAAATTGTACTCAATGTATACAGTAAAGTGAAGTTAGCGAAGACGGTGATTTGAATGATGTTCTTTTTAATGCGTAATGAAGTCAATAGAGCCGCAGGAAACAAACCAGTGAATATTTTGCATCGTCGATTTTTTATTTAAATTTTTTTATTTCATTCCTATTTGGTCACTCGTTACATACATATGTTTGTAGTGAACAGGTGTTTGCTATAACATGGTTCTATTTTTAGCTGGCGCGAAAGGAACTTCACAATAATGCCAGAATATTAACTTCATTTATAATGTTGAACAAAATTTAGTAATGGCCAATTATAGTGGATTTATCATTCATTTTGAAAGTAACGTTTTTAATATATATACTTTATACGCCAGTACCTGCTTTACTTCCACCACCAATTAACATATACCGTTAAACAATAACTTTAAGCGATGCGTTTTAGTATTAGTTCCCGTTGCTGATGCTGTTGCTACAACCCAATTAATCGAGCACTACCTCACACTGACTGAATGCGCACCGTTCATTACTGTCTCAACCAAAGTATAGTAGGCATTGAGAAGCAAGTGCTCATAAGAAATACATACAAGCATACACGCACATATATATAAGTATGCGTATACGTCTTTATACACGTATTATTGTATATGTACATGTGCTCGCTTATTTACAAATTGAAATATTTAAGCGTATACAAGATGTAGAATGTCAAATGCATTTAAACACTCCAAGAGGTATTGCACATACACATGTATGTACATATACTTATATGCATGGATATCTCTAGAACGCAAAGCCATATTTGGCAAAGGCACCTTTTTATCTTCAGCACTCCAGCTTTGCGAAATACAAGAACCAACGAGAAATTCTGACCGAATTCTTTTTGACATTTTCCTTAATTATTATTATCATATTAGTTAGTTAGTTTGTATGTAGTTTACGCAAGTTTTAGTGGATTTCTGATACTCTGATTCTGATACTATCCTTCAAAGATCCTCTCAAAGGGGACGAACGAAGAACTGCGGCAGCTTAATCGCTATCAGCAAAATGCTTAACACTTCTTCCAACTTAAAATTGTTCCAGTCCTAATTTTGCCGAATGAGGAAAGCAAAAACAAATATTTAGGAAGTTTATAACAACATTGATGTTTAATTTAAAAAAATATAGGAGTAGGAATTTTTTACGTTGCCCGTCACGTAATGAGTTCTTGAAGGAGAGGAAAAGGGAGCTCTTAAGCATTGCAGCTTTAACAAAAATAGATATGCATAACTCATTGAATAAAGGTGAACCCAAATTTATGAATTATGAAATTTCTGATAAAGATATATTTTACAAGAAATTAATAACCGTATGGTGTGCCCGCAAGTTACATCTTAACATCCTCCCGCTTTTTTCTTTTTTTTTATTCTCTTTTAGCTATCATATCTATTAACATATCATTCATTCCTAGTACTAGTTTATAAATTCTCCTGTTAAAAAGTAAGATCTACATATTTATGGGCTTGCAAAATTATAATCACTCTTTGAATTATACATTCAAATAAACAAGGTCGTCGAATTTAAAGTACAAATTTGGTTCAGATTTTATGATGATTTTCACGTAGGAAATATTTGATATACTATATGTACAAATGTTTTCCTTGTAAGTCTTTCGTTCGCATATCGTTACTTCTTAACAAGCGTTTCGCATACAAGCGCACCGAGGGTGAAAAACAGGTTTACTCTGCTTGCCCCGAATTGCCCCAGTCAAAAACTGAAAATCCAAAATTTACAAAACCCCCCATTTACAAAACCAAACCCAAACGAAATTTTTGAACACAGACAGAGCGAATTGAGAAAAATCTCAAACAATGAAGGTTCCACAGTTACAAAAATAATACACCTCCGCTCATCTATTTATTCCGCAATCCAGTAATAAAAGCTTTACAAAAACGGTGCCGAACTGATCTGCTAAGCTAGCTCAAATAAGAAACGAAAAACAATGTTTCTAAAGAGAATATAAGACAACAAGATCAGTCTAATACTGTATAAAAAAGTAAATGCTCTGTTTGAAATGAAATTAAAGGAATCTAAAAGGAAATATTTACATAAATTTACCGAATCTATTAATCATAAAAAAAACCGAAAAAAGCTTGGTCTGTCTTATCTTCAAGCCACCCCAATTTCCGTAAATAGCTCTAGTAGACCGATCGCCAACGCTAAAGAATTATCAAGCTACTTTAATCTTATTGGTCCGAATACTCGCACGACTCAAATTTCCATTCTAATTTCATTTCAGATAAACGCAAAAACGTGCCAAAGTATCTCTTTACCGTTAATCACTTTTCTATCGTACGGAACTTTTCTTTTACAGTTCTACATTCATTGCAAGTGTTCTAGTATAAAGTAAGAACTACAATGGCCCCTGGGCCACCTAACTTGCGGGATAACAGGTTTGCTTTGCTTTCCTCAAGCCCCAAACCGAAAAGGAAACAAACCACATACAATGCTTTAGACTTTCCCGAACTTCCCCACTCGAACAAGATAACCCAAATTTATCACTATTTCTGCTGCTGATGCAGCTAAACCAATGCAGCTAAGCAAAGAAATAATTTCTATTACCGAACTGCGCGATGGAAATATACTTCTGCTAGTGAAAACTTCCTTGGTTGCAAACAAATTTATAGCTGTCAAGCGATTGAATGGAATTTGTGATGTGAAGGTTACGAAAATCTAAACTTTTCTAAAGGTACAATTTATGAACCGTGTTTGAACGATGTGCCGGTCGAAGAAATCATAGAAAACATGAAAGACCAAGGTGTGGTAGCAGTAATCAAATTGCAAAAACATCATAAATAAAGCACATGTACCCACTGGCGTTGTTCTTTTGACGTTTGATCTCTATGAACTTATAGAAAAAGTTCAAGTTTCATGGGGAACTGCTCGTGTAAAACCTCATTTTCTGAGTCCCATGAGGTGCAAATCATGCCAACTTTTAGGTCATACCACCAAAAGATGCAACAACAATCCTGCTTGTGTCACTTGAAATTTCCCTCCTCACGGCGAAGAGAACTGCTTGCGTACTTTATGTGCCAATTGTGCCGGAGAACATCCATCGTCATCAAACATTTGCTCAAAATACCTTCAAGCAAAACTGGTTTTGAAAATAAAAACTGAGAATAAATGCTCCATGCGGGAATCAATAAGAATATACAAGTCTCAAATACCCTCTCTCTCTAACACCTCTTTCGCTCAAGTTTTAAAAAGCATTGAGCAGCAAATGCAGACCAATTCTTCCGACGCAATTACGTTTTCCGATGCTCCTACAAATTTGAAACTTGCGAGTAACTCTCGGCAGGTCTCTTATTCCAACACAACTTCCAACCTTAAAAACACTATTATAAATCTTACTCCACAATTTAACAACAACTCAGATTATCAAACTTCCTCTCCGATCAATCCGACCTCCAACAATACGCAAAGCAACAACACTACTTTAATCTCTAACTCACAACTTCAAACCTTTGAATCTCTCCAGTCCACCTTCAACAACGTTCATAATAACTTGGCTGTCAACTCTTGCTCATCAATAACTAACACATTACCACAATTCATCAGCGAACTCTAATCACAATCTCACGACACTCAAAATTTAACTCTCAGCAATACACAAACTAACTCAATAGCAATACAAAAACCTACTCAACTCGATTGTAAGCACACTATGACGGTTGAAGAAGAGGAAGAATTTTAATTTCTTCTCACTTTTTCACTCTTGTTTCTTTATGTTTCAAGTTTTACAGTGCAACCTAAACGGCTTCTACAACAACTATCCAGAATTAGAAATACTCTTCAAAGAACAATCTCCAAATGTTATTGCTCTGCAAGAAACTCACCTTGCTGTAAATAGAGAGGTTCATGTCCCTAAGCAATACATTGGTTATTTCCAAAACTTAACTCAGAATACCACGAATAAAGAAGGTATCGCTGTTTTAATAAAAAAAGATATTTCTCATAAATGTTTACAAATTCAAACAAATATTTCTGTATTAGCCGTGGAAGTCTCCATAGGCCTCAAACTAACCATAATTTGTGCTTATATTCCTCCACAACAAAATTTTACATTAGTGGAACTAAAACATATTTTAAACTCAGTCTCCACACCCCTTCTCTTAGTTGGAGATTTTAACTCTTGGTCTCCACTATGGGGCTCCTCTTCAACTAATCAAAGAGGCACTATATTAGAAAATTTACTACTTACCGAAAGTTTGAATGTCTTAAAGACGGATCCCCTACCCATTTTTCCACGCATAACTTCTGGACGCACGTTGACCTTTCCATATGCTCTTCACGTATTGCGCCAAAGCTAAATAGCCATATTCTTGATAGCCTATCAACTCGTGACCATTATCCAATTGTCACTGAAATAGCCACACCCACTACAAATAAATGTTATCCAAAGCCAAAGATTTTAACAGAAAAGGCAGATTGATTAAAATGTATGCATATTGCAGCTATTTCTTCTACAGGACTACCTGTTTCAATTAACATTAACAAAGAAGCTGCTAATATTGCTAAGATAATACGCTCTGCGGCACATATGTGTATACCTCAAACATGTTAAAGGGTTAACAAAAAAGTAGTGCCGTACTGGTCAAATGAACTAGTTTATTGAAGAAATATAAAGCAGCGCAATTGGACAGAATATAAAAGAACAAGGACAGAAGCGAACCTGATTCTATAGAAAAAATCAATTTTTGACTCTAAGCTAATAGCTGAACATTTTATCTTCAATTGGTCTAAATTTTCCAACAATTCAAATTTCAATAAAAACTTTACCACAATGAAAAACGGCACTCTTAACCGGGTTTATAACAAGCCAAACTCGCAGGCAAGCCTGATAGAATCAGAAATCACCTATTTAGAATTTGAGGCTACACTTTCTAACCTAACCGGGAAAACTCTAGGGTCAGGCCACATTTCTTATGTAATGTTAAAAAACTTACCTAGTGAGCTAAATCAGAGATTAATCAACGTCTTTAACCAAATATTTTTCACTGGAGTTTTCTCCCAAAACTGGAAGAACGCAGTAGTCGTTCCGATTCCAAAATCCAACAATCCATCAGCAGAGGCCTTAGAATTTAGACCTCTTCCACTTATATGCTGCATGAGCAAATTATTAGAAAAAATCATTTCAAAACGCATAATGTGGTACATTTCGAAAAATCATTTTATAAGTCCACATCAAGTGGCATACAAAGAAAGTCAAGAACTTCGGATGCACTTTTATTTTTTGAAAACATTTCCTCATGTGGTTTATCTAACCGTAATCATATCTCCTGTCTTAGCATGGATTTTGAGAAAGCGGTTGATCGAGTATTCGTGCATATTGTTTTGCGCCAACTAGAGAAATGGAGCTTGGGCAACAGGATATATTATTTTGTCAAGGCATTTCTTTCGAATAGGAGATTTAAAACGAAAGTAAATAACGTTTTTTCTAATTTGCACGTTCTCCAGAATGGGATACCGCAAGGTTCTCTACTTTTGGTAACTTTGTTTACAATTTCCAAATACAGGGTGGCTGATGAATTTTGCTACATTAAGAAACTCAAATAACTTTTTTTTTAGTGTATGGAATTCATTTATTTTTTCTTCAAGTTGAAGGTCATTAAATTTTATTAAATGAAGCTTAACTAGTTTTAAAAATAATTGAATTTAAATGCCCCCCATGCTCGTTGACGCAAGTGCGGCATCTTAGTAAAAAGTTGTTCATTGCTGCTTTGAGAGTTGCGACAGGAATAGCCGCAATTGTTGCCCGAATGGATTGTTTTAGTTCATCCAAATTTGTTGGCTTTGTTTTATAAACTTCTTGTTTACATAAACCCCACAAGAAAAAGTCAGGTTCAGTAAGGTCAGGGGGGCCAACGAAATTCGGAGTTTCTTGAAATCAGTTTGTTGGGAAATTTTCGTCGCAACTCTGTCATAACAGTCTGGGCTATGTGAGACGTTGCCCCATCTTGTTGAAACCACACAGAGTTGAAAGGAATCCTCTTTCGGCGTAGTTCTGGATAGAAAAATTCTTTCAGCATTTTCAAATAACGGTCTCCAGTAACCGTAACGGTGTGACCATTTTCTTCAAAAAAATAAGGCCCGACAATACAGCGTGAAGAAACCGCACACCACACTGTCACGCGAAGAGGATGCAATTCCGTCTCGTGGAGTATCTGTGGGTTAGAAGTACTCCATATTCGACAATTTTGTTTGTTCACATTGCCGTTTAAATCGAAATGGGCCTCATCAGACATGAAAAGGCAGTTTAACATGTTTTGGTCTTCTTCCACCATTTGCAGGATCTTCTGGCAAAATTCCAAGCGAATCGGCAAGTCTGCTGCATTCAGTTTGTTAACCATTTGAATTTTGTAGGGAAATAAGTCTAAATCTTTGTGCATTATTGTTTGCAAAGACTGTCGGCTGACACCAAGTTGAGCAGATAAGCTTCTTGTTGAAACCCTTGGATTGCTTTGTATATCTGCAGCTACAGCAGCGATCGTTTCCTCCGTCCGAACTGGTGGGTTTCGATGATAAGACCTTCTTACGACTGTTCCTTGCTCAGCAAAATTATTCACCAGTCTCATTATGGTCCATCTGCTCGGGGGATCGCCGCCAAACATCGGCCTGTACTCTCTCTGTACCAAAACTACGGACTCCAGTGCGTGATAGCGGTGGACTATCCAAATTGTTTGCGTGTCCCAGTTATCCATTTTAATAAATTTTAAAGATCAATCTGCAAATTAAAACAAAAATGGAACAGATAACTTAAAAAGAAAAAAAGATATTCAATTTTTTTTTGGTAGCGGCTTTCATCAGCCACCCTGTACAATAACATTTCGCACATTATTTATGCCGACGATGTATTATTATTTTCCAAAATAAGCAACTTAAACTTAGTCAGTAAGAAATTTTCAGATATTCTGACCCATATCTCAAGATGGTCCATATGCTCTGGCGCGAACCAATCGCTTAATAAATGTAAATCTTTTCATATATGTAGAAAGCATAAATGTAATAACTTAGATGTAGTCTATATTAATACAAATATTGTAAATGCTCACAGCATACGATTTCTTGGAATTATCTTTCATAAGCGTCTTACTTTTAAAGAACACTGTTTAGATAAAAAAAAACTTAGCTGCCAGGTTGAATATTATAAAGTGTCTATCAGCTAAACATAGTTTTATACATACCACAAATCTGATAAATATTACTAGGGCTCTCATCTTACAAAAAATCGACTATGGTTTCCCAATATACGGACACTGCGCCAAAAGTAATCTAAAGCTAATTTTCCCAACATACCACGCGGCCGTACGCAGAAGCATTCGAGCCTTTCCAACATCTCCGATACAGTACATATTGGTGGAAGCAGGGCTACCCAACATTCCGGAGAGAACAGAATACACCACAATGAGTCTACATGAGGCTGCAAGTAAAGTGCAAAATCGCAAGTCAACTATACTAAGAGCACTGGAATATTCTAACAAACTGGGAATAACCTCACGGCCACAATGAAGGCCCCCAATTAGCTCACCGCCTTGGCATTTTAGAAAGTCTTCAGTCCTTTTTGGTATAGCAAAATTTCCTCAATCCAACTCCAGTTCATTAGAATAGCAGCGTAGTTTTGAAGAATACGTCGCACCATTTAGACCTGAATGGAAAATGATCTACACTTATGGTTCAAAAACTCTGGACCACACCACGTTTGCAGAAGTGAATGCTTATGGTGAAACAATAACGAAGGGTCAACGACCTTACTACTGTTCTGTGTACACAGCAGAAGCTATAGCAATATACAATGCCATAATAGTTGCATCAAAAACTAATGAAAAAACAATCATTTGTTCGGATAGCAAGTCTACAATATCAGGTATCATGAATATAAGAAACAAATCACCCCTTATTTCAAGCATACGGAGCATATTAATTGAGCATCAAAATAAAGTCAAAATAATGTGGATTCCTGGCCACGTTGGTATTAAAGGGAACTAGCTTGCGGACCAAAAAGCTAAGTGTTGGATCGAGTGACCTCTTCCAATAATATAAAGAAAACACCTATATACTCTTTATTCGGTAAATATCGCGATGTACTGATATTTCTTTATTTCAAATAAAGTTGCCGAATTTCAATGTGGTTTGTTAAGCTTACAAATATAAAAAGGAAAGAGAGATTCGTATTAATATTAGAGATGAGATACGGCGCAAAAATTGGTTGTGTGATAATCGATAAATTAGTGACGTTACAACACTCCTCCTCACAACTATATTTTTAATCCCAGATCGTCTCTTAGTTCTTGGTGTCGAGGTCCGCTTAATCCCTTTGTCAAGATATCCGCGGGCATTCTAGACGTTTCTTGATATTTGACCACGATGATTCCATTTTGTATGTGTTCTCTCAAAAAATGTATTCGCAAATCGATGTGCTTGGTTTTGCTGCTTATTATAGTATTTTGGCATAGCTTTAGTGCCGCTTGGTTATCGTTAAAAATGGTAATAACCTGTTGCTTACGTTCAGCTATGTTTTCAAGAAGAAGTTTAAGGTGCAGCGCCTCCTTTGTTGCATCCGACAACGCCATGTATTCCGCTTCTGTGTGAACATGGCTGTGGTCCTCTCCTTCCTGGATTCCCAACTTATAATGCCATTTGACATCATGAAACAGTATCCGGTGTAAGATTTTCGGTCTATGGTACAAGCTGCCCAGTCAGCATCTGCATATCCGATCAACTCTTTGTTTGCATTTTTATCAAAAGTTAAACCTATTTCCTTTGTGCCTTTAAGGTATCTTAAAATTCGTTTCGTAGATTTAAAATGCTCAGTGCCATAACAGTTATTGAATTGTGAAAGATAACTTACGGCAAACATTATGTCTGGTCTGGTTACTACAGCCAAAAACATCAGGGATCCAATCAGGTTTTGGTAACGTAAGCTTTCATCGCATTTTGCTAGTTTTTCCAGCTTTAGGTGCGGTTCTGTTGGTGTAACACAACTCTTGCATTCTTCCATTTTAAATTTCGTAAGTAGTTTTTAATGTATTTTTCTTGTTTCAATGTTATCGTACTATGTGTTTGGTTTATTTCAATACCAACAAAATCTTGTACAGGCCCAATATCTTTCATTTCAAAAGTGGCCATCAGTTTTTTCTTGATTTGTTCAAAGGCTTGCTCGCAGGAATACGCCAATAATATATCATCGACATAAAGCCCGAGTAGTATCTTGGCTCCTCCTTTCCGCAGTACGTAAATGCAGGGGTCTGCTATTGAAGGATTGAAACCAAGTTTCTTTAATTCGGAGTCCAACCTTTTATACCATTGTCGTCCGGATTGTTTTAACCCGTATAATGCCTTTTTCAAGACACACACCTTTTCCTTTGAAGAATTGTTGATTTGTTTTAGCATTTCCTTTGCTTTGTAGTACACGTTCAAGTCTTCATTTTCGCTCTCATCAACTAAAATTTCTGCGATATATTTTTCTAGGTATTCGGGTTTCTTCATTATTATTCGCTCATCTAAGTCTCCATTTAGGTATGCCGTAGTAACGTCTAATTGATGTAGCGTTAGGTTCTCTTGAGCAGCAATTGATATCAATAGCCTAATAGAGCTCAATTTTCCAACTGGAGCCCAAGTTTCAACGTAGTCTACACCTGGTCTCTGTGAGAATCCCCGTGCGACAAGGCGGGCCTTTTTGGCATCCCCTTTTTCTTTGAGTATCATTTTGAAATCAACTACATTACTTTCTTTTTCTTTATCTTTTATTTCCCATGTACAATTTTTTATGTGAGCTCTGTGTTCTGATTTGATGTCATTATGCCATTCTTTTTCCTCGGTTTGACACATAAACGTTGACTCATCAATGCCTCTTTCGCAAAAATTTGATAGGTACTCATCAGATGTTTCTTCCTCATCGGCTGCATAGTCATCTAACCAATTTGGACGTTTTCGGTCTCGGAGAGGTCTCTGATTTTCTCTGCCGGTATTCGATTCTTTCGTGCTTTGACCATTTTCCTCACTTTCAGATTCTTCAACGTTTTCTAGCTCGTTTATGGTTTTAGTATTACTCTCGATTTCAGATTGTGTACCTTGGCAGGATATGGTTTCAGGGATATGGGAATTTTCAGAAATTATCTCTTCACGGTCTGTTTCTTTTGATGTGAACTCAATACCCACCATAGGTCTACTTTTAGACAGGCCTTCTTTTTGCAGTCCAACCTCATCTGTATTTGCTTTATTTCTTATTTCGGTGTCATAAAAGAGATTATCATAGCTATTCGTTTCATTTGTGTTTATCTGATAATACATTTTATCAATTACTTTGACATCTCTACTAATTATGATAGCCTTTTTTTTCGGTAAGTATATGCGAAAACCTTTTGCGTTTTGTGCATAACCAACAAAAATACCTTCTGTAGCCTTTGGTGTAAACTTACCCTTTCTAAGTTTGTCTAACACGAATGCCTTGCTACCAAAAACGTGTACGTGATTTCCAGATGGCGCACGTCCTATCCATTTTTCGTGGGGTATACAGCCCTTAAGTGCGTTTGCGGGATTTCTGTTTAGTAGATAGTTAGCATAACTTCTGGGGTATGTTACCCTCTTTCATCAGGCATCGGGCTTTATCCAGCAACGATCGATTTTTTCTTTCGCTTTGCCCATTTTGCTGGGGTATGTAGGGTGCACTCAGTCTTCTTTTTATTCCGTTTGCTTTTAGGTAGTGATCAAATTCGCGATTGCAATATTCTGTGCCATTGTCAGATTGCAAACTTTTTATTTTTCTGTTGTGAAAGTTTTCAACTTCATTTTTGTATTCCTTAAATCTTTGGAAAACTTCGTTCTTATGAGCTATGAAATATATGTAGCAGTATTTTGTAAAGTCATCCATAAATGTTACGAAATATACGGCTCCGCCTAAAGATTCGATTTGTATGCGGCCACACACGTCACTATGGATTGTTTCTAATGGCTGGCTAGACTTAACACCTTCTATGGAGGTAAATGGTGATCGAATCATCTTACCTTTTATGCAGACTTCGCACTTAGATAAGTTCTCATTTCCTAGATCCATACCTTTTATGATTTTTTTTTTTGCCGCCAACTTTAGGTCGTTTTCATTTAGGTGTCCTATTTCGATGCCACATTCCAATTTTGTTTTCAGTGGTGTGAACAATTTTTGCTTTTTCGCTCGTTGTATAATAAAGACCATTTTCTTTTTCAGCGATTAATGTCATATTACCAGATTTATCTTTTATGAAAGCTTTTTCATTTGTGAAAATTACGCTATTTCCTTTTTCAGTGATTTCTGATACTGACAATAGGTTTGTTGATAGGTTGGGTACATACAGGGTGTTGAGTAAATTGTATTTCTCGTTGTTAATGTTGACTTTTACTTTGCCTTTTCCTTCGACATTTACTGTGTGACTATTTGATGCTAACTTTAGTGATCCATTTTCAGCGCACATTGTTTCGAAATAGCTTTTCTGAGCACACATGTGGGAGGTGCTTCCACTGTCTAAGCACCATGTATTGGGAGAGGTAATATTCATACATTTGTGTGTGACGTTGAAGCTTTTTGCATTATTTTTGCCTGTTTTCTTTTTACTCCAGCATGTATCTGTCGTATGACCTTTCTTTTTGCATGATTGACAGTACATGTTCGCTTTTTTCTTTTTTGTGTAAAACGCTCCTTCGCCACTTTTTGTGCTATTTCTCGCGTCATTTTCTTCGATTATTTTAACTTTAAGCTCTTCGGGGCTAGGAAGTGTATCTCTGGATTCAATAGCTATTCTAAAATTTTCGAAACTTGGCGGAAGGCTATAGAGCATCATGATGCTTAGCAATTCCGTATTGATTTTTATATCCATGTCGGCCAGCTTGTCAACTATATCGAGGAAGTTATTAAGATGGTCTCTTGTATCATCTGCCGTAGATGCTTTTTGCAATATAAGTTGTTTTAGAAGAGTTGCCTTTCTTGCAGGGCCAGTGCTTTGATAGGTTGCTTTTAGTTTATCCCACCCTTGCTTTGCTGTTGAACAGCCTTTTATTTGTTTAAGCTCGTGCGGTGAAATTAAGAGGAGAATTTCGGCTTTTGCCATCATGTCCTTTTTATTGAATTGAGCTTGTTGCTCAGCAGTCGCTGTGGATACTAAAATCGTCGCACCGCTAACGTAATCCCATAATTCGGCTTTTATTAACACTGCTTGTGCCTGAAGACACCACGTGTCGTAATTGCTTTTTGTAAGTGCCTCAATACGATTGTGCGTGGAAGTAGCCATTTTGAGTGTTTAAGATGATTACTGAAAACCTTGTACTGCTATCAATTGTTGGATCGAGTGACCTCTTCCAATAATATAAAGAAAACACCTATATACTCTTTATTCGGTAAATATCGCGATGTACTGATATTTCTTTATTTCAAATTAAGTTGCCGAATTTCAATGTGGTTTGGTAAGCGTACAAATATAAAAAGGAAAGAGAGATTCGTATTAATATTAGAGATGAGATTCGGCGCAAAAATTGGTTGTGTGATAATCGAGAAATTAGTGACGTTACAACACTAAGGCTACTGCAATGAAACTAGGCTTACCACATCCCAAAAGCCAGCCCGCTTGACACTCACCTAAAATGAGCTTGATTTCAAAAAAATATCTTGATAATTAAAATAACGCATACGTATAAAAGAGCAGAAAATTTGCTAAATTTTATTAAAAAAAACAATAAAAACATAACAAATTATACAAAAACTTAAAAAAAAAACGTATTACAATTCAATACACGTCAAATAACATAAACATCCTAAAATTAATTCACATTTAACTATATTAATTTTTCCACACATACTTTGTACTTTTGGGAACAGACTTAACTAGATCTGTTCCTTTAGGCGTTAGCAAAAACTTTTCAAAATTAAGAACAGAAAAATTGCTAAATTTTATTAAAAAAACAATAAAAACATAACAAATTATACAAAACTTAAAAAAACAAAAACGTATTACAATTCAATATACGTCAAATAACATAAACATCCTATAATTAATTCACATTTAACTATATTAATTTTTCCACACATACTTTGTACTTTTAGTAACAGTCTTAACCAGATCTGTTCCTTCAGGCGTTAGCAAAAACTTTTGAAAATTTTTACAATTTACAATTACAATTACAATTTTCTTATTAACAATTCAGCCTTTATAAGGTCAAATGCCATTCCATTCCTTTCTTTTGTTTAATGTACTAAAAGTTCTTTCACAAAAAGCATTACTAATTGGAATAGAAAAAATAAATGAGATCAATTTAAATATATATATTAAGTTATTTTTATCACATTTTTTGAAAAAGTAAAACCATATTTCATCACTCGGAATATCTTTTGGCAATTGATCAAACACTTCTCGAAGACAGCAATATTCTGTATATAACATGTCATTATCAATAGAATATATATCTGTTAAATTTTTGGAAGCTCTGCTAATGTATCCCATGACAAAAGAAATTGTTTCAGATTTAAAACTGATATGTGTTTGTAAATGGATTCATCTCCGAAATCAAATCGTTGCTCCAAGTATGAAATAGCATTTGTTAAAAATTGATTTGCTTCTAATTTGAATGCTTGAACATCATTGTTTGAAATATTTTTAAAAATAACCAAAACTGTACTTCCATAGAAACAATCCTTGCTACGGCTTTGAAGACTATTTATAAGTTTACTCATTATGCTGTGAAGCTCCATTATTGTCCAATATTTGATGCGTTGCTGCTTACCGAAAAGTAAAAACTTTCTTTTAATGTATCAGCTAATTTTTCTCGTGCGTATGGTGCCAGTACGTTGCGTGTTATTGCTACTGCTTTGGTACGTCCACAACTTATTTTATTAGCTGTTTTACTGTCGCAAAATATTGAAGAACTTAGTTTTAATTGATAGTCTAAGCTGTTATAACTAAGCCCGTGAACAACATTGTGAAAAACGCACATATGTTTGAATCCTCCTTTGAGTCTGGCGGAACAGTGAAGTTTATCATGCTGTGTGACAATTTTTGAGACAATGCTAATTTCATATGCCGTTTTGCTTGGGCATGTTTGCGTAATGCTCGACTTCCTTCATATCTTGTAAAAATATCAATTGGCATAATTTGAAAAATGCGGTATAATCATTTTTTTTTAATGCATTTGCAATATCCTGCTTTTTCAATCCATTTATCGGAGAATGTTGTATATCTTCCGTTTTTTGAAGTTCCGGCATCTTCGTTATTTTCCATGGTAAATGAACGACACAAGGCACATATATTGTAACAATATTCATTTAAATTCTTAAACGAATATAACATTAAACAATTTAGGTTAACTATACACAGCAGAAAAATTTACGGTTAATCTCAATCAGCTGTTTAATGTTGTATTTTTTTAGTGATGGGCAAAAACAGGCATAAGTCAATGATGAGTTAGGGGGGAAAAAAATAAAAAGTGTTGATACTTTTTTGGTTATCGATTGCAATGAATTATTGATATTGGGCAAAAAATAAGAATTAGTTTTTGGGTTTGGTGTTTAACAAATGATGATACATATTTTTTAATATTGAATTTTTTTAATTTTAAAAATTAACTGGACAAATTATATTATATCTTGACACTTGACAGGACTTAAAAAATCTTGACAATCAAGCTCATTCCAGGCCATGTGGCAACCCTAAATGGAACCCTTGCACACATTTGATTGTATGCTGAAAATGGACATCTACGGGCTAATTAATAAATATTTTGAAGCAAAAAGAACTGAGGCATGGAGAACAGTGCAACGCCATTATGCAAGCTTAAATACAACTGGCATAACCCAACTATCAAGCCACATGCCGTACCAAGGACATCACTGCCTTTTTTCGACTTCGCATTGGTCACAATCGGTACACACTCCAACATTTTAAGTGGTGAGAGGCCACCTCCCTGCCCCTACTGCACCCTGTCAACATTTACAGTTAAACACCTTTTGGACGACTGCACGCATTTTATGAATCTCAGGAACACAAGTTTCAACAACCATCTTCCATCGGAAATACTAAAAACTCTTTCTCAGGAAAACATTGAAAAAATGACAGATTACTTATTTAGAGCGGGTCTGAGAAAATTGATTTAAACCACAAGTCTCTTTACTTAAATATCTATGTAAATATTCTTCCGTATATCCTATGAATTTACCTCCCACATAACTTAATTTCTTTATTAATTCATGTGTCGATAGTGCCTTTTCCAGAAAATTAACTCTCTAATAGCTCAAAAAATAATCTTATTGGAGCAGTGAGCCGTAAGCCCTGGCAGCTAGTGCTCCTTTTTTGTAAAATATTAATTTATTGTTATTTTCCTTAAATTAAATAAGTAAATAAATATTTTTATTCCAAAGCCAGGAAAACCTGCAACGGGAGTGTCAGGGTTCAGACCCATCGCTCGACTTAGCTGTCTGGGCAAACTTTTCGAAAAAATAATAGCCAAGCGCATTTAATGGCATGCTCGTAAAACAGGTGTAGAATCTTCTTCATGTGAAAGTGATTAATGTAAATAATTAGGGCTATGGTAAAAATTTGATGTAATAACTACCTAAGAGAAGGAAACATCAAATCAATTTTTTTAATGCTGATTGAACTAGAAATTCTGACATTTTTGATATATTTTCGGTAGAAGTAATTCTTAACAGTGTAGAAGGTATTTAGTTACGGAAGGTATTTTTATTGATTTGTGCAAAATGCGGGCAGTCGTTGAGTAGATGGTATACCGTTAAATACGATGAGTGATAGTGTTGGCAACAAGGAGTACTGGAACCATTGAAAACGTATGAATGAATGGCGATTGTGTGCACAAGTCGTCGTATGTCATTGTGTTTATTATCGGGTAAAATACTGATTTGTTATTTGTGCACATTATTGCTTTCGGAAAAGAGTTTTCAGTGAAGGTAAAGGCAGGATGCCTGCTTTGATTGCTTTTCCTTTCGACTTAGCAACTGAGAACGAGGTGTTAGTTTCAATTTTTGACCCATCAGCGAAAATTAAGCTCCGTTCGGGAAGCAGAGGAGATGTGAAACGTTGGTAAACAGTGGCGCTAGTTTGATTTTTATCATATTTTGCTAAGTTCAATACAACACAAGATCCATTCATCAGCCAGGGCGGAAACAATTAATTTCGGCGGAGTGAAGCGGTAGTGATGCCAATCTCTCTGGCGTCATCGATGCATAGTGTAATCGTCGATTTGTGACGTGGAGTCTTACTTCGTTGAAACTCGCCTACCACTGCTTTATATAAAGCACTGTTGTAGTACAGATATATGTAACTTAGGTATACATTTCTTTGTATTCATCTTTTTTTCAATTGTGGGGAGGGAGGCTTCCGTCAGTATAAATTTTGTTGGGGATTTAGGCACAGCACGGATTCTTCTGCTAACAGCCGTATGGTGAGCTGAGTAAAGTAGTTTTATGTTGATTTTTGCACAGTTGCCATAAATGGCCTTCCCATTGTCTATCTTTAATAATACGAGGACCCTGGATACATTTATTAGCGCTGAAGGGTTAATTAAATAGTGTTTAGATGACAAATATTTTATAACATTACTTTCTTAAATATGTACAATGTTCTTTGAAAGTTAATTTTTTCTAAAAAATTACCACCAAAAACTGTAAGTTAAAACTTTACAATTTGCATATTACTATAACTTAAACTGAAGTACAGAAGATTCTGGTTTTATGCGGTTTATATGTATCTGAAATAATTAAATAAAATCGCTTAAACAAAAAATTGTATTTTTGAAAATTTTATCTTTATTTAAGAAACGTCAGAATCGAAAAATAAATTTACAACGTCAGAAATATATTAGAATCAGGCAATACCCGCATGTTGCGCATTCATTTAGGATTTGGCGTAAAATCCCTTTCGTCACTTGAGGAAATGTACAAGTCTGATCTAGATGCTGATGCAGTCGGTTCCATACTTGTAGGGTTTGTAGGGTTAGCATTTATGATACATCATACATCTGTGATGAGTTTTTGCTTAGCTGGTTTAGAATCTTGCTTATACAATTCCCGATAGGTCGACATGCATAAATTAAGTTCACGTTGGATTTTCAAGGCCCGCTCAGTATCTGGATCATTGGTGAGATAATAATTTTCTAATTCGCTGCACATCTGAATTCCTTTTCGATTCACATTTGACGTAAATGGTGTTATTTCATCTTCCGATTCGATGTCTTTTCCAGAATCACCAGCAATGATTTCCATTAAGTCTTCCTCATTTAGCGCTGGGTCCAAAAGTAGCTCATCAAAATCTTCGTTGCATAATGTTTGAAACCCCTCTCCACCAATTTCATGACATAAAGATATAATTTCTGATATTGATATTTCTTCTGATAGACTTCCCTTAGATCGCATTCTGGCCAAACCGTTTTCCAGCAAGTATTTAAAATTTGTGGTTTTATAGCTTTAACTGCCAAGCCAGCATGACTTATGCAGTCCAAAATCTAACATTTTTCCCAGGCATCCGTAATTGTTATCTCTTCATTCTCTATCTTGTCCAAAATGTGCTGAAAGGTCAACTTTACATAAGGTTTTTTTAAAATTGCAGATAATTTCAATTTCAATTTATTTGATTTGTTTTGTACATAGTAAGACAGAGTCTTGTGGTAGTACATCTTCTTATAATTCTAGAATACGAGGATGGTATACATAGAAATTCTACTTAGATTTAAAACTATTTTAACTATTAAACTTATAGACTAAAACTTAGAGTAGTAAGTGAGAAGAAGAGAAAGATGGTGGGAATGGGAGAAGGAAAGGGGTATTAAATGTTAGAAGTAATTAGAAACTGCAGTTTTAAAACACCTTGCTTGTTTTATAAGCTTTATTGTAGTTGGTATAGAATTCCATAGTTTAATGGCACTGACAAAGAACATGCGTTCTGATTCCAAGTAAGTGTAAGTCGGAACAATTAGATTCAATGTTCGGGTGCACTGGCATTGTTTAATGTTTTTATACAGGTACAATGGTTTTTGTGTGTTTATTAGTTTATGCAGGAACAAAACAGAGCGTATTTTGAGATACGAGTCGAGGTTATGATCGAGAATCTGTTTTGAGTAGACAGATATATGGTCATATTTCCTTTTTTCAAACACGAAACGCGCTTCATTATTTAAAGCGATTTGCAATTTTTGTTTCGAATTATTATCAAGCCTGCAATATACTAATTCAGCGTATGATACATGAGGAACAATGAGTGATCTAACAAGTTTTAATTTAGTTTGCCGTGGCAGTAAGTAGGCAGTACAATATAGCTTTCTAAGAATATTATATACCTTGTTTACAACAAAGTTTACATGGTCAACGCATGATAGTCTTGAATTTATTCTGAAACCCAGGTTAGTTACTATGTCATCAAAGTTAATATTTACTTCATTAAGTAATATTGGCGGCAAAGAGTTAAGGTCATACTTTGAATGGGAAATAGCAATCGCCTTCGTCTTTGACTCATTTAATTTTAAGTTGTTAGATTTGGACCAGTTAGAAATACGTGTGAGGTCTTCATTAAGCCTTGCTATCAAATCTTCAATAAGACCTATTGGCCTTGACAGGTAGATCTGGGTGTCCTCAGCATAGAGGTGAATCGACGAATTTTGGCAACACTCAACAATATCATTAATGAAAATGCAAAATAAAATTGGACCTAAAATAGAGCCCTGCGGCACACCTGACGTAATTGGTTTTAGACTTGAGTAGTTATCGCCACACTTAACTTGTTGTAGCCGATTCGAAAGGTAACTTTTTATTAGTTGCAGAGAAAATGCTCCAAACTTATAGTGATAGCACAATTTTTTCAGTAAAATGTTGTGATCAATAGTATCAAATGCTTTTGAAAAATCGAGTAATACTAGCACTGTTAGGTAGTTTTTATCATAAGCAGAGCGAACATCTTCAAAAATTTTAAGCATAGCTGTGGAGCAACTATGCAGACTTCTGAAACCCGACTGGAAATTACTCAGCAGATTATTCTTGTCCAAGTAGCAGGTAATTTGTCGCGCCAAAAATTTTTCAAATACTTTCGATAGGGCAGGTAAAATGCTTATTGGTCTGAAGTGCTGAGGAGCGGTAGAGCATTTTGTTTTTGGCACAGGTATTATATTTGCTGTCTTCCAAAGATATGGAAATGTAGATGAGGTGATTGAAAAGTTAATTATGTGCGTAAGTGATGGTATTACAAATGGTAGAATAATTTTAAGAAATTTAAGGCAAATGCCGTCGGTCCCTATAGCATTAGATTTGACAGTATGTATACACTGCATCAAATCCATCTCTGTTGCAGACACAAATTCAAACTCACCGTCATCAACATGCTCTCGTAGAGGAACTTTTACAGGTATGTCGAGTGGAGCCCTGTTAGATGCTAGAAAGTGAGTATTTAAGATTTCTGGGTCCAAACTGCACACGGGCTTATTCTCTCCTGAGACACCTAAGGTTTTAAGGTTTTTCCATAGGACTTTCGGAGGTAAACTATCATTGAGCTTCCATTGTAGATATGCCCTTTTGGCATCTCTAGTGATTGCAGTTACTTTATTTCTTGCTACACGATATTTTTGCCACAAGTGAGTGTTTCTATCATTTTTCCATTTCTTATATGCTTTACTACGCTCTCTAATTAAAGACAATATCTCACGCGTAAACCATGGTTTCCTATTTCCGTGGACTTTAACTTTACGCAACGGAACAAACCTATCAAATAGATGGCTGACTAAAGCATTGAAATGTTGCAGTTTTTCATCCACTGTTGTGAATAACCGACACATATTCCAATTAAGCTCGGCAGCCTCCTTATTTAAGAGATCATGCTGAATAAGCTTAAAGTCTCTAAAAAATATCTCCTTTACTTGATTGTGTCTGTTGAACTTGATGTTGTAAGATAAGAATATCAACTCGTGGTCGGAAACTCCAGCCATAGGAAGCTGATCAATATGACTGACGTAATCTCTGTCACTGACGCAAAATACATCCAAAAGACTTGGTTTGCAGTGGGGTGCAAAGCGAGTAGCATATTCATTGATTAAGGAAATTCCTAATGATTGGAAACTATCTATCAAACTCCTGGAAGAAAAATTATCACAAAGAAGGTCTACATTTAAATCACCACACACAATAATATGTTCATAGGAGATGTGGAATTCCGCTAATTTATCAAATATCACTGAGAGGTCATTTCTATTGCTAGGGTTGTAAATGCATGCAACAAGACATTTGGTATTGTTATCATAAAATTCAACAAAAATGTATTCGACTTCTTGAAAATGATCTGATCTACAGATCTCTTTCCATTTAAAATTATTTTTAAAATATAAAGCAATGCCACCTCCTCGAGTCTTCGTAGTCCTATCACATCTAATAATAGTGTAGTCGCACAGGGAATATACATTATTATCAATATAGTCTTTAAACCATGTCTCTGTAATACATATTAAGTCAATGCACAAATTATCAAAAACAAAATTTAGATAGTCAATTTTTTCAGCATTCAAACTTCGCGCATTCAACTGACAGACATTAAACCCATTGTAGCGATTAGAAATGAGTTTAAGCAATTCTCTTGCATGTTCTTTGTCTACTTGTTTTGCTATTTCATTACACATTGACAGTTTATGGTTGGGAGTATACGCAAGGTGGAGGAATTTAAATAAAGCAAGGGGATAATGAGATAGATAGGAATGAGATCAAAACAAAAACGATTACATTGTAAAGCCAAGAATATGAAAAGTACAAATGAGATGAACGAAATAGAAATGATACTAAAATAACAGTGATTACAATGCAAAGCAAAGAGTTTGGAAAACATAAATGATAAATAAGAGAATAAATTTAACGCATACATAACACTAATAATATAACGCATAAATGTTTTTGTTTTTACATATTAGCAGTTGCAATGCTCTCTATACTCGTTTTTTCAGTTATAATTACAGCATCAGTTTGGGGTCGAGCTCTAACAAACACTTGCCCACGAACAGAGAAAACTGACGTTAGACGCTTTTGCTTTTTATATTGCATAGCCAAACGCATTAGTTCGCGATTTTTTCTCGTAAGACATTCGTGGATAAATAGCTTCCCTTCACTACCGACGCCGACATCACTAAGAGAAAGTGCTCGTCTCTTATCTTTGCAGAATTTAGCAACAGCTTTCAGCAGTTGAGAGCGATCTGCAGCAGAGCTCAATTTGATTATTATTGGAGCTACGCTTTTATTGTTTGGTCGTAACCGGAAAGCAGAACGTACGGGCGCTAGTCTTACTTGAAGCGTTTGGCACAGCTTGGAGAAATCATTTAGTATGTCCTCATCTTTCCTTATAGGCAACCCACTAACAATCACATCTGTTGATATTGCGTTATTCTCATATACATTTAGTTGTTCGGTGAGTGCATATACCTCGCTGCGCAATTTGTCTACATTAGCACATTTCAGTTCAGTTTTTTTTACACGCTCTTCCATGTGCTTAACTGCCGACTTCAAGTTCATAACATCCGCTGACAACTCACTGAATCGCTCCATTACTCGCTCTTCCGATTCTCTTAGTCGTAATGCTAGCTCTTCAATGATGCTCTGCTTTTGTGATTCTAGGCGACTCTCAATTTTCGCAAACCACGCATTGAGAGTAGCGCTTGATGCATCGGTACTAAGGGACTTACTTTGTACTGAAGGCGTTTGCGGGGATGGTGACAATTTGTTCACTGCCGTTGTTCGTGTTGACATTTTTGGCATGTTAGCAAATTCAAACAATTGAACAGGTGAAACAAGGTTTTTTCGCAGTATTTCAAGTAGTTATGTAAACTTTATTACGATTTTGATTTACCCGGGCAAAAGAACCGCTTTTAAAGGATTTACGTGGTGTTTTAGCAAACTAACACTCAGTGGATTAAATAAAAATACGGATTAAACTGCGACTACTCAAAAACACGTCTACTCAGTCTGCTGATACATTGCAATGATAATGCCCTGGTCCAATGGTTACAAAATGCTGGTTGTATTTGGTGGGAGAAACACTATCTCGACATTGGCATGTTCTATATGCGGATGGTCTGGTGCGTTATCGATAAGCAGAATCACTTTGAACTCGAGACCTTTATCCAGCAAATATTTTTTAACTTCCGGTACAAAATATCGATTAAACCATTCTGTGAAAATTGCAGTAGTCACCCACGCTTTTTTGTTGACCATCCAATGAACAGGAAGTTTTGCCATGTCTTTGCCCTTCAGCGATCGAGGTTTTAGTGATCGATTTACAACTAAAGGTTTTAATATCCGATCCCCGGTCGCATTGCTGCAAAATAAGAAGGTGACTCTATCTTTTGCTGCTTTAAAACCGCTTGCAGATTTTTCAGATTTAGCAATGTAGGTACGACTAGCATCTTTTTCTTATTAATATCCCAGTCTCGTCGGCATTAAAGACTTGATCTAGGCTATATCCTCCATCCTCAGTAATTTTGAGCAATTTCTTTGGAAAACTTTTAGCAATTTCACCGGTTATCTTTACGTTATGAAATGCATTACCGATGCTCTTATTGCGGCCTCATTCTTCTTAATTGCTCTTATAGTAGATTCACCAAATTTTAAATGTCCCCCTACAGATGCATAACGTTCGCCTGCTTTTAAGCGGTCCAAAATTAAAATTTTAGTTTCTAGGAAAATTGCACTCCTATTCCTTTTTTCTTTTTTGTTGGACATTTGTGTGTGATTAAGAAGCAATTTTTTTTAAATATAAAACACTTTTACTTACACAAAAACAGCTGATAATTTAGAGACTCGTCCTTTTCTCCAAGCAACCAATTGATTAATAATCTTAATTCTTTCAAAAAACATACAAACAATGCAACAAGCAAGCAAAAGCAAAAAAAGAAATAACTGAACAATATGCATACATACTTAGAACTAAAATAACAACAACAATAGAAGATCAGCAAAAAAATAACTGTACAATATGCATACATGCTTAGAATTAAAATAACAACAACAATAGAAGATCGGCAAAAAAAATAACTGTACAATATGCATACATATGTACTTAGAATTGAAAAAACAACAACAATAGAAGATCAGCAACGGCAAAACAGCAAAGACAAGCTAAGCAAACACAGTGGGGCTAGACTACACAACAAGTACAATAATAAATAAATAAATAAAAAATGTTTAATTTAAAAAAAACGAGCTATTTCAAAACCGCATAAAAACAGAATCTACTTACATTTACGTTTCCGACAGATTTGGAAGTTTTTACATTTATTTATAGATACGTTAACACCCATTGATTCGGACCAAGTGTTCAAGTCAGATGGTATATTAATGGAATCTTGTTTGAAGATGTTTAGGTCAGTAAGTTGAGGAAATTCGTTGAATGCAGTTATAAACGAAAAACAAAATAGTCTGATAAACTTTTATTTAATTTAACCATAAATCTACGATTAGTGAGAAAGGCCTGGATATTTTTGAGTATTTTACCGATAAGGTTCCAGTTTTCCAAATGTCTTAGGGCAATATGGCCTTCGACATGGTCGAAGGCCTTCTCTAAGTTTATTCTTAAAATGGAGAGGAGGTTTCTAATGGAAATAGCAGCAGAAGCGCAATTTTCAAATAAAAGCAAGGCATCAAGTGCACTGATCCTCTTTGAAAGCAACTTGCTGTGGACGTATATACTTGTTATTCGATTGTATTATTATTTCACGTTTATAAATAAAAATAAATAAATAAAACACGAGGCAGATATGTGGCTGTTTTGCGCTTTAGTATTCTTGGTTCAAGTTCCATTCCCGGTAATAGTTTAATTTTTAGTTTTCGTGCACTAGTAGTCGAAAGTTATGCTTACTTTTTCAGTGACTGTGTCTACCAATCTGCGTTTGTGATTGTTCTTAACATCTTAGATTGACGCCTCTATATAATTTGTAGGCTTGATTTACCGCCCATATTTTTAGTCCATACGTCCATGTCGGTCTTATTATTGATTTATATATGTATTATTTGCTTATTATTTCCTTAGGTTTGATTGTTTTCCCAGTAGTCAGTAGAGTTGGCGGAAATTATTTCTCATCTCATTTCTCTTGTTCAATATATGTTGCTTCTATCATTATCCTTAAATACTTTGCACTTGACCGTATTTTTATGTCTTCTCCGTGAATTTGGATTGGATGTCTTGCAGATTTTCTCTTCCAAGACATAACATGTATATTTGTCTTTATTGACCCCGATGCCCCATTTTTGAAACCAAAATGTTGTGGCTGATAGTGTATATGTTGTGTGTTTGTTGCTGTTTCTTCGCTGTTATTACATTAAAATTGTGTCACCTGCAAATGTAGCTATCACGTACCCTCGAGTAGTTGGCGTTGCTATATCTCCTGTGTATACTACATAGGTATAGTATGGAGCCCAATACGCTTCCTTGAGGTACTCCCGCTGTCACTGTCATGATTTCAGAGCACTCATCGTAGTATTTTATGAAGAAGTGTCTGTATTTTATGTGAAGAACTTATGTAGCTTTTAAGGATATTAAATATGTTAAGTTAGCTATACTTTGTCAAATGCTTTCGTACGGCAAATACACAGCAATGAATTATGTTTTCTTATCGGAGTTGACTGTAATTTCGTGTTTTTTTTCGGAATCCGAACTTGTGAGAGGGGATAACGTCTCTTTGTTTTATAATCGGGTCACTTCTGTCACGTGGTATTTTCTCGACCACTTCGGAGAGGATAGACAGCAAGCTACGTGAAACACCAAAATGTTATTATAAAAAAAACTGTTTTTTTCTGTCTCATTCGACGTAGTCAATGGCAGTACCGGTTTGATTTAAGAAAATAATTGCTAAAAATTGCTTGAGGTTAATTTTAGTCTACGTAAGTGACTGTATGTCAGCCGCGCCGTACCCGAATGGGTACTGTCTGATGGCGGTCGCCTCTCGGCAAGCCTGTGAGTGAACTTCTGGCTCCGAAAGTACGAGCGCGGTCTTAGGGCGAGTCAATGCGGCGGGGAAAGGTTCTGCTAAGCCACGGCCTGATCAGCCTTCGTTGGTAACTGCTAGAAGGCAGGAGATGATTCATTTCACCCTATCAATTTCAAAACTTGGGTGATCAGTCAAGAACTTGAGAGTCCTTACCGAAGATTCGTGCTCCCACCACAGGTATGTTGAGTTTCAGTGCGGCGAGGAGACACAAATGCCATTCTTCTTCTTCTTAATTGGCGCGATAACCGCTTACGCGATTTTGGCCGAGTTTAACAAAGCGCGCCAGTCGTTTCTTTCTCGTGATAGCCGGCGCCAATTGGACACACCAAGTGAAGCCAAGTCCTTCTCCATCTGATCTTTCCAACCGCATCGAACAATCCCCATTATTCGCTGCGCTATGTCTATGTCGTCGTAAAGCTCATACAGCTCATTGCCTGCGATATTCGCCGTTGCCATCGTCCCAGCTTCTGCGCCATACGTTAGGACGGGCATGATGAGAGTCTTGTGGAGTGCTAGTTTTGTTCGTCGAGAAAGGACTTTACTGCTCAGTTGCCTACTTAGTCCAAAGTAGCACTTGTTGGCGAAATTATAACTGTCAACAATTTGAAGACAGGAGGTACTTCGTTTTGTCCTCGTTCACCACCAGACACATTCGCTTTGCCTCTTTATCCAGTTACGAGAAGGCAGAACTAACAACGCGGTTGTTAAGGCCGATAATGTCAATATCATCGGCATACGTCAGCAATTGTTCGCTCTTATAAAATATTGTGCCTGAGCGACTAAGTTCTGCGGCTCGTACGATGCTCTCCAACATTAGGTTAAAGAAGTCACACGACAGCGAGTCACCCTGTCTGAAACATCGTTTGGTATCCAACGGCTCGGAGAGGTCCTTCCCAATTCTGACGGCGGTGCTGGTGTTGAGCAACGTCATCTTGCAAAGCCGTATTAGTTTTGTGCGGATACAAACTTCAGATTTCCCGGCATACAGATAACTCCTCTTCGTACTGTCGAATGCAGCTTTGAAATCGACGAAAATATGGTGTGTGTCGAATCTCCTTTCGTGGATCTTTTCCAAGATTTGGCGTATTGTAAATATTTGGTCGATGGTAGACTTTCCAGGTCTAAAGCCACACTGATGAGGTCCAATCAGTTGGTTGACGGTGGGCTTCAGCCTTTCACACAATACCCTCGTTAGAACCTTATAGGCGATATTAAGATATGGATATGGCAGGGCACACTTAAATTCCAATCGGCAGACATGCTTTTATCCGACCATATTTTACATAGGAGCTGATGCATGCACCCTACCAGCTCCTCGCCGCCATGTTTGAATAGCTCAGCCGACAGTCCGTCGGCGCCCGCGGCTTTGTTGCTCTTTAGCCGCGTTATCGCTATTCTCACCTCGTCATGGTCGGGTAGCGGACGTCAATTCCTTCGTCGTCGATTGGGTTATCGGGATCTTCACATTCTCTGTGACATGAGCAGCTATCACTGTTTAACAGGTTCGATAAGTGTTCCCTCCATAATTTAAGATTGCTCTGGATGTCAGTCCCCAGTTCGCCGTCTTTGTTCTTCACAGAAAAACGCCCGGTCTTAAAACCTTCTGTAAGCCGCCGAACCTTCTGATAGGATTCTCGGGCCTTGTTCCTGTTGGCCAGCATCTCAAGCTCCTCACACTCACGTATTTCGGCCTCTCGTTTCTTCTTTCGGGTAATACGTCTCTCTTCCACAAATGCCATTGCCTTCTAGAAACCCCAGAAAAACAGACTGGCCGAAGCTTAGGGGGGCGTTGCGGGACCTGGACGTGACGCGACCAAGGCTCCGGAAAGAATAGTGCATTGACGCGGCTGTTGAGAAGCTCAGCACTGCCTTAACTGAATGTTTTGAGTCAGCCTGTCCACTCGACCTCTCCTGCGACCGGACTCCTGTTCCTTGGTAAAATCGAGAGCTCCAGGTGTTGAAGCGTGAGTGGAAAAAACTTGTTCAAGATTAATCTTGCTGAGAACTGGGAACGATACTGTAATGTCCAGAGGAACTAAAGGTGGCTTATTCGGGAATCAAAAATAGTTTCTTATAGGGAATTCCGCAACGGTACTGAATCACTGAGTGCCCCGGCGACACGGTTAGGATCCTAGAAAAGGATTCAACTGCAAAGCTGAGGCAACTCAGGCAATCTAATGGCTCCTTCACGGGGAGACAAAATGAGACAGTCATTTTGCTGATGAAATCTCTCTTCCCAGATAATCAGGTAAACGTCGGCCGGCATCAGCCCTTATTGAAAGAGGCTGTTGTCAGAGCTGCTACACCTTCACGGCATGACTTGTACATTGCCAGATCTGTTGTGAATGAGACCTGCCATTCGATTTACCATCAAATCTTTTGGCGGCTACAAGTCGTCCGGACCAGATGGTATATATTCCGTCATGCTGAAGGAAAGCATAGAGTGTGTGACTGTAGCCTTGAAGAAAGTCTTCAGTACAAGCCTGGCCTGGGTCGCCTTCATTCCTAAAGTTGGAGCAGATGACTAAACCAGCTCCAAGAGCCTTCGACCCATCTGCATGACTTCTTTCATGCTGAAAAGTCTGGAGAGACTATTGGAATCGCACATCCGTCAGAAGTCGCTGAAGGCTCACCATCTGCCTCCATTTCAGCATGCCTATCAAAGTGGAAAATCCTGCGATTCGGCACTTCAAAACCTTGCTGCTAGCTCTCGACAGGAGGGACTAGAAGGGGCGTTTGATAATGCCACTTTTGATAGTATGTGCAGCTCTGATAGTAAGCACGGCGTAGACCGGGTGCTAGTGAATTGGATTGGTTTGATGCTGGCCCAAAGAATCGTCAAGGTGCGAGAAGAGGAAGGTCTGCTAGTGTCATCCGGGGTTAATAGAGGCTGCCCCCAAGGCAGTGTGCTGTCTCCATTGCTCTGGTCCATGGTGATCTATCTTCTACTCATCACCTTAAGTGATGCGGGAATCTACGCGCAAGCATATGCGGACGGCGTTGCCTGTTTGGTAACAGACCCTTTACTTTTGAAGATCTGTAGAGAAGTGCCGAACACTCTGGATATGATTGACACTTGGTGCGAATAGGCTATCAACAAGCCCTACCAAGACCGGTATTGTCCTCTTTATCAGAAGGAGGAAGCTTGACGGACTCGTTTTGCCTTCTGGAAGTCACACGTGTCAGTCCAAAGCACTGACAGCCTTCTGGCAGTGCAAAGGTGTATTTGAGAAAATGTGGGGTCTTTCACCTAGCAAGATCCTATGGAACTACGTGGCCATTATCACATATGCAACAGTAGTCTGGATGAGTAGACTCTCGCTCGTGGGAATCAGGAGGGCCATATCGAGACTACATCGCACTTTGGCCATTTGTTGCACCGGAGCTTTTCCGACTACTTCAGGCCCTGCATTATATGCTCTCGTTAGTCTACCTCCACTTAATGTTTCCTTTTTTTTTTCTTTGGTGAATTTGCTGTAATATAACACATGCAATTTTAGGCAAACTAGAAAGTCGTATTTAATAAAACGTGGGGTACATGTTAGTTAGTGGTTCAGGAACAACCTTTATAACTCACAATTATTCCGAAAATAAAAGTTAGATAATTATGTGCTTTCAAAGTGCCCTCGGGAACTTCACTATTCTCAAAATATACACTAACACGTGTGTTTTTACTTATTTTTATAGTTGCATTCCAAATATTTCAAGGAAAATTAGACACAAATGCATTCACCCATATAATTACTTCCCAATTTTAAACGCGAATAAGAATTAATTGGAATTGACAACAGTTACTGTTGCTGTATGCCTGCAAATAAAAATGAAAATATGGACAAAAATGAAGTATTTCAGTTCAGTACTGATGATGGGGATAGGGGTTATTTTGCCTTTTATTGCACATATGCATATGACGTTTTAATTTGGGGTTCAATGGTTTTAACGTGGAAAGGAGTTCTATGCAAAAATACTGTGGATGGCATAGCAGGAGTTGGACTGATGAGGGTTATTTATTTGAAGCGCGACCGAAAGCCGCCCACGCAAAAAAAAGTTCTATGCAAAAATACTGTGCATTGCATAGCCGGAATTGGACTCATGAGGGTTATTCTTGTGAAGCGCCGCCGAAGGCCGCCCACACGAAAAGGAATTGTGCGCAAAAATACTGTGAATGGTGTAGCCCGAGTTGGACTGATGAAGGTTATTTTTTGGAAGTGCGAAAAAAAAAATTCTTAGCAAAAATTCTACAAATTTACAAAAACCCTTCTAGTCGACGCTCCTGTAAAATTGAATTTTAAATGTTTATATTTAAGCTAAAGCAAAAAAAATATTGCAGATTTACAAACTGAACGTGTCAGCATCCGAACTTCGTTTTTATTTCAGGTGTCTGGTAGCACCAACTTTTCGCTAAATTACACAACTTTAACAAATTAATTTACTTAAAAATTATAAGCCTCCGGAGGGATACACCCCTCTATCCCTCCCTTACAAACTATTTTTCAAAGTATGTTACATTATAATAAATTTCTCCCTTTTTTTTGGTGGCTGAGGCAGGGTTCAAAATGCCTCGCAGTTACCGCGACCGTCGTCCACTTCTTTGTGTGGTGTGTAACTAAAACAATCCCTCCTCTCCTTCTGAAGAGACATCCTTCACGGGAGGGCCAAGAACGGCATCCAAAAAGGACCAATTCTATTCACCCACGTCTAGGTCCACCATATTTATAGCCAGGTTCGTCTTCTTGTGTCTCTATCTGTGCGACTTCGCTTTGTTGCACTGTGTCGAGCTCAGTATTTGCGTGGTACGTTCTCGATGTATATATTTACCGCGTTCCAGCTGTCCTTGCGTTCACTACTCTGCTCTCTCAGTGTATTTCTTTCCGCGAGCCATCTGTCACAACTAAAAAATGTTTGTTCAGCGACATCGCTTAGCGCTTCGCAGTATATGTACTTAGAATCGATTACCTTGCCCATGCAATATAGGTATCTCCGGAAGTATCCGTGGCCCGAAAGAAACTGAGTTAAGAAGAAGTTCTCTTCCCCGAAATTCTTTTGGACCCATTTGTCTTGTCTATTGATGGAAGGGAGAATTGAGCTTGTAGCCGCCATAATTAGCTTTCTTTTGCTCTGTGTTGGCCCACCGATATTTGCCATTAATCTTCTTAGCATTCCCGTGACCTTTGCTGCTTTGGTAGCCGCCTGCCGTATCTGGGCCCAGAAAGTAAACCTGCAGTTAAGTTGAATACCTAGGTATTTCACTACTTTTTGGTTCAATAACGACGTGTCGCCTATTTGCATGCTGACCTCGAGTGGCATGAAACCTCGTATCATAAGGATGACTTCGCTCTAATGTTTGGGAGTTCCAGACCTTGGTTCCCAAGCCATATTTGCGTCCTTTCATAACTTGGTTCAGCTTCCTTCTAGCGTTTTCATTGTCCCGAGCTGATATAGCCGCCGCTATATCGTTGTATCTCAGATTCCAGAGATCAGGGCCGAGAATATATCCTTGAGCTGAGCCAGACGTTACCGCTTTTGTTTTCTGGCCATCTGGTGGGCCGTACCGCAGTTCACGCTCACTCAGGTAGCTCTGGAGAATCCTCAGCAGGTATACAGGTATTCGAAACCTTTTACAATAATATTTTCTATCGATCGTAGGCTGTTAAAAGCGTTTCGTATATCAAGCGTTGCAATACGGTGATGCGGTTCGGGTAGTGGCGTCTACGTTGAGCGCTGCTTACCACCTCCTCTATTGCGCCAAGGGTTGGTTTCCCGCGTCGGAAACCGTATTGCCTTGCTGACAATCCTACTGTACTCTCGACAGACTCGGCAAGCCTGCGCTGTATGAGTTTCTCAAGCAATTTCCTGCCACTGTCTAGCATGAAAAGCGGACGCCAGGCTGACGGTTGCGCTGGATAGGCCTTACACTTACTGATCAGCGTCAGTTTCCGTATTTTCCACAACTTTGGGAAGATGCTTTGAGCAATGCATTTATTGTAAGCCTCAAGCAACACTTCTGCTTGGCTTTTAGCCACAAGTTTGAGATCTTCAGCTTGGAGCTTTGTTTCTTGTGTGGCCATTTGCGTAGTGCGTAAAGCGCCCCACTTGACAGCCTTGACATTGAAATCTCCGGCTACACTTATTTCTTGAACCTTATCCTCAATAAGGTCGAGCTTTGATCTAAACTGTTCAATAATGTCACTGGATAGCAGCTCAGCATTGGGAAGGATTTATTTCGAATATATGTGTAGAAACGACTGCGCGACTGTAAAGTGACTGTGCTGCCACTTGGTAGCCAGAGTGCGGTCGTTCTTGTTTCGTCCTCGAACCAGCTTCCTTTCGCAATCCGTCCGTACTGCTCTCTGATAATGACCGCATCTAGCTCCCTCTCAATAGCTATTTGTTGGAGCAGAGCGTCAGCTGTGCGACTTCTATGTATATTTGCCAGGAATACTTTCATCACTTCTTAGCTAGAGGGCATAACCTTAACCCTGTCAGGTGGTTGGTGCGGTCACGGTTCGCGTCTACGCAGTGAATGCAAGTGGAAGCTGTTCTGCAGTATTTTATTTTGTGCCCTGATTTCCCACATCTGATGCACGTGTCTCTTCTAACAGGACCAATGCAGTTAGCTTGTTTGTGGTCTATCCCAAGGCGATAACCTCTCTTAATTTTCTCATATGGTCGCATCTTTGCTCGGATCCAGCCGATTTTCATATGGCCGATCTCGATGAGCCTCGCGGCTCCTTCTGCAGACAAAGTGAGGAAAGCACGTACTTCTTCCGCACGTACGTCGTCTCTACCTGTTCCTCTTGGATGGTAACAGTGTCCGGACTGCTGTTTCCATCTCCACCTTAGCCGTCAAGGAGTCGAGATCTCGTATCTCAATCGAGGCGCTCGGCTTTAACTCTGCGATAGAAACCGTGTCCTGCACAGTGCTTTTCAGCTGACACATGAACTCTAGCGTGACTTTTTCTCCCCTACCAAACTCCAGAAGTATGACCCCAGACTTCGTTTTCCTGACGGACCTATGGCCTTCTGCGGGTTTTATCCCAACAGCTTCTGGCTTTACGTGATGTGTTCGCGGCGTGCTCCTTTTGTTTGGTTCGGTCCTTATTTGTTCATTTGCCCTGGCTTTCTTACAGCTCTCAGGGGTACCCGGATTGGTTGCCTTTCGCTTTGGGCTTGTCGTCGCAGAGGTGGAAGTATGTGCTAATTGCGCCTTTCCGTCTACTTATACTTATACTTATACTTATACTTATACTTATACTTATACTTATACTTATACTTATACTTATACTTATACTTATACTTATACTTATACTTATACTTATACTTATACTTATACTTATACTTATACTTATACTTATACTTATACTTATACTTATACTTATACTTATACTTATTCTTATACTTATACTTATACTTATACTTATACTTATACTTATACTTATACTTATACTTATACTTATACTTATACTTATACTTATACTTATACTTATACTTATACTTATACTTATACTTATACTTATACTTATACTTATACTTATACTTATACTTATACTTATACTTATACTGTTTTTTTTCTTTTTTTTTATGGAGGTTCAAATCAAAATGTTAGAAACATCTCAAAGGTGCCGTCACACCCATGAGATGTGGGGCACGCTCCCACTAATACTATAACAATACTCCACCTCGGCTAGTTCTATCCTGGGACTACAAAAGTATAACTTCTGGATAGAGCCGCGTTTATGTCCGAAGACACAACAGGTACCCGCGTCCAGATTCCTCTCCTGTTGGCGTATGAAGGCTATACACTGTCGATAGTCTGAATTACTCCCACTATGTTTATAGGTGGTCCAAAGTAAAGGAGGCATCGGAAAGCTTGCAGTAGTGTTATCTTAATTCACTACCGTCTTGTCTTCTGTAAGATACTGTATTGAGTGTTTCGCTCAAACGTCTGTGCTTCTTGTCGGTTCGTCAGAGACTGTCCGCCTTCTCTGTTGCTGAAACGCTTTGCGTTCCCAATCAATATGGCGAAGTCGCGTCATAATCTTACCTGCAAACGTTTGCGTTGCCTCCCACTTACCGCTGGTTGCGCACATATCTCGTATGAGGGTGCTGGAGGACGGTTGATGACCCAGGGCTGTCTCCAGTATAGCTCGTTCCTCTCTAAAGCGGTCGCAATAAAACATGACGTGTTCTGCATTTTCGACTGTATTCAGGCAGTTTGGACAGAAAGGGCTGTCTGCCAGCTTAAAACGGTGCAGGTATTCCTGAAAACAGCCATGTCCGCTGAGCAACTGTGAAAGGTGATAGTCGGTGTCTCCATGTTTTCTCATTAACCACTCATCAACACGTGGTATGAGTTTGTAGGTCCAACGACCGCTTTGTGACTCATCCCACCGCTGCTGCCAGCGGCCTATTGTCAGCAGTCGCTCCGCTGCTTTTTCTCCAGGTGTGGGCCGCGTTCCCTGTCTGTTATAGAGCCGAAACATTTCATCTGCCAAGAGGTTTAGGGGTATCTTTCTCGCTATTACGCAGATTGCATCATCAGACACCGTTCTATACGCGCAAGCTACACGCAGCGCGCCTTGCCTGTATGTCTGGGTGACCTCCCGTAGATTAGACTTTTTGCTCCCCGCCCAGATAGGTGCCGCCTTGGAACTTACATTTATGAAATACTGCCTGAAACAAAGTCTTGTGTCGATCCAGACCCCAAGATATTTGATCGCCTTTTTCGAGACTATACGGTGTGTACCTATGTTCAGCTCAAAGGACTTTCGCCCTCCAGCACTTATTAGAACTACCTCGGTTTTGTTACCGGCTAAATCTAACTAAGCCTCGTTAAGCCATCGTTGCACTCTCGCTGCAGCATCGCTGCACTTTTCCTTTATGTGGTCAAGTTTCCTATCAACTACCACCAGGGCAATATCATCGGCGTATCCCACAATTTCGGCGTTTGGCGTGAGCTTCACCTTCCGGACTGCATCGTACATGATATTCCACAAAGTTGGTCCCAGCACTGAACCTTGTGGTACACCACCTGAGACCTTGTACGTTTTTTGTCCATTTTCAGTTTCATATCGCAGAATGCGGTCACTTAGATAACTGCTGATAATGCGGACAAAGTAGGCGGGTACATTGAAACCTCTGAGGGCCGTAATGATGCTAGGCCAGTTTGCCGAGTTAAAAGCATTTCTAACATCTAGGGTGATCACAGCGCATATCTTTCTTGCCGATCTTCCCGAACTTATAGTCCTGTGTGCTATTTCCACCACCGTTCTTATTGCATCCACCGTAGATCTAGCTTTCCGGAAGCCGAATTGGTTGTCTGAGAGACCTGTCGAGCCTTCCAGATGCTCCTGAAGTCGTTCGCAGATAATGCGTTCCAGTACCTTTCCCACTGTGTCCAGCAGACATAGGGGTCTGTATGACAGAGGTAGATCGGGTTGTTTACCCGGTTTAAGCAGGAGAACCAGACGTTGTATTTTCCATCTCGCTGGGAACTTTCCTACGGTAAGGCATGCCATGTATAGGTCTGAAAAAATTTCCGGAGTTGACCGTATTGCTTCTTTTAACGCTATATTGGGAATCCCGTCAAGCACGGGGCTTTGCTATCCTTTATCCTCGTTAAGGTCATAAGAACTTCTTCTTCCGTAACTTGTGGAACCATTGCAATTTCTGTTATTACGCTATTTTGTGAGTCCCCTGCTTCCTGTAGGGGAAAGAGTACTGAAACTATTTTTTCCATTAGTACCGGACATGTCGGCTGTGGCGCTCTTGGTCCTTTAATTTTGCTCATAACTATCTTGTAAGCTAATCCCCAAGGATCATTGTCGGCTTGCTCCCGCAGCTCTTTAAAGCAACGATTTTTGCTTTTATGTATTGCGTTTTTAAGCCACACTTTTCAGCAGGTATAATCACTCTGAAGTTCATCGTAGTTTGTACGACCTCGCGCTCTTTGAGCTTTTCTTCTAGCAGAGTTACTATCCTTACGTAGTTTAGCTATTTCATCTGTCCACCAATATGCTGGCTTTCGGTTTCCCCGGCATCTGGATCTTGGCATCGTTGCGTCATACCATATGTAGGTACATTTTATGGTATTCACATACTTACTTGCATCGTTCGTGGTTATAGGGGTTGTTGTAGCTAGTGGTAGTGGTATAGTCACCTGCCCCTTTTGTGTCGCGGTGTCCACTACGAGTACTTGGTTGTCGGATCCAGGATGTAGTTTTAGCACTCGTCCCATCATCCATTTGTTTGGTGGATGGTCGTCTTCTTTAATGATGACAAGGTCACCTATCTTGGTATTAGGTTTTTGCTGTTTCCACTTTGCGCGTTTTTGCATTTCGATCAGGAATTCCCTTTTCCATCGTTTGCAAAAGGTTTGATGGAGGGCCTTTAATTTCTACCACCGATTTACTAGTGGTCTGACTGTTTCGGCTCCACCCGAATACACTCTCTTGCGCAAGAGGTGTACTTGGTACATTTTTCTTCAAGTCGCTTTAAATGATTTCGGGATAAAGGTCTTCTCCAAGGACTGGGTTCACTGGTTCATTGACGAAGAACCTCTTATCCGCCAAAGGGAGATCTGGAAATGTTTGCCTTGACGTTGCGCTTACTAGGCAAGTTGGCAGATTTCCAGTTAATTGCGGCAAAACTAGCGCAATTGTGTTTATTTTTACAAAAGGGTCGATAGGCGACCGCAGTTGTATTGGGCACGTTTGTCTTACCTGCGCAGATATTGTATTGTTGATGCCCGAGACTTGAACATGCAAGCGTTTAGATGGCAGGTTGATTCTACGTTTGAGTCGTTCAGTGATGAACGAACACTCACAGCCGGAATCGATCAATGCTCGTGCTGCAAAATTTTCATTATTGTGATATAGGTTTACAATGGCTGTTCCTAATAAAACTCCTTTGCCGTATTGGAACAGCATGATTTAAAATTATGTATTCTGCTAACCTTTGGCCTATTGGAATCGTGTCGTTTTAGGGCTTCCTTGGATGTTGAGGGTAGGTCATCAGCGGGATCTCTGGTTTGCCTAAAACCTGTTGCTATTGGTTGAACTGCCGGCATGTGAAGGAGCGTGTTGTGTCTTGAGTGACACGTGCTGCAATTATATGAGCTCGTGCTTCTTGACACCGTTTGTCCTGACGATAAGCAGTTCAAGCAACAGTTGTTACTCTTGACGCACGAATTTCACAATTCCATTTTTCTTACTTGCTAAATTACATTGGTTTAATGAAATTGCTGATTTTGCTTTATACTCTGGAAATTTTTATGGATTGCGACCTGTGCCGGAAACTGATATTGTGTTACTGCTTTTGTCAATTTCATTTACATTGGTTTATTTTTGTTTGAAAAAAAGTATTAATTTTGCTTAAATAAATAAAATTGTTTATTCTTTGGAAATTTTTATGGATTGCGACATGTGCCGGAAACTTATATTGGGTTACTGCTTTTATCAATTTAATTAAAAATTCCTCGAATTTATCAGGTGCATTGGCTTTGAAGTCAATGTAACTGTTGGTATATGTGAATTCTCTCCCCTTTAGATTGAATTCTCCTGAATTCTTTTATTTACAATAGATTTATTTTAATATATTTTAGTTCTGTTCTCCAAACGACAATTATTAATATTATTGTTAAAATTAGAAAAAAGTTACACCAGTATATGATTTTGTTATGAATTTTCAACTTAGATATATTTTTGAAATTTATTTTATTCTCTTCATCTATTTTTTCGAATGTAAGTTTTGCTGTAAAATCCTTTATATTGTCATATTGTAATCTCATAATATTTCCTTCGAATCTTTTAATGAAATTAGAGTAATAATAATCATTAATTGTTATTGAGCAATTGTTGAATTGGATTGCGTAATTTCTGTTTAAAACAGTGCCATTCATGTAACATGTACTGTTTACAAATAAACTGAATGCATTTTTAACTAGGACTGTTTTTCATCCAGTGTTAAAATTTATAATTCTTTACTTGATATTAATTTACAATTTTTCATTATTATACAATATGTGCTGGGTTTTAGTTTTCTGAAATGTTTATTTTCTTCGGATTTTATAATTTTATCTTTATACGAGTAAGTAAAAGCTTCCTCTATTTCTGCTTCTAATTTTCTTCAATTCTTATTTGGTAGTGGTACAATTTTTCTTACTTTTATTTGTATGAATGATTTTGGGATTTTAACGTTTAGTATTAAATAGGTATTATTAAAAGTTGCTACTCCTAGCTGTAAATATTTTAATTTATTGAAATCAATGTTATAATTGGTAATTTCCTGATTTGTTAGAATACGGTGAAGTTATATTTGGCTGCGACTACATTGTCTTAGATTTGTTCTATTTAACTTTTGTTAACTGAATTTTTGTCATTTGTTGTAAGTACATATGTTGTTGATATTCTTCGTCTATGAATTTATTTAAACTATTAAGTCCTTTTTCAATTTCCTTCCTATCATCTTGTACAATATTTCTTATTTGCTTCATTGACAAATTAAAATGTTCATTCATTGTATTCTTTTCCAATGCAATGTTTTTGATTCCTCTGTCTTATTATTGGTCTATATTATCTGAGTTTTGTATTTATTCACTATTTCTTCTTTTATGAAAAAGTCATCTAAAAGATTTTCATCGACAGAGTGGACTGTTACCATTGACACGTTATCTTCTTCAATATTGTGTATTACATTTAAATTCGTTTCAATATCCTTCAAATTATTTTCGTCCTTCTCATTTTCCAGTCTACTTAGAAAATCTGCTACTCTACTTTCGTTTTCTTTGATATACTCAATTTCGAAGTCATATATATTTTCCTAGTTTGAGTAGACATCTTTGGTGTCTTGGGGACATATCTTTTCCTCTGTATTTCGAGTCTAAGAAATTTATCGGTTGGTGATCTGTAAGAATTTTAAATTTTGTTCCATAGAGGTAAGGTTTTAGATACTGCACGTTCCACAATATGGCGATCAATTCTTTATCGGTTGCTGAATAGTTTCGTTTTCATGGTTATTTAGAGTTCTTGACGCGAAACAAATTTGGTGTCCTTCTTGGAATTAAACTGCGCCGAGAGCATAGTTTGTTGCGTCTGTTGTTGACGTGAATTGTTTCTCAAAATTTGGATATCTCATGGTCGGATGCCAGATTATTAGTAGTTTAAGTTTTTCAAAAGCTTCTATATATGTTGGGTCCCTAATATTTATCTTCACTCCTTGCTTAAGATACTTTGTTATTGATTGGGCAACTTTTGCGTAATCCTTTACGAATTTACGGTAATACCCTGTAAATCCTAGAAAGTTTTTTATTTGTTTTTCTGTTTTTGGTAGAGTTAAGTCCTGAATCGTTTCAATTGTATTAGGATTTGTTTTGACTTCTTCCTTTGTTAGTATATGGCCTAAAAACTCTGTCTCTCTTTTCATGAAATTGCACTTGTCAATCTGTATTTTTAAATTGGTATGTTTCAAAACTCTGAAAATGTCCGTTATAGATTTTATATGTTTCTGAAGAGATGTACTAAATATAAGAATGTCGTCTAGCTTAACTACACAGGTTTTATTAATGAAGTCACGTAATATTTCATTCATAGGTCTTTGAAAAGTTCCCGGGGCATTTTTTAATCCAAATGGCATCCTTATCAATTCGTATAGCCCATGTGGTGTCACAAAAGCTGTTTTTCCTCTATGTTGTTTATTCTTATTATTTGGCGGCTTACAGAAGGTTTTATGACCGGGGCGTTTTCCTGTAAGAGCAAATACGGCGAACTGATGACTGATATCCAGAGCAATCTTAAATTATGGAGGGAACACTTCTCGAACCTGTTAAACAGTGATAGCTGCGCATGTCACATATAATGGGAAGATCCCGATACCCCAATTGTCGACGACGGAATTGACGTTCCGCTACCCGACCATGACGAGGTGAGAATAGAGATAACGCGGCTAAAGAACAATAAAGCCGCGGCCGCCGACGGACTGCCGGCTGAGCTATTCAACCAACTGATTGGACCTTATCAGAGTGGCTTTAGACCTGGAAAGTCTACCATCGACCAAATATTTACAATACGCCTAATCTTGGGAAAAGACCCATGAAAGGAGAATCCACACACATCTTTTCGTCGATTTCAAAGCTGCATTCGACAGTACGGAAAGGAGTCACTTGTATGCCGCAATGTCTGAATTTGGTATCTCCACAAAACTAATACGGCTATGCAAGATGACGTTGCTCAACACCAGCAGCGCCGGCAGAATTGGGAAGGACCTCTCCGAGCCGTTTGATAACACAGGGTGACACAGACAGGTCGACTCGCTGTCGTTTCACTTCTTTAACCTGATTTTGGAGAGGATCGTACGAGCCGCAGAACTTAACCGCTCAGGCACAATATTTTATATGAGCGTACAATTGTTGGCGTATGTCGATGATATCGATATCAACAGCCTTAACAACCGCGCTGTTAGTTCTGCCTTCTCCAAATTGGATAAAGAGGCAAATCGAATGGGTCTGGTGGTGAACGAGGACAAAACGAAGTACCTCCTGTCTTCAAACAAACAGTCGGCGCAATCGCGTATCGGCACCCACGTCACTGTTGGCAGTTATAATTTCGAGGTTGTAAAAGACTTCGTTTATTTAGTAGGCAACTGAGCAGTGAAGTCCTCTCTCGACGAACGAAACTAACACTCCACCAGGCTCCCATCATGCCTGTCCTAACGTATGGCGCAGAAGCTTGGTCGATAACAACATCCGATGAAGCGACGCTTGGAGTGTTTGAGAGAAAGATTCTGCGTAAGATTTTTGGACCTATGCGCGTTGGCAACGGCGAATATCGGAGGCGATGGAACAATGAGCTGTATGAGCTTTACGACGGCATAGATATAGTGCAGCGAATAAAGATTCAGCGGCTACGTTGGCTGGGTCATGTCGTCCGAATGGATACAAACGCTCCGGCTTTGAAAGTATTCGATGCGATACCAGCTGGTGGTAGCAGAGGAAGAGGAAGGCCTCCTCTGCGTAGGAAAGAGCAGGTGGAGAAGGGCTTGGCTTCACTTGGTGTGCCCAATTGGCGCCGGTTGCCACGAGAACGAAACGACTGGCGCGCTTTGTTAAACTTGGCCAAAATCGCGTAAGCAGTTATTGCGCCAATGAAGAAGAAGAAGAATTGTATTCTGTTCCAATCGAACTTTTACGTTTTTATGCGGATATATTATAAAACTAGTTTTTTTTATTATGAAACGATATTTGTCCTTCCACTAAATCTATTATTGTGTTGAAAAAGTTCATCAAGTTAATCTCGAGAATGAACTCATATTTTCTTCCTTTTAATTTGCTCATTTTCCATTTTATTTTCGCAGTTTTCTCTACCTTAAATTCTAAGGGTGCGTCTGTCAATACTTTAAATCTAATTACATCCTTTCCGTTTATCGTACTAAATTCCAATTGCTCTCTTAATAGCGTTTTCTCAAATCCCTGCACCGGTGTCTATTAGTTCATTGCATTTCGTATTTCTAATTGTTATTGGTATTGAGTCTGACGTCGTTCTGAAAAAAACTGATCCTGGTTTTGTCGGGATAGAGCTATGTTACTTTGACACAGGTCTGGTTCCGAGAGTCTTGCCAATTGATCATAGTTTATTTCTTCACGATTATGTTCAACAAATCCGTTTCGTTCTTGCCTAGGTTGCGGCAAGCGATAATGGCTGCCTTTTGTTCTAGGGTTTTCTAACTTGGCGGTTTTTTGATTATTATTATTTACCTGATTGTTTTCGTTATATTTTACTTAATTTATTTCCCTCTTTTTTTGAATGTTATCTATTTCCACGGGCTCAGTTTGGCTTTGCCTGGGTTGATTCCAACGATTTTGGTTAATATTTGACCCAGGGTGTCCTGCCTGTGTGAACCTTTGGAAGTTACCTGAATTTGAATATCTTCTGTAATTATTGATCCTTCCATTGTTATTCTGCCTGTATTGCCCTGAGTTATTCATATGCCTACTATTATAATTATACTCATTGTTATTGTAATTATTATTGGGGTTAAATTAAAATTGCCCTGTCCTTTGTTCTGATAATTCTGATTTATATTATAGTTAGGGTTTGAGCAATTATGTTTATTTGCTTGTTTAAAGGTACTGGAATAATTTCCGCGAAATTTTCTAAATTCCTGCCTAATACGGCCATCTTCATATCTACGCTTCATCATCATTATATCTATTATTGTATATTATCTAGATCCCTTTCTGGATATATCATATCTAATAGAATTTCTTTGGCTACATTATCCAGTAAACTGTCTACGTTAGATAATAGACACTTAATTCACCATTTTTATATTTCAGATTTTGTAACTCTACAGCTAATTCTTTGACGGTATTAACTCGAAGTTCATTGATTTTCCTATAGATTTGGTGTGGTTCCAAGTTCGGCCGGTATCTCAGCTTCACAGTCCTCTTTATTACCTGCCAGTTGTCCGGTTGCTGTACGTTGATGACCACATTTTTTGTTTCTCCCTGTATGTTACAGTAGGAAATAGTCTTTGCAGCTTCTTTCTTTAGTTCCTCGTTTTCTATGCAGATACTCTAAGCTGCTGAAGAAGGAGTTTATTGTTATGTCTCCTATACCAGTAAATGTTGGTAGATATGCAACATTTTTATAAATTCTCTCTATTTGATTAGGTGGTTGTGGTTGGAATAGTTGTTGGTGGAACTGCTGTTGTTGGAACTGTTGTTGTTACTGTAGTTCCATGTATGCAAACCTCAGGCGTTGGGCATCTTTTCTGGCCAGATCGTCGGGCACATTTACAGTTGCCACCTGAGGCTGTTCCTCTTCCATCTTCGTTTGGTCGAATTCTTGTTGTCGTCTAGCTTTTGAATTAATTTGGAAAGTTTTAGCAGCTTCTACTGCTTTCCGTGGTTCGCTTTTCGCAGAAATTGTTCACTGCACTTTAACTATGTTCACTGCACTTTTAACTAAGCTTCCACTGCTTCTTCGTGGTGATTCACTTTCAAGTTAAAAAATGTATTTTGATGGTGTTGGCTTGAACTTTTTTTATGTTTTTTTTCTGTTCTAAGCTTTCACTGCACCAAATATTTTGGCAACACAAATTTAGATTTTTATTGCGAACGCCGTTCGTATCACTGGATCCTTTTTCGTTAGGATCCTACCGACTGCGCCAATTTTATAACTAATTTGCGGTTAGTTATTAAAAAAAAAAATAAAGACGACAATTAAGACTGAGCAGCTCGAGGTCGAGAAACAGACTGTCTTTTAGTTTATTACAATTTTTCACAATTCCATTTTTCTTACTTGCTAAATTACATTGGTTTAATAAAATTGCTGATTTTTCTTTATAATTTGGAAATTTTTATGGATTGCGACATATGCCCGAAACGGATATTGTGTTACTGCTTTTGTTAATTTCATTTACATTGCTTTATTTTTTGTTTCAAATAAACTTGTTAGTTTTGCTTAATTAATAAAACTGTTTATTCTTTGGAAATTTTTATGGGATGCGACATGTGCCGGAAACTTTGGGTTACTGTTTTTGTCAATTTCATTTAAAAATTCCTCGAATTCATCAGGTGCATTGGCTTTGAAGTCAATCTAACTGTATAAGTTAACACATAATAAATCATTTCCTTCCGTTTGTCGAAAAACGTTGACCTCTCAGTTTGTTTTTTACGTACGGGAATAAAAAGAAGTCATTCGGTGCCAAGTCAGGACTATACGGCGGATGACCCATTAATTCGATGTTTTGGGGGCTCAAAAATGCAGTTGTTTGAGCCAATGTGTGAGAGCTCGCATTGTCCTGGTGAAGAGTGATCCGTCTTTGGCGATTGGTTTTCCTAATTTCTTGGAAGACAACTGGCAAACAAATGGTTGTGTACCCATCAGAATTTATTGTTCTGCGTTGTTCTAGTGGTACGGTTGCGACATGTCCAGTTTTTCCGAAAAAACAGGCGACCATTTGCTGGGAAGTGCTTCGTGCGCGATCAACTTTTGTTGGATTAGGCTCATCTTGAAACACCCATACAGTCGACTGCTGTTTACTTTCGGGCTCATACGCGTAAATCCATGATTCATCACCTGTCACGATGTCATAGACGTGTTTCGAAGCCTCGCGATCGTATTTTCTGAGCATTTCCTTCGACCAATCGACACGAGCCTTTTTTTCAGCGATTGACAAATTGTGTGGGATCCAACGCGAACAAATTTTTTTGACAGTCAAATGTTTATGCAACATTGAATGTATGCTGGTAGCACTAATGCCTAAGATTGTCTCAATCTCACGATAGGTCACATGACGATCTTGCAATATCAGCTCGCGCACAGCATCAATGGTTTTCGGAACAACAACTGATTATGGACGACCTTCACGAAATTGGTCTTGGAGTGAACTACGACCACGATTGAATTCACCATACCATAGATAAACACTGGTCCTTGATGGAGCTTCATCGCCAAAAAATGAATTAAGTTCATCCATGCAATGTTGCTGAGTTAATCCACGTCGAAAGTTGTAAAAAATAATCGCACGAAAATGTTCAGGATTTAATTCCATTTTTGGACCGAGATGAATCTTTTAAGTTACTGTAAACAACACAAATAGCGCTGGTATTTCAAAACGTTCTGAGTACGTAAAAGCCAAAAAATGTCAAAACTTGCGATACAGCTGTCAGTTGCCAGATTGCAACACCAGGGTTGCCAAATCCCTAAATATAAAAGACCCCCCTCGTAGATATTCAAAATATGTCCAAGCCAGAGTTATCAAATCCAGATCAATAGAAGATATACACGAACCTCTTAGACAACTGCTTTTCACATTTGGAATGCCACAAACTGTAATCATTGACAATGAAAAATCCCTAAATTCCCATTCAATTATGTTCATGTTAGAGGACCAATTAAGAATATATGTCTACAAAACACCACCCCATAATAGCAAGTCAAATGGACAGATCGAAGGCTTCCATTCGACCCTTGCCGAAATCTTAAGATGTTTAAAAACAGAAGCCATAGACAGGACCTTTGAAGAATTACTCGACAGAGCTATTTACGAATATAATTTCTCATTCCACTCTACAGAAACCTATAGAAAATTTTTTCGGACGTAGAATTTACGTTAAACCTGAACAATACGAAGCAGCCAGACGAAATAACATACAGAGACTAAAAGACAAACAGGGAAAAGACTTGCAATACCACAACAAAAACAGAACACCCTGTAAGGACTACTCCCCAGGACAAACCATCTACATTAAAATTAATAAAAGATACGGCACGAAACTTACACCCCGTTATAAAGAAGAAAGAGTCAAAGAAAACAAATCGTCAACGGTCATAACAGAGTCAGGTAAAGTGGTCCATAAAAGCCATATAAAACAATAAAAGAAAAAAAAGAGGAAAAAAACACATAAAAATAAGTAACTAATAATAAAAATGAAGAAAATAATGAAAATAAAAATTTTGTATTATTTTTATTGTTAAATTTTTAGAATGACTACCTTGATAGTACCAATAATCGCAAATGTGCAGATATTGGACTACTCATCATCCCAACTCGTGACAATAGACTCAGAACCAACAAAACTACATATAGGACATATCAAAACCATACATGTGTCAAGTATCGAGTTAAATAAGACACTGTATATTTTAAAGATATATAATTCACCAATCGGAAATACAATAAAAGAAAAGAATGCAAATGTTAATGGATACAACCGTGTCGTTCGGCCACTCGATACCAACTCACTCCCGTCGCTCATCGGTTGCACATTACGTAGGATTGCCATCTATCGTTGACAGCTCGGCCAATCCTGATGGATCGTCTCCCCTGGGTAATTCGTCGTTAACATCTTCGTCAATTGATTCATAGCCATCATCAACGATACTGCTGTCTATCCACGGTCTCATGTTGTCGTTCGTGAATATGCCTGCATAGCGCTTTCGGTGTTTGGGTATATCTGGGAGGTCCTCAACCACATAGCGATCGTTTGGTAAGACCTTTGTCATAACATATGGTCCTTTGCATGCTGGTTCGAGTTTGCGCGAGGTACCAGAGGCTGGGGGTACATGGTCAATCACCACCAGATCTCCTTCATTGTACTGCCTGGGGAATCGATGCTTTGCGTCGAACCTCTGTTTCCATTTCGTTTTTTCTGAATTGGTCCGTTCGGCCACGATTTCGAGTTGGACGTCTTCGCGTTCACTCTCGTTGTCATCATTGTAATCTTGCACAGCTTGAATTAATCGATTTGCTGTTACGTCTCGTAGCTTGAAGTTAAATACTAGACTATTCGGACTCTGCCTAGTTGTTGCGTTGCTTTGTGAGTTAAGACACCATTGAAGTTGCGGTAGTGCCTGGTCCCAGTCTTTATCGTTTCTGATCATACACTTGAGTGAGGTTAGAATCGTCTTATTGACCCGCTCAGCTTGGCCATTGGCTCGGGGTGTACGAACTGCTACTTGGGCATGCCGTATGTCGTATTGTTGATCGAAGTTCCGGAATTCCTTTGACGTGAAAGCCGTGCCCCTGTCGGAAATGATTTGCCTTGGGCTTCCATATACCGTAATATATTCTCGTAGGGTTGTCAGTACTGGCGTCGTCTTTGTGTTGCGTACGGCTCGTAATATTACATATTTGGTAAAAGCGCATACAATTACTAGTATGTAAAAGTTGCCCCTTTTGCTGCGCACGAATGGCCCTAGATGGTCTAAATGCACGCATCTGAAGGGTATCGGCACAACATCGCTGATGTGTAACTGTGCTTCCCTCTTACCACCAGTCACTTTATTGATACAACATTCGGGGCATGGCGCTATGCATGATTTAATATATCGTCGCAAGCGTGGGAACCAAAATTCTTTCGATAATCGCTCATATGTTTTGTCCAGTCCGAAATGACCGGCTTCATCGTGGCACGATCTCACTAGACGCCACCTCACTCCTCGTGGTACCGCTAGTCGCTTGCTGCCGTCGACTCTACGATATAATCGTTGACCTAGCAATCCATAGTCATCTTTAAGTTGATGCTCGTTCGGTGTTGACTTCCCATTAAGAACAGCGATGATGTCTTTAAGCACGTCGTCTTGGCGTTGCATTGCTGATATCCAGTCGTTGTCAATTTCGACCAATCGGTATATCGAATCAGCAATCGTTGTTGGTTCCATTGGAGGAAGTGTCGGGCATCTACTTAACCCATCTGCTAACGTATTCTTCGTTCCTGCGCGATGAATTCACGTGAAATCGAACTCTTGAAGTTTGAGCCACCACCTTGCGATCCGAGGTAACAATGGCGTTGTTGCTTTCGTTGCCGCAATAGCGTTACAGTCGGTGATTACTTTAAAGTTATACCCCAGCAAATACATACGAAATCGTTGCAACGTTTCCACGATTGCTAGAACTTCTAGTTCGTGACTGGCATAGTTACTTCCGGCATCATTGCATTGCCTGCTAAAATAAAACAAAATCGGTTTGCAACAATATGCCAGATAATCCTAGACTACTCGCATCCGTATGCACTTCATGTGGTTTCATCGCGTTGTATATCGTTAGTACTGGTTTAGTTGTAATAATCGATTTCAATTTCTCAAATGCGTCGTTCTGTTCAACGTTCCAGATAAAATTTGCATCCTTTTTCAACAAGATCGTCAGTGGACGTGTTATAATGCTATATTCTTTAACAAATTTTCGGAAATAGCCAGTTAGTCCCAGAAATTGTCGTACTGCTTTGATAGTTGTTGGTTTTGGAAACCCTTCAATCACTTTCGTTTTGTTTTCTCCCGGACGTATGCCGTCGGAGTTGATGTCATGACCTAGAAACTGCACTTGCTCCGCCAGAAATGTACTCTTCGAAGGTCTAAGCGTCATACCCGCTGCGTTCACAGCTTTTAAAAATTCTTTCAATACGTCGATACCTTCGTCAACGGACTTCGTGGCTATGATGACCTCATCCACGTAGCTTACCACTTTGTCCCGATGTTTAAGCGTTTTTATCAAATTTACAATAATCTCCTGGAAGACCATTGGAGCGTTCACCAGACCAAAAGGCATAACGTTGTGTTCAAATAGTCCTTCATGCGTTAAAAATGCAGTATATTTCTTCGACTCTTCGTTCATAGGAACTTGATAATAGCCGGAAGTCATGTCCAGTGTCGTAAAATATTTATTGCCAGCTAGATGTGAAGCCTGTTCCTCCACGATTGGCATAACATAGTTTTTCTTAACCGTGACTTCGTTCAATGCTCGGAAGTCAATACACATTCTACTCTCCCCATTGGACTTCTTCACCAGAAGCACAGACGCAGCGTGTGGAGAATCACTCGGACGAATGATATCGTTGTCCGATAATATCGGGCGTTGTGAAAACGGAACCTGGTACCGTTTACCTAAGATCGGCTCTCATGTCGTTACACTTATGGTCATTTGTGGGTTCTTGCACCTACCAATTTGACTAATGCTTTCTGCAAAACATTGCTTAAACGTTAATAAAAGATTTTCTGTCTTGTTCTTATCTTCTTCCGACAGGCAGCTAGATATTTTAAATTCCGTCGGTCTGTCTTCCTCCAGGCATAGTACCCCATTGCCGATCACCATGTGATACCCGTCCTGCTGTAATACATCGCGATCTAATAAAACATCGTAAGGTAGCATCTCATCCGCAACCATATACAATATGGCTTCTCGTGGAACATTGTCCACCGTAATCTGTACGTTGATCTGTTTCACGACCTGCACCTTGGATCCTCCAAACCCCGTGAAGCATCTCCGCGTTCCTGTCGTCTGAACCTACTGCCGATGCGCATATTAATGAGCATACGCTACCAGTGTCAATGAAAGCGTTGAGTTGCGTTAAGCTCCACAACTTTCGTAATTGGAGGTGCTCCGTCTCGGTCGGTTTCGTCACCAATCTTCGCAACTGAAGTCTTTTTGTTACAATTCTTGGCTTCATGATCCGTCTTCTTGCATATGGTACACCTTGGTTTTCGCTGCGGTCGTTGGCACTTGGCTGCAATGTGACCATAATCATTGCAGTTGAAACATTTTATCTGTGTCAGATTCGGTTTTGGTTTCTCTTCGGCTCTTAGTGTTTGCTGAGTTTCCGTCGCTGGACTCACCGATGCATTGCTGACTGTCGTTAAATTTTTGAGTGCCACCAACAATTGGCTACACGTCGCAAAATTCATTGTTGCCAAAGTTTTTGTTATAATACTATCGTTAAGTCCACCGATAATATGCGTGTTGATGGATACATCGTCCACCCCACCTTGTCGACCTATCGTTAATATGGCATAATAATACTCCAAATAGTTTTCGTTGGGTTTACGTTTGCGTTTCATAAGAGTCTTATGAGTTTCAGCCGCATTCCGTGTTGACGGAAAGTCTGTTACAAATGCGTGCACAAATTGTGACCAAGAACTAAAAACATTTTGTGCATCCAGCCACTGTTTGGCCATGCCTTTCATTTTGTGCTGGACTGCAATCAAAATCATCTCTTCCCTCCAACCATAGCATTGTTGTAATTGTTGAGTTCGACTTATAAATTGCCTTGAGGTCGTAGTTCCTTTTATTGGGTCAAATTCAGGCATTACCCCTATCATATCCTGAATTCTCATAGTTGGACCTGATGGCGTTCGTAACTCCTCAGCAGACTCCCAGCCCGCAACACTTAAGCTTGGCCTACCATCATCGTTGTAGTTTACCCTTTGCTGATTTGCTTCATTACTTGGTATGACCTCTGGGTTACGATTCAGGGTGCCAATAGCTAATGTTAGCCCTGCCATTGCCTCTTTCGAACTATTCAATTGCGTGCGTAAGTCGTTTGAGGACACCGCGCTATCGTCTTCAAGCTCCATCGGATCTAACTCATCGGTACCCAAAACTTCTTGCAACTTTGCAATTTTAATTGCTTTAGCGCCTGTGGTTGGTAAATCATTTGCCCTTAATAACGTGTTCAGTTGAACGACTCTTAGAGTGTTTAACTTGATCATGGTGAAAAATAAAATTTTAGTAGAAACCCACTATTCTTAAAATAATATATTTCACCGTCCTTTTATTCAGGCTCCACTGTACTTTATTCGCCTCTATTTCGTTGTCTCTTCTTTGCTCGCCACTACCTCGTCTTGCAAATTCAATTGAAATCGTCGCTAGCACGTCAATCAACTAGTGTCTGTATGTATGCGTATTCAAATTTGAACGTTCGCCCGTACAAGCAGAGAAGTTGAAAAAGCGTCGTTTTATAGCTGCGCAGTCGAGACTATGCCACGCAGTCGCCTTCGTGTATAGCACACTTGCCTTCGTGGATTTGTCTTTGCCAATATCGGTAAACACACTATACGCTGACTGTTGAGACTCTTACCAAGTCGTTGTAATTGCTCCGTTTGTCGTTCCTTTTTCTACGCTGGCGTTTTGCTTTGGCTTCGTTTCGCAGTACTCGGCTGCCGTTGACAATCTTCTCTATTCCCTGACGATGCGCCGTTTTGCTATTTGCGCTGCCGTTGAACGTGGAAGATTCCCGTCGTTTGTGTGTTTGTACACCTTTGCCGCAGCGTTGAAATTTTTCCTTTCGTTGTAGGCGTATGGATATCAAATCCACTTCTGACTTGTCAAGTATCGAGTTAAATAAGACACTGTATATTTTAAAGATACATATTTCACCAATCGGAAATACAATAAAAGAAAAGAATGCAAATGTTAATGGATACAACCGTGTCGTTCGGCCACTCGATACCAACTCACTCCCGTCGCTCATCGGTTGCACATTACGTAGGCTTGCCATCTGTCGTTGACACATGTTATAGAACTGCAAGACTATCAAAATACTATAAACCATTTAAAGACAGGAATAAACGAGCAACTACCAAACCACCTCCTAAAACCAATCCTCATATCGCTTGTAAATCAATCTAAAAATTATTTAAATAGAATTAGGATAAATAATCACATTAGTAAGAGATCTTTGGACTTTATAGGATCCGCATGGAAATGGATTGCGGGAAATCCAGACCATAGTGACTATAATATTCTCATGGAAAAATTGAACAATGTTTTAGAAAATAACAACAGGCAAGTTGTTATAAACAAATTAAGTAATGAAAAAATAAATAAAGTTATTGAAAATACATATTAATAAAATATCTAAATTCGTACAGAAACAAAAAGAAATTGATAATGATCTTGTTATCATCGGAGTGCGACGCAATGGGCGGTTTAGAAATGTGGGGCCTCCACGGTCGCTCCGATGATAAATTTCAGAAAAAATAAAAAAAAGCACAAAGGCGTGTCAGTGTATAGTTCTTATTATTTTATTTGCAGTATATACATATAGCCTTAAAAGCGTTACAAATAGTATTGTATATATAGATATGTATATGGAAATACGTTGCTTACGTATTATGTTAAGTAAAATTAATAATTGATAATAAATTACCTCTTAGTCGGCTGATGCTAGGAATTAGAAAATCGCAGTGTAAGTTGGAATTAAAATTGAGGTGAAAGTAACCTCGCCGAACAACGTTTAACACGGTAAACGTTTTAACTGTTCGGCGGAAATTCCAAGGTTAACGGCCTTCACGTTGCAGGCGCAGTTACCATTAGGGTGGCTAAACATTTATTAAATATTAGGGTGTGTCCTAAACATGCCGGCCCCTTTGCGATAAGCAATCATTGTTTTAGGACGGAGGTGTCAGCCAACGTTCGGTATATTGTGGTGAGACATCTGAGGCTGCTGGTGACGTCTGAAAAATGATGTAAAGATAAATTTTATGTACATGGATACTTATTGCACACAAAAAGGTAAAATTTATTACATTAAAATTTATTGATTCGTTATGTACAAATCATATTAGGGCCGTGTTACCTGGCGAGGCCTAGTCGCCAGTGTATTGTCGCCCGTCCTTTTATTTTGGCGCATTATCGTTGCTTGCGCACGTGGTCGAAAAGGCCCGGTTTCCGATCCACGCGCACGCTACCGTTCATGCTGCAGCTGGGGTCGGAGAGGCCTGGTTCCTAATCCCCTATCTTCATTGAGGCGGAAAGACCTTGTTTCCGCTCTGCTTGTTTAGGCGGAAAGGCCTAGTTTCCGCTCTAGACTCAGTCCTTTGTTTTGTTTTTTACAAACAAAAGGATTTTGAATTTAATTTTACAGTTTTCTTTTTATTGTTTCCTTTTTTTTTAACCGAAAATGTGTAGTGTGTATATATTTTTTTTTCTTTGTTCTTATTATATTTTGGCTATAATAAGAACAAAATGATAAGCAAAAGAAATTATATGTATATATAAATATAATTTTGTGTAGCATTTGCATACATAAGTGCATGATGTTAGAAAAACTAATAGTTTGCGTTACTTTACGCAAACTATTCCTGGAATGTCGAACCCATTTATATCATTCCTGTAGGGTATTTTTTTTTTTTTTTTTAACTAATTTCCTTAATGGCTGACTTCGACCCATTTCCTTTTGACACGTGTAGACGGCGGGTCGGGTCCTTTGTTTTTTTGTGTGTTAAGTTAAGTGTGATAGTTAAACGAGTGAATTCGTGAAAAAAAACTTCGTAATGTTCGGACTTGACGTTCCTCTGCCCAAGGAAAAAACCGTCGCGTTAAGAAAAATTTCAGAATGTGATTATTTCATTGAAAAATTTCAGATCAGTGGTAATCTGTTGGCATTTCGGTTTTACGTGTGAACAAAGGCTAGATAAAAAGTGCGTAAAAAGTCCAGATATACGCGTTACCAATGACGGGCCGTGGTAAAGAAAGAGCGCCATCAGATTTGCGTATGGTTCTCGCATTTGGATCATCACTGAACGAGAGTTAAATATTATATTTTAATTAAATTATTTATTTAAAGTTGAGTTTATTATAAAGTGTGAATTTTTAACTTTGTACTAGTAATGTAGATATGAATATTGAAAAGGCAGCAAAAATTATCAATTGTGCATTTCAACACCAACAATAAAAAGATATTTGGCAGAATTAGCGCCGCCCTCAAGTAGTGATCTTAGTGTAAATGAAGCATTATGATCTGAATATTCGTAAGCATGCAACTCTGCTTATCGAACATTTCGCAAAATATCCTACCAGCAACAAGTGGGCGAATTGCACGCGAAAATTTAAAGGTAAGATTGTAAAATATATAATTACTAGCATCACCCAGTGGGCTTCGCACCACCATACATAAAATGTTTTTTTTTATATCGCAAGAAATTTTTCATATTAAGTTTTCTTTATAGAACTCGTAAAATGTTTAAACAGTTGAATTAGTTGATTTTTTTCATTCAACATACTTTCTAAAGATGTCACAATAGCCTTTTCTGTACTTTTTTAAAATTTGATTGTGGTGGTCACCTACATATAAGTTAATAAATTATAAATTTATTTTAGTTTATTAAAACATATTTCAGAACTGAGCTCTTTATTCGTTCAATTCTCCTTTTACACTCAACTCTTAAAATTACGATGCCTCTTATAAATAGTCTTAAGCTGGTTTACATATTTATTTGTTGATCAGCATTTCTTATGCTGGTTTACATGTTTATTTGTTGATCAGCATTTCTTATGCTGGTTTACATATTTATTTGTTGATCAGCATTTCTTATGCTGGTTTACATATTTATTTATTGATCAGCATTTCTTATGCTGGTTTACATGTTTATTTATTGATTAGCATTTCTTATTATTTGGCACAGTAAAGTAAGCATAAATGAGTTATAAGCATTTAGCTGCAATGTAAGCAGTCATGAATATGCTGACTAATATTGAAATAGGAATAAATGTTGCATTAACTCTTCCCCTCTTAAAAGCGATCGTCCTCGAGCGTTACGTGTTGATAGAGTTAATTTGATGCGTGTTTTTTATGTGCAGGTCTTTCAAAGCTTCTAAGGAAAGTATTTCTATGTGCTCTTTTTCTAATGGAGTTGGCTGTAGTATTGTGGGTATGGCTTCGATCGGTCTTGTTTCCAAATTTTCGAATAATTGACTGTTTATTTTTATTGTTGAATTGTGAAATATGATGACATGAGTACCATTGATTTTTTTGGGGTATTTCGTCAGCTACTAGTTCGATTGATTTAGCAATATAACTCCTTGTTTTACTTCTTCTAATGTAGGGACGTGATGGCCATTTGTTGTTGAACAAGTCGAATTCAAGCTATAAATAATCCTAGTTATACATAAATCTTTACTTAAATCTATTAAATTAGTTTCTTTACAAATCGTTAGATCATTATATCTTTCGCATTCATTTTTTATTCCGAACAGTGAATCTTTTCCTTTAAGTATTTCTTTATACTCAGTTTTGATTATAATATTGTTTGCTTTTTTTTTCTGGTCGTATTATAATTCTTTTAAAAATTTCATTTAATGTTAGAGGTATTTTTACCATATATAAAATTTCCATATCCTTACTTAATACGTTTATTTTCGACATTTCTAATGCTTCTTCGGCACTTTTGAATGGTATTTTTTCCTTTTTCATTTTTATTAATTGACAATTCTATTTCTTTTTTGCTTAATATTACTGAATTCAATATATTTTCTTTCGCCCATTCGATGGCATATTTTATATTTATTAATTCTTCCTTAATTAACCTAACCCTATTCTGCAAATTGATTATAATTTCTGTTATTACATTGTCTTCCTTTCTAATGGTATTTACCATTCTATCAACTATACTGGTTATATTATTTATTCGTATTTCAAATAGTTTATTAATTACTACTTGGTCATTATTATTTTCATTTAACTTATTTAGATTATTTGTAATTATTTTCAAATCCTCGTGATCTGGAGATCCGGCTATGTATTTCCATGCCGTTCCCAGTATATCAATTGATCTCTTCGTTTTGTAATTTGTGTTAGAAGGTTTTAGTGCATTTAGGATTTCAAAGGTTTGAATGGTTTCGTGTTTGAGGAGAGGATATAGGAAGTGGTTGTTAGGGATTTGGTGATTTATTTCTTCGTATGTTTCTGTCAAAAATTGTTCGTATTTTCCTAAGTCTAAATGTTCCGTCTTGTATTTTCGCTTGTCCGTCGTCTATTGTCACAAGTTGAGATTGACTATAGTCTAAAATTTGAACGTCTGATGAAGAAGTAGTGATCGTGATGAGAAGGATAAAAAGTTTGTAATGGTCCATTTTACCTGCAAATTTAATTAAGTTTTTATTAGGGATTTATGAATTGTTCTTCCTGTTACTGTTTTAATCGTTGTCCTGTGGTTTTCTAAAACTTTCTCCTTTTTATACCTTGGAGTTAGTTTAGAACCTTTAGAAATCCTTATTTTCTGGTCTATTTTTATTGTGATATGAGAGGTCTTGCTCTTGTTTTTTCTTAAGTAAGGTAATGTTTTCTCGTCTTTGCTTTTCTAATTGTTGTGGGTCACTGTAAACTCTATTTCCAAAAAATGTGTCTATGGGTTTATCTTTTGTCGTTGAGTGAATTGATGAATTGTATTCCTGTACTGATTTAAATAGAAGTTCTTCGAATGTTATTGTCGTTTGATTGCTTTTGAGGCATCTCATGATCTCGGAGAGTGTGCTATGGAATCTTTCTACTTGTCCGTTACTTGTGCTACTGTAAGGTGGTGTGGTGTAAACGTTAATAGACATTTCATCCCTAAGTAAGGATGATATTGAGGGTTAGACATTATTTTAATTAATTTATTTTTTTTTATTTTATTTTTTTTTTTTTTTTTTTTTTTTTGTTTTTGTTTAACAGTTCTCTGGAGGGTCCCTTGGGTGGTGAATCGCAGAGAATGTTTGTTATTATAAGCTGGAGGGTCCCCCGTTAGGTGGTGAATCGCAGCTTTAAATTATATTATATTATTGGCTGTACAAGCCAGATTTTATTATAATAAATTTTTTTTTTTTTTATAACTTTCTTCATATTTTTTTGGTTTTTTAAATAATTCAATTAATTTGTATAGTAATATTTAATTCTGTATTTTTCACAAATTTGTTTTTCTCAATAAAAATTTTTTGTAATTCCAAATTAATAGTAATATTCAACTTATATTTTTTTCAATAATTTCTTTATAATTCTTAATATTGCTTAATATTAATATCCTTTTTTTCAATAATTTCTTTATAATTCTTAATATTGCTTAATATTAATATCCTTTTTTTCAATAATTTCTTTATAATTCTTAATATTGCTTAATATTAATATCCTTTTTTTCAATAATTTCTTTATAATTCTTAATATTGCTTAATATTAATATCCTTTTTTTCAATAATTTCTTTATAATTCTTAATATTGCTTAATATTAATATCCTTACACTAGTACTTCCCGGCGGTGGGGTGTGGTTCCTTTTTGCTAGTCTCTGCTACTGGGGCACCTCCAATTCGCACTATTAGAAGCGAGCGTTTTTTTCCTACTGGATTCTAACGCTGCACCGGCTCATTGTTCGCGTCCTTGTAATCGTACTCTTTTTTTGTACAAAACACTTCACTTCACGAACTTTGAGACCGGTCCCTGCTCGGGCGCCAGTTAATAAATTATAAATTCATTTTAGTTTATTAAAACATATTTCAGAACTGAGCTCTTTATTCGTTCAATTCTCCTTTTACACTCAACTCTTAAAATTACGATGCCTCTTATAAATAGTCTTAAGCTGGTTTACATATTTATTTGTTGATCAGCATTTCTTATGCTGGTTTACATGTTTATTTGTTGATCAGCATTTCTTATGCTGGTTTACATATTTATTTGTTGATCAGCATTTCTTATGCTGGTTTACATATTTATTTATTGATCAGCATTTCTTATGCTGGTTTACATGTTTATTTATTGATTAGCATTTCTTATTATTTGGCACAGTAAAGTAAGCATAAATGAGTTATAAGCATTTAGCTGCAATGTAAGCAGTCATGAATATGCTGACTAATATTGAAATAGGAATAAATGTTGCATTAACTAGTTAATAAATTATAAATTTATTTTAGTTTATTAAAACATATTTCAGAACTGAGCTCTTTATTCGTTCAATTCTCCTTTTACACTCAACTCTTAAAATTACGATGCCTCTTATAAATAGTCTTAAGCTGGTTTACATATTTATTTGTTGATCAGCATTTCTTATGCTGGTTTACATGTTTATTTGTTGATCAGCATTTCTTATGCTGGTTTACATATTTATTTGTTGATCAGCATTTCTTATGCTGGTTTACATATTTATTTATTGATCAGCATTTCTTATGCTGGTTTACATGTTTATTTATTGATTAGCATTTCTTATTATTTGGCACAGTAAAGTAAGCATAAATGAGTTATAAGCATTTAGCTGCAATGTAAGCAGTCATGAATATGCTGACTAATATTGAAATAGGAATAAATGTTGCATTAACTTATATACAGGTAAGGTGAAAGAGCCGATAAAAACTTGTAATTAAACTTTGATTCTTTAATTTCCATTTCAATTTTTTACGCTAAATAAATTATGCTAAAATAAATAAAGTTAAAAATGTTTTTCCAGTTCCTTGAATGCTCCAGTTTTTATTATATTTTCGCCCAAAACACTCATAAGCGGCTGTGTATTTGTTATTGTTTTTCCCATACAGGCATTTCGTATGAGAGGAAACCATTACTCACATAAAATATCATAACTCAGGAACGGCTGTACCGATTTCAATCAAACTTCACACAAACTACCTCCTCAAAGATAGAAAAGAACTCTAAAATTTTTGTGTCAATCGGTTCGGCAGTTCTTGAGTTATAAGATTACCAAGGAAATGTAATATATAACGACAACTTGAAATAACCCAGGATCAGCAGTGTGGTTAGGAATTTCAGCTGATATAAGGCTATCGATTTGATCCTTAGTTATTTTATGTACCAGCCAAATTAGTATATGTGCGTGCGGCAATCCCCTTTTCTGCCATTCGATGGAGTACATATGGCAACGCACCTCCCCAAATATATATAATTTCACAATTAAATCCATAAGTGCTTTACATTTTTGCCGAAATGGATACTCAAGTGGTTCAAACACATCCTAGGGTTATCCAGGTCCACGTTTTGGTATATATCTCGAGACCCTAGTTACGGAGCGGCATTAAAAATACTCTATACTATAGAATCATCAGCAGCTTCCATTTGCTACCCATATTGTACAAACACATCCTAGGGTTACCCGGGTCCACGTTTTGGATTATATCTCGAGACCCTAGTCACGGAACGGTATGAAAAATACTCTATACTATAGAAATCATCAACAGTTCTCATTTGCTACCCATATTGTACGAACACATCCTTAAGTTATCGGGGTCCACATTTTGGGCGATATCTCGAGACCCTAGTCACGGAGCGGCATCAAAAATACTCTATACTATAGAATCATCAGCAGCGTCCATTTGCTACCCATATTGTACAAACACATCCTAGGGTTACCCGGGTCCACGTTTTGGATTATATCTCGAGACCCTAGTCACGGAACGGTATGAAAAATACTCTATACTATAGAAATCATCAACAGTTCCCATTTGCTACCCATATTGTACGAACACATCCTTAAGTTATCGGGGTCCACATTTTGGGCGATATCTCGAGACCCTAGTCACGGAGCGGCATCAAAAATACTCTATACTATAGAATCATCAGCAGCTTCCATTTGCTACCCATATTGTACAAACACATCCTAGGGTTACCCGGGTCCACGTTTTGGATTATATCTCGAGACCCTAGTCACGGAGCGGCATCAAAAATACTCTATACTATAGAATCATCAGCAGCTTCCATTTGCTACCCATATTGTACGAACACATCCTTAAGTTATCGGGGTCCACATTTTGGGCGATATCTCGAGACCCTAGTCACGGAGCGGCATCAAAAATACTCTATACTATAGAATCATCAGCAGCTTCCATTTGCTACCCATATTGTACAAACACATCCTAGGGTTACCCGGGTCCACGTTTTTGATTATATCTCGAGACCCTAGTCACGGAACGGTATGAAAAATACTCTATACTATAGAAATCATCAACAGCTCCCATTTGCTACCCATATTGTACGAACACATCCTTAAGTTATCGGGGTCCACATTTTGGGCGATATCTCGAGACCCTAGTCACGGAGCGGCATCAAAAATACTCTATACTATAGAATCATCAACAGCTTCCATTTGCTACCCATATTGTACAAACATATCCTAGGGTTACCCGGGTTCACGTTTTGGAATATTTCTCGAGACCCTGGTATCCGATTCTTAAAATTTTAAAACACAAACCATCTACTTAATAGTCCAAACAAAGCCTAAAAATTTGGTTTGGATAGGTGAGCCCGTTCTTGAGTTATAAGATTACCAAAGAAATGTAACTTCTTTTTATATATATGTATAGATATAGATATATAATTAGTACAATTTTGCGATTATTGAATTTCGTAACTAATTCTGTGTATTATAGGCATCATCAACATACATATGTGACCATTTCGAATGCTCAAAAGGAGCAGTTTGCTGAAGTACAGAAAAACTGAAGTGACTACGACCATCCCATGTTGAAGCCATCTGGATGTCGCCAAATGGGAGGATATCGTTAATCACCTCGTTGCCGCTGGTAAGAGGTAATTAACATATTTACGTGAATGTGAAAGTAAAAATGTGCCTTTTTAGATGTTTGTGTCATCTAGGCTTTAAGTGACCTAGAGAAGCCTACCTATAAAATATGTGCAAGACAATCATTCGCAGCTGTTCGAATTTGTGGGACGAATGTTGGGCAAAGCGGTGTATGAAGGCATAGTTGGGGACGTGCCATCCGCTGTGTGGAAGTTGGGGCCGACGAGGATACGGGCGACACTATTGGTAGTGTCATACGTGGTTTTTTCGCTATCTGCAAGAAGGGTCCACTTAATCGCTTGCCAACATCATCCACATGTTTTAATTTACTGAAGTTGCTAAACTACCAGAAGAAGACAACATTGTGTGACAAATTGCGATACGCGGTTAGCAGCAATACAGGATTTGAGTTGTCCTAAAAAGTGTATTATTTAAGCAAAAAGTGTCAGCCTGCAAAGTCATAACTTATTAACAGCACTAGCATAAAGTGGCACAATAACGTCTGGTATCTCTACGAGTCTTCATATCAGCCAGCTTCGAATTCGAGTCGTTGAACCATACATTGTTTTTTTCTCTGAGAAGTAACTCATATGCCCAACTTTATTTTTAAATTCTGTATTCTTACAACTTAGTGATTTTCTGCGTTACATATTCAAAAGTGATTGTTACTATAATAGGGAGTTTTAGATAAGTGTGATAAGAAATTTACAAATTGTTGAAGTTGAATGCCAAAATATAATTACAAAAATGGTTAATATGGGGCTAATTTAATAATTTCACATTTCCCTTATATGGTTTTTGTACCAGTGAAATAAATTTTTATGTAATTAGCATTGTCGTAATGTAATATTTGTCTATTTTACCCATATATTAATGCTAATGGAACATCTGGGAACTATGTTGTATGTGCATAAGTATAAAAGCGAAATTCAATAAACTGATTATAATCAATGAAATTAAGAAAACCTATTTTTGTTCATTTCTTAGCAACTTTAATTTTCTACAACAAACTTCAGGTAGGGAATTTCTAAAATAATGGGAAATCAAAGCAGTGAATCCAAAGTGTTGTTACTATTCCTACAGATAATAAAATAAATTTAAAAAATGTTGAAAATTTCGATGCAATTGCATCCTTCGTAGGTTGTAGGGGTTGTTGTAGCTTCTTAGGTTTGCTAGGGTATAACAGTGTTGTGATGTCAATCACCTTCTAATAAAGGGTGAATCGCGAAGTGAGATTTGTTTCTACTAAAGAGGTATTGGATTAATTAAGATATTACGTTGAGGTTGTAGGTGTGGATTTTTCTGTTTCTTCTGGGTAAGGTGGAAGTAGGACCAGTTTGACTAGTGGTCTAGTCACCTGTCCCCTTTGGGTCGTGATGTCCACGACGCGTACCTGGTTGTCGGGTCCAGGATGTAGTTTTACTACCCGTCCCATTCTCCATTCATTTGGTGGTAGGTTGTCCTCTTTAATGACGACAAGGTCCCCTACCTTGATGTTAGGTTTTTGATGTTTCCACTTCGTGCGTTTTTGTAATTCGATGAGGAATTCCCTTTTCCATCGTTTGCAAAAGGTTTGAAGGGGGGCTTTCAATTTCTGCCACCGATTAACAATTGAGGCAGGATTCTCGCTCTTTTCTATTTCTGGCGGAGCTAAGAGATGTCCGCCAACCAGAAAGTGACCAGGTGTGAGAGGCTCTAGATCAGATGGCTCATTTGAAGAGGGACTTAAGGGTCGCGAGTTGAGACAGGACTAAATTCGGCATAAGAGGGTACTAAACTCCTCAAAAGTGTATTTCAGACAAGAGGCTGTCTTTTTGAAGTGGGCTTTGAAGCTTTTCACACCTGCTTCGCACAGTCCGCCCATATGAGGGGCTGCTGCAGGTATGAAGTGCCAGGTTAATGCCTGGTGGGCATATTTTGAAAGCGTGTTATTGCGTGCATCCGCAATAAACGCTTTAAATTCTGATCGTAAAGATCGTGAAGCTCCTACAAAGTTGGTACCATTGTCGGAGTAAACATTTTTTGGAGATCCTCGTCTAGCAACGAGTCTCGAGAAGGCTGCTAGAAAGGATGGGGTACTTAGGTCATTGGTGGCCTCTAAATGGATGGCTTTGGTGGCGAAACAAATAAATAGACAGACGTAGCCTTTGGAAATGCGACATCCTCTGCCGCGGAAGCTTTTGATGTCAAATGGACCTGCGAAATCTATACCTGTATTAGTGAAAGCACGCGAAAAGGTGGTGCGTACCTGAGGAAGGATTCCCATGAGCTGGGTTTGCGATCGCTTTTTATAGATCGTGCAGATCTTACAATTATGGATGATGGATCGGATCATATTTTTAACTCGCGGAATCCAGTACTGCGTTCGAATTAAACGCAACATCAGCTGATTTTCGCCATGCAGTGATATTTCGTGAATGAATTTGGTTATAAGGCGTGATATCCTGCTATTGTATGGAAGGATAATAGGATGACGTTCGTTATATGATAAGTTGAGGGATGTGCCCAGACGACCGCCTGCCCTCATGATGTCATCTTTGTCGAGGAATGGATTAAGGGGCAATATCTCACTTTTTGTGTCAACTGTTTTCTTTTGTTTCAATTTCGCGTATTCTCCACCGTAATACTGCTTTTGACTGTTTATAATTAAGCGTTGTGTCGTTGCTTTAATTTCATCAAGTGAAATTAAGCAAGACTTTGCTTGAAATGCAATCTTCGTATTAGGGTGGGTTGTTTGAGAGAATCTCATAATATATGATAAAACTCTCAAAGCCCTTGGTAAATTGGAAAAACGATTAAGAATATCGCTGAAATTGATTGTTGTTGTTGCATGTACCTTTACCTCTTTCATTTCCATCGTTGTTTCATAGTGACATTCTGATGTCGGCCATCATAACTTGTCTTCTTGCAGGTAAGAAGGACCCTGCCACCACAAAGAATTGTGAACCAGTTCCTTGGCCGGAAGTCCTCTGCTTGCTAAGTCTCTGGTTTGATGGTGCCGAGCCCACATGACGCCAGTTATTGTTTCCGACCTTTTCCACTATTTTGATTACTCGATGTGCCACAAAGGTCGACCACGAGCAGGGCGGTTTGCTAATCCATGCGAGGATAATTGTCGAATCTGTCCACAGATGAACATCCAAGTGTGCTAGGCTGAGATTTTCCGTGACAGTTTCCATAATATCCGCTAATAGGATGGCACCACATAGTTCCAAACGTGGAAGGGATATCGTCTTGACAGGTGCCACTCTGGTTTTCGCGAGGAGTAGGTTGAGGTATACTTGATCCTGTTCCTTCACACGCAAGTAGACAGCAGCCGCGTATACCTTTTCCGAAGCGTCGCAGAACCCATGGATTTCGGCGTTGTCTGCTGGTGAATAGTGCACCCAACGAGGTATGCGGATATTATCAATTTCTCCATAATTCTGCATAAATGTCTGCTAGCGGTCTAATGTGACCGCAGATGCGGTGTCGTCCCAATCAGTACCTTCTAACCAAATGTTTTGCATAACAATCTTGGCGGTAATTATTATTGGGGCGAGCCACCCTAGTGGATCAAAGAGTTTGGCCATTGCCGAGAGGATTTCTCTTTTCGTAAGAACATCTTGGTTTTTTATTGGCTTTGTCATAAAATAAAAATGGTCGCAATGAGCATTCTATCTTATGCCAAGTGCCTTTACCGAACTAGTATCTTCGAAATCTAAAAAATCTTCATTGAGCACATGGGCTTTTGGGATGCCCTTAGAATTTTGTTGCATTTTCGCAATGGAAATCCAGCGGACTGCAAAACTTGCATAATTTCGTCTCTGGCTGTTATTGCAGAGTCGATGCTATGACCCCCGGCAAGAACGTCGTCAACATACATGCATTTTCGAAGTATGTTTGATGCTGTTGGAAAGGAGTTTTCAACATCATCAGCTAATTGAAGTAATGTCCTTACCGCAAGATAAGGAGCACAATTTATGCCGAAAGTAACAGTCTTTAATTCGTATAGACTAATTGGGTCTTTCGGGCAAGTGCGAAAAACTATTCGCTGATATTTAGTATGCGTATTGCTTACCATTATCTGACGGTACATCTTCTCGATATCGCTGTTGAAGACATACTTGTATAATCGCCAGCTGAGAATCAGGACAGTCATATCTGCTTGCAATACCGGACCTGGATGAAGGACGTCGTTGAGGCTCATTCCATTGGCAGTCGGGCATGAGGCGTTAAATACCACACGCACTTTGGTGGAGGTGCTCTCTTCCTTCATGACGGCATGATGAGGTAAAAAATAATGGTCAGTTGCATCTGCAGGTATGTTGGTTGTGAGTTTGTCCATATGACCTAGCGTTTCATATTCTGAAACCACTCTAGTATATTCCTTTTGCAGGGACGGATTTTTCGCGAGACGCGTCTCATTCCGGAAGAATTGAGAGCAGGCGCTCTTGAGTGATGGTCCCAGCTTGATGTTTGATGGAAAATCCCGTTTGAAGGGTAAGGTAACGACATACTTTCCATCTTGGTTGCGCTTCGTAGTGGTCCGATATAACTCCTCGCAATACACGTCATCTTCAGTCTGCCTTTCTTTTTTTGGGATGTCATCCAATTCCCAAAAGGCAGCTAGTTGCTTGTCCAGGGTGATTTCGCTGAAAAGAGAAACTATCTTGTTTGGTGGACTGACTGTTTCGGTTCGACCAGTTGTATCCACCCGAATACAGTCTCTTGGGCAAGAAGTGTACTTAGTACATTTTTCTTCAAGCTGCTTAAAATAATTTGGGGATAAATGTCTCCTCCAAGGACAAGGTCCACTGGTTCATTGACGAAGAACCTCTTATCCGCCAAAGTGAGATCTGGAAATGCTTGCCTTGTCATTGCGCTTACTAGGCAAGTTGGCAGATTTCCAGTTAATTGCGGCAAAACTAGCGCAATTGTGTTTATTTTTACAAAAGGGTCGATAGGCGACCGCAGTTGTATTGAGCACGTTTGTCTTACCTGCGCAGATATTGAATTGTTGATGCCCGAGACTTGGGCATGCAAGCGTTTAGATGGCAGGTTGATTCTACTCAGAACCAGAATCGATCAAAGCTCGAGCTGCAATACTTTCATTATTGTGAAATATGTTTACCATGGCTGTTCCTAGTAAAATCCCTTTGTCCGTATTGGAATGGCACGATTTAAAATTATGTATTCTGCTATCCCTTGGCCTATTGGAATCGTGCCGTTTTTGGGCCTCCTTGGATGTTGAGGGCAGGTCATCAGCGGGATCTCTGGTTTCCCTAAGAGCTGCTGCTTTTAGTTGAACTGCTAGAATGTGAAGGAGCGTGTTGTGTCTTGAGTGACACGTGCTGCAATTATATGAGCTCGTACTTCTTGACACCGTATGTCCTGATGATAAGCAGTTCAAGCAACAGTTGTTGCTCTTGACGCACGCGATTCTATCGGTGACCGTTAACTCGCGGAACTTTGGGCAACTTTGCAATTTGTGGTCATCATTTACACATAGTTTGCATATTTTTTTGGAGACACTTACCTGAAAGCTGCCCATCGTTTTCGGTGTAGTTTCCGCTGACCGTTGTTGTAAACTTTGCGCCTTGGGCGCTTTATAGGCTTTAATCCCTCTTAAGCCTGAAACTGTTTTAAGGGTTTGAAACCTATTGGACAGAAATTTCTATCGTTTGTTCCCAAAGCGATAGAGTACTTTGTGGCAATTTCGTGGAGCATAAGTAGGTGATAATTGCATCCCAGTTTGATATGTCAATCTGGTGATTCTGTAGGGATGAGATGCAATTATTAATATCTCTCTGCAGTTTTTTAATCGAACTGCCACTTTCAGTTTCGATTGGCTGCAGGTTAAAAAGGATTTTTAGCTGCGTATTCACCAGAATCCGTTTATTTTCGTACCTCTCGCAAAGATTTTTCCCCGCCGTAGAAAAACCGTTATTAGTGAGCGGGCACTTCCTCACGATGTCTCTGGCTCCACCCTACGTTTTCTGGTTGAGGTGGAACAGCTTTTCGACCGGGGTAAGGCGCTTATTCAAAATGTAAATGGCCGTGAACATATCGCGGAATATTGGCCAAGATACCTAATCACTTTGAATACCTCTTTATCGCACGGTGGAAGGTGAATGTTGTGTTCTCGCACTGCTAATTCTCCGCCCTCCCAGTCTGCCTTTTCCAGCCTCGCAGAGAGGTCAGCCATCGTCGACATGCTGCGCAAAAATGTGTGGTAACACATTTTGTTCTTTTTCTTTGTCGCGGCAATATCCTTAGGAGAAAGAGTTTATGTTGAAAGCAAGTTGTCGTAAGCTGCTTTGGCCTTTTCCCACATTGCTTTCAACTCCACCTGTTGGATCCGTAGTGAAAATTTAATGTTCACTTGACGGAGTGCCATTAAAGTCGGCTTCGAACTCCGTCACGGCGTCGACTATACGAATATAAGTATCCATATTGTATATATGGGATACGAAACTTACGCGGTGTTAAGAAAATGCTCCTTCGCGAAATGGAGACGAGTTTACAGCGATACCCAAGCCCAAAATGCACCACCGAGATTAAAATGACAATATATATTATGTATCGATATATATATTTATTAACTAAAAGGATGATATATTTATATTTATATATGTGAATTTCGCCACCCACACAATAATCAGTGGTATGTACAATATATACCGTAGCGAAAAGTGCGGTTGGATTGATTTTAATATACTGCGGCGTTGTTTGTGTAGTTGTGTACTCAACTTCACAGCGGGAATGTACAAGCAAAAAGAACGGAATAAGAAAAAATTGAAAAATTCCCAACAACGCGCTTTTAGGTGGTTTAGCTTGAAAATACCTCCCGCGCGCACTTGTATTGTCTGTTTGCGGACAGACGGAGTCGTTGACCCTTTGTTTTTTTTTTTTTTTTAATTAAATTATTTCCACCAAAAAAAAAAGTGTGCAATAAATCCACGTACCTGGTTTTGCTCGAACGGATTGTTTGCTGTAATGCCTGCTCGGTTGATGCTCGGTGCTTAGTGCTTTTTGGTGCTTGCTGATGGTTGTTGCTTGGTGCTTTTTGGTGCTTGCTGATGGCTTGTACTTAGTGCTTTTTGCTGTTGAAAATGCTCTGTTTAAATGGATCGTTAATATTGTTGATATCCGGCTCGAAGGACCATGTTATCACCAATAAAAAAAACCACAAAGGCGTGTCAGTGTATAGTTCTTATTATTTTATTTGCAGTATATACATATAGCCTTAAAAGCGTAACAAATAGTATATATAGATATGTATATGGAAATACGTTGCTTACGTATTATGTTAAGTAAAATTAATAATTGATAATAAATTACCTCTTAGTCGGCTGACACGTCCTGATGCTAGGAATTAGAAAATCGCAGTGAAAGTTGGAATTAAAATTGAGGTGAAAGTAACCTCGCCGAACAACGTTTAACACGGTAAACGTTTTAACTGTTCGGCGGGGAAATGCCAAGGTTAACGGCCTTCACGTTGCAGCGACTGGAAACGGTGGTTAGCAACAGTCTGAACGGTAGGCGCAGTTACCATTAGGGTGGCTAAACAGGGTGTGGCCTAAACAATCTTGTATTACAAATAAAATACAAATTAGAAATATTAAAAGAAGAACTTATCAATATAGCTTTTGTCATTCATTGGGCAAAGTCGAATATAGTTAATTCATACATTTTATCCGATAAGGAAATGGATATAACCAAAAACTTTTTAAAAAAAGGCGCTAAAGTTTGCCGAACAACGGAAAAAAGTGATTACAGAGCGTTTGAAATAAGACCTATAAAAATAGGAAATGTTATTAACCAATTAGAATATAAGTGGATTTTTGTTCAAGTTATTTCTGGCAACACTATGTGTGTCATCTGTTATTACTCATCATCTGTTTCTTATTCATCATCTGTTTCTAATTCTTATTCTTCTTGTTACTGTCACCGCATTAATATCGACTTGTAAATTTCTAAATAAAATTAATCAAATATATCAACTGCAATCTCAATAGGTTATGGGCCCAGTTACCCAAAATAATTCTGCTGACATAATTTCAATTGCGCGTACTGAGTAAAACCGACGAAAAGGCGATTCCAAAAGAAGATTCCAAAAGAAGAAATTATCCAACAGACACGTGGATCGACTCTTGATACTACATATAAGATGGCTGTGAATTTAGTATCTAGCTCATCCAGAATTGAGCTTTTGTCCAAGGAGAACTTTGACACTTGGAGTATGCAGGTGGAGGCGTTGCTGATTAAAAATGACTTGTGGGAGTATGTCAATGGTACGTGTGCTATGCCAACAGAGTGTGATGCTGCTGCTAAAGCCTTGTGGTTGAGAAATGATAAAAAGGCTAAGGCAGATTTAGTTCTTTCAATTCAACTATCAGAATTGAAGCAAGTTCGTGGCTGCGACACTTCGCGGGACGTGCAGCTCAAATTAGAGTCAATTTATGCATCAAAAGGACCGGCGCGCAAAGCAACTCTTTTGAAACAGCTAATGCTACACAAATTAGATGAGGGCGGTAATGTTAAAGAGCATATTGCTACGTTCTTCGATGCAGTTGACAAGTTGGAAAGCATGTGTGTACCAATAAATGGCGATATATTGTCAATTATGCTGCTGTATAGTTTGCCATCGTCCTACGAAAAGTTTCGTTGTGCTATTGAGTCAAGAGACGAACTACGCAAAGCTGATATATTGAAGGTAAAAATTATTGAAGAGAGCGAGGCACGTAAACAAGCTTCGGGAAGTGCGGTTATTGCAATGACCGCTGGGGAGTGTATGCAACTTAACTTTCGCACGAAGCGCGGAAGGTTTTTTAAAAAGTAAACCGCCTTGCTTGGTGTTTCAATAATAAGTCTCCCTCTCTTTATTCATTCCTTCTTATTTATAACATATTTTCTTACTACTACATTCATAACCCTAGCTTATATGTGTGAGGCTTAGGATTCTATGTTTATCTTAATTCTATGGAAAGCGGACCGTAAGTGTTAGGTGACGGCCGCTTCCTTCATTAGCAAAGTGTCAATGACATATTTGACACTTTCGCTATTAATACATAAGTGCTTCTATTATTTATTGGGGATTTGTGTGTGGTCTTAAATTATGGTTAAATGTTTACATTATTGGTAATTTGAGTGTGGTCTTAAATTATGGTTAAATGTTTACATTATTGGTAATTTGAGTGTGGTCTTAAATTATGGATTTGTGTGTGGTCTTAAATTATGGTTAAATGTTTACATTATTGGTAAGTAGTGTGTGGTATGGGTGGTGTTAACTCCCCCCCTTCTAAATCGAAGCGTCCCGTCTTCGAATATAAAGCTGTTAAGTGGTTGATTTGATTTGACAACTTCAATAATATTTTTTCTTTTTCTTTTGATTTTTTCAATTGAATTTGAAAATTAATATAAATAATCAATTTATAAACAAAATATGTTGTTATTGTTATTAATACCAAAGCCGTAAATGACCACCAAATGGGGTTTCTTTTTATTTCCTGTTTCATTGGAGTAAGTATATTAACATTGTCCAATTTCAGATCAATATTTTTTGTTTCAATGTATTCTTTTACAAAAAATGGTTTAAATTTTCCATCTTTTAAATAGTTTAAGATTTTTCCTGTTGGATTTTCGTATTTTTTACTATCAATTGTTACATTATCCTGAAATGTTATCAAATAAACTCCATCTATTGTATGATTATTTACTGTATGATTGCCTGATGCAATTATAGCACCATCTTTTACAATTTTTATTAGCTCATTTTTTTCATTTATTTTTGTACAATTAGCGTGTCTATTATTCAACATATCTGACAAACATGTAGTATTTTCATTTATCATACAAAATGCATCATTTAATTCTTTTTTACAAAATTTTACTGAATAAAATTTATTTTCACATTTTATTAATAGGACTATGAATAAGTTCGTTACGGTTTTACAACAGATGGCGTAACTTGATTATTATTCCATCGATCCACATTTCCAAACATTCATTGGAGAGCTACTGTCGTAAGGCACAAACGTCAGTATAAGTTTTTTATTTGAAGCGTAAATAACAATATTTTTACCACACTTGAAAATGTCGAATTTCGTGCCAAATAATGTGTTTTTGCGGGGAATTCTTCTTCATTATTTTAATATGAAGAAAAAAGCAGCCGAAAGTCATCGTATCTTGGTGGAAGTTTATGGTGAGCATGCTCTATCTGAGCGAACGTGCCAGAAGTGGTTTGCACGCTTTAAAAGTGGTGATTTTGGCTTGGAAGACGAAGAACGCGAGGGTGCGCCGCCAAAGTTCATGGATACCGAATTGGAGGAATTGCTCGATCAAGATCCGGCTCAAACGCAAGAAGAGGTTGCAAAAACTTTGGGAGTTGATCAATCAACCATTTCCAAACGTTTAAAAGCCATGGGAATGATCCGAAAGGTAGACCATTGGGTGCCGTATGAATTGAAGCCAAGAGACGTTGAACGCCGTTTTATGGCATGCGAACAACTGCTTCAACGGCACAAAAGAAAGGGTTTTTTGCATCGAATTGTGACTGGCGATGAAAAGTGGGTCCATTACGACAATCCAAAACGTCGGGCAACGTATGGATACCCTGGCCATGCTTCAACATCGACGTCGGCGCAGAATATTCATGGCCTGAAGGTTATGCTGTGTATCTGGTGGGACCAGCTGGGTGTTGTGTATTATGAGCTACTGAAACCGAATGAAACGATTACGGGGGATGTCTACCGACGACAATTGATGCGTTTGAGCCGAGCACTGCGAGAAAAACGGCCGCAATACGCCGATAGGCACGACAAAGTTATTTTGCAACATGACAATGCTCGGCCACATGTTGCACAAGTGGTCAAAACATACTTAGAAACGCTCAAATGGGATGTCCTACCCCACCCGCCGTATAGTCCAGACCTTGCGCCATCCGATTACTATCTCTTCCGATCGATGCAACATGGCCTGGCTGACCAGCACTTCCGTAATTACGATGAAGTCAAAAAATGGATCGATTCGTGGATTGCGGCAAAACCGACCGAATTTTTCACAAAGGGAATCCGTGAATTGCCAGAAAGATGGGAAAAAGTAGTAGTAAGCGATGGACAATATTTTGAATATTAAATTTGTAACCATTTTACGCCAATAAAGTTTCAAATTTCGGAAAAAAACCGCACGAAGTTATTCATAGTCCTATTATTTCATTTTCAATCCACAATTTTCCATCTTTCTGTGCCACAGCTATTGCCTTAAATAATTTACATACGTTTTTTACTTTTGGATACTTAATATAAATAGTTTTCTCTTGTATAATCAATTATGTCTGATGTGATTATGGTGACATATAACGTTATTAATGAAATTAAACTTTAATATTGTCCTTATGAATTATTCTGTTTCTGCTTTGTATTTTAACCCTATTCCCTAAATCTTCTACTACTATTTGTCTTTTATATTTGGGTTTTAGTTTATTCCTTTCCCCATATAACTTTTCATATATAACCTCACCTCTATGACAATTCTTTTTAACCCGTTTTTTGTTGTGATGCTCCAACATTTTTTCCTGAGCATTTTTTAACACATCCCTCATATTTCCATGTGCTTCCCTATTAAACAAAATATTACAGGGCTTTTTACCTGTAACCGAATGAATTGTCTTATTATACTGCTGAACTGCCTTCATAATTGACTCATAATCACTTATTAAACTATGTTCCTGCTTCAAACATCGAGATATTTCTATCAGTGTGGAGTGAACCCTCTCTATTTGTCCGTTGCTAGTACTGTGACGTGGTGCACAGTAGTAAATCTGTATGTTGAACCTTTCCATTAAAGACTTAAACTGTATCGTACTAAAACCTGGTTCGTTATCTATAACTATACTTTTAACATCTGGAAACGTTTGTAAAAGTTCTAAAATTTTATCTTCTAAATTTGTCTTATCCTCAATATATTTAATAACTAGGTACTTCGAATAAGAATCCAAACACGTAATAAATTTTAATTTTTGAGCGAAAAAGATGTCTATATGGAGTTGTTCTCCTTCTTTTTCTGGTATAGGTGCTTCACCTATAGGAATTAATTTCGGATGCCTTTCATATTTATTATTATTGCATATGTTGCAATTTTTTGCGTATTGTTTAAACTGTCTAACCATTAATGGCCAATAATATTCTTGTCTGATCTGAGCTAAATTTTCCCTATAATTTCGGTGTGCCCTATTATGTGTTTGTTCAATAATTGCTCCCTGATCCTCCCTATTAGTAACATCATTAGCGAACAATTTAGTATATAAAAATTTCACTGTTGGAAATGCTTCTCTTAACACATTTTTTATTTCATAAATCACCTCAGGCGTGCAGTGTATTCCCGTAACCACCTTTGGATTCATATATTCCTTCAAAACACTAACTATATTTTGCGGTATGTCATACTCAATTAAAAATCGTTTGTTATTAAAATTAGAAATGGTCTCTAAGACGGTTATTCTTGCTCCACCATTTATTAGAATCTGCTGTTTAAAGTGGTTCAGTGGCTTTTTTGTTTCATGAATCTGATATTCATCACTGCTTTCCGCAGAGTGTTGAGTGTTTGTTACCGGATCAATTGATTGATTCGATTCCTCAGAACTTGTTAAATTATTCAGTATCTGTCTTGACAATGTGTCAGCAACAACATTTGTTGCCCCTGGTTTATAAATTATTTTCGGTGAAAATTCCTCAATAAAGGATCTCCATCTTTTTATTTTAATATTCGGGTTTCTTTCAGAAACCGCAAATGACAAAGGTTGATGGTCAGTGTGAATTTCTAGATCACTCACACCTCAAAGTTTTCAATGCCCAAACTATGGCATATAACTCCTTTTCATTGGTTGCATAATTCATTTCCGTGGAATTCAATGTTTTTGAAATAAATACAATGGGTTTTCCTTCCTGTGATAACACAGCACCCAAAGCTACATTTGACGCATCTGTAGTCAAAACAAACTTTTTATTATAATCAGGTTGCGTTAATTGCACCTGTTGAGACAATAAATTCTTTAACCTTTCACAAGCAGCTATTCCCTCTTGATCCAGATTAATCATCTTCTTTTTTGATAAATATTGGGAAATCCTTCCATTTTCCCCTTGCAAATACACAGTCAATGGTTTTGATACAACCGCATAATTTTCTATGAATTTCCTATAATATCCCGTCAATCCCAAAAATCCTCGCAATTGGCGTAATGTTCCTGGTATCGGGTAATTCTGTATGGCTTCGACCTTTTTTGGGTCTGTTTTAATAATATTCTTGGCTACCACATATCCTAAAAATTCTACTTCCTCTTGATAAAATTTGGATTTTTCAGACGATATTTTCATATTTGCCCCCCTTAATACTTCAATTACTAAACTCAAATGCCTTTTATGTTCCTCCAAACTTTTTGAAAAAATTATTACGTCGTCAACATAAACGTGACAAAACTTCCCTATATATTTCCTTAACACGTTATCCATAGCTCGCTGAAAAATGCTTGGCGCATTCTTCAATCCAAACGGCATTCGTAAAAACTCATACTTTCCATTATTCACTGAGAATGCTGTCTTCTCTATATCGCTTTCCTTCATTAATATCTGGTAAAATCCAGACTCTAAATCAATTGTGGAAAAGTATTTTGACTTTCCCAAATTCGTAAGGATAATTTCGGGGTTTGGCATCGGGTACCTATCCGATATTGTTTTCTCATTAATTTTTTTGAAATCGATTACTAATCGTAACTTTGGACTTCCATCGTCATTTGTCCCTTTCTTTGGAACCACCCATACTGGAGAGTTGTATGGGCTTTTACTTTCCCTAATTATTCCCTTTTGCAACAAATTTTGAATTTCACCATTAACAAAATTATTTACCGACATTGAGTAAGGATATTGCTTAGACCAAATTGGTCTTTCCTCAGTTGTTCGTATTTCTGCTTTTATATCTGTACGAAAAGGCAAATTTAAGTTGACATCCCCATGTATTGTAAAAATTTCATTACTTGCTTCATTTTGCAAATCTTTTATTATTTCTTTCTCGTCACTAAATTTTTTTCCGACCCTTAAAAACTGACAAGAGCCTTCAGTTAATATGTTATTTATACTATTTTCATTCTGCACTAATTTCCCAGTAGTTACCTGGTACTTGGATAATTCTTCAGGAGTTAATTTTTCTGATTTTCTTTTACCTTTTTCCCTTCTTTTTTTTGTTTTTATTTTATTGTTTTCCGGTGTCTTATTTCCCGAAACAGCTTTCCATAAGCATTTATTATCTTTGTTGCCGGTATTCCCATCGGCGGGCGCCTTAAGACTTTCCTGTCTCAAGGGGTTTGAATAGTTTAAATCTTTTTTAATATTTTTAATTTCATTTTTTCCTTTTAATAGGCCGGTATTATCATCGGCAGGCGCCTTAAGACTATTTTGTCCCAAGGGGTTTAAATTATTTAAATCATTTAGAAAATGTATTCTTTCTTTTTGATCATTTCCATAAACCAACGTTCGACCCGGGATATCAATCCTGGCCCCGATTCTATCTAAGAAACTGACTCCAATTAAGAGATCGCTCTCTAAATTATCAATCTCGTAAAATCGCTCCTGAATCCCAAACAAGTTGATATTATGAAAATACTCTATGATGGTCGAACCATTAATGGTCCTTACCCTCTTCTTAATAGCTAAAACATTTTTGTTGTTGTATATTTCCGCCCGTATATAAGAACTTGTTGCCCCCGTATCTATCAATATTCTAAAGATTTGCCCAGTTTTTTTATCTGATTTAATGATATAGGGCAAATCAGGATTTATTCTAAAAAATGGTTTTCATTTATGTTATTTATCCTTTGCATCTTTTGCTGAGGCTGAGTGCTGACTTGAGTATTTGCGTTGGCCCTTTTGGGTATGCTATTTTGTTGGTAATTAGGTTGGAAATTACCCCTATTTCCTACTCGCGGTTGGTTTGATAGCCCAATCCTAGGTCTATTTAATAATTGCATCGACTCATCCACGTCCATTGGTTCTGGATGATTTTGCCTTGACTCATTTATTGGGGTTATCCTTGTTGGATACCTTAAATTATTTTGAAAATTTTGAGTCCTTCGATTTCCCAGTGGAGGACTTCGTGAACCAATTGCTTGGTAATTTTTTGAAAATTGAAGAGCAAATTGTGCTCGCATCTGATTTGAATAAAGCTCTTGCGCTTTTGCAAGAGCATTTGGAAGATCTTTTGGTGCCAATGTGAACAAAATTTGATCCAATGGGAGGTTAAGCCCAGTTATGAAAGTCCTTAGAGCTGCTTCCCTATTTTTCTTATTTAGTTCTTTGGTTATGGCAGAACCAGTGCCATGGGTCATTATTATTTTGTTGATTAACAACGTCAACTTCTTGTTAACTTCATTATAGAACTCTACTAAAGTCCTAGAACCTTGTCTCAAGACACTCATCTCTTGCTCTATTATATGGCAAGGTCTCTTATCTGCATATGCAAAGTCCAATCGACTCAAAATGGCGTCGAAATTCAGGACAGTGCCATGGTTTGTCAAGATATCGTTAGCATCCTGCGTTATTTTATTTCGCAAGATTGTCAATGCGGCAAAGTATTTTTTACTCCCTCTAATATATAATGACATGGAGTTATTAGCGGCTTCACGCCAACTAACATAATTAGTAATTTTTCCTTTAAATTCAGGAAGGGACTTAATTACGTCTAAATTTTCCTCACACTGTATGGTTGAGTCAATACTTTCGACTGAATATTCAATCACATTGTTGGAAGAACCCAAATTCTGGAGCTGGCGCCTAACTTGCTCCAATTCGCTATGCAATGAAGCGGTGCTAGCCGCTATCAGCCTGGACACTACATCCATATTAACTGAATTGTTGTTGTTATTTGCTACTGACATCTTAGAGAATCTATTTATTAAGTTATCCAGCCTATTTTTTGTTTACATATATTTTTCTTGGGCACTTTGTTTCACTGTTATCCCTACACTTTTCACAATAATTCAATCGCTTATAACCTAAGCTAGAAGGACTATTTCCCATTAATAATAATATATAAAGTCAAAAAACTTAATGTAGTTACCGCTACCGAATTCAGGATCCTTGCTCTTTGTGTCACCAGAAGTTGTCCTACATATGATGACCTCTTGCCGTTGTTGATTAAAATTTTTGATGTTATTCCAACGATTAATTATTGTTCTTTCTTTCTGCTCCAGAAGTTGTCCTATATATGATGCCTTCTTGCTTGAAATAATCTTGTTGATTATAATTTTGTTATCGTTCCACAATTTTTCTTCAGTTTATTTAGCTGTTATCCTATTCACAGGATACTTGTTTGTTATTTTTGTTTTAGTAACTAGAGATTTTTGTCTCTTTTTTAAACGTTCCCGAAACTTATAATTTCTCAGATTTTGTTTTCACTTTTCTCCTATTAAGAGGATACTTGTTTGTTAATTTTGTTTTGGTAACTAGAGATTTTTGTCTCTTTTTACTTGTTACCATAGGAGATTTTTAAAGTCTCCTGGCAGGATCGCCACTTAACTTTCGCACGAAGCGCGGAAGGTTTTTTAAAAAGTAAACCGCCTTGCTTGGTGTTTCAATAATAAGTCTCCCTCTCTTTATTCATTCCTTCTTATTTATAACATATTTTCTTACTACTACATTCATAACCCTAGCTTATATGTGTGAGGCTTAGGATTCTATGTTTATCTTAATTCTATGGAAAGCGGACCGTAAGTGTTAGGTGACGGCCGCTTCCTTCATTAGCAAAGTGTCAATGACATATTTGACACTTTCGCTATTAATACATAAGTGCTTCTATTATTTATTGGGAATTTGTGTGTGGTCTTAAATTATGGTTAAATGTTTACATTATTGGTAATTTGAGTGTGGTCTTAAATTATGGTTAAATGTTTACATTATTGGTAATTTGAGTGTGGTCTTAAATTATGGATTTGTGTGTGGTCTTAAATTATGGTTAAATGTTTACATTATTGGTAAGTAGTGTGTGGTATGGGTGGTGTTAACTCCCCCCCTTCTAAATCGAAGCGTCCCGTCTTCGAATATAAAGCTGTTAAGTGGTTGATTTGATTTGACAACTTCAATAATATTTTTTCTTTTTCTTTTGATTTTTTCAATTGAATTTGAAAATTAATATAAATAATCAATTTATAAACAAAATGTGTTGTTATTGTTATTAATACCAAAGCCGTAAATGACCACCAAATGGGGCTTCTTTTTATTTCCTGTTTCATTGGAGTAAGTATATTAACATTGTCCAATTTCAGATCAATATTTTTTGTTTCAATGTATTCTTTTACAAAAAATGGTTTAAATTTTCCATCTTTTAAATAGTTTAAGATTTTTCCTGTTGGATTTTCGTATTTTTTACTATCAATTGTTACATTATCCTGAAATGTTATCAAATAAACTCCATCTATTGTATGATTATTTACTGTATGATTGCCTGATGCAATTATAGCACCATCTTTTACAATTTTTATTAGCTCATTTTTTTCATTTATTTTTGTACAATTAGCGTGTCTATTATTCAACATATCTGACAAACATGTAGTATTTTCATTTATCATACAAAATGCATCATTTAATTCTTTTTTACAAAATTTTACTGAATAAAATTTATTTTCACATTTTATTATTTCATTTTCAATCCACAATTTTCCATCTTTCTGTGCCACAGCTATTGCCTTAAATAATTTACATACGTTTTTTACTTTTGGATACTTAATATAAATAGTTTTCTCTTGTATAATCAATTATGTCTGATGTGATTATGGTGACATATAACGTTATTAATGAAATTAAACTTTAATATTGTCCTTATGAATTATTCTGTTTCTGCTTTGTATTTTAACCCTATTCCCTAAATCTTCTACTACTATTTGTCTTTTATATTTGGGTTTTAGTTTATTCCTTTCCCCATATAACTTTTCATATATAACCTCACCTCTATGACAATTCTTTTTAACCCGTTTTTTGTTGTGATGCTCCAACATTTTTTCCTGAGCATTTTTTAACACATCCCTCATATTTCCATGTGCTTCCCTATTAAACAAAATATTACAGGGCTTTTTACCTGTAACCGAATGAATTGTCTTATTATACTGCTGAACTGCCTTCATAATTGACTCATAATCACTTATTAAACTATGTTCCTGCTTCAAACATCGAGATATTTCTATCAGTGTGGAGTGAACCCTCTCTATTTGTCCGTTGCTAGTACTGTGACGTGGTGCACAGTAGTAAATCTGTATGTTGAACCTTTCCATTAAAGACTTAAACTGTATCGTACTAAAACCTGGTTCGTTATCTATAACTATACTTTTAACATCTGGAAACGTTTGTAAAAGTTCTAAAATTTTATCTTCTAAATTTGTCTTATCCTCAATATATTTAATAACTAGGTACTTCGAATAAGAATCCAAACACGTAATAAATTTTAATTTTTGAGCGAAAAAGATGTCTATATGGAGTTGTTCTCCTTCTTTTTCTGGTATAGGTGCTTCACCTATAGGAATTAATTTCGGATGCCTTTCATATTTATTATTATTGCATATGTTGCAATTTTTTGCGTATTGTTTAAACTGTCTAACCATTAATGGCCAATAATATTCTTGTCTGATCTGAGCTAAATTTTCCCTATAATTTCGGTGTGCCCTATTATGTGTTTGTTCAATAATTGCTCCCTGATCCTCCCTATTAGTAACATCATTAGCGAACAATTTAGTATATAAAAATTTCACTGTTGGAAATGCTTCTCTTAACACATTTTTTATTTCATAAATCACCTCAGGCGTGCAGTGTATTCCCGTAACCACCTTTGGATTCATATATTCCTTCAAAACACTAACTATATTTTGCGGTATGTCATACTCAATTAAAAATCGTTTGTTATTAAAATTAGAAATGGTCTCTAAGACGGTTATTCTTGCTCCACCATTTATTAGAATCTGCTGTTTAAAGTGGTTCAGTGGCTTTTTTGTTTCATGAATCTGATATTCATCACTGCTTTCCGCAGAGTGTTGAGTGTTTGTTACCGGATCAATTGATTGATTCGATTCCTCAGAACTTGTTAAATTATTCAGTATCTGTCTTGACAATGTGTCAGCAACAACATTTGTTGCCCCTGGTTTATAAATTATTTTCGGTGAAAATTCCTCAATAAAGGATCTCCATCTTTTTATTTTAATATTCGGGTTTCTTTCAGAAACCGCAAATGACAAAGGTTGATGGTCAGTGTGAATTTCTAGATCACTCACACCTCAAAGTTTTCAATGCCCAAACTATTTCATATAACTCCTTTTCATTGGTTGCATAATTCATTTCCGTGGAATTCAATGTTTTTGAAATAAATACAATGGGTTTTCCTTCCTGTGATAACACAGCACCCAAAGCTACATTTGACGCATCTGTAGTCAAAACAAACTTTTTATTATAATCAGGTTGCGTTAATTGCACCTGTTGAGACAATAAATTCTTTAACCTTTCACAAGCAGCTATTCCCTCTTGATCCAGATTAATCATCTTCTTTTTTGATAAATATTGGGAAATCCTTCCATTTTCCCCTTGCAAATACACAGTCAATGGTTTTGATACAACCGCATAATTTTCTATGAATTTCCTATAATATCCCGTCAATCCCAAAAATCCTCGCAATTGACGTAATGTTCCTGGTATCGGGTAATTCTGTATGGCTTCGACCTTTTTTGGGTCTGTTTTAATAATATTCTTGGCTACCACATATCCTAAAAATTCTACTTCCTCTTGATAAAATTTGGATTTTTCAGACGATATTTTCATATTTGCCCCCCTTAATACTTCAATTACTAAACTCAAATGCCTTTTATGTTCCTCCAAACTTTTTGAAAAAATTATTACGTCGTCAACATAAACGTGACAAAACTTCCCTATATATTTCCTTAACACGTTATCCATAGCTCGCTGAAAAATGCTTGGCGCATTCTTCAATCCAAACGGCATTCGTAAAAACTCATACTTTCCATTATTCACTGAGAATGCTGTCTTCTCTATATCGCTTTCCTTCATTAATATCTGGTAAAATCCAGACTCTAAATCAATTGTGGAAAAGTATTTTGACTTTCCCAAATTCGTAAGGATAATTTCGGGGTTTGGCATCGGGTACCTATCCGATATTGTTTTCTCATTAATTTTTTTGAAATCGATTACTAATCGTAACTTTGGACTTCCATCGTCATTTGTCCCTTTCTTTGGAACCACCCATACTGGAGAGTTGTATGGGCTTTTACTTTCCCTAATTATTCCCTTTTGCAACAAATTTTGAATTTCACCATTAACAAAATTATTTACCGACATTGAGTAAGGATATTGCTTAGACCAAATTGGTCTTTCCTCAGTTGTTCGTATTTCTGCTTTTATATCTGTACGAAAAGGCAAATTTAAGTTGACATCCCCATGTATTGTAAAAATTTCATTACTTGCTTCATTTTGCAAATCTTTTATTATTTCTTTCTCGTCACTAAATTTTTTTCCGACCCTTAAAAACTGACAAGAGCCTTCAGTTAATATGTTATTTATACTATTTTCATTCTGCACTAATTTCCCAGTAGTTACCTGGTACTTGGATAATTCTTCAGGAGTTAATTTTTCTGATTTTCTTTTACCTTTTTCCCTTCTTTTTTTTGTTTTTATTTTATTGTTTTCCGGTGTCTTATTTCCCGAAACAGCTTTCCATAAGCATTTATTATCTTTGTTGCCGGTATTCCCATCGGCGGGCGCCTTAAGACTTTCCTGTCTCAAGGGGTTTGAATAGTTTAAATCTTTTTTAATATTTTTAATTTCATTTTTTCCTTTTAATAGGCCGGTATTATCATCGGCAGGCGCCTTAAGACTATTTTGTCCCAAGGGGTTTAAATTATTTAAATCATTTAGAAAATGTATTCTTTCTTTTTGATCATTTCCATAAACCAACGTTCGACCCGGGATATCAATCCTGGCCCCGATTCTATCTAAGAAACTGACTCCAATTAAGAGATCGCTCTCTAAATTATCAATCTCGTAAAATCGCTCCTGAATCCCAAACAAGTTGATATTATGAAAATACTCTATGATGGTCGAACCATTAATGGTCCTTACCCTCTTCTTAATAGCTAAAACATTTTTGTTGTTGTATATTCCCGCCCGTATATAAGAACTTGTTGCCCCCGTATCTATCAATATTCTAAAGATTTGCCCAGTTTTTTTATCTGATTTAATGATATAGGGCAAATCAGGATTTATTCTAAAAAATGGTTTTCATTTATGTTATTTATCCTTTGCATCTTTTGCTGAGGCTGAGTGCTGACTTGAGTATTTGCGTTGGCCCTTTTGGGTATGCTATTTTGTTGGTAATTAGGTTGGAAATTACCCCTATTTCCTACTCGCGGTTGGTTTGATAGCCCAATCCTAGGTCTATTTAATAATTGCATCGACTCATCCACGTCCATTGGTTCTGGATGATTTTGCCTTGACTCATTTATTGGGGTTATCCTTGTTGGATACCTTAAATTATTTTGAAAATTTTGAGTCCTTCGATTTCCCAGTGGAGGACTTCGTGAACCAATTGCTTGGTAATTTTTTGAAAATTGAAGAGCAAATTGTGCTCGCATCTGATTTGAATAAAGCTCTTGCGCTTTTGCAAGAGCATTTGGAAGATCTTTTGGTGCCAATGTGAACAAAATTTGATCCAATGGGAGGTTAAGCCCAGTTATGAAAGTCCTTAGAGCTGCTTCCCTATTTTTCTTATTTAGTTCTTTGGTTATGGCAGAACCAGTGCCATGGGTCATTATTATTTTGTTGATTAACAACGTCAACTTCTTGTTAACTTCATTATAGAACTCTACTAAAGTCCTAGAACCTTGTCTCAAGACACTCATCTCTTGCTCTATTATATGGCAAGGTCTCTTATCTGCATATGCAAAGTCCAATCGACTCAAAATGGCGTCGAAATTCAGGACAGTGCCATGGTTTGTCAAGATATCGTTAGCATCCTGCGTTATTTTATTTCGCAAGATTGTCAATGCGGCAAAGTATTTTTTACTCCCTCTAATATATAATGACATGGAGTTATTAGCGGCTTCACGCCAACTAACATAATTAGTAATTTTTCCTTTAAATTCAGGAAGGGACTTAATTACGTCTAAATTTTCCTCACACTGTATGGTTGAGTCAATACTTTCGACTGAATATTCAATCACATTGTTGGAAGAACCCAAATTCTGGAGCTGGCGCCTAACTTGCTCCAATTCGCTATGCAATGAAGCGGTGCTAGCCGCTATCAGCCTGGACACTACATCCATATTAACTGAATTGTTGTTGTTATTTGCTACTGACATCTTAGAGAATCTATTTATTAAGTTATCCAGCCTATTTTTTGTTTACATATATTTTTCTTGGGCACTTTGTTTCACTGTTATCCCTACACTTTTCACAATAATTCAATCGCTTATAACCTAAGCTAGAAGGACTATTTCCCATTAATAATAATATATAAAGTCAAAAAACTTAATGTAGTTACCGCTACCGAATTCAGGATCCTTGCTCTTTGTGTCACCAGAAGTTGTCCTACATATGATGACCTCTTGCCGTTGTTGATTAAAATTTTTGATGTTATTCCAACGATTAATTATTGTTCTTTCTTTCTGCTCCAGAAGTTGTCCTATATATGATGCCTTCTTGCTTGAAATAATCTTGTTGATTATAATTTTGTTATCGTTCCACAATTTTTCTTCAGTTTATTTAGCTGTTATCCTATTCACAGGATACTTGTTTGTTATTTTTGTTTTAGTAACTAGAGATTTTTGTCTCTTTTTTAAACGTTCCCGAAACTTATAATTTCTCAGATTTTGTTTTCACTTTTCTCCTATTAAGAGGATACTTGTTTGTTAGTTTTGTTTTGGTAACTAGAGATTTTTGTCTCTTTTTACTTGTTACCATAGGAGATTTTTAAAGTCTCCTGGCAGGATCGCCACTTAACTTTCGCACGAAGCGCGGAAGGTTTTTTAAAAAGTAAACCGCCTTGCTTGGTGTTTCAATAATAAGTCTCCCTCTCTTTATTCATTCCTTCTTATTTATAACATATTTTCTTACTACTACATTCATAACCCTAGCTTATATGTGTGAGGCTTAGGATTCTATGTTTATCTTAATTCTATGGAAAGCGGACCGTAAGTGTTAGGTGACGGCCGCTTCCTTCATTAGCAAAGTGTCAATGACATATTTGACACTTTCGCTATTAATACATAAGTGCTTCTATTATTTATTGGGAATTTGTGTGTGGTCTTAAATTATGGTTAAATGTTTACATTATTGGTAATTTGAGTGTGGTCTTAAATTATGGTTAAATGTTTACATTATTGGTAATTTGAGTGTGGTCTTAAATTATGGATTTGTGTGTGGTCTTAAATTATGGTTAAATGTTTACATTATTGGTAAGTAGTGTGTGGTATGGGTGGTGTTAACTCCCCCCCTTCTAAATCGAAGCGTCCCGTCTTCGAATATAAAGCTGTTAAGTGGTTGATTTGATTTGACAACTTCAATAATATTTTTTCTTTTTCTTTTGATTTTTTCAATTGAATTTGAAAATTAATATAAATAATCAATTTATAAACAAAATATGTTGTTATTGTTATTAATACCAAAGCCGTAAATGACCACCAAATGGGGCTTCTTTTTATTTCCTGTTTCATTGGAGTAAGTATATTAACATTGTCCAATTTCAGATCAATATTTTTTGTTTCAATGTATTCTTTTACAAAAAATGGTTTAAATTTTCCATCTTTTAAATAGTTTAAGATTTTTCCTGTTGGATTTTCGTATTTTTTACTATCAATTGTTACATTATCCTGAAATGTTATCAAATAAACTCCATCTATTGTATGATTATTTACTGTATGATTGCCTGATGCAATTATAGCACCATCTTTTACAATTTTTATTAGCTCATTTTTTTCATTTATTTTTGTACAATTAGCGTGTCTATTATTCAACATATCTGACAAACATGTAGTATTTTCATTTATCATACAAAATGCATCATTTAATTCTTTTTTACAAAATTTTACTGAATAAAATTTATTTTCACATTTTATTATTTCATTTTCAATCCACAATTTTCCATCTTTCTGTGCCACAGCTATTGCCTTAAATAATTTACATACGTTTTTTACTTTTGGATACTTAATATAAATAGTTTTCTCTTGTATAATCAATTATGTCTGATGTGATTATGGTGACATATAACGTTATTAATGAAATTAAACTTTAATATTGTCCTTATGAATTATTCTGTTTCTGCTTTGTATTTTAACCCTATTCCCTAAATCTTCTACTACTATTTGTCTTTTATATTTGGGTTTTAGTTTATTCCTTTCCCCATATAACTTTTCATATATAACCTCACCTCTATGACAATTCTTTTTAACCCGTTTTTTGTTGTGATGCTCCAACATTTTTTCCTGAGCATTTTTTAACACATCCCTCATATTTCCATGTGCTTCCCTATTAAACAAAATATTACAGGGCTTTTTACCTGTAACCGAATGAATTGTCTTATTATACTGCTGAACTGCCTTCATAATTGACTCATAATCACTTATTAAACTATGTTCCTGCTTCAAACATCGAGATATTTCTATCAGTGTGGAGTGAACCCTCTCTATTTGTCCGTTGCTAGTACTGTGACGTGGTGCACAGTAGTAAATCTGTATGTTGAACCTTTCCATTAAAGACTTAAACTGTATCGTACTAAAACCTGGTTCGTTATCTATAACTATACTTTTAACATCTGGAAACGTTTGTAAAAGTTCTAAAATTTTATCTTCTAAATTTGTCTTATCCTCAATATATTTAATAACTAGGTACTTCGAATAAGAATCCAAACACGTAATAAATTTTAATTTTTGAGCGAAAAAGATGTCTATATGGAGTTGTTCTCCTTCTTTTTCTGGTATAGGTGCTTCACCTATAGGAATTAATTTCGGATGCCTTTCATATTTATTATTATTGCATATGTTGCAATTTTTTGCGTATTGTTTAAACTGTCTAACCATTAATGGCCAATAATATTCTTGTCTGATCTGAGCTAAATTTTCCCTATAATTTCGGTGTGCCCTATTATGTGTTTGTTCAATAATTGCTCCCTGATCCTCCCTATTAGTAACATCATTAGCGAACAATTTAGTATATAAAAATTTCACTGTTGGAAATGCTTCTCTTAACACATTTTTTATTTCATAAATCACCTCAGGCGTGCAGTGTATTCCCGTAACCACCTTTGGATTCATATATTCCTTCAAAACACTAACTATATTTTGCGGTATGTCATACTCAATTAAAAATCGTTTGTTATTAAAATTAGAAATGGTCTCTAAGACGGTTATTCTTGCTCCACCATTTATTAGAATCTGCTGTTTAAAGTGGTTCAGTGGCTTTTTTGTTTCATGAATCTGATATTCATCACTGCTTTCCGCAGAGTGTTGAGTGTTTGTTACCGGATCAATTGATTGATTCGATTCCTCAGAACTTGTTAAATTATTCAGTATCTGTCTTGACAATGTGTCAGCAACAACATTTGTTGCCCCTGGTTTATAAATTATTTTCGGTGAAAATTCCTCAATAAAGGATCTCCATCTTTTTATTTTAATATTCGGGTTTCTTTCAGAAACCGCAAATGACAAAGGTTGATGGTCAGTGTGAATTTCTAGATCACTCACACCTCAAAGTTTTCAATGCCCAAACTATGGCATATAACTCCTTTTCATTGGTTGCATAATTCATTTCCGTGGAATTCAATGTTTTTGAAATAAATACAATGGGTTTTCCTTCCTGTGATAACACAGCACCCAAAGCTACATTTGACGCATCTGTAGTCAAAACAAACTTTTTATTATAATCAGGTTGCGTTAATTGCACCTGTTGAGACAATAAATTCTTTAACCTTTCACAAGCAGCTATTCCCTCTTGATCCAGATTAATCATCTTCTTTTTTGATAAATATTGGGAAATCCTTCCATTTTCCCCTTGCAAATACACAGTCAATGGTTTTGATACAACCGCATAATTTTCTATGAATTTCCTATAATATCCCGTCAATCCCAAAAATCCTCGCAATTGACGTAATGTTCCTGGTATCGGGTAATTCTGTATGGCTTCGACCTTTTTTGGGTCTGTTTTAATAATATTCTTGGCTACCACGTATCCTAAAAATTCTACTTCCTCTTGATAAAATTTGGATTTTTCAGACGATATTTTCATATTTGCCCCCCTTAATACTTCAATTACTAAACTCAAATGCCTTTTATGTTCCTCCAAACTTTTTGAAAAAATTATTACGTCGTCAACATAAACGTGACAAAACTTCCCTATATATTTCCTTAACACGTTATCCATAGCTCGCTGAAAAATGCTTGGCGCATTCTTCAATCCAAACGGCATTCGTAAAAACTCATACTTTCCATTATTCACTGAGAATGCTGTCTTCTCTATATCGCTTTCCTTCATTAATATCTGGTAAAATCCAGACTCTAAATCAATTGTGGAAAAGTATTTTGACTTTCCCAAATTCGTAAGGATAATTTCGGGGTTTGGCATCGGGTACCTATCCGATATTGTTTTCTCATTAATTTTTTTGAAATCGATTACTAATCGTAACTTTGGACTTCCATCGTCATTTGTCCCTTTCTTTGGAACCACCCATACTGGAGAGTTGTATGGGCTTTTACTTTCCCTAATTATTCCCTTTTGCAACAAATTTTGAATTTCACCATTAACAAAATTATTTACCGACATTGAGTAAGGATATTGCTTAGACCAAATTGGTCTTTCCTCAGTTGTTCGTATTTCTGCTTTTATATCTGTACGAAAAGGCAAATTTAAGTTGACATCCCCATGTATTGTAAAAATTTCATTACTTGCTTCATTTTGCAAATCTTTTATTATTTCTTTCTCGTCACTAAATTTTTTTCCGACCCTTAAAAACTGACAAGAGCCTTCAGTTAATATGTTATTTATACTATTTTCATTCTGCACTAATTTCCCAGTAGTTACCTGGTACTTGGATAATTCTTCAGGAGTTAATTTTTCTGATTTTCTTTTACCTTTTTCCCTTCTTTTTTTTGTTTTTATTTTATTGTTTTCCGGTGTCTTATTTCCCGAAACAGCTTTCCATAAGCATTTATTATCTTTGTTGCCGGTATTCCCATCGGCGGGCGCCTTAAGACTTTCCTGTCTCAAGGGGTTTGAATAGTTTAAATCTTTTTTAATATTTTTAATTTCATTTTTTCCTTTTAATAGGCCGGTATTATCATCGGCAGGCGTCTTAAGACTATTTTGTCCCAAGGGGTTTAAATTATTTAAATCATTTAGAAAATGTATTCTTTCTTTTTGATCATTTCCATAAACCAACGTTCGACCCGGGATATCAATCCTGGCCCCGATTCTATCTAAGAAACTGACTCCAATTAAGAGATCGCTCTCTAAATTATCAATCTCGTAAAATCGCTCCTGAATCCCAAACAAGTTGATATTATGAAAATACTCTATGATGGTCGAACCATTAATGGTCCTTACCCTCTTCTTAATAGCTAAAACATTTTTGTTGTTGTATATTCCCGCCCGTATATAAGAACTTGTTGCCCCCGTATCTATCAATATTCTAAAGATTTGCCCAGTTTTTTTATCTGATTTAATGATATAGGGCAAATCAGGATTTATTCTAAAAAATGGTTTTCATTTATGTTATTTATCCTTTGCATCTTTTGCTGAGGCTGAGTGCTGACTTGAGTATTTGCGTTGGCCCTTTTGGGTATGCTATTTTGTTGGTAATTAGGTTGGAAATTACCCCTATTTCCTACTCGCGGTTGGTTTGATAGCCCAATCCTAGGTCTATTTAATAATTGCATCGACTCATCCACGTCCATTGGTTCTGGATGATTTTGCCTTGACTCATTTATTGGGGTTATCCTTGTTGGATACCTTAAATTATTTTGAAAATTTTGAGTCCTTCGATTTCCCAGTGGAGGACTTCGTGAACCAATTGCTTGGTAATTTTTTGAAAATTGAAGAGCAAATTGTGCTCGCATCTGATTTGAATAAAGCTCTTGCGCTTTTGCAAGAGCATTTGGAAGATCTTTTGGTGCCAATGTGAACAAAATTTGATCCAATGGGAGGTTAAGCCCAGTTATGAAAGTCCTTAGAGCTGCTTCCCTATTTTTCTTATTTAGTTCTTTGGTTATGGCAGAACCAGTGCCATGGGTCATTATTATTTTGTTGATTAACAACGTCAACTTCTTGTTAACTTCATTATAGAACTCTACTAAAGTCCTAGAACCTTGTCTCAAGACACTCATCTCTTGCTCTATTATATGGCAAGGTCTCTTATCTGCATATGCAAAGTCCAATCGACTCAAAATGGCGTCGAAATTCAGGACAGTGCCATGGTTTGTCAAGATATCGTTAGCATCCTGCGTTATTTTATTTCGCAAGATTGTCAATGTGGCAAAGTATTTTTTACTCCCTCTAATATATAATGACATGGAGTTATTAGCGGCTTCACGCCAACTAACATAATTAGTAATTTTTCCTTTAAATTCAGGAAGGGACTTAATTACGTCTAAATTTTCCTCACACTGTATGGTTGAGTCAATACTTTCGACTGAATATTCAATCACATTGTTGGAAGAACCCAAATTCTGGAGCTGGCGCCTAACTTGCTCCAATTCGCTATGCAATGAAGCGGTGCTAGCCGCTATCAGCCTGGACACTACATCCATATTAACTGAATTGTTGTTGTTATTTGCTACTGACATCTTAGAGAATCTATTTATTAAGTTATCCAGCCTATTTTTTGTTTACATATATTTTTCTTGGGCACTTTGTTTCACTGTTATCCCTACACTTTTCACAATAATTCAATCGCTTATAACCTAAGCTAGAAGGACTATTTCCCATTAATAATAATATATAAAGTCAAAAAACTTAATGTAGTTACCGCTACCGAATTCAGGATCCTTGCTCTTTGTGTCACCAGAAGTTGTCCTACATATGATGACCTCTTGCCGTTGTTGATTAAAATTTTTGATGTTATTCCAACGATTAATTATTGTTCTTTCTTTCTGCTCCAGAAGTTGTCCTATATATGATGCCTTCTTGCTTGAAATAATCTTGTTGATTATAATTTTGTTATCGTTCCACAATTTTTCTTCAGTTTATTTAGCTGTTATCCTATTCACAGGATACTTGTTTGTTATTTTTGTTTTAGTAACTAGAGATTTTTGTCTCTTTTTTAAACGTTCCCGAAACTTATAATTTCTCAGATTTTGTTTTCACTTTTCTCCTATTAAGAGGATACTTGTTTGTTAATTTTGTTTTGGTAACTAGAGATTTTTGTCTCTTTTTACTTGTTACCATAGGAGATTTTTAAAGTCTCCTGGCAGGATCGCCACTTAACTTTCGCACGAAGCGCGGAAGGTTTTTTAAAAAGTAAACCGCCTTGCTTGGTGTTTCAATAATAAGTCTCCCTCTCTTTATTCATTCCTTCTTATTTATAACATATTTTCTTACTACTACATTCATAACCCTAGCTTATATGTGTGAGGCTTAGGATTCTATGTTTATCTTAATTCTATGGAAAGCGGACCGTAAGTGTTAGGTGACGGCCGCTTCCTTCATTAGCAAAGTGTCAATGACATATTTGACACTTTCGCTATTAATACATAAGTGCTTCTATTATTTATTGGGAATTTGTGTGTGGTCTTAAATTATGGTTAAATGTTTACATTATTGGTAATTTGAGTGTGGTCTTAAATTATGGTTAAATGTTTACATTATTGGTAATTTGAGTGTGGTCTTAAATTATGGATTTGTGTGTGGTCTTAAATTATGGTTAAATGTTTACATTATTGGTAAGTAGTGTGTGGTATGGGTGGTGTTAACTTGCATGCTCATAAGAAATTTACAAAGTGTAAAGATAAGTTCACTCCTAAGCACAACATTAAATGTTTTAAGTGTGGTGGATTTGGGCACAAGGCAAGTGCTTGTAAAGCACGAAAAGGTGATAGTGCGAATCGCGGAAAACAACAAGATCAAGAAGTAAACGAATCGTATGCAGCTTATTATACTGCTGCTGAGCACACTTGGAGAAGTGAGCATAGTTTCAGGTCGAAACATGATTGGGTTCTTGACAGTGGATGTACGGCGCATTTATGTGGCGATATTTCAAATTTTTCGTCTATTGACAAATCAACAAAGGTAAAACTGAATCTCGCTAGTCAAGCTTGTGCAGAAGTCAAAGGCAAGGGTTAAGTTAAGCTGGCAGTTGCTGGTTGTGGTGGCGAACAACTCATTGAGTTCAACAATACATTATTTGTGCCGGACTTGCGCACAAACTTGATATCTGTTGCAAAGATCACCAACAAAGGGCATACAGTAACATTTGTCAAGAATGGAGCATATGTTAGTGATGAGAATGGCAAAACAATTTTAGTCGCTGATCGTAAAGGTGATTTGTTCTTTGTACGTGATGGCAACGAATGCGCGATTGCTGAAGTCAGATGCTCTGAGTTGTTTAAATGGCATTGTTGTCTAGGTCATCTTAACTTCAAAGACTTAGTGAGATTAGTTAATCAGTGGGCACTTCCTAAAATGGATGTTAGCGAGAGTAGAGAACTTTCAAACTGTGAAACTGGTTTGAAGAGCAAAATGACGGGTTTATCGTTTGATAAAAGCCGTGAGCATTGCAAAGAATTGCTAAAGATCGTGCACTCCGACGTCGTTGGCCCTTTCAGGGAAGAATCAATTGGCCGTGCCAGATACTTCGTAACGTTTATAGATGACAGTTCACGTTGATGTGAAGTTTATTTCTTACGGCAAAAATCTGACGTTTTCACCGCTTTCAAACTTTATCAAACTTGTACCGAGAGGCAGACAGGACAGAAAATAAAGTGTCTACAATCAGACAATGGTCGTGAGTACTGCAATAACATTTTTGATCAGTATCTTTCAGATAACGGTATTTTGAGGAGATTAAGTATTCCCAATACTCCTGAGCAGAATGGGCTCGCCGAAAGGATGAATCGGACATTATTGAACATGTCTAGGTGTCTTTTATCACAATCTGGCTTAGGGAAGTCATTTTGGGCGGAAACTGTTGCAACCTCTGCATACATTCGCAACAGGTGCCCATCGAGTAGTATAAATTGGAAAACACCCTACGAAAAGTTAAATGACGACCAACCACTGCTCAATCACATGAAAGTATTTGGATCAAAAGTAATGGTGCTCGATAAGGATCCAGGTAAAAATAAACTTGCTCCTAGAGCCATAGAAGGTATATTTGTGGGATACCCACGAGACAGAAAGGGTTATCGTATATGGGTCCCCAATACTCATCAAATAGTCTCTGCTCGAGATGTTCAATTTTTAGAGATGAATCTACCACGGTCACCACATACGGTGGTTGTTGATGAGTTGTTGTTGTCTGACAAAGAAGAAAACGTCCATAATGATGAGCGAGGGATCGTTGAATTTTCTCCTCCGAAGTTGCAGGGAGATAATTCAGCAAATACTGAAGGTGATTCTGTGAAAAATGTTGCCCCTGTGAATGATATTAAACAGGTTGGAAATAGGGCACCTGGAAGACCACGACTCCTCCGGGGGCATAGAGGGCGTCCGCGAAAGTTATTCCATTCTCGAAATTTAGAAGAAGCCTCACAAGATTCCGATCCTCCAGATGTTCAGACTGACGAACTTAATGATGACGTATTTACTGAAATAGCCGAAATTGAAACTCGAAGTGCTTTCAAAGGTCCCGATCGTGATGAATGGAAAGATGCTATTGAGAGTGAAGTTATTAGTATTCTTAAAAATGACACCTTTAAGATCGTGAAGACCGGCGATAACAAAAACATTATTGGCTGTCGATTTGTGCTTACTAACAAGTATGGAAACGAAGGAAAAATTGAGCGGCGTAAAGCACGACTTGTAGCTAAGGGTTATAGTCAAAAATACCGTGTTAATTACAATGAGACGTTTGCTCCTGTTGCGAGGTTGGAGACAGTCCGACTGATGTTGGCATTGGCCATTCATTTTAACTTTAAAATTTGGCAATTTGATGTCGTTACAGCTTATCTCAATGACCCTTTAGATGAAGACGTATTCATGAAGGTTCCAGACATGTTACCCGAGATACTGAAGCGTATTATGTCAAAACGGAGCGATAATTGTCCTATTAGTATATGTGCTGGAAATATGCTCACAAATTTACATAATGGTGGTAACGCGTGTAAGCTTAATAAGGCTTTGTATGGCCTCAAGCAATCTGGTCGCCAGTGGTATATTAAACTTCGAACAAAGCTATCTGAAATGGGATTGGAGCCATTGAAAAATGAACCCTGTTTGTTTTCTGGTATAATCTGTGATGAGTTTTGCTTGTTATTGGTGTACGTCGACGATTTATTAGTTTCAGCGAAAAGTTTGAAATGCATTGAATACGTAAAGAAGCAGCTCTTGCAGGAATTTGAGATCAATGATATGGGTCAAGCGAAATATTGTTTGGGACTTGAAATAAGTCAATCTGCAGATTATATCACTTTGCGACAAACAGGTTATGTAATGAATTTGTTGAAGCAATATGGTATGGAAGATTGCAATCCTGTAATGACGCCATCCGAAGTGAATGTTAAGTTTCCAGATTCGAAAAAGCCGTCTGAAGTAAATCATTATAGAGAATTAATTGGAAGTTTGATGTATTTGTCAGTGGCAACGAGACCTGACATAGCTAATACTGTATCGCGTTTAGCACAGTATGTAACTAACCCATCTATGTGCCATTGGTTGGCTGCGAAGAGAGTTCTGAGATATCTTGCTGGCTCGGCACATAGGGGATTAGTGTTTCGTAAGACGAATGACCCACTGATTGGCTACGCGGATGCTGATTGGGGAAGTTGTACCGTAGATCGTCGTTCATATACCGGCTACGTATTTTTGATTAGCGGCGCTGCGATTACCTGGAAGTCGCAAAAGCAGCGCACGGTCGCACTATCATCAACGGAAGCGGAGTATATTAGCTTGGCAGAAGCAACGAAAGAAGCAATCTATTTACGAAGTTTGTTAACTGAGCTTGGTCTACGAGATTTTATCGACATAACAATTTTTGTTGATAATAAAGGAGCTCAATGTTTGGCTGGTGATCCTGTTTTTCATGCTCGCACGAAGCACATCGACAATAAACCTCATTTCGTTCGTGAAACAGTCGCCGCTGGCCATTTGAAGCTACAACACATATCAACGCAAAATATGGTTGCAGATGTTATGACGAAATCACTCTCAAAAGTAAATCACGAAAGATGTCGTACTGGACTTGGTTTAACTACTTAGATGATCCGCATATTGAGAGGGCGTGTTCAAGTTATTTCTGGCAACACTATGTGTGTCATCTGTTATTACTCATCATCTGTTTCTCATTCATCATCTGTTTCTAATTCTTATTCTTCTTGTTACTGTCACCGCATTAATATCGACTTGTAAATTTCTAAATAAAATTAATCAAATATATCAACTGCAATCTCAATAATTTTAATATGCGAAAATAAAATTTACGGAACAAAAAAAATTGTAAGTCATATATGAATTTATCGATTTGTCCAAGAAATATTTAAAAAAACATTACAAATGACACGTGCATAGTACACCTGCTAAGAAGTAAAATAAACAATTGTACCAAAATAAATAATCAACATGTAAAATCAATCGAAATGATTTCGGATGATATAATTTTATTAAACAATTTTATTGGGACTGCAAAATTTGACAACGAGAGTATAAAACTCCAAGGTTCATATTTAACCCTAGAATCTTAAGATAGTTTTACCCTACGTTAATGCGAATATACGTAAATTTTACGTACAACACAAAAATTTAAAATAAATGTTCAACAAAAACTTATATATCCCGTAAAACTTACGTACAAAAATTTATACGTTAATGCTAAGACCACGTAAAATTTACGTGCACACTTTTTTTTAAAGAACGATTATAGCTAAACGCGAAGTAACAACTGATTTATGATTCACTTGTTAATGCAACAATAAAATAAAGGAAGCACTGCCAAGAGGTCGTAGCGATAGCGCCAAAAGGTAAAGTGTAACTGACTTTTTTTTGCGACATACACGTAAAATTTACGTATATTACGATTCTAGGGTTAATAAAACATTTTAACACAAGTATTGAAATAAATAACAAAATATATTTTTCAAAGGTAAGAAAACATTTACCGTCAATATTACAGCCGAAAGCAACAAACAACAAAATAGAAGAAATGTTATCTCTAGACTTAATTAAGGAACTTCAAGAAAATGGAGTAGAAGAAATATCGCTTCTAAGGAAGAAAAACTCCATATTTTTATCAGTTTATATAATATCTATAATAATCATTATATTTATAACTATATTGTTAAAATTAAAACCACAAAGAATAAATAAAGAAGCCCAACGAAATCGAAGTACAGTAGAAATAGGAATCGAAGACGTACCAAAATTTAACCTTAACTTATCGACCGGGGACGCTCGATTTTAAGGGCGGAGGATTTAACACTTAATAAATTATTTCCTTTTGTTTGCACTATAAAGCAATTTACATATTTACATACTTACACTTTTGATTCCTCATAAACAAATTAATGCTAATAGTCCAAATTAATATTAACTAAAGTTTAGCTTTCATTCCGCTATAACAAAGCGATCAACATATTTACATAATTACCTGTTTGATTTCTCATAAACAAATTAATGCTGATAATTCAATTTAATATTAACTTTCGCAATCAAAGTTTCCCACAGGTGAATTCTTCATAAGTTTTGCTAAATTACATTTTTGCATTTCCTGTCTCACAATCGAAGTTGCAACCACTTCCACGAATTGGCACAACAAGCCAAATATTGGTAATCAAGTTACTGCACACGCATCCGGTAAAACGCTATTGCTTCTGCTAAATGCTGGCGCCTGCGTCTGGCGTATTTAGTGCAAGCAATTGTTGTTGAAAACTTACGGCTAGTTAAAAAACAACGCACCTACGACAGTAGTCGGGATATAAAAATCGAGATGGAAGCCGAAATAGCAGCCCTGAAAGCCCAAATAACGGCATTGGCAATGAACATGCAGAGCCAACAACAATCCTTCCAGCAACACATCGAAACCATCAAAAGGGAATCATTACAACAAGTAACATTTGTTACTAAACATGAAGAAGTCCGTCTGGCACTAACACACCCTAAGGATATTGATCTGGAGCTATTTAAAGCGTTACCAAAATTTGATGGCGATAAAACGCAGTACCGTTCCTGGAGAAATCAAGCCTGGACATTTATGGAGTCCATTAATAGTTTTATGCAACACCCTCGTTATTACTCGGCATTGGGAATAGTGCGCACGAAGATTATTGGGTCGGCAGCTGATATTCTAACAAACCACAATACAAAATTAAATTTCTACTCGATAATCAATCGACTAGATTACACCTATGCAGATCAGCGTCCGTTATATGTCCTACTAGACGATATGAAAAGAATAGTTCAAGGAAGACATTGTCTGAATTTCACAGTGAGGTCAGCAAGGCATTAAATTTAGCCTTGTCTAAAATCGAGATGTCTGCTAGTCAAAACAATGCAGCAATGTTAGAATATGCTAACGAAGAAGCTGTGCGTACTTTTATACTAGGGCTAAACAGCAAATACACCATCGGAACATTATACATAAATAGCCCAAAAGACTTGGAGGCAGCCTATGCCATTGCATGTACAATATACCACGACAATGTGAATCAACAGTTCGATATACAGCCGCAGCGATCAAATCCAGCACGTCATCATTATCCCGAAAATCGTCCAGCACCACGATATGAAGACAGGTAACATCGATATAATCCAGGGATACAGGTATACGGGAATAATAAGTGATTTCAGCACCAACAGCAGCCGCAGCGACCAGTACCCATGGAAGTCGACAACTCAAGAGAATTCGTTCGGACTACACAGAATGGTAAATATAATAACCCATTTAAGAGAGACAGAGTGCCGTCAAATCAAAACATAAATCCTCAGAAATTACAGAGAATAAATCATACAGTCGAAGAAGGAAATAGAGCAGAAAATCTAGACTGTTTTGAAAACAAATTTGAAACAGGAAGCACTTTTTAGGCGTGTAAAAGGTTTGGCATGTATTGTAACAAAATGCGGTATGACTGGCAAACCAGTAACAGTTTTAGTAGATACAGGGGCTACAAATAATTATATTAGTTTCAATTGTGATATAGGGAAATCCGTCCAAATTAGGCCAACACACACAAAAACATTGCATGGAAACTCAGTAATAAAATCAAAAAAAGTCATTACACTATTCGGACACCACTTATCTTTCTATGAAATTGATGAACTAAACGACTACGATATGATTTTAGGTGAACAGGGATTACGTGTATTAAAAGCAGAAGTAAATTTATTTGATTATAGCCTGAAATATAAAAAGAGGATTGAAGAACAAAAAATTAATTACACCTTAGATAATGAGAGTTATAATAAAGAAATTTCTCAAATTATGCAAAGAAATGATTATATAAGTGAGTCTTTACCATTTACAACAACAATTGAAGCTTCAACTACAACTCAATCGGACGACCCCATTTGGACTAAGCAATACCCTTATCCGATGGCAGACCATGAGTTTGTGAAAAGTGAAATAAATAAATTACTTAAAGAAGGAATTATTCAACCAAGAAAAAACCCGTATAATTCCCCTATATGGACCGTTCCTAAAAAGGGCACCGATGACCAAGGCAGACCCAAGAGACGGATGGTTGTTGATTTACAGAAAGTAAATTCCCACACAATTACAGATAGGTACCCGATACCCGATGTAAACATGACTATACAAAGTCTAGGGAAAGCAAAAACATTTTCAACAATAGACTTAGAATCAGGATTCCACCAACTCCTCATTCAAGATAAAGATAGAGAAAAGACAGCATTTTCAGTAAATGGTGCAAAATATGAATTTGTTAGGATGCCTTTTGGCTTAAAAAACGCACCGGCAATATTTAAACGATGTGTTGACGATATTTTGCGTGAATATATTGGAAAATTTGCATATGTGTATATTGATGACGTACTGATATATTCTTCTGCAACCGAAGAACATATTGAACAAATCCAAACTATAATTAATGCACTCCATAATGCTAACATGAAGATCTCGAAAGAAAAATCACATTTCTTCAAAGATTCCGTTGAATACTTAGGTCACATCATTAAACACAATAGAGTGACTGTAGACCCAAATAAAATCGAAACAATAAAGAAGTTCCCTGAACCAAAAACTTTAAAAGAATTGAGGTCATTTTTAGGACTCGCCAGTTACTATAGAAAATGTATTAAAAACTTTGCAAAAATAACAAAACCCTTGACAATACATCTCAGAGGAGAACAAGGTATGATATAAAAGAATAAAAGCGCAAAAATAGAAATAAAGTTAGACGAAGCTGCAACACATGCCTTTGAAAAAATTAAAATAGAATTACAGGCACAGGCAGAATTGTATCAACCAGATTTTTCAAAACCTTTCGAACTCACGACTGACGCAAGTAATTTTGCTATAGGAGCTGTACTTGCCCAAAATCGAAAACCCATCGCTTTTATTTCAAGAATTCTTAGCGATACCGAACAAAGTTATAGTACCAATGAAAAAGAACTTTTAGCTATAGTATGGGCACTACAAAAACTACGAAATTACCTATACGGAGTAGCCGATTTGACAATTTATACGGACCACCAATCATCAATTTATTCTATATCAGAAAAAAATCCAAATAGCAAATTAAAAAGATGGAAAAACTTAATGGAGGAGTACGGAGCAAAATTAGTTTACAAACCTGGTCATCAAAATGTTGTAGCAGATGCACTTTCTCGACAACAAATAAACACCTCAACGGATTGCTCAGCCCATTCCGCACAAAGCTCACTAACAGAAATAATGAAAAAAGCGAAACAACCATTCAACTCTTTCAAAAACCAAATAAATCTTATAAAAACCAATTAAGAAAAAGAAACCGTATCTCAGACAATATTTTCCGACCATTTTAGACACGCAATATATTACAACGATTCACAAATTTTATGCAACAAGTTGAAGGAGGTAGTCAGACCAAACGTTACAAACGCTTTAAGGGTAGAAAATGAAGAAATATTCCACTTTGGAAAATATATTATTCGTACATTTCCAAATTGTACGTTTGTACAAGCACAAACACTCCTTATTGATATTACGAATATCGATAGACAAAAAGAGATTATTATTCAAACTAACAGAAGAGCTCATAGAAATTACAAAAACAACGCTCAAGAGATACTTTTAAACTACTACTGGCCAAACCTAAAAAAATGTGCAGTACGGAGACAAACATATGCGAAATATGCCTTGTACATAAATACGAACGTCAACCGAACAGACAACCTATAGGAAAAACACCAATACCAACAAGAGTAGGGGAATACATACAAATGGACATATTTCATATGAACAACAATACGTATCTCAGTTCAATAGACAGATACTCGAAATACTGTTTTATTCGAAAATTAGAAAATAAATTACATTGCCACGAGTATATTGAGGAAGTCCTCACACAAATCTACTCCAACGCAAAATATCTTATGACTGATAACGAGAGTATGTTCATAGGAAATATGGCAAAATCAGTATACAGTCGACTACAAATAACCCACTCCGTGACGCCTGTACATCATTCAAATTCAAACGCTCAAGTTGAACGGTCACATAGCACACTCATCGAAATCTGTCAAACTTTAGCTGCAGAGAATAAAACAGCTCCCGCTGACGAGTTATACATCGCAGTTTCCCAATACAACAAAACTATTCACTCAAGCACAAGATATAAGCCTGAGGATGTGTTTTATAATCGCGACAAATATCCTGACATTTGTGAAACGCTTGAATAGAAGCAGCACCAGCTTTTAAGGTACCATAACGAAAAACGAAAGACTATAACCTACAAAGAAGGCGATACGATTTACAGCAGGACAGATCGACGAAATAAAATCTCGGCAAAATACAACAACCACCTAGTTAAAGAAGATCGAGGGTACAAGATTCTGATAGTAAAAGGGAAAATTATACATAAAGACAGTATCAGGAAAGTCGCAACATGAAGGCAACTGGATTTATATTATTACTTATTCTTTCATCTTGTTCTTCCGACAAAATAACGGACTTAAAAGGTAAAAAATGTTTGCTTGTAGAATCAGACACGATGTATACGTTTGACCACACAGCTTACCTATATCACATAGCGAACTTATCTAATATATTAGCCCCATACGAAAACATAATGAGGTCACACTATAGAATACAGGAATCACAACAAGAAGAAATACTCATAAACAGAATAGAAACTTTAAAAACACAATTAGTACCACCAGAATATAGTGCTAAACGAACTCTTGATTTTTTGGGCTCGGTACTTAAATTTGTAACAGGGACACCCGATCACGATGATTTAATAGAAATTAAAACAGGATTAAACCAATTGATAGAAAACAATAACGAACAACGTAAAATAAATTCACAATTCGAAAAGATCCTTGAAACTCTTGATCCTAAATCTATTACAGAGAAACAAATTATGACAGAAGTCCTGAAAGAATTAGAAAGTATTGCCAATACAATAAATTTTGCAAGGTTAGGAAACTTTTATTCAGGAACCTTAAATTTAAAAGAAATAAATGAAGTAATCAGCAATGAAATATATAATATTCCTGAAATTAATATACTAGAATATTCCGACATCCATGTATGTATGTTTAAAACCGCAATAATAACCATATACAAATATCCTGTAATTTCAAATAAATGTCAACTATATCAAGTGATTCCTTTAGCATTTAAACACGGAAAATATGAATTAAATCAAAAGGTTTCAAAATGTAATAACGAATTTATTAATGTATCAAAATGTAAAAACTATTTAGGCATTAGTATTTGTAAACAGCAATTAAAGGATAACTGCACAATTCCACTGTTATCAAATCAACAAGCTCAATGTAACATAATACAAGAAAATAATATTCCAATACAAATTTTCGACCACGGCAATATTGTTATAACTAATGAACATACTTGGAATGGTTTAAAAATAAACGGACCACATTTAATACAATTTAAGACCTCTACAAGTATAGATAATAAAACATATGTGAACCACCTAGAAAAAATTAAAAACGTTATTCACGCACATAATAACGAACAAGTAGATGTCTTGAAAATACTAGCATCAAACTCAAATTATAAATTTAATAATATTGTATTATTATAGTACGTTATATATATCCGTTATATAAGTACGTTATACCTATAGAAGAGCATCCATTAAAATTTACATTATATGTTATTTTTTTCATAATTACCTTTACCTTAACAATTTACTTATACATAAAATTAAGTAAATATCACCGATACGAACGAGAGGAAAAGATACGCTTAATATTCCAAAGAGCATATGAAGCCGAACTACTCCGACTACAGCAGATTTGAAATGAGGACATTTCATTCTAAACACCGGGGAGAGTTAACGACGTTGACACATACACTAAACTACATACATACACTGCAAACATACTTGTTTGGAAACAATAATAATGATAAACAATACAAACATGGTCCAGAGATCATTGATGAATAGAGAAGTCTCACGAGCTACGAATAGTGTGAGTTGTCAAAAATGAAGTGAAACCGCGAACACTATTTCACCTCGCTTAACTCGACAGCGGGGAAGTTCTTAACAGAGCTGATTACAGTGAATTATGTACAAGTACATTGGCTCTGCTCAGTTTTTGGTTTCTGTATGAAATCAAATTGACGAATGCCGACGGCATTTTGCAAGGCATTTGCTTGTGCATTTCTATGTTCCCTTGATAAACGAAAATTTATTCAATTTATATTTTCAAACAAATATAACCAAATAAAAAGACAACATTTAAAATCAAAGTAACTTTAATGTTTGTTGTTTTAATTTTAAAAGAAAAATTTAAACAAAAACGACCTCACATTTTGTTGTGTGCGTTTTAGTGTAAATTTGATGAACATTTTTACTAATTTTTCGAGTCGAAATTAATTTTAGACAAGAATTCAAAGAGCATATTGGTATATTGATGAATATATATGTATATCAATATATGTTTATATACATATATTTTGTTAGTTATATTTGTGCAAAAGATCAATTGCATCTTCAATTCTTATAGTGTTACAAATGTATGTATGTGCACACGCACTGCAGCAACAATGACCTATCTCACGACTCATTGCCTTATCATATTATATTTATGTACATTTGAATGTGCATTTTTGTTCCTTTGCCAAACGATTTTTTTTTTAATTTACATATGTATATTACAGGGAATAATTCATATATGTATGCATTTTATAGATAGTACAAAACTTTGAAATTTAAAATAAATAAAAGAAAACTTCAAAGAAACGTATTTGCATACATATATGGGACAACTAAGTTCCATTGCATCTTTAATAAATATAGTGTTGCACGCATATGTATGCACTGAAGCAACATGACCTACCTCACGAGCATCGCCTTATCATATTTCATGCAATAATTAGGTTGTAAATATTCGAATGATCGAATTCCTGCAAATGCTAAAACAACTTCTTCTGCATATGCATCGACGTATGTGCATGTGCGTATATGCACACTTGATGCCCTAACTATATATATACATATGTACGTTCAATTGATCAAATCAAAAAATTCTGTATACAAAACGCTTCATTACCAGGCACACAGGAAGGTGGCATATGCAAATATAAATATGTGAATTGAATTCAAGCAAATCAATGCTTATTAATACACACATATGCATGTACATACAACCGCACACACAGGGCACTCACTTTATTCCTCAAAATGCGTATGTCGTTCAAAGCTAAAATTCTATGCCTAGCGACTACAAGAACAAAATGCTGTCGTAGGCGCAGGCGTAGCGGCCATCATTCTAGTTGACATAGCGCTGAACAGTCGCGGCGGCGCCGAACGGTTTCAACTATTGTACTGTGCAACAAAAACTCATCATCAAAAAATTCATTGATAAATTCGAGCTCATAGTTCTAAGAGCAAGTACTTTCATTCATAAAACGAGCCGCCCATATGCCAATTTTCTCGACAATTCGAAAATAGTCAATATTGGAATATTTCCCGTAGAATTATTTGCCAATATTTGATAAATCTTGAATTTTTGTCAAGTCGAGTGCCCGCGGCTTCGTACATATGTATGCATCAATATATGTACGTAAATATGTGTATATGTACAATGCTGTGCCTATGAATATGGGCTGCGAGTGCGCGCTGGATTTCTTGAGAAGTTTACCGTTTTATTTTGAGCTGTCGCTAGTGAGCATACATACACACAGCAAATACATATGTGCAAATGTATATAAATTCACAAATTCACAAACTTACATTTGCATATGCCATCTTCCTGTGCGCCTGGTAATGAAGCGTTTTCTATAGAGGATTTTGATTCAGTTGAAGGGATTCAACAAAGTTTTACAGACACCAGACAGACAGACATAACATATGTATATAATTTTGGATGATTTGGAAAAATTCAAATATATAGGTCCATATTAAAAAGCTACCTAACATTCTTTGCTTCTAATCACCAACAAATTCTTATCGACTGCTGCTAAATTTACATAATTCAGCCCCTCACTGTTAATTTTTGTTGAAAAATGTGTCTGTGGTGAAATTGTCTTCGCGAGACGAGTACCCCTCGAAATTCCATACGTTCCTGTCATTGAGACTTCTCTATACATTAACGTTCTCTGCAATGTAATTCCCCTTGCTTGTCCCCTGCATGGTCTTTGTCGCTTCATACAATAAACACATGTAAGCATTAAAATACAAATGTATGCAGAGACTAAACAATACCATGATAACAGCTAAATATAAAAACATGTAAACATATCTCAAACCAAATTGTATTTAGAAATAGTATAAATAGATCTAAGCATTAAAATACAAATATGTATATGCAGAGACTAAACAATACCATGATAACAGCTAAATATGAAAACGTGTAAACATATCTCAAACCAAATTGTATTTAGAAATAGTATAAATAGATCTAAGCATTAAAATATAAAATTAATTCTGAAATAGACGCATTCAACAAAGGAGCTCTTGCTCAGAAAAAATATAGTTTTATTATTTTTTCCACACAGAGTCCTAACTCGCGCGACTTAAGTTGTCGTTTCCTAATTTGCAATTAAAAAAACAAAATTTAAGGTTGTTCTTTTATTTAATTACTAAATTCGATTTGACCGGAGAAACAAGACTGACTTAAAACTATTTACATTTTGTGCTTTTATAGGGTAATTCAAAATTACATTTTCGTAATGGGGACGGAAATGCAATAAATGCGAATTTTACAATTTTTTAATTTCTTCTTTCAAAGTTAATTTTTTGAACAGTTGCAATTCTTGGCATCGCGACCGATAAATAGTAAATGCGAACTTGACAATATTTGTTAAAACTTATTATTTTCTTTTTTCTTTGTAAAGTTAATTTTTGAAACGGTTGCAATTCTTATAATTGGACCGATAAACAGTTTTCCAAAATATTGCATTTTCGTTATTGGAACGTATGTAAGTTCAATAAATGCGAATTGGACAATATTTGTTAGAATTTTTTCTTCTTAAAGTTAATTTTTGAAACGGTTGCAATTCTTGGAGTTGCGACCGATAAATAGCATTCAAATATTATCTTGGGTATATTCAGAAACGCATTATAAATGCGCAGTAATTGCAGCGCTGGCAGCACTGCCAATGTGACAAGTGTTGCAATTGATAGATTGGCAGTATTAAAATTTTTCCTGCAAATAATGCGCGACGTTTGATACAAAAATGGCGTTTTCGAACGCGATGCATTTGCAGTACTGCCATATTTGCATTTCTGAACGCATTGCCAACACTGCAAAAGTACGTTGCGCATTATAATGAGTTATTGAATATACCCCTTTTCTCTATTTTTGCTATAAATTCTTCAATTGGATCATTCTTAATGTATGTGTGTATGTATATGTAACTTCTCCCTCCTTTAGTTTAGAATTCTCCTGAATTCTTTTATTTAGTATTAGGTTAGGTTAGGTTGAAGCGGTTGCCCTTTGTAGGACACACTCAGGCTCATGGCCCATTGTGATGCCGCGTGGGGAACTAGCCCCTATCCCTCCTGAAACCAATGTGTGCTATTGAAAAATTTCGCCAGATCTTTAATTTCGACAGAGCCGAGGTCTTCTAACTAGTTGAAGAAATGTCCGCACAAAATGGCGAGTCTAGGTCTGGATAGAGCAGTACAGTGACACAGAAGGTGCGGGATCGTCTCTTCCTTTTCCTCGTCTAGACAACTTCTGCAGAAGTAATGTGTTTGCAAACCCATTCTCTGGGCGTGCCTAGCGATGAAGCAGTGCCCCGTAATAACTGAAATAAGTGTGTTGAGGCTATGCTTGTCTCTTCTTAGTAGAAGTCCTGTGAGCTTAGCATTGAGAGTCGGTCACATCTGTCGGGCTATTTTGCAAGTGGCTTCGTTACGCCATCTTTCATTCGCTACTCTTACAATTTCCTCGCGGATACGTAGTCAACATGTTCGCAGGGGTATACCTATATCGTTGTGTATGTACTCATCAGTCAATCTGGTACCGATTTTCGCTAGTTCATCGGCTCTTCAGTTCCCCTCAATGTCGCAATGGCCAGGAACCCATGCTATCATTAGGCGAAATGACTCAGCCATCTCGTTAAGAGATGCGCGGCATTTCATGGCTACCTTGCAGGTTATCGACTGTTTTGTGAGGGATTTTATCGCCGCCTGGCTATCAGTGAAAATGTAGATATCATCTCCAGGTATCATATCACACTCTACCAGTGTCACGGCTTTCATTATTGCCATCAGTTCAGCCTGAAAGACACTACAGTAGTCGGGGAGCCGAAAAGATCCACAGATGTTCGGAAAATACACCTCCTGCCATCGGGCTTTGAGCCATCTGTGTATACATGGATGGACTCACCCTGTCTTACCACGTCAAGGGTAGGAGGGTCACGAACGTTGTAGTGGCAAGTATAGGCGGAACTGTATAGTCCACCTGTCGGGGGAGCCCCAACGTACCATCCAGGATTTTGCCGTGGCCATAGTCTGTGTTTGACCACTTACTTAAAGTGCTCAGCCTTATTGCTGCACTGCGCGTAATGTACTTTGCCTGCAGGTCTACCGGAAGGAAGTTTAATATCACATATAGTGCTTTCGATGGTGTGGTTGACATTGCACCGGTTCTAAGAACAGATGCAAGTCTTGGAACCCTGTCAACTTTTTTAATGTTCACGTATTCCAGGGCATTCCATCATATTACAATACCGTAGTAGAGAATTGGTCTAATTACTGCTGTGTATAACCAGTGTATCATTCTGGGTTTCAAACCCCATTTCCCAATGATCCTTCCACAGGAGTATCGCGCGGTCGTACCTTTGCGTACTCTATCTGTGACTGTGAGCCCCCAATTTAGCTTCCTATTTAGTACAAGTCCTAGATATTTAGGGTTTTCTATTACCCTAAGAGGTTTTCCTCCTAAGTAATTTTATGTTTTCTGCTGAACAGTATCACTTCCGTTTTTTCCGGATTTACTTCTAGTCCTCGACTTTTGCGGCATAGTGATAGTCTATTGAGAGCTCTTTGTTGGAGATCACACATAGTTGGAAGGTGTTTGCCAGAGATTGCTATTGATGCTTTCCATTTCAATTCAACCGGGCTATTCGGGTCATGTTCTTCGATTTCGATGTAACTTAAATATGTTGCTCTCTGGTCAAAATAATGAGACACGTATTTTTTTGTTCGCCCGAAAAAAATTTTTTTCAAGAGTTATCGGCAATTTTGTTTTTCGCCTCAAACTCGATTTGTTTTAATTATATAAGAAACAATTTTTTTTAAATGCCCATAACTTAGTCAAAAATGAACCGATTTTAATAATTCTGGGTTCAAAATGATCGTAATTACTTACACAAGCGACTTCATGTAGAAACAATTGCAAAAAAGTAGTTGAAAATTTTTTATTTAGCAAAAAAGAAAAAAAATTTAAATTTTTTCAAAATTCAATATTTCAAAAAGTGTATTTTTTTTTTTTATAACTTTTTCCAAATCAAAAAAACATCTCAAACTTTAATTGAGCTGCATGCCTAGTAGCTAAAATGAGTTGTTTTTGAGTAATGAATTTTTGAGTAAACACCCTGTTTCGCACTTTTTGTTTTTTGCAAAATAAAAAATTTTCAACTACTTTTTTGCAACTATTTCTACATGAAATCACTCGTGTAAGTAATGACGATCATTTTGAACCCAAAATTATAAAAATCGGTTCATTTTTGACTAAGTTATGGGCATTTAAAAAAACTTTTTTCTTATATAATTAAAAAAAACCGAGTTTGAGGCGAAAAACAAAATTGCCGATAACTCTTGAAAAAAATTTTTTTCGGGCGAACAAAAAAATACGTGTCTCATTATTTTGACCAGAGAGCAACATATTTGAGTTACATCGAAATCGAAGAACATGTCCCGAATAGCCCTTTTGAATTGAAATGGAAAGAATCTATATAAGAAAATTTTTTTTAATTGCTCATAACTTAGTCAAAAATAAGCCGATTTGAATGATTCTGGGTTCAAAATAATCGTAATTACTTACACGAGCGACTTCACTTAGAAATAGTTGCAAAAAAGTAGTTGAAAATTTTTTATTTTGCAAAAAACAAAAAGTGCGAAACAGAGTGTTTACTCAAAAATTCATTACTCAAAAACAACTCATTTTAGCTACTAGGCTGCAGCTCAATTAAAGTTTGAGATGTTTTTTTGATTTGGAAAAAGTTATAAAAAAAAAAAAATACACTTTTTGAAATATTGAATTTTGAAAAAATTTAAATTTTTTTTCTTTTTTGCTAAATAAAAAATTTTCAACTACTTTTTTGCAATTGTTTCTACATGAAGTCGCTTGTGTAAGTAATTACGATCATTTTGAACCCAGAATTATTAAAATCGGTTCATTTTTGACTAAGTTATGGGCATTTAAAAAAAATTTTTTCTTATATTTATAATTAAAACAAATCGAGTTTGAGGCGAAAAACAAAATTGCCGATAACTCTTGAAAAAAAATTTTTTCGGGCGAACAAAAAAATACGTGTCTCATTATTTCGACCAGAGAGCAACATATTTAAGTTACATCGAAATCGAAGAACATGACCCGAATAGCCCGGTTGAATTGAAATGGAAAGCATCTATTACAATATCATAGGCATATGAGATTATCTTGCCTCCCATTTTTTCCAGTTCCTGAATGAGATTATTGACGGTCAGGTTCCAGGTCCAGAAGTGGGGAAATCACCCCACCCTGAGGTGTACCCCTGATCGGGAATTTCTTAAAGGCTGTTTCACCCAAATCTGCTCGTATCGTCCGCCCATGCTTCGCAATCACGCAAGCATCCGGGTGTATGTTATTGAAAGCACCCTCGATGTCTTGAAAGACAACAAGAGAGTATTCCTTATAGTGAAGTGATTTCTCAATCGTGTCGACTAGCGAGTGTAGTGCTGTCTCTACTGATTTTCCTTTGCTGTATGTATGGATGAGATATCACGTCTCGCGGCTTCCTCGACTGCACCTCTTAGGAGTAGTGATGGGGGTGATTGCACTGCATCATGTGCCATGTAGGACAAGGCAAGCCATATTGTAGTAACCGCAGGACTCCTCTGATAGTATTGCGTTATCCGCATCGCTAAATTGTACCAATAAGAATACATTGATATGTTTTTTCACTAGTATACACGACCTGGGTTTACCTTTGTCGGTAACATAGACCAGTTTAAACTCTTTGTTACTCAACCTGCAAACCCGATCCTTTACGACACATGGTTCTTGGATGAGCGCGATTTCCTCTTCTCTTTCAACGAGACTGAGGATGAGTGCGACTGAAGCCACCTTACTGTGGTGGAGGTTGATCTGTACAACCCCCACCATCGCTGGTATACGTTGCTGAATGACAGCCAACCACGATTTGGTCAGAGATCTCCTCGTCGGAAGAAGTGGGAATATACTCCTTATCCTCCAAAGCATCTGAGAGCTCGGAATATTCCCCCATCTCCTCTAGGGTAACCCTACGGAAGAGTTCGCCCACCATACCGTAATTGGATGCCACCTCGTCGTCTCCTCCGCAGATGACGTCGTGTTTTCTGCGGAGCTGTCTTTACTGGCCACATCCTGTCTGTAGACATGGATTGTCAGTGATTGGAAGCCGTAGTTGACCTTCCATTTCTGGTTGGCGAGTGGATCCAGTGGTTCCGCATTCAAGATGATCACCGCTAGTCTCCTCTTGCCATCCACTGCACCAATCTTTGCTACTTTCCAATTGCTGGTTGGTAGCTCAGGGTTGCCTAGTTTGAGCAGTTCCAATACTTTCTCTTGGTCGGTGTGGAAGTCTGGTATCCAGGCTCTTGATCTTGGCCGATTGGGAATATCTTCTCGGAGGACCACGTCGAGGCGGGCCCCTGGCCAAGGCTCCCATATGTGCTTTATTGCCAGAGTGTACAGGTCTACCGATCGTTGGTCAGCGCACCTGATTAATTTGACGCGTGATTGAAACCAACCCGCGTCCGAGAAGCTGGGCGGGGGTCCTGCGTTTTCTCGCAGGATGTCTCTGTAAACTTTCCAGAGATTCCTGTTTATCAAGTCCCAGTTTGCTTGTGTGATCGCACCGTCATGGGAACTGCGATCAATCACCGCTCTAATGTGGCTGTCTTTCGCTACTTCCGCAAAATATTTCTTAATGCTGTTGGTTGTTTGAGTGGCGGACACCTTAGATCTTTTGGCTTCAGCCGATGTCCCGTCACTCGATCTTTTGCGCTTCCCTTGCCCAGAATCCATTTTAGCCTTCTCCCGGTGTTCGGCTATGAAGGCTTCAGCCCACGCCTTGGAGTCTGACTGCTCCTCCGTCAGATCCTCTAGTTTGGTATCCTTCAGTCTCTCCAGGATCCTGAAGGCTGAACGCTTGGTAGTGCCTTTCTGAAGCACTAATTTGCTTCCGGGGGTGGGTACTACCCGAGCCAGTGATTGTGTCAGAAGTGCGAGCTCCAGAAACCATTGGCTGAGCAATGTGGTCTGATGCCACCGACGTTGACATGGGTCTTTCTCCTTCTGGAGTTCCCGTGACACCTAGAGTAACGGAGACAGCAAGTTCGGCTTGTATTGGGGCAGGGCCGTCCTTGCTTCCCGAAAGTTTCGTTGCGAGGGGGGGTCTACTTCTGGCACCAGACGTTAATGGAATGTCGTCACCAACTCGTCTTTAGACAGGTTTGGGGTGGTTACCAGTGATAGGTCTCGCTGCCGTGGAGGCAGTCCCTGACCTTCCCGCAGGATTGGGTCTTGTTTTCCTTGTGCCTTTATCCGAGGCTACAGTTTTTTTATACATGATAATTTCATAATCGTCCGCGTTGCTCGACATGGCAAGCGTGGTGGACTAAACTTTTTAGGGGGGAAAGGGGAAACGGCGCCCCTGGTAGTCCCCTCTACCATGGCAAGGTCATTCTATCTCCTGAGGTGACCCAGTTTCAGAAGGGTGCCGTAAAAATTCAGCCGGAATACCCCTGGCTGCAAACCATCCAGTGGGCACGGTAACGCATAACACCCTGGATTAGAGGGGAGTAGGGGAAGGATATGATGGGAAGCCAGGTTTAGGAAATGAGGGAGACTATCGTCGGTACGGTGATCTCCTGATGGGAATTGGATTGCCAATTCCACCGTTCGGCGGATGAATGGCTAGCCAAACCCCATATAGAGCTTCCGCCTTAGTTCGTAGTGAGTTAGTCCTCATGATTTGGGGGTTAAATCACCACTTAAGCCTCATCCCCGCGCCAAGATGATGAGACCTACATGATGAGGTTTATTTAGTATTACTTTAATATATCTTTGCTTTATAATTACAAAAATTAAGATAATAATAATTATTATTGCTAATAGAAAATTAAATCCATAAGATACATTACTATGACTCTTTAATGCTTTAATATTCATAAAGTTATTGTTGTTTTCTTCTTTAATTTCTTGAAATGTTATTTTATGTGAACAGTTTTTTACTATATGTATATTTTCAATTACATGTTTTTCTTTTTGGTATTCAATAATATTTGAAAACTACAATAATAATCTCTCATTCTAACTGAACAATTTTTGAAATTTATTAAATTATTTCCATTTAAAATAATTTTCTCAAAATTACTACTTTGATTGATATTAATTTTTATTGCATTCTTTCCTATGATTGTATCCATGTCTAATTGTACGATTTCTAAGTCTTTATTCTTTATTAGTTCACAATTGTTTTTTATTAGACAGTGATAGCTTAGTTTTAAATTTTTTAAGTGTTTATTTTCTTCCAATTTATATGTTTTATTTTCAAATTCAATTGTTTGCTCTATTACGGAGTCTATTTCGTCAGAGTGATCATTGGGTAGTGGAACAATATATCTTAGCTTAACAATTATGAATGTTTTGGGTATTTTTAATCCGAAAATTACACATAAATTATTAAAAAAATTATATTCCTATTTGAATATATTTTAGCTTATTATAATCTATTGCATATTTTTCTTTTTCCTTGTCAGATAAAATGATCGGATGTAGAATACTGTATTTTGCGGAATTTACATATCCTGCAAGTGCTCTATTCTATTTTTAATTAATCGTATGTTTGTCAATTGTTCTAAATATACATTTTTATTATTTTCAGTTTCTACAAATTTATGATAGAATTTAATTCTGTTTCTATTATTTTTCTGTCGTTTTTAATAATAATTTTCAAATGGTTTATAGTTGTATTAAAGTAATCATTAATTAAAATTTCTATTGTAATTTTCTTTAATTTCGTCAATACTAAAAAGATGTTTCTGAATGTTCTGTCTGTCTTCAACGTCCATAGTCCCGAATAACCATTTTGAAACACTACCTATTCCGTTAATTAGTCCTCTTCGCTGTCTGTTCTGTTTTGGTATCAAAGTAACTAATTTATTTCTATCATCCAAAAATTCTAATTGAAGTAAATGTTTATTCTTTGTTTTCATTAAACTTATGTTCTCCGTCTTTTGGTTTAAGATGTTTTCTATCTCGTGTAAGTTTACTATATGTAGTATTATATCTGATTCATTAACGATGTCTACTTCTTTCATGTACATGTTTATTAATCCATCTTGTTCCGTAAGTCGTCTTGTAGTCAGCTCTCCGTCATTCAGTGGTGTCCATGTTATCATCAGTAGGAAGATGATCGTTATCTGTGAATTTTAACGGTTGTTTAATATTACAAGGATGTATTCCTTCCAATTTGTTTCTTTTATATTTCGGTTGTTCTTTATGTCTCAGAGCTTTGTAATTTTTTATAAACCTTTCTTCTCTTGTTTCTCTATAATCTTCCATTTTCAAGCTAAGTTTATCAATTCTCTTTTTCTTACATTCATCTAAGTTTTTCTTGATTTTTTCTAAATCTATTCGCCCTTCTTGTGCTTCTTGCGGTGTGTATTTTATGCTGGAATGAAACCTTTCATTGTAATTTCTTATTGCTCGTTGAATTAATTGTTGCATCGGTAAATCCTTGCTGGTTTGATATAAGATTCTAAATTGTTCTGCTATAGTGTTATGGAATCTTTCTATGTCTGAATTTCCAGTGTGAATATCATATTTCACTTGTTGACACACGTCACATTGCTTTATTACTAAATGAAATTACCTCCATAAGTTTTGAAAATTATGTCTTGTTTTTGATATTATTATAAGTTTCGTTGCTTCCCGAATGTATACTTTCTCTTATGTGATACAAAGAAATTTGCTTCACTGCTTCTATTTACTTCCGTTTCAATGTCTCATGCTCTAATTGTACATTTGACGCACTGCATTTGGTTAGTATTTCATATTTATGAGTTTTTCCTGTACTACGTTGTACTTACGTTCTGATAGTTCCGAATATATACCTATCTTTCCTTTTGTCATATAATTCCTAAATATATCACCCATTGTATTAAAGTCCCATTCTGCGATAAAAATTATTCTTTTTCCATGCAATATCTTTATTTCCTCTGTTTTATTATTGGTTAGTATTACACTGTGGAACAAATTCAGGTTAGCAAAAATTAGGTCCATTCTGAGAGTGGCGGGTGAAAATAGAGGCGAAATTAGAAGACCCGTATCGCGCCGTTTTTTTATGTTAGTTCGAATTTTTTTTTAATCGGCCTTCGAAGTTTGCAGTCAAATGCCGATTTTCAGTATATTGTTTCATAAGTACCACAAAAATTTTCGAAATCAATTTTTTCAAAAATTGTAATTGTTGCACAGGTCTCTAGCAATAATTTGGCTTTTAGAGATTGAAAAAATATCAATTAGTCGACGAGTTATAGCCAAAAAACCATATAAACAATTTTGCTCCGATTTCGAAGTTAGTTCAAGTTTTTCAAAAGCTTCCATATATGTTGGGTCTTTAATATTTATTTTTACTCCTTTCTTTAAATACTTTTTATTTGTTGAGCAACTTTCGCGTAATCCTCTACGAATTTACGATAATACCTTGTGACTAAAATAAAACTTTTTACTTGTTTTTCGGTTTTCGATAGAGTAAAATCCTGAATCGTTTTGATTTTATTAGGGTTTGGTTTTAGTCCTTCTTTTGCTAATATGTGTCCTAAGAATTCTGTCTCTCGTTTCATAAAATTGCACTTGTCAATCTGTACTTTTGGCCTGGTTCAGAACTCTGAAAATGTCCGTTATGGATTTTATATGTTCATTCAGAGATGTGCTGAAAATGAGAATGTCATCTAGGTAAACTACACACGTTTTGTTTATGAAATCACGTAGTATTTCGTTCATCAGTCTTTGAAAAGTTGCCGGGGCATTTTTCAACCCAACCGGCATCCGTATGAATTCGTATAGTCCATGGGGTGTCACGAAAGCTGTTTTTTTCTATCTGTTCCCATAAAAAATTTGGTGGTCTCCTTTCGCGAGGTCCAATGTTGTAAAGTATTGCGCCCTTCTCAATTTATGTAAGAGTGAATCTATATTTGGTAAGGGAAACTTGCCGTGAATTGTCACTTCGTTAAGTTCTCTGTAGTCAATTACTAACCGATATCTTTTCTCTCCTGAATTGTCAGTTTTTTTTCGGTACTATTATTAACTTCCATTCGTGTTGTGGGGGATATCGATATAGTTTGGAGTTTATTTGTTGATCTGTCACTGTTTTAATTTCGTGTTTTATTTCCATTGTGCTGATTAACTGATCACCCTCTTTGAAGAATAGTTTTTTGAATTTATTCAAAACTTTTGTTATTTCATTGTATTCCTCTTTATTTAAATGGTCTAAATGTATTCTATTCCAATCAACCTCTAATGCACAAATTTGTACGTTTTTATACGGATTTATTATACAACTAGTTTCTTTATTATTAAATGATATATGTCCTTCTACTAAATCTATTATTGTATTGAAGCATTTCATTAAATAATTCCCAATTATGAAATCATATCTTCTTCCTTTCAGTTGGGTAATTTTCCAACTCTAATATCTGTTATAATTAGGGTTGGGGTTATTATATTTATTTTCCTGTTTACAGGTGCTGGAATTGTTTGCCCGAAATTTTCCAAACTCCTGTCTAATACATCTATCTTCATATCTTCATTATGTCTATTATGGTACCTAACTCCCTTTCCGAGTATATTTTGTCCAGTAGTGTTCCCTGCGTCATTTCCTTAGCTATATTGGTCAACAAACTGTCCACATTAGACAAGTCTATACACTGATCCTCTCGTAAATAGATACTTATTTCATCATTTTTATACTTAAGATTTTGTAACTCTACAGCTAATTCACTTACCGTATTTACTCGAAGTTCATTAATTCTCCTGTAAATCTGGGGGGGGTTCCATGTTCGGCCTGTATTTGCCAATTGTCAGGTTGCTGTATATTGATGAACACATTTTTGGCTTCTCCTTGTATGTTGCGGTAAAAGATAGCCTTTGTAGCTTCCTTCTTTAGTTCTTCCTGTTGTAGATTGGACAATAAGTATTCTACTCTGCTCAGAAACGAATTTATTGTTATATCTCCACTTCCCGTAAATACTGGAAGGTGTGCCACATTTTTGTAGATTCTATCGAGCTGATGAGGTTCCGGTTGTTGTTGGAATTGTAGTTGCTGTTGTAGTTCCCGATATGCCACTCTAAGCGTTCCAGTTGGGCAACTTTTCTGGCCAGTTCGTCTGCCATATTTACTGTGGGTACTTGAGCTTGCCCCTCCATTGGGCGTCTTTTATCGAATAGCTGCTGCCTTTTAGAATACACTTTTATTCTTTTCTGGTCCTGTTCACTTAATGTGCAGGATATTCAGAGTCACTTAGTAAATACGTAGTGAAGAATACACTTTTATTCTTTTCTTGACCTATTCACGTAATGTGCAGGATATTCATAGTCACTTCGACAACAGTTTTTTTTCTATGTGCAGGATACGCAGATTCACTTGAAAACATATTTTCGACCACAGGATCCTAAAATTTTTAAAAGGATCCTACCGACTGCGCCACTTAAGTTGTCGTTTCCTAATTTGCAATAAAAAAACAAAATTTAAGGTTGTTCTTTTATTTAATTACTAAATTCGATTTGACCGGAGAAACAAGACTGACTTAAAACTATTTTCATTTTGTGCTTTCAAAGGGTAATTCAACGTTGCATTTTTGTAATGGGGACGAAAATGCAATAAATGCGAATTTTACAATTTCATATTTTCTTCTTTTCTTTTAAAGTTAATGTTTTAAACAGTTGCAATTCTTGGAATCGCGACCGATAAATAGCATTCAAATATTATCTGTTCTCTATTTTTGCTATAAATTCGTCAATTGGATCATTCTTAATGTATGTGTGTGCGTTTGTATATGTAACTCGCACACTTATATTTTTATTTATTTTTTTGTTTGCGGACAGACGGAATCGTTGAACTATTTATTACTTTTTTTCACCAAAAAAAGAAGTGTGTCCAATAAAAGGCCAAATACCTGGTAGTGCTGAGACAGAAAATGCTTTCGTCCACTGCTTTTTTGGTTTGATAGTCGACACCTGTAATGCTAAGCCTTTGCTGATTCCTCTGCCAAACCTTTGCTATTGTAATCGCTATGTAGTGCTGGTTGGTCCTTGAGTGCTAACGCTGGTTAAAAATGCTTGTTAATTTAAATAAACCCGACTCGAAGGACCATGTAATCATCGGATGGCGACACAGATGTAGTGATCAAATGTGGTTCCTCCACGGTCGCTCCGATGATATTTTTATGGAAAGAAGAAAGTGTATAAGAGTTTTGTTGATATCATATTTATTTGTATTTCGATACACATTGATGATATATGTATACAATAATACAATAAATTTATAAAAGTCTTACCTAACGTTGGTCGACACGTCCTGTACTTGTCATCTGGTATTTGGAAGTGATTCTGAACTGAGATTTTCAAACGAAAGTAACCTCGCCGAACAGCGTTTAACACAGTTAACGTTTTAACTGTTCGGCGGGGAAATGCTGAGGTCAACGCACATAGGTAGATTTTGAAGATTTAGGCGGAATAACTAGAAATTTATAATAATTTGTTTTACTAATCGGTTAAATTAAAAAAATATATGTATTACACTGTGTAACACTGAAAAATACCGTAGCAGTAAAGCTCCTTTTCTTGTAGTATGACAAGAACTGTCATCGCTTGTTTGTATCTTATTGTGGGCTACACATTGACTTTATACAACAAATCTTGACCTTTCCCAAAGTAAAAATAGAGCCCATATTTCACTAGTATTTGAATAAAAGTTACCTTAATCGATTTTGAAAAAATTGTTTTATATATTATAAATATAATAGAAAAATATTTACAGATATATTTGTTAAAAATACACCAAAAGCACAATAAATATGTATACACAGAAATTTATTAATTTATTAGTTTTCGCCTTCTGAATTAAGGTGTTCTGTCACATCTTTGTCCACATATTTAAAGGGTACGAGCAGCTTAATTGTGTCTGGGCTAAACGACTTTGATGTTTTCTTCTTTCTTCTGCGATGAACTGAAATACTGCTCAAAAAGGGGTCCGGGCTTAACAACAATCGGTGTTATATGTCGCGATTGCACTCTTCACGAGAAAACTTCCGTGTATAATTTTCTCGATACATCCGGAAGTGCTTGTTGCGCGCCTCTTGAGCCTCCTCTGACAGTTGTCCTATAGGTAATAATGAGTTTTCAATTATAGCAGCGCCGTGGACTAGTATCTTGTGCATTGTGGGTGTCATCGGATGCCACGCGTAAAGCTTTATTTATAATATAATTTAGCGGTATCCAATGCATATTCATCATATTTAGCAGAATCAATTTCATAGCCACTAGATATTGCTTCCAGTATTATTTTAAGCCTGTAAATGAAATTATAATCAACACCTGTGCTATCTGCAGCCAATTTTGGGTTTTCCAAAAATCGCCGGCTTGTATTGCCATCATTGGTGTTACCATAATTTGCTTTGGGCATGTCTATAAGTAAGCTTAACTCATCCCGAAACCTTTTTTTAATGGTTTGTTTTGTGGTTTTTTCCAACAGTTCTTCCTCAGCTGTTCTCTTTGCTCTATACTTTTTCACTGGCAATTTGTAAGCCAAATGCAAAATACTTTCGAATAATCTTATTCTAGCGTGCAGAACGGATAGTCCAAAATCAAGGGAATCTAGGCTAACTTCATTCTTTTTGTCTAGATTGTTAAAGTCTTTCGATGTTGCTTTACACAAATAACATTGGCTAGTGGATCTGGTACCGGTGGCAGCATTGCAAACCTTACCATCAATCATCGTCATCTTAAAAATGTGCCGGAAAACAAATTTATTTCCTTGCAGCTCTATTTCAGAAGCAACTAAGTTGCTTACTGAGGATTCAACAAAATTTATTTCTTCTTTCGTAACGTCTATACTTTCTTTGATAAACCTAAATCTTATCGGTCTACAGAATCTAGGAGATGACAGACAAGGGTTTTGCCAAACAATTTTTCTGTTTACGTTTCCACAGGTGATTTGTAGTGGCACAAAAGAGCTAAGAAAAATTTTGGCATCCGAACCAGAAGTATCCTCAATTTTTTGCTTATATTTAGCTTGCTGGGAACCATCGCATCCCCACTTGCATATTATTGTTAGGGAATTTCTTTCGTCCTCGCTTAGAGTGAGGATCACCTCCTCTAAATGCATTGATAAGCGCATAATTGTCTTATCGATGAGGCTTCGCAAGTCAGTTTCTGCGTAAAAACTAGTTACCCGTATTTGCGTTTGGTAACATCCTTTTTTAGCTTCTAATAAGCGATCGTAACAGGGATAAAGATAAGGGTTTGTATTACGAATTATTATATTTCATATTGCTCTCTTGTTAAGTCTGCATCTACAAGCATAGCTAAGGCTGCATGTGGTGTCAATATATTACCTCTCCCCGGGCTTGTTGATTTTTTGTATGCACTTTTGTATTTTGCTTCGCGTGATGGTGATTCTGCGATTTCTTTCAGAATTCGCGAGGCGTCCCTCTGCCCTTTTGCTATAAGAGTGGATTGCGCAGCATGTATAATAACTGTATCTTCTACCATGGAACGGACTTCTTCCGTTTTCCTTACTTCGCTCACTACACTTTTCGAATGATATCAATGGACGGCCAGGGCAAAAATGTGACTTATTTGGAATTTCGATTGTTCCATTTAACCAAGACTGGTTAGCTTTTAAAAAAGTGTCCTCCTTTCTTCTGGCTTTAGGCCACTTTTCCTTAAGCTGTATTAAGAAAAGCTTTTCTTAAATGTTTGCACATATTCAGCTGAATATGCATGACAAGACAGCAGGTTATCTTCTAAGAAATCTAATTTTTCCTCCAAAGATGTCAAATTCTGCCCTTGCATTTGATTGTAGAGATATTGACGAGTTACTTGACTAGTGCCTGATGAGCTGGCAATAGCTAAGATAAGCAAAATTGGCTTAGAAATCAAAACAAATGAAATAATTTTTATATTGACTTTAGACAAGCGTGTATCAAACCCTTTATATGACCCTCTATCTGCAAGTATCTGCAGGTAACTTTTATGCACGTGGCGAGCTAATTGCACCAGGTATCATGTTCACACTAACTTTCACTTGGACGGACTTGGAAATATACCAAACCGGGTTTTCAAAACCAAAAAACACAAAAAAAACAAAAATAAATTATACCCTAAATAAAATAGGCACCACTTATCCATTTATAACTATTAAAATCACAAACACCATTAACAAATGATAATATTCACCTGAAATATCATAATCCATCACGATTACTCAGCTCGGTAACTTAAATCCGTAAATATTCACGTTAAAACATACGATTTTACAGCGGTTAAACAAAAACGATAAAGTGCGTTTCGTAATGCAAAGTATGGGATTGACCGTAGGAGGTTGAATTATTGTTCCTCGGTCTATTTTGAAGATGTGGGAGTGCTTTTTTTTCTAGTTGGGACAATTTTCTGAAATCCAATTATGGCCGCCTAAATAGCTTAAATCTACCTATGTGTAACGGCCATAACGTTGCAGCGACTGGTGGTTTACAACAGTCGGAACGGTTGGCGCTATTAACAGTAGGGTGGCTAAGAATTTATAAGAATTTAGGGTGTGTGTTTTAGGTGAAAGTAACCACCAATTGACAAGTATAATGATATTATTTTACATAAAATTCTAAAGAAATTACCTTATTGCACCTGCTTGTTTTTCAGCTATTTCCAAAAATGTCTCCGCTATCCTCTTCCATGCGCTTCTTAGGTCTCGCCTTATATTTTTTAGGAAATGTTCAACATCTGGATAGTGTTAAATAATAACACAGTGCTTTTTCACTGTGCTGCAGCTCCAATAACAACCTCGCAGACTTTACACAAATCGAAGATTTTTCTCTAGTAGCTATCTTGAGCTTTAAGCCAACCAATGGCTTCTTCTTCTTCTTAATTGGCGCGATAACCGCTTACGCGATTTTGGCCGACTTTAACTGTCTACAGTGACGTGGGTGCCGATACGCGAGTGCGCCGACTGTTTGTTTGAAGACAGGAGGTACTTCGTTTTGTTCTCGTTCACCACCACACCCGTTCGCTTTGGTTGTTAAGGCCGTTGATATATCGGCATACGCCAACAATTGTACGCTCTTATAAAATATTGTGCCTAAGCGATTAAGTTCTGCGGCTCGTACGATGCTCTCCAACATCAGGTAAAAGAAGTCACACGGCAGCGAGTCACCCTGTCTGAAACCTCGTTTGGTATCAAACGGCTCGGAGAGGTCCTTCCCAATTCTGACGGCGCTGCTGGTGTTGAGCAACGTCATCTTACAGTTTTGCGGGGATACCAAATTCAGACATCGCGGCATACAGGTAACTCCTTTCCGTACTGTCGAATGCAGCTTTGAAGTCGACGAAAAGATGGTGTGTGTCGATTCTCCTTTCATGGGTCTTTTCCAAGATTTGGCGTATTGTGAATATTTGGTCGATGGTAGACTTTCCAGGTCTGAAGCCACACTGATAAGGTCCAATCAGTTGGTTGACGGTGGGCTTCAGCCTTTCACACAATACGCAGACTAGAACCTTATAGGCGATATTTAGAAGACTAATCCCGCGGTAATTGGCACAAATTGCAGGATCGCCCTTCTTATGGATTGGGCAGCGCACACTTAAATTCCAATCGGCAGGCATGCTTTCATCCGACCATATTTTGCATAGGAGCTGATGCATGCACCTTACCAGCTCCTCGCCGCCATGTTTGAATATCTCAGCCGACAGTCCGTCGGCGCCCGCGGCTTTGTTGTTCTTTAGCCACATTACCGCTATTCTCACCTCGTCATGATCGGGTAGCGGAACGACAATTCCGTCTTCAACGACTGGGGTATCGGGATCTTCACATTCTCGGTGACATGCGCAGCTGTCACTGTTTAATAGGTTCGAGAAGTGTTCCCTCCATAATTTAAGATTGTTCTGTATGTCAGCCACCAGATTGCCGTCTTTGTTCTTACAGTAAAATGCCCCGGTCTTAAAACCTTCTGTAAGCCGGCGATCTTTCTGGTAGAATTTTCGGGCGTTGTTCCTATTGGCCAGCATCCGAAGCTCCTCGCACTCACGTATTTCGGCCTCTCGTTTCCTTTGTCGGATAATACGTCTCTCTTCCTTTTTCAGCTCTCGGTAGCGATCCCACATGGCTCGCGTTGCGCCCGATCGCAGCGCGGCTCTATAGGCGGCATCCTTTCTTTCTGCGGCAGCATGACATTCCTCGTCGTACCAATTGTTTTTTCGGGTTCGCCGGAATCCGATTTCTTCTTCGGCGGCGGTACGTAGAGAACGAGAGATGTTGCTCCATTGCTCATGCATGCCGGTTTGTTGGGCAGTACTCTCTGAGAGCAGGAGTGAGAGTCGAGTGGCGAATCTTCTGGATGCCTGTTGTGATTGCAGCTTTTCGATGCCGAACATTCTTTGCGTAGGTAGATGCACAGTTTTTGCTGCACAGAGGCGTGTGCGCAGTTTGGGTGCAACAAGGTAATGATCCGAGTCGATGTTGGGCCCTCGGATCGTACGTACATTTAATACACTGGAAGCGTGTCTTCCATCTATCACAACATGATCGATCTGGTTTCGTGTTTTTCGATCAGGAGACAGCCAAGTGGCTTGGTGAATCTTCTTATGCTGGAATCTGGTGCTACAGGCTACCATGTTTCGGGCCCCGGCGAAGTCGATCAGCCGCTGTCCATTACCGGATGTTTCGTTGCGCAGGCTGAATTTTCCGACTGTGGGACAAAAAAGTTCCCTCCTTGCCCACCCTGGCGTTGAAGTCGCCAAGCACGATTTTTATGTCGTGGCGGGGGCAGCGCTCATAAGAACGCTCCAGCGCTCGCATCGTCCTTCTCTTCCGTCGGGGCGTGGACGCAAATTAGCGGTATATTAAAAACGGGCTTTGATGCGGATTGTTGCGAGACGCTCGTCCACCGGAGTGAACGACAGTACTTGGCGACGAAGTCTCTCTCCCACAACAAATCCAACACCGAATTTGCGCTCCTTTACATGGCAGCTGTAGTAGACGTCACAAGGTCCTACGCTTTTCTTGTCTTGTGCCGTCCATCGCATCTCTTGGATGGCAGTGATAAAAGGAGGTACCTGTTTGCCCCGGAAAACTAGTACGGCTATGCAAATGACATCGCTCAATACCAGCAGCGCCATCAGAATTGGGAAGGACCTCTCCGAACCGTTTGATACCAAACCAGCTTTTAGACAGGGTGACTCGCTGTCGTGTGACTTCTTAAGCCTAATACTGGAAAAGATTGTGCAGAACTTAATAGCTCAGGCATAATTTTTATTGGAGCGTACAATTTTTGACATATGCCGATGATATTAATCCAGTGAAAGGGTATGGTGGTGAACGAGCACAAAACGAAGTACCTCCATTTGTCAAACAAAAAAGCGGCGCACTCGCGTATCCGCACGTCACTGTTCACAGTTATGATTTCGAGGTTGTAAAAAACTTTGTTTATCTTTTAATATTAACACCGATAACAGTGTCGGCCTTAAAATCCAACATAGAATCTCTCATTCCAGTAAGTGCTACTTTGGACTAAGTAGGCAATTGAGTAGTAAAGTCCTCTCTCGACGAACAAATCTAACCCTTTACAAGGCACTCGTCATTCCCGTCTTATCATTTGGCGCAGAAGCGTGGATGATGACAATATCTGATGAATCGATGCTTGGAGTGTTTGAGAGATAGGTTCTGCGGAAGATTTTTGGACCTTAGCACGTTATTGACGGCTAGTATCGAAGGCGATGGAAGAGTGAGCGGTATGAACTTTACGATGACATAGACATAATGAAGCGACTTATGTCATCCGAATGGATACAAACGCTCCGGCTCTGAAAGTATTCGATGCGGTACCAGCTGGTGGGAAGAGAGGAAGAGGAAGGCCCCCTGTGCTTTGGGAATCTTAGGTGGAGAAGGACTTGGCTTCACTTGGTGTTTCCAACTGGTGCCGGTTAACACGAAAGAGAAACGACCGGCGCACACTGGGGATTTTTGTACAGAGATGCGGAAAAAAGTATACATCCCAAAAAATATTTAAATTTTTACTACTAACGAAGTTGTATATATTTGTGTATGAAAAGGATATGTTTAAAAACTATTTTTTTTTTAATTTTTAAAAAACAATGTTTTTTAATATTCATAAATTTAAATTTTTTTTTTTTTTTTATTACTATAAGCCGGCAAATATTTACGCACAGGATACATGTAAGTTCATAATTCTGAATTACCTTCAAAATTTCAAAACACAATTAAAAGTGTTTCGTTATCATTATGCACACACTAGAAAGCGTTTAGTTATCATTGCCAAAAAATAATCAGTGGCGCCTGGTGGCACCTGCAATTGATTAAAACTGAAAGAGACGATATTAAGCAACACGTTGATACGAGCTTCTGACCGTAGGTAAATGTAGCTCAACTTGCAGATCCAAGAATATAAAGGAATATGATTTTTTTTTTTTTTCGTAAAATTAATTATAAATAGATAATCAAATGCTTCACAGCCTTTGTTCTTTCGGCTAAAATATATTTTATTTATTTATTTAATATAATGAAATATACTTATAAATAAATATATTACATATTTGTGGCAGCACTAGCAACAATGCCTTCAGCTGCTTAGTGTATATAATAGATGCTACTATATTAGTATTAGTATAAATAATTATAATTTGTATAACCAAAATTAAATTTGATAGTTTAAGTTCATTAAATTATGTTACTTAATTTAGCTTTGCTGATATATTTGTATATTATTGAAATATTTTCTGCAGTAGGAGCTTTTAAAAGCTCTGATGGCGTGTTCCATGAAAATATTTCTCCCCTGATCTTGCTGAGTGCTGGGCATGTATCCAGGATGTGTAGCGTAGATGTTGATGTGCTGTTACAATAAACGCAACCTGGATCGGAGCTTCTTTTGAGAAGATGTTGGTGTGAAAGTGCACAATGTCCGAGGCGTAGTCTTGAGAAAACTTTGAGCGCTGGAATACTACATGTTGTAGGGTAGGTTGTTTTAGTTTTGTTAGGATTAAAAAGGCGATACCGGTCATTGTAAGTGCTCCATAACTCTTTTTGTTGATTTTCTTTCATTTTGTAAATATAGCGTAATATATCATTTTTCTCGTTTGTCTCTACGTAGTAGCAGGGCATATGTGGTACCTGTTTAGCTTCCTTATCGGCTACTTCGTTGCCGTGGATACCGCAGTGGCTCGGTACCCACATTAATTTTATTTTAGTCTTATATGCAATCAGGGTATCTCGAATACATGCAATTAGCGGGCTTACGTTATTTGGGTTCTGAATCGCCATTATTGTTGAGAGGCTATCGGTGCATATGGTATACTTTCCTTTTGACGTTACCGCCCATTTTGCTGCTGATTTCACAGCATAGGCTTCAGCTGAGAAAATGGAGCAGTAGGGTAATAGCAACCCTTTGCTTATAATGCAAGAATCGTCAGAAACGACTGCATACGCGGTATTAGCATAATCTTTTGATCCGTCGGTGTATACGAAACTCCAACCGTTAGAGTGAAGTTGGTGTTTTCGACTCGTAAAAACTTGTCTGAAAGTATCTGCACAGGTGTTTTGCTTTGGAAAGCACATTAATTCGTCTACCAAAAAAGAGGAATGTAGAGCCCATGGGGGATGTTTGCTGATTTTTAAGCACCTTGGTTTTATGTCAGGATCAAGATGCGCTGTCTTTTGAACAACCCGATGGATAGCTGATTGCTTTTTTATATGCCGCTTTCGCGTAACCGCTTGTTTTACTTTGTTGTATAATATAGGATTATGGGTATAAAAAAGTTTAGGTATCAGTCGTAATGTGATCAATTCGAGTCTTTCTTGGATATGTGGCATGCCAGTTTCTGCAAGTATATTCTTTGTATTCGTCGTGGGAAAAGCTCTGATGCTGCGTCTGATAGCCGAATGGTATGGCGCGTAAAGTTTTTTAAGTGAGTTTCCAGCGTGGTGCCCATATATTGGAAGGCCGTAATCAATGGCTGATAGGAGTAGAGCCTTAGTTGTGTTGATTAGGATATTCGGATGAATATTTGATTTTTGCGATGAGAGGAATTTAATAATACTTAGTTTATCAAATAACTTTTTTCTTAAAACTAAGCAATGCTCCTTAAAGTTAAATTTGGGGTCAAAAATTATACCTAAAATCTTAAGTTTATTTACATTTGGTATTTGAGTATTGTATCTTAAATTAAATCCATCACATGTTTTTTTGTGGCAAATATGTAAAGTGTTACATTTTTGAAATGATATGCTGGCTCCCGATGTGAGAGACCATTCAGAAATTTTGTTTAAGATTTCTGTAAAAGTATCTTTGACTTGCGTCAAATCGAATCTTCTTGAAAAAATTAGAACGTCATCTGCATAAATACAATGTTCTACTGGGAACTGGGATATAATTTGGCTAATTTTATTAAAAGCGATCATAAATATTGTGACTGATATTGGAGAGCCTTGAGGTATATCATTTTCTAACGGAACGCAGTGTGAGTAGTTATTATTGAGTTTAACTCGGAATTTTCTATTGCTCAAAAACGTTTTAACAAAGTTGTAAATTTTTGGGCCTACTTTGCAGTTGGCTAGTTCTTGAAGGACGTTGTGTGCACCGATACGATCGTATGCCTTCTCGAAATCTAGACTTAGAGCTGTTAAATGCCCCTTATTGGCGATTGCGGTGACCGCGGAGTGTTCGAAATGTAGTAGAGCGTCTAAAGTACCATGCCCTTTTTTGAATGCTACTTGGTTGGCGCTAATTGACTTAGTTTTTTCTGAAAACCACATAATCCTTTTGGCTAATATTTTTTCTAATATCTTTCCTAAGCAGGGTAATAAGGACATGGGACGGTAGCTGCTAATTTCCAACTGCGGTTTGAGAGGTTTAGCTATTGGTATTGCGTCTGCTACCTTCCAATTCTGTGGGTAAATACCTTGCGTATAAATTTCGTTGTACAAGTTTACTATCCTTTTTTTAAAAAAAGGAGGACAGTTTTTCAACAAAGGGTATGATATCCTATCAAGGCCTGGTGTTTTTCCCTTAGAGTTGGCGATGGCTCTCTCAAACTCGTCAGTAGTGATATCAGACTCCAGATATTTTGCAGAGATACTTAGTTTTCCTTCAGGTTTATAAAGTCGGTTAGTAATGATACTCTTTTTTTCTATGAACTCATACGGAAAGTTGGAATTTTTAGAGTAGGAGCTCCAATATTTTGCAAATTCGTTCGCTATATTACTAGGGTCGGTATATGTACCGTTTGGAGTATTTATACAGGTTATGGTGTTTGATCTCCTAATGCCCGATAGGCGCCCTAAGTCCTGCCAAATTTTTTTTGTGCTGCTTTGCGGGTTAATGTTAGAAGTAAAGTTTTCGAAAGCATTGCGTTTTGCTTTTTTAGCTTCGTGTTAGAAAATGGCATTGTTACGTTTGTATACTAAAAGATCGTGAAAATCTCGTGTACATTTATATTTGTACCAACTCTTTTGCTTTAGAGTTCGTAGTTTTTGTAAATCATTATTCCACCATGGCGTATATCATGTTAGGCTGAAGTTTTTTGTCTGCGGAATGGAAAAGTGAGCTGCAGTACAAATAACTTTTTTTATTGAGGCTGCTTCTTTATTAATATTAGTTGAAATCGGGTACTTCGTGGATATATTTGTGCACATTTCTTGATATTTAGCCCAATCTGCTTTGTCTGTTAAAAATTTAGGATTATATTTGTTTTTGTTGTGCTCCTTATTGGATACTATTTCAATAACAATAGGAAAATGGTCACTTCCGTGAAGGTCATTGATTATTTTCCATGTACTGAGAGGTACCAAATTTGGTGTACATGTCGTTATATCGACGTGCGTGAAAGTATGATGAGTTGAAAAGTGAGTGGGGTTTCCATCGTTTAGTACAACCATATCAGTCGATAACAAAGAGTCTTCAATAATAGCGCCTCTGTCATTAACAGATGATGAGCCCCACAGAGGACTCCAGGCATTTACGTCGCCTAACCATAGCCTGGGCCCAGTTGCCTTATTTAAAATTCCAAATATATGTGTATGTGAAAATAGTTTATTTGGTGGTATGTATGTATTAATGATAGTGAGCTTTGGGTTATGCGAGATTTCTACAGCAATACTCAGAAGATCATCGTCAGTAAACAGAGTTTTGTGAGGTATTCCTCTTTTAACTAAAATGGCAACACCTTGTTTACCATATAGGTTTTGGGGTGAATTGAAAAAATGGGCTTCATATCCGCTTGGAGAGTATACTTTCTTATTGTGAGGGATATGAGTTTCTTGTAAGCATAATAGGGATGGGTGGAGTTCTTTTATTAGTAATAGCAATTCGTGGTAATTATTGAAATATCCATTAATGTTCCATTGTAGTACCGAGATCATTGTGAAGGTAGACTAGTGTTTTTATGCGCGACAAAAATGGTGTAGTTGGTTATAAAGAAAATCAGGGAGGTAATTCTGTATTTGTTTTTGATTCCATATTAACATCATGTTGCTCAATTGGGAGAGTAGGTAGAGGATCAGCAGGAGAAAAAGGGTTATCGTTGTTGATTGAGTTGTTTGCTGTCAATGCATTGAATTGTTGATAAATATTTTCGTGGGTGAAGTAAGTGGTTGTGTTGCCTGTATGTTGTTGGTTGGAAATTAATTGGGTGAGAATATTACTGAGAGGATTATCATGATTTATGTTTTGTTCTATGTTTTGTTGAGAGGTATTATTTGGTAAATTTGAATTTAGTTGTTGCGGTTCAGCTGGAGGTAAATTATTTGTTTTTGAATTGTTTTGAGATTGTGATGAGTCATTTTGTTGTTGTTGATTAAGTGTGTTAAAATTTTGTGTGACAGAAGCGAAAGAGGGGCCACCAATAATTGAAGGAATTTGGTTTTTGTACAGTGTAATTGCTTTTTTCATTGTACATTTATTTTCAACTTGGATTTTTAAAATCTCTTTAGATTGTTGGTATTTTGGACAAAGCTTATCATATGCTGGATGATTTCCGGAACAATTTGTGCACATTGTTCGGGTACATTTTTGGGGGTCATGAGAGGGGAGATTGCATTGTTGGCACATTTGTGGGTTATTGCATCGTTTCATCGTATGATTGAGTTTACCGCAATTCTTACACCGCATTGGGTTTGGAAAATAAGGTTTAACCATTACTGAATGCCATGTGATATCGACTCTATTCGGAAGGTGGAATTTGTCGAAAGTTAGGAGACATACTCCGGAGTGTTTTTGTTTTCCGTCAAGAAGTTTAGAAAATTTATAAACCTCTACAACACCTTGGTCAGCTAAACCTTTTACAATTTCATCTTCACTGAGGTCATTTAGACATGGGGCGTAAATGGTACCTTTTGTATGGTTTAGTTTATCATGATATTTTGCTTTCACCTCACAAACACCATGTAGAGATTTTGTACGTATGAATTTTTCCGCTGTTGGTTTGTCTTTAAGTAAAAGGCAAAGGTTGCCGTCACGAAATTCAGTAATTTTCACGATTTCTTTGCTAATTAACTTCAAGGCGGCGTGAACTGCAAAGCAGTTATATGATTTTAAAGGCTTATTTTCATTTACAGCAGAAATAACCACGTATTTGGGATTTGTTTCAATTTGAGGAAGAAGGGGGAAAGTTTCAACACTTTTTTTAATTTTCTTACGTTTTGGTTGGGGATCTGAGGCTAGCAGAGCGAACCTGTTATCCCCCAGGTTTGGTGGCCCCGGGGCCATGCTGCACCAATCACACAAATCAGTAATGCACTTATTTGTTTTTGTTTTTATGAAAAGGAAAAGATATGTCGTTCGCAACAACAATTAAGAAAAACGAGAAAATGGAAGACACCGAAAGTTGCGTTCTAAACTCACTAGAAAAAGCACGTCTGCTCAGTAAGAGAACTAGTAGGTGACTGAGATATATAAAAATATCGTACCCTAAATGAAAAATAAAAAATTGGAAGTCGGCTCAAGCAAAAGGAAAAAAAGCCACCTTGGGCTTTGAAGTTTTTTCTTAGTCAGTTCAATACTATAAAAAAATTATACTTTTGACATATCTATGAAAAAAAAAACTGTAAGTCGGAGTTTAGTAATTCTTTTTGATTTTATTGTTGGTTCTATTCTGGAATTTAGAAATACCATTAAACATTGCGTAGGTGGTATGTAGCAAATTTGACTTTCTTCCGCTAAATCCCCAGTGTGCGGCGCGCTATGTTAAACATGCCCACGCTTTAGCGATAATTGTGCCAATCAAAATGAATAAGCAATGACTGTTGCGACGACATTAGAGAGATTGCAGCCATAATCCCTTTCAAGTCTATTCCTGGTGAAGGTCCTAGATGCTCTGCCTTCTCTTCCAATTTTGTCCATGATTCCTCGACTTGTAGCTGGAACACATATTCGCCTATATCGATATCCTACATTTCAGTAGCCTCGCCCTGCCTTGCATGCAAGTTGGCTTTGTTTTCAGACATTGGCAAGCTGCGAAGTTCCAACTCCTTCTAATGTTGATGTATCTTAAGTTTGGTCAACCTTGCCATTTTTACGATTCTGTTCTATGGAACCTTATGCAAGAATCCCTCTCCTGACTAGAATTATTACGAAATTGTTACGTATCTATCCTTCTAAAACGTCTGTCAATTATTCCTCTCTGTGCGATCACTAGATTGTGTAGGTCTTATTTTTATTTCACAAATGAAAGGATATACTGCTTTAAGCCGACTCCGAACGGCAAATATTTTTTATGAGGAGCTTTTACATGGCAGAAATGCACGCGGAGGTTTGCCATTGCCTGACGAGGGATGCCGTTGCCTGCAGTGTAACTTGCTTTAGTAAATGTCAACACTTACTCGCTTTTACATGCTTAATTTACAACTGAATACCCTATACGCAAGCTCTCTGCTTATATGCACGTACTTCATAACTATCGTAATTTCTAGATTTGGCAACTTGTATCTTCTGGCGACTTCTGGCTCGCCTTGTTCGAATTCTTGTTTTTAGTTTTTGTTGCCAGTCGGTTCGCGAAGTTTCGTGTTTTGCTACAATATATAGCATGAATATATATACATGAATATATAGTACATAGAAATACAAATGTGAACTTATTTGCACGATTTTATCCATTGATTTGGGCTGACCTTAAATGTCGGGCTAAAAGGAACATAGCTGACAACCAAAAAAATGTCAGCGTCACCAGCGGCGGTCCATTCCGCCATTCATAGAGATAGATAAATCAATCGATCGTTTGCTACTGATGTGCACGGCTGCGACCCCAAGTGGACACACCATCGCTACCAACATCTAAGCAATCAACAAAAACTTCCATAGTCATAAAAACACCAATAATGAGCCGACTAGCAATTTTCAAGATGCGATTATCAAATCAACCAAAGAGTAGGCCGAAGCAACAACAAATCATTCTGAGGCTTCGAAAAAACTGGAAGAAGCTGTTAAAATGCAGTCTGTGGCAATGAAAGCCATTACGGAAAGTGGCGCGGAATTGCCGCAGCTTTATCAATACAACCTGTAGTTAAAAATTTAAATTAAATTTTCTAAAACAAAATATGCAAGAAAAACTTCACTACAATTTTGTATATGGTTTCTTTGGTTTTATGGTTTTTTTGTTTTCCGACTCGCCTCGCTGTAAAAATAAAATAAAAATATTGTGTTTTATCGCAAATATTCTGCAATTTGCAGGCGTATATTTGAATTGAGTATTATGAATGAGTATAATTGAATGAGTATTGTTATTTTTAATTTCATTTATTGTAACGGGTGTTTTTTTTAGAGGTTAGGTTTTCAAGATGAAATAAAACGTATATAATTTAATGTTATGGCCAAGAATTTAGCTTTATTATAAAGATAAGGGTTTGCCATTATGTTTTAAAAATGATTTCGGGCAAGTGGCCGCCGCGGCTGGCTCGAATAAATTCCACCGAGAGGCCCAATTTTCGACCCCTTTTTGCAGCAATTGGGGCCGTATGTCAGCAATAACGCGCCGAATATTCTCTTCCAAGACGTCAATCGTCTCGGGCTTATCTGCGTAGACAAGCGACTTCACATAGCCCCACAAGAAATAGTCCAGCGGGGTTATATCGCACGATCTTGGAGGCCACGCCACAGGTCCACGGCGCGAGATAATGCGCCCACCAAAAGTTTCCTTCAATAAATCGATAGTTGCGTTAGCTGTATGGCATGTAGCGCCGTCTTGTTGTAACCAAAGGTCGTCCACATCAACATCGTCCAATTCAGGCACGAAAAAGTCATTAATCATGGCTCTATAGCGCTCTCCATTGACTGTAACATTATGGCCGGCTTCATTTTTAAAGAAATATGGACCAATGATTCCCTCTGCCCATAGAGCACACCAAACAGTGACTTTTTGAGGATGTAACGGCGTCTCAGCAATGGCTTGTAGATGATGTTCACTCCAAATGCGACAATTTTGCTTATTGACATACCCATTCAACCAAAAGTGAGCTTCATCGCTGAACAAAATTTTCTTGTGAAAATCGGGATCGGTGGCCATCTCGTTTTGGGCCCATTCACCGAACGTGCGACGCGCTTGATCAGATGTAAGTCTATTCATTATGAAATGGCAAACCAAACTGAGCATAAATCAAGTGACAGCTGTCAAAAAGACCATCTACGAAAAAAGTAGTGCCAAGTTGAAAACCTAACCTCTAAAAAAACACCCTTTATATTGAGATAATTGAATGAAAGAGAATACATCATTAAAATAAAAGCACATACGAAGTCTGTTCAAAAAATAAGGTGAAGGTTTGAAATTTCGAGGGCTACGTAGGAGGTGTGCTTAAAAAATAGGGTAAATTTTTAAATTTCGCGGGCTACGTACATTCGAATTTCGATTACTATTTTTTATGTTGGTACACTCGTCTTGAAGATATGTTCATGGTTTCAGCAATATACTAGCATGTTTAGTTTGTTTGTGAGAGCCATAATTAAGACAAGTGTTTTGCGTGTTCGGCGATTTTCTGCATATTATATAAAGGGAGATTTTTTTAAAGCTATAGGAAAGTTTTTCAAAAAAAAACTCACGTAAAATTCAGAAAAATCCATGGAATTTTTATTTAAATCGATAGTACAGTCCATATAATTTAATGTTTGAAGATTATTTCATGCAAATGTTCACCGCGACTGCGCTTCAAATGGTCCATCCACTTAGTCAAATTTTTGCATACTCTTTCCAATGTTTCGGCCGGTATCTCACATATAAATTCTTTAATGTTGTCTTCCGATGCGTTAATTGAAGCAGGCTTGCCTGAATAGACATGAGGTTTAACATAGCCCCACAAAAAATAATCTAAAGGCGTTATATCGCACGATCTGGGCGGTCAATTGACAGGTCCCGAGCGTGAAGTCATTGTTACGCGTGCTGTGTGGCAGGTGGCACCGTCTTGCTGAAACCACATGTCATGGAAGCCAAGCTCTTGCATTTTGGGAAAAAAAAATTTGGATATCATTTCACGATAGCGCTCACCATTCACATTTACGTTACGATTCGCAGTACGGTCAAATGATACTTCCAGCCCTTAAACCGCACCAAACTGTGACCTTTTCTGGATACATTGGTAGCTCTTGCAATTCTTCTGGCTGAACTTTCCTCCAAAATCGACAATTCTGCTTATTTACGTACCCATTGATCCAAAAATGAGCTTCGTCGCTGAACACAATTTTTCGATAAAAAAGTGGATCTTCAGCCAACTTTCCAAGAGCCCATTCACCAAAAATTCAGCGTTGCGGTAGGTCGTTCGGGTTCAATTCTTGCACCAGCTGTATTTGAAAAGGATTCACACCTAAATCTTTTCGCAAAATTTTCCACGTTCTTTAGTAACAGAGGCCCCATTGCTGCGAACGGCGACGAATCGATAATTGATGGTCATCATTAACACTGACCGATACAGCTGCGATATTTTCTTCAGCTCGCACTCTACGTATGGGTGTTGGTGGTTTGATGACTAAACTGACTATACAATGGAAGAAGTGCGCGATAAACTTTCTTAACAGAACACGCAATTTTATAATAAAATTTAATGATTTGCAAGCGTTGTTCGTTTGTAAGACGATTCATGGTTAAATTATAGACCAAACTGAAGATGTTTAACAGTGAAACAAAACACGAAACGTGCGTCAGCTGTTTAAACCAACTGTTTAAAAAGATAAGAGCTAAAAAATCACCCTTTATATATGTATATTATTTCTCCGTTAGCGTTCTGTGCGACTCTCCTCGATTTGTCAGAAGATATCTTCATCGACCGACGCTGTAATTCGGATATGGCAATGCCACATTGCACACTATCTAGTCGCAAGGGTACCGCCTCGCTGACAAAATTATTTAAAAATATTGTCAAAGGAAAGACGTATTTTGCAACTAAAAGTATCATATCATCATACCACCATGGTTTTGTTGCAGTTAGGGCTACAGTTTCCAATTTAGCCGTTTTCGCTGAATACTGTATTGCAGCTTTCTCAGCAGTACAACAAGTTGACTGTATCTATAGTAACGTTCGATAAAGTATCGCATACAATTTTAATAGATGTACTTCTATTTCTGGGTTTTCTCTCAGTTTTTCTAGATTGGCTGCAATCTTACTTATGTAATAGATATTGTGCCTCATCTGCTCCTTTTTCTGCGTCCTCTGGTGTACCTCATGGGAGTATATTGGGTCCCTTGCCTTTTGTTTTATTTATCAATGATATACGTACATAGTTGTTTTTCTTTTGCCAACTTCTTGGCGGATGCGGATGATTTAAAAATGTATTCTATTATTTCAAACTCGGCGGGTTTATATAAACTGCAAGCTGATGTTAATAGTTTAGTTAATTGGTGTAGAGTTTTTCGATCATATTAAACATATTAAAAAATATTTTAAACTCACGTATTCAAAGACAACTAACGTAATTTCTACATCGGTGATGATATACTCCAATCTGGTTAAATAATTATAGATATAGAAGTTGTTTTTGAAGCACGCTTTCCATTTCTTAATCATATATACCTTATTCTATCTTAAGCGTACTCTATGTGTACTTGGTTTTATAAGAAGGAATGGTCCGAAATTTGCGGACCCATATACTCTTTAGTTTCTTACCAGGTTTTTGCATAATAAATATTCATTCCCTTTCAAGAGGTGAACAAATTATGCCTACAATGCTTCTATTGCTCGTTCTCTCCATGAATATATATTATACGTTTATTAGTTTTATACTTTAAAAAAAACTTTGTTTAAATAAACATAAAAAAACTCGTTTTAATTTGTGTAAATACATATACGCATTGTAAGTAAGTTAAAAGAGGTCTCCTGACAACCTCAGAAGTTGGATAAAATCCACCCTTACGAAAATAAGTGCAATTGTGAGCGTAGAAAAGTTTGAAAGAGTTTGAAGAATAATAAAATACTATCGAAATTAACGCAAATTGGTGAAGTGTGACAAAATTATGAAGGCTATTGTTCGTCATTCTTATCAGCACGTAAAAACTGAAGAGATCTCGTCGTTATTTTGAAATGCTGTGCGCTGCTAGGTGCAAGGAACATCGTTTGCAACGATTCTCTTGTTCATAGTATCATTTATCTCTCAGAGCGTTTCGTTTCTCTTGTTCGTTGCATTACACTTTTCTTAGTATTAAAAGTCTTAGGAGAACTCGTACAAAGTGTGTTTGCCAGCTCCTCTAGGATTATTTTCACGTTACGATCACTTCGTTCTACGCACAACGCTTGCCAATCGTGGCTTACATATGTACATAGTAACACGAACAATAAAATAAAACATAAAAATGGAAAATCTTCGTTCCTCTAAACCAGTGGTCGCCAACCCGTCGATCGCGAGCTACCGGTAGCTCGCAAAGGCAATTCTGGTAGCTCGCGCTGCTCACGTTGCAAAAAATCCAAAAGTCTGAAAATCATACCAGTATTAGCAAATTTCAGAAATTTTCATAATAAATAGATAAACAGCGGCAACACTGCGGTAAGCGATTTCGCGCCGACAAACACGACGCGAAGTCGCGTCTCCGTTCTAGGATCGGCTGGAACCGATTAGCGTGTTCGAGAATTTTTTGGGTTAGAGTTCGAAACATTATGGCAAGCAGTAGTAAGAAGGCGAAGACATACCATTTCCATTCGGAATGGGAAGAACAATACTTCTTCACAGAAGTTAAAGGCAAAAGTGTTTGTTTGTTATGTAATACATCTGTGTCAGTTCCTAAAAAATCATTAAACTGTACATTCGAATTTTGAGAAGGCATTCCCGTTAAATTCTGCCACCAGAAAAGAAAAACTGAAACATTTAAAAATCCAGTTAATGGGACAACAGTCAATATTTTTGAAAACAATCGACAAAAATAAGGCTGCAAGTGAAGCATCTTATCGTGTTTCCCAGATAATTGCACAAAAGAAAAAACCTTATGAAGACGGGGAAATCATAAAACAAGCATTTTTGGAAGCTTCAGATTCTTTATTCGCCAACTTTAGAAATAAAGACGAAATAGTATCTGCTATAAAATCTATGCAACTTTCTGCTAATACAGTGATGAGGCGAGTAGAAGTAATGAGCAATGATATTTTTTTACAGTTAAGAAGTGACTTAGATAACTGTATTTATTTTTCACTGCAACTGGGTGAATCAACAGATGTAGTTGACACCTCACAGATGGCCATATTTGTCAGGATGGCTTTTAGTGATTTTACAATTAAAAAAGATCTTTTGAAGTTTATTCCACTCAAAGGACATACTACTGGGCTAGAGCTGTTTTCTCATTTAAAAAATCTCATCTCTTCTGAGAAAATTCCAATATCAAAAATGGTAGGCCTGACAACTGACGGTGCTCCAGGTATGGTGGGTTGTGATAAGGGGCTCGTGGCGCTATGTCATAAGGATGAAAGTTTTCCACAATTTCTTAGTTGCCACTATATTATACATCAGCAAGCATTATGTGGAAATTTTCTAAACTTGAACAACGTTATGAAACTGGTGGTGAAAATTGTGAACAAGATTGGAGCTCAAGCGTTACAAAGAAGATTATTTAAAGCCTTGGCTGATGAAATTGACTGTCAATACGGAGAGCTACTTCTTCACTCTGAAGTGCGATGGTTTAGCAGAGAACGAGTGCTCAAACGTTTCAATGATGTCCTGCCTGCTATACTCCAATTTTTCAAAGAACGCGATGAACCGATTCCTGAACTGGAAAATTCGACTTGGCTCAGAGATTTTGGTTTTCTTGTGGACATTACAGAGAAATTAAATGAGCTTAACTTGCAGCTTCAAGGCAGGGATAAAGAATTAGCGGAAATGATTTCTGATATAAATGCATTTATTACAAAACTTGAATTTTGGGAACAAAACCTAAAAAACCGCGATACTAAGCATTTTCCTATTCTTTCCGAAAAGATATCCAAAAATCTATTAGAGCCCTATGACAGTAAATATCATATGGAAATAGTTTCTAACTTGAAGGAAAACTTCAAAAATCGTTTCAAGGATTTCAGCAAAATTGCTTTAGTGACGCAATTTGTTGTTTCACCCTTTATGGACATTGATATACAACAGTTTGCAACTTGTGTTATGAACAACTTTGGCGAAGACATTGCTGTGACAGAAATTGAACTGATTGCTTTTCAAAGTGACTTGACCTTAAAATCTTTAGGTTCAAATACAAAATACATATGGACTTTAGTAAGTAAAGATAAGTATTCAGTTTTATGTCGTGTTGCGTTGAAAGTGAAAGCGTTATTCAGCTCAACTTATTTGTGTGAATCTTCTTTTTCCAATATGAAATTTATTAAAAATAAATGCCGCAATCGGCTTACAGATATACATTTGGATAACTGTGATAACTGTATTCGAATGACTGTATCAAATTATACTGCAAATATTAAAAAAAATATCGATGAGTCAGAGTGTCAACTTTCTCATTAAATATGCTCTTTTTATCTGCCCATATTTTATTTATATAATAATGTACTATTACTGTTTTGTTGTTTTTTTAAGTCGCTTGTGATTTGCCATTATGACTGCAAAAAATTTTGTTACGATTGATAGGTGTGAACATGGATGTAGTTATGCATAAGTATAAGCACTATAAGTCATAAGTTTATTATATATAGAACGTATATTTGTAAAATAAATACATGTATTGTATGTCGAATATAATTGTGTATTATTTAATTTATGTTGGCTTGTGCAAGTAGCTCGCTGTTTATTTCAAAATCTTGAAAGTAGCTCAACACATTGAAAAGGTTGGCGACCACTGCTCTAAACTATGCTGAATTTGGACAATAACAAATAAAACGGTTAGAACGTTTTGACGAACATTATTTAAGTTCTAGTTCAGAGTTATCACAACGTGTAGCGAAATTAGAAAAAACAATTCGTACAATGGGGCAACAGCAAAATAATGGTGTGAGATCAAGTGATTTCATACCCCAAAGTATTTCCTCGCAAATAGATACACAGACAGCGCTTTTATCGACAAATTTGCACACGGTGCAATCGCTGGTGGCACGGCTGCAGTCCTCATTTTCGCAGGCGCATCAGCCAGCGCCAATGCAAGTATTTGGATTTGGTTCCGTTAATAATCAAATTCTCCACTAGTTGCGGTTGAGAGGTTTTTGTCAGATGACAATAAAATTGTGTCGTCTGCAAATGTTGCTATAATTGAATTAGTTTCTTCTGGTAGTGGTATGTCAGAGGTAAATAACACATATAGCAGTGGTCCTAGAACGCTGTCCGGAGGAACTCCTGCTGGTATTGGATGTATATGTGAGTATTTGTCATTGTATTTAATGTAGAAGCATCGATCAGTAAGGTAGCTCTTGATAATTAAATAATAGACCAGTAGTAATATTGTCCTAATTTTATGCAAGAGGCCTTTGTACCAAACTTTGTCAAAAGCTTTTGCGACGTCCAAAAATACAGCAAAGCAGTTTCGTTTGTTTTCCATGTCTGAAATTAATTTTTGTGTAACTCGATGTATTTGTTGGATAGTTGAATGTTTTTTTCGTAAACCGAATTGATGATCTGGAATCATGTTTTTCGTGTCAAGTATTGGGGTAATTCTATCATGTAAAAGTTTTTCTGCAATTTTAGATATCCGACTATATAGGCCTATAGGTCGATATGAAGTTAGAGCTTTTGGGTTTTTACCCGGTTTTAGTAGCGCAATGATTTCTGCGACTTTCCATACTTTTGGGAAGTATTGTAAGCGAAACATTGCATTAAACACGTTCATCGTTCGATAGGACATTTTCGAAATAATTTCCCAATGTCACTGCTTTTTCATCATTTGTTAAAGCACATGTGTTGTCTTTTCTTAGTGGGGGTTGATGCTTTATCTGGTTTTTCAGTTTTTTTGTACATTTCCACAAGGTATAACTTGTGTCACGAGTAGGAGTTAAATTTTTTAAGATATTTTCCAATTTCCTTATTTTTTACGTCACATAAACAAGTCTTCAATTTTTTTGTGGCTAAGATTAATTTCTGTTTGTCTACAGGAGATCTGGTTGTTTGCCATATTTTTCTCATTCCAGACAGTCCTCTTTGTAAATATTTGGGGTGCTGTCTCTAGAGGGTAAATTGTTGATGTGTAGTTAAGTATTATCGGCGAGTGGTCAGAAGTTTGCTCATAACTTGGTTTAAGCTTCAGCTGGTTATGGTTAATATTTTTTGTTGTGCAAAAGTCGATTAAATCTGGAATTTTTTTAACGTCAGTAGGCCAGTAAGTTGGTTCAACCGTACTTATAAACCTGCAATTTTTTTATGGATTGCGCTAATTAAATATAAACCTTTTTTATTAGTCAACCTTGAACCCCAGTCAGTATGCTTTGCGTTTAAGTCTCCTCCAGCAATGGATCTGTTGTCTAATGTCTTAAAATAATAATCATATTGATCCGTCTTTATCAAGTGTCGTGGTGGACAATAGATAGAAGCTATTAATATGGGTCCTTGGTTGTCAACAATTTGTAATGACGTTTCTTGGGTGTGAGGTGACGCATAGGGCAGTCGTTCAGTATGCTTTATGTTTGTTTTGATGATAATGGCTGTTCCTCCATGAGCTTTTCCGTCGGGGTGATTAGTTGCATATAATTTATATCCAGGAAATGTTAAATAACTTTTGTCTGTGAAATGTGTTTCTACAATTAACGCAATATCAATTTTTCAGTCAATTAAAAACCGCTTCAGCTCTGAATATTCCCGAGGTAGTCCATTTGCATTCCAGATAAGAATTTTTGTGTTAATACTTTCGTCCATTCGAGCTATTCATTAACATTGTAATTGTGTTCATCATATTAGTCATTTGGGTGATTAAAGTTTTTATCATGTCTTTGAGTTCATCAATATCTTTGTTGTTTTGAGGTTTGCTAGTTAGTTCTGGTTCCATTACCTTTGGATTAAATGAAGCTATAGCATCAGCATAACTATACCTGGTAATACTGTTGATTTTGTGATGTTTGTGTTTTGGTTTGTTATGACTTCCTTTTTGCATAAAGGTGGGAATCGCTGAATTTTTAAGGCTTTATATATTTCGCAGCCTTTGTAATTGGCGATATGATTACCTCCACATAGTGCGCATTTCACTTGAATGGTCGGATTGTTGCATTCGCTTGTTAAATGTATTTTTTTTTGCTGCGCATTTTACACATACTGAGTCTCTTGTGCAATAATTTTTTGTTTGTCAATATTTCGTGCATTGTGCAATTATCCTTTTATGATGTGGCGCCTCAAACGATACGATGCAGTGCATTAGTTTGTCTATGTTGTAAATATCTTTGTTATTAGTATTCGTTTCCAGTACAATAAAAAATAGTGGAAATGGTTTTTTTGTTGTTCTTTGTGTTATATTAAATATATTTATGACTATATGACCTTTTTCTCTTAATTCATTCTTTATTTCTTCTTGGTCCACAGAAGGATGCATGTTGCGTAATACTACTTTAAACCCCCTCTCATTTTTTGGTTTGAGAGTATGCAGTTTTGTTCCTTTTTGTTTTAGCATTTGATAAATTTGAGTGTACGTTTCTAAGTCATTTGCTTGAACTCGTACATCATTATTTCATAGGATTTTTAGGACAAAATTGCTATTTGCTATTGCTATAAGTGCAATTTGCATTTTTTAGTGTCTTGATGCATGCCACACCTTGCATATATAATATGTTTATTGGTGGTGGTTTATTATTATAATTCTTATTTTTTCGCTAATTAAATTTTGAGTAGTAGTAGCAGTGTTCTGCCCACTGTTCGCTTGTGTATTTGTTTCGTTGTTTTCATTTTCGTCATCAATAGCAAGAGATGCAAATTTGTTTGTGGACTTGTATCGCCGCTTAGCCAGTAGTTTGGTAATTTGTTTTGGCTCAAGTTCATTCTTGTTTTTTGTTTTTTATTGGTGGTTGACAAAGTTGAGGACTTTATGGGTGAGTTTCGTAATCTCTTTATGAGAGGATGCGGTGTGTTCATTTGCACCTTTAAGGCGTGAGGTTGTACACTAGAAGGTGGGGAGATGGCAAGCGAAGGTTTATTTGATACGGTTGTTGTTGCAGTACTAGTGTACAGAATTGATGTCGTTGTTGATGATGAGTTCGTTCTGGTTGTTGTTGGCATTCCGTTTGTGCTCACGCACGCTGTGAGACCGCCATTAAACGGCTTAGCATGAAGGTTGACGCTCTCTACGCTTTGCGGTAATTGCCGGAGTGCTCACAGTTTCAAAAGTCATTGTTTTTGTTACAGGTTCAGTCGCGGATTGCTTCCTTCTCCGCGTGAGAGAGTGCCGCACACTCATCTTGCCTTCTGATTATTTGTTTGTTCACTTTGTTTTTATTTACTTTTCGATTTTTATTTCTTAGTTTGTTTATTAACAAGAAATTGTTTGTAATTATGTTTGTAACACTTGCCTCTTCTATGAGTGAGTCTCTGTCTCTTTAATAATAAATGTAATAAGTATTTTTCCATATTAGATCTACGAATGGGGTATTACCAAATAGAGCTCGATGAACATTCAAAGCAGTTTACGGCATTTGTTTCCAACGAAGGCTACTACGAATTCAATAGAATGTCTTTTTTGGTTGGTCAACGCTCCGGCTGTGTTCCAAACAGTAATAAATAGATTGGTCGCCGAAATGACACAGGACATATTTAGATGACCTCATTATAACAAGTCGCACTATTGAGGAAGGTCTACAATGTCTCGAAAAGGTTTTGGCTTTTCCGAAACTAATTTTTGCAAACTAAAATTTATTATCTCGGTCACGTCACTTTGGGTCTCACCGTCCTCTTCAGACAATTTGTTCCTGATTGCTCCTTGATAACAAAGCCATTAACAACACTTTTACGCAAATCCGAACAAAATAATTTTGTCTGGACTGAGCTACAGCAGACAGCGTTTGAAAGAGTTATCAAACTTTTGACAACCACTCCAGTTTTGGCACTCTACGACCAATCCGCGCAGCATGAGGTGCGGTCACGCAGGCATACTGATGGAATCGTACGACGGTAAGACATGGCAACCAACAATGTATCATACTGCAGTCGTCACTGTACAGACACCGAGAGTCGTTATCACTCTTATGAGTTGGAAGCTCTCGCCGTTGTTGAAGTGCTTGAACGATCTCGCATTTACCTACGGGGCAAGAAATTTCGCTTAGCGACTGACTGTTCAGCAGTTGCCAAAGTACGTGCTAACAAGGAACTCAAGCCTAAGATTTCTCGATGGGGGTTGAATATATCAGAATTCGATTTCGAAGCCGTACATCGTTCCGATAGATGCGATGAGTAGAGTACCTGACCAGCTCGCTGAAAATGTAGAACCAGCCGATTCTATATTCGAAATAGCGTCCGACGTCAACCATTGGCTTTATACCATGCAGATCCAAGATATAAAACTACATGAAGTTATCAGCATACTGCAAGAAATCACAACGAAAGCCAGAAATTAAGAAGTATTTTCGTATCCTGAATCCTCGCCTTTATCGTCAAGAAGACGATGGACTCAAATTTGTCGTCCCTACGTCCGTCAACTATGCCATGACAAAATGGCTCATCACGGGACTATTGTTCGTATTCGCAAAATGTTTTGGTTTCCGCAAATGCGGAAATATATTAAAAGTTATATCGCCGCGTGTGTTGAATGCTGTTATCGGAAGGCAAAATCTGGTAAAGTAGAAAGCACATTGCACTTCGATCTGGCAGAACTGATACCTTTCCACGTGATTCACATTGATCACCTCGGTCCCTTCGTTCGAAGTAACAAGGGAAATTTTTACGTATTAGCAATTTCCGACGCATTCTCCAAATATCTTGTAGTTAAGCCGGTTCGTGATACGCTGACAAATCATGTTTTAAATGCATTAAATGACTTGACCGGTTATTTCGGGTTGCCGGTTAAAGTAATTACCGATCGTGGGACCGCCTATACGTCAAAGACATTTAGTTAATATTGTCAGGAAAACGGTATAAGACCCATTAAACGGCCGTACGCACTCTACGGTCTAAAGAGCAAGTCGAGCGCGCTAACCAAATTATAATAAACGTTTTCCGTACTTCCGTTGATAATCCGAAAGATTGGGACTTAGTATTACGGGATTTGAAATTGAGCATTAGCTCGCAAAAGGATAAAACAACCGGTTATAGCCCAAGTAATCTAATATTTAACTTCAATTTGCTCGATATTGTACACATCCAGTTAGTAGCCGCCGTACACAACGACATAAGCGAAACCGCTAAGAAAATTCCTATAGACGAACAACGTAATCTAGCTTCTGAGCGACAAAAATGGAAGAAGTGTGTTGACAAAAAACATGCACTTCTTCTATTATATCGTGAAGATAATTAAGTCGTTATCGAGAACAAAGCAGACGCTACTGGTGAGTCACGAAAATTATAGCCAAAGTATCGTGGTCCGTATCGTATCGAAAAGGTTTTAAACAACGACCGCTATCTAATAGAATATATACCGGGAATGCCTAGAACTCTTCTGTTTACGAATCTAGCAAACTTAAACCCTGGTGTGGCTTCTGTCCTGAACTCGACTCAAGTAGTACCGATTCTGAAGACAATGGAATCGGAGACCATTCCATGTCAGGAAGGGCCGACTGTCACCGAGCCCGGTAGCTCTGCAACTAGATAGTGTGCAATGTGACATCGCCTTGCCCGAAATGCAGCGCCGGTTGATGAAGATATCTCCTGACAAATCGAGGGGAGTCGCACAGAACGCAAACGGAGATGGTTGCAAACACTAGGAATAATATATATATATGTATATAAGCATTTATTGGTTTTATACTTTTAAATTTTTTTTGTTTTTGCCTCCTTTATTAATTACACCTGTCGTATGGCACTAAGTAATTATTTCTACAGCTTGGATTTCATAACATTAATTATGATCAATATTACATTTTTGTTAAGTTTTTGTGTGAGTTTACAAGTGTACTCGTATGTACATAGCTTTAAATTATTCTAGTTATCAGCTGAGTTGGGATTGGTCGTTTGAGCCGTCTAGAGTTAGCCCTTTCTGCTGATGGAAGTTGTCGCATGTCAGTATTTGTATGGTTCATTAAACGGACAGTATGAATTGTGCTGCGTTTGCGGATGATTTCTGCTACTGTATCGATGTTGAGGTCGCGATGAATCTCTTCCTTTGGGACGTAGCAAGGTGCATTGGTTATAGTTCTGAGTATTTTTGATTGTAGTCGTTGAATAATGTTAAAGTTACTTTTACCAGCAGTTTCCCAGATTTCTATGCCGTATGCCCAGATTGGTACAATCACAGTTTTGTATATAAGGGTTTTATTCAGCAATGACAGTTTCGAGCGCCTGCCAAGTAGCCAGTATAGTTGTCGGAATCTGTTTTTTACCTAATTTCTTTTCACCGTAATATGTTCTTTCCGGAGAAGTTTAGAGTCAATAGTCATTCTAAGGTATCTTGCTTTGGTGTTTATTGGGATTTGTAAATTGTTTATTGTCAGATTCTTGTGTCCTACTTTCTTGTTAGAATAAACTGCATGAATTGTTTTGCGACTATTGATTTGTATACCGCAAGCCTTAAACCAGGTTAGTGTTTTGTTCAAAATCTGTTGTAACTTATTTGTTGCTGCTTCTAAGGTGTTATGAGTTGCCAATAGTACGGTGTCATCTGCAAAAGTTGCTATCATGTCGATAATTGCAGGCAATGGAATATCAGCTGCGTATAGCACATATAAAAAGTACAGGCCTTAGTACACTGTCCTGAGGTACACCGGCTTCCATGAGTTGAATGTTAGAGTATTTGTCTCTATATTTCACATAAAAGTATCTGTTTGCTAAATATCATAGCTTTTCATTAACAAATAGTAGTCGAGTGGAAGATACTGTATAAGTTTAAATATTAAACCTTGTGCCACACTCTGTCGAAAGCTTTCGCTACAACAAGATACAGAGCAACGCATGTATTTCTTTTATCAATTTCTGACAATATATTATTTGTTACTCTATGTGCCTGTTGTATTGTTGAATGTTTTCTACGAAATCCGAATTGGTGTAAAGGAAATAAGTTTCGCGCCTGTAGTATGGGGTCAAGGCGGTCAAGTATAAGCTTCTCAAAAAGTTTAGATAATAATGGTAATAAACTAATTGGTCTATATGAAGAAGCTTCAGAGGCGTCTTTATTAGGTTTGAATATTGCGATGACTTCAGCAAACTTCCAAGGCAGTGGAAAATACTTCATGCGTAATGCTGAGTTAAATATATTTCTTAAGTAGAAAGTGGCTTTGTCAGGTAACTCTCTTAGAATCTTTTCTGTGATTCCGTCATATCCTGGGGATTTATTTACGTCAATTTTTTCCTCAATTGCTATTCGTATTTCATTCGAAGTTATTTTGAGCATGAAATTCAGAATTGTCAATGGCTTGGTTATTATGTTGATTTGTAAATGTTTTTTTTTAAATGATCAGCGAGTAATTTTGCTTTTTCTTTAGGTGTTTTCGCCCAAGAATTTGTCCTTGTCTTTAGGGGAGGTTGGTGAATAACTGTGTTATCGCCTTCAGGCCTTCAGGCAGGCCATAGTGTATAGTTTGTAGGTAGCTCTAGTAGGTCCCAGTGATGCGAAGTATTTTTCAAATTTTTCGTCCTTGTCCACTTTTAATATATCTTTAATTTCTTTTGTTGCTATATTCAGGCGTTTTTTTAATATCTGGTGAACATATAGATTGCCATTTTTGCCATTGTTGCCTTAGTTTTCGTTTTCCTCTGATTTTTTCCAAGATTTTATGGGGTAATTTGTGTTTGTTGTTATATACATATATATATATAATTGGCTCGTACACCCTTTTCGGGTGTTTGGCCGAGCTCCTTCTCCTATTTGTGTTGTGCGTTTTGATGGTGTTCCACAAATGGCGGCCGCCGTAGCCGAATTAGTTGGTGCGTGACTAACATTCGGAATTCACAGAGAGAACGTAGGTTCGAGTCTCGGTGAAACACCAAAATTAAGAAAAACATTTTTCCAATAGCGATCGCCCCTCGGCAGACCATGGCTAACCTCCGGCTGTATTTCTGCCATGAAAAAGCTTGTGTTTGTTGTTACTCATCTTGATTATAGTTGTGGAAGTTGTTGTTGCATACACTATACTGTCATTGAAGTATGCGATTGCGGAGTCTATTTCTTTTTCGCTCTTTAGGGCAACTTTAATGTTAAGGCTTTGCTCCATAATTTCACGAAAATAGTTCCAGTTCGTATAATTATTGTAAAATTTATGTGTCTTGTAGTTTAGGATAGGACTGGTTTCATAGCTGAATAATATTGGAGAATGCTCAGATGAGAAGTCAAAGCTTGGAGTTATTTCCAGTTGCTCACTTTTAATATCTTTCGTAATGTAAAAATCAATTAAATCAGTCGCTTCCGCATATCAGTTGGCCAATAAGTTCGTTCTCCAGAGCTTAAAAGTTACTTTTATTTTCTATTATTGCATCGTAAAGATTTTTTGCTTTCGTGTTTGTTATTCTGGATTCCCATAGGGTATTCTTTGCATTGGAATCTCCGCCTGTAATAAAACGGCCTTCAAGAGTTTTATGAAAGGCAAAGTATAGTGTCTTAGAATTTGTATGTTTAGGAGGGCAGTATAGGGTTAAATGTCCACTAAAGACCTCAATTTGTATAGATGTCGCTTGCAAGTCGTCACGTCTTTGGTTGACATCAATGCATTTAATGTCTTTGTTTATAATTACTGCCGTTCCACCATGTGCCTTGTCATCAGGGTGATTGGTGAGATAAATAGTATAGTTAGGAATGTTTCAATACTTTCTATCTGTGAAATGTGTTTCAGGTATTAGAACTGCGTCTATGTTATTGCTTTTTAGGAATAAATAAACATAAAAAAACGATTCATTGTATGTATTCATTGATGTAAATACATACATAAATACCCTTCTCAACACCTTCCAATGACAGATTCAAACACTGAACGTAAAGAAACGCGGTAAACTGGGTCTGTCAGTTTGAACCAGCTGCATCACTTACAACTTCAGACTGAGTTTAATGTTGTTTTTCATGTCATAATTATTATATAGAAATCTATTTATACAATTAAATTTTTTTATGTTATGTTAATACATTACATAAGCTTTCACTTTTTTTCTTAATTTTAAACTTGCTAATTTGTTACATTTATTCTTGAGTATTTTAAGCTCGCGTGTGAACCAAGAAAGCTTGTACTGCGTTTTTTTTATAATTAAAGAGATAACGACAGATCTCAACCGCTAATAGCCGTTAGGTCTTCTCATCTTTCGCCGCTTTGTCTGCTATTAAATAGTGATTTAAAACTGATCAGATTTGTGTTTGCTGCACTGTAACTCATGTTTTTGTTTTGGCCTCTCGTACGCTATTGTTGCCAGTCGATTCGCTAAACTTCGCTATTGTAACAGTATTTTATCGTAGGTATATTTCGATCAGTAACAAAATCTGTTTAAACTAATAGGACTATGAATAAGTTCGTTTCGGTTTTACAACAGATGGCGTAACTTGGTTATTATTCCATCGATCCACATTTCCAAACATTCATTGGAGAGCTACTGTCGTAAGGCACAAACGTCAGTATAAGTTTTTTATTTGAAGCGTAAACAACAATATTTTTACCACACTTGAAAATGTCGAATTTCGTGCCAAATAATGTGTTTTTGCGGGGAATTCTTCTTCATTATTTTAATATGAAGAAAAAAGCGCCGAAAGTCATCGTATCTTGGTGGAAGTTTATGGTGAGCATGCTCTATCTGAGCGAACGTGCCAGAAGTGGTTTGCACGCTTTAAAAGTGGCGATTTTGGCTTGGAAGACGAAGAACGCGAGGGTGCGCCGCCAAAGTTCATGGATACCGAATTGGAGGAATTGCTCGATCAAGATCCGGCTCAAACGCAAGAAGAGGTTGCAAAAACTTTGGGAGTTGATCAATCAACCATTTCCAAACGTTTAAAAGCCATGGGAATGATCCGAAAGGTAGGCCATTGGGTGCCGTATGAATTGAAGCCAAGAGACGTTGAACGCCGTTTTATGGCATGCGAACAACTGCTTCAAGGGCACAAAAGAAAGGGTTTTTTGCATCGAATTGTGACTGGCGATGAAAAGTGGGTCCATTACGACAATCCAAAACGTCGGGCAACGTATGGATACCCTGGCCATGCTTCAACATCGACGTCGGCGCAGAATATTCATGGCCTGAAGGTTATGCTGTGTATCTGGTGGGACCAGCTGGGTGTTGTGTATTATGAGCTACTGAAACCGAATGAAACGATTACGGGGGATGTCTACCGACGACAATTGATGCGTTTGAGCCGAGCACTGCGAGAAAAACGGCCGCAATACGCCGATAGACATGACAAAGTTATTTTGCAACATGACAATGCTCGGCCACATGTTGCACAAGTGGTCAAAACATACTTAGAAACGCTCAAATGGGATGTCCTACCCCACCCGCCGTATAGTCCAGACCTTGCGCCATCCGATTACTATCTCTTCCGATCGATGCAACATGGCCTGGCTGACCAGCACTTCCGTAATTACGATGAAGTCAAAAAATGGATCGATTCGTGGATTGCGGCAAAACCGACCGAATTTTTCACAAAGGGAATCCGTGAATTGCCAGAAAGATGGGAAAAAGTAGTAGTAAGCGATGGACAATATTTTGAATATTAAATTTGTAACCATTTTACGTCAATAAAGTTTCAAATTTCGAAAAAAAACCGCACGAACTTATTCATAGTCCTATTAATTTCTGCATTTTTCTTATTACATATGTATATATGGAACAATTAAGCAAAAGTTCAATGTACTGAAGCAACCATTACTTACCTCACACAGGACACTCACTTATCATAGTCTTGAAACACAGAAAGCCTTACTGGGATAACGCCACACAGAAATTACCATTGGGTCAACGCAACACATTAGCGGTGCAGTCACAGAACCATAGCAGTGCACTGAGTGCACTATACTTATCGGTTGGTCAGTTTCTTTGTTCGATTAGATGTCCTGCGAATCAGGAGCCAATACAAAAGTGTGTACATTAAAAATGTAATTTCGGCACGACAAACATCACGCCACCACTCGTAGTAGCTGCAACAAAAAATTGCAACACCATACATACATATATCACCGTTTTGCCGTTCGTTTTCGTCACTCACCATTCTTCGTCATTGCCTACCCCCTGCTAATAGTTCTAAGACGCATTGATTCTTGGCTTGACCGCTAAACGCACCTGTTCTTTAATACAACTAATTGCAAGATGTTAATAAAGTCAAATACTCACAGCTAAAAAAACGTTTCTAGCTCCAAAAAAAACTGTTCCAGATATAATTTCATAAAATATAATTATCGTATATTATTTTTTCGTCTCAAGTCACGGCAAAATGATAGAAAGCGATCATGACAATGTAAAGGTGCAAAGTCCTCTGCAACGCGAAGAACATCTTAGAATCGTTCGCATAAAAATGAAACAACGACAATCGTTAATCACTCAGCTCAATTTGTTAAAAACTAATACAATCCATCTGGGCGAACTTTCGCTCAAAGATGTAGAGGCAAGGCTAGCCCTGTTGGAGCGTCACTAAAGCGCCCTAGATGAACTGCAGTCGCAAATAAAATTTTTAGACTAGACTCAATTTGAAGGTGACATTCGCTCCATGGTGGATGATACTGACTGTGAAGTCAAGGCGGCATATGCAGAGAGGCTCGCCTTATTGCGGACTATCGGAATAGAAGTGCCGTTAAGCAGTACAGTTGGCCAACAGTCAGCGCCATCATCGCGGACGCAGTTCAATTTGCCCAAATTTCAGCTGTCATCCTTCAACGGATCTCATCGAGAATGGCTTGACTTTCGTAGTATGTTCTCCGTGAACTACTTCAAGCTCGCTACGACCACAAAAGTAACATTTACCAGTCTTATTTGCACCATATTTTCGAGATTCAGCGCATGACCACACTAAGCGTTAAAGCTCCTAGCGATTTCGTTGACGTCATTAATGCAAATATACGAGCATTGCAGTCAATGGTAACCCCAGATCAAACTGGAAACAGCTTGTTCCTTCATCTAGTTGTTTGAAATCTAGAACAAAAGATACAGCTGAAGTGGGAATAGGAGTTAGCAGCAAGGTGGGACCGGGAATCATCATCAACGGCAATCCAGCTACAAACATGGGACGACATAGCCGCATTCCTTGAGCGGCGTTGCCAACTCATCGATATCATTGACACCACCACAGAGTCCACCAAGGTGTCGCATCAAAAACACACCAACTCATCATCATCGTCATCTTTAATGCCAAAGCATCAACCACAATCAAAACAGCTATCTATCATCGCCACCAAACAGCAAAACTGCTCCTTGTGCGATCAACAAGTTTTTCACAACGCCTTCAAATGTTCGCCATTTATGAAAATATCACCTTTCCAGTGCTATGATGTCGTATAGAAGAAGAATCTGTGCTTAAACTGCTTGGGCCAAAACCACACATCCAAGCAGTGCCCATCGACGCATAGATGTCAAGTATGTCGGGTGAGTCATCACACGCTGTTGCACAGAAATTCCAGTAGTATTACTGGCTACAGCCATTGTTCAGCTTCGTAGTTCTTCGGGTTCTTTAGTACTCGCACATGTAATTTCTCGATTCCGCCTCACAACTGCACTTCATTACCGAACGCATGGCTCAGCTGCTTCGTTTTACACGGGACAAAGTTCCGTTAGAAATCAGTGGGAGAGGTTTATGCGGAGCTAGGTCTCAGTTCTTATGCAAGGTAGAGATGCGCTCTCAACATGCAGCTTATTCGTAAGCAATGGATGCGGTTATTATGAACACAATAACCCCGTTCCGACCACGCACACCGTTGAACACATCATCATGGAATATCCCAAAAATTATAACCGTGGCCGACAAAACATTCAACACCCCATGTCCAATGGATTCGCTGAGAGGAGCAAGCATCTTTTACGATTTACTGTCGGTTGGGCAGATCAGCTTCGGCGAGAATAAGCCCATCCTTCAAAAAACTAAAGTTTGTTGGGTGGTAGCTGGAGCCGTTACAAACCACCCACTGTTATCGTCAGCTACGTTGGTTTTATAATATACTACAACTATCGCGACTGACTGCATGTTATCGAATTCACGGTCCTCACAACTTGCAGAAACGCAACTAATATGTCGTCACCAATATTACAGCCGTCCCTTGATCAAATTTTGGAAAAATTCTGGCACATCGAACATTATCCGGACCAAACACAATCAAGCCTAACTATTGATGAAAGAGAATGCAAAAAATATTTCGAAAATACTACTAAAAGATGCCCCACTACCACTAAATTCATCGTACGCCTGCCGCTTAAGGAACCACCTCAATCTTTGGGTATCTACTTCTTATGACATAGCACTGAAACAACTTTTGTCCATTGAAAATAAACTTCGCCACAACAGATGCCTTGAAAGGGACTATAATTCGTTCATGAAGGAATACATCGCACTACACCACATGGTCCACGTCCTCTTTCCAGATGCATGTTTAAACTACATAACGCACCACGCAGTCGAGAAACTGGACAGCAGCGCGACGAAACCTCGTGTGGTGTTCGATGCGTCACGCCGAACATCAAATGGCAAATCTTTAAACGATATTCTTCATGTAGGCCCTACCATACAAGATGATTTTGTTTCAATTCTCATCAGATTCAGGCAGCATGTTTTCGTGGTAATGTCGGCCATCACCAAGATGTATCGCCAAATCATAGTAGACACAGAAATTCTTACTGGGATAACGCAACACAGAAATTACTACTGGGACAACGCAACACATTTGCGGTGCAGTCACAGAACCATAGCAGTGCACTGAGTGCATTATATGTACTTAGCGCTAGGTCAGTTTCTTTGTTCGATTAGATGCCCTGCTAATCAGGAGTCAATTCAAAAGTGCGTGCATCACGCCACCACTCGTAGTAGCTACGAAAAATCACACCACCATACATATATCACCGTTTTGCTTTCGTTTTCATCACTCACCATTCTTCGTCATTGCCTACCCCCTGCTAATAGTTCCTAGGCATATTGATTCCTCGCTTGACCGCTCAAGGCACCTGTTCCTTAATACAACTAGTTGTAAAGATTTTTATATTGCTAACAACAAATAGAAATAAATTGTTAATAAAGTCAAATATTCAAAGCTAGAAAAACGCGTCTAGGTCCAATACGAAGCTTATTTGCGAAAATAGCAAAAACAGGGGAAAAACTTATTTATTTTGTTTTATTTCTTTTCTCAACATAAGATACTAAAAAGTGTCCACTCAGTTAAAGAAGATGAACTATTTATATCTTGTTTTTAAAATTCCAGATTTCCAAAATTCAGATAGTCACGCGCAAACTGCAATATCTTTGCACATACGAAAGGTTTGCCGTTTAAATTTGTTTCCCTCAGCATCTTTCGAAAAGTTTCTTACCTTTGAGTCTTTGTTGCTGAATTTTTCTTCACTTGGCGCACTAATCACAAACATTCATTCTCTGTGAGAGTTTTGTTTGTGACCTGTCGTCCCTTATTTACCCCACGATTTTCATCCCTAAAACGTTGAATAATGTAATGAACTGTAGACGAACTTAAATGTACAATTTCAGCTATTTTACGATGGGGCATTCCTATTTTGAAATGCTCGAAACTCACGCTTTTCTACCAAATGCTCTAACTCACTCTTTTCTGTCGTAGTACCCGGTCTACCTTTTTGCAATTATTTCGACATGAAGTCGCTCGTGTAAGTAATTACGATCATTTTGAACCCAGAACCATTAAAATCGGTTCGTTTTTGACTAAGTTATAAGCATTTAAAAAAAAAGTTTCTGATATAATTAAAAAAATCGATTTTGACCCGAAAAACAAAATTGCCGATAAATCGTGAACAATTTTTTTTCGGGCGAACAAAAAAATATGTGTCTCATTATTTTGACCAGAGAGCAACATTCTTGAGTTACATCGAAATCGACGAACATGTCCCGAATAGCCCGGTTGAATTGAAATGGAAAGCATCAGCTGTTATTTCACCATTTTTAAATTTTATTAAGAAGGTTCCTTTTTGTTTGATTTTTGATTTATTACAATTATGGGATATACCTAGATTAAAATTTTTAAATGTTAACAATTCCGGCAAGACTTCCTTAACAGTTGGTTCGAACAATGACTGAAATTCACAATTTGCTTTAAATTTAAGGATATTCATTATGCAACTGTCTTTTAATGTTATTAAATTTTTTTCTTGGTTATCTTTTACATTTTTGCATAAACATTATTATTATCGTGTGTTAAATTTTCGTATTCGTCTAATATTAATGACATATTATTAGCATATGAATTGGTTCAAATGGTATTTTAGATAGGATTCTAGAGGAGAATTTGGGTATTATTTGGGTAAGGGTAGGTAGGTATGTAGGTAGTGCCAGTCACTAGTCCAACTAACTTAGACCGTTGCCGATCCTTTGTGATACCACAGTAACTGTTTGTCTACTACTCCTCGCTAAACCATTATGTTTTAAGTGTAAACCCATTCATTTGGCTGACACTTATATGCCTAAGATCATCACTATCATTTGGAAACGATGAACCAAAGTATCTAAACCTAGTGGCATGCCTCGCGGGACAGCAACGGAGAAGGTGTCTAATGGACTTTTCCTCTTCCTCATTCTGCAATAATTGAAATCAATTTTGAGGATGTCGATCTATGAGACAGTGGCTTGTGATTAGTGCAACTAACATGGAAATGTTCTTGCTTGACTTATTAAGTAGCGCCTTTGAGTGACTGGCGTCCCATTTTGGCCTATCAAAACATTTCGTGTTGGCTGAGGTGACAATGCTACTTGCACCTCTTAGTTTATAGGTTGAGAGCGATATACCTACAAACTCCATATCAAAAGGGAAGCGAGTGGTAGTGCCCTCTCTCGCTAATTTGTCTGCCTTACAATTCCCTGGTATGTCACTATGCCGTGGCACCTACTTATATCAAATGGACGCGGAAAGGGATGTAAAAATAAAAGAGTATTCACAACATCAGAGGGCGTAGTTCCAAGCTATAAGCGCCATACGTTGAGCCCCTTGAAGCCTGTTTCTAATCGTTGTCTTGTCGAGTGTCGTCCATCCCTAGAGTAGGATGGGTCTGATAAGGGTCATATACAGCCAGTGAATGTTCTTCGGAGGGAGACCCCCCTGCGCTCTATTGCCTTTTGGCATGAGAATAGAGCTACAGTGGCTTTATTTATTCTGTCCTCTACATTCATGTTCCAATTTAGTTTCTTGTCGCGAATTACACTTAAATATTTGGCGCTATCTCTTATTTCTAACCTTACACCATTTAATGTTATTTCCTCGAAAACAGCACGAATGTTTGTTTTTTTGAGGATTTACATAAAAACCGCTATTGAGAGTCCATCAAGACAGCTCATTAAGAATGGCCAGCATTAAATCGTTCAGAGTTGAAAGATATTTTCCATATGTGGCAACCACTATGTCGTTTGCATAAGCAATTATTTTACATCCTCGACCATCGATCATCAAAAGCGTATCGTGGACGGGCCACAGAAGAAAAGAAAGAACGTCTCCTTGAGGAGTTTCTCTACAGACCGCCCGAGCGGTGTAAAAAGCGCCTAATTTGCGTACTAATTGGGAAATATTTAGTATAATGTATATCGCTTTGAAAAAAACGTTAAAAGGGGGGGATAGAGGGGTGTACCCCCATCTTAAAATTGAAAATCGAACCTGCCGGAGGCTTATAGATTTTAAGTAATTTGATGTTAAAGTTCTCTAATTTAGCGAAAAGTTGGTGTTGCCATACACCTGAAATAAAAACGAAGTTCGTATGGAGGAATGTTTAGTGGAAGGTTCATTGTAAATTTTTTCATTTTTTGCTGTAATTTTAAATTGAGAAATATTTTTGAAAATAAATACATACAACTCATCGAAACTTAAAAACAATGATATTAAGCGTATCACAAAAAATAATAAAGTAATTAAAAGCCAAAAATTACGGTTTATAAGTGTATTGTATTGCTTCGATCAGTTTTACAAACGGGTCCTCATGCATAGCACTTTTTTCGCATGGGCGGCCTTTGGCCGCGCTTCAAAAAAATAACCCTCATCAGTCCAACTCCGGCTACGCAATCCACAGTATTTTTGCGTAGAGCTCCTTTCCGTGTTAAAACCATTGAACCCAAAACTACAACGTCATATGCGTGTATGTAGTAAGGAGATTGTGCCTTCCCATCCCCCCATCATTAACACTAAACTCAAATACTTAATTTTTGTTCAAATTTTTATTTTCATTTTCAGCCATCCGGCAACACCATACTGTTGTCATTCCAATCCTCTTCTTATTCGCGTTTAAAATTGGAAAGTGATTGTATGGACAAACGCATTTGCATTTAATTTTAATAAAAATAATTCGAATATAAAGATAAAAATAAGTAAAAACACGCGTGTGAGTGTATATTTGATGAATTTTAGTGAAGTGTTAAAAAATATATAGTGTAATGGGGCAAATTATAGTGAAGTTCCCGAGGACATTTTGAAGGCAAATAATTACGAAATTATTATTTCCCGAATAATTTGGAATTATAAAGAGTGTCCTTAACACCCCACTAACATATCCACCAAGTTTCATTAATAAAGAAGTAATAGTTGCCCAATAGACATTATTCTAAATTCCAGCCTACTAATTGTCTAATTGACATATCAACTCTAACCTTACTAATGGCCGAAAGTATTTGCTCTGGATATAACTAAATGCACCTTCAATGTCTAGGAAGGCTGCTGGAGTATATTCTTTAACCGAGAACATTTCTCAATAGCACACACAAGTGAATGCAGGGCAGTATCGGTTGACCTACCCTTAGTGTAAGCATGTTGAGCTGCCGAAGATTGATCAAACGTTCCAGAGTTTTTAGAAGGAACGATGACAAGCTGGTTGGTCTGAAGGAATAAGAACCACATTGGTTTCTCTCTACTTATCGGGAATATATGACAGCCAGGCGCCACGGTATCGCCGGCTGGAGCATTCGTTTAAACTCTACTGGAGCGATATCGTCAGTACCAGGTGATATATAAGGTCTGAAACTATTTACCGCCCATCGAATCTTAGTTTCAGAAACGATTTTGCTAAAATTTCTATTATAGCTTTCGTTGTTGTACTCTTCGTTATGATATAACGCCGGGGTGGCAGATCCATTATGGATGTCTGAGATCCATGCAGATCCATTATGAATGTCCAGAGATTCCGTACTAGACATGGTCCACGAACCGTCTGGCCTTTTTACCAAACCTGGGGGCGGGATGTCGAGGACAATACTTTCTTGAGACTAGAAGTTTCCATGCACACATCAACTAAGCGTTGAATTAGTAAGGTTATCGTAATTCATATTTTCGTTGAAGAGGCAAGTTCAGTCGGCGTTAGTATATCTGTTGAAATTATACCTAATTTGCTTAAAAAAATTTACTTTTCTGATGCTACATATGTGTTTCATAAATTCTACATAGTTCGTCCTCTATGGTTTTAATTTTTATTTGCGTGGTTTTTTTGAATATGTTTATATAAATTTAGATGAGGGTCTGCTACTTGTTTATAAGTTTAGTAATGTTGTTAATTTGCTTGATTAAAAACCTGTTAGAGTATTTACGTATTGTATGATATATTGAGCTTTTCTTTGCATTGTATCTAATGTACTAATTATTTGTTGTTCGTCGTTGTTGTCCATAGTGCCTGCTATGTGTTTCAGTCCTTTACCTATACAGGGTTGCCCATATTCGACGGACCCATCTGGCAACCCTGTATCTTTAGACAGAGACGTCAGATCGCTTAATGACATACCGCGTTGGAAGCGTCAGTCCAAGCAGATTTTTACCATGGAACAGACCACGCCACGTGAGCGCTCTCAAATTGTTGAAATTAACATTCAACAAAAGAAGTTAATTGTGAAAACAAGAAGAAGAAGAAAATTGTGATGCCAATTATTCGTCGAAAGCGTATGAGGCAGTTCTGGTTTCAACAAGACGGCGCTACATCACACACAGCTCGCACCACAATCGATTTTTTGAAGAAATTGTTTCCTCGTCGTTTGATGTCGAAAAATGGTGATTTTGACTGACCACCACGTTCGCCCGATTTAACGCCACCTGACTTCTTCTTGTGGGGATATTTAAAAGCAAAGGCTTATATTCATAAGCCAAAGACTATAGAAGAGCTCAAGAACAACATCCGTGAGGAAATAGCCGCTATTCCAGCCGAAATATTAGCTAAAACTATGAAAAATGCTGCAAAACGGGCACAATACGCCGTACATGCTCAAGGCGACCATTTGAGAGATATTCAAAAAATGATGTCAACATATATAATTTTATATATAATTTGAAAAGGTCGAGCCAAGGAGCACCAGGCACCTAAAACACTCAAGCTAAGAAGCCCATTGTATTTAAAGCTCTGAATAGGCGGTAGATGGTCAAGGAGGGAAGGAGAAAAGTATCAGAGAAAGAGATAGGAAAGAATAGAGACACAGATAGAGATAGTAAGTCCTGTGAGAATTTTCCAGATTATTTGGCAAATCTGTAAATATCCTTCAGTTTTAGAGAACGAATATTACTCATTCTCAATCCTTCAGTTTTAGAGAACGAATTTGACTCATTCTCATGACATAGGAACACAATACTCGTAGCCGTGCTCTAGCAAAGGCAGGACACTCACAGAGAAAGTGTTCGGTGCTATTCGCCTCCTCCAAGCATGACAGGCATACCGGGTCCTCGATGATTCCAATGGTGGTCATATGCTGACCCCATGGGTTGTGTCCTGTAATGATACCGACCATCAACCGAATGTCTTTCCTTCTAAGATTTAGTAGAAAGTTTGACCATTTTCTGTTCGGATTTGTCACAAAACACTTTGCAGTTCTGCAGCGTTCTAGACCGGACCATCGCTCTATATGTAGATTGCCTACATAACCGCTGATCCAATTAATGATTCCTGCAGAACTGATTCCGATTATTGGCTCTGGCCCCTGCGGGGGCACCGCTGATCCACGGTTAGCCAATTCGTCGGCGATTTCGTTTCTTTGAACCCCGGAGTATCCTAGAACCCATATAAGTACAAGCCTGTTTTGTCTTGCGACAGAATTAAGCTTCTTCTTAGATTCTTGAACAATCTTTGAGGTTTGCCTCGCGTTCTCCAGGGCCTTCAGTGCAGCCTGACTGTCACTGAAAACTCCAATATGTTTCCCGCTTCATCTCCTCTCGATTATCCATTCCGCTACTTTCAGGATGGCAAAATCTTCTGTTTGGAAAACAGTTGCCATTTCCCCCATAGCATAGTGATACTTATTACTATCGTTTAAGTACCATCCGGCTCCAGACCCTATTTCATTCTTGGACCCATCGGTAAAGAAAATATCAGTCAAACCTCCCTGCATGCATTCTGGGTTGCTCCATTGCTCACGCAATGGAAATCTGACATGAAATTTCCTTCCAACTGAAACTGTGGGTATCAGGTCGTCTTTAGGTGCCAAAAACAGAGGATACTCCTCAGATATCAGCCTAAAGATTTCTCTTTGCCCCGAAGTTCCGTCTTCGCGCCAGAAACCATATTTATGGAGTCTTCACATTGCTTTTATTGCTTCCTGTTGTGGCTTAAGATTCAAGAGGAGCAACTCAGGCATAGCATTTACAGCACCACCAGAGGTTTTACTCATGGCACCCATTATACATAAACATACACTGCTTTGTAGCCTGTATAGTTCCCGGATTATGGACTTAACCATGCTCCGTCGCCACCAGACCACAGAAGCGTAAGTGATGATTGGTCTGTTAAGTGCTGTGTGTATCCATAGGACCACAACAGGTTTCATACCCCAGGATTTACCAAAGGCTCTACGGCATTGCTGAAAAATCCTCAATGCGCGATTCACCATCAGTGAAACGTGTGTCTCCCAAGTCAGCTTTTTATTCAAGATTACTACTAGATATTTAACTTCATCGGAAAGACCAAGTGTCTCACCTTTCAGTGATGGAAGACTGAGTCCATCCAATTTCCGTTTTCTCGTAAACAAGACTATGGTTGTTTTGTTCGGATTAAGGAGGCCACTGTAGCCGAATGGGTTGGTGCGTGACTACCTTTCGCATTCATAGAGAAAACGCCTATTCGAATCTCGGTGAAACACCAAAATTAAGAAAAACATTTTTCTAATAGCGGTCGCCCCTCGGCAGGCAATGGCAAACCTCCGAGTGTATTTCTGCCATAAAAAGCTCCTCATAAAAATATCTGCCGTTCGGAACCGGCTTAAAACTGTAGGTCCCTCCGTTAGTGTAACAACATCAAGACGCACACCACAAATAGGAGGAGGAGCTCGGCCAAAAACCCAAAAAGGGTGTACGCGCCAATTATATATATATATATAAGGGAAAGACCTTGCACATACACCAGTCATCGATTTTGTTAAGAATCCTCTGCATTTTCGTGCAAAGACCCCTTAAGGATTTATCCGATGTTAGCGCACAGACACCGTCCGCATATCTCCACTAATAGAGAGTCTACGACGAAGCACCACAGCAGCGGAGAAAGAACACCCCCTTTGGGGGCATCCTTGCCTTGCCCTGACTGTGATTACTTCGTCACTGCTCCCACCAGCGGTTAACAGCCTCTGAAAGAGCATGGAATATATCCATTTTATAATAGTTTGATTACTCCGTGTCGTTCGGCAGAAGAACATATCGAGCCGAAAGTGGCATTATCAAAAGCCCCCTCAATATCCACGAACACGCCCATTGTGTATTCGTCAGCTTCCAGCCCGGCTTCAATCTTGCTAACAAGACCATGTAAGGCTGATTCACATGATTTTTCACTCTGGTAAACGTGTTGATTTCTACTAAGCGGACTTCCCGCCAAGAGACAGACTGTGAAGATCCTTTTCAGAGCCTCAATGAGCATATCTCCTCCTTTTTTTAAGCATTGCTGGATATATTCCGTCAGGTCCAGGGGACTTAAAGTTCTCAAAGGAAGCAAAGAAACACCTTATCGATTCCTTTGTCACTATCCGACTAGCAATATACCAGCTGTACCTAGAGGTTCCACCGGTGCTACCGTTATTGTTCAGGTCTTATTAAGAAGTTTTTGGACCGTATCCGAAGCTTGGACAGTTCAGGGTTCCAACAAGGACCCGCTTTCCCCTGTCTGCTTTGCTTGAGTGGGTATAGTTCCTCAAAGCAATTGATTAAAGTACCTTCTAATTTCTTAGTAGCAACTTCAATCATTTCTGCTGATTTGAATTTTTTCAGGTTTGGTAATCGCTCTGTTACAAGCTCACCATACCTGTCCCAGTCCACATTTCGAGGACTCCTACCAGAAGGTATTGATATTGTGTCAATTCCCAGTCGGAATTCGATAAGACGATGATCAGAAAGAGAGTCCTCTTGCAAAACTCGCCATCGGTTGATTTGATTTCCTACTGACCTATTGGTAAGTGTTAAATCAATCACCTCTTGTCTCCTTCTGGTCACAAAAGTTGGTTTGTTACCAGTGTTTTGAATGACAAAATCGGATTACAGGATAAAATCCAGTAACTTGAGACCTCTGGGGTTGCATTTGCTGCTTCCCCACACAATGTTCTGTGAATTTGCATCACAGCCCACTATTAGCCCCAGATTATGATAGCTTCGGCACTGTTCCCACTTTTCAAGTTCAAGTTTCAACAAATATACTTGAACCAAATAAAATGATATTATCGCCAAACTCAAAAAAATTGTGTTTTTCTTTGATTTAAAAAAAAAAATACATGGGTCCGTCGAATATGGGCAACCCAGTAGTATTTGTTTACTAAACCTCGTTTTGTTTTGATATGTGGGTATAGGTATTAATTGATCAAATGATTAATCGAAAGAATCGAGTATTAATTGCAACGAAATTAACGATTAATCGGCGTTTTTGACAAAAATTTTCAACACTGAGTATGAAATACACGAAAAATTTATTGAGTATAAAATTCATGGTTTGGTTCTTTCAATTGAAGGTAAAGAAAACAAAAGTTTATATTATTTGTTTAAAATCGAATTTAGAAACAAAGGACCTTATTATGAGCAACATTCGATATTCGACTGTAGTCGAAAGTGCTGATCGAACGAATTTTCATTTGGTATTATGGTGCTCATTCGTTGAAGAATAGGACTATTGTGAATTTCGATCGCTCGACGCATTTACAATAGATAATTTTTTCTCAGCTGATACAGCAAATCAAAATAAAAGAAAAACCGATTGTGTTGAAATTCTTTGCTAACAACATTTTTAAAAGTTAAGAAAAGTATTTTGTGTGAAAATGAGTACAACGGAGTTGTGGTTCGACGATTCATCTGACGATGAAAGATTAGTGCAACTAGCTAGAAGTAGAAAACAGTTGAGGGGCGCATCCAACCCCCTAGAAATGGCTTCCACTGAGTAAGCTTAGAATTTTCAAAATGTGTTAATGTACTTAATATTACAGAAATTTCCTTACAGATGTTTAAAGAACTTTAGATTATCTAAAGAGGCGTTTATGAACCTACTGTCCAGTACAGAAAACCAGTTGCAGCAATGCACCCGATCCAAGAGCTCTTCACTATTCTCCAAAAAAAGCAACACAAATTATTAATGTGTGTGTGCAGCTTTGCACAACATTTGCTTGTTTTATAATGTTCAATTTCCGGATGAAGAGTTATCTGATGAGACCCTCAACGATGATGTTGAAGGTGTTGAAGTGGAGTCAAATAACGGAGAAGCAGAAAACATAAGAAATGAAATTCTTAGAATATTATAGAAAAATCTAAAAAGTATTAAATAAAAACCTTTACGCCACAGTTTCTGTTTTATTTTTGTTATAAATTTTCTTTATTCAATTATTCGTCATTCAAAAAAAATTTGTATTTCAGTTCCTCTACGTATTTCAGCCCATACCTGCCAAGGGAAAATAAAAATTTATTTCCATAAAAATCACAAAAAAAAAAAAACATTATTAACCTTAATCCATTGTGCTGCCGTTCTAACTGGTGGTCCCAAGCAATTCAGCTCCGTTGTAAATTCCTCCCATTTTTTTGCTGCAAATCCCTTTTGCGAATTGTGGATTCTCTTCCATTAATGCAACCAGCCTTTCTAGTTGCCGTTTGGTACTCACGCCTTTCGACCTGCATAAAATTAACAAAATTAGTATATTTTTATTATTTGGTTACTATAAAACAATAAATAACCGCAAACAACTTACATTTTAACAAGTTTTCCTACAATACGCTACACAATCGAAAGCAAAATTGCATTCGACTCTAAATTCGGTATACAACGAAAATTTCGACAGAGTTGCACCGCTCATAATACCAAATTGACATTCGATTTTCGATCTTCGATAACCAACGAATATCGAAGATCGGATCCAACTCATAATAGGGGCCAAAGGTTTCACAGGTGTTTCGTCGTTAATCGATTCCGTTTCTCCGTAGCTGTTAACCCTGCTTTGGAAAAAAGTTGTTCTGATGGTACAGAAGTTCCAATTAGGAAGCAATACTTTTGGGAGAGAATATATAGCTTAGGGTACACGGATTTTATTTCTTCTCAAGCGTCAACCACATTGCGCTTCAATTCGAGGAGCGAGGTATTGAGGACGAAGTTAAGTTTATCTTGAGGATGTGTCAAGTCATTGTCCCTTCTATTTCGTTTGTGAGCAAAAGGCGAATGGTGGGCCCATAAATCCAAATCATTGTCACCTGTCGAAGACGTTTCACTTCCACTCTGGATGTACAATTTCGGCGATTTCACTTTTTATATGCCTTATGATTGTAGATAAGGCTATGGGTCTCGAAAATGACTAGTAAAAATTTATGTTCCATTTCTCCAAAGCGGCGGTCAAACTGGTGCAAAATCTTGGTTTATCATTTGTTAACTACCAGAGACATGCAGCGGATTTTCTTTATTATGTAGTTGACGCCCACAATAAAAAAGTAGAATAACTTGGCTTAATATGGCATATTTGTCTCCACTTATTTGAGTAGTATTGGCTTCTAATGGTCTCAGTAAAGAAACTATTTCCGTGATTTCTTCTCTGTTTTTTGTTGTTATCATGCGTGGTGCATCGGAAATGTTTATTAAAATTTGGCTGATGCTTGATATCAGTTTTATGAAACGGTCAAGCATATAAAATGTGGGATTCCATCTCGTCTTTACGTCCAAAATTAGTTTTAGCATTTTGCCTTCAGGTATACCAGAACAAGATTGTAAGTAATTCAACTTATAATTTGCTTTAACATGCCGCTTAAATAACGTTACTATGGCTACGTTCGCGAAAATGTATAAGGTTGCAAACACAGTGCACGCTGAGACGAATACGAAGATGAAGACGAAGCTGAAGACGAAAAACAGTGCAGAACAAATTATATGAATTCGCTCGCTCGTACGCATAGTGCGCGCTGTGACGAAGACGAAGATGAAGACGAAACGCAAGCAATCAGCTTCAAACGCTGATGTACTGAATTTGAAGACGAATCGCTTGCTAGTTACCGTGGTTGTTGTTTATTTGTTCTGTCTATGCTTTGGCACGTTAATTAAGTTAAGACAGTCGATAAACAAGTAATTAAATGAGAAGTAATAATCAATAAAAGGCATAAAACTAAATATATTTTATATTATTTTTTACCTTAACGTCACAATTAGCCTTTCAGCACATATAATTGGCCTTTTATTAAAATTAGTCCAATTTTTAATAATAAGTGGCTCAATTTTAATTAGAATATAATATAATCAAATGAGCTAATTGTCATTCTGGTATATTCCACAAATTTCTTTTCATCGTGGCGCAGCTCATCATACAAATGATGAAATTCACCAAATGCTACTCTTCCCAAATTTATAGGGTGTACTTTTTTATTTACTTTTATACGTTTTAATTTAAAATATAAGCTTTGCTCAATCAGCAGGTCATCATCTGATGAGGAATCCATTGCGACTAACATAACAAATAGCAGTGGGACTATTTTCGAATAATATTCGAATAAACATTATTCGAATAAAACGAATAATACTATTCGTTTCAAATAATTCGAATAGTTCATTATTCGAATACCTTACTATTCGAATACCTCACTATTCGAATACTTTACTATTCGAATACCTCACTATTCGAATACCTTACTATTCGAATACCTCACTATATATTCATTTATATCAGGGAGAAAATGCTTTTAAAAATATAAAAATTACATTGGCCCTTCTCATGGTGCTAATCAGTTTTTCTCGGTTTTTGAACATTGTGATTTTTTGATTTGACCGCTTCATGTTTCAATTAGCTAATATGATAAGATTTCTTTGGTATTGTTCTTGATAAAACATCGACAGGTATACATACTTATATGTATGTGCATAACTAAATGTGCATAAAAACATCAGAGCGTTTCTAAAAAAATATTTGGTTTTCCCTCGTAACAATTCTTGTGTTTAGACGCCTTAATATTAATATTAGGGTGGCCCGCACCGCACTTTTCAATTTCCCATATAAATTGTATGGAGAAATATGATTTCACATTTTCTATGTCCGCATCGGTTTTAACATTCTCGGTAACGGATCGAAATAATGGTTTTCTCTCAAACGATAACTATGGAGCCTTAAAATCTTCTTTTGCTTAATCTACAGATTTAGAAGTTATTCAAGGCCAATAATAGGATGGAATTACTATATACTTATTTATGTACATGTAGAAAACACTCATTAACGATCTAAATCCTTCATTTTCAACAAAGGATGTCGGCAGCATATCCATTGTTAACATTTTCGTTAACGCCTGGGTAATTAGTTCTTGGCGGTCTTGGGTAATACTTGTGGAAATGCTGGTTGAAGTACTAACCCGTGACTGCCGCTTCCGGTTTGGAGGCAAAATTTCTTCTGAATCACCTGTAGCACGGCTGCTCGAAGGTTCCGGTTGATTATCAACTCCATAACTGAGTTTATGCTTAAAGTTATAATGGTTCCATAAACAAGTGGTGGATCCCATACGTTTCAGCATATCACCACAATAATTGCAGGAGGCCTCACTGGTATTTTCCACGATTGTAAAATGTTGCCAAACTTTGCTTCTGGGCATTATTATTATTATTTTTATTTGTCTTGATTGATGATTAGATGGCCTGAACGTTCTTGCTTGATGTTCTTGATTCTAATGAGTGATCTAACTCAACCCAAAGAAAAGTTTGCCTCAAATGTCCATCTATATAATTCTCATCGCCAGTTACCTAAGCGTATGCATGGTCGTAGGACTGTCTGCACTCGTTTATCGGGCTTAGGTCAGTCAGTAGCAGGTAGAGTATATGAGTATATGTATGTGCATATAATAGTTCTGCGAAAAGCAAAAAAATCTAAAAGAAAATAATTTCATGCCTCAAGCAAGAGTAGTCCGCTAATCTAAGTAAATATTTACCAAAATATGAAACAAAAACAAAGCGCCGACACAATAAAAAGTAGGTAGTATTGTCATTTAACACGTTCCCTGTCCGCTGAGCCACATATGGTTCAGTAAACGTGCGCCTGATAAGCACTAATACGTTCCTGAGCCATATGTGCGTCAGGGGGTATATGAACCACATGTGTTTCATGAACGTGCAGAAGCAAAAATGTCCCTCTACGCTCATGTACCATATGTGTTTCAGGTAGAAATACCCTACTTCCGTTTTTTTTTTTAATTATTATTATTACTAAAGCTATCCTATGACTACAAAAAAACAAATTATTCAAAAACCCCTGTTGGACTTGTCGGTAAATTTTGCATTTTTGTATTGCGACAGGGAACGTGTTAATATAAGCCTTTGCGTGGTTTTTGAATTTGCATACATAGGTACATGCACTTGTACAGAAACCGATTAGTAGTCCGCTAATCTAAGTAAATATTTACCAAAAATATTCGAATAGTGAAGTATTCAAATAGGAAGGTATTTGAATAGTGAGGTGGTATTCGAATAGTAAGGTATTCGAATTGTGAGGTATTCGAATAGCATTATTCGAATAAACGAATACAAAATTCGAATAAATATTATTCGAATTACGAATACCTCTCGAATAAAAGATTTTATTATTCGAATAATTTTTATTCGAATAGTCCCACCCCTAATAACAAAAGCGCAACCAATTCGTCTGGCACTGTGCAACCTATTCGCTTACTCGCAACGCAAGCAATTTCTCTTCAGCTTCGTCTTCGTCTCAGCGTGCACTGTGTTTGCAGCCTAACTGCAGCAATACAGCAACCCTGTTGCTTATTTTGCACTACACTGCTGATACTCAGCTGTTATATTGCTGTAATGTTGCAGGTATCAATTTGAGAAAAAGTTTTGATTTGAGATCGCAGTAGAAATGGAAATTTATTTAATAATAGATGAGATTGAGAAAAGTGCTGATAGTTTTTTAATAAATTTTGAAAAAAGGAGGAGGCACGCAAACAAAAAAGAAGAGTTTTCTTTTTGAAGAAACTCTTAAGAGAAGACGAATCGTAAAGGTCCAACATTTTTTTATCACGATTGAACTATACGACGCTGTCGTATTCCTTTCCCACTTTCGTATGACTCGTGATACACTGCATGTAAGTATTAAATTTGAGAAGTTATATCTTTATTTATAATTTAATTTTAATAATGTGTTTAGAAACTGATAACTGCCTTGCACCCTTTCTGGTCAATGCTGGGGACAAGATATTCATTGAAACAGGCAATGTACCTGACTGTATGGAAGCTAAGTAACAGCCGAATTACATTTCGACAGCTCTCTGACCGATTCAATGTGGGGAACTCTTTTACAAGACCATTAAAGCAATATGCTGCCTTAAAAAGGAAATTTGTTGGCCTACGGTCGCAGAGCAACAGAATGTGATGGAAAAGTTCCAGGAAAAACGACCCCATTCGTTTCCCTATGTTGTAGGATGTATGGATGCAATCCACTTTAAAATAAATACTGCAAAACAAGATGCAGTGAGCTATTACGACCGCAAGGGGCATTTTTCCACAAAAATGCAGGTAAACAATGTATATGTACATATAATGTATATAAGGGACATGTGACTAAATTTTTTCAATCTTCTTAGGCTATTTGTGATAGCAGTATTCGATTTCGAGACGTTTTTATTGGTTATCCTGGAAGTTCTCATGATGCTAACGTATGGAAGAATAGCCCAATTTACCAAAAGATCACGTCGGGAGAAGTTCAGCTCGCTAATGGGGCAATAACTTTAGCATACTCAGCTTATCCCATAGCTACCGAAGAAAGAAGATTCAACTACTACCTCAGTTCAACGCGTGTATTAATAGAACAGTCCTTCGGCGTTTTTCGAAAAAAATTTAAAATACTAAATCACATTGATGCATCAACTATAAAGAAAGCTTCTAAAATTATAATGGCCTGCTCTATATTACACAATTTTCTCATAACCCACGATGGCGATTCAAGTTCAGCGGATATTTTGAAGAGCATTAATTTAGATCTAAGCATAAATTCTGCTCATGTTCAAACCTTAGAAGCTGTCGAAAATATTACTGAAAGCAGTGAAGGACTCATAAAAAGATACGATTTAAAAATGTTATTTATGTCTTAAATTTGTAGTTTATTAAAAGAAATAAAGATCAACAAAAGAAAGGTACAATTTAATTCATATCACCACATATGTGTTTTTGTACTGCGTTTACAAAACATTGCAAAATTATCTTCAAAAATTAATTTCGTATCAAAATATGTTTAAGCATTTACGTCCTCTTAGCTAAAATGTCGCGCAAAGAGTTTGGCACACCAATTTTCTCCTTTTCAATCTCAAGCTTTTCCCTCTCTAACCGTAGTACATCCTCATGACGTTTTTGTTCCTTTCTAGCTTCTTCCTTAAAAAATGATATCGCCTCATTTGCCGTTTTCTTGGAACGTTTCCTTGCGCTGCCAACCTGATCTTCCAAATCGCACTCGCTTTCATCACCCGATGGGCTTGCCAAGGAAGACTGCAAATTTTCATCTGGCGGCTCAACTGAATGCCGACAACCGTACATGGCATCAGACTCGTCGAAGTACTCCCAGGTGGTTGCGTCCCGACCTGATTCTTTATTTCGCTTTTTTATGCGTTTATACGATGCTAACAAATTAAGAAATTTTCTCTGGAGTACTTCCTTACTATCAGGAACATCTGGATTTACTGCCTTCATGGAATCTAGGACTTTACCCCAGAGAACAGATCTTTTCTTTTTACCAGCAGCGAATTCGGCCTCCATGTCCAGCCGGCATCTAATTAGTTGCTTGCTCATGGCAGTATTCAGTCTTTCGCTGCAAATAAAGTAAAAATATATTAAATTAATCGGTATTATATTTATTAAAGTGCATAAAACATTAAATACATAACAATTACGCTTACCTTTCTTTTTCAATTGCATTTGTGTTAAGCTTGCAGATAAAAATTTTGTGTTGCCGGTTATTGAAGTTATTTGCGCGCGTGATGAGTAAATAGAACGTTTGACTTTTGCAAGTGTTGCCACAGATTCAAGAAGAACGTGATACTTTGCAAAATTTGCAACACTGCTGTTCTGATTGCCATCGCGAACGTGCCCTATGTCTCTGCATTTTGTAATAACGTCGCTTACCTCAGGTGGGTTTAGTGAATTGTCACTATCCAAGCTCAGTGTGTGAGCAAAGCATGGAATATGACGTTTTTCCCCTGCTACATTCCCATGGCAGCCGGTTCTACGTTACCGGAATGACTCGGATTTTTCCCGACCAAATGCTGCCGCCCCAGTAAACTAGCCCTGTCTAGTGTACCGTATCCACCCCAAAAGTGTCGTGTATTGGTTTGACCATATTAGCACCGTTGTCTGTGACCACTACGATAATATTATCTTTGTTGGAGAAATGCGAAAGCGAATTTATTAGCACGTCGGATGTGTGTACAGCTGTATGGGCTTAAGTTAACATAAAAATGCCAATGGCTCTACAAATTTGTTTGCTTTCGAACAAGCCATGAACTGTCACTCCCATCAAACTGCCTCTTTTGATATTAGTCCATATGTAAGTGGTCAAACACAGATGCGGCACTTTCGACAACATTGTTTTTGAAACTGTCTATTTCCTTGTCGTACATTTTTTCCATGTGTAATTTCATCGTGTTCCTGGATGGAACTTTGTACAGAGAAAAACACTGTCTCATAAACTTTAAGAAGCCTTTTCCTGCAAAAAAATAAATGAAAAATGAGGAATAGTAATTTTACAAATCAAATTAGTACATGCCTTCAACATGAGAAAATGGGAGATTATCTGTTACAATCATTTCCACTATTGACTGCGCTAGTCTCTGATGTTAATACCACCTGATGCATAATTATCCCCATTAGATAAAGCAGTCTGAATTTTGGCCTGGCTACAAGTTGCGGTTGCCTTCCTGGTGCCGGATATTGTTTGGCTTCTTGACGGTGCCTCTTTAGTTGTCGCTTTTTGTAGGTGCCTGAAATTCAATCAAAATTAAATTAATGACTTTATTTTTACAGTACTAGAAACAATTTCACTTACTTTAAGATTTTCAGAATCTTGCGAATGCTTCAGTTTTAAATGCTACATCATGTTTGATGTACTGTTGGAAAACTTTAAGTTTTTGGCGCAACCCGCATTTAACTTCTGTTGAATTTTCCTTGAAAAAGTTTTTCCAAACTTCGCGTCTTGCAGGAACCATCTTTAAAACGTGATCAACACGTGCAATTAAATCGTTAATTGAAAGAAAATAGTCGATTAATAGATAGCATTGGATTAATCTTGCCATCACTAGGTATAGGTAGCAGAGAACGTAAATTGATAGAGAAGGCTCAGGAACGAATGGGCAGGTTAAATGTCAAAACACATCAAAACGAGGGTAAGAAAGTTAACAGAAGAGAGTTAACATAGCGGAGCGTAGTCAACAGAAATAAATATAGCGTTTGCATTGAAATGTAAAATGCCATGATTTGGTGTTAGGGAAAAGAAAATTATAGAAGACTTGTACATTTTTCTTTCATGCTTTTTTGCCGTCGGCATTTTGCATGCGCAAATGGATTATTTCTTGTGAGAATTAATTGTAAGTAACGCAATAGCACCGTAGGCCTAAGTAGCTAGTGTGCTCTATCAACTAGTGTTATATTTCATATTGCTCTAATAAATAAAATACCAGTCTAACGGGTAGACGCGATAGAAGTGAAACCTTCCGTAAAACAAACTGAGAGAGAATGAGACGAAAGCAGCATTAGGAGCTGGATAATTATAGGTTCATTATAATATTGCTATAAAGTTCATATTTTATTTTCTTCATTTTATTATTATTCATCCTCAATGTTTTCAATTTCAACAAATGATACGAGTGGCTTATGATAGCTAAAATATGATACAAATGCTTTGGTTTCGATGTTGTCAACATATCTTTGAAATACCGCGTCAATTGTTGTCTTTGATCTTTCGATTCAGTGCGATTGTTACACGTTTTCAAATTGAATGTTGTATTGAGAAAGTCAATTAAAGGAACCGCTGTGTCCAATGCAAAATTTACGTTAAAATCGGCACTTAAAATCATTGGAACTTTATCGTAATCTTTTCTAAGTATCCGCGATACTTCTGGTGTATACTTTATTAAATTTTCGTGAATGAATTCCGTGATGCTATTTATTGATTGATTCGGTGAAATATAAATTGCCACAATTAAAACTGTTTTTCCATTGCTCAGTCTGGTTTCGCATGCACATATTTCTCCCACTCTAGAGAGCTGAACAGACAGTGATTCTAGTTGCTGTGCATTCAGATCTATCTGTGGAGTTACAATACGAGCACCGTCATTTTGATTGTGATATATTGCAACACCGCCTGCAATTGCGGTAAATATTTAAAAATGAAAATATTTACGAATATAAAAATACGGACGCAATACAGCACACGCGGTTGCTATTATGATCGTCGTAACGCGTATAATACACAGACGTACTAACATACACGCAAACATTCGTAGGACGCTTGGTTTGAATTTTTTATACATATGTATGTATGCAATACTATGGCCTAGCCTATGTACGTACATACATATTTGTGTTCTGAACTTCCAGCAAAACAATGCTTATTAATATACACATATGCATCTACATACAACCGCACACACAGGCCACTCACTTTATTCCTGTAAATGCTTATGTCGTCCAAAGCTAAAATTCTATGCATAGCGACTACAAGAACAAAATGCATTAATAGGCGCAGGCGTAGCGGCCATCATCCTAGTTGCCATAGCGCTGAACAGTCGCGGCGGCGCCGAACAGTTTCAACTATTGTACTGTGCAACAAAAACTCATCATCAAAAAATTGATTTATAAATTCGAGCTCATAGTTCTAAGAGCAAGTACTTTCATTCATAAAACGAGCCGCCCATATGCTAATTTTCTCGACAATTCGAAAATAGTCAATATTGGAATATTTCGCGTAGAATTATTTGTCAATATTCAATTTTTGTCAAGTCGAGTGCCCGCGGCTCCGTAAATATGTTTGCACCCATATATGTATGTAAATATATGTTTCTAAATGCTCGACAACCGCAGCTGCCTGTTCAAGGTTACTGTACATTAGGCCGGATCGATTTGTGGGAAGGCAAAAAAATCGCCCATTGCTCTGTGAAAATCATATTCTAGGGATCAGAATAAGAAATTTTGCCGAAGGAACCATACCTCTAAAACGATTTCTGATGTCCCCCAATATGGGTCGAACTTTTTAGTTTCTTTTCTATAACTCACATTCATTCATTTACATATGTTCTGACTAAATAAATTTCTTAAGAGAAAAAATAGATAATATTATAAATAAATAAAAATAAAGAAAAAACATAGCCATTTAGCTGATTTTTTCATGTAAAGGCCAAAAATGGTGATATTTTGAAATTGGGGGACATCAGAATTCGTTTTAGAGGTATGGTTCCTTCGGCAAAGTTTCTTATTTTGATCCCTAGAATACGATTTTCATAGAGCAATGAGCGATTTTTAAATCGACCCGCCCTACTGTACATGCAATGCTGTGCCTATGAATGTGCGCTGTACCTATGAATGCGCGCTGGATTTCTTGAGAAATTTTACGGTATGTTTTGCTGTGGCGAGGCACATATGTACATACACACAACATATATACATATATCCGCATATATACATACATATATAAATTCACAAATTTAAATTTGCTTATGCCATCCTTCTGTGTGCCTGGTAATGAAGCATTTTCTATACATACATATATATACGTATATCTTTTTTCTTCTTCTTTTTGGTGTCGCTTTTTCGTTTCATCGAGTCTCAAATCACTCCCAACGATTCTAAAGAAGTTTTCACTTCAATAATAATAATAATTCTAAGTATATGCATGCATGAATATGAAATTTTAAGTATCTAATTGACTAAATTGTATTGAAATTAGGTCTATTATCAAAATTATTCAAATATCATAACAAAAAAAATGGCTTTGTAAACCATTCGTTTGCATCAAGGTTTATTATTCAGCAATATGTTGTACTTTTTAAATTATTATATACATATGTATGTATATTCATTTACTACAAAGTGTTGAATATATATAACATCTACCATCCATATTCATGTGGGCAGAAAAAAATCATGACCTGCCTGAAAACCCAGCTCATACACCGCTCATACACATCTACATATAAAGAATTCAAGGCAAATAGGCAAACGTATGCAAACATATTTCTAATATACATATGTATGTATGTATGTATGCAAAACTCACATTTCTCTTTCATGCTTATTTCCCGTAGGCATTTTGCATGCGCAAATGGATTATTTCTTGTGAGATGAATAAATTAATTCTAAGTATATGCATGCATGAATGTGAAATTTTAAGTATCTAATTAACTAAATTGTATTGATATTAAGTGCATCATCAAAATTATTTCAAAATATCCACATAAAAAATTGGCTTTGTAAACCATTCATTTGCATCAACGGTTATTATTCAACAATATGTGTCCTTTTTAAATTTTTATATCCATATGTATGTATATTCATATACTAAATAGATATAACATCTACCATCCGTATTCATGTGGGCAGAAAAAAATGTTGACCTGCCTCAAAACACACCTCATATGTATCTACATATAAAAAATTCAAAAGCAAATAGACAAACATATGCAAACATATTCCTAACATATGCAAAAAAACTCATCTAAACGTACATATACATATGGGTATTTCCAAACTGGCGTGACGTGACATTTGTATGACTAAATGTCAAAAAAAAATGCTTTACTGAACATTTCGAAAAATTTTATATGCATAGTTGCATTGTAATAAAGGGGACTTTATTTTAGTAAACAAGTTACCGAAATTTATTAACAACACTAAATAATATAAGCTAATATATAGGCTGGCGTGACGTTACAAAACACGGAAGTCCCCCTTATCTTGAATTTTGAAAAAGCATAATTCTTCGAATTTTGTAAAACTATTCGAGTGAAACTTTTTGTCAGGATATTTAAATATTTAAGGTTCACATTCCAATTTCCTATATTAAAAAAATTTTTTCGGTTTTTTTTTTACCACACAAAATCTCTGCGTGACGTTACCTGACGTTATGTTACTGAAATTTATATAAATAATTTTTTTTTTTTGGTATACCAATTTTTACATTTTTTGTAGAAATTTCAAATAGAAGGGGTGTATGTAGATATTCAATTCGGGTTCTTCTCTTCTTAATTGGCGCTATAACCGCTTACGGGATTTTGGCCGAGTTTAACAAAGCGCGCCAGTCGTTTCTTTCTCGTGCTAACCGGCGCCAGTTGGACACACCAAGTGAAGCCAAGTCCTTCTCCACCTGATCTTTCCAACACAGAGGAGGCCGCCCTCTTCCTCTGCTACCACCAGCTGGTACCGCATCGAATACTTTCAAAGCCGGAGCGTTTGTATCCATTCGGACGACATGACCCAGCCAACGTAGCTGCTGGATATTTATTCGCTGCTAATCTTTTCATCGCCTGCGATATTCGCCATTGCCAACGAACAGAGGTCCAAAAATCTTACGCAGAATCTTTCTCTCGAACACTCCAAGCGTCGCTTCATCGGATGTTGTCATCGTCCAAGCTTCTGCGCCATACGTTAGGACGGGCATGATGAGAGTCTTGTAGAGTGTTAGTTTTGTTCGTCGAGAGAGGACTTTGCTGCTCAGTTGCCTACTTAGTCCAAAGTAGCACTTGTTGACAAGAGAGATTCTACGTTGGATTTCAAGGCTGACATTGTTATCGGTGTTAATGCTGGTTCCTAAATAAACGAAGTCTTTTACAACCTCAAAATTATAACTGTCAACAGTGACGTGGGTGCCGGTACGCGAGTGCGCCGACTGTTTGTTTGAAGACAGGAGGTACTTCGTTTTGTCCTCGTTCACCACTAGACCTATTCACTTTGCCTCTTTATCCAGTTTGGAGAAGGTAGAACTAACAGCGCGGTTGTTAAGGCCGATAATGTCAATATCATCGGCATACGCCAACAATTGTACGCTCTTATAAAATATTGTGCCTGAGCGATTCAGTTCTGCGGCTCGTACGATGCTCTCCAACATCAGGTTAAAGAAGTCACACGACAGCGAGTCACCCTGTCTGAAACCTCGTTTGGTATCAAACGGCTCGGAGAGGTCCTTCCCAATTCTGACGGCGCTGCTGGTGTTGAGCAACGTCATCTTACATAGCCGTATTAGTTTTGCGGGGATACCAAATTCAGACATCGCGGCATACAGGTAACTCCTTTCCGTACTGTCGAATGCAGCTTTGAAGTCGACGAAAAGATGGTGTGTGTCGATTCTCCTTGCATGCGTCTTTTCCAAGATTTGGCGTATTGTGAATATTTGGTCGATGGTAGACTTTCCAGGTCTGAGGCCTCCCTGATAAGGTCCAATCAAACCTTATAGGCGATATTTAAAAGACTAGTCCCGCGGTAATTGGCACAAATTGCAGGATCGCCCTTCTTATGGATTGGGCAGAGCACACTTAAATTCCAATGGGCAGGCATGCTTTCATCCGACCATATTTTGCATAGGAGCTGATGCATGCACCTTACCAGCTCCTCGCCGCCATGTTTGAATAGCTCAGCCGACAGTCCGTCGGCGCCCGCGGCTTTGTTGTTCTTTAGCCGCGATATGGGTATTCTCACCTCGTCATGATCGGGTAGCGGAACGACAATTCCGTCGTCAACGATTGGGATATCGGGATCTTCACTTTCTCGGTGACATGCGCAGCTGTCACTGTTTAATAGGTTCGAGAAGTGTTCCCTCCATAATTTAAGATTGCTCTGTACGTCAGTCACCAGTTCGCCGTCTTTGTTCTTACAGGAAAAGGCCCCGGTCTTGAAACCTTCTGTAAGCCGCCGAACTTTCTGGTAGAATTTTCGGGCGTTGTTCTTGTTGGCCAGCATCTCAAGCTCTTCGCACTCACGTATTTCGGCCTCTCGTTTCTTCTGTCGGATAATACGTCTCTCTTCCTTTTTCAGCTCTCTGTAGCGATCCCACATGGCTCGCGTTGCGCCCGATCGCAGCGTGGCTCTATAGGCGGCATCCTTTCTTTCTGCAGCAGCATGACATTCCTCGTCGTACCAATTGTTTTTTCGGGCTCGCCGGAATCCGATTTCTTCTTCGGCGGCGGTACGTAGAGAACGAGAAATGTTGCTCCATTGCTCATGCATGCCGGTTTGGTGGGTAGTGCTCTCTGAGAGCAGGAGTGAGAGTCGAGTGGCGAATCTTCTGGCTGTCTGTTGTGATTGCAGCTTTTCGATGTCGAACATTCTTTGCGTAGGTAGATGCACGTTTTTTGCTGCACAGAGGCGTGTGCGCAGTTTGGCTGCAACAAGGTAGTGATCCGAGTCGATGTTGGGTCCTCGGATCATACGTACATCTAATACACTAGAAGCGTGTCTTCCATCTATCACAACATGATCGATCTGGTTTCGTGTTTTTCGATCAGGAGGCAGCCAGGTGGCTTGGTGAATCTTCTTATGCTGGAATCTGGTGTTGCAGACTACCATGTTTCGGGCCCCGGCGAAGTCGATCAGCCTCTGTCCGTTACCGGATGTTTCGTTGTGCAGGCTGAATTTTCCGACTGTGGGACCAAATATTCCCTCCTTGCCCACCCTGGCGTTGAAGTCGCCAAGCACGATTTTTATGTCGTGGCGGGGGCAACGCTCATAGGAACGTTCCAGGCGCTCATAGAAGGAATCTTTGGTCGCATCGTCCTTCTCTTCCGTCGGGGCGTGGGCGCAAATTAGCGATATGTTGAAAAAACGGGCTTTGATGCGGATTGTTGCGAGACGCTCGTCCACCGGAGTGAACGACAGTACTTGGCGACGAAGTCTCTCTCCCACAACAAATCCGACACCGAATTTGCGCTCCTTTACATGGCAGCTGTAGTAGACGTCGCAAGGTCCTATGGTTTTCTTTCCTTGCCCCGTCCATCGCATCTCTTGGATGGCAGTGATGTCAGCCTTTATTCTCACGAGGACATCAACCAGCCATGCAGAGGCACCTTCCCCATTAAGGGACCGGACATTCCAGGTGCATGCCCTCAAATCATAATCCTTAGTTCGTTTGCAGGGGTCGTCATCAGTATAGGGAGGTCTCATCCGAGGCTTTTTTACACTTTTCATTGGGGGCGATTTTTAAGTGGCGGGTCCCAAACCCAGCGCACAACCAGCTATCCTGGAATGTTTCGCCTTCTCACGTTAGCTCACTCCCGAACGGATGTTCGGAAGCTACCCATAGGATACGTGGGCTAATCCCGGCCGTTGTGAGCTGCTTGAACCATTTGCAGAAGAATCGTCCTGGCCATTCCCAAGTGAATGGCGATCAGTAACTTTCCCCCCTTGCGTGGACTTCTACACATGGAACCATCCTCAATTCGGGTTAGCGCTGTGATTTTGATGTTTTGAGAAAATAAACCAAATAAATAGGCACATAACTTTTGACGTTTAAAAATCAAACATGAATTGCATTTCAAAAGTACGATTTTGTTTATTTAAATATTCTAAGTTAATTTTATTATAATACAACACTTTTATGTGAAAACGCAGTCTCGGCTGCTCTTATTTGCCTGTCTTCGCTGCTTGATAATTGATGAATTTTATATATTCCAGAAATTTTCGGCAACTCATTCCACTTTTCTATTATATTAGCAAAACAGAAAACTCTTCTATTTGCTGTGTGGGAATGTAAACTAAGTTAACTCCAAATATATAATTTCGAGAACATTGGTAAAAAGAAACTGCAGTATCCAAAATTATATTTTTCGTTTTTGTTACCTGCCAAACTTTTGGTTTTATCGTTGCTCCTACCCCATCGACCGCACCTTTACCATGAGAAGTTGCAAAATAATTCCACTCTAAAACTTTGCAACCAAATTTAAAAACAAAATCTGGCAGGCTTCGCGCAATATACTTATTTTTAAACTGAGAGCTACTTCCATCCGAAAAAATATAAATATTTTGAAATTGCCCATGTTCTTTTTTGATTATATCTACAAGTTTTGTTAAAAAACAGCACACATCGAATTTATTGTGAGTGAGTTTGTCACTGATTATAGAGTACGATTTTACTTCGCCAACCAGCCAAGCAACGCAAGTGAAAATGGTAATTTGACGGTAGCTAAAATGTGCGCTTTGCACCTCATTTTGACAAGTTAACCTATAATTCTCTGCGAAGTCAATTTGAAGAATTAGATCGTCGGAGCTAATGCCATTTTTTTGCTTTCGAAATAGTTTTGTTGGGAACGTTTAATAAAAAAGTGGCGTTTAAACAAAGGTAACTGGGCATCTAGTTCGTACAAAAGATCAGACAAAGATCCTTCGGTGTATGTCAAAGCAATGCGGTCTTCAACTTTGCGCCAATGTTTCCATTTAATAGATTCATCCATCAATGGCTAATATTTTAAGGGCATTAATTCATTTCTTACATCCTGAACACAAGGTTTGCACTTGTTCATCATACATTTTTCGTTTTTAATGTTGCAACAAGCAGATTCGAGAAATTTTTCAGAGTTGGATGAAAAAGATTGTATAAAATCCGCACTGCTTTCCAAAACAAATGCAAAATTGGCGTAATGCTTACAAACACACATATTATGAGGTATCTTGCATGAGAGTTGCACATGTTTTGGTCGCAATTCGTAAAATGCAGAAACGAAGCTAGTAGTTTTCTCCAATTTGTAGAGTTCGTACGACTCAGCAACAGATAGCACCATAAAACGCTTGGCCACTACTTCCCCATCGACAATCAATGTGTCCTTTCTACCTGCGGCTTGGACACTAATATCATCTCTTGAGTAAAAGCCTACGACAAACTGTTTTTTTTCTTGCATTGCCGATTTAGATTCGTTCTTCAATGATAATGTACCATATTTTTTGTATAACAAATCAACAATATACCTTCTTTTCTGTGGGTCGGCCGGCAAAGCAGTTTTGGTTTTTTTTAATGCCTTTCCTATTGTTTGCCTGCATTTATAGGGCTGATTGGCTTCTGGGCTATATTCTTTGGCACATTCATTTTTCTTTCTCAGGCAAAATGCTTGTTGTCTTTTACAATTTGGTTTTCTTATTGCATCACTTTCATGCTTGCTGGATCCTAACCTTTTTCTGTACTTTGATGCCCTCTCTTTTGCTTTTAAACGGCTTCTCTCCCGCCTCAGTGGGTCAGTTTTTAGTTTTTCCCTATAGCACTTTGAGTATTTTTTACAGTTACTCGAAGAATCCATCTACATAAGACATGATTGAATTATAATTCAGAAGAAGCCATCACCTATCGAGAAAATTACTTACAATATGGCGTGACGTTACGAAACTTTGAAGCTCAATACGACAGAAATTCCTTGCTTAAATGGCGTAATTTTTAATTTAATTTGTAAACTTTATCAACTTTTATTAAAATACCAAATTATTTGCTTCTACAATCGCCAGCGCAGTTATAATAAGACTAAATAGCATCTGTATAGCGTGACGTTATTGATGAATATCTTTTAAGAGTAAATGCAACATTTACCGTTAATTGAAACGTCACTGCTCTTTTACCTTGGTTTTACGCCTAGTTGTTGTTATTGCCAAATTGTAGCTATTAGAGTTGAATTGCAGAGTTACTCTTAAAAAATTTAAACAGCAAAGAGAAAACGCTCTTGTAAATAAAAAACTGATCACCAAGTGAACATGAAATTTGTGTTCCGATAACTCAAGAACGCAATTAAGGAAAATTTTGAAAATATTATTGTACTTTTGTGATATTTAAATAGTTTTCTTTAATAAATCAAGCAATTTTTTTGTTTAATCATAGTCTAGGTTTTCGGTTAAGGTAGACTTTTCTGTGGAAGTTCCCATATGTATCTATGTATGCATATACATATGAATACATATGTTGGGACAATGTACATATGTACGTAAAAGTTTCTATTCTAAGCAAAACAATGAATATTCGTATATACATACATACATATAACCGCACATACTTACTTTATGCCTCTACATGTGTGTGCTTCCAAAACTAAAATTCTAAGCCTAGCGACTACAAGAACAAAATGCATTCCTAGGCGTAGCTGTTGCGGCCATGATTATTTACCCGCGACGGCGCTGAACAGTTTCAAATATTAAAAAGCACAACAAAAACAAATTCATTGATAAGTTCGAGCTCATATTTCTACGAGCAAAGTACTTTCATTCATAAAACGAGCCGCCCATATGCCAATTTTCTCGACCATTCGAAAATAGTCAATATTGGAATATTTCGCGTAGAATTATTTGCCAATATTTGGTAAATCTTGAATTTTTGTCAAGTCGAGTGGCCGCGGCTCCGTACATATGTATGCATCAATATATGTATGTAAATATGTGTTCTAAATTCTCGACAGCAATAGCAAATCGAAATATTTTTTCTGTCGCAAGTGCTCGCAGCCTCATATGTATGTATGTCTATGGAAGTTTGTATGCATGTATTTATGTATATGCGTTTTTGCTTTTGCTTGGGTAAATATGAGCCTCCGTCAATTTTGGGCAAATTTTAAAATTGGAATTCTTTTGATCAATATCAAATAAGTTCCTAATGACCTTAAAGCTTGCAGTGCCATGGGCGGTTGGAATATCATATTTCATAAATACATTACGGATGGACTTTATGAGATGGCAATAGTCAAACATGCAAACAATTTTATTGTTTTCGTGCATGAATGAGGTGTTAATTTCAGAAATCTTCAATTGATTAAATAAAGTTATATTCGCGGGTCCTTGATCGCAAATCATAACTTTTATATTCAATCTAATTTTCGTAATTGCGAAAATGTTACTCATCACAATTTGATGTAACTCTGTACCATTAAAACCATTTTTGGAAATATAGTAGGAAAAACATACTTCCACTTAGAGCACAACCCTTTAACTATAAAAAAACAACTTTTGTTCCCTATTCTGCTTTGACGTTGGCCTTCCCCATGGCCCACAAACCGATCAATTTTATCCCTCCTTTTATTATAAGTGAGATCCGGCTTGATGCTAATTTCATCAAATAATAAAATGCATATGCGTTCTGTTAAATTGTTAACGACATTGGCATCGAAACCTGGAACAACATACCTGATGGGGCGCCAACGCAAAAGAGATGATTTGTGTGGTAAACTAAAACCTAGATCGTCACGCATAAAAGAATATGCTTTAGTGGACATATAGTTCAAATTTTGTGCCAATGCCTTTTCGTCCTCATTATACCAACCTTTTTTGGTACTGAGGATCATTTTTGCAAAAGTTAAAGCATCGCTACTACAACTTTCTTCCGCAAGTATTGTACGTTTCAACAACTTAGAATATCTATTTTTTAGGTCATTATTTTCTTTTTCAAACTCCTCAATACGTTTATTTAATTTGACCGCATTGCTCTGAACAAACCGTTCGCGAGTGGTTGTGGTTTCTAAGTCCACGCAGATCTGATTACTATAACTAGGGTTTTCCTGCCTGTTTTCCTCTAATATCGAATATTTCTCAAACCCTTCCAGAGTTAAATCTTCTTCTACTTGCTTAATTACCCTACTATAAGTTGCAGTGACGGGCGGGCAAACCCATTCAGAGCCAGCACTAGGCGAGCGACTTCTATTTACTGGCTCTAAATTGAAGCAAGGAAAAGCCACTTTCAAGAGTTTTTATTTTGTAACCAATGTGGGTTCAAAATGGCGTAGGCAAATAAAAACCCTGTCAGTGCTTGACAATTGCACGTTGCAAGCCAAGGCCCAATTCGTACGGGTCTCTTCGTCCCTAGGAAACGCAAAAAGTATAGCTTTATCCTTAGGCACGCAGCTCTCGATTCAGCAGCTCCTTTTTTTCTTTTTTTCGGTCCACTTGTTCGGTGGAACATCATCTTAGCCTAATTAAAATTTTTATTTTTATTTTTACAAAATTTAAATTGAGGTATATTCAATATAATCATATACATATATAAAACAAGAACGCGCACCCTCCGGGGATTAATAGTTTTCAAGTAATTTATTGTTAAAATTGTGTAATTTAGCGAAATGATATTGTTGTTTTGAATACAAGTATAAAAACCAGTAAAAATACTTTTGTGACCATATATTTTATGAATTGAAGTGAAATTTAGAACAAAATACATATATGTATTATATTGTACCAATTTATAAGTGTATTGTATTATAATGCGTGTAAATATTGAAAGTTATAAAAGTTGTTCATGAGCCACTCCCTAACATCTCAACCAAGTTTCATTAAATAAATCATTATACTTGGCCTAAAATTGCCATAAGGCATTATCCTAAGACCGATCTTTTAAATTCAAAAGTTTTTTATAAATATGTAAATAAAATAATGAGAAAGTGCGCATTTTAAATAAATAAATCCCTTCTCTGCTTTCTATTTCATGCATGCATGCATGTATGTGTATTTTAAGCTTTTCAATAGGCACGAAGTATTGAAAACGACATCCAAGCATACGATTATCAGTTTATGTATGTACAGTGAACCAAAAAGAGACTGGGATACTAATATTTAAAAAAATATTCACAGATTTATAAGAAATAATAATATTGACGGTAACTCCGTTTATTTTTTCTTCACTGTACATACATACATATATGGAGACATAATAATAAATTAATTTACTTACCCAAGTTAAGAGTTGGAACCGCTCCATTCTTAAGATATTTTGGTCCCACGGCATCCTCCTCAAAATGTTTAATGCATACAAATGAATTATGCATTGGTATTTGCATTGAGGGTGAGATCCGCAAATTCTTCTTCCACAAATTTGATAATTCCCGATTTTTGGGAAATGCAAACGAACGAACGTTTTGTTCACTATTACACTCCCGAACACGACATTGTGAAGCTTTAGGCATTTTTTTATTTTATTAATTAGTTATTAATAATGTCAAAATGTTTGCTTCACCGCGCACGTGCACTTTCAATTGCCTTTCTTTTCGAATTAAAATTCAAACCAAAGTTCAATTGGTTACAAACAATCATAAGAGCTTTTCAATATTTGGCGCAATTTTCATATATGTATGTACATATGTATATATATTTATCCAATCAAAATCAAATCTAATGCAATCATACGGTTTTCCAATATTTGGCGCAATTTTCATATATGTGAACCTAATATACATATGTCCATATGTCAATTTATTTCCTAATCTTCTGTTTATGCTAACAAAGATAACTTCTCCCTTGTCTTAATGCTCTTCTATTCTTATTATGGCAAGCAAGATTGATGATCTTTTTTTTCTCTCGTTAAAAAAATATTGAGTTTTTCACATTGGAGGCATCACATTATTTCTTGCAAGGTGGATTGAAAGCGTTTCACTTGGCTGTTAGAGCAAATTGTATAAGGTGCTGTTCGGTGAATTTCTATACCAAACTCGTTTTCCATCATAGAGCTTATCGTTTCTGATTTAAACGATTTTTGGTTGACCATAACCACCAACTGCGTATTTAGAAAATTAACCGCGGTAAAAATTAATTGTTGTCCCATATGAAGTATATCAATTTGTACTATTTGACCCGGGAAGGTGGGCGTTGCCAGAATTTTTGGTTTTGCCGGAAGTCGGTTTTCTTTGCACATTGCGCAAATTTTAATGACTTCTTTAATTTTGCTAGCCATTCCTGGAAAATAATATTTTCTTAAAATTTGTATTTTGTTTTCTCCACAATTTCTGTGTTTTCTGTTATGATCTTTTATTATTATATCTTGCTGTTCCTGGTTGATTATTATATCGTTTACTTGTATCTGAGAGAATCTTACTTTGTATTTACTAAAAGGCATGAGGTACAGTTCCTGTATTATTCCCATTATATCTTCTTCGGTTTTGATTCAATTTATTACAGATGGGTTTAAATATTTTTTCAGGATCTGAAGTTATGATGTGACGATGATAACTGGGAAATACTACTTTAAATTGGTAACTGGATATTACGTCCTGATTTAAAAAATCTGATTTTTAAATACATTTATTGGACATATGTCGCTATATACTAGATTATGAGATGAGCTTTCATCTGAATTCGTTGCCGTCAATAAGGTATTTACTTGTGATTGTGGTAGAATTCTTGATAAAGCATCGGCTACAACATTTGCTTTGCCGGGCTTATATATCATATTAATTCATGGTCATATTCTTCCATCTTTTCATTTGACTGTTCTTATTTTTATTATTTGGTGCGTAAGTTAATGGTTGTAATATTTACTTTGCCGGAACCTTATAGATAATTTCTGAAGGTATTAAATGCCCATACTATTGCGTCTATGACGAACTGTGAAACATCCGTTGCAAATTAAAATTATTCGTTAAAATCTGGATTGGAGAGGATGGTGCGTTCGAAAATAATGATTTCTTAATGTTCCCGAATGAATATTTTGCTTCATTATTTAAAGAAATCTTTCTAGTGGCAGATTTGTACTTTGAGATTCTCCGGCATTCATTTCTTAAGAGTTTCGTAAGTGGTTTAGCAATCTTTTATAAATTTGCGCTGATATCCCGACAACCCTATGAAGCTACGGTGTTCCTATAAATTTTTTGGTTCTGGGAAGCTTGCAATAGCTTGAAATAATGAACACTGAAATATTGATGGCGCATTTTTTAGCCCAAAAGGTAAACGAGTAAATTCGTATTTACCATTATTATGTAATACAAAATGCGTTTTTCTCTATGTCAGATTTCCTTAGGGGAATCTTATGGAAACCACTTTTCGTATCTAAAACCGGGAAGTTGTTGCTATCACCTAATTGTGATATTACTTCGGATATTTCAGGAATGAGATACCTTTCTGAAATTATAGCTGGGTTCAATTTCCTATAATCAAATTCCATACGGTATTGTTTATTTCCTGCTGAGCCTGCTTTTTTGGAACGATTCATACAGGAGAGTTGTATGTTGATCTGCATGGTCTTATCCTGCCATCGTGCAGAAGCTGTTTCACCTGGCGTTCTACCTCAGTTTTCAAGGCAGCCAGATAAAGGAAAATTTTCTTATACACAGGTGTATTCGTTGTTATTCTTATTTGGCCAACAACCTAAGTTGTGTATTTGAGCTTTTTATCGCGTTCTTTTCTCAGAATGTATTGCTGCTATTTCCTCCACGTTATTCTGTTTAAAGCTTCTGAGTGTATCATTTTCCGTCAAATGATTTGAATTGGGGCATTAAATAAAGTTTAATTTTATCTTTAATATTAAAAAATTGTGCATAAATATGCTCTACAATTTTTATATCTCATGCGATTGATTTCGCGTAAAATGGAGTTTCGTTTGCTATACGTTTTTTTACTAAATCAGGCTTAATATAATATTTACTAGAACCCGTGTCTATAAGAAATTTTAAGGTTTTACCGCTCTCCACTTTAATTTACGGCAGTAAAGAACTCATTATGCTAAAAAAATTAGGTTATCTGACTGATTTTGCTCACGTCGATTGTTTTCTTGCGCTAATTACCTACATGAAACATCCCTTGGTTTTTGTTTCTTTTGAAGCCTTCCGATTGATTGGGTCTTTTCCCAGCTTGGAAGTTTTGTGGTTTGTTTATGCATTGGGTTGGGGAATAAGTTCATAGCGTTTTTATATTTTCTTTTATTTTACAACGATTGTTTGCTGCAATTTCGACACCTGCTCTTCTTTGCTTTGCATCGAGGTCAAAAACCTGCCGAAGCAGCCCGGGACATTGGCGACGTGTATGGAGAAGGTGTTATAGGCGCGTCTACAATGCGGAAATGGTTTGCAAAGTTCAAAAATTATGACTTTGACGTCGATTATACGTCCCACAGCGGAAGATCTCAAACCAGTCATTAATTGGCGGAAAAAATTAACTGCGATCTTAAAACGATTCTCAATCACTTCATTCAATGGGATTTACAGAAAAATTGGGAGCCTGGGTGTTTCACGAGCTCAATGAAATATCAAAAATAGGTTAGCTTCAAGTTGCCTCTTAGAATCTCACCCGCCATCGAGCAACACGAAGTCATAAATAGCGCTTTTTGTACCGAATTGTCACGGGAGATAAGAAATGGTGCATACAAAATATGAAGCAAAGAAAGGAGTGGGGACTCCAGAGGATACGCCAAAGCCGAGATTCAAGCAGAATCTTCATCCAAAGGAGATCATGATATATGTTTGGTGGGACTGGGAGGGCATGGTGCACTGGAAAATGCTCGAAAAAAAAAATGCCACGGTAAACAAGAAGCTCTACATTGAGGCTATTCGAAGGAACCGATGGCATGGTCAAACCATACGCCTTCACGACAACGGGCCTCATGTTGCCTCACTCAAAGCCGCACTTCAAGAGCTCGAATGGGAGGTCATTCAGCATCCGCCGTATTCTCTGGATCTTGCACCGACCGATTACGATCTTTTCTGCTCCCTGTCAAAGCAAATTTAGGGCGTTACCTTCGATAATAAAGAGATCCTGAAAAACTGGTACAACAATTTCTTTGACACCAGACCAGGCGATTTTTGTCGGAGCGGCATCAACAAATTGATCGAGAGGTGGGAAGAGGTTGTAAACAGCACGGGGAATATATAATTGATTAACTTATTGATATAATTATTGTTTTTTGTTTAAATAAAAATCTTCGGTAAAATCGCTACCAGCTTATTCCCCAACACAATAGTTTATAGTTTGGTCGACGCCCATCGGCGTTGACCGCAGTTGTGGTTTGGGATGTCTTGGGGGAGCATTCACATTTAGGTGGCCGGTCGATTGTCGAATATTCTGGTTTGGTTGGAGAACATAAGGTTATTGTGGGTAAAAGTTTTACGCACAATTAACTTAAAGGGTATATGTTTGGTGAGGCTTGATATTTCTAGTACGATTGTATTGCCTGAAAATTCTATTCTGGGGATCTAATTTTTGGCATAAGTGGAGAGCCCAAGGTAACTAGTAAATTTCATACCTAGTAACCCTGTTAGGTCCCCATTTAGACTTCTTCTGATGTCTAATGCTTTCTCTCTATAGGACTGTGTTAGCGTATATAGAGTTTCATTACTCATCATTCGCAACTTAATTTATTTAAAATCAACAGGAGGTGCTTATATATCTGTTGATAAATTCCAAGAGTGTCCTGTTACCTTATACTAGCCCATTTGACATTATTTATTTATTTTATTTTATTTATATTCCCTTTTCTTCTTTTTTAGTTTTCGGCTTAAGAGCTCAAAAAATCGAATCATTTGGGATATATTTCTTTTAATCCCTGAATTAAACGTGCTGTTCGTTAGCCCTCGGTTGTAACTACCTTATCTTCTTCTATTATGTCAAATAGTAAGTGCATACTATTGATTTTTTGTTCGTCAACAGTCAGTTGTCTATCTTTGACAGGAATTGTGGGATGGGGCATTTTGCAAGTATATTTTAACAATTTTTACTTAAATGAAAATGAAGTAAGTAGAAAAAGTATTTGCCACATCTGCGATTGTTGGCTGGATCTCGATGCTGGATATTGTGGTCTGAGTGTTTGCCTTATGCGTAGGCTTCTTGCTGCTTTCTGAAGATCTGAAGTTTTTCACTTTAGGCACAATGTTGTTTTTATTTGTGGAAAATGTTTTGTTTTTCACTTTAGGAACAATGTTTGTTTTTATTAGAGCAAAAAGTTTTTTTTCACCTTAGGCACAGACCAGACACTAAGATCTTTTTATGTCCAGTCGGAAGGTAAGCCCAGGTATTCCTCGTTAGTAATACTATAAATGCCTTTCTGATTTTTCATTTCAGTTCACCAGACGTGACAGTGGTCCGAGTGGAACCATCTAGTAGGCCTTGCTACTATTTGGTTTCTACTTACATGGCTCACAAAAACGCAGCACCTCCAGAGGAAGTGGGGCGTTTGGTGGACTCACCCTTATTTAATAAAGTGGTTTATCCAGTATCTTTTAGCAAGAAAGACTTTCCTCTCTGCAAGACGCTGACCGGCTTGAAAGAGAAGATTAGGAGGGTTTTTAACGAATGCTTCCAAACTAAAAACTTGGAAATTTACCGTGTAATTTTGAATGAATACTAAAAAGACATTAAATATGCGACACGTAACTTCTGGAAGGAGTACTGCGGATCCATTGAATTCGTGAAGGGTTCTGTTGGGCTAAGCAAGATCCTTTCGAGGGACCACCCCTGCAGAACTCTTGAAAAAAGGGAATATGGGGAGTGGCCTGAATCCGCAGAATAATCTTTGACTATCCCGGTAAACAATCATTTTCCAAAAAATTCTATTACCCCACGTGACACTGCCGACACTAGTCGATAGGTAGGGCTACTCGATGTTTCCCTGAAACCTATCCTGTTGTCTGAGAGAATCACGTGGGCAATCAATAGTTAGTTTCCCTCTTTTTAAATCTCCTGTCTTTGACGATATTTTGCCTGTGATGCTTCAGAAAACAAGAACCTTGGTGGTTTCTGTCCTGTACGAAATTTACATGGCGCGTATCACTCTTAATCACGTCCCTGCCAACTGGAAGGAAACGAGGGTTGTTTTCATACCCAAGGCAGGGAGAAAGGGTCACGAGGGACTCATCCATGGAGTCCGCCTTACACGAGATTATAGGTACTGTGAAAAAATCTCTGGAGGGCAAACAATTCACTTAGGCGGCCTCCATAGATATTGAGGGTGCTTTTAATAACATCAGGGCGAGTCAATTGTCACTGCATTAGATAGATTGGCTGCAGGGAAGTTAATGCGGTCGGAAGAGGGGCTAAAGTCACTAGATTCTTTCACAGGGGGACGCCTCAAGGAGGTGTCCTTTCGCCCGTACTTTGGCTAGTTGCGATTGACGAAGTTCTGATAATGATAAATGAGGGTGGGGTTAAGGTAGCAGCATACGCCGATGACTTGGCAGTCATGGCAGAGATTTTTCAAAAGTAACTGGCTGTACTCAATCGCTGAGCTGGTGCTATTTACCAGAAAATATAAACCTCCACACTTTAGAATTCCCAAATTAAACAACCAGGTTCTCCCACTTTCATCATAAGTTAACTATCTTCGAGCGATACTTGACTCCAAACTCCATTGGAAGCTACACATTGAAAATCGGGCAAAGAAGGCCAATATAGTCTTCTATTCATGAAAATCTATGTTCGGTAAAAAATGGGGACTCAAGCCACAGGTCGGGCTATGGATGTGCAACGCAGTGGTTTTGCCAATTTTAACCTATATATGCCTGGTTTGGTGGGAAGCTCTTTGGAAAGGCTATAATAGGCTTTTAAATTATATTGAATAAGTAAAAAAATTCAAATAACTCATAAAGAAAGATATTATATATTAATGAAATAAAAAGTAAATAGAAAAAATTCAAATATATTCTTAATGTGTATTTGTGTGTGATTTGTGTATACTGTTATTTTCTTTACAAAAAGGAGCGGGACAACGTATTTCAGTGGAAATGGCGCAATACTGACACCCCACTAACACATTCGTCCAGTGCTTCTGCGAAAGCACTGATCGTGGGCCTTTGAAAAAGTTCGATGCACCAAGTAATGTTGTTTTCTTGTGTATACTGTTATTTTCTTTACAAAAAGGAGCGGAACAACGTATTTGAGTGGAAATAGCGCAATACTGACACCCCACTAACACATTCGTCCTAGTGCTTCTGCGAAAGCACTGATCGTGGGCCTTTGAAAAAATTCGATGGACTAAGTAATGTTGACGAATTAGACCGTTTTTAATTCGAATTGAAATAATGTAATTGGGAAGTAATTGTTTGTCTGGTGACTGCCTCAGTAATATAATTTTGGAAAATCTCCAGATATTAAGCAGTAATGGAGTAACAGTCCGCGTTATTCCATGTGATCAAGGTTCTTCGAATAGAAAACTATAAAGTAATTAATTTGATTTAAACGTTGTCGTTACTTCTCAAAGTCCATTTTTTCTTATTTAACGAAAAAAAAGTATTTCGCATGTATAATTTTCCACATTTGGTGAAGTCTTTACGTAATGGTCTCTTGAAATGTGATCTATGTACACCTGATGGAACTGTGAGTTTTAAAGTCTTACGCGAAATATGGAAGCGTGAACAATATGTGAGTACTAGACTCTGTTCAAAACTCTCAAGATAGCATATTGAACCAAAGCATTCCAAAAAAATGAAGGTAAAATTCACAACTCAAGTTTTCGGCAAGACAGTTCAAGCAGCCGTGAGGACAGTGAATGCTACATTCCCATGGCAGCTGGCTCTACGTTGCCGGAATGACTCGAGTCTTTCCCGACAGGACTGCCGCCCAGTGAACTAGCCCTGTTTAGAGAACCGTATCTCATCCCCCTTTATTCTCACAAGAGCAATTCCATCCACAATTTTGCTTCTAATACTTCTCCTCAGGGCTGATATTGAATCCAACTCTAGACCTAAGCTATTCTATTCCTGCGTTTGCTATAAACGGCTCCATCCGAACTCCACCTCGATTAGGTGTAACAAGTGCAACGGTTTGGGCCACCTTAAGACCTGTTCAGGCCTTACGCCACTTAGAGAGTGGTCCACACGGTATGTAGCCACATGTTGCTCCCGCCGCCATTCGTCTCATGCCTCAACGACTACCGCATCCCCAGATAGGCTGGCACTACCAACCGCAGCCACAAACTATACCTCCCCGGTAAGGAGCTTATCGACGCAACACAACTCTCCCATCATAGCCCAAGTCCATCCCTCCTGCTCCAAACCTAGTGCGGGGACAAAGCATCAGCTCTTGGTCCCCCGCACAGCCTGTTCCGTGTGGCTAACCAGAATACCACGGAACCTGGCATCAGTCATATTTAATTCTAGTAATGTCTGAAGCCACTTTCGTATTTGCTCTGGCCTGCGCACCACCCGTGAGGGGACAATTGACTACATTGCTCCCTGCAGTAGAGCCCTGTACCTGCAACCGCCCCCCAAGACGTACACGCCAACCATCATTAGACAACAAAAGCGAAACGCAGAGCAGGCTCAACGTAGGCAACCCCACACGTCCCTCACACCCCGAGTTACGACAGTCTTACCGAGGAGCTTCAAGTTTCTGCAATTTAACTGTAACGCACCAACGAGCCACATAGATCAGATCGGCGACTTCATAAGCAGACATGGAATCTCAATAGCTGCGATCCAAGAAACCAAGCTGCATGCTATTTAGCTCTTCCCTGATAGCCGGGGATGGCTATAACGTGCACAGACAAGATCGCGAGCGAGACAATGGTGATGGCTTAGCGTTTATAGTCCACTACACAGTGAAGTATCGTCTGATCGACGAAGGCATCGACCGCAGGGACAGAACTTTAGAATGTCAAGGTACAGCTGTCCGGTCAGGCGATGCCAAGCTCGAAATTTTTAATATATACATACATACCCATTGTCACCTGCTGCCCGGCTAGATATCATCCTGATATTAGTGCGCCGCAAGGGGCTCACAGCTGCTGCGGCTCGCTTCATCCCAGCTGGAAGGATCAGGGATCTACGTCCTAGTTTCCCAGCCGAAGCAGCCGTTTCAGCAAACGCGCGTGACTATCTACGCCAGGTCGTCCCCGGGGATCATCTTGCCATCCAACGCACGCGGACCAAATGGGTTGAAATCTTGAAGACGTATAACTTCACCAATGGTGTGAGTAAACCCTGGTCCACCGTAAGGTCCCTGTCGAATCCGACGAAGCACAACGATAAGGTGGCTTTCACCATGAACGGTTGCACTTTGTCGGACCCGAAGAAATGCTATTTTAGCCGGCAATTCATAGGATAGATCCAATCGTCCAGACGGCTACACAAACTAACGAGCAACAATGCGACACTTACTTCTTCTTTTATTACATTCAAGGTGCCATCAACAAAACCAAATCATTAGAAGCCATTGGCCCTGTTATCATCGGTGGGCGACGCAATGAGCGGTTTAAAATGTGGGGCCTCCACGGTCGCTCCGATGATATATTTTAAAGAAAAAAAAAAAGGAAAAGAGAAAAGCGTGTCAGTGGTCAAGTTATTATCTTTTATTCTAAGTATATATTACTATGAGCTTTTACAATATGTACATATACAGTAATACGTTACTTACGTATTGTATTAATATAATAAAATGGTATTGACGGATATTTACCTGAGTCGGCTGACACGTCCTGATGGTAGGATTTAAAAAATCGCAGTGAAAGTTAAATTAAAAATTGAGGCGAAAGTAACCTCGCCGAACACCATTCAACACGGTAAACGTTTTAACTGTTCGGCGAGGGAATGCCAAGGTTAACGGCCTTCACGTTGCAGCGACTGGAAACGGTGGTTTGCAACAGTCGGAACGGTAAGCGCAGTTACCATTAGGGTGGCTAAACATTTATTAGATATTAGGGTGTGGGATAAACATGCCGGCCCCCTTGCGAAAAGCAATCAGTGTGTTAGGACGGAGGGGTCAGCCAACGTTCGGTATGTTGTGGTGAGACATCTGAGGCTGCTGGTGACGTCGGAAAAATTGCTGTAACGATAGATATTAGGTACGTGGATACTTATTGCACACAAAAAAGAGTAAAATTTATTATATTAAAATTTGTGATACGTTATGTACAAATTATATTATTGCCGTGATACCTGGCGAGGCCTAGTCGCCAATGTATTGTCGCCCGTCCTTTTATTTTGGCGCATTAGCCCCGGTTTCCGATCCACGCGCACGCCACCACCCTATCTTCATTGAGGCGGAAAGACCTTGTTTCCGCTCTGCTTGTTTAGGCGGAAAGGCATAGTTTCTGCTCTGCTTGTCTAGGCGGAAAAGCCTAGTTTTCGCTCTAGACACAGTCCTTTGTTTTGTTGTTTACAAAAAAAAAAGGATTTTGAATTTAATTAGCCAGTTTTTTTTTTTTACCGAAAATGTGTAGTGTGTACACGGCTTTATAAATAGTTGCTTAAGGGGTAACACCACTGTAGAAATTTCAAAAAAAATTTTTTTTTTATAAGCTTAAAAAATTCTTTGAACCTTTTAAAATACAGAACAAAAAGTTTTGTACGTTACCGAAGTTTATTTCATAAATATTTTAAGCTTTTAACCAAGCGTTAGTGACTGCTACCTAACGACTTCTCCAATCTTCCAAACTTTAAACGCGTTTTTCTCAAAACACGTTTTCTGAAATTGGCACGCAGCATAACTCAAACAATTTTAAATATTTTTAATCAGGTTTTCCACTACGTCTGTATAATAACCTTCTTAAGAGAAGAGCGTAGGGGATTTTCGATAGATTTATTTAAACGATTGATAAAATTATTTAAGTGCCGTTTTTTTAGACCAAAATTGAGTTTTTTCCTTCAAATGCTTGCTAATTCCACAAAAATAAATATTTTTTAAATCCCCTACGTGTTTCTCTAGCTATTTTTATCTAGATTAAGAAAAAAAATGTTTCTTTGTTCCAGATTAAAATTTGCACCCTCTGTGCTGCGTGCCGCGGAGCTCCTTCAAGAGAAACCACATTACATAAATGTCTCCAATGCCGCCATTTTGTAAAATTTTTCGATAAACTTTGTAGTTTTGTATTTTAGTATATAAGTAATAACTTCCCAAATCAGAGTGATTGTTTTCCCTTTCCTTCTATACAAAAAAATTCTTTAAAAATCGTGTTTATTTTACGCGTGTACAGTGGTGTTACCCCTTAATTAGCTTTTGTGGATTGTATTGGTAGTGGTGCATTGGCTGGTCAGTGCAGTGCAGTGAAGGAGAAGACAAAAATAAAATAATATAGTTGCTTTCTATTTCAATTCAAAAGGGCTATTCGGGTCATGTTCTTCGATTTCGATGTTACTCAAATATGTTGCTCTCTGGTCAAAATAATGAGACACGTAGTTTTTTGTTCGCCCGAAAAAAATTGTGTTTTACAAGATTTATCGGCAATTTTGTTTTTCGGCTCAAAATCGATTTTTTTAAATTATATAAGAAATTTTTTTTTTAAATGCTCATAACTTAGTCAAAAATGAACCCATTTTAATGATTCTGGGTTCAAAATGATCGCCATTACTTACATGAGCGATTTCATGCAGAAACAATTGCAAAAAAGTAGTTGAAGATTTTTTATTTTGATTCCAGTAGGGTATTTTTGTTTTTGTTTTTTAAACCCTAATTTCCTTAATGGCTGAGTTCGGCCCATTTCCTTTTGACACGTGTAGACGGCGGTTCGGTGATATTTTGTGTTTTCGACAAGACGTGGGGTTTTTAATAGAAAAATAAGTGAATTGCTTTAAAAAAAAGTGTTGTGATAACGAAGTGGATATTTTAATAGTAACTGAAAGTTTAGTGCTTATAATCCTTTCAAACAATTTAGCAATGTCAGTGATCTTCTGAATCCCAAAAATAGTAGTGAAAAGATTATTTTTCACTCATGCAAAACACGGCTAAAAGTGCCGGTAAAAGTGTATTCATTCAGTTTTTTATACGAAAGAGAAAAAAAAATATTTGGCAGAATTAACGAGCGCCGCCCTCAAGTTAGTGTAAGCGAAGCATTATGATCTGTATATTCGTAAGCATGCAACTCTGCTTTTCTAACATTTCGCAAAATATAGGCCCCTATCAAGGTGGATTTATTAAGGTGACAGCATTCACCCAGTTGAATTTTTCGCCGTAGGTATGGCTTACGTCAAAATGATATGCTTGATGGATTCGATCTTCGATATTCGTTGGTTGTCGAAGGTCTAAAATCGAATATCAATTTGGTATTATGAGCGGTGCAACCCTGCCGAAATTTTCGTTGTATACCGAAATTAAGTCGGTTGTGTAGCATATTGTGGGAAAACTTGTAAAAATGTAAGTTGTTTGCGATTATTTATGGTTTTATAGTGACCAAATAATAAATTAGTATATAATTTTGTTAATTTTATGCAGATCGAATGTTGTGAGTACCAAACAGCAATTAGAAAGGCTAGTTGCATTAATGGAAGAGAATCCACAATTCGTAAAAGGGATTTGCACCAAAGTTCAAGCAGCAAAAAAATGGGAGGAATTCACAACGGAGCTGAATTGCTTGGGACCACCAGTTAGAACGGCAGCAAAATGGATTAAGGTTAATAATGGTTTTTGTTTTATGTTTATAGAAATACATTTGTATTTTCCCTTGGCAGGTATGGGCTGAAATACGTAGAGGAACTGAAATACATATTTTTTTCGAATGACGAATAATTGAATAAAGAAAATTTATAACAAAAATAAAACAGAAACTGTGGCGTAAAGGTGTCTACTTAATACTTTTCAGATTTTTCTATAATATTCTAAGAATTTCATTTCTTATGTTTTCTGCTTCTCCGTTATTTGACTCCACTTCAATATCTTCAGAATCAAACTCTTCATCCGGAAGTTGAACATTATAAAACAAGCCAATGTTGTGCAAAGCTGCACACACATTAATAATTTGTGTTGCTTTTTTTGGAGAATAGTGAAGAGCTCTTGCCTGCAACAAACATCTAAATCGATTTTTCAGGACTCCAATTGTTCTCTCAATGATACTTCTCGCTTTAGCATGTTGTATGTCCTTTGTGGAGACCCTTCCTCAGAGTTTCTGAACGGGGTCATTAAATAAGGTTTTAGAGCGTATCCAGCATCACCTGAGACAGACAAAAACTATTAAAAACGGAGTTTCAATTGGTTGGCGACAAGCCAAGTATTGCGACGGCCATTGAGATGTTGTTCCTCTAAATGCGCTTTCAATGGCGACATCTTGAAAGCCATGGAGTCATGAGTAGCTCCTGGATTTTTCGCATTCATATAGGTTATTTTCATTGTATGATCACAAAACTAAAATTTACATTATTCGCATTTAGAATTTATGACTCATATTTAAATATATGAATATAAGCAAATGTCTACTTACAATCATAGCATTAATGCTGTAGAATCCCTTCCTGTTGTAGTACAAATGCTGAACTTCTTTCCTGGGAGCGACAATTTTAACATGCGTGCCATCAGCACAGCTAATTATTTCTGGAATCCGGTATTTGCTATAAAAATGTGGTACGATCCCTGAGCACAAAATCGCAGAACTGTGGCTAGCTTTAAAAGATTTGGAATGGATTTGGCTCGGCTGCACTGCTGCAACTGGTTTTCTGTACTGGACAGTAGGTTCATAAACGCCTCTTTAGATAATCTTAAGTTCTTTAAAAATCTGTAAGGCAATTTCCGTAATATTAAGTATGTCAACACATTTTGAAAATTCTAAACTTACTCTGTGGAAGCCATTTCTAGGGGGCTGGATGCGCCCCTCAACTGTTTTCTACTTCTAGCTAGTTCGACTAATCTTTCATCGTCCGATGAATCGTCGAACCAAAAGTCCGTTGTACTCATTTTCACAAAAAACACTTTTTTTAACTTTTAAAAATGTTGTTAGCAAAGAATTTCAACACAATCGGTTTTTCTTTTATTTTGATTTGCTGTATCAGCTGAGAAAAAATTATTTATTGTAAATGCGTCGAGCAACCGAAATTCACAATAGTCCTATTCTTCAACGAATGAGCACCATAATACCAAATGAAAATTCGTTCGATCAGCACTTTCGACTACAGTCAAGGTGGATTTATTATAGGTGACAGCATTCACCCAGCTGAATTTTTCGCCGTAGATATGGCTTACGTCAAAATGATATGCTTTGTTTGTATGTATTGGTATGTTTACATTCGTATGTTTACATTTGTACGTGGAGGTTGAACTTCCAGAAGATGTGAAACGGCTTTTTTTCAAATGTAGGATTTTCTTCCGCATACGCAATCTCAACAAGCGGTTGAAAATTAAGAAAGCGAAACAGAGGATAATGGGCTACAAAAAGTTCATAAAAATTAATCTTTGAATAGTAAGCAGACCCTATTAAAGTAATGTTTTTAAACATGTTTTCTAATCAAATTCAATTTTAGGCTCAAATAAAGCATCTGCCCAGTGAAGTATTAGCAGGTGATAACACGAAAACTGTCCGTCGAATAACTACAGTATTTGAAAATTAAAACATCATACAAAGCATCTTTTGCTGATTATCGAAAAGACGTACAAAGAATTGGCAATAATTTTATCTGGTGGTGGTTTATATAATGCTGCATTGAAGCTGCTTACTATCTTCGGACTATCACCTTTTTCCATATGGGTACGCCACATTACCAAGGAAAGCCAATGAAGCGTGAGCGTGGTCACAAGAAAATGAATTGGCTGGTAAGAAAAAGCAGTTTCTATACAAACATTTTCTTTCCGATATGATTTTTTCTATAATTTAGATTTGCCTCATCGCAATAAAGCAACCAATATGGTCCGGTCACTGTTGCAAAAACTCATTTATGATTATGAGTTAGAAAATTCTACCAGCGTACGTAAATACATATATAACAAACAAGCTTTTATACCACAATGGCTATATAATGACTACAAGGTATGAAATTTGCTATAAAAACGTTTGCGTAATTTATTAAAAACATGCATACCTACAGTTGGCGAATTGTCCAGAGCTATTGTATGTGTTCGTCAAACATAATCCCTTAATTGAAGCTGCCGAATTACCACATGCACTGTTGGAAGCTAGAAGCGAATTCTCAGTTTCAGATATCGAGTATAAGCAGGTATGCATAATAATATTTCGAAGAATAGGCATAAATAATAATTTGTTTTTTATATATTATCATAGGAGCTCACAAATTTAGAGGACGATACCACACAGCGCACAGCAAATAAAATATCCAAATAGATGAAATAAAATTATATAAATTTAATTAAATTAAATACTTTATTTTTAACCAATTTTTCAATGATCATGAACTTATGTTCTAAATACAGGCTATAAAATCAATAAAGTTGAATTATATAAAATGAATTCACAGTGTTCAATTTTAGATGTCAATCATAGCGATCGATTTTCCACAAAAAACATGAAGCAAACATTTTTATGCAATATGGTATGCGCATCTCAACAGTATTTAGTATGAAGTCATCATAGTCATTAGCAGCCAAGGTGGATTTCTGATAGCCATCAATATCCTATGAGGATATAGAATTACACATGTAAAAATTGCAAATTAAAAATGTGATACAAATACAATTGAGCTCAATATTACATACATTACTTTCTGTACGCAGTGAGACTTTAATTTTGTCATTGTTTTGAACTTTTTTTGCGTTATGTTTCTCTATTTTAAAATTTTTCCACGTCCAAACTTCACTCTCAACATTCAATTTCACCTTATGCATGCCCTTGGCAAATTCTGAAATATGTAGGTATTAATAATTAAAATACCGCAAATTCAAATGATTTCTTTCATATCCACAAGAACTTACAATTCACACATAATAAATATACCTTGCACATAAGCTACATACGACATCTTCAATGAACTCTGGGAAAGGCGACTTTTTATTTTGTGACTATTTCCAGCGTACGTTTTACAAGCAAATCACACTGCAAATGAACAGCTGATTTTGACTTGATGCTTGGACCAAAGGCAACAACAAATACATGTAGGGTTTTACTTATATGTGGTTGCTGTCACCTATAATAAATTCGCCTTGACTACAGTCGAATATCGAATGTTGCTCATAATAAGGGCCATATTCTACCAGCAACAAGTGGGCAAATTGCACGCGAAAATAAAAAGGTGGAATTGTCAAATATATAATTATATATAATTAGTACAATTTTGCGATTAATGAATTTCATAACTAAATCTGTGAATTATAGGTTGCGTTCTTGGGCAATCAACAGGTTCAACATGTTCGCATTGGCAAACGTCCCAAAGCGGCAGTGCGTTGTAAGCAGGATTTGCCGAAGCGATAATGCCGCTTTGGAACCAATCATCTGCCGTGGAATTGCACCATCAGAAGCATTATCAACATATGTGCATAATTTGAATGCTGCCAAAGAGCAGTTTGCTGAAGCACAGAAAAACTGTGATGTGACTACGACCATCCCATGTTGATGCTATCTGGGATATCGCCAACTGCAAGGATATCGCTAATCGCCTCGCTCCCGCTGCTAAGGGGTAAATATGTTAATGTGTAGAAGTTAAAATGTGCCTTTTCGTTGTTTGTGTCATCTACATAAGCTTTAAGTGACCTAGAGAAGCCTACCTATAAAATATGTGCAGACAACTGGCGCTAAGATTAGATTAAAAATAAAAAAAAAATAAATAATTGGCGCGTACACTTCTGTTAGGTGTTTGGCCGAGCTCCTCCTCCTATTTGTCGTGTGCGTCTTGATGTTGTTCCACAAATGGAGATTAGATTATCAACGTATATACTGTCAAGTGCTTTTATTTCGGTTATATATCCTTGTACATTGGTTATTCCAATTTACGGGATATATGTAAATTGGAATAACCATTTAAGCAAGGATGTATGAATAATAATAACATAATAACATATTTATGTAAATACATGGATACAAAACCAATTAATTACAAATTATGACAGTAAACTCCTGGAATACTACGCGCTCCTGAATCACACTCCATTTATAACGAAAGTCATGACATATCTGAAATGTGGTGGAATAAATGTAATATAAATTCGTTATAAAGGCTTATTTTATATTTCAGTTTTATAATACAGCAAATGAGACTTGTTGTACTTGAAGCTCCTAAAAACTGTAACACTTATATTGAAGATTTGTTTTACTTGTATGAAACAAAATCATATTAAGGCAGATTTTATTTATTGCTAAGTTTAAACCAAAGTTTTGAGTTTTTGTAGATATAAAGTGACAAGTATTTCCACTATTTCGTTGGTTAATGAAATTATTATAAATTGTTTCATGTATATCGGCGTAGAATCAAGGGCACAAAATCAAGGAATGCAGCAACCCACCAGACTGTTGTATATGCCGCGATAAAGGTCTTGCCTACACTGACCACATTCTAGGGTCAGCTAGATGCCTAGCATACAGCGAAAATATGTCGAAATGATAAAAATTCTTCAAGGCAACATGCACAGATGCACTACCGCAGATTTACTCCTACCACAAATCATGCTGGAACATGAAGTAGACATAGCAGTACTAAGCGAACAGTACGCCTCTCCAAGTGCTGGCTGGTTTATAGAAGACCTCTCTTCTACAGCAGCAATATGGTGCAAGGAAATTTCCAAGCTACCTTACGCCAAGTGATACCATCGCGGGTTTCCAAGCTAAATTGGAAAATATTGAAGATTTAGCTCGCCAAATAAGCGGAAATCTCATCATCGCCGGAGATTTTAACTCCAAGGCCATGGAATGGGGTAGTCGAACAACAAATTCGAGAGGCCAACGAATATTAGACATGGCCGCAAGACTAGGGCTCGTCGTTGCAAACGTGGGCAACAAAGCAACCTTTCGAAGACCTGGCTGTGAAGGCACAATACCGGACATAACTCTAGTGTCTGAGAGTTACGCTAGTAATATAATATACGGGAATGGACAGTTCTTGAGGACTACAATGGCAGTGATCACCAGTACATCACCTACTGTGTTGGAGAGACAAATACAAGCGCAACGAAATACAACAAAAGCTCACGAAAATGGAACGCAAGAAAGCTCGATAGACCAAAGCTCATCGCCAAAATTGACGAAAAGGAGTCAAACCATGAAGAGCCAAATAGCGCCAGACTAAAAATACAGATAACCCTGAGAAGGATAACGCAAGCGTGCTCAGCAGCAATGCCCAGGATAAAAGGCGCACACCCGAAGAAGTCCGTGTACTGGTGGACAGATGAAATCTGCGGTCTGAGGCAAATATGCATCAAAAAAAGGAGGAAGTACACAAGAGCACGTAGAACAGGTCTCGCCATAGAAGAGCACGCCGAATACAAAGAGGCAAAGCGCATCTTAAAGACGGTCATCCAGAAGAGCAAGAAAGAAAAATGGGAGGAGCTAAGACGCGATATAAACCAAAACCCCTGGGGACTAGGATATAAAATCGTGCTAAATAAGCTAGGGGCAAGGCAGCGCCCTCCTGAACTTAGCGAAGCCACTATGGAAAACATAGTGAATACACTCTTCCCTACGCACGACCTCAGAGCAGATAGGGAATACATAGAAGAAAACGACTTGCCACCGTCTTTCACGGTAGAGGAATTGAAGGCAGCAGCAGCAACCCTCAAAAATAACAAAGCGCCAGGTCCTGACGGAATCCCATCGGAGGTGCTGAAAGTCATCGCAAACGAACGTCCGCAAGTACTGCTAAACATGTATAATGTCTGCTTATGTGAAGGGATCTTCCCAAAAATCTGGAAGAGGCAAAAGCTAGTTCTCATAAGCAAAGGTAAAGGAGACACGGAAGCCCCATCAGCGTACCGCCCCTTGTGCATGCTTGACACGACAGGGAAACTGTTAGAAAGACTGCTGAAGCCACGAATAGCAGCAGCGATAAGCAAATCGGGTGGCCTCTCAGATAGGCAACACGGTTTTAGGCAACGCAGGTCGACAACCGGAGCAATTGAGGATGTAGTGAAGAGTGTAGAAAAAGCACGGAGCAGAAATCACTTCTCCCGACCGATCGTGCTCTTAGCCACGATTGACGTAAGAAACGCCTTCAACAGCGCAAGATGGGAGGATATGATTGACGCACTTGAGAAGCGTTACAAAATACCTCAATACCTGATGAAGATGATCCGTAGCTACCTCAAAGATCGTGTACTCATTTACGACACAAGTAGAGGACAACGCACAAAAGTGCTAACTTCAGGTGCGGCCCAAGGTTCAATCTTAGGCCCTGATCTCTGGAACGTCAGCTACGACGGCATCTTCAACATCGATATGCCCGACGAATGTTATCTAGTAGGATATGCGGATGATGTTGCAGCAGTAATTACCGCACGCGATTTAGACGCGGCAAGACGGAAACTCTCACAGACGTTGATAAGAATCAAGATATGGCTCGACTCGCACGACCTTAGCTTGGCTCCGGAAAAGACGGAACTAATTCTACTTACGAGGGCGCGCATACCTCTAGAAGTAATAATGCCGGTCTACACGGAGAATATAAGGACTTCAAAAGTGGTGAAATACCTGGGCATCAGACTTGACAACAAGCTGACTTACTGGGCACAAATCCAACACGCTGCTGAAAAATCTGCCAAAATAATCACAAACTTATCACGATTAATGGCTAATATCGGAGGCCCCATCGCAAGCAGGCGGAAGCTGCTCATGGACACAACGATATCCATCTTGCTATACGGCTGTGAAGTATGGGCGGACACACTCAAATCAGAATGTCGTCGGAAGATTCTTGCCAAGGCCCAAAGAACTGCTGCCCTCCGCGTTGCCTCAGCTTACCGCACGGTATCGGAAGCAGCAGTACTTATCATTAGCGGTACGATACCCATAGATCTCCTAGCGAGGGAACGAAAAGAACTATGGGACCTCAAAAAGAGCGAGACAAATGACACAGACGACCACACATGCGACCGCACAAATACCAGAAGGCAACAAGCTCGAGCACGCACACTCCAAATATGGCAAGAGCGCTGGGCGTCAGAGGCGAAAGGAAAATGGATAAAGAGACTGATACCAAACATAGATAAATGGTATGACAGGAAATTCGGTGAGGTGAACTATTACATCACCCAGATGCTATCTGGACATGGGTACTTTTATAAATACCTCAACAAAATAGGGAAAGCAGAAACTGCTGAATGCATCTACGGAGATGCACCCATTGACGATGCTGATCACACATTTTTCAAATGTGAGAGGTGGACATCAGAGCGCAAAGCAATAGAAGATAGGCTAGGCCCCTTAAAAGCAGACAACATCATCCGAAAAATGGTCGAAAGTGCAGAAAGCTGGCAATTTATTGACACGTACGTGGAGCGCATCCTACGTGCCAAGAAATTTGACATGGATAGAGATGATCAATATACATACATCCATCCTACCTGAGTAGAAGATGAGCCGATAGCGTGATGCTGGCTCCGAAATTGGCGACCCTGGACGCAGGGGGAGTAGAAAAGGCTTCTTTCTGAACAGAACGCCTACTTGGATCTCCTCTGCCTACGATGAAATACTACCGTAGTCCCGGGGCAGAGGAAACATCCGGGAAGGAATGGGGAGGGATTGTTTTAGTGGCTACACCATTCGACGCAGTAGACGACGGTTACTGTAAGTGCGAAGGCATTTTGAACCCTACCTCACCGCCACAAAAAAAAAAAAAAAAAAAAAAAAAAAAAAAAAAAAATCGGCGTAGATGCGTAGTGGAAATGTAAAATTTATTATAAAAATATCCTATTTGAAAATAAGAGAACTGCAAATGAAACTAAGAAAATCTTTTTTTTGTCCATTTCATGGCAACTTTAATTTTCTACAACAAAGTTCAGGTAAGGAATTACTAAAACAATGGGAAATCAAAGCTGTGAATCCAAAACTTTGGAATTTACGCGGTAATCTTACTATAACGTTGGAAGATACTATTGTTTGCCTATAACATTATCTTTGACAATTCATTTTCCGTCGTTAATAATTTCTATCCCTCCTTAAGAGGTTTCTTCTGAGTGAGGTGGAAGTAGAACCAGTTTGACTAGTGGTCTAATCACCTGCGTACTTTGTGTCATGATGTCCACTACGCGTACTTGATTGTCGGGTCCAGGATGTAGTTTTACCACTCGTCCCATTCTCCATTCGTTTGGTGGTAGGTTGTCTTCCTTAATGACGACAAGGTCCCCTAACTTGATGTTAGGTTTTTGATATTTCCACTTCGGGCGTTTTTGTAATTCGATGAGGAGTTCCCTTTTCCATCGTTTGCAAAAGGTTTGATGGAGGGCCTTCAATTTCTGCCACTGATTCACAATTGAGGCAGGATTTTCGCTGGTTTCTATTTCTGGCGGAGTTAGGAGATGTCCGCCAACCTGAAAGTGACCAAGTGTGAGAGGCTCTAGATCGGATGGCTCATTGGAAGAGGGACTTCAGGGTCGCGAATTAAAACAGGACTCAATTCGGCATAAAAGGGTGTTAAACTCCTCAAGAGTATATTTCAGACCAGAGGCAATCTTTTTGAAGTGGGCTTTGAAGCTTTTCACACCTGCTTCCCACAGTCCGCCCATGTGAGGGGCTGCTGCAGGTATGAAGTGCCAGGTTAATGCCTGGTGGGCATATTTTGAAAGCGTGTTATTGCGTGCATCCGCAATAAACGCTTTAAATTCTGATCGTAAAGATCGTGAAGCTCCTACAAAGTTGGTACCATTGTCGGAGTAAACATTTTTTGGAGATCCTCGTCTAGCAACGAGTCTCGAGAAGGCTGCTAGAAAGGATGGGGTACTTAGGTCATTGGTGGCCTCTAAATGGATGGCTTTGGTGGCGAAACAAATAAATAGACAGACGTAGCCTTTGGAAATGCGACATCCTCTGCCGCGGAAGCTTTTGATGTCAAATGGACCTGCGAAATCTATACCTGTATTAGTGAAAGCTCGCGAAAAGGTGGTGCGTGCCTGAGGAAGGATTCCCATGAGTTGGGTTTGCGATCGTTTTTTATAGATTGTTTAGGCCACACCCTAATATTTAATATACATTTTTAGCCACCCTAATGGTAACTGCGCCTACCGTTCCGACTGTTGCTAACCACCGTTTCCAGTCGCTGCAACGTGAAGGCCGTTAACCCTGGCATTTCCCCGCCGAACAGTTAAAACGTTTACCGTGTTAAACGTTGTTCGGCGAGGTTACTTTCACTTTAATTCTAATTATAACTTTCACTGCGATTTTCCAATCAGAAGCATCAGGACGTGTCAGCCAATCAGGTAATATGTTATAAATTATAAATTATACTTATACTTATACTACTTAACATACATCTTTCTATGCATATATCTATGTATATACTGCAAAATAAATATTAACGAATATATACTGACACGCCTTTGTGCTTTTCATTTTTTATAAAATATATCATCGGAGCGACCGTGGAGGCCCCACATTTTTCAAACCGCCCATTGCGTCGCACTCCGATGAGAACATGGTCCTTCGAGCCGGATTTTAACATAAAAGATCCATTTAAACAGAGCACCAGCAAGTTAAACAGAGCACCAGCAAGCTAAAGAGCACCAGCAAGCATCAAAAGCACCAGCAAGCTAAAGAGCACCAGCAAGCATCAAAGGCACCAGCAAGCTAAAAAGCACCAGCAAGCATAAAAAGCACCAAACCATCAGCTAACAATCCGTTCCAGCAAAACCAGGTACGTGGATTTATTGCACACTTTTTTTTTTGTGGAAATAAGCTAATTAAAAAAAAAAAAAAAAAAAAAAAAAAGGGTCAACGACTCCGTCTGTCCGCAAACAGACAATACAAGTGCGCGCGGTATTTTCAAGCTAATCAACCATCTAACAGCGCGTTGTTGGGAATTTTTAAATTTTTTTCTTATTCCGTTCCTTTTACTTGTACATTCCCGCTGTGAAGTTGAGTACACAACTACACAAACAACGCGAAAAATCCGTCCCTGCAAAAGGAATATACTAGAGTGGTGGCAGAATATGAAACGCTAGGTCATATGGACAAAATCACAACCAACATACCTGCAGATGCAACTGACCATTATTTTTTACCTCATCATGCCGTCATGAAGGAAGAGAGCACCTCCACCAAAGTGCGCGTGGTATTTAACGCCTCATGCCCGGCTGCCAATGAAATGAGCCTCAACGACGTCCTTCATCCAGGTCGGGTATTGCAAGCAGATATGACTGTCCTGATTCTCCGCTGGCGATTATACAAGTATGTCTTCAACAGCGATACCGAGAAGATGTACCGCCAGATAATGGTAAGCAATACACATACTAAATATCAGCGAGCCGTTTTTCGCACTTGCCCGAAAGACCCAATCAGTCTATACGAATTAAAGACTGTTACTTTCGGCATAAATTGTGCTCCTTATCTTGCGATAAGGACATTACTTCAATTAGCTGATGATGTTGAAAACTCCTTTCCAACAGCATCAAACATACTTCGAAAATGCATGTATGTTGACGACGTTCTTGCCGGGGGTCATAGCATCGACTCTGCAATAACAGCCAGAGACGAAATTATGCAAGTTTTGCAGTCCGCTGGATTTCCATTGCGAAAATGCAACAAAATTCTAAAGGGCATCCCAAAAGCCCATGTGCTCAATGAAGATTTTTTAGATTTCGAAGATACTAGTTCGGTAAAGGCACTTGGCATAAGATAGAATGCTCATTGCGACCATTTTTATTTTATGACAAAGCCAATAAAAAACCAAGATGTTCTTACGAAAAGAGAAATCCTCTCGGCAATGGCCAAACTTTTTGATCCACTAGGGTGGCTCGCCCCAATAATAATTACCGCCAAGATTATTATGCAAAACATTTGGTTAGAAGGCACTGATTGGGACGACACCGTATCTGCGGTCACATTAGACCGCTGGCAGACATTTATGCAGAATTATGGGGAAATTGATAATATCCGCATACCTCGTTGGGTGCACTATTCACCAGCAGACAATGCCGAAATCCATGGGTTCTGCGACGCTTCGGAAAAGGGATACGCGGCTGCTGTCTACTTGCGTGTGAAGAAACAGGATCAAGTATACCTCAACCTACTCCTCGCGAAAACCAGAGTGGCACCTGTTAAGACGATATCCCTTCCACGTTTGGAACTATGTGGTGCCGTCCTATTAGCGGATATTATAGAAACTGTTACGGAAAATCTCAGCCTAGCACATTTGGATGTTCATCTGTGGACAGATTCGACAATCGTCCTCGCATGGATTCGCAAACCGCCCTGCTCGTGGTCAACCTTTGTGGCACATCGAGTAACCAAAATAGTGGAAAAGGTAGGAAACAATAACTGGCGTCATGTGGACTCGGCATCAAATCCAGCAGACTTAGCAAGCAGAGGACTTCCGGCCAAGGAACTGGTTCACAATTCTTTGTGGTGGCAGGGTCCTTCTTACCTACAAGAAGACAAATCACGATGGCCGACATCAGAATGTGACTATGAAACAACGATGGAAGAGAAAAAGGTAAAGGTATGTTCAACAGCAACAATCAATTTCAGCGATATTCTTGACCGTTTTTCCAATTTACCAAGGGCTTTGAGAGTTTTATCATATATTATGAGATTCTCTCAAAGAACCCACCCTAATACAAAGATTGCATTTCAAGCAAAGTCTTGCTTAATTTCACCTGATGAAATTAAAGCAACGACACAACGCTTAATCATAAACAGTCAAAAGCAATATTACGGTGGAGAATACGCGAAATTGAAACAAAAGAAATCAGTTGACACAAAATGTGAGATATTGCCCTTTAATCCATTCCTCGACAAAGATGACATCATGAGGGCAGGCGGTCGTCTAGGCGCATCCCTCAACTTATCATATAACGAATTTCATCCTATTATCCTTCCATACAATAGCAGGTTATCTCGCCTTATAACAATTTTCATTCACGAAATATCACTGCATGGCGAAAATCAGCTGATGTTGCGTTTAATTCGAACGCAGTACTGGATTCCGCGAGTTAAAAATATGATCCGATCCATAATCCATAATTGTAAGATCTGCACGATCTATAAAAAGCGATAGCAAACCCAACTCATGGGAATCCTTCCTCAGGTACGCACCACCTTTTCGCGAGCTTTCACTAATACAGGTATAGACTTCGCAGGTCCATTTGACATCAAAAGCTTCCGCGGCAGAGGATGTCGCATTTCCAAAGGCTACGTCTGTCTATTTATTTGTTTCGCCACCAAAGCCATCCATTTAGAGGCCACCAATGACCTAAGTACCCCATCCTTTCTTGCAGCCTTCTCGAGATTCGTTGCTAGACGAGGATGTCCAAAAAATGTTTACTCCGACAATGGTACCAACTTTGTAGGAGCTTCACGATCTTTACGATCAGAATTTAAAGCGTTTATTGCGGATGCACGCAATAACACGCTTTCAAAATATGCCCACCAGGCATTAACATGGCACTTCATACCTGCAGCAGCCCTTCACATGGGCGGACTGTGGGAAGCAGGTGTGAAAAGCTTCAAAGCCCACTTCAAAAAGACAGCCTCTGGTCTGAAATATACTCTTGAGGAGTTTAATACCCTCTTATGCCGAATTGAGTCCTGTCTCAATTCGCGACCCTTAAGTCCCTCTTCAAATGAGCCATCCGATCTAGAGCCTCTCACACCTGGTCACTTTCTGGTTGGCGGGCATCTCTTAGCTCCGCCAGAAATAGAAACCAGCGAGAATCCTGCCTCAATTGTGAATCGGTGGCAGAAATTGAAGGCCCTCCATCAAACCTTCTGCAAACGATGGAAAAGGGAATTCCTCATCGAATTACAAAAACGCACGAAATGGAAACATCAAAAACCTAACATCAAGGTAGGGGACCTTGTCGTCATTAAAGAGGACAACCTACCACCAAACGAATGGAGAATGGGACGAGTGGTAAAACTACATCCTGGACCCGACAACCAGGTACGCGTCGTGGACATCACGACCCAAAGGAGACAGGTGACTAGACCACTAGTCAAACTGGTCCTACTTCCTCCTTACTCAGAAGAAACGGAAAAATCCACACCCACACCCTCAACGTAATATCTTAATATCTTCCAATACCTACCTAGTAGAAGCAAATCTCACTTCGCGATTCACCCTTTATTAGAAGGTGATTGACATCACCACACTGTTATACCCTAGCAAACCTAAGAAACTACAACAACACCTACAACCTACGAGGGATGCAATTGCATCGACATGCTCAAAAACTTTTAAATTTATTTTATTATCTGTAGGAATATTTGAATTCACTGTTTTGATTTCCCATTATTTTAGTAATTCCCTACCTGAAGTTTGTTGTATATTAGAAAACTAAAATTGCTAAGAAATGAACAAAAATAGGTTTTCTTAATTTCATTCATTATATTCAGTTTATTGAATTTCGCTTTATACTTATGCACCCACAACATAGGTCCCAGATGTTCCATTAGCATTAATATTGTGTAAAATATACAAATATTACATTACAATGCTATTTACATAAATTTTATTTCACTGGTACAAAAACCATATTAGAGAAAAGTGAAATTATTACTAATTTAATACCCATATTAACCATTTTTGTAATTATATCTTGGCATTCAACTACAACAATTTGTAAATTTTTTATCACAGTTATATAAAACTCTAAAACATAATAAATTGCACAACCTTAATGAGAAAACTGCGAAAGTAAACCACATTATTTTGTACATAAAGGAGAATGTTTGAAAAACGATAACATAATCCGAATTATAGTAACAAACACTTTAATATATGTAACGCAAAAAAATCACTACGCGAGAACTACGATTAAAGGCCTGCGTCTGTTCGCGGATTTGTGTGTTCATATGGAAGTAAGCCATGTAGTGGATACACCAGTTTGTTGTCGTCGGTAACCGCGCGAGCTTTCCTACCGGGATGCAATTCGTGCGTTACAATTTTCCCCATTTTTCTCTACGTCAATTAAAATTAATTTTTATTTTTTCTTTTCACGACTTTTCAGAACATTTACTTATAACTATGCATTTTGATCTATATTTATTTAATTTTATTATATTAAATTAAATGCAAAGTTTCTTTCACTAAAACTAAATACTTTTCATACGATAAATGCAAGTTAACACCACCCATACCACACACTACTTACCAATAATGTAAACATTTAACCATAATTTAAGACCACACACAAATCCATAATTTAAGACCACACTCAAATTACCAATAATGTAAACATTTAACCATAATTTAAGACCACACTCAAATTACCAATAATGTAAACATTTAACCATAATTTAAGACCACACACAAATTCCCAATAAATAATAGAAGCACTTATGTATTAATAGCGAAAGTGTCAAATATGTCATTGACACTTTGCTAATGAAGGAAGCGGCCGTCACCTAACACTTACGGTCCGCTTTCCATAGAATTAAGATAAACATAGAATCCTAAGCCTCACACATATAAGCTAGGGTTATGAATGTAGTAGTAAGAAAATATGTTATAAATAAGAAGGAATGAATAAAGAGAGGCAGACTTATTATTGAAACACCAAGCAAGGCGGTTTACTTTTTAAAAACCTTCCGCGCTTCGTGCGAAAGTTAAGTGGCGATCCTGCCAGGAGACTTTAAAAATCTCCTATGGTAACAAGTAAAAAGAGACAAAAATCTCTAGTTACCAAAACAAAATTAACAAACAAGTATCCTCTTAATAGGAGAAAAGTGAAAACAAAATCCGAGAAATTATAAGTTTCGGGAACGTTTAAAAAAGAGACAAAAATCTCTAGTTACTAAAACAAAATTAACAAACAAGTATCCTCTTAATAGGAGAAAAGTGAAAACAAAATCTGAGAAATTATAAGTTTCGGGAACGTTTAAAAAAGAGACAAAAATCTCTAGTTACTAAAACAAAAATAACAAACAAGTATCCTGTGAATAGGATAACAGCTAAATAAACTGAAGAAAAATTGTGGAACGATAACAAAATTCTAATCAACAAGATTATTTCAAGCAAGAAGGCATCATATATAAGACAACTTCTGGAGCAGAAAGAAAGAACAATAATTAATCGTTGGAATAACATCAAAAATTTTAATCAACAACGGCAAGAGGTCATCATATGTAGGACAACTTCTGGTGACACAAAGAGCAAGGATCCTGAATTCGGTAGCCGTAACTACATTAAGTTTTTTGACTTTATATATTATTATTAATGGGAAATAGTCCTTCTAGCTTAGGTTATAAGCGATTGAATTATTGTGAAAAGTGTAGGGATAACCACAGTGAAACAAAGTGCCCAAGAAAAATATATGTAAACAAAAAATAAGCTGGATAACTTAATAAATAGATTCTCTAAGATGTCAGTAGCAAATAACAACAACAATTCAGTTAATATGGATGTAGTGTCCAGGCTGATAGCGGCTAGCACCGCTTCATTGCATAGCGAATTGGAGCAAGTTAGGCGCCAGCTCCAGAATTTGGGTTCTTCCAACAATGTGATTGAATATTCAGTCGAAAGTATTGACTCAACCATACAGTGTGAGGAAAATTTAGACGTAATTAAGTCCCTTCCTGAATTTAAAGGAAAAATTACTAATTATGTTAGTTGGCGTGAAGCCGCTAATAACTCCATGTCATTATATATTAGAGGGAGTAAAAAATACTTTGCCGCATTGACAATCTTGCGAAATAAAATAACGCAGGATGCTAACGATATCTTGACAAACCATGGCACTGTCCTGAATTTCGACGCCATTTTGAGTCGATTGGACTTTGCATATGCAGATAAGAGACCTTGCCATATAATAGAGCAAGAGATGAGTGTCTTGAGACAAGGTTCTAGGACTTTAGTAGAGTTCTATAATGAAGTTAACAAGAAGTTGACGTTGTTAATCAACAAAATAATAATGACCCATGGCACTGGTTCTGCCATAACCAAAGAACTAAATAAGAAAAATAGGGAAGCAGCTCTAAGGACTTTCATAACTGGGCTTAACCACCCATTGGATCAAATTTTGTTCACATTGGCACCAAAAGATCTTCCAAACGCTCTTGCAAAAGCGCAAGAGCTTTATTCAAATCAGATGCGAGCACAATTTGCTCTTCAATTTTCAAAAAATTACCAAGCAATTGGTTCACGAAGTCCTCCACAGGGAAATCGAAGGACTCAAAATTTTCAAAATAATTTAAGGTATCCAACAAGGATAACCCCAATAAATGAGTCAAGGCAAAATCATTCAGAACCAATGGACGTGGATGAGTCGATGCAATTATTAAATAGACCTAGGATTCGGCTATCAAACCAACCGCGAGTAGGAAATAGGGGTAATTTCCAACCTAATTACCAACAAAATAGCATACCCAAAAGGGCCAACGCAAATACTCAAGTCAGCACTCAGCCTCAGCAAAAGATGCAAAGGATAAATAACATAAATGAAAACCATTTTTTAGAATAAATCCTGATTTGCCCTATATCATTAAATCAGATAAAAAAACTGGGCAAATCTTTAGAATATTGATAGATACGGGGGCAACAAGTTCTTATATACGGGCGGGAATATACAACAACAAAAATGTTTTAGCTATTAAGAAGAGGGTAAGGACCATTAATGGTTCGACCATCATAGAGTATTTTCATAATATCAACTTGTTTGAGATTCAGGAGCGATTTTACGAGATTGATAATTTAGAGAGCGATCTCTTAATTGGAGTCAGTTTCTTAGATAGAATCGGGGCCAGGATTGATATCCCGGGTCGAACGTTGGTTTATGGAAATGATCAAAAAGAAAGAATACATTTTCTAAATGATTTAAATAATTTAAACCCCTTGGGACAAAATAGTCTTAAGGCGCCTGCCGATGATAATACCGGCCTATTAAAAGGAAAAAATGAAATTAAAAATATTAAAAAAGATTTAAACTATTCAAACCCCTTGAGACAGGAAAGTCTTAAGGCGCCCGCCGATGGGAATACCGGCAACAAAGATAATAAATGCTTATGGAAAGCTGTTTCGGGAAATAAGACACCGGAAAACAATAAAATAAAAACAAAAAAAAGAAGGGAAAAAGGTAAAAGAAAATCAGAAAAATTAACTCCTGAAGAATTATCCAAGTACCAGGTAACTACTGGGAAATTAGTGCAGAATGAAAATAGTATAAATAACATATTAACTGAAGGCTCTTGTCAGTTTTTAAGGGTCGGAAAAAAATTTAGTGACGAGAAAGAAATAATAAAAGATTTGCAAAATGAAGCAAGTAATGAAATTTTTACAATACATGGGGATGACAACTTAAATTTGCCTTTTCGTACAGATATAAAAGCAGAAATACGAACAACTGAGGAAAGACCAATTTGGTCTAAGCAATATCCTTACTCAATGTCGGTAAATAATTTTGTTAATGGTGAAATTCAAAATTTGTTGCAAAAGGGAATAATTAGGGAAAGTAAAAGCCCATACAACTCTCCAGTATGGGTGGTTCCAAAGAAAGGGACAAATGACGATGGAAGTCCAAAGTTACGATTAGTAATCGATTTCAAAAAAATTAATGAGAAAACAATATCGGATAGGTACCCGATGCCAAACCCCGAAATTATCCTTACGAATTTGGGAAAGTCAAAATACTTTTCCACAATTGATTTAGAGTCTGGATTTTACCAGATATTAATGAAGGAAAGCGATATAGAGAAGACAGCATTCTCAGTGAATAATGGAAAGTATGAGTTTTTACGAATGCCGTTTGGATTGAAGAATGCGCCAAGCATTTTTCAGCGAGCTATGGATAACGTGTTAAGGAAATATATAGGGAAGTTTTGTCACGTTTATGTTGACGACGTAATAATTTTTTCAAAAAGTTTGGAGGAACATAAAAGGCATTTGAGTTTCGTAATTGAAATATTAAGGGGGGCAAATATGAAAATATCGTCTGAAAAATCCAAATTTTATCAAGAGGAAGTAGAATTTTTAGGATATGTGGTAGCCAAGAATATTATTAAAACAGACCCAAAAAAGGTCGAAGCCATACAGAATTACCCGATACCAGGAACATTACGTCAATTGCGAGGATTTTTGGGATTGACGGGATATTATAGGAAATTCATAGAAAATTATGCGGTTGTATCAAAACCATTGACTGTGTATTTGCAAGGGGAAAATGGAAGGATTTCCCAATATTTATCAAAAAAGAAGATGATTAATCTGGATCAAGAGGGAATAGCTGCTTGTGAAAGATTAAAAAATTTATTGTCTCAACAGGTGCAATTAACGCAACCTGATTATAATAAAAAGTTTGTTTTAACTACAGATGCGTCAAATGTAGCTTTGGGTGCTGTGTTATCACAGGAAGGAAAACCCATTGTATTTATTTCAAAAACATTGAATTCCACGGAAATGAATTATGCAACCAATGAAAAGGAGTTATATGCCATAGTCTGGGCATTGAAAACTTTGAGGAATTATCTTTACGGTGTGAGTGATCTAGAAATTCACACTGACCATCAACCTTTGTCATTTGCGGTTTCTGAAAGAAACCCGAATATTAAAATAAAAAGATGGAGATCCTTTATTGAGGAATTTTCACCGAAAATAATTTATAAACCAGGGGCAACAAATGTTGTTGCTGACGCATTGTCAAGACAGATACAGAATAATTTAACAAGTTCTGAGGAATCAGATCAATCAATTGATTCGGTAACAAATACTCAACACTCTGCGGAAAGCAGTGATGAATATCAGATTCATGAAACAAAAAAGCCACTGAACCACTTTAAACAGCAGATTCTAATAAATGGTGGAGCAAGAATAACCGTCTTAGAGACCATTTCTAATTTTAATAACAAACGATTTTTAATTGAGTATGACATACCGCAAAATATAGTTAGTGTTTTGAAGGAATATATGAATCCAAAGGTGGTTACGGGAATACACTGCACGCCTGAGGTGATTTATGAAATAAAAAATGTGTTAAGAGAAGCATTTCCAACAGTGAAATTTTTATATACTAAATTGTTCGCTAATGATGTCACTAATAGGGAGGATCAGGGAGCAATTATTGAACAAACACATAATAGGGCACACCGAAATTATAGGGAAAATTTAGCTCAGATCAGACAAGAATATTATTGGCCATTAATGGTTAGACAGTTTAAGCAATATGCAAAAAATTGCAACATATGCAATAATAATAAATATGAAAGGCATCCGAAATTAATTCCTATAGGTGAAGCACCTATACCAGAAAAAGAAGGAGAACAACTCCATATAGACATCTTTTTCGCTCAAAAATTAAAATTTATTACGTGTTTGGATTCTTATTCGAAGTATCTAGTTATTAAATATATTGAGGATAAGACAAATTTAGAAGATAAAATTTTAGAACTTTTACAAACGTTTCCAGATGTTAAAAGTATAGTTATAGATAACGAACCAGGTTTTAGTACGATACAGTTTAAGTCTTTAATGGAAAGGTTCAACATACAGATTTACTACTGTGCACCACGTCACAGTACTAGCAACGGACAAATAGAGAGGGTTCACTCCACACTGATAGAAATATCTCGATGTTTGAAGCAGGAACATAGTTTAATAAGTGATTATAAGTCAATTATGAGGGCAGTTCAGCAGTATAATAAGACAATTCATTCGGTTACAGGTAAAAAGCCTTGTAATATTTTGTTTAATAGGGAAGCACATGGAAATATGAGGGATATGTTAAAAAATGCTCAGGAAAAAATGTTGGAGCGTCACAACAAAAAACGGGTTCAAAAGAATTATCATAGAGGTGAAATTATATATGAAAAGTTATATGGGGAAAGGAATAAACTAAAACCCAAATATAAAAGACAAATAGTAGTAGAAGATTTAGGGAATAGGGTTAAAATACAAAGCAGAAACAGAATAATTCATAAGGACAATATTAAAGTTTAATTTCATTAATAACGTTATATGTCACCATAATCACATCAGACATAATTGATTATACAAGAGAAAACTATTTATATTAAGTATCCAAAAGTAAAAAACGTATGTAAATTATTTAATGCAATAGCTGTGGCACAGAAAGATGGAAAATTGTGGATTGAAAATGAAATAATAAAATGTGAAAATAAATTTTATTCAGTAAAATTTTGTAAAAAAGAATTAAATGATGCATTTTGTATGATAAATGAAAATAATACATGTTTGTCAGATATGTTGAATAATAGACACGCTAATTGTACAAAAATAAATGAAAAAAATGAGCTAATAAAAATTGTAAAAGATGGTGCTATAATTGCATCAGGCAATCATACAGTAAATAATCATACAATAGATGGAGTTTATTTGATAACATTTCAGGATAATGTAACAATTGATAGTAAAAAATACGAAAATCCAACAGGAAAAATCTTAAACTATTTAAAAGATGGAAAATTTAAACCATTTTTTGTAAAAGAATACATTGAAACAAAAAATATTGATCTGAATTTGGACAATGTTAATATACTTACTCCAATGAAACAGGAAATAAAAAGAAACCCCATTTGGTGGTCATTTACGGCTTTGGTATTAATAACAATAACAACATATTTTGTCTATAGATTGATTATTTATATTAATTTTCAAATTCAATTGAAAAAATCAAAAGAAAAAGAAAAAATATTATTGAAGTTGTCAAATCAAATCAACCACTTAACAGCTTTATATTCGAAGACGGGACGCTTCGATTTAGAAGGGGGGGAGTTAACACCACACATACCACACACTACTTACCAATAATGTAAACATTTAACCATAATTTAAGACCACACACAAATCCATAATTTAAGACCACACTCAAATTACCAATAATGTAAACATTTAACCATAATTTAAGGCCACACTCAAATTACCAATAATGTAAACATTTAACCATAATTTAAGACCACACACAAATTCCCAATAAATAATAGAAGCACTTATGTATTAATAGCGAAAGTGTCAAATATGTCATTGACACTTTGCTAATGAAGGAAGCGGCCGTCACCTAACACTTACGGTCCGCTTTCCATAGAATTAAGATAAACATAGAATCCTAAGCCTCACACATATAAGCTAGGGTTATGAATGTAGTAGTAAGAAAATATGTTATAAATAAGAAGGAATGAATAAAGAGAGGCAGACTTATTATTGAAACACCAAGCAAGGCGGTTTACTTTTTAAAAACCTTCCGCGCTTCGTGCGAAAGTTAAGTTGCATGTGTAAACGATCGAAAATGACGCATATTATTTTCGTTTTACCTTTGATGTGAGTGACTTGAAACTTTGTGCAAACGTGTTTTCAATCCAGCTGATTATATGAATATAAATTCGGCAGCTGCCTCCATCGGCCTCAAATTCTTTCACCGCTTCATCATAATCTTCCTTGGCTTTAGCTGCCTTTGCTTCCCATTCCGACTTGTCCTTCATTGAATGCCATAACTCTCCACCTTTTTTTCGGCACTTCGGTTACTTTAATGCCTGTATTTTCGCGCTTAATCTGCTCGCGTGCATTGTTGAGCCACAACATATATGCGGAAAGAGGACGCTTTGGTTTGTCAGACATTTCAATTTTTTTCTTGCGTTCCCGAGTTTATATGGAAAATATAACTGAAATTGGTAAATTTCGTCTTAAAATTTGCACAATGTTAAGCACTTTTAATTATTTAAAGTCACAATTTACCTAATTTCGTTAAAATTGTAAAACGACCACAAAACAAACACCTTGTCGATTCAATTGAAAATTTTCACTCACGTTTGTCACACGCCGTCTACACATGTGAAAAGGAAATGGGTCGAGGTCAGCCATTAAGGAAATTAGGGATTAAGAAACAAAAACAAAAATACCCTACAGGAACGATATAAATGGGTTCTACATTCCAAGGATAGTTTGCGTAAAGTAACGCAAACTATTAGTTTTTTCTAACATCATGCACTTATGTATGCAAATGCTACGAAAAATTATATCTATATGTATATATATATAATTTTTTTTTTTTTTTCTTCTTTTGCTTATCATTTTGTTCTTATTATAGCCAAAATAAGAACAAAAGGAAAAAAAATATATCACGCACACCACGGCAGGACACCTTGTACTTGGTTACGATCCACACTTAGCCAAGACACGATCCTCCTATGCGGCGAATATTGCAGTGCCAATTAGTATGTACCCACCCCCTCGCGGTGAACATACACATTAAAATGACATTAATATGTGATTGTACCCAATTAGGTACATTTTTTGTTGTCTCATAAGGCTATGAAAATTGCTCATAGCCAAATAATAACAAAAAAAACTAAAATGCCTTGTGCATATTTAGTTAACAAAAAAAATATATATTATTTTATTTTTGTCTTCTCCTTCGCTGTGAGCAGCACTGCACTGACCAGCCAAATGCACCACTACCAATACAATCCACAAAAGCTAATTAAGCAATTAAGCAACTATTTATAAAGCCGTGTACACATTACACATTTTCGGTTAAAAAATTAAATTCAAAATTAAATTCAAAATCCTTTTGTTTGTAAAAAAACAAAACAAAGGACTGAGTCTAGAGCGGAAACTAGGCCTTTTCGCCTAGACAAGCAGAGCGGAAACTAGGCCTTTCCGCCTAAACAAGCAGAGCGGAAACTAGGCCTTTCCGCCTGAACAAGCAGAGCGGAAACAAGGTCTTTCCGCCTCAATGAAGATAGGGGATTGGAGACGAGGCCTCTTCAACCCAGCTGTAGCATGAACGGTGGCGTGCGCGTGGATCGGAAACCAGGCCTTTTCGACCACGTGCGCAACCAACGATAATGCGCCAAAATAAAAGGACGGGCGACAATACACTGGCGACTAGGCCTCGCCAGGTATCACGGCCCTAAATGATTTATATATAACGAATCAATAAATCTATGAAATAACAAATTTTGCTTCTTTTCGTGTGCAATAATAAATCCACGTACATAAAACTTCATCTTTACAGCATTTCAGACGGCACCAGCAGCCTCCGATGTCTCACCAATATACCGAACGTTGGCTGACACCTCCGTCCTAAAACAATCATTGCTTATCGCAAGGGCGCCGGCATGTTTAGGCCACACCCTAATATTTAATATACATTTCTAGCCACCCTAATGGTAACTGCGCCTACCGTTCCGACTGTTGCTAACCACCGTTTCCAGTCGCTGCAACGTGAAGGCCGTTAACCCTGGCATTTCCCCGCCGAACAGTTAAAACGTTTACCGTGTTAAACGTTGTTCGGCGAGGTTACTTTCACTTTAATTCTAATTATAACTTTCACTGCGATTTTCCAATCAGAAGCATCAGGACGTGTCAGCCAACCAGGTAATATGTTATAAATTATAAATTATACTTATACTTATACTACTTAACATACATCTTTCTATGCATATATCTATGTATATACTGCAAAATAAATATTAACGAATATATACTGACACGCCTTTGTGCTTTTCATTTTTTATAAAATATATCATCGGAGCGACCGTGGAGGCCCCACATTTTTCAAACCGCCCATTGCGTCGCACTCCGATGAGAACATAGATCGTGCAGATCTTACAATTATGGATGATGAATCGAATCACTTTTTTAACTCGCGGAATCCAGTGCTGTGTTCGAATTAAACGCAACATCAGCTGATTTTCCCCATGCAGTGATATTTTGTGAATGAATTTGGTTATAAGGCGTGATAACCTGCATTATATGGAAGGATGATAGGATGACGTTTGTAATATGATAAGTTGAGAGATGCACCCAGACGACCGCCTGCCCTCATGATGTCATCTTTGTCGAGGAATGGATTGAGGGGCAGTATCTCACTTTTGTGTGAATTGTTTTCTTTTCTTTCAATTTCGCGTACTCCTCACCGTAATAGTGCTTTTGACTGTTTATTATTAAGCGTTGTATCGTTGCTTTAATTTTATCAGGTGAAATTAAGCAAGACTTTGCTTGAAATGCAATCTTCGTATTAGGGTGGGTTGTTTGAGAGAATCTCATAATATATGATAAAACTCTCAAAGCCCTTGGTAAATTGGAAAAACGAACAAGAATATCGCTGAAATTGATTGTTGTTGTTGCATGTACCTTTACCTTTTTCTCTTCCATCGTTGTTTCATAGTCACATTCTGATGTCGGCCATCGTGATTTGTCTTCTTGTAGGTAAGAAGGACCCTGCCACCACAAAGAATTGTGAACCAGTTCCTTGGCCGGAAGTCCTCTGCTTGCTAAGTCTGCTGGATTTGATGCCGAGTCCACATGACGCCAGTTATTGTTTCCTACCTTTTCCACTATTTTGATTACTCGATGTGCCACAAAGGTCGACCACGAGCAGGGCGGTTTGCGAATCCATGCGAGGATAATTGTCGAATCTGTCCACAGATGAACATCCAAATGTGCTAGGCTGAGATTTTCCGTAACAGTTTCTATAATATCCGCTAATAGGGTGGCACCACATAGTTCCAAACGTGGAAGGGATATCGTCTTGACAGATGCCACTCTGGTTTTCGCGAGGAGTAGGTTGAGGTATACTTGATCCTGTTTCTTCACACGCAAGTAGACAGCAGCCGCGTATCCCTTTTCCGAAGCGTCGCAGAACCCATGGATTTCGGCATTGTCTGCTGGTGAATAGTGCACCCAACGAGGTATGCGGATATTATCAATTTCTCCATAATTCTGCATAAATGTCTGCCAGCGGTCTAATGTGACCGCAGATACGGTGTCGTCTCAATCAGTGCCTTCTAACCAAATGTTTTGCATAATAATCTTGGCAGTAATTACACTGCCCTGCATCGGTTTTGCGAATAAGATGGGACCTAGTGATCCCGAAGGGAATTTTCGCGCTAAGCACGAATCCGAGTTCAAAAATTTTCCATCACGTCAAGTTTTCGAGAAAAAGGGGGTTGAAACCCCTAAAAATAGCGTATTTGGCCATTATTCAAAAATTGTGGAGCAGAACCCTAACGTGCTACGATCTTCGTTATTGTCAGTAATTGAAGGTTCCACTTTGCTCTTTGAAATAAGCCCAAGCCCAAATTGTTCGCATGCACCCTTAGAGTAGGGGGTGTACTTATGTCTACGGGGGTAGAGAAAAAAATGAACATAGGAACTTATCTACACCCAAGATAAGATATAATGAAAAGTGTGGTGTTCCTAAGGTATTTAGTGTCGCTGATTACAAATCTGAAGTCAAACATTCCATTTAAAAAGAAATAAAAAAAATCTTGGGTGTAGGTAAGTTCCTATGTTCATTTTTTTCTCTAGAGCAAAGTTCAATCTTCAATTACTGACAATAACGAAGATCGTAGCACGTCAGGGTTCTGCTCCACAATTTTTGAAAAATGGCCAAATACGCTATTTTTAGGGGTTTCAACCCCCTTTTTTTTTGAAAACCTGACGTGATGGAAAATTTTTGAACTCGGATTCGTGCTCAGCGCGAAAATTCCCCTCGGGAACACTAGGTCACATCTTATTCGCATAAGAAAAATTGAAATTTGCAGGGCAGTGTTATTATTAGAGCGAGCCACCCTAGTGGATCAAAGAGTTTGGCGATTGCCGAGAGGATTGCTCTTTTCGTAAGAACATCGTGGTTTTTTATTGGCTTTGTCATAAAATAAAAATGGTCGCAATGAGCATTCCATCTTATGCCAAGTGCCTTTACTGAACTACTTCTTATTCTTAATTGGCGCTATAACCGCTTACGCGATTTTGGCCGAGTTTAACAAAGCGCGCCAGTCGTTTCTTTCTCGTGCTAACCGGCGCCAATTGGGCACACCAAGTGAAGCCAAGTCCTTTTGCACCTGATCTTTCCAACGCAGAGGAGGCCTTCCTCTTCCTCTGCTACCACCAGCTGGTACCGCATCGAAAACTTTCAGAGCCGGAGCGTTTGTATCCATTCGGATGACATGACCCAGGCAGCGTAGCCGCTGGATCTTTATTCGCTGCGCTATGTCTATGTCGTCGTAAAGCTCATACAGCTCATCGTTCCATCGCCTGCGATATTCGCCATTGCCAACGTGCAAAGGTCCAAAAATCTTGCGCAGAATCTTTCTCTCAAACACTCCAAGCGTCGCTTCATCGTATGTTGTCCAAGCTTCTGCGCCATATGTTAGGACGGGCATGATGAGAGCCTTGTAAAGTGTTAGTTTTGTTCGTCGAGAGAGGACTTCACTGCTCAGTTGCCTACTTAGTCCAAAGTAGCACTTGTTGGCAAGAGAGATTATATGTGGGATTTCAATTCTGACATTGTTATCGGTGTTAATGCTGGTTCCTAAATAAACGAAGTTTTTACAACCTCGAAATTATAACTGTCAACAGTGACGTGGGTGCCGGTACGCGAGTGCGCCGACTGTTTGTTTGAAGACAGGAGGTACTTCGTTTTGTTCTCGTTCACCACTAGACCTATTCGCTTTGCCGCTTTATCCAGTTTGGAGAAGGCAGAACTAACAGCGCGGTTGTTAACGCCGATGATGTCAATATCATCGGCATACGCCAACAATTGTACGCTCTTATAAAATATTGTGCCTGAGCGATTCAGTTCTGCGGCTCGTACGATGCTCTCCAACATCAAGTTAAAGAAGTCGCACGACAGCGAGTCACCCTGTCTGAAACCTCGTTTGGTATCAAACGGCTCGGAGAGGTCCTTCCCAATTCTGACGGCGCTGCTGGTGTTGAGCAACGTCATCTTACATAGCCGTATTAGTTTTGCGGGGATACCAAATTCAGACATCGCGGCATACAGGTAACTCCTTTCCGTACTGTCGAATGCAGCTTTGAAGTCGACGAAAAGATGGTGTGTGTCAATTCTCCTTGCATGCGTCTTTTCCAAGATTTGGCGTATTGTGAATATTTGGTCGATGGTAGACTTTCCAGGTCTGAGGCCTCCCTGATAAGGTCCAATCAAACCTTATAGGCGATATTTAAAAGACTAGTCCCGCGGTAATTGGCACAAATTGCAGGATCGCCCTTCTTATGGATTGGGCAGAGCACACTTAACTTCCAATCGGCAGGCATGCTTTCATCCGACCATATTTTGCATAGGAGCTGATGCATGCACCTTACCAGCTCCTCGCCGCCATGTTTGAATAGCTCAGCCGGCAGTCCGTCCGCGCCCGCGGCTTTGTTGTTCTTTAGCCGCGTTATCGCTATTCTCACCTCGTCATGATCGGGTAGCGGAACGACAATTCCGTCGTCAACGATTGGGGTATCGGGACCTTCACATTCTCGGTGACATGCGCAGCTGTCACTGTTTAATGGGTTCGAGAAGTGTTCCCTCCATAATTTGAGATTGTTCTGTACGTCAGTCACCAGATCGCCGTCTTTGTTCTTACAGGAGAACGCCCCAGTCTTGAAACCTTCTGTAAGCCGCCGAACTTTCTGGTAGAATTTTCGGGCGTTGTTCTTGTTGGCCAGCATCTCAAGCTCCTCGCACTCACGTATTTCGGTCTCTCGTTTCTTCTGTCGGATAATACGTCTCTCTTCCGTTTTCAGCTCTCTGTAGCGATTCCACATGGCTCCCGTTGCGCCCGATCGCAGCGTGGCTCTATAGGCGGTATCCTTTCTTTCTGCGGCAGCATAACATTCCTCGTCGTACCAATTGTTTTTTCGGGCTCGCCGGAATCCGATTTCTTCTTCGGCGGCGGTACGTGGAGAACGAGAGATGTTGCTCCATTGTTCCTGCATGCCTGTTTGTTGGGCAGTACTCTCTGAGAGCAGGAACGAGAGTCGAGTGGCGAATCTTCTGGCTGTCTTTTGTGATTTGCTGCACAGAGGCGTGTGCGCAGTTTGGCCGCAACAAGGTAGTGATCCGAGTCGATGTTGGGTCCTCGGATAGTACGTACATCTAATACACTAGAAGCGTGTCTTCCATCTATCACAACTTGATCGATCTGGTTTTGTGTTTTTCGATCAGGAGACAGCCAGGTGGCTTGGTGAATCTTCTTATGCTGGAATCTGGTGTTGCAGACTACCATGTTTCGGGCCCCGGCGAAGTCGATCAGCCTCTGTCCGTTACCGGATGTTTCGTTGTGCAGGCTGAAATTTCCGACTGTGGGACCAAAAATTCCCACCTTGCCGACCCTGGCGTTGAAGTCGCCAAGCACCGAACTAGTATCTTTGAAATCTAAAAAGTCTTCATTGAGCAAATGGGCTTTTGGGATGCCCTTTAGAATTTTGTTGCAGTTGGAAGTCCATTTTCGCAATGGAAATCCAACGGAGTGCAAAACTTGCATAATTTCAAGTCTGGCTGTTATTGCAGAGTCGATGCTATGACACCCGTCAAGAACGTCGTCAACATACATGCATTTTCGAAGTATGTTTGATGCTGTTGGAAAGGAGTTTTCAACATCATCAGCTAATTGAACTAATGTTCTTATCGCAAGATAAGGAGCACAATTTATGCCGAAAGTAGCAGTCTTTAATTCGTATAGACTAATTGGGTCTTTCGGGCAAGTGCGAAAAACTATTCACTGATATTTAGTATGTTTATTGCTTACCATTATCTGGCGGTACATCTTCTTGATATCGCTATTGAAGATTTACTTATATAATCGCCAGCGGAGGATCAGGACAGTCATATCTGCTTGCAATATCGGTCCTGGAAGAAGGACGTCGTTGAGGCTCATTCCATTGGCAGTCGGGTATGACGCGTTAAATACCACGCGCACTTTGGTGAAGCGAGAGAGCACCTTCCTTCATGACGGCATGATGAGGTAAAAAATAATGGTCAGTTGCATCTGCAGGTATGTTGGTTGTGATTTTGTCCATATGACCTAGCGTTTCATATTCTGAAACCACTCTAGTATATTCCTTTTGCAGGGACGGATTTTTCGCGAGACGCGTCTCATTCCGGAAGAATTGAGAGCAGGCGCTCTTGAGTGATGGTCCCAGCTTGATGTTTGATGGAAAATCCCGTTTGAAGGGTAAGGTAACGACATACTTTCCATCTTGGTTACGCTTCGTAGTGGTCCGATATAACTCCTCGCAATACACGTCATCTTCAGTCTGCCTTTCTTTTTTTGGGATGTCATCCAATTCCCAAAAGGCAGCTAGTTGCTTGTCCAGGGTGATTTCGCTGAAAAGAGAAACTATCTTGTTTGGTGGACTGACTGTTTCAGCTCGACCAGTTAGTATCCACCCGAATACAGTCTCTTGGGCAAGAAGTGTACTTAGTACATTTTTCTTCAAGCCGCTTAAAATAATTTGGGGATAAATGTCTCCTCCAAGGACAAGGTCCACTGGTTCATTGACGAAGAACCTCTTATCCGCCAAAGTGAGATCTGGAAATGCTTGCCTTGTCATTGCGCTTACTAGGCAAGTTGGCAGATTTCCAGTTAATTGCGGCAAAACTAGCGCAATTGTGTTTATTTTTACAAAAGGGTCGATAGGCGACCGCAGTTGTATTGAGCACGTTTGTCTTACCTGCGCAGATATTGAATTGTTGATGCCCGAGACTTGGGCATGCAAGCGTTTAGATGGCAGGTTGATTCTACTCAGAACCAGAATCGATCAAAGCTCGAGCTGCAATACTTTCATTATTGTGAAATATGTTTACCATGTCTGTTCCTAGTAAAACCCCTTTGTCCGTATTGGAATGGCACGATTTCAAATTATGAATTCTGCTATCCCTTGGCCTATTGGAATCGTGCCGTTTTTGGGCCTCCTTGGATGTTGAGGGCAGGTCATCAACGGGATCTCTGGTTTCCCTAAGAGCTGCTGCTTTTAGTTGAACTGCTAGAATGTGAAGGAGCGTGTTGTGTCTTGAGTGACACGTGCTGCAATTATATGAGCTCGTACTTCTTGACACCGTATGTCCTGATGATAAGCAGTTCAAGCAACAGTTGTTGCTCTTGACGCACGCGATTCTATCGGTGACCGTTAACTCGCGGAACTTTGGGCAACTTTGCAATTTGTGGTCATCATTTACACATAGTTTGCATATTTTTTTGGAGACACCTACCTGAAAGCTGTCCATCTTTTTCGGTGTAGTTTCCGCTGACCGTTGTTGTAAACTTTGCGCCTTGGGCGCTTTATAGGCTTTAATCCCTCTTAAGCCTGAAACTGTTTTAAGGGTTTGAAACCTATTGGACAGAAATTTCTATCGTTTGTTCCCAAAGCGATAGAGTACTTTGTGGCAATTTCGTGGAGCATAAGTAGGTGATAATTGCATCCCAGTTTGATATGTCAATCTGGTGATTCTGTAGGGATGAGATGCAATTATTAATATCTCTCTGCAGTTTTTTAATCGAACTGCCACTTTCAGTTTCGATTGGCTGCAGGTTAAAAAGGATTTTTAGCTGCGTATTCACCAGAATCCGTTTATTTTCGTACCTCTCGCAAAGATTTTTCCACGCCGTAGAAAAACCGTTATTAGTGAGCGGGCACTTCCTCACGATGTCTCTGGCTCCACCCTACGTTTTCTGGTTGAGGTGGAACAGCTTTTCGACCGGGGTAAGGCGCTTATTCAAAATGTAAATGGCCGTGAACATATCGCGGAATATTGGCCAAGATACGTAATCACTTTGAATACCTCTTTATCGCACGGTGGAAGGTGAATGTTGTGTTCTCGCACTGCTAGTTCTCCGCCCTCCCAGTCTGCCTTTTCCAGCCTCGCAGAGAGGTCAGCCATCGTCGACATGCTGCGCAAATATGTGTGGTAACACATTTTGTTCTTTTTCTTTGTCGCGGCAATATCCTTAGGAGAAAGAGTTTATGTTGAAAGCAAGTTGTCGTAAGCTGCTTTGACCCTTTCCCACATTGCTTTCAACTCCACCTGTTGGATCCGTAGTGAAAATTTAATGTTCACTTGACGGAATGCCATTAAAGTCGGCTTCGAACTCCGTCACGGCGTCGACTATACGAATATAAGTATCCATATTGTATATATGGGATCCGAAACTTACGCGGTGTTAAGAAAATGCTCCTTCGCGAAATGGAGACGAATTTGCAACGAGACCAAAGCCCAAAATGCACCACCGAGATCAAATTAACAATATATATTATGTATCTTTATAGATATTTATTAGCAATAAATAATATATTTATATTTATATATATGAATTTCGCCACCCAAACAATAATCAGTGGTATGTATATATACCGTAGTAAAAAGTGCGCTGGGATCGGTTTTATGTTACTGCGGCGTTGTTGTGTAGTTGTGTACTCAACTTCACAGCGGCAATGCGCAAGCAAAATGAACGGAATATAAAAATTGAAGGAAATTCCCAACAACGCGCTTCTAATTATTTGATTGAAAATAACTGTCGCGCGCACTTGTATTTTTTATTTATATTTATATTTTTCACCAAAAAAAAAAACATAATAAAAAATGTGTGCAATATATCCACGTACCTTTTTGTGTAAGCTGGAACGGATCGTTTTTTATAGATGCATTTTGCTTCGTTTGATGCTTGGTGCTGGTTGGTGCTTGGTGTTGGTTTGTATTTGCTTTCCTTGAAAAAATTACTGATTAATTTGAATTGTCAATATCCGGCTCGAAGGACCATGTTATCATTGGAGGGCGACGCTATAAGCGGTTTAAAATGTGGGGCCTCCACGGCCGCTGAGTCGGCTGACACGTCCTGATGGTAGGATTTAAGAAATCGCAGTGAAAGTTAAATTAAAAATTGAGGCGAAAGTAACCTCGCCAAACACCATTTATCACGGTAAACGTTTTAACTGTTCGGCGGGGAAATGCCAATGTTAACGGCCTTCACGTTGCAGCGACTGGAAACGGTGGTTTGCAACAGTCGGAACGCTAGGCGCAGTTACCATTAGGGTGGCTAAACATTTATTAGTTATTAGGGTGTGGTCTAAACAGACCCTGACGGACTTCACATGCTGGTGCTGAAAAACCTGGGTCCATTGGGAGCAGGATATCTCGCAATGGTTTTCAATCTGTCAATGTCCCCTCTCAGTACTCCTGACAAGTGGAAAGTAGGGAGAGTGGTCCCACTACTGAAACCTGGGAAACCCACCAACCAAGGGGAATCTTATCGGCCGATAACTCTCGTTTCACCAGTAGTGAAGACTCTGGATGACTTTCTACTCCCACTCTACACGAAACACCTGATCTCAGCCACACACCAGCATAGCTTCTGAAGAGGACAGAGTACCACCACAGCTCGCATCGTTATAAACATCCAGATAAACCGCGGGCTTAACCAAAACCGCCCCTGCGAGAGGACTGTGCCAGTAGCGTGGGAATTGAAGAAGGCTTTCGATACTGCTAGCCATTCCACGCTACTACTGAAGAGGTGGTCCTCTAACTATCTGAGTGGTCGACACGCATCAGTAATCTTTCTAGACCAAATCTCTAAACAGAGGAAGATAAAGCAAGGTGTTCCGTCGTTGCTGTTCAACTTCTATGTATCGAAACTCGCCCAGCCACCATAGGGACAATACGACTGCGCAATAATAGCGTCGCCAAAGAAATTGATGGCCTGTGCGTCAATGTGAACGACCACCTAACTTGCCTTTCTAGCTTTTTCACTCGAGGAATTCCCAACTTTTCCTCACAAGGAGGTCAAACTGCAACTCAAGGTAAAACTCGATGACACACCAATTCCTACTGTTAACAATCCTAAAATTTTGGGTGTAAACTTTGACAGTTTGCTCTCCTTCAGCTACCACGGAAAGAAAAAGATGCTCCCTATAGAGAAACGCGATCGGGCGCAAATTCTGGGATCGCTACCGAGAGCTAAAAAAGGAAGCGAGACGAATTATCAAAAAGAAAAAACGACAAGCCGAAATACGTGAGTGCGAGAAGCTTGGGATCCTGGCCAATAGGAACAACGCCCGAAAATTCTACCAGAAAGTTCGGCGGCTTACAGAAGGTTTTCAGACCGAGGCGTTTTCCTGTAAGAACAAAGACGGCGGTGTGGTGACTGACGTACAGAGCATTCTTAAATTATAGAGGGAACACTTCTCGAACTTGTTAAATAGTGACAGTTGTGGATGCCCCAATCGCTGACGACGGAACTGTCGTTCCGCTACCTGACCCTGACGAAGTGAGAGTAGAGAAATGCGGCTAAAGAACAAAGCCACGGGCGCCGACGAAATGCCGGCTGACCCATTCAAACGGTGGTGAGGAGCTGGTAAGGTGCAAGTCCCTCTGCCGCATCCACAAGAAGGATGATCCTGCAATCTGTGCAAATTCTCGTAGGATCAGTCTTTTAAATATCGCCCATAAGGTTCCAACGAGCGTGTTGTGTGCAAGATTGAAGCCCACCATCAACCAACTGGTTACACCTTATCAGTGTGGCTTTAGACTTGGAAAGTCCCCCTTCGACATGATATACACAATTCACCATGTCTTGGAAAGGAGAATCGACACACACCATCTTTTCGTCGACTTCAAGGATGAGCAAGATGACGTTGCTCAATACTAGCAGCGCCGTCAGAATTGGAAAGGACCTCTCCGAGCCTTGTGACTTGTTTAACCTGATATTGGATAGGATCGTACGAACCGCGGAACTTAATCGTTCAGGCACAATTTTTTAAAAGAGCGTACAATTGTTTGCGTATGCCGATGATATTGACATTATCGGCCTTAACAACCGCGCTGTTAGTTCTGCCTTCTCCAAACTGGATTAAGCGCAAAGAGAATGGGTCTGGTGGTGTACGAGGATAAAACGAAGTACCCTCCTTTCATCAAACAAACAATCGGCGCACTAGCGTATCGGCACCCACGTCACTGTTGACAGTTATGATATCGAGGTTGTAAAAACTTCGTTTACTTAGGAACCAGCATTAACACGGACAGCAATGTCAGCTTGGAAATCCAACAAAGAATCTCTCTTGCCAACAAGTGCTAGTTTGGACTAAGTAGCCAATTGAGTAGTAAAGTCCTCTCTCGACGAACAAAACTAACACTCTACAAGGCTCTCATCATACTCGTCCTAACGTGTGGCACAGAAGCGTGGAAGATCACAACATACGATGAAGCGATGCTTGGAGTGTTAGAGAGAAAGATTTTGCGGAAGATATTTGGACCTTTGTACGTTGGCGGCGGCGAGTATCGCAGACGTTGGAATGATGAGCTTTACGACAATATATGTAGACATAATGCAGCGAATAAAGATCCAGCGGCTACGCTGCCTGGGTCATGTCATCCGAATGGATACAAACGCCCCGGCTTTGAAAGTATTCGATGCGGTACCAGCTGGTGGTAGTAGAGGAAGAGGAAGGCCTCCTCTGCGTTGAAAAGATCAGGTGGAGAAGGACTTGGCTTCACTTGGTGTGTCCAACTGACGCCGGTTAGCACGAGAAAGCGGTTATCGTGCCAATCAAGAAGAGGATTTGCTGTAAAATGTGGAACCTCTAGGTACAGCTGGTATATTGCTAATCGGATAGTGACAAAGGAATCGATAAGGTGGTCCTTGTCGTTCTTTGAGAACTTTAAGTCCCCTGTATCTGAGGGAATATATCCAGCAATGCTTAAAAAAGGAGGAGACAGGCTGATTGAGGCCCCGAAAAGGATCTTCACAGCCTGTCTTGCAATTGATTATATACCATCCCAATGGCGATGCGTAAGAGTAGTATTTATTCCTAGCAGAAAGTTTTAGACCAATCAGTTTGACATAGTTCATGTTTAAAAGTCTAGAACGAGTGGTGCAGAAACATATTCGAGTGGGGGTATTGCCGAGAAGTCCACTTAGTAGAAATCAACACGCTTATCAGAGTGGAAAACCATGAGAATCAGCCTTACACGATCTTGTTAGCAAGATTGAAGCCGGGATGGAAGCTAACGAATACACAATGGGCGTGTTCGTGGATATTGAGGGGGCTTTTGATAATGCCACTTTCGGCTCGATATGTTCTTCTGCCGAACGACACGGAGTAATCAAACTATTATAAAATGGATATATTCCATGCTCTTTCAGAGGCTGTTAACCACTGGTGGGAGCAGTGACGAAGCAATCACAGTAAGGGCAAGGAAAGGATGCCCCTGTTGTAAGATTATAAGTCGGATATGCCTTAACATTAATATTCATAAACATTTATTGTTTTGTTTTGGTTTTTTGTTTATTGTCCACTTATGCATTCACTTTGCTGTGCCGTTTAAATAGTATCATATTTCTTAAAAGGTTCATTACACTTGAAACTAAATGCAAACATAGCTAACGTAATTCTTTTATGTGCGGCGCGTGAATGCTAGAATCATATTACATAAGTAAACACCGAAAAATTGTTATTGGCTTGCATTGACAAAAATTCCTATAAAAACGCTTGTACGTAGTATGTAAGAGACAAGAAAGAAAACAATTGCTTTACAAGCTGGACGCCCGGCTTGAAGCAATAAATAAATAAATATTTTAAAAACAAAAGAATAATACTTTCATTACATGGCGATCCTGCCTGCTTGGTGCTAAGAGTTTTTTGCACAAATGGCGGAAAGCTCAAATGCTTATTCCAAAGTCGAGCTTGGTGCTAAGATTTTTGCACAAGTGGCGGAAAGCATATAATATAATACGCTAATAATAATAACAAAGTCCTGGTATTGATCAGCCAATAAGATCTACCAGTTGCGTGAAGTTCCTGGTCTGGCCAATAGACCAGAAGATAGATGACCACAGAAGGGCCGAAAGCTATCTCCATTGAGGAGTATAGGAGAAGAAACCATTTATTAAAGAAACCAGCCGATCAAGAAAGTCGAAATAGTCATGGATTTTGGAGTCATGGATATCTACCCCGAGAAGTCAACACTCAGCCACCACCACCTTGGAACAAGGCTTGCTCCATTTGGGAACGCATCTCGAAATTGGAATTCCTGCTGCAACAGCGTAAGCAAATTAAATAAATACAAACAGAAAAACAAAAAAAAAAACTGTGCGTGCTTCACGCAGACAGTATATGCTGACAAGCGTTAACCGCTCGCAGAAAAAAAAAGAAAATATATATAAATTATTTCATTACATGGCGAGAATTGAACAACTTTGGTTTCTGTTGGTTATATGTTTGCCTTATAAAAATTTAGAGATGAAACTGTAAATGAATATATTAAGCAAAAAAAAAAATGATTCGGAAAGTCGTTTTAAATTATGAAAATGTTTGAATTTGATATAATATGTTAAATATAATGTGTTTACTTAATGAATGAATTAACTTGAAATATAAATATAAATTCAATGTAAAAACAAAATTTATAAATTATATATCCTTACATTATAAATTATTTGATTTACGGTATAAGGTCCCCAATAATACTAGAGCCGAAAGCCCAATAGCTAATTTTTCAGTAATGGAAAAAACTTTATCAAAAGTTGATAAACCCAATGCCAATGTAATAAACGAAGTGGTCGTTAATACTGGCTTAAATTTAATCGAAATTTGTTTAATTATAATCACGGTAATAACCTTATTAATATTAGCATTAAAATTATATGCTATACATAATAAAAAATTGAAGAAAAGATAATCACGTTGCGGTTGCTTTGTCTCGCATTACAATCAATGACTTAAAAGGAATAAATGAAAAGAATCAAAATATATACAAAATAGTGACTAGATCAATGCCGAAAAATAACAGCAGTCCAACTAGACAGCAGCACATTAAAACATATGATAAGCCCAAAATATATGTCCCAATTAATAACACTGACGTCAGGAAATACAACAAATTAAAGATTACACCCACTCGATGTTACATCAAACGAGGAAAATCTATAATGGCATATATAAAAATTGATGACTTATTTGTTAATGGGAAAATTGACTTAGGACAATTCTTCTCTAGGCTCGACGAAGTGGCCGACAAATATGGCATTAATAATTTACAAGTGGCACCTAGCGAGAAAATTTTCGAATTTGTCTCGATTAATGATTTTAAAAATAAGGGCAATATGATATTAAATAAAGTAAAAGTAGCGGTACTGAATGAGGTGACCCACATTAATGATGCTAAAACTGTAATGGACATTCTAAAAAGATACCACGATTACCCTATAGAAGGCGGTCATTGCGGAATTTTCAGAACACTTATGAAAATTAAAAGACATTACTTCTGGAATAAAATGTCAAAAGATGTTGCTAAGTACGTAAAAACTTGCGAAAAATGCCAAAAAACCAAAATAACAAAGCATTTAAAAGGCCCAATGACTATAACACCAACACCTACAGGTACATTTGATATAGTATTTGTAGACACAATAGGACCACTACCTACAACAATTAATGGCAATACTCATGCAGTCACAATAATATGCGACATGACAAAATATTTAGTCACGATACCCATCCAAGACAAAAATGCCAAGACAGTTGCGAAAGCAATATTTGAAAAGTTTATTCTTATCTACGGTCCAATGAAGACGTTCATTTCGGACATGGGTACAGAATACAAAAATTCAATACTAACAGAACTATGTGAATTGCTAAAAATAGAGAAACTTACTTCAACTGCTTACCACCACCAAACACTAGGAGTAATAGAAAGATCACATAAAACTTTCAATCAATACGTAAGATCTTACATATCGATTGACAAAAACGACTGGGATGAGTGGCTACAATACTTCACATACTGTTTAACACTTCAACAGTACATGACTATTGTCCGTATGCATTAGTTTTTGGAAAAACACCAAACATGTTTCAGCAGTTCACAAATGTAGACCAAATTACTCCATTATATAACATAGATAACTACGCTAGAGAAGTAAGATTTAGGCTAGAAGTAGCACATAAAAGAGCTCGCAATATGATAGACATAGCTAAAATTAAGCAAAAAACATTTTATGATAAAAATAGTTTAGATCACAATTTTAGCATCGGCAATTTAGTTTTACTTAGGAATGAAGTGGCCCATAAACTGGAACCCCAATATTGTGGGCCTTATACCATTAAAGCAATAGATAATAAAAATAATGTTACCATAGTCGATAAGTTATCTTTAAAAGAACAAATAGTTCACAAAAATAGGCTTAAGATTTATCAACAATAAGTAGTTTTAAAGACGCGTCTAAACTTAGAAAATTAACACAATATATACATATATATAAAATTAAGATTACTCTGATGTACATATTTTTATTTTAACAATTCAATGTAAAAGAATGTTCATACAAAAAAAAGTTGTATGAGCATTCTTCTGAAGAAGGGAGGTGTAGTATGATTATAAGTCGGATATGCCTTAACATTAATATTCTTAAACACTTATTGTTTTGTTTTGGTTTTTTGTTTATTGTCCACTTATGCATTCACTTTGCTGTGCCGTTTAAATAGTATAATATTTCTTAAAAGGTTCATTACACTTGAAACTAAATGCAAACATAGCTAACGTAATTCTTTTATGTGCGGCGCGTGAATGCTAGAATCATATTACATAAGTAAACACCGAAAAATTGTTATTGGCTTGCATTGACAAAAATTCCTATAAAAACGCTTGTACGTAGTATGTAAGAGACAAGAAAGAAAACAATTGCTTTACAAGCTGGACGCCCGGCTTGAAGCAATAAATAAATAAATATTTTAAAAACAAATCAATAATACCTTCATTACACCCCTAAAAGGGGGTGTTCTTTCTCCGCTGCTGTGGTGCTTCGTCGTAGACTCTCTACTAGCGGAGATGCAGAAACTCGGTTTTCATGTCCAAGCATATGCGGACGATGTCTGTGCGCTAACATCGGATAAATCCTTAAGGGGTCTTTGCACGAAAATGCAGAGGATTCTTAACAAAATAGATGACTGGTGCATGAGACAAGGTCTTTCCCTTAATCCGAACAAAACCACCATAGTCTTGTTTACGAGAAAACTGAAATTGGATAGACTCAGTCTTCCAACACTGAAAGGTGAGACATTTGGTTTTTCCGATGAAGTTAAATCTTGTAGTAGTAATCTTGAATAAGAAGCTGACTTGGGATACACACCTTTCACTGACGGTGAATCGCGCATTGAGGATTTTTCAGCAATGCCGTAGAGCCTTTGGTAAAACCTGGGGTCTGAAACCTGCTGTGGTCCTATGGATACACACAGCACTTAACAGACCAATCATCACTTACGCTTCTGTGGTCTGGTGGCGACGGAACATGGTTAAGTCCACAATCCGGGAACTATACAGGCTGCAAAGAACAGTATGTTTATGCATCACGGGTGCCATGAGTACAACCTCTGGTGATGCCCTAAATGCTATGCTTGATTTGCTTCCCCTGGATCTTAAGATACAACAGGAAGCAATAAAAGCAATGTGTAGACTCCATAAATATGGTTTCTGGCACGAAGACGGAATTTCGGGACACAGAGAAGTCTTTAAGTTCCTATCTGTTCACTGTTTTTATCCACTGTTTTTGGCACCCAAAGACGACCTGATACCCACAGTTTCATTTGGAAGGAAATTTGATGTCAGATCCCAGCATGATGTCAGCAACCCAGAATGCATGCAGGGAGGTTTGACGGATATTTTCTTTACCGATGGGTCCAAGAATGAAATAGGGTCTGGAGCCGGATGATACTTAAACGATAGTAATAAGTATCACTATGCTATGGGGGAAATGGCAACTGTTTTCCAAACAGAAGATTTTGCCATCCTGAAAGTAGCCGAATGGATAATCGAGAGGAGATGAAGCAGGAAACATATTGGAGTTTTCAGTGACAGTCAGGCTGCACTGAAGACCCTGGAGAACGCGAAGCAAACATCAAAGACTGTTAAAGAATCTGAGAAGAAGCTTAATTCTGTCGCAAGACAAAACAGACTTGTACTTATATGGGTTCCAGGACACTCCGGTGTTCAAGGAAACGAAATTGCCGATGAATTGGCCAACCGTGGATCAGCGGAGCCCCCACAGGGGCCAGAGCCAATAATCGGAATCAGTTCTGCAGGAATCATTAATTGGATCAGCGATTATGTAGGCTATCTACATAAAGAACGATGGTCCGGTCTAGAACGCTGCAGAACTGCAAAGTGTTTTGTGACAAGTCCGAACAGAAAACTGTCAAACTTTCTACTAAATCTTAGAAGGAAAGACATTCGGTTAATGGTCGGTATCATTACAGGACACAACCCATGGGGTCAGCATATGACCACCATTGGAATTATTGAGGACCCAATATGCCTGTCCTGCTTAGAGGAGGCGGATAGCAGCGAGCACTTTCTCTGTGAGTGTCCTGCCTTTGCTAGAGCACGGCTACGAGTATTGGGTTCCGATGTCATGAGAATGAGTAATATTCGTTCTCTAAAACTGAAGGATATTTACAGATTTACCAAAGAATCTGGAAAATTCTCACAGGACTAACTATCTCTATCTCTGTCCCTATTCTTTCCTATCTCTTTCTCTGATACTTTTCTCCTTCCCTCCTTGACTATCTACCGCCTTTCCAGAGCTTTAAATACAATGGGCTTTTTAGCCTGAGTGTTTTAGGAGCCACCAAATCTCCTGGTGCTCCTTAGCTCGATTTTTTCAAATTTCAAAAAAAAATTTCAATTTCATGTACAAAACTACCAGTCGGAATTACTCAATAAGCCGTGTAGTCTTCATCGTTGTCGAGTATAGCCTGGCATCTTCTTCATGCTTTGAACTAGATTTTTGGCGTAGCTCGTCGACAAACTAGATTTTGCGAACTTGACACACGAGTTGCTTTAAATCCTGGACTGGCGAGCATGAAGAATATGAAACAGCTGCGACTGAGTCTGACTACGAGGAGGCTGTTGCTGTAAACAATAATAAGAGGAAGGCCAAAAATGGTGCATACAGGAGGTGAAAGCCGAGAAAAGTCTATTGTACAGAGGTTGGTCCGGAGATGCTGAACTCTGTTATTGAAAATCCGAGCACGGTCAGTGAGGCGCTAAACTCTAAAGATGCTGACATGTGGAAAGAGGCAATGAGAGTATAGTATGAATCGTTGGTGCGGAACGCAACATGGGACTTGGTGGATCGATCAGCTCATAAAAATGTTATCGGCTGTAAATGGGTTTTCGCAATAAAACGTAATCCGGATGGCTCAATTGAAAAGTTTAAGGCGACGCTAGTTGCGATGGGTTGCGCACAAAAATACAACGTGGTACGTCATTCAACAATTCGCCTTATTTTGGCATTGGCCGCGAAACACAAGTTGCTGGTTAACCACATAGACATTGTTGCTGCATACTGCGATGTTAGTATTATTGGTTCTACGTAGACGATATGAACTTGGCATGCTCAAACAAGTATGAGATGCGGAGTATAATAGCAGCGTTGAATCAATACATTGAAGCGGTCGATCGCGGGCAGATATCATTTTATTTGGGGATGGAAGTTGAACGGGATGGTGATCGAGGTGATATCACTATACATTAGAAGCGATATGTCGAGCAACTTCTTCAACAATGGGGCATGGAAGATTGTAAACCAGCATCAACTCCAGGGGTTCCAGGCACGGTGCTCCATAAATGTGACAAGCAGTGCAGTGAATTGAAGGCGAAGGACTACCAAAGTCTTATTGCCGGTCTGATGTATCTGGCTGTCATCTCTCGTCCGGATATCGCGCATGTGGCATCAAAGTTATCTCAATATAACTCACATCCGCATACAGAGCACATGCAGGCGACAATATATGTTCTTCGATATTTTAAGAAAACCCCTTATGGTAAATTAACTTTTTCTGCTAATTTTGAGAATTTTTTCACAGACGCTGACTGGGGTAGCGACAGCTTGGACAGGAAGTCCTATAAAGGTTATTTTGGTACAATGGCTGGTGGAGCAATAGCTTGGGAGTCGCGAAAGCAGTCGGTGGTTACGTTAAGATCGATGGAAGCTGAGTACATAGCATTATGCCAAGGGACTAAAAAATAGTTTTTCTTCGTGGTATGTTGAATGAGTTGGGTTACCTGGAATATACAAGAGGCCCTTCTTTGATTTTGTGTGACAACCAGAGTGCGCAATTTATGGTGAAAAATCCCATGGTGCAGAAACGAAGCAAACACATCGATATTCGATACCATTATATACGAGAGAAACACGACATACTTACCAAAGCGATGGGGAAGCAGAAGCATATTGAGAATTGTAATTTAATGAATATTGAAATGTAAACTTGAATTTTTAAATACACGGGCTTGGTTTGAAGGGGCGTTTGTTGAATTCTAAATACAACTCTGCAAACCAATCCTGCTCTCTTATAAGAACAGTTGTACTTCACTTACATGGAACTTTGTACTTGTACAATTATACATTAGATATTAGGCGATGCCAAAAATGCAGAACGGCACTGATAATAAAAGCGTGACCTATATCGACACGATTTTTTCTTTCTCTGCGCGGAAATACTGCTTCAATGTTCATACACATACACATATTTCTTATAATATAATATAACTAGCTGACCCAGCGAACTTTGTTCCACCCTAGAGGCAATAAAAAAACAGATTTTTGATTTTATTAAGTTAATTTTTTTATTAATCAAGTATTTCTATGAAGCTTTAATAGATTCCACTCTTCAGTTAAGCACCTTGTGATGCACGACGTTTTTTGTTTTATTATTAGGTGCAAGAACAAGCAACGAAGATAGTTTTCCGACCCGTGAGCATACCACATATAATTGACCATGTGAAAAACATTGATTTTCTAGATTCAGACCACAAACTTTCAAGGATTGGCCTTGTGATTTGTTAATGGTCATGGCGAATGCAAGACGGATAGGATATTGAAGTATTTTAAGCTCAAACGGAAGATCGGTTGGGATCATCTGGACCCTCGGAATGAGAACTTCTTCACCTTCGAATTTTCCTTTGAGTATCGTCGCGTAAATCACATTGTTCATCAATTTATTTACCACCAAACGCGCACCGTTGCAAAGTTTTGGTGGGCTTATGATTCGAAGCATTGGATAGTTGGTGGCTTCATCTTCATTTGTTACACAGTCAATGGATTTAAATGAATGCATTGTTCCAATGATATTATTTTGAATTATGTAGTTTAGGTCATCTACATCATTAATCTTAGCCGCTAAAATTGCTCGCTCACTTAACCATTCATTACTTTTGTAGTTATTAATGATGTTTGGGAATACTTTATTGATAAGTTCGTCTTTCGATGAGACAATGCTACACAAATTCTGAGGAAATGAAATCACTCCGCTCGTTTCGTCGAGAGGTACTCGACCATTACCGATAGTCAGTAATTGCTCAGATAAATCTTCAGCAGATGTAGCATTAAGTAATGCAACTCTCATGTTGCCACTGACAGTAAAATCATTGCGCCTCCAAAACATCTCGAGTCATGGCATATATCTTTCAATGTTCGGTTAAGTGCTTCTAACGCACGTTTATGCGCCATTGTGCACTCGTCCCAGATGATGATTTTCGATGCTGACAAAACTTTGGCCATTGCCGAGTTTTTTGAAATCTTACATGTTGGTTCTTCAATTTTTTGAAGACTTAACGCCAATTTCAATGCTGAATGAGCCGTACGGCATCCTTCTAACTGGCTGCTATTCCAGAAGAAGCAACTGCAAGCGCAATGTTGGATCTTGCACGAACAGTGGCTAAAATTACTGACGTCAGGAATGTCTTACCAGTTCCACCAGGGGCATCAAGAAAATAATTATAAACCACCATTTCCATTATCAATTGCCTTCATTAAGGTATCATACACTTCTTTTTGTTGGCGATTCAACAGTGATACATTCGTTTGAACTACTAAATCTAATTCTTGTTGATCATATTCACGTTCCCGTTTCAACTCTCGATTAAATACGTCATTCATTTCATGATTTGGTGCTGGCATCTCTAACCTGACTAATAAACTACCGCACCTAAGGTAACACCTGTCTTCAATCAAAAGTAAATCCCGATTATGTATCTCCTCATTCATCTCAAGATCCGGATTTCTGGAACTGACACGAATTTGATATAAAATATCTTCTGACATATTATCTTTGTATTTATGCCATAGGTTACATGTGTTCAATGGAAAGCATGTCAAAATGATGATAGCAAATAATGTGCGTATCTGACTTGGAGATGCAGATATAATGGCTTCAACGATTGTCGTATCCCAATGGGTATCGTTTTCTAGTAAATTGAGTTCTTCACATGCAGCACGATATGTTGGGACTATTGTACCATTAACAGTCCGTAGTGACTCAAACTGGTCAATGTTGTCGCTGGAGGTGTTTCAGCACGTTGAACAACAATCGAAGCCGTGAAATATACTCATTTACCATTCTCCAGAGGAATCGCCAAATGCACAACAGTAGGATGACGTTCGTAAATAGGGAATGCGAATATACGCCAAATCGCTTCACTGCAGTTCACATAACGACCAATTTGATAGCGCGCAATTTCATCGTTGGATTTGGAGGATTGGATGCCAAAAACCGCCATGTCGCTGCCTTTCGTGACATATTTGCAAATGTATTTTATGGGCTTTACTGAATTGCAATACTCAACGTTGCAATGTGTCTTGAACGTTTTGGAAATAAGTGGCGAATATGGAACAATCCAACTGTTGTCGACAACGAAATTCATTCTTTTCACTTTTGTTGCGATAGTTCGACCGTTATCATCAGACTTGCCGTCGATCATGCAAAGTTATTGGGTATTGATGGCGCCACACGGTCCATGAATCATATTTGTAATAACAACATCATGTAGGTCTGGATCGGCTTCGTGGTCGGGAATCTCGGCACATATGATTTCATATATTTGGCCTGTTTGAATTCTTTCCACTAACCAAATAGGAATGTGTGCGTGCGGCGGGCCTCGTTTTTGACATTCAATTGAATACATCCAGCATCGAGTATCTCCAAAGAGGCGTTGTTTAACAATGTAGTTCATCAGGGACCGCATTTTTTGTCTGAATACACGTGCTGTGATATCGTGTCGATCACTTGATGTTTGTCCGGGAAGCAGCAATTGAACAATTTCTATCCATTTTGAATTACAGGTAAAAGTAATAAAGAGATCTGGCCTACCATAATGACGAACATATGTCATTCCATCTTGCGCATATTCATGCATATGACGTGGACTACCTATGTACGTCGCCGGCAGAATAGTTAATCGACCAATATTAGCTGCATTTCCTTCAGTACCAATTGCATCACGTAAATGTACATACTCCTCAGAACGCAGTTTGGCTTGGTTCAACCTAATCAAAGTTAAACGCTCCGTTTCTATTTTGACGTACATGTCGACGCAATACTACTGAAACAATCGATGAAACCGCAGCAAATAGTTGTCAGCATTTTGACGAATCATCAAACGATATGCGTAATAATTCATCGAGCCAACTTTCTTTGTAGTTTCTTCACCTGAAATTAAAATATTATATATATTTAGCATTTTGTACCTATGTATGTAGCATAATTATGAAGGGGTGAAGATAAATTATTTTAAAACGGTTGCCAGTCATTTGTTCAATTTTATCTATACAAATAACCCCTTATCTTTTCCTGATAACAAGCAGTGTAATTGGTATTTTATTGTAAACCAAAACCAAAGAATGTCATGTATGTCATGTTGAACTATGATATTGATACTCACCATTCAATTTATTTATCATTTAGATATTAAAATAATATCCATCTTCTCCTTGCCAAAACATCAACGGGTACTGCAACGTGTCATATGAACGATGTGTTTCAGATATTTGTTGCAGTTGCCCAGTATCACGACGTAAGTACGATATCGCGTTTTTCCAAGTTTTCACCAACAATCAGGATGGCAACTTCATCTATTGTGCGTTCGTGTGTTCCAGATGGTCGTTTATCTGCTCTGATCACGACTTTGTAGTCATCATTTGACATGCGTTCCAAAACACTCTTGAACAGCCTGACCAACGCATGATGTTCATGAAGTAGTTGCAGCAGATCTTTAAGAATTGCTCTTTTCATTGCTGCATTGATCCCTTGACGTCGATCAAGTTGTTCTTCCATGTTGCCCATGAAGTATATTTGTAAAAATTTATGCTGTGCATCTTCGAGAGGTGGCGGTGCAATGGCTCAGGTGGCAAAGTCTATAATGGCAATTTCACTCTTACACTAACGCAGCACAATCCGGGCGTTTCTCCGGAAAACTTCAATGCGCCACATTACTCGCAAACAACGTTCATTGGCCCAATGCAAAAGCTAGGATGCAAGCAGTAATCAGTGTTGCAATTATATCGAAGCGCTGCTCGATTCAAATCAGCACTTGATAATTCTCTTCTTGTGCGTCGAAAATGATCAACTTGTGGATCTCTGTTATTCGCTCGATGATTTTGCATTGCCAACCGAGCCGTTTCACGGGCTGCCTCGCTTTGCTCTTGTGATTGAGAAGCACGAAGTCGAGCCATACTAACGCGGCGCTCCTCACGGGCAATTCCTTGTGCTTCTTCAGTCGTTTCATTCGCAATGTTTCGTATCCTTCTTGCATTACGGCTTTGTCGGGAAAGATTCGATCGTTTTGATCGCGGTATTGATAATGATGATTCAAAGAGAATACAAATTACTGAGATTATATATTTCTGACAAAATTTATATTATCAAATTTTCTACTTAACCACAGAAAAAATTACGTTAAGCTGTCATTTGCGTTTTGTTATTCCATATCAGATGCGTTTTTGTTATACCAAATTGTATATTGACTTCACGGAAACGCGTTCGAATGGGATAAAAATTATCCTATGTCCGTCTCCTGGTTCTAAGCTACCTTTTCACCACTTTTCACCCAAATCGATTCAGCCGTTCTAGAGTTATAAATAGTGTAACTAATATGACTTTCTTTTATATATATATAGATAACAAATATAATATAATATAATATAATATAATATAATATAATATAATATAATATAATATAATATAATATAATATAATATAATATAATATAATATAATATAATATAATATAATATAATATAATATAATATAATATAATATAATATAATATAATATAATATAATATAATATAATATAATATAATATTAATATAATATAATATAATATAATATAATATAATATAATATAATATAATATAATATAATATAATATAATATAATATAATATAATATAATATAATATAATATAATATAATATAATATATAGTAATATAATATAATAATATACTAATTAGTATGTAACCCCCGAAAATCGGGTGGGCTTTTTTCCCACGGAAAGTAAACAGCATGTGTGACTCTTTTATATATTAAAAGTTATGACGATTAGAAAAGTGTATATTTTTATTCATATGTAATATGTAAGAACTTATGCATATAACACTTTTAAAATTTTTTTCAGTTAAATCAGTAATTTTTTTTTTTAATTACTTCATTATAAACTACATTCAACGTCAAGTTATAAAATTTGTCTGAGAATAGCCCAAATACAGTTTACCTTTGAAATAGTATCAAATAAATAACTAATTTGTCTCTCTCTCCTCATTTTTTAAAACTATTTAAAATTTTGAGTTTTGCAAAAAGGATCAAACGCACACAAAATTTTTAAATACATACATACGTTTATATATTGTAGTTCAATTGTACCATATATGAACGAAAACAAAAGTGGATGCTTCTACCAATCATATCCAATACGTGACGTTTCAAACATTTATCACTTACTTACCTGCTCTATACCTCCACTTAAAGTAGGAACTCTTCTACGAACTCTTCTTGGTCGTCCTCTAGGCATATTTTAAAATGAAATATGGATGTACTTTTTTCTTAAAATAAATTCTATTTTGCGTCTGTCCAAAACTCTTTCTAATAATTATATTATATTATATTATATTATATTATATTATATTATATGGACTATGAATAAGTTCGTGCGGTTTTTTTTCGAAATTTGAAACTTTATTGACGTAAAATGGTTACAAATTTAATATTCAAAATATTGTCCATCGCTTACTACTACTTTTCTGGCAATTCACGGATTCCCTTTGTGAAAAATTCGGTCGGTTTTGCCGCAATCCACGAATCGATCCATTTTTTGACTTCATCGTAATTACGGAAGTGCTGGTCAGCCAGGCCATGTTGCATCGATCGGAAGAGATAGTAATCGGATGGCGCAAGGTCTGGACTATACGGCGGGTGGGGTAGGACATCCCATTTGAGCGTTTCTAAGTATGTTTTGACCACTTGTGCAACATGTGGCCGAGCATTGTCATGTTGCAAAATAACTTTGTCGTGTCTATCGGCGTATTGCGGCCGTTTTTCTCGCAGTGCTCGGCTCAAACGCATCAATTGTCGTCGGTAGACATCCCCCGTAATCGTTTCATTCGGTTTCAGTAGCTCATAATACACAACACCCAGCTGGTCCCACCAGATACACAGCATAACCTTCAGGCCATGAATATTCTGCGCCGACGTCGATGTTGAAGCATGGCCAGGGTATCCATACGTTGCCCGACGTTTTGGATTGTCGTAATGGACCCACTTTTCATCGCCAGTCACAATTCGATGCAAAAAACCCTTTCTTTTGTGCCGTTGAAGCAGTTGTTCGCATGCCATAAAACGGCGTTCAACGTCTCTTGGCTTCAATTCATACGGCACCCAATGGCCTACCTTTCGGATCATTCCCATGGCTTTTAAACGTTTGGAAATGGTTGATTGATCAACTCCCAAAGTTTTTGCAACCTCTTCTTGCGTTTGAGCCGGATCTTGATCGAGCAATTCCTCCAATTCGGTATCCATGAACTTTGGCGGCGCACCCTCGCGTTCTTCGTCTTCCAAGCCAAAATCACCACTTTTAAAGCGTGCAAACCACTTCTGGCACGTTCGCTCAGATAGAGCATGCTCACCATAAACTTCCACCAAGGTACGATGACTTTCGGCTGCTTTTTTCTTCATATTAAAATAATGAAGAAGAATTCCCCGCAAAAACACATTATTTGGCACGAAATTCGACATTTTCAAGTGTGGTAAAAATATTGTTGTTTACGCTTCAAATAAAAAACTTATACTGACGTTTGTGCCTTACGACAGTAGCTCTCCAATGAATGTTTGGAAATGTGGATCGATGGAATAATAATCAAGTTACGCCATCTGTTGTAAAACCGCACGAACTTATTCATAGTCCTATTATAATATAATATAATATAATATAATATAATATAATATAATATAATATAATATAATATAATATAATATAATATAATATAATATAATATAATATAATATAATATAATATAATATAATATAATATAATATAATATAATATAATATAATATAATATAATATAATATAATATAATATAATATAATATAATATAATATAATATAATATAATATAATATAATATAATATAATATAATATAATATAATATAATATAATATAATATAATATAATATAATATAATATAATATAATATAATATAATATAATATAATATAACATAATATAATATAATATATGTTACAGAGAATCAGTTTTCTTAAATGAAACGTGCAGCTGAATGTCTCAAAGGTTTAATTCAAATTTATAAACTAAAAAATGTACAAAGTAGTGGATGACATTTTATATGCAATGTTGCCACACAGGACAAATATTAATCTTATTATTTGAACATTAAGCACACTCACGCTGAAGCGCACATTAACGATCACGTCAAAATTTTAATATCGGAAAAACGCAAGCTTCGGCGCATATGGCAAAGCACCAGAAACAGGAACGACAAAAAAAACTAAATAAGCTCACAAAACAATTAAAAAACACTATAAGAGACGCAAAAAACTCAGAACTGCATGAATACTTATCCAACTTGTCACCTACGGAAGCTACTGACTACTCACTCTGGAAGGCAACGAAAAAGATCTCACAACGCAGCGATAAAAACGTGTAATGGAGATTGGGCAAAAACTGATAAACAAAAAGCAATAGAGTTTGCCAAACATCTATCAAATGTTTTCCAACCATTTCCGAGTCAAAGTGCGGAGGTAGACTCAGAAGTTAACGAATTTCTCGCAGCTCCGTTTCAAATGGATTTTCCGACTGTACGATTTACCTGGAAAGAAGTTAGATACGCAGCAACCAAAACTCTCAAAACCCAAAAGGCGCCAGGTTACGATGTAATAACTAGTAAGGTTTTAAAAGAACTGCCCAAATGTGGATACAAATTCCTCACCATTATATTTAACGCGATGATCAAACAAGAGTATTTCCCAACTCAATGGAAAGTTGCTGAAATCATCCTAATACAAAAGCCAGGGAAGACCCCGAGCGTGGTATCCAATTACAGGCCAATAAGTCTATTGCCTGTTGCCTCCAAGCTCTTCGAAAAGCTGCTTTTAAAAAGGATAAATCCAATAATTGCGCAAAGAAGTCTCATTCCAGCCCACCAATTTGGTTTTCGTAAGTATCACTCCACCATAGAGCAAGTTAATTGTGTGTATGATTTCGCTAGACAAGCACTTGAGAGGCGGCAATTCTGTACAGCGGCATTTTTAGATATAACGCAAGCCTTCGATAAAGTCTGGCATGAAGGCCTGCTATACAAGCTTAAGCAGGGCTTACCGCACAACTCTTATATGCTCATAAAATCATATTTGCAAAATAGACATTTTCTTGTTAAAGTAAACAACGAAACCACTAACCTTCACGCAATCAGAGCAGGTGTACCACAAGGAAGTGTTCTAGGCCCCGTCTTGTACACTTTGTTCACGGCAGATCTTCCACTATCAAAGAACACATATACAGCCACGTATGCAGATGATACTGTCGTCATGGCCAGGAGTACCCTTCCCTCAATTGCTTCTGATTACCTACAAGAAAACCTTAACAGTGTTAGCGGCTGGATGAAAAAATGGCGCTTAAAAGCTAACGAAAGCAAATCGGCGCAGATAACATTCACTCTTCGAAATGACTCATGTCCTGCCGTATCTCTTAACAGCGTTCCAATACCACAAACAGATAATGCCAAATATTTAGGTATTCTATTAGACCGGCGTCTTACTTGGCGATCGCATATATTTTTAAAGCGAAAGCAACTTGGACTGAAATTGCGATCACTACACTGGTTAATCGGCTACAATTCAGCACTTACACTAGACAATAAGGTGCTTATCTACAAAGCTATTCTGAAACCGATATGGACGTATGGCGTTCAATTATGGGGCTCAGCAGCAAAGTCAAATCTAGAAATCATGCAAAGATTTCAGTCAAAAGTGCTCCGCATGTGTGCCAATGCGCCATGGTTTGTACGAAACGAGATATTGCACCGTGACCTAAAAGTTACGACAGTTTTCGAAGAAAGAAACAACCTCAGCCAGAGATACAACAACCGACTTGCCACTCATCCGAATAATCGGGCAAATAACCTTTCCAAGATAAGCTACTCCTCAGGATTAAAAAAATGTCAGCCTAACGATTTAATGCAAAGATTTAAACCGTAATATACGTAAATGCAAAAGTTGTAAAATTGTATAATATATGTATATGTTATATGTTGTTCATTATTAAGTAACGAATTTCACTGGGAATTCTTACTCTAAGCTATTCTTATTTAAATTGTAGGTAAAAATAGTACTTATTGTTATTGTTATGACAGATTGTATGGAATAAATGGAGTTCGAAAAAAAAAAAAAAAAAAAAAATATTTGAACATTTCTTCTTAAGGTTAAATATTTGCTTCGAAAAACTAAATTTACTATAATTTATTGTATTTTAACCCAAGCAAATTTACAAAATTACAATGTTTTTTCTTGTTTAAACATTTGGTTAAAATACCAGCAACATTTTCATTGGTAGAAATATACTGTAAATCAATTTCATTATTTTCTAGTTTTTCACAAATGAAATAATACTTAATATCTACAGGTATGTGTTTGGTCCGTTTGACATTGTTACCATAAAGAACAGTTGGAGCTGTATTCGACCAACCTATTTCATTTAATAATCTTTGGAAGTAAACTGCTTCCTTCGTTGCTGTTGCTAAAGCCACATACTCAGCTTCAGTGAGGCTTAAAACTGTTACATTTTGTTTTGTTGAACCCCATGAAAATGCCCTGCTTCCCAAATGGAATGCATAACCCGAATATGACTTTCTGTGGTATGGATCATTAGCCCAATCTGCATCAGCGAACCTTTTTACATATTCACCAATCTTACGATACACAATACTTATATTCATTGTAGCCGAAAGATAACGCAATACGTGTTTAGCCGCTGTTTCGTGTTCTCTATGTGAATCAGTATTACGCCTAGAAAGCTTACTAACAGCGTGCAAAATATCTGGGCGACTCAAGACTGTTAAATACATCAGAGAACCTATTAGTGAATGATATTCAGTGACATTTACCTTAACACATTTCTCGTCTCTGCATCCAACTTGAAAACCTGGATCAAGTGGTGTTGCGACTTGTCTACACTCCTGCATTCCGTATGTTTCAAGCACAGATTTAATGTACTTCTTCTGATTTAGAGCTATCTTCATTTTAATTGCTGATATTTCAATCTCTCTGGAACAAACTATGAGTAAATCATCAACGTAGACAGCGATGTAGCTAAACTGCTGTTTGTCTTTTCTCACATATAAACACGGTTCATATTTGCATTTTTCGAAGCCCATATCGTTTAAAACTGCATCTAGAGTGCTATTTCATACACGGCCGGACTGCTTCAATCCATAAATCGCTTTCTGAAGTTTCAAAACTTTGTTAGGATACACTATGCTGATGAAACCCTGTGATTGTTTCATGTAAAAATTTTCGTCTAGCTTGCCATTTAAATACGCGTTCGATATGTCCACCTGATGCATATACATCTGTTTTTCTGCAGCTATCGCAAAAAGCATACGTATAGTTTCATAGCGAATTACTGGAGAAAACGTCTCCCAGTAGTTGATTCCCAGTTGTTGCCCACAACCTTTAGCAACTAACCTTGATTTAAATCTCTCGATATCACCATGCTCGTCTCTTTTTATTCGAAAAACCCATTTCGACCCTATGACCTTTTGCTCCTTTGGCAAATCAACCATAGTCCACGTATTGTTTGCTAATTGCATGGAACTTCACCATTCATGAGCATATTGACTATTTAATGCTTTTTCAGGAGTTTCTGGTGTCTCGCTGTCTTCTAAAAAATGTATATTATTAAGTGTTTGAAACTGCTTCTTTGGCCTGCCTCGTTGACCTGTATAAACATATGTTGGTCGCCCACGTCCCCGTTTTTGTATTTCATGTTGTTCACCTTGCTCATCACTGTCAGCTTCGTCAGGGGTTGCATGCTCTTCTTCGCCGGAGTCGCTTTTTACTACATGGTCGGCTGCTTTATCTGCTAATTTTTGATTTTCTTGAACTTCAGCAGATTCAAGACGTATAATATTTGTCGCAAAATCATCATTTACATCGGACAAGCCACTTTCTGACGTAATACTTTCACAAAAATCGCCTTCTACAAACTTAACATCACGCCGCTCTACAATTGCTCGTCTTTTCCTCTCATATAAGCGATATGCTTTTGCTGTACAGAATGAACGATATGAAGTGCTACCTATTCAAAACATCATGACTTTTTTGTGTGAAATTAGTTTTTATTGATTTCAAAGTCAAAATTGTTCAAAAATGATTACAAGTTTAACATATGTATATTCACTTTAGCTCGATATGACCACCTTTTGCCTTGACTATAGCCTTCAAACGGTCAAAAAATGAGTTGCATGCTGCACGAATGTGATCTTGAGGTATTTTGGCCCATTGTCGTATAATCGCTTTTTTTAGCGCTTTCATACTGGCATATTTTTTAGTCCTCAAGGATTCCCTTCAAGTCAAGCATTCACTTTCCGAACCATTTCTGGCGTTGTTGCGGTTTTTTTTTTGGTCCACCTCCATAGCAGAGAATGTTAATGCAATGAGAAGGAGCAAATGTTAAATGAGCTTTTTCGAGTACTAATTTGTAGATTCATATTAAGAGATTTTCAAATTCAACTTACCTCACTAGTGGGGGATTGCAGATATTTACCGCGTTAGTGGTGAGTTTCTATATTTACTTACCACGCTAGGACAGGAATTCAGATTGTTTCTGCGTTCACTACTAAGGGATTTCATAAGATTTTTCGCCACACTACTAAGGGATTCGCCTTATTTCATGCCCACAGCGAAGCGAATAAATTTGCGATTAAGAAGGCCGCGCGGCAGTTAATATAATTTGTGGTGCAGAAGCTAAAGTCGGCGGAATTATTCGTTTTGTTTTTTGGCACGTATTTAATTCAGGTTCAAGTCCAGAAGTCATATTTTTTTCCTTACACATTTTTTTTTTACAATTCAAACCATGAAAGTTTGGTAAAATTTTTGAGTTTATTTTAATTAAAAGCTCCACTGGAAGCTGCACATAGAAAATCGAGTTAAGAAGGCTAATATAGCCTTCTACGCCTGTAAATCTATGTTCGGCAAAAAATGGGGCCTGAAGCCACGTGTCGTACTTTGGATGTACAACTTAGTGGTTCTGCCAATTTTTACATACGGTTGCCTAGTTTGGTGGTTAGCTCTTCAGAAGGGCTACAACTTCACTAAATTAGAGAGAGTGCAGAGAACTGCATGTGTGGGCATCACTGGTGCTTGTAGAACATGTCCCACCGCTGCGCTCAACGTTATTCTCCACTTAATTCCTGTGGATCTGCAGGTTAATTCAATTGCTGTCAGAGTGCTGTTAGACTGAAGGAGTTTGGCCTTTGGAGACAACTCCCTGTAGGGCATAGCAGCATCTTGAAGCAGATCTCCCCTTCCTTCTCTGATATTCGCACCGACCTCTCCATCCGCAAACTGTGCTTTGAGGGTTGTGTTAGGGCTATCTTTCCGAGCAGGCAAGATTGGAAAGAGGGGAGAGTTGTTGCGGATATAGATGCCTCTGTTTTCACTGACGGATCCAAAATGGAGTCTGGAGTGGGAGCGGGGGTCTACTCCAAATCAGCCAGCATTTCGGTCTCCTATAAACTGCCGGAGACAAGCAGCGTCTTTCAAGCAGAGGTCTTCGCGATCCTGCAGGCATGCAAAATGCTTCGGGATCGCTGTTGGGAGGGAGACATTAATATTTTTTCCGATAGCCAAGCTGCAATCAAGGCACTGTCGTCGCCGTATTGCAGCTCTCTTCTCGTGAACTCCTGTAAGGAGGAACTTAAACGCCTCGAACGTGCAGGAAACATATCCCTCATCTGGGTTCCTGGGCACAGGAATATAGAGGGAAATGAAATTGCCGATGAGCTTGCCAGGAAGGGGGCGGCAGAACCGAATCCAGCTGCCCTCTTCTCAGACATCGGTATCCCCTTGGCCGTCGTTAAAGGGAAACTACACAACTTCTTTCTAAGAAAAGCGCAAGACAGATGGAGGTCTGTCTCATCGTGTGCCATTTCAAAAGCACTATAGCCTCAATACGATATAAACAGAACGCTTAAGGTGATGGGAACCCCCCGCCATTCAATTTCCAAACTCATTGCGGTGATCACTGGCCACGGGGTGATCGGCACTCACGCGGAGAAGCTTGGAATTCCGTACAACCCCCATTGCAGAAGCTGTAGGGATCCTACAGAGAAAGAGACTGTGGAACACTATCTCTGCAGATGTCCGGCTTTGGCGGCTAGGCGCTTAAAATTCCTCAGCGTCCCCTTTGGGGATGACTTGATGAAATTCTCCATCCTAAATCCCTTTTCTCTCCTCCGCTACATCAACAGCACTGGATGGCTGTAGACGGTCTTATCTCCTCCCTTAATCCTTTCACAGATAGTGGTCCACTTTATGGTTTCAAAACGACACGTAAGTGCTACTTGTAGCGTACCTGGGGTACTCTTGCCATCTTACCTACCTACCTACCTTAATTAAAATTTCTTTAAAATACTGCTTTTTTCGTATTTCATAAATGGAAATTTCTTTTCGGTATAAAATAGTTCATACTGGATATGACCTGATTTTTATATAAATCAATCAAAACAGAAAATATGTACATACATATGTCTTTAATGTCTTTTATCAAATCCAAATTATATTGATGAGAAAATATCATTCTAATATCCGTCCAGAAAGCCAAACACGCATACACACATACATATTTTTTTTTTTTTTTTTTTTTTTTTTTATTGAAACGTTATAAAATTTGTATACATTTCATGGTATTACGCCTAGCATAAGCTAACAAGTAACATTATTCTATCCTTAACATTGAAATTTAAAAACAATTATAAATATTTTACAAACAATTATACAGCGTTGGCGACTAAATCTCATGGCTTAGTTCTTCGAAGTCTTCTTGTGCAGACTGTTTTGGTAAGCTCTGCGGCCTCCGGGTTTATGTGCTCTTTCAGCCTGGTTTCATGGTTACTTGCAAGAATTTGGATTATATCAGCGACTTTTTTCACCAACAGATCCTTGTGCAGGTCGTGATTTCGCACATACCAAGGTGCGTTGACCATGTCTCTGAGAATCTTATTCTGCAGGCGTTGTACAGCTTCAATGTTTGATTTAGTGGTACATCCCCATAATTGAATGCCGTATGTCCATACCGGCTTAACTACTTGGTTGTATATTAATAATTTATTCTGTATTGACAATGTAGACTTTCTGCCAATTAACCATTTCATTTTTTTAATTTTTAAGTTGATTTCAGTTGCTTTAATTTTGACATGTTCTTTCCATTTGAGCTTTGCATCCAAAGTCATACCCAAGTATTTTGCTGTATTACTATATGGAACAGTAGCAGATGATATTTTCACTGGGTTATAGGCTATTTTCTTGTTTGTAAAGTCTACGTGAACAGACTTGCTTTCATTTAGTTTGATTCTCCAGTTTTCAGTCCATGCGACAACTTCGTCTATCGATGCCTGTAACTTTCTAGTTGATTCATTTGCGTTATTTCCATAGGCTAAGATACACGTGTCATCAGCAAAAGTGGCTATCTTACTTGTATTTGAAACAGGTAGATCTGCAGTATAGAGCAAATACAGTACTGGCCCAAGAATGCTGCCTTGTGGTACACCAGCTTCAATTTTTTTAATGTTTGAGTATGCTTGTCTTTGTTTCACTCTAAAATATCTGTCTGTGAGATATGATTCCAATAGCAAAGTATATTGATATGGGAGCATCGCTCTGAGCTTACGGATTAGACCTTCGTGCCACACTTTATCAAACGCCTGTGCGATATCAAGGAATATTGCTGAACACACTTGATTATTTTCTATGGCCTCTTCTATGATGTGTACTATACGATGTATCTGATCTATCGTTGAATGTTTTTCTCGAAATCCAAATTGGTGAGATGGTATTAGTTGTTTATTAAAAATTATATCCTTTAATCGTTTGGAAAATAGGTTTTCAAATAGCTTTCCGATGGCTGGGAGTAATGCTATTGGGCGGTAAGATGTGACTTCGTTGGGATTTTTCCCTGGCTTTGGGATCATTTTAATTTCAGAAATTTTCCAATGCATTGGTATGTATTTAAATTCAATGCATGCATTCATTATTAAAGTGAGTTTGATTAGCGCTTTGTAAGATAAGTTCTTTAGCACTTCGGCTGTGATTAAGTCAAATCCTGGACTTTTCTTTTGTTTTAGTTTGGAGATTTCATTTGCTACCTCATCAGTGGTAAAACTTGTAATTTCAACAGATTCTTGCACAGTATGGGGAAACAAAGTGTAATTTATCGTTTCAAATGGCTTAAAAATTTTTTGGAGGTGTTGTGCAAATAACTCAGCTTTTTCCGAATCGGTTTTTGCCCAAGGTTGGTTGCTATTTGGCTGTTTAATTGGGGGATTATGTTGAATTGGTCTTTTCATATGTGCCGTAGTCCGCCATAGAGAGTAATCAGAGGTTTTATCTGCAGATAGGTTTTGTAGCTTTATATTTAACGTTCTGTTTTTATTTTCTTGAATAGCATATTTCACTGTTTTGGTGAGGTTGTTTAATTGTGTTTTAAGTGATGGAGACCTAATCGACTGCCACTTTTTTCTGATTTTTCTTTTTTCCTTTATGAGTTCAATTATATTCGAAGGATATCTTTGGCGATTAATTTTTTGGACTCTTACAGGTGTACTTAACCAAGCAGCTTTTTGTATCTGTGCTGACAGCTTTATTGTTTCCTTCTCAATTTCGTCAACATTATCGATTTCATTTGTCGTGTTTACATATGTGTCTAGTTTAGTCTTGAAGTATTGCCAATCTGTATATTTATTTGAAAGGAGCAGGTTACTTTCATTGATTTTTGGTTCACCATCAAGAATCATGAATATAGGTGAATGATCTGAATTAAGATCTAAACCATCCTCCAGAGTTATGATGATGTATGGTAGTTGTTTGACTACGAAAAAATCAATCAAATCTGGAGTCTTATTAATGTCTGTTGGCCAGTATGTTGGATTGCCAGTTGAGAATATTTCACAACCACATTGTTGTGCCGCTTTCCACAGTTCGCGACCTTTAGTTGTCGTTAGGCGAGATCCCCAGTTAATGTGCTTTGCATTGAAATCGCCTCCCATAACGAATCTTCCTTTATGTTTATTTAAAAGTTGTGTGTATTCTGTAGACTTTATGTTATGTCTCGGCGGACTATATACTGCTGTTACCGACAGTTGGTAATTGCAAAACTTGATTCCAACTGTTGTCGCTTGAAACTCAGTGGAGCTGATCTTTTCTTCTTCGAAATGTTCAATCGAATTCTTAATAATAATTGCGCTACCTCCTCTTGCGTTGTTTAGAGGATGATTTGAGCAATACATTATAAATCCGTTGAATGTAGAGTACATTTGGGTGGTCAAATGAGTTTCAGATACTAAACAAATATCAATTCTTTTTTGATTAAGTACAAGCTCAAGTTCATTTTTGTGCTTTAAGATTCCATTCGCGTTCCATGCCATTATCTTTAACTTTTTCTTATTGTGTTTTTAGACATTTATAATTTGCTCAAGTTTTTCAACGCGATTCAGTAGATCCTGGTTTAAGGTTAACTGCTTTTCAATTTTAAGTATATTAAAATTTGTGTCAATATATCTTTATCTGTCGTATTTTCCTTTTGGGCTGCTACGTCTGCATATGTTTGTTTACCCGGTATTAGTGTTGGTTTCTTAGTCGTTCTTGGTTCTACAGAGTGTTTTGGCATAGCTAATGCTTGACGTATTGCTGTTGGGGGTTTTTTGCCAGTTTCTTCTTTCTGTTTAACTCCGCTTTTGTTACGGAGCTTTTGCAACTCCTTGGCAACATGACATCCTCTGTAGCTTGCTGGGTGGTTTTGCCCGCAGTTGCAGCATTTTGGTGGTTCTTTGTCTGGTTTCTTGCATTCAAGAGTTGAATGATTACCAGCGCACTTAACACATTTTGGAGGCTTGCAACAATAGTTCTTGGTGTGCATAAAACCCTGGCAGGACTTGCATTGGGGAATTAAGCTAGATAATTTTAATGGCTCAATGTTTACGATTGTGTTGAGTATGTTTTTAATCTCATAGACCTTTTTTATGTCTTCATTTGGGTCAAAACAGAGGGTAAACATGTTTAAGGGCTCTTTGGTTTTCCATTTCAATTTTCTATATGCGTTTGTAGCCTTTAAACCTTGTCTTTGCAGATCTTCAATGATATCCTCAGGTTGACATGTGTGATGTAGGTCTTTAACCACTACCCTTATCTGCCTTGTTTGCTTGTTTTCGTATGAGTGCCATGGGAACATTAGCTCAGTAAATATTTTTGTAATTTTCCTGTAATCGCTTCCATTCTGGACATTGATTTTATATATATCTTTGCCAATCAGTTTAATTATAAAATCACTATTTATGTTATCTTTCAGTTTTTTTTGAAGTTGTTGGTGATTTATTTTTGGATTTGTTAATATTATTGGCGGTGGTCGTAGCTCTGGCAATTTAACCTGCTCCTTTTGAGTAGGTGGATCGATTTCTGGGGATGATTCCATTTTTCTTTTTTTATTTGCTCTTTTGGACAGATTGTGTACCCATTTGGTTTCTCTTTCAAGCTGTTCTTCATCAGTATGATATTCTACTTCCGTTAGTATTGGTGTAGTTGACCTTTCAGTTGTAGTTTTTATACTATTCAATTCGCTTTTAAGAACTTTATTTTCTTCTTGCAGAGAAAAGCACAATTTTTCTAGTTCTTGTAATTTAAGTAATAATTTTTGGGTTTCAGAATGATACATATGCATATAATTACGCATAAAAACTTTCAACTAACGCAGAATATGTGCATATAAAACTGCAAATCGAATAAATGACTGATTTAGAAAAGTTCATTAGTAATTGAGGTTTTGCGCAATCGTGAAAGACGTGTCGTGTATGCAGTACATCGTCCCATATTTGACTCAGGTTCCAGACCCTTAGGTATTTTTCTTTGTTCGACATTTTTATTTAATTTTTTGTATTTGGTTTATGTGTATAAATATATATAAATATATACAAGCCTTCAACGAACGCAAAATGTATGCATATAAAAAACAACAACTGCGACCGCCTTCTTGTCCGTCAGTGAAAAGATGGGATATGTATACCCTATGAGCAAAAAGAACCGGGAAGGTTATGTTGATTGTTTCCTTCGATTGCCAAGGCATAGTCCACCATGAGTACCTTCCATCGGGCCAGACAGTCAATAAAGAATATTATTTATCCGTTTTGAAGCCTTTGAGAGATGCTGTATGTGCAAACGGCCGGAAATGTGAGCAATTAATTCTTGGATTTTGCGTGATGATAACGCGCCATCGCACCGATCAAAGAGATCAAAGAGAGTACGACGAAGGAGCTGAAGGCCATGTCGGCCTACCGGGGCTGTTTGGAGGACTGGGTTAAACGTTGGCACATGTGTGTTGCTTCAGACGGGCCATATTTTGAAGGAGATAATATAAATTTGCCTGAAATTTAACTCTGTTATGTTTTATTTAAACATTCCCGGTACTTTTTGATCATAGAGTACATATATGCGGCTTTGCGGACAGAAATGTGTGATTCGCTGGAATTGTTCAAGGATTCTAAGTCGGATAAACTCGCGACTGTCGAACAGTTAGAAGACATATTTACATACACATAAGGGTGCATACGTACATACGGAGCCGCGGCCACTCGACATGACAAAAATTCAAGATTTATCATATATTGGCAAATAATTACACGCGAAATATTCCAATATTGACTATTTTCGAATGGTCGCGAAAATTGGCATATGGGCGGCTGGTTTTATGAATGAAATTGAAAAATGAGCTCGAACTTATGAATGAACTTTTTGTTTTTGGTCTAAATTGTTCAGCGCCGTCGCTTATAGAATCATGGCCGCTGCGACTGCGTCTACGAATGTATTTTGTTTTTGTAGTCGCTAGGCTTAGATTTTAGCTTCGGGCGACATGCGCATGTGAGGTATGTATTTTTGTTGTGTTCTAGAACATTTTAGAATGTGTGGTGGCAAAGCGGCCATCGCGTTGCGCTTGCTGTTGCTTTTGCGTCTATCAAAGTATTGTGTTTTTGTAAGTACAATATTAGGAATATCGACTGGTGAAAGAGAAAAGTACACGGAAGCAAGAAGGGAGCGCTGTGCTCGCGCATATATGTATGCATGAATGTATGAACGTGCATGGATGTAGTAACATATGAATACAATTATTTTGTAGGAAGTTTAGAAGGCAAGTAGGTATACTCGTATATGTATGTATATATGCTAGGACATAAAGTGGGTATATATACATACATAGAGCAGAATTGTTTTTGCACTTGTTAGGAAGAAACTCGTTCACTAGTGCGTATGTGTATTTGATTTCTTGTAAGAATGTGATGTGCTGTGACATGTGTACATACATAAGTCAAGGTTATTGGGCATACATGCATATGTACATATGTATGAAAGGAAGATGATGTTCTTGCGCTTGTGCATTATTGTTTTTCATATACAAATGTACATACATACATATGTATGTAAATGCTGTCGAATACATAAACTATAAATTGACATACAATATAAAATAAGTGCTGATTTATTTTAAGCCCTTCTTTTTTCTGAATGCAAATACCTCCTATTGACATGTACATACATATTATGTATATTGTCATATACCATCATTTATGTACATGTAGAGTATACGTTCATTTATGAATGTACATATGTAATGAAAAACTTCATGAATTACTTTCAGAATTTATTAAAACTTATTCGCGTCACGCGCATACATATCTACGTAGACATCGCAAACCTTTTGTTCACAACGCAGGCGCAGAAATAAACGCTCTGCGTGACTCGCCATCAATTCGCGGCGCAAATTTTTTTTTGTACGTTTTTAAATTTGTTTTTTTTTTTTTTAGTGCAATCGTAAAAAAACTTGTAAAAAATTTTATGTATCCGCTTATCATTTCAAAAGTAAAAAAATGGTAAAAACATAAGCAGTCGAAGAAATAAACGCACCGCCTATTTTTCCTCGCCACATGTTAGACTCGATTTCAATTCCCGGCGCAAACTTTTTTTTTTATAAATTTTTTTTTAAATTCGTTTTTTTTAATGCAATTCAAAAAAAAATTATGTAAAAAATTTTACGTATTCTCTTATTATTTCAAAAATACGAAAATAGTAAAAATTTAATTGGTTTAATGTCGAGGTGAGAAATGTGTTGTGTGTTGAGGTGAAAGATGTGTGGTGTTTCTAATTTTTGTGTGGGAAAAAGTCAGTGAAGTGTCTATAAACTCGATGTGCTAAATTCCCTTACTACAAATCTTTCAAATCTCAATTGTACTAAAAATTCTTAACAGTAACATTTGCACCTTCTCATTCCATTAACATTCTCTGGTTGTAGTACGCATTTTTTTCTGCACTATTGTCCACGTAATTTGTCGTTGTATTCCCTGCTTCATTGACCGCTACGTCGACCGCTGCATTGACAGCTACATTTTTTGCAGTATCCGCTACGTTGACCGTTACCTTGTCCGCTACTTTGGTCATAACGTTTACCGCTACTTTGTCCGCCACGTTGATCGCTACATTGTGTGCTGCTATGGTGTCTGCGTCAGTGTCCGACTCGTTGTTACTTCCGGTAACATTGTCACTGACCTCATAAGTCAGATCTACTGATTCGCTTCCAGGACACAATCCGCGCGCTTCTTCTGACAACTGGCTCAGCCTTGCCGCAAGCGACGCTTTTGCACCGTTTGCGTTTATGCCAACGGCCGTACACCAGGCCTTTAATTGGAGGAGTGTATGTTTTTCGGCATTCACCACCTCGTCTCCCATTTCAGCACGCAAAAGAAAAATGTTGTTTAAATAAAACACACAGAGTTAGTTTTAGTGGCCTCGACGCCCACTTTTGATGAAAACACTGAATATAGAAATGTACAACCAACCTCGTTTGGGGTCAAATCCAATCTGTTCCTTTATTCATTTTTCTAAATGGCTGTTAGCCACGCTATTAAACAAAACAAACAATACTTAAGGTCTAAACACTTAACTTAAGGTCTGAACATATTTTCAAGTTGACTAAGAACTATTGCCAAACCATACGAAATGCAAAATCAGCAGAACGTTATGGCCCACCAACAACCTCAAGCAATCGTTGACATTAATAAACATGAAACGACGGGACACCTGCAGACTTACGGCAGTCATAACTGGCTTCTGGTCTATCGGAGAACAAGCCGCCAAAATGGGCATCCCTCACAACACAGACTGTCATAGTTGTAAACAACCGGAGGAAAAAGAAACAATCTTCCATTTCCTCTGTGAATGCCCTGCCCTATGGAAGGACAGAATGTTAACCCTGGGCAAACCGCTGTTCGAGAGTCTCGAGCTACTGTCTGGCGTAGACGTCAACAACCTAATAAGGTTCCTAAACCGCGCAGACTGGATATAGTCCTGCTGCAAATAACTGTTAAACAATTTGGTAACGAGGATGTGACAACAAAATGGTGCGGAAGCGCTAGTTGGATTCTGGATGAATCACCACTCTAACCAACCAAGAACTATTGCTTAGGGGCTAATTACAGTATTTTGTTTAAATTCTTCTTTTAAAATTAAAGCAACAAACACTAAAGTTCTGATTTTAAATGTTGGCGCATATAATAATCTATACTATAAAGGTGAATGTCTGTACGTTGTCCGCGCATCACTACGAAACGACAACACCAAATGACGTAAAAATGTTTATACATTCATATTTTCACCCAATGAAGGTTATAGGCATGTTTTTATGATGGAACTCCCTTCCCACAGCCCCCAGGCCGCGTCACCACTCTCATTCGTCACTAATAATCGAATATTTGCTTAAATTTAATCTAAAAAATCTTGGTTTTTTCCTATTTCCAACTATTTATGGCACACTCTAGATTTCATAATCAGCATACGCTGTTCAACTATGACCCAAATGCAAAGTTCCAAAACGGTTTGAGATACAAAATTAATAAATATAATTTTGCTTGATATTTTTCCAATTGGTTGTTTTGAATTTATTCAACGAGGCATAGCAACGGATGCCGGGTATTGTAATATTATATAAATCCCTCAAAACTTCTTCTACGCGAGCGGGGCCCCGGTCTTGAAACCTTCTGTAAGCCGCCGAATTTTCTGGTAAAATTTTCGGTCGTTGTTCCTCGCACTCACGCATTGCGGCCTCTCGTTTCTTCTGTCGGATAATACGTCTCTCTTCCTATCTTTTCTTTCGGCGGCAGCATCACATTCCTCGTCGTACCAATTGTTTTTTCGGGCTCGCCTGAATCCGAGTTCTTCTTCGGCGGCGGTACGTAGAGAACGAGAAATGTTGCTCCGGTTTGTTGGTCAGTACTCTCTGAGAACAGGAGTGAGAGTCGAGTGGCGAATTTCTGGCGGTCTATTGTGATTGTAGCTTTTCGATGTTGAACATTCTTTGTGTAGCTAATATAGATGTACGCTTTTCGCTGCACAGAGGTGTGTGCGTAGTTTGGCTGCAACAAGATAAGGATCCGAGTCGATGTTGGGTCCTTGGATTGTACGTACATCTAAAACACTGGAAGCGTGTCTTCCATCTATCACAACATGATCGATTTGGTTTCGCGTTTTTCGATCAGGATACAGCCAGTGGCGATCAGGAGACAGGTTTAAGTGGCGGGTCCCAAACCATGCGCACAACCAGCTATCCTGGAATGCTTCGCCTTCTTCATATATTCGAGACGCGACCATTCGACAAAAACAATTCAAGATATACCAAATATTGGAAAATAATCCTACGCGTTACATTCCAATGTTGACTTTTTTCGAATACTCGTAGTCGAGAAAATGGCATATGGGCGGCTCGTTTTATGAATGAAAGTACTTTACTCTTAGAACTATGAGCTCGAATTTATCAATGAATTTTTTGATGATGAGTTTTTGTTGTACTGTACAATAGTTGAAACTGTTCAGCTCCGCCAAGACTATTTTAGACTGTTCAGTACCGATGGCAACTAGAATGATGGCCGCTACGGCTGCGCCTATGAATGCATTTTGGTCTTGTAGTCACTAGGCATAAAATTTTAGCTTTGAACGACATATGCATTTACAGGAATAAAGTGAGTGCCCTGTGTGTGCGGTTGTATGTACATGCATATGTCAAATTAACAATAAATAGTTTGTTCATGAAATTATTTGTATAGTTATATGAAGAAATACCGCTCTTAATCAGAGCATAGGGCGGAAACAAACTCAGACCAACGTGAGCGATCTTGTGCAATTTTTCGAATTTCATGCCAGGAATATCCTGATTGGTATTCCGCATGTGTTGATCGCATCCAAGTTGTTCGTGGTCGTCCTCTTCTTCTGGAGCCTTGTGGATCCCATTTTAGGGCCATCTTTGCGATGTCATTGTCTTCTTTGCGTAAGGTGTGCCCAATCCAACACCATTTCCTTTCTTTGATATCAGCTGCGATGGGCTTGCACATTGAAATATTTAAAAGATTTTCGTTGGTGATAGCTCTTGACCAAAATATGCGGTGAATAATGCGCAGACATCTGTTGATAAATGTTTGTAGGCTAATGCATATGGTATCTTTGGCTTTCCATGTTTCGCACGCATAAAGTAACACTGGTTTGATGCTTGTATTAAAAATTCGCAATTTTGTTTTTGTGCTGATATGTCTTGATGACCAGATTCAATTCATCCTGTGGAAAGCGTGGCGAGATTTGTTTATGCGGGAACTTACATCAGCTTCCGCTCCCCCATTTTTTGACACTATGCCGCTAAGGTAGCAGAAGTTTTCGATGCCCTCAATTGTAACCAGCGTGCCACCCACTTCAAGCGTCAGTGCGTCTTGGTTTGGAGTTTCGATGCATATAAGCTTCGTTTTTTTGACTCGCAATTCAACTTGTCTTGCATATCGTATTAAGGAAGTAAGTTAAGCGTGTGCTTCAGACAATTTGTGTGTCAAAAAGCATATATCATCGGCATAATCCAGATCGCAGAGCTTCTGATATGAGTGCCAATGAATGCCCGATGGAATATCGATATTTGTTTTTCTTATAATGTCATCAAGTACAGTGATAAACAACAGCGGCGACAACACACAACCTTGACGCACACCATTGTGAATACTGATAAACTCGCTCTTTTTGCCTTTTAAGAGTACACTGCACACAGCTCATAATGTCTTCTCCACTCGGTAAGCTGTTCCTCCACGGTGGTTAGTGTGTTCCCTTCTATATCTTTTAATGGTGGTATGTGGGGTTTCACATTTGCTAGTTTATTGATGGCAACGTATACACCTTTTAAGTAATTTTTGTATGCAGTGTTCACAAGTAGATTTTGGTGCTCCTGCGATTTCTTAAGGAAACTATACTTACCAGGCCGTGGATATCCCGTATCATCAGGGAAACGAAGGCTGTCTGGACTTTCCTTCCCATACGTTGTTGGCAGCATCCATTTTCTCCAGTTGTTCGTTTTGAAATTTTGGGATAATCGACAATTTGCGAAAGTTTTACTGGAAGGCGCAAGTTTGCAAATCACTCAAGCTAAACTATTTTCATAAATAAACAATACCAGCTGTTCTCTTCTGCCAAAATACCGGGAAAGTAGAGCGCTGCCACATTTTCTAAAATACAACAGTGTTTGCGCTATTACCCAATAGATGGCGCTCAACACACCACCTCCAGGAGGTGGAAAAAATTACGATATGAGCGAATTACTAATAAAATTTAAAGAAATGGGAAATTTATGATTATCTCTAAAAGAATATTTTCAACTAAATAATGTATTAACTAGCATAAAAATAAAAATGAAAAGTTGTGACATAACTACTGACAAACAACAAAATGAATTTTACACAGATGAAGAGTAGTTAGAAAAAGGAACTGCTTGGTTAGTCACTAGAACCAAAAAAGCCAACAAGAAACGACAAATTTAATCGTCTCCAGAACTTGTTGTTACCGATCGGATCAAAAATAACAAAAAACACGAAACCCCCCCAATTATATTATCTGTCACGGAGTTAGTTATGTCAGCAAAATATCCAAACATTACTTAAAGACAGTGCAAAATAAAATTATTCCCGACGGCTAATTGGCAAAGACCAAATAAAAGTAAATGTGTAAAAATGTACAGACTATAGATCAATTACAAGCAAACTCTCGCAGTCCAAACTAGCTTGGCATTCACACGAAAACAAGCAAACACGACAAATACGCGTAATAGCCAAAAACCTGCATCATAAAAATTGAAATGGAAGACTAAGCAACCTTTTGGGCAAACCGCTGTTCGAGAGTCTCGAGCAACTGTCTGGCGTAGACGTCAACAACCTAATAAGGTTCCTAAACCGCACAGACTGGATATAGTCCTGCTGCAAATAACTGTTAAACAATTTGGTAACGAGGATGTGACAACAAAATGGTGCAGAAGCGCTAGTTGGATTCTGGATGAATCACCACTCTAACCAACCAACCAAAGCAACCTTTAAATATGTTCACTCTGTGCCTCGATGCTACAGAAGGCATAAACAAGATTTACGAAATAAAACAAATTCTTAAAACAATCATAAAGATTGAACCGATCGAACCTTCAAAATTAATCCCACAGTGCAAAACCGGCCAAGGGTACATGCACACGAAAAATGACTGCTGTAAGCCGCAAAAATGCATCAAATGCGCAGGCAACCATAAAACAATAGATTGCACTAAAAAGGACAACGAGCTGCCTAAGTGCTGTAACTGTGGCCAAAATCACCCAGCGAGCTATAGAGGTTGCCAAGTTGCTAAAGAATTGCAAAAACAACATAACAAAAGAATTGCCGGTCAAAAAGAGCCAGAAGTTAAAAAATTTCAAAAACCAGTGTGTGATTCGCGTGTTGAGAACGGTAAAACCTTCGCTGCAATTGTGGCAGAAAAGTCAACTGAACCGAAGAACGACGATATTTTGTCCCAAATATTGTTCAAACTAAACGAACAAACATCTTTTAATACACTCTTGCTTAGCCGCATTGTAAAACTTGAAAAGGCTGTAAATGTTGCATATGACGAATAAAAATCATATTAAAATTATGGCTTGGAACGCAAACGGTCTCTTGAAGCACAAACACGAGCTTGAACCTTTATTGAAGAAAGAGAATATTGATATATGTTTAATATCTGAATCGCACTTAAGCTCCCAATCGTTTACGCTTTTTCAAAACTACAGTACATACTGCTCTAATCATACCCTTTATAATGCCAGAGGAGGTAGCACAGTCTTAATTAAGAAAACTATAGAACACCATGAAGAAGACAAAATCTGCTCATCAGAATTTCAAGCCTCATCAATTTGCATCAATTTACTTGGAACGGATCTCTTTGTGACAGCGTTATACAGCCCGCCAAGGCATAACATTAAAGTAGAAGAATACAAACAACTTCTTAATAGATATAAAGCAAGGTTCGTCATTGGTGGCGATTTTAACGCCAAGCACGTTAAACGGGGGTGGCGCTTAACAACTACCAAGGGTCGTGAACTCTGGAAAGCCGCTGAAGATCTAGGTTGTCGAGTAGTATCTAAAGGTAAACCAACATACTAGCCAACTGATCCTGATAAATCCCCCAACCTGATCGACTTTTTTATCGTCAGACAAATTCCGAGCAATATGATATCAGTTGAAGATGGCTTGGATCTAAATGGATCAGATCACTCACCTATATTCATCACTATTAGTGGCGTAATAAAACAGAACGTAAGAAACTGTGCGCTTTCAAATAAGTGTACGGACCGGGAGTTCTTCAAACACAAACTTGACACCTATGTATGTAAATATAGCTACATCAATTACCAACACGTATGACATCGAAAAGGAAACAACAGATTTTACAATGCAAATACAGAAATCTGCTTGGTTAAGCACTTCAGAATTGACCCCAAAATACATTCCCTATAAATATCCTCGCGAAATACTATGTCTTCTAGCAAAAAGAGAAAATATGAAAAAAATGGCAAACAACAAGATTTCCTCCTTTAAAAATTGAGCTAAACAAACTGACCAAATTGCTCAAAGACATAATACAAGAACATAAAAATCGAGCGTTCAATACAAAAATACAAAACCTATCATCAGCAGATAAAAAAACTGATTATACGCTTTGGAAAACTACAGCATATTTAAAAAAGCCAATTACCCACAATCCCCCGATCAAAAAAATAAATAATTTCCAAGTTTGGACAAAAAGCGACATTGAGAAAGCCGAGGTCTTTGCGGAACACCTTGAAATGATATTTCAACCCCACGAAAGATATGATAGCTTCCCCCCACTTCCAGCGGTTCAAGAATTTTGCGAAATTGAACTATTGAAACTAATTGAAAACAAAGAAGAGTCCCGGTTTTGACCTTATAACTTTGGCTGTTCTTAAAAACCTAACATACAAGGCATTAATTAAACTAACAACGGTTAAAAATGCGTGCATCAGCCTGAAATATATCCCATTACATTGGAAAATTTCAGAGATCACAATGATCCTTAAAGCAGGAAAAAATGCACCCGAGGCAGCCTCATATCGCCCAATTTCATTACTACCACTCATGGGAAAACTTTTCGAGAAACTATTTGTCTTGCGCCTAAAAGAAATAATTTTACTCAAGCAACTAATTCCAACACATCAATTTGGCTTCAGAGAAAAACACTCGACGATAGACCAAGTTCATCGATTAGTTCCCGCATGAGGGGCTGATCTATAAACTTAAGACGTTACTTCCGATGCGATTTACCGAATTATTGACTTCTTATATTGAAGATCGATATTTTCGCGTAAAACATGGACAGGCAAATACCAGCCTTAGAAAAATCAATGCAGGCGCTCCGCAAGGCAGCATACTTGGACCTGTATTGTACTTGTTGTATACTTCCGATTTGCCTGTCCTAAATCCTGCAAAATAGCGACGTTTGCGGACGATACTTGCGTCCTCGCTGTTGGTGAAAACGTGAATGAATCTACTGCGATACTACAGGAATCGATTGTAATAACAAACTGGACTAGTTTGGGGAATATTAAACTTAACGACACTAAATCGTTACACGTAAACTTTACAAACAAAAAAGTTATCTACAAACCCAATCAAATATTTTCCGCAAACGTTCCGTATGCTTGTACAGCAAAGTACTTGGGCATGACATTAGACACTAAGCTCAGGTGGAAGGAATATCTCAAAACCAAAGTCACTGAACTCAATTTAAAAATATAGAATATTGTACTGGCTTATCGGCAGAACGTCTAAATTACGCATTGAAAAGAAATTGTTAATTTACAAACAAATCCCTAGGCCAGTGTGGACTTATGGAGCTCAACTGTGGGGATGCACTGCAAAAAGTAATGTAGGAATCGTTCAACATTTTCAAAACAAGGTAATCCGGGACATCGTGAAAGCCCCCTGGTATATACGGAATGACGACCTACATAGAGACCTACAATTGCATACAGTCAATGAAATGATAAATCTCTATAGGATTGAGCAACACATCAATGCTGAAGCCTCATTTCTTTGCGATGAAGCAATATATACTGGGAGGCTGAAGAGGACGAAATCACTGAACCTAGTGGTTATTAATAAGTAGATTCATAAATTCACAAGCTAAAATTGCTTTTTAGTTATTTTATTAGGTGTAATAACATGAAATTTATCTATTTATTAATAACGTTTCAATAAAAAACAAAAAAAAAAAAAATGTTATGCAGATTTTTCGGCTGGCATTCTCGTTATAGTACCAGAATGTTAATGGAATGAGAAAGAGCAAATGTTAAATGAGCTTTTTTCGAGTACTAATTTGTAAATTCATACTAAGGGATTTTCAAATTCAACTTACCACACAAGTGGGGGATTAATGATATTTACCACGCTAGTGGAGGATTTCTATATCTACTTACCACGCTAGTAGAGGAATTCAGATTTTTTCATAAGATTTCATAAGATTTTTCACCACACTAGTAAGGGATTCGACTTATTTCATGCCCACAGCGAAGCGAATTAATTTGCGATTGGGAAAGATGCGCAAGCAGTCAGTTCATGGCGCAGTTACTAAAGTTGGCGGTATTGTTTGTATAATGCTTGAGACGCGTATTTAGTCCAGGTTCAAGTCCTTAATAGTCATACGTTTTTCCTTACACTATTTCTTTTTTACAACTCAGTTTGGTAAAATTGTTGAGTTTAATTTAATTATAATTGCTTTAAAATACTGTTTTAGGTTTTTTTTGAATCTGATATTTAGAAAATTTCTTTTCTATATAAAATAGTTCATACTGGATATAAACTGATTTTATATAAATCAAAAAGGAAATATGTAGATATAAACATGCATAAGTTATATTGATGACAAAATATCATTCTAATATCCGTCCAGAAAGCCAAACGCGCATACACACATACATATGTACTTATATAAATACGCATACAAACTATTATTAATTGTTTTTTCAAAAGGAAAATAGTAAACATTTAATTGGTTTAATGTTGAGGTGAGAAATGTGTTGTGTGTTGAGGTGGAAGAAGTGTGGTTTTTTCAATTTTTACGTGGGAAAACTCTGTGTAGTGTCTATAAAGTCGATGTTCTAAAATCCCTTACTACAAATCTTTCAAATCCCAATTGTACTAAAAAAAGTTAACAGTAACATTTGCTCCCTCTCATTCCATTAACATTCTCTGTCCAAAGCATGTTGCAATGCTATTAGTCTCATTGTAACGTTTTATAGCGATACACAAACATTTTATTCACTTTGAGGTGACTGAGCTCGCGAACAATGGCTGGTTGTGGTTTTCCAGCCAAATATAACGCAATCACACTATTACGTTTGAATTCCATCACAGAAAAAAAAAAATTCAACAAAACTGAGACGCAATTGCTTTTGATGGCTTATTAACAATATATTGAACTATCATTAGAACAATTTTTACGTTGATGTCATGAGGACTATCTTTTGTCTCTTCCAAATTTCTGGAAAAGTTCCTTCATATAAGCAGGCATTGTATATGTGGAGAAGCGTTTGTGGGCGCTCAACTGCGATAATTTTCACAACCTCCGATGGAATCCCGTCAGGACCTGGCGCTTTGTTATTTTTGAGGGTTGCAGCTGCGTCTCTCAGTTCCTCTACCGTGAAAAGCGGGGGTGGGTCGGTATTTTCCTCGTCAACTCTATCTGCCATGAGCTCATGTGTGGGGAAGAGTGTATTCACTATGTTTTCCATAGTGGCTTCGCTTAGTTCAGGAGGTGGCTGCCTTGCTCCGAGCTTGTTTAGCACGAGTTTATTTATATCCTAAGCCCCAGGGATTTTGGTTTATATCGCGCCGAAGCTCCTCCCATTTTTCTTTCTTGCTTTTCAGGATGGCCGTCTTGAGGGTGCTTGTTGCAGCTTTGTATTCGGCCTGCTCTGTTGTAGCAAGGCAGGTTCTTCGTGCTCTTGTATACTTCCTTCTTTTGCTGATGCACGTATGCCTCAGATCGCGGATTTCGCTAGTCCACCAGTACACGGACTTCTTCGGGTGTGCGCTTTTTATCTTGGGCATTGCTGCTAAGCGCGCTTGCGTTATCCTTCTCAGCGTCATCTCTACTTTGTGTCTGGCGCTACTTGGCTCTTCGTGGTGTGGTTGCTCCTCGTCAATTTTTGCTATAAGTTTTGCTTTGTCAAGTTTTGATGTATTCCACCTCCGCGAGCTTTTTATGCGTTTTGTTGCGTTTGCGTTTGTCTCTCCGGCGCAGTAGGTAATGCACTGGTGGTCACTGCCATTGTAATCTCCCAGAACTGTCCATTCACGTATTTTGTTTGCGTAGCTTTCAGACCCACAAGAGTTATATCCGGAATTGTGCCTTCACACCCTGGTCTTCGAAAGGTGGCTTTATTGCCCACATTTGCAACGGCGAGTCCTACTCTAGCGGCCAAGTCTATTATTCGTTGGCCTCTCGGGTTTGTTGTGCGACTACCCCATTCCATGGCCTTAGAATTAAAGTCTCCGGCGATGATGGTGTGCCCGCTTATTTGGCGAGCTGTGCCTTCAGTATTGTCCAATTTAGCTTGGAAGTCAGCGATGCTATCGCTTGGTGTAAGGTAGCAGCTAATAATTGTGAGACATTGGCTCCTCATCCAGACGTACCCGTTTCCGGTTCCACTGTTCGTCACTTGGAGTTTCGCGTTATCCTTGCACCATATTGCTGCTGTAGAAGAGTGATCTTCTATAAACCATCCAACACTTGGAGAGGCGTACTGTTCGCTTAGAACCGCTATGTCAGCTTCCTGTTCCAGCATAATTTGCGGTAGGAGTAAGTCTGCCGTAGTGCTCCTGTGCTCCTTTCCTTGTAGAATCTTAATCATTTCGACATGATTTCATTGTAGGCCGCACATCGTACTGAGCCTAGCATATGTCCTGTGTCAGAACCACCTTTACTTCGGCATATGCAACAATCTGGTGGGCTGCTGCATTCTTTAATTTTGAGTCCTGGCTTCCCGCATCGTATACACAGTCCTTTACCCTTTCTATCAGTCCCTTTACACTGCCGTTGTAAGTGTCCGGTTTCAAAGCACCGGTAGCATTTCTTTTTGTCAATGCAGAGTCTCATTTTGCAGTTGATCCATCCTACTTTAAAGCGTTCCTTCTGGAGAATTTTGTTTGCGCTTTCTGATGATAGCGTCATATACGCTTTTAGCTGTTCTCGGCCGTTTGGTGCTGATAGTTTAATAGTGGTTTCCTCGTTGGTCTCGTCTAGTAATTGGTTAACAGCCGTTGCAACTTCGTCTGCTGTGGTCAGTGAATCTAGGTCCCGTATCTCTATCGTTGTTTTATTTTTCAGCTCACCTACGGAAGCGATATCTTTCATCTTGCTCCTCAGAGCTTCATGGAACTCTGGTCCTAGTTTTATACCTTTGTCTAGTTCAAGGAGGAGTGCGCCCGTTTTGGTTTTCCTTACTGCCCGAACTTCCACACGGTTCTCGTCTGATTTAACATATTGGCGGAGGTTTTGCAGAACTTCGGCGTAACTTCGTTCTTCCGCTAGTTTGAAGAGTACTGCTTCCGACCGCTGTTTGGGTTTCCTTTCGTCCTTTTTTGTCTGAGGTCTCTGCTTGATTTGTGTTTCTGCGTCTTGTTTTTTCACCTTTTTTCTAGTCACTGTTTTCCAATCAGTTTTGCCAGTCTCACACACTCTTTTCCCCGTCCCTTGCTCTGCCGGGCTCGAGGCCGCCCGTTTCGATGATACAGCCGTCGGAGTGATCAAATTACTTGGGTCACTTTGGGCTTCTGTTAGTTTCACCGACCTTACTTTTTAGCTTCGTGTTCCGCTTTAGTCCAGTTTCGTCTCAGGCTTTCGATAATGTCGAAGAGCTCGTCTAGTTTGGATACACCGTTTTTTACGTCGATACTTATATTTTTCTGCTTCAGCATTATCAGTTTCATTTTCCCTAGCGTGAGGCGGCACTTCATGAGAGCTTCCTCTTCTCCTGTCCGCATCTTTGCTATGAACTCCTGCTTTGGTGAACTTTTCTCGGAGGGCAGGCCCTGTTCATCAGTAGGGGTGTTTAGCGCATCTTTTTTGTTTATTTCTGGTAAGGATGGTGTCAGAGAGGCGTCAGCCCTCTCGTTGAGTCCCATTTTTCCTCCCAGAGTTCGCGGCGGCGAATGTTGAATTTTACTTCTTCTTCTGAAAGCTTCCAGGCCTTCGTAACCAGGTGATGCCCTCTTTTGCAATGGCGTCTGTAGCTTGCTTATCTGTTGAGTCTGTTGTGTTTTTGTTTGTGCGTTCATGTTTATAAGGGTCCTCGCTTCAAGCCGCTATCTCTGCTCGATGTACAGTTGCCGCTTTTTCCCCGCGGTTATCTATGCATTGCAGGGAGGCCGCGCAAAGGGTTGACGCAAAACCTTATGGGCTGTTGCGTTCGAAGCCAGGATGGCATTAGTCAGGAATTTTTCATCTGAGCCTGTACCGCCAACTTAATGGCGACGTAGCTTCGAACGTACTTGAAGACCCGCCACGGGTTTAACAGGACGGAGGCGGTCTACAACATTTACCTGAGAGCCGTTTCCACAGGATTTCACTCCTGTGTACTAAGGTAACAGACTGTTGCAGCCGTCAGCCCAAAATCATCAAATCCAAAACGTTTGTTAAAATCTATATCCGTTTCATTGCCAGGTTCGTTTGTTTCATCACAGTTTCTGTGTGATGATGTGGAGGCAGCCGCTCTACTTTGGAGAGCAGACGCTGACCAGGGAGCCGCTCGCTTTGAGTCATAAGCTTCTGGTTTTTTGTATGTTCATCATGCCCGCGCACGATGAAGGGGGCACATAATTTTGGAAAGGCGGTGTCTATTCGCCTTTGTCACTGAAACTTCATCGGACTAGCTAGCTTTTGTACCGCGTCCTCTGTTTCAGCCGCTCCATGTCGGGGGTTGCTTATTTGTTAAAACTTATTCACAACTACCCTGCAATTGCAGGCCTTCCGGCGATCCGCAACCTGCCAACCCCCCGGTGGCTTGGAACCCAGCTTAGCCGCCCGATCCAGAAGGAGCGTGGACCTCCGCGAGACTCCTTTTTATCGCAAATTAAAAACCGGTGTTTCGCGTCACACACGTATTTACAAATTTATTTTATATATCTTGTATTTAAAAGCCCTTTTCACGTTCTGGGCCCATAACCATTGTTACAGAGAATCAATTTTCTTAAATGAAACGCGCAGCTGAATGTCTCAAAGGTTTAAATCAAACTTATAAGCCCACAAATGTTCAAAATAGTGGATGACATTTCATATGCATTGTTGCCACACAGGACAAATATTTATCTTATTATTTGAACAATATAATATAGTATAAAATAATAGGATATAATATAATATAATATAATATGATATAAATATAATATAATATAATATAATATAATATAATATAATATAATATAATATAATATAATATAATATAATATAATATAATATAATATAATATAATATAAATTAATATAATATAATATAATATAATATAATATAATATAATATAATATAACATAATATATATTAATATAATATAATATAATATAATATAATATAATATAATATAATATAATATAATATAATATATAATATAATATAATATAATATAATATAATATAATATAATATAATATAATATAATATAATATAATATAATATAATATAATATAATATAATATAATATAATATAATATAATATAATATAATATAATATAATATAATATAATATAATATAATATAATATAATATAATATAATATAATATAATATAATATAATATAATATAATATAATATAATATAATATAATATAATATAATATAATATAATATAATATAATATAATATAATATAATATAATATAATATAATATAATATAATATAATATAATATAATATAATATAATATAATATAATATAATATAATATAATATAATATAATATAATATAATATAATATAATATAATATAATATAATATAATATAATATAATATAATATAATATA